>NC_143549.1:159100000-160472500 GCF_054136105.1 Typopeltis vanoorti | reverse complement strand
TATCATAGTGTGACAACACTCACAAATTTCATCCTCTTGCTCATCTTTTTTGATTCTTCCAATAACTCTTTCCAAGAGATGAAATATATGGAAGTTAAATGATTTCTAATTTTTTATATGTGAGTCAGCAATTATCATTATAAAAATATATGTCCTCAATTTTTCGGGGGGACCCTGTAACCCTAGAGAGCGCATCCCCTGGGTGGCGGATAGGGGAGCCCACAATGCCTGTGTATGTATATACATCTATGTGTGTGTGTATATATGTATATATGGTAGGGTGGTCCGAATATACTGAATAAGGACTCGTGGACCAACAGGGCCATAAGGGGCAATCATCTTTATTGTAAGGGAAGTGGCACTCCCATGGACTCCCTAGCTTCTATTTTGAGGAAGATTCACTCACTTTAATCTTTTCAATAAAGCCTATTCAGCCAACTCTGCTAATTTTATGATATTAGAGTACTCGAGGGCCATGGGGGTCTTTCCATTTCTGGCCATACAACTATGTCCCCTCTATAAACCTTTACAATAATTCTACTCTATTCTCCTATAATCTACTCTTTCCCCTTCAATATACCATATTCCTCCTATGGGTTTAAATTTGGAAGAAGGCTAGTTCAGAAGCCTTAAGGTAGCAGCCCTACCACTGAACTATTCCATCGTCAGGCTAGTCACTTGACATGGAGAATATAATTCTACTTTTAAGCTGACAGAAAAAGGTAATCAGAAAGAATCTATGGAAAATGACCCTGGAATGGAAAAGGTTAAACGAAAATGGAAACGACAAAATATAATACATATAGCAAACTGGAATGTAAGAGGAATAGCATATAAAGAAATAGAATTAGACCAAATATTAAATGAAAGAAATTTTAAAATAGCAGTAATCACTGAAACAAAAAAGAAATTAAAAGGAACCATGAGAACCGAAAATTTTAATGTGATATAAGTGGAGTTGACGGAGACCAAAGAGCACAAGCAAGAGTCATGATTTGGATTCATAACTCCCTTTCAAAACAGTTAAAACATTATAAATTATGGAATGAAAGAATAAGAGAAGCTAGAATAAAAATAGATAGAGGTTATTTAACAATAATTAGTTTATATGCCCCAGAAGGAGAAAGAGAAAAGCATAATATTGAATTTTATAATCAGCTACAAAATATATATAATAAAATAAATAAAAATGATTACGTAATTTTAGCAGGAGACTTAAATGCAAGAATTGGAAGCACAAAAATTAATAATAATATAGGAATACATGGAGAACATACTCTAAACAGGAATGGTAAAAAATTGATTGACTTTGTAGTTTATAATAATCTAAAAATAATGAATTCTTTCTATAAACACATAAAGACATACATAAATATACTTGGGCAGCAAGAGGATGGAAATCAATATTAGATTATTTTATCTTAAATGAAAAGACATCAAAGTTTTCATTAGATGTTAGAGTTCACAGAGGATATGAAATAAGCAGTGACCACTTCCTCGTTAAAATAAAATTAAGATTACCACCTATATGGCTACAAGTTACAAGAACAAAAAGAAAATTTAAAACATTTGTTTATAAAACAAATGTTTTATTTATAGACTATTAAATGATAGTCTATAAAAATTTATAGACTATTAAATGACAGAAATATACAATGGCTATATGAACAAAGAAATAACCAATATTTCGATAAAATAACACAATATGAGGAAATAGAAATAGAATGGCTTATTATAAAAATGATACTAAATACAGCAGCAAATGAAGGCTTAGGAAAGACCTAAAAATTCAATAAAAGGAAAAAACTGAAGATCTGGGATGATACAATCAAAGAAATAATCAAAAAGAAGCCTATCACAAATGATTAAGCAGTAAAAGATTAGAAGATGAAATAGAATATAAAAGAATAAGAGCCATAGCTAAAAGAGAAGTCAGAAAAAGACAGAGAATCATGGAATAAATTTGTTTCTAATTTAGAACATGATTTATATAAAATAAGACCGAATGTATATAAGATTTTGAAACACTTAAATGCAGATACCAAAGAAAACATAAAATTAAACAACAAATTGAAATTAGAAGAATTTTTACACAGAATTGTGGACAGATAAATATTTTAAAAAAGCAACTGGCAAACACTTAATGAAAAGGAAATAACTGAAGAATTAGAAATCAGCCTGAAAGAAACAAGAAACGGAAAATCACCTGGAGAAGATAAGCTAGATTCAGAACTGTATAAATATGCAGGAACAAGGTTCAAAGAAAGACTCCTATTATTTTTAAATGAAATTTATACAACTGGTAACCCCCCCCCCCTTGCAACAGAATGGAAAAAAGTAATTGTGATTCCTATTTTCAAAAAACGTAATAGAGATGACCCTAAAAATTATAGAGGTATAAGCACACTAAATTCCTATTACAAAATATATAGCAGAATTTTAAATGGCAAACTAATGAAATATTCCTCGCCATTGATGCCATCTGTTCAAGCCTCTAATCTTTCTCATGACTCGCATATCTGGGGTCAAGTCTTTGGTCAAGTGTTTTACTTCTGACCAAGCTCTCAGATGCATAAGTTAAAATTGGTTTGAACACTGTCTTTATATAGCTAATTTAGTGTTCGACTAATATCGCTCTTATTCCATAGGAATTTATTCAATTGACTTCCTACCATACCAGCTTTGTTGATTCTGTTGTCTATTTCCATATTTAATTTACCATCTTCACTAAAAATCGTGCCTAAGTAGCTGAAATGTTTTACTTGTTCCACAGGTTCTCTGTTCACAATGCAGTTGCATTTTCAACGATACTGCCTATTTTCATTGTCTCCATCTTTTTATTACAGACATTCATACCATATCTATCACAACAGTTATTCAATTTAGTTAGGGAATCTTGCAGACTTGTAGCAGATTTATTTAGAACTATAACATCTTCAGCATAAAGCAAACAACTGACATTAACATCTCCAAATCTGATTTCATGTTTAATACCACTTTATTTTAGAAAACTTTATTTTAGAAGTACAGAATGGGTTTAGAAAAGGACGATCATGTATAGATCCAGCATTTTGCCTAAAATTAATAGAGAAAAGAAGAGAATACAATTTAGAAACATATATTGCATTTATTGACTTTGAAAAAGCATTTAAAGTTAAAAGAAGCATTTTATTACCTTAGTATCTCCCAACCTTGGTATCACCCTTGATTCTATCTCCTATTGAAGAGACATCAATAAAGGTTGAAACCGGTCTGGGTAGTGGCCCTTCCCTTAATGCATAGCATTATACATGTCTGCAAGGAGATATGCTTTGCATTATGGGATATACTAAGGGACGTGATGAGAATTTGGTCCACTTTTGCCACGAGTTGTCCCAGTCCTGAAGATACTTCAGGCCCAAACATTGTTTGCTTAAACTTGGATAAAGGATTAAACTAAATATATAATTTATAGTCTAACCAAGTGGGAAAAAACTTCCAGTATCTAGACTATCTCAGCCTCCAACCCTCTATTTCATCATTTAGTAGTGAGAATCTATACATTTAATTATACTTCTTGATTATGTCTTCATCACCACTCGCCTGTTTACTCTTATAGGTATAACAACATATCTAAGGATTTTTATTTTTGAAGATCTGTGAAGTATTTTCATCTTGGTCTGTTATATTCTAAGTTCTGCTCCATATAGAACAATTGGCTGATTTGTATATTTCTATTTTACATTAGTTTGAAAAAATCTTATAAGATAAGCGATGAGTCTTCGGACTCCTTGGAGGTGTCAGGAATAATAATAATAAATGATATAGTGAATTATTGATGAGGTCTTTCTGATGCATATATTCTGGCCTATATTTCTGTACCAATTTTATTATTTTTTCTAAGTACATAGTACTTAGAAAAAATTTATGTGAAATAATAAATTTTTGAAACAAAAAATATTTATGTGAAAGAAATAGCATTTTTAAATTTCTGGTAATTTTTCCCCTGGTTGCAGTTTCTGCCTGGCTGATTTGTATTGTTCATTTCTGAGTTTTCCAAATGTTATTCTAATGTGATTAGCATTTTCTCCAAGCATCTTCCTTCACCAATGGTGTCTCCACCTTGATGTGGTGTGAGATTGAATCGTCATCCGACAAGCTATACTAGAAGTAGAATTGCTACCAGCAGTCCCTACCAAACTGGACAGGTCAAATGGATAGAATCAGATAAAGAGAATCACTCGGAACTCTAACTTCTTGCTACTGAAACAGGGAGATGCCCTTTCATTCATCCCATTTAACTTAGCATAAGAAAATTTACTAAAAAAATTGTAACAGAGGAGTAATGTTAAGACAGAAATAAATAATAAAATTAATTTAATCATACAGTACTATCACAGTATCCAATAACCCCCCTTTAGGGTATAATAAATTTAGTTTAATCCTTTACCCAAGTGTAGGCAAACAAAGTTTGCACCTGAAGTAGTTCAGGACTGAGGCAACTCGTAGAAAAGGTGGACCAAGATCTCATCAATCCTTGTCTCGGTATCTCCCATAATGCAAAGCACATCTCCTTGAGGACATGTATAATGCTATGCATTAAGGGAAAGGCCACTACCCAGACCGGTTTCGACCTTTATTGAGGTCTCATTGGTGGGAGGCAGACCCAGAAGTGGTGACACTAAAGCAGAAGCAATGGAGTGGTCATATTTACTTATACAAGTTGCCAAAACATGAACCACCTTATTATTAATTTACTCTGGATTTAGAGAAAGATGTTGCAAGTTATTTTCAACTTGGTTGGTATATAACAAATTTAGTTTAATCTTTTACCCAAGTGTAGGCAAACAAAGTTTGTGCCTGAAGTAGTTCAGGACTGAGGCAACTTGTAGCACGGGTGGACCAAGCTTCTCAAAAAAAAAACCTTTTCACGGTATATATGCAGAATTTAACTATGATGCTCTTAATATTAAATTTCATTTTACTGGTGCATTTTAAAAGTTCAGTTGAAAACCTCTGATTTGTTAACTTTAAGAGTACAAATTAAAAATGCAAGAGGCTGACAATGATTTTCTTTAAAAATGCAACATATGTACTAGGTTCAAACAATAACACTACTGGGAATTTTTTTTTTTTTTTTTTTTTTTTTTTTTTTTACACAGAAATTTTAATCATAAATTGAAAATTACATTTTCATACACTGCACCTAGAAATCAAAATTTACGAATTTAGGGACATAAAACACATACTGAAATCATTATTTTACTTATTATTAATAAAATAACAATTGACGTTTCAACCCCTGTGTTTAAGTCATTAACAGTACTTGTTGTCATATACACATGTATATGACAACAAGTACATGCTCTTGCACTATTACAAAGGTAAATTGAATCTATGCTGTTAATTGATCTTTTATTTTCCCTGACCTCTAGTGGTAAAAAAAAAAAACTACAATAAACTCTTCCTCCCATATTAAGATTTTTTTCTGGACTTGTACAGTTCAGGTTGCAATTGAATGATCATAATCATCATCAAATTCCTGCCATGTACCTTCAAGAGGTGAACAGGATATAAAAGTACTACATGAAAAAATTTACATCATTACTACCCACATATCTACAATTTTCCTCCAAATCAGTCTGTTACTTGAAGACTCCAACATTATCAGATCTTATATTTCTATCGTCTAAGGCACTTTGTACCGTATCAATCCACCTATATCTTGGTCTTCCTCTGGGTTGTTTTCCTGCAGACCTGGCAGAGAACACTTGTTGTGCTAATAGTTCCTCGCCCATTCTGCTTAAGTGACCATACCACCTGAGATTAGCTCTGCTAACACATTCCTGGATGCTAACAATGTCAAGTTCTTTCCTAATATCCTCGTTTTTAATATGATATTGCCATTGATGCCATCTGTTCAAGCCTCTAATCTTTCTCATGACTCGCATATCCGGGGTCTCTAGTCTTTGGTCAAGTGTTTTACTTCTGACCAAGCTCTCAGATGCATAAGTTAAAATTGGTTTGAACACTGTCTTTATATAGCTAATTTAGTGTTCCTCTAATTTAGTGTTCGACTACTATCACTCTTATTCCATAGGAATTTATTCAATTGACTTCCTACCATACCAGCTTTATTGATTCTGTTGTCTATTTCCATATTTAATTTACCATCTTCACTAAAAATCGTGCCTAAGTAGCTGAAATGTTTTACTTGTTCCACAGGTTTTCTGTTCACAATGCAGTTGCATTTTCAACGATACTGCCTATTTTCATTGTCTCCATCTTTTTATTGCAGACATTCATACCATATCTATCACAACAGTTATTCAATTTAGTTAGGGAATCTTGCAGACTTGTAGCGGATTTATTTAGAACTATAACATCTTCAGCATAAAGCAAACAACTGACATTAATATCTCCAAATCTGATTTCATGTTTAATACCACTTTCCTTCATAATGTGATCCACATAGATAATGAATAACACAGGGAATAATGTACATCCTTGTCTCACACCAGATTTAACGTTAAACCATCTTCCTGTACTTTCTTCATTTCTAACTGCTGACATACAACTCAAAGAGAGACTACGTATTGCTTGATATAATGCCCCACTGACACCATATAACTGCAGTGTGTTGAATAGCTTCTCTCTTGGCACGTTTACATATGCCTTTTCCAGATCGACAAAACTTAAATAGAGATCTCTGTTATATTCTCATGCTTTCTCAACTATTTGTCGCAAAGTGAAGATCTCATCCTGACAGTCTCTATTTGACCTGAATTCAGCTCGTTCTTCACAAAGCTTTTCTTTTACAATTCTTCTCAACCGTTTCTCAAGTATACTAGCATAAATCTTACCAGAAACACTCAGTAAAGAATTACCTCTGTAATTCTCAAATTCAGTTTTATTTCCCTTTTTATATATGGGCACTATGAGAGCTCTACTCCAATCATCTGGAATTCGTTCCTCTAACAAGGCCTTCTGAACTATGCAGTGCAGTGCAGCCACTGTAAGACTTTTATACCACCATACTTCAGCATTTCTGGCCGAATATCATCTACTCTTGCTGCCTTTCCACATTTTAAGCCTTTGATGGCTTTTTCTACTTCAAGTATGGGTATGTATTCCTGACTATATGCCTGTTGAGTGTTTTTTACGACTGCAATCAGTGCTTGTTTCGTTTAGCAATTTTTCAAAGTAATGACTCCATACTTCAAGGATATCTTTTTCTCCTGTTTTCATGTCACCTTTATCATCTCTAACTCCTTTTACAGCACTGATTCCTCCATTTCTAAGCTTCTTCAACAACCTCCAGAATATTTTTCCACCTTCTTGATATTTATTTTCTATGTTCTTGCCAAAGTCCTCCCATTACTTTTGTTTAGCCTTCTTACATTTGGTCTCTGAATTCTCTAAGAGCATAAGCAGACTTATTTGCCAGGAACTTTTGATATACTTTCTTCTTTTCCTTCACTGCCTCTTTAACTTCCTATGTCCACCATGGAGTACTGATTTTTCTATCCTTGCAGACAACCTGACCACATACCTCTCTGGCTGAATCAATCAGGGTTTTCTTCAAGGCTTGACACTGAATCTCCAAGGTTTGGTTCTTATTCTCAAACTCTTTCATTTTTTCTTCAATCATCTCTGTGTGTTTTAGTCTACATTTCATATCTGAGAACTGCTCAACTTTTATTCGCTTCAAAACTTTCTTACATATTATTCTTTTCAATATGAAATTCAATTTTATCCTGCTCAAGACTAAATAGTGATCACTTTCAATTTCAAATCCTCTGTACACTCTCGTGCTCTGCACAAGGGAGAAAACATCGCTATCAACAATAACATAATCAATGAGACTTTTCTTATTCTTTGCCTCTTCTTGCCATGTGAATTTGTGCACATTTTTATGTTGGAACATGGCGTTAGTAATAACCAGTCCATGTCCTGAGCAGGAATCCAACAGGTATTTGCCATTATTATTAGCTTTGCTCTTTTCTCCAAATTTTCCCACAATAATTTTGTATGTCTGACAATCATTTCTTACTCTGCTATTTAGATCCCCAACAAGGACCAACTTTTCCTTTTTTATTGTGTCAGTTGTTTTCTGTAAGGCCTCAAAAATTCCTCCACTTATACCTTAGTTGAACCTTCTCTGGGACCAAAAGCCAAATAAGTCTCATTGTCAAGTTTCCCATTCTCATATTTGCCCACATCACTCTACTTGAAATTGCCTGCCATTCAAGAAGATTAGCCTCAAATTTAGTGTCGAATACCATGGATACTCCTTTTTTTTCCTTGAGTGTCATCGCCCGAATATAACATTTTGTATTTATTGCTCAGAAAGATCTCACCAATTTTTTTCATTTTTGTTTCTGTCACCCCTATTATGCTGATTTGGTACTTATCTAATTTCTCAGCTAGCTCCATTTCTTTATCATTCCGCCTTCTTATGTTGGTAGTAATGATCTTTAACTCTGGCGATGTTGAATTGGGGTGTGATTTCAGATTTGTTCTTACCACTTAGCCAAAAAATTAGTGGCTACACTCAAGGAATTGATAGGTCATTCCCCTTCCTACATAAAAAATATACATTTCAAAAAAAAATTAAAACCATTACACTCATCAATTAAGATTTATTAGTCAGCTTTGACATAACTGCCCTTTTAACCAATGTCCCATCAATGATACTATTATGCTCCTACAGAACATATTTCCACACGACATCCTGGCCTTCTCTGCCCGTTACTCCGCTCTGTTATTTCGTGTGGCAAAACAATTTTTACCTTCAAAAAGAAGGTACAGCCATGGGCTCACCACTTTCCACCCAATAGCTAACTTTTATATGAAGACTGATCAATGAGCTCTAGAGTCAGCCCAAAATTTGGCTCAGATACGTTGATGATATTTTTGCCGTTTTTCACCATGGCCGCAAAGCACTACATACATTCCTTAGCCACCTGAACAAACAACACAAATGTATACAATTCACCATTGAAATAGAAAAAAACAACTCTCTTTCTTTCCTAGACACACACAACATAATTCGTCCTTCAGGCTGTCTCTTCTTCTCAGTCTACTGCACATGTATACATGTGCGGTAGACTGAGATAGTAGTACATACACCAAAATTCTTACCACCACCCAACACAAATACTAGGTGTCATAAGCACCCTTAAACACAAATGAATATCCTCCCATCAAACCTTAGGCCATATTATCAAGGTCACTGGTGTATTGTTTGTTTCGTATATGTGATTATGATGAATTAAAATTTCCATGTATTCTATCTATTTTAATTGCTGAAATGCAAACCAGGTTTGTCTCCTATGAAAATGCTATTAATGATTTCAGACTCAAAACCACTTCCCATTAATGAGAGTGCACAAGGTAGGGAAAGTAGATGCTCACAGTGAGTGAAAAGCACATTACCTTTTATAGGCTAACCACAAGGCAGGTAATATTTCTATAGGACACAGTGTGCAGAAAGAATAATTCACATTATAATGTGCTACGATCTTGCATACATGTAGGTGTGGAAGTACAGCAAACAACCATATGACATCCTCTCCTCAGTAAATTTAAGTGATGCATCTTAAGAGATTTAAAAGCTATACTGGCAATCTTATGCCCTCTAAACTTCAACTCTTTACCTGCCACCCACCCCTAAATCCCTAGCTTCATCAATTTCCTGGAGTATGGTTCCATCTAAGTGAGAAAATCAAAGAATGTGCTAAAGGTCTTCTGCGTGAGGCAGAGAGGAGAGGAAGGAAGCCCCCAATTACTGAGGAGATGATAGAAAAAATGGACGAAAGATAATAGAAGAATAAGAACAACGATGAAGTCCAAGTCAGGTATAAAGAGATCAATAAACAAGTAAAAATTCTGGCTAAAAAGGCAAAGGAAGACTGGCTCGATCAGGTCTGCAAGGAAATAGAGGAAAATGATACAGCAAAGGATATGAGAAAAGTCTATGAAGGCTTGAACTTGATTTTAGGGAAGAAGAGAAGAATAAAAAGCAGTGCTTTGAAGGATGAAAGAGGAAAGATTTTGTTGGAAAAAAATGATAAGATGGAAGAAGTATGTTACAGAACTTTATGGAGATGAAGATAATCTGGAATGTGATCCGATAGAAAATGACGATGCCCCAGAAATTAAGGAATGGGAAACCGAAGCAGCCATTAAAAGAATAAAGGATAGGAAAATTCCAGGAGTGGATGATATTCAAGGAGAGTTACTATATGCATTGGGAAAGAAGGAATAAAACTTCTATCCATCATCTTTAATATAAGTCTGCAGGAGGACAGAATACCTAAAGACTTTGTAAGATCTATTTTTATTCCTATTCCCAAGACTACAGGAACGATGGATTGCAGCAAGCACAGAAATAAATCAGCTTGGTTAGCCACGTTGCAAAAGTCTTAATCAACATAATATATAGAAGAATGGAGCAGATGATAGAGAGGGAATTAAATGAAGCACAGTTTGATTTCAGAAGAAACAGGGAAGCTATCATAACACTGGGGATATTGGGGCAAAGAATGATCGAGTGCAATAAAGATTTATATCTATGCTTTGTGGACAATGAAAAAGCTTTCGATAACATTAATCACTCTGTTTTATTTGATATTTTGCATAAAATAGGAATATATAAAAATATTATGAGAATGTTGTTCAGAATATACAAAACTCAAGAAGCCAGGGTCAGATTTGAAGAAGAGGATACTGAATGGATCCCCATAAGAAAGAGTGTGGGATGTCCCCACTCCTTTTTAATGTCTATAGTAAATGGATGATAAAGAGAGGCCTTAGAAGATCTGAAGGATGGAATAAAGATAAATGGACATCTGATAAATAATATAAGATATGCAGATGACATTGTACTTATGAGCAAAACAGAGGAAGGCTTGCAAAGAATTTTGAACAGACTGAACAGGGTTGGAAATGAGATATATAAATGAAAATAAACATTCAGAAGACAAAAGTGTGATTTCAAGGAAAGAAAATGATGGGATGGAAATCACTTTGAATGGACAAAGAATAGAAAATGTAAAAAGTTTTCAATACTTTGGGAGTTGGATAACAGAAGACAATAGATCTAATTATGAAATTAAGAACAGAATTAAAAAAGCAAAAGCAGCACTTTTCCAAATATACCACATATTAGGAAACAGAAATCTGAACAAACAGTTAAAAGTAAGAATCCTCATGACAATGATCTAAAATGTGGGGATGTATGGATGTGAGTCCTGGATGATCAATAAGGAGATGAGTGACTGATTGAATGCATTTGAAATGTGGTGCTTGAGAAAAATGGATCGTATCAGCTGGACTGAAAGAGTCAGCAACAAAGAGGTTCTTAAAAGATTCAAAACGAAAAGCGATTATATTGCTAATATCCAAAGAAGAAAAATAGCGTTTACAGGACACTTGATGAGGGGTTCTTCTGGAGAGCTTCCCAGAATAGTATTGCAGGGGATGCTGGACTGAAAGAGTTAGCAACAAAGAGGTTCTTAAAAGATTCAAAATGAAAAGCGATTTCCCTTCAAATTATTTCTATATCATTTACATACAAATTAAACAGGAGTTGTTCAAGTTCATAACCTCCTAGCACACTGCTAGTCACCTGCTGTCTTCCCTGATTCTGCTCCTCCACATACTAATTTTTGGTATCTGTCCATCAGCTTTCCTCATATTCATATTACCAGTTTCATATCTATACTAATGAAATATTCCAGAAAAGAAGAGAATAGAATTTAGAAACAGATATTGCATTTATTGACTTTGAAAAAGCATTTGCAAAGTTAAAAGAAGCATTTTATTTAACATATTAAATGAAAGACAAATACCAAATAATATCCTAAAAGCTATCATAAGTATATATGAAAATAATCAAATACAAATAAGATTAAATTGTGAGCTATCATATGCGAGAGAGATAAACCAAGAGTCCGACAGGGATATCCCCTCTCAGCAAATCCGTTTAATATTTACCTAAATGAAGTAATAATAAAATGGAATAAAAATTTCCATCAAGGTATTAAACTTTCTCCTACGGTGAACTTAAACACACTCCTTTTTGCTGACGACCAAATAATAATTACAAATTCTGAAGATAACTTATAGAAAGCTATTTTAGATCTAAATGAGATAGCTCAAGATTATGGTATGGTAATAACAACAGAAAAATAAAAAAACTATGGCCTTTAAAGAACACGATCCAGCAAGAACTAAGACAGTAATAGATAACAAGAACTTAGAACAGGTGAATTCATTTAACTACCTAGGATGTATGATCACATATGAAAATGATCAAGCCCTACCAGTCTTATTGTATGGAAGTGAATTCTGGACAATAAAACAAAAAGACAAATGAAGATTAATAACAGCAGAAATGAAGTTTATGAGAAAAACTGCAAAGTATACTCTATTTGATCGCAAAAGAAATTAAGAAATTATGAAAGAATTAAACCAAGAATCAGTAATAGAAAAAATTAAAAAATATAAACATAAATGGATGGAATACGTTCAAAGAATGAAAATAGAAAGATTACCAAAACAAGCCATTATGAAAAAGAAAACCAGGACGTCCTCTTAAAAGATTCAACGATGACTTCTAAGGCCGAAGTCATCGTTGAATACGCTTGATGATGATATCTATACCCATTTCTTCTATGTCACATAACAGAGTTCCATGTGATACTCTGACAAATGCCTTCACCAAATCCAGTGGTATCATTGTGTAGCCACTTCCTTTATCCAACTCAGCTGTTGTTCTATCATAAAAACTTAGTCAATTATTCAAGTATAAACAATCCTTCACAAAACCTTGCTGCCCACCGCAGAGTATCATATTCTTATCCACTCATTACTGAGTTCTCTCTCTCTTTGACCAACTTTTACCATCAACCAAAGATAAATGATTGGTATATAATTTGCTACTGCAGTCTTAGAACCTCCTTTTTATGCAAAGGAAGTATTTTGCCCTCCTTCCACTTCCTCGGGACTTTTCCCAGATCTGAGACTTAAATTAAACAGTAGAAAAATTGCTTGTTCCCTTGGGCATTCTCATAAAAAGTGAGCTGATATTTCATCCAATCCCACAGCCATATATGCAGTGAAATTCTACAATATCCTAAGCACCTCCAATTCATCAACCTCTGATCTTACATCAGTCCCTGTCATATCTGTCATAGCAATATCCTCACTTGGATGACATACTCTTGCAAACTGATCTCTCAGTAACTCAACTATTTTGTCTACTTCTGTAGTCTCACTACCATCAGCACTGATTAAAGTTACCCATCCACAGTCAGTCATTTCTCCTCTTGCTTTTCACAAAATGAAAAAACTGTGGGATTTCCTTCAGCCTACTTGGCTAATTTTTTTCTCATAATTTGATTTTGCTTCAGTTACCATGCTGATCACCTTACTTGACTGACCTTGTACTGTTCATTAGCTTGCTTGTGGTCATCTTTCTTCCTATATACCCTCCATAACGTTTTATTGTTTTCAGTTCCTGCTAATGATACTACTCACCCATCTAACTCCTACCTGATTTATCCTCCTGGTATATAGTCAGATACTGCTTCCTACAGAATCTCCTTGACTATCCCCATGCTCTGCCAATATTGCAGAATTTTCCAGATTTGTATGGAATGGTACTACCTCAAGTTGCTTTCCAAGCTTGTCACCCACTCTGTAGTTCCACATATACTTCTTAACTGAAAATTCAATATTTCACAACCTCCAAGTCAAGACTGCATAATTACTCTCCCCAATCTGACCACTTTGGTAATAGTCAAATTTGATCCTATGACCAGTTCCAATCCTTTCACATATTCTGCTTCAAATAAACTATCACTCACGAGGTGTATAAACTCCAATTCCTTCCCACTATGTGATGTTTCCTCCTCCCAATCTATGTTTCATAATAGGAGTCCTCCATAATAATTAGTTGACCTGCATTCATTACACTAATTTGCGATGCATGTTTTCCATGTCATCCCCTCCCTGTAGCATAAGTTTGAGGCCATTTTGTTAAACTGGCCTCAAACTTATGCTACAGAAGAACTGCCATCTGCCCACCTGTCTCCTACTCTTGTTGGGTGAAATTCACCTACTACCATCAGCAAATATTATCCCATCTATTCTACTCTATTCCCCCTGAAAATACTAAACCCATTACATTTTATCCCTATAACTATGTCATTTGCTGTTAGCCAAGTTTCACTAATACCTGGGTCTTCAGGAGAGGCTAACTAACCAATGCCAAAATCTCTTCCCTCTTATTCCTGATACTTCTAGCATTAGTATACAGAAACTAATATCCCCTTAGGCCCAACCACCTTTACATACTGAATTTACTACATCATTTGATATTGTTGCTCGAGAGATTAGATTAACGTTTTGGTCATTCTTGCACTCATTTGCACCATGGTTGCCTGCACACATGCATACACTCGATTGTTTTCATTTTGCTGATTATGCACTTCCACTCTCTCTCTCTCTCTCTCTCTCTCCAGACACTTAATGCCAAAACCATTTAAGTGCAGCCCATCAACATTATGCAAATCTTTCTGCCCATTCAACTGAGACCATAGTTCCACTAACTCTATATTATTTCTTCTGCATATATTTTCACCTGCATGTTGCTTTATTTGCTATCAATGTCCAACTACTCAGCTTACTCCATCATAGCTTCACAGCAACACACAATGTTCACCCTCTTGCTCATGTTTTTCTGTTCTTTCAATAACTCCGTCATATTATTTTTCATACAATATTTCCACCTCTCAGATCATTAGTACCAGCCAAAACGATCAATACTCACACCTTAGCTTACTGTATTCTGATAACATGACTGATATTATTAATTTTCACCCCAGGGGAAACCAGATTTCATCATACCTTCATTAAGTACTCCTCTTATCATAGAATTACCATAATTTTCTCCTTAACCTCTTTCTGTTTAAAAAAGGGGTGCTTAAGGGTCAAAGCCATATAACTGAAAGGAGACCTCCACATAGCCTTTAAAGGAATGTGGAGAATCTATCAGGGCTTCTGACCTAAAGTCCAATCCTCACCTTCTAGTGGTGCACCCTGTTAGGTATCTACCTTGATACCGAACGAACGAACGAGGAAGGGCTGGCAATTTGGGATTTAGTCAACTAAATTGTATTCTTATTGGCTTAAACCAAAATTTGAAATTATGGTAGAACATCACAGAATTTCATGCCGGCTGGGGAGTCGCCCTGTCAAACAAGGCCCCCGTTGTTTTCGTCAGGGAACCAGGGCAACCAGCGAAAAGTCAACTACTAGAACAAACCCTAAAACCCACCCCAAATCAACTTCACCAGAGTTCAAGATCGTTACTATCAACAAAAGAAGCCTGAATGCAAAGAAATGGAGCTAGCTGAGGAGTTGGATAAGTATCAGATCGATATAATAGGGGTGAATGAAACAAAAAAAAGGCAAAAACTGGCGAGATCTTTCTGAGCAATAAATACAAAATGTTATATTCAGGCAAAGACAATCAAGGAAAAGAAGGAATAGGCATAGTATTCAAAACTAAATACGAGGCTAATCTTCTTGAATGGCAGGCAGCCTCAACTGGAGTGATGTGGGCAAATATTTATTTATGCTTATGGCTACATGAAACTGGTAAGTGAAAAGTACAATCACAATTTCCAGCAAGAAATGATGAAAATCTTAACATATAAAAGTTCATTACATAAAAGACACAACCAGCTTTCTAAGTCTTTGCTTTTTTTTTTTTTTTTTTTTTAAATAAAGCAAAAGTAACTTGTCATAATCAAGCCAGGGACAATTATCTTCCTATTATAACAAGTATGACAAGGCTGCATGTTCTCACAACACCTCACAACAGAAATGTAGCTGTATCATAGGTTTAATTAGAGAGCAGCTGTGTCTTGTGTGAGAAAACTTGATCCATTAGAGGGGGCCCATTTCACATTACATCATCATCTAACATGAGGAGTTCTGTTGATACCATGACGAGGACTATAAGAGTAACTATAGTGTCTTCGTGGTGAGACGGGGGACCGTAATCTTCTGTTTCTTCCATAACCACCGCCACACCAACTACAGGTCAAGGTCCAGGCTGGAAAGCCAATTCAAGACCTCATCCGTCAGTGTGTGGATGTCCTGTAGGCCATCACCATGAAATTACCGCCTTGGGGAGTCGTACACAATATGAGTAATCGTCTGAGCCACAAGAGAACAATCACAATAAATGTGATCTGACAGCCTCCATTTGTAGAAAAAGGTAGCCACATCTGCCCTGACTAGTTCTGATCCTGTTTATTGACGACCAAATCTTCCTAGGAAGATCAAAACCAGGCTGTGGAGCACAGGGATCTTCTACCAGGAAGCCGTTTGTTGGTAGATTGTTGGACCAGTGTTCTCTCTCCATATGTCAGATACTGATGGCAGCGCAGCTGAAGAAAGTTCGTAAATGGACTAGAAGCTTTCTAGATTTGAGGCATAGACTAGGTGGGTTTATGAGAGTCTGATGTAGGGCCAGGAGTGGGTTGCTCACTGCTTTATTAAATTCCTTAATCGAGGCTTGTCTTCTCCGCATGTGTGGTGGAGCAATGTTAGATAGAACAGGCAGCCAGGAGAGAGGGGTGCTTCTCACTGTCCCACTAATTGTGCACATGATAGAGTTTAGCGAGGTGTCTATAATGTTAGTGTGTGTATACTTCTTTCCCAGACAGGGGCACAATATTCTGCTGCAGAGAATGCGAGGGCTAATGCAGACGACCTTAGGACTTCTGCACCACAACCCACCCCAGGTTGTTCCAGCAAGCCTTGAAATGATATTATTTCTGGTCTTAATTTTATTGGAGAGGTTGATGATGTGCCTTTTATAGGTTAAGCTTCTGTCCAGGCTCACTCCAAGGTATTTTGGGTGAGGCTCGTGTTCTACCATTTTTTAACAGAAGGAAAGGTTGATTTGCCTCTGCATTTTACAGGTGGAATACTGAGGACACTGTTTTCGTTGGATTTGGCTCCAAGTACCACTGCTTAAAGTACTCTTCCAGGGTGTTCAGGCCTGTATTCAAGGTTGGCAAAGGAGGTGGATTGATGTAAGATCGCAAGGTCATCGGCATACATATACTTGGCTTGATCTGGTATGAGGTAAATCATACACGTAGATGTTAGAAAGTATAGGGGATAACACAGAGCCCTGAGGAAGACCGTTGTGAAGGAATCTGTGCCTACTCTCTTTTTTCTGCCAATATGGACCCGGATCTTTCTGCTGGAGAGAAAAGAATCAAAAAGTCGGAAAGTTTTTTTACACTTTATAATATTTCCTAGTTTTAGGAGGCGGCCCCTGATCCAGACAGTGTCATAAGCAGATGTTAGGTCAATGAAATTGGCTCCAGATAGAAGTTTCTTCTGGAAGCCTGTTTCAATTTGAGTTGTCAGGGCCAGGACCTGGTCAGAGCAACTTCTTCCTGGCCTGAAGCCAACTTGTTCAGTCGGGAGTACTCTTTCGATGAGTGGTGAAATTCTTTTAAGGAGAATTCTTTCAAAGAGCTTAAAGGTGGTGCAAAGCAAGGAGATAGGTGACAGGTTTTTCACATCATTTGGATCTTTTGGATCTTTCCCTGGTTTGGGAATGGCAAATATTTTGGCTTCCCGCCACAGCTTTGGTAATTTACCAGTCATGATGATTTCTGAGAAAAAGGGCAGCCAGCCATGTTTGGTTATGTTGACCAAGATGTTTTAGGAACTCAGGGAGTATACCATCCACTCCTGCAGCTTTGCCATTCTTGGTAAGTTTTAAGGCTATTTGTACCTCTTCCTGAGATACTGGCTGTACGAGTTCAGGAAGCTCGGGTTCCATCTTCAGGATTTGTCTGGTGGAAGCCTGTACAGCAATCTTCCGGTAGAGCTGGGATGAATCTTGGAGGTTTTCAATAAATGGTTAGCCATTTGATCAAGAGTCATCTCTGTTGTTTTGATTGTTGTTGGCTCTGCTCCACCTAATTTTCTCAGAAGTGACCAGCTTCTCCGATTAGATGTGATGAAATTGAGTTCATTGATGGTTGAGATCCATCGTTCCTTTCTGTTTTTATCCAGGGTTGATATGAGCACCTTAGCAATAGTTGGATCTTCAGTTTACTCATATCTGGCTAGGAGTTCCTCACTTTCTCTACTCCAACATGGGATATATTATTTTCTGCTGCCTCTAGGGATAGAGGCTTTTGCTGCAGATTTGAGTAGTTTAAAAAATCTAGGATAGCAATTAGGAGTGGTTGGAATTGCTCTAATGGTTTGCTCGATTTGTTTCTGAAATGCAGTCCAGTTGGATCTGCAGATATTCCATCTAACGATTGGTGTTCAGCTGATGACTGGGATTGATGTTCCTATCTCTATTAATGTAGGATGATGTTGACTATTAGGGAATCTGTTAAGGATGGTTCTGGTTGTTGGTAGAGGATGATCTTCAGAGTCTTTAGTGACTATGCACAGATATGGGGTGTAGGTTCTGTTCCATCTGGCTTAGTAAAGAGTGCCATCCTGCTTGGCATCATAATTCAAATACAAGTTATACAGGGTGTCCCAAAATTCATGCAAGATTTAAATTTAGAGCCATTTGTGCGGTAAAGTGTTGCCAATGAGAAAAAAAGACAGCGTGACAGTTGACAGTTCAGGGTTATTAAAAATGGAGCGCTACACGAAAGAAACGCATTTTCATTGTTGAGCAATATTTTAAAAATAATGAAGGTTTGGCAGCTACAGTTTGCAATTTTTGTACAAAATATGGTCGGAATAGTGATTTAACTTCAACTGTGAAAAGATTAATTTAAAAATTCAAGGAAACTGGATCAATTAGTGATCTTATACACTCTGGCCGTCCTTCAACAAGTCGTTCAACAGAAAACATCGAAGCAGTTTGTGAGAGTGTTGCTGAGAGTCCAGGAACATCAATTCGGCACCGTGGTCTTGAAGTAGGCATTTCAAGAAGTTCTCTACAGCGTATTCTCACGAAAGATTTCCATCTTTATGCTTATAAAGTTAAATTGACTCAAGAACTGAAGCCTACTGACCACACACAGTGAAGAGAGTTCGTTGAATGGATTATAGGACAACAACAAGTGGATGCTTATTTTTCGAAGAAAATCAACTTCAGCGATGAGGCTCATTTTCATCTTGATGGCTTTGTTAATCAACAAAATTGTCATATTTGGGGTTCAGAAAATCCACGAGTGATTGTTGAGAAACAAATGCATCCACAACGTGTCACTGTTTGGTGTGGATTTTGGGCTGGAGGCATCATCGGGTCATTCTTCTTCGAAAATGCGGCTGGTAAGGCAATAACAGTTAATGGTGCTTGCTATCGCGACATGATAATCCAGTTTTTTGTGCCTAAATTGCAAGATATGGATGTGGATGACATGTGGTTTCACAAAGACGGTGCCACATGCCATACAGCCCGAGAAACAATTCAATTACTGCATGAGTCATTTTCTGGTCGTGTAATTTCCCGTTTTGGTAATCAGAATTGGCCGCCCAAATCATCTGACTTAACGCAGTTGGACTTTTTTCTTTGGGGTTTTTTGAAGTCTAAGGTTTATGCCAACAAGCCCACGACCACCCACGCCTTGAAGGAGGAAATTGAGCGCTGTATCAACGAAATTCAGCCACATTTATGCAAAACAGTCATGGAAAATTGTGACAAAAGAGTGCACATGTGCCAGCAAAGCCGTGGAGGCCATTTACCCGATATGCTATTCCATGCATAACCCTATATTGTATACTTTATGAATCAATAAGAAATTACAATTTTTAATTAAAAACCTATGTTTTCTATCAAAATTACTTCTTGAGTGAATTTTGGGACACCCTATATGTATCCATCCAGTTAAACAGATTATTACCATCCTGGTTGTTAGAGGAACAGCCCCGCATGGTGTGATGGGAATTGAAGTCACCAACATAGATAGCAGGGTGAGGAGGAGGTCGGTCCATTTGATCAGGCCAGGATTGCGATGGAGGTTTTTAGACATTGTATATGGTGATATTTTGAATTTTAATACCTATGGAGTATTCTGTATCAGGAACGCTTTGGGTTATATCCTTGAGACCAGGCCAGATATAGGTTGCTAGGCCATGCTTGAGGTGGCAGTTATAAGACAAGAGAATGAGTTCTGGGATCTTTAGTCTATTGAGGGCTGTGTCAGGCACATGGGATTCCTGGAGAGCCAAGATGTCAATTGCTTTATCTTTGGCTATTTTGCCAATGACTTCGGCTTTAGATAGCCCTTCTATATTTAGGGAACATATCTTGAGGTAGTGTTGATTAGGGGACTGTAACATATTTTTCGAAGCTTGCCCCCAACCTAAACAAACGATCTTTGTTATTCCAGGCAATGATCGAGCTGGCATGAAACTTTTTATGTTTTGTATTCATCATAATTGTGAGTAGTCCAGGAGGTTTAAGTGGGAAAATATAACAATGGGGAACTGGACATTGAGACTTATTTGTGCCTATGGTCCCACAGAAGGTTCTACTAAGGTAGAAGTGGAGGAATTTTTTGAAGTTTTTAGAGAAAGCTACTGACACAATGAAAAAGGAAAAGTTGGTCCTTGTTGGGGATCTAAATTAGCAAAGTAGGAAATGATTGTCAAACATACAAAAATATTTTGGGAAAATTGGGTGAAAAGAGCAAAGCTAATAATGGCAAATACCCGTTGGATTTCTGCCCAGGACATGAACTGGTTATTACTATCACAATGTTCCAACATTAAAATGTGCACAAATTCATATGGAGAGAAGAGGCAAGGAATAAGAAAAGTCTTTTTGACTATGTTATTGACCAGACTGTATAGAAGATTTGAAACTGGAAGTGATCACCATTAAGTATTGAGCAGGATAAAACTGAATTTCATATTGAAAAGAATAACATGTAAGAAAGTTTTAAAGCTAATAAAAGTTGAGCAGCTCTCAGATGTGAACTGCAGACTAAAATACACAAATATTATTCAAGAAAAAATGAAAGAGTTAGAGAACAGGAATCACACCTTGGAGAGTCAGTAGCAAACCCTGAAGAAAACACTGATTGATTCAGCCAGAGAGACATGTGGTATCTACCTGGGGACTGTCTGCAAGGATAGAAAAATCAGAACTCCATAGTGGACACATGAAGTTAAAGAGGCAGTGAAGGAAAAGAAGAAATCATATCAGAAGTTCCTGGCAAATAAGTCTGCTTGTGCTCTTAGAGAATACAGAGACAAATGTAAGAAAGCTAAAGACTGTGTAAAACTAGCTAACAAAGGTCATTGGAGGACTTTGATAAGAACATAGAAAATAAACATCAAGAAGGTAGCAAGATATTCTGGAAGATATTTTGTTGAAGAAGCTCAGAAATGGAGGAATGAGTGCTGTAAAAGGAAATAGAGATGATAAAAGTGATATGAAAACTGGAGGAAAAAGATATCCTTGAGGTATGGAGTGATTACTTTGAAAAATTGTTAAATGAAACTAGCAGTGATGACAGCAGAGTGATAAAAAAACAGTGACCAGGCATGCAATCAAGAATACATATCCCTACTTGAAGTAGAAAAAGCCACCAAAAGCCTGAAATGGGGAAAGGTAGCAGGAATAGATGATATTTGACTAGAAATGCTCATGTATGAAGTCTTACAGTGGTTCCACTGCCTAGTTCAGAAGTAGAGTGGAGTAGAGCTCTGATAGTACCCGTATATAAAAAGGGAAATAAAACTGAATGTGAGAATTACAGAGGTATTTCATTACTGAGTGTTCCTGGTAAGATATATGCAAGTATACTTGGGAAATGGTTGAGAAGGATTGTGGAAGAGAAGTTTGGTAAAGAACATGATAGATTCAGGACAAAGGGAGACTGTCAGGGTCAGATCTTCACTTTACAACAAATAGTTAAGAAATCATGGGAATATAACAAAGATCCGTATTTAAGTTTTATAGATCTGGAAACGGCATATGACAAGGTGCCAAGAGAGAAGCTATTCAATATGCTACAATTATATGATGTCAATGGGGTATTATATCAAGCAATACTTAGTCTTTATTTGAGTTGTAAGTCAAAAGTTACAATTGAAGGAAGTACAGGAAGATGGTTTAATGTTAAATCTGGTGTCAGACAAAGATGTACATTATCCCCTCTGTTATTCATTATCTATATGGATCACATTATGAAGGAAAGTGGAATTAAATCTGATAACAAAATTGGATATGTTAATGTCAGCTCTTTGCTTTATTGAGAAATGACGCATTAAAAAGGAGAACTTAATCAACCGTTTGATATTTTTAATCTGTTGCAGAGACAATGAAATTGTTCCCAAGTTCATAAAAATCAAACGGGCATTCAAATCCAATAAAGCCCACAGAACATACAAAAGGACGGAATTAGGTATATTCAGAAAGAATTGCAGCTACTAGAACAGAATTGTCCAAGATTAACCAGGATACATGTAATATACATAACAAACTGGCCACATCACTGCTGTCTGAACTATGGAATAACATAGACACTATCACGTACAATAAAGCTAGAATGGTGTCTGAAAAGAAAAAATGCAGCCTAATTAAAAAATTCAATTCCCTTCCAAAAGAAAAAGAAAAGCAAAGGAAACATCTAGATCACTCCAAAGTAGTAATTAACCTCTCCTCAAGTGTTCTAAAGAGAGATGAAACAAATCTTCTCACGAAAGGCTTTAATTTCGCTGTAACGCCACGACAAGTTCCGAAAATTGATATCATAGCCCAAACTGAAAAAGGAATAATGTACCAGGAGATATAACAGATCTGATCCACATTCAAAGCACAGTATTACTATTAAATTGCAAATTACCACCAAAAAACAGAATTCGCAGCCCTTAATAAACTCAAATCAGACAAAAACAGACAAAAGGAAATGGTACAGTGATTTTAAACTCAGAAGATTATAACGAAAAAAATGAAAAGCCTTCTTGAAGATTCCAACACCTACACAGCATTAAACAGAGACCCCAATTGGTGAACTCACAACAAAACCAATGAACTTATCAAGAATATACCAAACTGGTCTGAGGAACTAAAAAGAAATTTACAATCAAAACACCCACTAGTTCCTAGAATATATGGAGTTCCCAAAATTCATAAACGAGATATACCACTAAGACTGATAGTAGATGGAAGGGACTATCCTACCTCAAATCTGGCAAAGCACCTTACAAACTTGATTTTAACACATATAGGAAAAACACCATCGTTCATTAGGAACAGCACAGACTTCATAGAGAAAGTAAACGATATACACATTGATCTTTCAGACATATTAGTGAGTTTAGATGTGGTCAGCCTTTTCACAAAGATTTCAAGAAATGAAACAGTAAACATCCTAGAAAATTTCTTCCCACCAGACATTATACAGCTCTATGAACATTACATAAAAAATGTGTTTTTCCTTTACCAAGACAAACTCTGGGAACAAAAAGGACTAGCAATGGGTTCAACTCTCTCAACAGCTCAATCTCTATATGGAAAATTCTGAAAATAATGCTCTACAAAACTGGCCCATCAAACCAAAAATTTGGCTCTGCTATGTGAACAATATCTTCATCATTTGCCAGGAACAGCATTAGAAATGACTGCATTTAAAGATTATCTTAATAACTTACATCCTAACATAAAATTTACTCTGGAACTATAAGAAAATAAAAAACTTCCTTTCCTAGATATCCATAGAAATGAATGAAAGAAAACACAGATTATCGTTCTCCATTTATAGAAAGCTAACAAACACAGGAAGATTCCTTCATGCTACCTCACACCACCACCCCAAGCAAAAAATAGGCCTCATAAAAACCTTAAGGGATAAAGCATACAGCATCCCCAGTACAGAAGAAAAGCGGAAAGAAGAAATACAATATTTAACACAGATTCTACCACTGAATGGTTTCAAAACTAAGACAATTAAGAAAATTCTCAATGCAGCACCTACAAGAAACTTAAATAAACAAGACTTCAAGAACGTAGTGACCCTTCCTTATATCAAAAATGTAACAGATAAATTAGCAAAACTTCTCTGCAAGTACAACATAAAAGTGACTTTCCTGCCACTTGAAAAAATATCAAAATCTCTTCATCCTCCACATCACCCAATGAAAAAACCAGGAGTTTATAATATTCACTGTTCCTGTGACATCTGCTACGTAGGCAGACGGAGAGATTGGGAAAAATCCGCATGAGCGAACATCAAAAGGACGTACAAAAAAAGAGAGAAAATATGTCTGGCTTTGGCATTTCACACAGCTTCTACTGGTCATGATGTACTCTGGGACAGAACAAACATGTCCTACGTTGATAAAAACTGTTTCACAAGAAAATTCAAAGAGGCAGTAGATATGATTAAAATTCCTACACAATGCAACAAAAATCAAGGCTTAATTTTAAATCAAGTTTGGTTATTAAAATTTTACCCAGTTCAAACCTCGGACAGAGTGAAAGTGAACCACAGAACCCGACATCAAATAACATTGTTTCCAGCTAACATGTATTAACGGTTGTATAGATTTGTTATTCGGTTTTTTAACTAACTTTTTGATGTTCATAATACCAATAAATGAACTTTTTTTTTTGTAATTTCTCATAGTTTGTGCTTTAAACTGTTAGTTATCTTTACCCCTGAAGATGTTAGTCTGACAACTAACGAAACCTGTCAGGTTTGTTTTTTAGTACTTGTTTAGTTTTAAAAAACAGTCACTTTACCCCTGAAGATGTTAGTCTGACAACTAACGAAACCTGTCAGGTTTGTTTTTTAGTACTTGTTTAGTTTTAAAAAACAGTCATTTTTAATAAAAATGTGGTCACAAAAACGAAATGATTCGATTGAAATTGAATAACTGTTGTAATAAATATGGTATGAAGGTAATAAGACAAAAATAAGTCAAGACAAAGACAATGAAAATAGACAAAAGCATTGAAAATATGAAGATGGTAAATTAAATATGGAAATAGACAACAGAATCAACAAAGCTGGTATGGTAGGTAGCCAACTGAATAAATTTATATGGAATAAGAGAGAAATTAGCCCAAAATGCTAAATTAGCTGTATAGAAGACAGTGTTCAAACCAATTTTAACTTATGGATCAGAGATCTGGGTCAAAAGTAAAACACTTGACCAAAGAATAGACTACAGATATGACAGTCCTGAGAAAGATTAGGAGCATAAACAGATGGCATCAATGGCAATATCATATTAAAAATGAGGATATTAGGAAAGAACTTGACATTGTCAGCATCCAGAAATGCGTTAGAAGAGCTAATCTCAGGTGGTACAGTCACTTAAACAGAATGGGCGAGGAAAGATTAGCAAAATTAGCATTCTCTGCCACGTTGGCAGGAAATCAACCCAGAGGAAGACCAAGATATAGGTGGATTGATACAGTAAAAAGTGCCTTAGAAGACAGAAATATAAGATCTGATAATGTTGGAGTAACAGACTGATTTGTAGGAAAATTGCAGATAGGAAGGCAGTAATGATGCAAATTTTTCATGTAGTACTATCATATCCTGTACACCCCTTGAGGGCATATACCAAGAATTTGATAATGATGACCTCTTTCTGTTGTTTATTCATATGATCCTGTTTTTCCTTAACTTGAACCTTTTGCTTATTTTCTCTTATCAGCTCTACTAATCTTTTGATATTCCTGCATTCTTTCAATTTCACACTTTGTTCTGTGAAGGACTGCAATATCTACCACAACTGCGCTATCAACATTATCTCCAATATTAGCATTTTCTGGTCTACTGTCAATTCTGTCAACTTTACTATCATCATGATCTTTGTTCTTTCCATCCACCTGGCACTCTCAAAATGCTTTGTGTTTACCACATTTGCTCTCCTGACACACAAAAAAAAAAAATCTTATCCTTTCAGCAGTATATTATTATGACAGGCAAGCTAGTAGAAAGCAATCAGATTACTTTAAAACAGTAGCAATTGTTTACCATCGTATTCAACTGCAACACAAATTTTTTTTTCACTTGGTTACAAAGTAAATCATAGGAGCCAGCCCAAGAAAGATACTAAGGTTCAAATTAATGCTTTGGAGGTTTCCCTTTATCACATATTTCTTATATTTTTCAATGTTTGATTTTTCATGATCGCTGTGGAAGTTGAACTGAATTTGCTAGTTCTTTACTAAGCCAAACACAAGGAGAATATTTCCTCATAACCTCAACAACCTCCATATCACTAATCCACAACGTCCGTACTACATACCGCTAATTAGAATCTCTCCAGGCACACCTGACCAAACAACAGAAGCATAATTATTCATTAACTGAATAATTTTGCTCCCAAAATATTACCATTATGTTCCAACATAATATGTAGTGCAAAATAACTTTTCAGGTGTACTCTCAAAAATCAGCATGAGTCTCTCTGACTTTCAATGAACTCGACATTGTGGTGGCCAGAACATCAGTTTCATCAGTGCTTTAGGTTTCTGATGTTCAGCTCTATGTACTGCAACTACATCTTGGAAAAGATAGCGCCATCAAGGAGAATGTCTTCAGTCCCTTGCAGATGCTAACAACATTAGACAATAGATTCTCATTAACATGTCTCACAGTCCATAAAGTATATTTTAACTATAGATATTTGTAAGAAAGATGGACAGGAAAAAAGAAAAGGAGCATTCTAAAATGTTTGGGAAGTTAGATAAGCTAATGTCAAGAAAGACCAATGCATTGGATAAAACCTGTAACTGTTGTGTTAATTAATTCCAATGAATGTGCAGGTGTAGCTGTTTAGCTATAATGTTAATGGGAACCATCAATCCTTGAGTGCAAGACGGTCTTCCAGCATGTTTCAGAACACCCTCCAGATGTTTGATTCAGTTAAGATTTAGTGCATTTGATGACAATGCAAATCATATTCTCTATCTACTACCTTACAGCATGGACCCAATAGTTATTGCTTCCAGAAGAAAAACACCTGGGAACAGCTGAGCATGGCAGAGTTCATCTGGTCTGCTGTGCTCTTCTAGTCACACAGTTCTTAGCGTACAACATAGATACTAATTTTGACCAACAAAATATACTTTATTATATAGTGAAACCTGTGGAGTATCCATAACTATAGAATAACATGCATGCCCACAGTAAATAACATTTTTATTTTGTAAATATTTTGTACCATCAGTACAACTAATGAACAACAATAGGAATTGAATTAAATAAAGCAGTAATGTGTACGTTTAAATTGGTATTCCTCTATGTCAGTGCTTCCCAAACTTATGGATGTAAAGTCCCCTTGGAAAAATTAAAATATTTCACGGCCCCCATCAAAAAAAAAATCGTAACACAGACATATATTATTATAATATTTATTGTATTTATATTCAATAAAACACACAGTGAATATCGTAAAAATCAAATGCAAATATTACATTTTTAGCATCTTACACACATATTTGACATGGCACACACTTAGTCTTGAAACATTTTAAATTTGTTTTCATTATTTCATGGCCCCCTCAACAAAACTAACAGCCCACAGTTTGGGAGGCACTGCTCTATGTATACAATTGTGTATTCATGGATTAAACCTAATGGGCTGAAATTAAAACTAATTAAATTAAAATATAACAAATAAATTTAATACAATTCAGGATAACAATTTTCCAAACTTTTGGAATAGTGAGACAGTCATTCTGATTAAGATTAGATCTTATGAAGTAAGGCGGCTTCAGCACTTTCTTTATATAAATGTTCATGTTTATATATGGATCTATGGTAACTTGGCATTTTGCCACTGGATCCTGTGGTTAGCATTTTTGATTCTATGTTGTGCAAGGCCAGATTTGTGAGGTTTGATAAGACAGATGCGGTCTTGATGTTCTGAGATAAGTTTATATATAGATCTTCCTGTTTGTCAATAATAAGACAAGTTACACGAAAATGGTACTTACACAATGCCAGATAGCATCATTGGTGAGAGTTTGTCTTTCGGAGAAGGTAGCAAGTTGTGAATTTGGTTGATGGATTTATAGGTAGCAACAAGTTGATATTTTTTTCATAATTTTTGCCAAATGGTCAGAGATGCCTTTAATATATGATATATAGGAGTCCAGTGGGCTTCTACTTGTCTAGGTTGATTTGTAGGAGAGCAGTTAATTATTTTTTGGATTTTATTGGATTATATCCATTTAGCAAGGCTTTTTCTTTGATAACTTCCAGTTCTTCCAAATCTATCCTCCTTTTCTATAGCAATATTCAGCAGTATTCACCCTTAAAATTTGTTTTACCTATCTCCAGAATAGAATCATGCATACTATTTCATATATATATATATATATATATATAGCAAGACATACAAAAAAAAAAAACTAAACGGAATAAACCACAGGTACAAGTTAATGCTGCCTTTAAACTCCTCTGTAAAATTATTAAACAACTTATTCAACTCCTCCAAGGACACTTTTCTCCTCTCAGCCCCAGTCCTGGTGTATATTAAATTCACTGCCCCTGCAACTTGCCTTATATGTGTGTATATACATATGCTGACTGTACTGAAGATAGTACTGATGTAAAAGGCTTTATATCTCTACTGTATATATATATATATCAGCTCTGTTTCACCAAGGTTAGCTAAAATTCTTAAGAAATTTAAAATCCACACTTTTTTAACTCCCATATCCAAACTCTATTGCTTACTTGGTACACCTAAACCAAAACATGACAGCCAAAATTGTCCCAGAGTTTACCATCTTTGGTATAACTGCGATGTGCAATATTTTGGTCAGACACAGAAATCCACTGAGTTGTGTATGGAAGAACATGTGAGAGACATAACCTATGGCAGAACTAGAGCCAGCACACTATCTAATCATGTTCTTATTTCTGCTTACCCTAACAATGAAGATTCTATCACTCATCCAGTGATCTAAACCAAATCAAAAAACATTTTTTGCTGTTATGATGAGCTGGAGAGAAGAATTATGGGATCAACACATATTGTCTTCAAACTAGTCCATCTTAATACTAAACTTAACTGATTGTCGCTCTTCTGCTATTCAACTTTGGCATACATGAGATCATGCCGACATGAACATATCCAGTAGTACTATAGCATCCCAAATGTCACCGGACCGGACCGGACCAGACCAGACCAGAACCAGACCAGACAGAGCTTCAGAAATCCATTTGTCCTCTCACCACAGCTGAGTTATCAAAGGCAAAGTGAATTTTCAGCTTCATTCTAAGTGCATTCAAAATGTATTATTTTCAACATTTCAACTGCATGTACTGAATGTAATATACATTCAATAATGTATATTATTGATCAGCTGCCAAAAAATTTCTGAAAGTTTTATTTCCAGAGAGTTGGAAATAAAACTTTTGGTTCTAAAATAATTTATTATAACATTACAGCATTCCCATTTAAAGAATCACAAATGACACTTGCAATTTTGGTTGCTGATTTTCTCTAAAATTCACAATGTAAACAAATAATCTTCACTTTCTTTATCCTTTTATCTCCTTAAAGATTCAAAAAACTTTATTTTTATTTCTATATAAAAGACTATGAAAAAAAAACTAACAATCATCAAAATGCCAACTTGTCATATTAATTTCCTCCAACAGTTGTTCAATCACCATTGTAATATAATAATTAATACATTTTTGGAAATTATGGAGGCAACTACCGTGTTTGAATAAAAACTTTAGTTTACTATTACTAAAATTTTACAATTCGACGTTTCGACCTTTATGTCAAGGTCATCTTCTGGAGCGTACAAATATACACAGGAAACAAGCTATACTACAATCATACTGGTTCGTTAAAGACACTGACTAACCGCTACCACAATTGTTGGCTTGACCTCTGGTGAAAAAAAAAAAAAAAAAAAAATTATACATCAACGCTAAAGTCCTATTATTTGTGTTGTCTACTATATACATATATTAACATTATATTAACATCATTCCAGCCAGTTGGAGTGAAATGGTTTCTAATAATAGCAGATTGGCTAGAGTCCTGACTTGTGTTGAATCTTTCAAATTAGGTTGGCTGAATGTGTGCCATCCAGAGGATAAAGGACAAAACAGAAAAACTATTAAAGTCCGTCACTTCTTGGCCACCAGACACAGTTAAAAAACTCAAACCCCACTACGCCCCCCCCTCCAGAATATATGGGGTTCCGAAAATACACAAACAAAATGTGCCCCTTCGACCAATAGTGGAAGGAATAGACAGTCCCAATTACCAGCTAGCCAAGAAATTAGCGGCAACACTCAAGGACTTGGTAGGTCATTCCCCCTCCTATGTAAAAAACACACAACACTTTATAAACATAATCAAAAACATAACACTCGACAAAGACGACTTATTAGTCAGTTTTGACGTTTCTGCCCTTTTCACTAATGTCCCCATCAATGACACAATTCTCCTACTACAGAACAAATTTCCGCCCGACATTACGGCCCTCTTTGCCCACGTACTAAAGTCCGGTTACTTCGTGTGGCAAAACAAATTCTACCTACAAAAGGAAGGTACGGCCATGGGCTCACCATTATCCCCCCCAATCGCGAACTTCTACATGGAAACCTTTGAGCAAAGGGCTCTTGATTCTGCCACGCTTCGACCGACAATCTGGCTCAGATACGTTGACGACGTGTTCGCGATCTGGCCGCACGGTCGACAAACGCTAAACACATTCCTCAGCCACCTAAACAAACAACACGAACGCATACAATTTACCATCGAAATCGAAAACCAAAATTCGCTCCCGTTCCTAGACACACTAGTTACACGTCTTCCTTCAGGCAATCTATCCTTCACGGTCTACCGAAAACCGACACACACAGGCCAATACATACATGCGAATTCATATCACCACCCAGCACAAAAATATGGAGTCATAAACACCCTTAAAAACAGAGCCACAACTATTTGCTCTAACCAGCAGGCCCTGAAACAAGAACTAAAAATCATTAGTGACACATTCATAAACAATGGCTATAACAAAAATACTGTCAATAAAATACTCTATAAAACCACAACAAAAACGAATCTAGACTACAGTAAAACCATAGCCATCCCATACATTAAAGGGTTATCAGAAAAAATCAACAGAATCCTACAACACTATAACCTTAATGCCACCTTTAAACCACCCACTAAACTTAAAACCATATTCAGCTCCTCTAAGGACCCTCTCCTCCCATTAGCACATCCTGGAGTCTATTGCATCCGCTGCACCTGTAACTTACCGTACATTGGTGAAACAGGACGGACAATCCCTATACGCAAAAAAGAACACATTAGACACATTAAATATAACCATTATGGTGAAGCAGGCCTCTCAGACCACGCACTCAACACCTTACACCAAATCAACTGGAAAAGCACCTGCTCCTTACACCGCACAAAAACATGGTACGAAAGAAAATTTAAAGAATCCTGCGAAATCCTGATAAACCACCCAAATATCAACAATAAAGATGGTATGAAAATTCCAAGGATCTGGATGGCACACATTCAGCCAACCTAATTTGAAAGATTCAACACAAGTCAGGACTCTAGCCAATCTGCTATTATTAGAAACCATTCCACTCCAACTGGCTGGAATGATGTTAATATAATGTTAATATATGTATATAGTAGACAACACAAATAATAGGACTTTAGCGTTGATGTATAATTTTTTTTTTTTTTTTTTTTTTTTCACCAGAGGTCAGGCCAACAATTGTGGTAGCAGTTAGTCAGTGTCTTTAACGAACCAGTATGATTGTAGTATAGCTTGTTTCCTGTGTATATTTGTACGCTCCAGAAGATGACCTTGACATAAAGGTCGAAACGTCGAATTGTAAAATTTTAGTAATAGTAAACTAAAGTTTTTATTCAAACACGGTAGTTGCCTCCATAATTTCCAAAAATGCATTCGGATCACCGTGCAAGCCTAAAAGAAAAAATAATTAATACCTTTTCAGCATAACCCATGATTTATGTGGACACATTTAATTATTATTATTATCATGCTACATCTTCAAGGAGTACAAAGCCTCATCGATTCCACCACTCAAATCCACCAAACCAACTACTATCATCATCTACACCACTGCCATTTACTGTCCACCACCACTAGTATAATCACAGATAATCACAAACATACATCCATGTCCAGATTTGAACTTGCAGCCTTTTGGCTGGAGAGTGGATATGCAAATCACTCGGCCACCCCGTTTTTTTTTTTTTTTCTTTCTTTTTTTGACAGTGCATATAAGTTATTATAACAGAAATTAGAAATAGAACAGAAAATGGGAACGGAATAAGATCATAAGAAAAAAGTTCAATAATAAAAGCTGTTATAGAGAATCACACAAAAACGAACTAAGAAAGTTAAACACAGCTACTACCATCGATGATGCTAATGAAATCTTAACAAAATCTCTTTTCAATTGTGCACTAGAAATAGCAGGTGTAAAAAGGCCCCAAAGAGAGGAAAAACTAAGACAGGAAACCTTAGAGCTGATGAAGAAAAGAAGCAAAAGGGATGAAAAATGAAATTAGATCATATTATATACAGAAAATTAAAGAAACAATAGAAAACAATGTAATATGAAAGTCTTAAGACGAACATTATCAGTTGGAACAATGAAATAGCTGCTGTAAGAGAAAAAAATGGTGAACTTATAAGAAACAGAGATGCAATAATTAGAAGAATTCAGGAATTTTATACTGAACTCTACGAAGACAAGGACCGAGACATCCAAGAATCAATGAATAACTTGACTGACAAAGAATATGATACCCCTGAGACCTTATAAGGTGAAGTGGAAATGGCACTGTGAGAAATGAAGAATGAAAAGGCCCCCAGAAGAAGACAGAATTATGATAGACTTCTTAAAATGGGGAGGAAGCAATGATATCAAACAGCTGACTAAACTCTTTCATAAATGCCTAAAATGAAGAAAAATTCCAAAAAATCTGAACAATTCACTTCTAATAATAGGCTTGCTTAAGGGTCAAAGCTGTATAACTGAGATGAGACCTCCACATAACCTTTAAAGGAATGTGGAGAACCGACCAGAGCTTCTGACCTAATGTCCAATCCTCAACTTCTTGTGGTGCACCCTGTTGGGTATCTACCTGGATATTGAACAAACAAGGATGGGCTGGAAATTTGGGATTTAGCCGACCAAATTGTATTCCTATTGGCTTAAACCAATATAGAAAATGATGGTACAACATGAAAAAATTTCATGCTGCCTGGGGTGTTGCCCGGTTAACAAGGCCTCCATTGTTTTTGCCAGGGAACCAGGGCGAACAGCAAAAAGTCAGCTACTGGAACAAATCTGAAAACACACCCAACTCAACATCACCAGTGTTAAAGATCGGTAATATCAACGTAAGATGCTTGAATGGCAAAGAAATGGGGATAGCTGAAGAATTAGAAAATTACCAGATCAACTTAATAGGGGTGACTGAAACAAAAAAGACAAAAACTGGTGAGACCTTTCTGAGCAACAAATACAAAATGTTATATTCAGGCAATGACAATCAAGGAAAAGAAGGAGTAGCCATAGTATTCAACACAAAATACAAGGCTAATCTTCTTGAATGGCAGGCAGTCTCAAGTAGAGTGATGTGGGCAAATATCAGAATGAGGAATTGGACAATGAGACTTATTTGTGCCAATGGTCCCACAGAAGGTTCTACTAAGGTAGAAGTGGAGGAATTTTTTGAGGATTTAGAGAAAAGCAACTGACACAATTAAAAAGGAAAATTTGGTCCTTATTGGGGATCTAAATAGCAGAGTAGCAAATGATTGTCAGACATACAAAAATGTTTTGTGAAAATTTGGAGAAAAGAGCAAAGCTAATAATAAGGCAAATACCTGTTCGATTTCTGCTCAGGACATGGACTGGGTATTACTAATACCATGTTCCAACATAAAAATGTGCACAAATTCACATGGAGAGAAGAGGCAAGGAATAAGAAAAGTCTCATTAGCTATGTTATTGTTGAGAGTGATGTTTTCTCCCTGGTGCAGGACACCAGAGTGTACAGAGGATTTGAAATTGGAAGCGATCACTATTTAGTCTTGAACAGGATAAAATTGAATTTCATATTGAAAGAATAACATGTAAGAAAGTTTTAAAGCAAATAAAAGTTGAGCAGCTCACAGATGTGAACTGTAGATTAAAACATACAAAGATTATTGAATTAAAAATGAACGAGTTTGAGAACAGGAACCAAACCCTTGGAGATTGAGTGGCAAGCTTTGAAGAAAACCCTGATTGATTCAGCCAGAGAGGCATGTGGTGAGGTTGTCTGCAAGGATAGAAAAATCAGAACTCCATGGTGGACACAGAAAGTTAAAGAGGCAGTGAAGGAAAAGAAGAAGGCATGTCAAAAGTTCCTGGCAAATAAGTCAGCTTTTGCTCTTAGAGATTACAGAGACAAATGTAAGAAAGCAAAACACTGTGTAAAACTAACTAAACAAAACTCATGAGAGGACTTTGGCAAAAAAATAAATATGGAAAATATCATTTACTACTGCTGCCTTTCCACACGGAATGATGAAAGGCAGCAGGAGTAGATGATATTCGACCAGAAATGCTGAAGTATGGTGGTATAAAAGTCTTACAGTGGCTGCACTGCATAGTTCAGAAAGCCTACACAGAGGGATGAATTCCCGATGATTGGAGTAGAGCGCTAATAGTACCCATATATAAAAATGGAAATAAAACTGAATGTGAGAATTACAAGGTATCTCCCTACTGAGTGTTCCTGGATCTTGCATAGATCCTTGCAAGATCTATGCAAGTATACTTGAGAAACGGTCAAGAAGAATTGTGGAAGGAAAGCTTGGTAAAGAACAAGCTAGATTCAGACCAAATAGGCTGTCAGAATGAGGTCTTCACTTTGCGACAAATAGTTGAGAAAGCATGGGAATATAACAAAGATCTGTATTTAAGTTTTGTCGATCTGGAAAAGGCATATGACAAAGTGGCAAGAGAGAAGCTATTCAATACACTACAGTTATATGGTGTCAATGGGGCATTATATCAAGCAATACTTAGTCTTTATTTGAGTTGTAAGTCAGCAGTTAGAATTGAAGTACAGGAAGATGGTTTAATGTTAAAACTGGTGTGAGACAAGGATGTACATTATCCCCTTTGTTATTCATTATCTATATGGATCACATTATGAAGGAAAGTGGTATTAAACATGATATCAGAATTGGAGATGTTAATGTCATCTCTTTGCTTTCTGCGGACTATGTTATACTTCTAAATAAATCCACTATAAGTTTGCAAGATTCACTGACTAGAATAACTGTTGTAATAGACATGGTATGAAGGTCAGCATTAAAAAGAGAAAGACAATGAAAATAGGTAGAATTTTGGAAAATTGATGAAAAACATTTCAGCTACTTAGGCACGATTTTTATTGAAGAAGGTAAATTAAATATGGAAATAGACAACAGAATCAACAAAGCTGGTATGGTATGCAGTCAATTGAATAAATTCATATGGAATAAGAGAGAAATTAGTCGGGACACTAAATTAACTGTATACAAGACAGTGTTCAAACCAGTTTTAACTTATGGATCTGAGAGCTGGGTCAGAAGTAAAACACTTGACCAAAGACTAGAGACTGCAGATATGAGAGTCCTGAGAAAAATTAGAAGTGTGAACAGATGGCATCAATGACAATATCATATTAAAAACGAGGATATTAGGAAAGAACTTGATATTGTCAGCATCCAGGAATGTGTTAGCAGAGCTAATCTCAGGTGGTATGGTCACTTAAACAGAATGGGCGAGGAAAGATTAGTAAAACAAGTGTTCTCTGCCAGGCTGGCAGGAAAACGACCCAGAGGAAGAAGACCAAGATATATGTGGATTGATACGGTACAAAGTGCCTTAGACGATAGAAATATAAGATCTGATAATGTTGGAGTCTTGACAAGTAACAGACTGATTTGGAAGAAAATTGTAGATAGGAAGTTAGTAATGATGTAAATTTTTCATGTAGTACTATCATATCCTGTACACCCCCTTCAGGGTACAGGATATGATAGACGTCATCATAATCATCAAGAATTTGATGATTATGATGACGTCTAATAATATTATTATTATTATGTCACACCTCCAGGGAGTCGAAAGATTTATTGAGAAAGAGTGTGCTAACAGCAACAAACGACTGAACCCCTTCCAACTACTAACAACTACTAACTCAAACTTGCTTAATTTTTTGTGAGTCATTAGTAGCAGAGGCACTATCAATCGACCAACCTTTGTGGCAAATTAATATAAAACAGCTCATTGAAAAATCAATTGAATACAATAAACCCTCATGTCTGGCCTATATAGACTATGAAAAAGCATTTGATTCAGTTAAAACATCTGCATAACTAAAAGCTGTCGAAACCCAGGGAACTGAGAAACCATATATTGAAACAGATTTACAATAATGCAACTTCTGTAATTAAATTATATAAAAACAATGAAAAGTTTCCAGTACAAAAATGGCATCTGACAAGGAGATACTATATCTCTAAAAACTATTTAAACCAAATTGGTAGAGTAATTTGAATTTGCAGATGATTTGTCCTAATAGCAGATAATCTTTAAGATCTGGAAGAAAGGCTAAATGAAGACTTCAGAGTAATCAGTTGATGGAAGTTTTTCTCACTTGGCTATGCTACCAATAATATATTTGGTTTAATACTTTATTCAAGTGTAAGCAAACAAAGTTTGCGCCTGAAGCATTTTCAGGACTGGGGAAACTCATGGTAAAGGTGGAGTGAGTTCTTATCACTTGACTTAGTATTTCTCATAATATGACTTCTGCATTACTTCTACCTTAGCATCACCACCTCTGGGTCTTTCTCCCACTGATGAAACCTCAATGAAGGTCGAAACCGGATCAAGGATTAAACCAAATACAGTCATACCCCGAAGCTACACGGTAGGTGGGACCAACAAAAAGCGTATAAGTCGAATTCGTGTAACTCAGGGTATAATTTTGCATGAATTTATATATACAAACATATAATTGGGACCAAAGGTTTACAAAAACAGCAATATTTTTTAAGAAATATAATCATAATTGTAGTTTTTCGTACATAAAAAAAAGAAAGTTATTTCAATGTCGATGGTTTCATAACATCTAATAGATTCGTCTGATGGCATAATGCGTTATTCTTGTCACACAAAATTTCTTCATAGCAAGCTAATGATTTTTTTTTATTCCCTGCCTTGTGGCTACAATTCATTCCTCGTTAGAATCCATGTCCTCCAAAATCTGTAAACCTTTCTTTTATGATTGTTCTTACTGTGGATTCGTGTAGACTGAACTTCTTTGCTAGCTCATAAATTTTCATTCCGCCTTCAAAATCTTTAATAATGTTGAGTTTTGTTTCCAAAGTCAATGTTTTTCTTTCTTGCTAGCTGTAGAAGAATCGGATTTCATTCTTTTGGACGACATTATTATTTTTTATGTGATAAAACTTTTATCAAGAACATAACATTAAACAATCACAAGGTTTGTAAGACTATAAAAGTTGTGCATGAATGGAGACTGCACGAAACACACCAGTGTTTGTTCACAGCATGTGCGACACTGCCGAATGCGGCCAGCGGCAGAAAGATACGACTAGTGGTGAGGCGTGAAGTGGGATTGGAATACGTACATATAAGAAACCGCGTAACTCCGGATTCGCGTAAGTCGGGGTATGACTGTATATAATTGGTAATTAGATTAAGAATAAATAGAGAAAAAACAAATGATGAATAAATACATAAACCAAAGAATTGTCCAAGTTGAAAACTATGAAACAGAACAAATTACCTCATATGTATATTGGGCCAACTGTTATCCTTTGAGGATTGCCAAAGAAAGGGGATTGAATGAAGAATTCAACTTGGATGGATGGCTTATGGGAAAATGAGAGACATATTCAGAAGCGACATCTCTATGAGTCTAAAAAGAGAAGCTTTTGACCAGTGCATACTTCCTGTCCTAACATGGGGGGTAACACGGACTTTAACAGAAGCCCTAAACAAAAAGCTGAGAACAACACAACATGGCATGGAAAGAAGTATGCTAAAAATAACATCAAGAGATAGGAAGACAAATACTTTGATAAGATCTGAATAAGATAACAGATATTGTAAAATACATTAAACTAAGTGGAGATGGGCTGGCCATATTGCCAGATACAATGATGGAGGATAGACTAGAAAAACAACAGAGTGGAGACCAATGGATGGAACAAGACAAAGAGGAAGACTGAGAAGAAGGTGGAGCAGTGAACTGGAACAAGTTGCAGGAATGAGATGGATGGGAGAGGCAGAAAACCAAGGGAGAGACCTTCGTCCAGCAGTGGACATAAGAATTGCCAAGAATTCAAGTAGGGTATGTAAGTTCTGTTCGCTACAACTTGGTATTATCTAGGTCTACCTACTCACTGATGAGATCTCAATAAGGTTGAAACCATTTGGGTAGTGACCTTCTCTCATAATGTAGAACAGTAATACAGCTCCTAGGAGCTGGGTTTCACATTATGAGTAAATACCAAGAACAGTGATCGGAGCTTGCTCTACCCTTGCTATAAGTTGCTTTCTCTGTTCCCACGCCTGAAGAAGTCGGACAATCCGATGCAATATGTTGCGTTTTGAATAAATTTAATTGTTATTTCTAGTTCTTGGATCTAAGTTGCTTCACATGCAAACCTTTGTTTGCTAACATTTGGATAAAGGATGAAACCAAGAATATAATCTTTTGGCATCTTTAATTTATAAAATTAAACATACCAAATGTTATGAAATTCATGGCAATGATAGATCAATATGGAAGAAAATGATTAAATGTTGAAAGATTTTCCACTCTGTTATATTATAAATTAAAGATGCCAGGAATATAATTTCTTGGCATTTTTAATTTTTAAAATGATTAAAATAAAACTAATAAGAAATAGTAATTTGTGTTCAACTATCAAGCATCTGCTAAATCTCTTGAATATAAACCACAAAATGATCACAGATCATAAAATAATATATCTACTCTATATACAGGGTGTTCGGGATAAATTTGACATATTTATAATTAATTATATTTTTCCGTAAGTTACATGTATTAACACACACTTCTCTTCATTTAAAAGTTTGGACCCTTCTTCATTCATATACAAGATGTCAGAAAGGATGGATAGCTGGAACCCACCTGAATCATGGAAGAGAATAACTTGTATCATGATGATTCGTGCCCGCCATCAAAATAAGGATATTACGACTGCTGCCCAATGCTCCCTGAATACAGTAAAAACAATCAGGCATGAACTAGAGACTTGCAATGGTGACTACGAGGATGTAGCAAGAAGAAAGATCCCTAGCAGACGATCTGATTGCGTTCGTACAGCAGAATTCCTCGCAAATCTGCAGGAACAGGTGTTGAAGAACCCTGGCATTGGAATTCGGGCTTTGTTCGTGGAGTTGCTAACTGTAGTCAAGCCCTGGTAGCCAATGGTAGGCCGTATGTATGGCAGCAGGATTCGGCCCCTTGCCACACCTCTGGGAAAAGTCAAAAATGGTTGTCTGAAAATTTCTACGACTTCACCAGTCCAAATGTTTGGCCTCCCAACTCCCCAGACCTTAACCCCATGGATTATTTTGTATGGGGCGCAGTTGAAAAAGACACCAATCGCACTTCCAGTAATACAAAAGCCCAGTTAATGGATAAAATTAAAACAGTTTTTGCGGCCCTTCCCAGGGAGACTGTAGCATCAGCTTGTTCGAGGTTCCGAAGCAGAATTGAAGCTGTGATCGATGCTAATGGTGGTTATTTTGAGTAAATCTTGTTGATAGTATTGTAATTAACTCTGCCTGTAATGTTTTTTTGTCAATTCATTAAATTTAATAGATACAAAGAAGATTTTCTTTTTCCTTACGAAACTGTCAAATTTATCCCGAACACCCTGTATATAAAAAAGATAAGCTGAAATTTGAAACATGTTTATGTCACGTTTTTTGACTTACCAGCTTACAGGCACTTACCGGCTTACCAGCGCGGAACTCAATGGGGGTTGGGCACCGAAGGTGCCGGAGCCACCCTAGTATATATATATACACACACACACACACACACACACAAGGGTGATCTGAAAAGTTCTTGGCCTCGATCATCGATCACTATTGACACGATTTTTTTTTTCTAAGTTGGTACATCTGTCATAAGCATCCATGTGAAATGGCAAGTTATTCTATCAAATAATATGTTTTATACAGCTGTCTGAAGCAAAAGCATTGTCTGTATTCCTTGAAATGGATAAAATCGTGCAGTTATAAAATTCTTTGTAAAAGAAGGTTTATAACCAAGTCAAAAGAAATTTATTTCAGCCTCGAAGATCATCCACATGAGGAATGTCCAAAAAGCGTAACAACACCAGAAATCATTGATCAAGTGCACTATATGGTATTGGATGACCAAGTCAAAGTGTTTGAAATTGCTGAGACTATAGGCATTTCAAAAGAATGTGTAGGATATATTTTGCATGAAGAAATGCAAACGAAAAAGAAAAAGCTCTGCACAACATGGGTACCGCGTTTGCTCACAGCAGATCAAAAATGCACTTACATGAAAATCTCTGAACAGTGCTTGGAACGTTTTAACAAGAATAAAACTGATTTTGTGTATCAATTTATTACTATGGATGAGACAGCAGTCAAAACAAGAACAGAAGCCAGCTGTTCAGCACCAAAGAAGACAAAGTAGTCAGTTCCATCAGCAGGAAAGGTCATGACATAGGTGTTATGGGATGCTAAAGGCATTTTGTTTATTAATTATCTTAATAAACAAATTTAAGGGCAAAACAATAACTGGAACGATTTTTTTTCTTCTACAAACCAGACTAGATGAAAAAATTCATGAGAAAAGATCTGGTTTGTAGAAGAAAAAAAATCATCCTTCATCAAGACAATTCACCTGCCCAAAGGTTTTTGGCAATGGGAAAATTAAGGGATCTGCACTACGAATTATTGGAACACACACCCTATTCCCCAGATTTGGCTCCCTCTGACTTCTATCTCTTCCCAAAACTAAAACTCTTCCTTGCAGGTCAGCATTTTTCTTCGAATTAAGATTGCAGCTGTAGAGGGTATAATGGCGTTGGAGCATCGCTGGAATAAATGTATTAGTCTTAACGGAGATTATGTTAAAAAATAAAAATAATTTTAAAATTATAAATCATTTTTTTTTCATTGTTAGGCCGAGAACTTTTCAGACTACCCATGTATATATAGATAGATAGATATGATTTCTCTCACTTTTGTTTTTTTGTTAGTTTATATAATTTATTTCATGTTTTGCTGATTTATATTTCAGCAGATTTAGCAGATGCTTAATAGTTGAACACAAATTTCTATTTTCTTAATAGTTTTATTTTAATCATTTATCCAAGTGTAATAAGCAAATGAAGTTTGCACACTGTTTTCAAACTTCAGAAATTTCCAAAGATCATGTTTTTCAAACTTCTGAAGTTTGAAGCACAGGATCTTTGGAAATTCGACCTGGAAGAGGACAAGAAACCAGTGCCACCATGGGTAATTGAAGAAGTTGCCACTGCAACTGTCAAAAGATCTCATGAAAATGTTGCTGGTAATAGCTGCACCCATGGAGTAGCACAACTAGATATGACTTATTCCATGGTGTGAAAAGTCTTGCAAGATCAGCAGTGTACAGCAGCTGCAACCCAACAATTATGATAAGTGACTGACATTTGCTGTGATGTTTCTTGTCAGATTGGAAGTCAACAATCCTAACACAAAAATGTAATTGCAATGCTGAAACAAACTTTGACATGTAGAGATAAGAATGTCATCTTGCCTCTTTACAAGGCCTTGATAAGAACTCATTTGGACTATTGTGCACAGGTCTGGTCTTAAGGTTTCCATTGTGATTCTGATACAGTGCAGAGAGTGCAAAACAAGACTGTTAAGAATTATATCAGGATTGTGGAAGACTGATTATGAAGACAGATTGAGAATTTGTAGACTGCAGACACTAGCAAACAGGAGAAAAAAGGGGGTGATATGATTGAGACTTGCCAACTTCTGAAAAGGTCATACAGGATATCAGTTGATGGAATTCTTCATTTTATGAAGGGTGAGGAAAGGATGCGAGGGCATCCATGGAAGTTGAGAATAAATACTATCAAGGAGGGAATGGTTAGGGCTAGCTTTTTCTCTCACAGAGTAGTGAGTGATTGGAATGGATTGCCATTGGACGTTGTGTATGCAAACAGTGTGAATGAATTCAAGAACAAGTATGATAGTTGGTGCATGTAATATGTGGCCTCCATTGATGAGTCCATGATTCCCTCCAGGTCTCTCTTAATAATATTGTTGAATACAAACACAATTTTACATCGAAAATATGAAAAGCCAACAACTCTGCCTTACTGGTTCATGCAGATGATCATATACAAGATACTATTAAGTGATTATCATACAAATTAACACACGTATAAGTAAAAACTTGAAATTGGTTTCATTTACAATTCATTATAAGCATCTCACTCCAAACTTCATATACAGTATGCTGAATTACCTTAAGGTCATGGATATCCATAGCTTTTAACTTTCAAAAACAACTTTTCTGCAAACTGCTTTTACTCCTAGTATAACATTGATAATAACAATGGTCAATTGGAGTACAGATGGCTTCCACATAAAACTGTCTCTCAGCAACAGTTAAATGGATTCTTGTAACCAAAAAACAGAGCTTAATTTCTACTTCTGTTAGTAGAAACAGCAATTAAGAAATTCCGTTTGTTACCAATAACATGATTAAAATGTTTATATGGTTCCCGCCCAAGTTATCAGTAATCCTCCATTCTTAGCCCACTTAGGGTGGGCTAAGAATTTATTTTTTTTTTTTTTCATTTTTATCAATTTTATTGATTTTTGTAATTTTTTATTTAGTTTTACATAGTCTGGAAATCCTGCACTATAGACCAAACATAATACCTCTTCAACCAGTTCTGGGTTCCATTAAGCAGAGTGATGGTGGTATCACATTGGGTGATGAAATTCATCTCCCACCTAAAGACAATCACAAACATTCATGCCCACAGAATTCGAACCTGCGACCTCTTGGTTGGAGAGTGGGTATGTTAACCACTCGGCTAACCAGGCTGGCATGTTTACAGAGTAACTCTGTTTAGTTCATAATAACTTATCTGGAAGAGTCAAAAACTTTGTAAGTTACTCTTCTAAACTGTTAGGAGTGTTACTTTTTTTTTTCTTTGCAATAAACTTCTTGACAGTCCTTTTCATTGAAGTTTTTAAATTCATGAAATAATTCAAATCACTCTAGTAATATGAAACTTTGAGATTTCAAATCTTTAGATTTAATATATAAATATTAATAATAATAGTTAATATAAATATTCAAACAATAGGCAGTCCCCAACTTATATAAGAGTTATGATTTGCAAACTTCATCTCATCTTTCTTCTCTCTCTTTTACTTTGCGGTGTCAAGGGTTTATTAATCATCGGACCTCAAACAGTTCACAGGATAAGGTGGTCAGCCCTATGCCCCAGTGTATCCTATGTCCATAGTGTTAAGTTCTCAAGGCCAGTTTGTCTGCTTTGTGGGATGAAAAACCCCATGATAAACTGGAGGAAAAACCCTATTGTCCACGCTCAAGACCAGCTAACTTGGCTATGACTGACGAAGATCCTTCAGCTCCTCATTTCACCAACGGGAATCGAACCTAGGACACTCCTTCCCAAGGCATATGGTTGCGAAGTGCACAGTCACTAGGCTAACATGCAAGTCAGATTTAATCTCCCTTCACCTATTAACCAGACTCAATTGCTTACATGGTAAACAATAGGGTCTGGTTGCGGTAGTGCATTAATTAATGTTTTGAAGGTTATTTCTTAGCTTAAATCACACCAAAATTGTATTTCAAAATGAAATTATTAATGCAAAGTAATATAACACAGTATAAATAGTATAAGAAAATAGAAAAATTTTAAAAAATGCTTAATTTGGCTGTTCAACTTTTCTTATGAAATTATCAAGAAATGACAGAACATGGCTGGTTGCTTCTCTTCATATATCTCTCCATAACAGGCTAAGGCATCATCTATTTCTTTTGAACTTTAAGGACTGTGAGGTACATTAGGATCCACACAAAATATAAATATTAAAAACATGTGGCACTAAAACACAAAACATCTAACACATATATGTTGAAAATGAGATAGAAGAAAGTGGATGCATGAATGAGTACATGCACTGTCTTACAGAAGACTGCCATTAGATAGCATGAGAATAACGTAGGCAGGTTAATTGCAATTCTTATAATTCGCCACTTTATAGCCCTCTCATGATAATTTTTATAAGTCTGAATTTATATAGGTCAGGGATTGCCTGTATAAACATACCATAAACACACAAACAACAAAAAATAATAATAATAAATAAATAAACATACATTTAGCATATTTTGGGGGACATCGATCTAAGCACTGCTCAAATAAATCTCTTGCTCTTTCCAATTTTGAGCCTCCCTAACAGACAACAGAAATATATTTAGCTATTGAATATTAGTAAATCATTTAATTACTGAAGTTGCATTGTTAAATTTAAATACTGAAATGTCAATATTCAGTTTAATTACTGAATACTGAAATACTAAATTAAAATTTAGCACACATAAAAAAAATCAAAATCATTTAAATAATCATAAGAATGACATGGTTAGATGAAAATGGGAGTAGAGTGACTGGTGAAGAAGATGGTAGTGGAGATGAGATGAGTGGAGATTATCTCTTTATTGGGGTATTTCATCCTAGAAAAGAAGGTTTTAGTGTTAGAGGGACGGGAAGGTTTTTGGGTTTGGAAGTACAAAAGAAAATGTTACAAACACAAATTACTCTGGATGACAATAAAGCAATGGAGCTGGATGAGATTTTGCCATGTGTTTTAAAAGAATGTGCTAAGGAACTGACATTTTTGCTAACTTAGTTTTTCAATGAGATCTGACTATGGGAAATGTGCTCAAGGAGTGGAAGGAAGATAAGATAGTGAAATTGAATAAGGGTGGTGGTAGAATGGAAGGTTCAAACTAAAGATCAGTTTGTTTTTCTTCTGCAGATGTTAAGATTTTAGAGAAATTAGTATGAGGATATATATCATTGGGTAGATGAGGGTAATATTATCTGTGAGGGTTAGCATGATTTGTTAAGGGATGCTTTTGTTTTAGTAATCTAACTGCCTTTTTATAATAAAGAAAAAACAGCGCATGATGAAAGAAAGGCTGTCATTTTTTTGTAATTTACAAAGGTACATGACAGGGTGCCACATGATAAGCTGATATTTAAGTTACAGCATATGGATTTCCATATGCTGTAACTTAGAAATCCATATTTAGATATCAGGAAGTTGTGTATGAGGGAACAGTATCAAAGAAGCAGATTATAAGATGGGGCCCCTCAGGACTCAGCATTGGGATTTGTATTATTTAACTTTTATATCAATGATATTGTTTATGGATTGAAGGTTCTCTCTCTCTCTCTCTCTCTCTAAGTTTGCATGATTCCCTGACTAAACTGAATAACTGTTGTAATAGATATGATATAAAGGTGAGCATTAAAAAGACAAAGACAATGAAAATAGGTAGAATTGTGGAAAATGTCAACTGCGTTGTGAATGGGGAACCTGTGGAACAAGTAAAACATTTCAGCTACTTAGGCATGATTTTTAGTGACGATGGTAAATTAAATATGGAAATAGACAACAGAATCAACAAAGCTGGTATGGTAGGAAGTCAACTGAATAAATTCATATGGAATAAGAGAGAAATTAGTCGGAACGTTAAATTAGCTGTATACAAGACAGTGTTCAAACCAATTTTAACTTATGGATCTGAGAGCTGGGTCAGAAGTAAAACACTTGAACAAAGACTAGAGATCGCATATATGAGAGTCCTGAGAAAGATTAGAGGCGTGAACAGATGGCATCAATGGCAATATCATATTAAAAATGAGGATATTAGGAAAGAACTTGATATTGTCAGCATCCAAGAATGCGTTGGCAGAGCTAATCTCAGGTGGTATGGCCACTTAAACAGAATGGGCGAGGAAAGATTAGCAAAACAAGTGTTCTCTGCCAGGTTGGCAGGAAAACGACCCAGAGGAAGACCAAGATATAGGTGGATTGATACGGTACAAAGTGCCTTAGATGATAGAAATATAAGATCTGATAATGTTGGAGTCTTGACAAGTAACAGACTGATTTGGAGGAAAGTTGTAGATAGGAAGTTAGTAATGAATTTTTCATGTTGTACTATCATATCCTGTACACCCCTTGAGGGTACATGTCAGGAATTTGATGATGATCTCTCTCTCTCTCTCTCTCTCTCTCTCTCTCTCAGGTTCTATCATTCATATGGCACCATTGCTGCATAACCAACACATTTAATTTAACTTATAATAATTAATTTAATTATTATAAGTTATTAGTGACATTAATTGATGGATTAATTAATCGCATCAAGCAAAGTTTTCCTGTATTGCATAAAATTTTTCCTCTTGGTTAGAAATTACAGTTTTCAAGAAATTATATTCTTGTTTAATCCTTTATCCAAGTGTATAATTTCTTGACAAGTTTAAGTGGATAAAATATATATTTATTTTTTTTTCCCCCGTACTGCAGAAAAGATTGGATTCTGAGCACCTGTAACAGGATAGTAAATGAGAATATGCATATCACTGTGAAACACTGGAAGACATTTGGGGACTTCTGATAGAATATAACAAATATTTAGCAAATACCATTACAAATCAGTATTTAAACTATCCTCCTTCATCCACTTTCATAAATATGAATTCAATTCTGATCAATACCAGTTGAAATCTGTTGATTTCAACTGGAAATCAACAGATTTCCAGTTGAAAGAAGAAAAAGTACCAAAACTACAAAATTATGAATAATTATAGATAAAGAGAGTTAGCACATCTCATTCTCAAACAGTTATTATACAGTAAGATGGAGGAAAACTATAAAAAAACTTCTTTTGTAAAAAGAAGCATCCTCAATAGTGAAAATATATAGGAATCAGTATATACTTTACAGATTACTCCTAATATAAATAAATTTGGCTGTAATGAATTGTAAAAGATATGGGAAGTGATTCACCATTACAAAAGCAACAGTAAAACCATCATCATCAATTTCCTGATAAAACCCTAAAGGGGGTGTTCAGGCTACTATGGTAACACTATGCGATTAAGTTTACATTATTATTAATCTCTTAATCAACAATTTTCCTCCAAATTAGTCCATTACCTGTCAGCACTCCAATGCTGTCATATCTAACATTTTGTTCTTCTAAGACACTTCTGACTGAATCAATCCACATAGACTTTGCTCTTCCTATGAGTCTTCTTCCTGCCATTTTGGCAGCAAGCACCTGTTTTGTTAATTTTTCCTCTCCCATTCTGTTTAAATGATCATACCATCACAGACTGATCCTGCTCACAAATTCTTGAACGTAAATAATGTCACGTTCCTTCCTACTATCTTCATTTATAATATGATTCTGCCACTGATGGGATCTATTCACTCCTCTAATCTTTCTCAGAACTCTCATATCTGTGGTCTGTCTTTGATCAAGTTTCTAACACATCTCTCAGATCAATAACTTAAAATTGGTTTGAATTTGAACACCAACTTGTATACTGCTAGTTTAGTTTTGATTAATTTCTCTCTTATTCCATATAAATTTATTCAACTGGCCCCCAGCCATACCAGCTTTGCTTATTCTGCTGTCTATTTCCAAATTTAATTTGCCATCCTCACTAAATAATGAGCGTGAAGTTCTATAGGATCTCCTTTCAGAATGCAGCTCAAGTATTCTATTCTCCTGTATATTTTCATAGTTTTTATTGCTGATTTTCATGCCAAATTTGTTACAGCTGTTATTCATTTTAGTTAGAGAATCCTGGAGATGTGCACTAGATGTGTTTAGGAGTACAACATCATCTGCATAAAGCAAAGAGCTAAGTTTGACATCTCCAATTATGATATCAGGCCTAATGCCACTTTCTTTCATAATGTGATCCATATAGATGATAAATAAGAGTGGAGATAATGTGCATCTTTGTCTTATCTTGGATTTTATATCGAATCATCTTCCGGTATTTCCTTCAGTTCTAACTGCTGACTTACAACTTAAATATACACCATGTATTGCTCTGTACAATGTTCCATTTACCCCATATAATTGTAGAGTTTTTAAAAGCTTTTCTCTGGGTACCTTGTCATATGCCATGTCCAGATCTACAACACTTAAGTACAAATCCTGGTCATATTCCTAAGATATCTCAACTATTTGTTTTTAAGTGAAAATATGATCTTAACCTCTATTTGGACTGAATTCAACTGATTCTCCAAGTTTCTCTTCCACAATTATCAACCTCTTTTCAAGTACGCTTGCATAAATCTTATCTAGGATACAAAGTAGAGAAATTCCTAATGTCATTTCCACATTCAGCTTTATTTCTTTTCTTATGGATGAGAACTATGAGAAAGAGCTCTACTCTAATCATCTGGAATTTGATATTCTTGGGGGGAGACCACACTCCTACCAGGCGTGTCCCCCAGGTGGCAGATGAGAGAAACCCAAATGGGTTGCTCTGAATAAAGAATAAAGAGCCGTGGACCAAAGGATGTAGCAGAGGCATGGAAAGCTGGCTACATTATTATGCCAGTAACTTTCATGAGCAGGAGAAAGTCTACAAACCGAGATAGTGCTACTGCGTACGGGACAACCGACGCGCCTACTCAAAGACCACATAGAGTAGGTGAGAAAACAGCAATGTGGTCGGCCAAGGATGTGAAACATGTAGCCACCCTCAACATAAGATCACTATACCGACCTGGAAAATTACAATTAGTCCAGGAAAATTTAAAAAGACTGAAATGGAGTATTTTAGGTTTATCAGAGACACATTGGTGCAGAGATGGATTCATGGATTTACCAGAAGGAAGACTGTACTTCTCAGGAAGAAAAGATAACATACACAGAGAAGGAGTTGCATTACTAATTGAAAAGAAACTTACACACTCAGTAATTGAAATAAACCCATTGTCTCCTAGAATAATAACAGCCAAACTTCAAGCAAAAGAAAAAGATCAAACAATTAAAATAATCCAAATATATGCACCAGACAGTAACCATTCAGAGGAAGAAATAGAAAATTTCTATGAAGAACTACAACAGGAAATAGATAATCCCAAAAATAGAGAACTCATGATAGTGATGGAAGATTTTAATGCTAAAATAGGACAGTTCACAGCAGACAAAAAAGATGTGATGGGGAAATTTGGATACGGAGAGCTTAATGACAGAGGAGAACAATTACTCCACTTCTGTAAAGCAAACGATCTAATGATTACAAACACATTGTTTTATCAACGCCCTAATAATAAATATACATGGACATCCCCAGATGGTAATATAAAAAACTGCATAGGCTATATCATCATAAACAAACAATGGAAAAGATCAGTAAATAATGTATGAACATTAAGAAGTTTTGATTTTGACACTGACCACGAAATATTAAGTGCCAAAGTGAAGATAAAATTCAACAGGAAAAATAATATCCGAATAGAAGAAAACATCAACCTATCAAAACTAAATGATAGCTCAAGCAGAAGTCGATTTTTAGAACAGATGTGCTTGAAATTAAAACCCTCCACCTTACAGAACAGCAGAAAATTCTGGGAAGAAGGAAAAGAAACAGTGTTATCAATTGCAAAAGACACTCTAGGTTCCAAACCCAAAATAAACAAACAGTGGATAACCCAAGAACTCATAGCTACCATAGAAGAGAAAAGAGAAGCCAAGATACTTGTAAACCAACAAAACAATGAAGAGCATAGAGAAAAATACAGAGCACTAAAAAATAAAGTTGATAACCTATGCAAAAAAGCCAAAGAAAAATGGTTAGAAGAAAAAGCTAAGAAATGCCAAGAAGCATACCAACAAAACAACCTAAAAGTCTTCCGTGATACTGTAAGAGAAATTACAAAGGAATTCTCAGCAAAAGCAGTAACAATGATGAACAACAAGATGACTGAAACTGGGAATATTGAATATATAAGAAAAATATGGTCAAACCATTTTAAGACTATCTTCCACCAAGGAAACAAAACTACAATGCCAACAATAGAAGAAAATAATGATCACCCAAAAATTTTACAAGAAGAAGTTAGATACGCAATAAAACAGATGAAAAACAATAAAGCACCAGGCATTGATACTATCCCTACTGAACTGTGGTCATATGGAGGCAGCATATCAATGGAATATTTAACAAACCTATTCAATAAAATACTACAAACAGGAGAGATCCCAGATGACTGGAGAACTGGAAAGATCATCCCAATATACAAAAGAGACTGCAGAAATTACAGACCAATCAATTTACTCCCTCATACCTATAAAATATTCATGAGAATTATACAAAATAGATTAAAAAACACCTACGAAGAAATGATAGGCATAGAACAAGCTGGTTTCCGAGGAAACTATTCAATTGCACCAACATTGCAACAAACATTGCACCAACTAGCAGAACTCAGCTGGGAAGACCATAAAGAACTATATTGTTGTTTTGTGGACTTTAAACAAGCTTTCGATAACATCAACAGAGAAATCCTTCTCAAAATTCTACTAGAAAAAGCAATAGACAAATATATAATACAGTTTCTGATAAAATATTACTCTAAGACAAATGCAATAATTAAAAAGGACACACTCACAACAGAACCCATAGAGATCCAAAAAGGAGTAATGCAAGGATGCCCATTATCCCCATGCCTATTCAACATATATCTAGAAGAAGTTGTAAAGAAAGCAATAGACAATGAGCCTGGAATCAATGTCAACGGTTCAAACATAAATAATATCAAATATGCAGATGATCTCATCCTTCTTGCAAGAACCCCAAATGAACTACAAAAGTTGATCAACAAGCTAAATGAAACCTGTAAAACATATGACATGACAATAAATATACAAAAGACAAAAGTGATGAAAATAGGGAGGAACAGAACTACCATCTCAGCCACCCTAAACGGAGAACAATTAGAACAAGTAGAAAACTTCATATACCTTGGATCAAAACTATGTTTTGATCAAAACTGTGTTTGATTGTTTTGAGATGAACTCAAAACAATCAAACACAGAATAGCGATAGGATGGACCACCATGGGAAAATTACAGAAAATCTGGAAAACAAACAAGATATCTAAACAAGCCAAAATCAAACTCTATGAAGCAATAATTATACCAAGTCATCTATGGAGCAGAAGCGTGGACAGTTAAAAAAAGAGAGGAGAAAAAACTGCTGGCATTTGAAATGAAATGCTTAAGAAAAATAAATAGAACAAGTTGGATAGAAAAGAAAACAAACATCACAGTCAGACAAGAACTATTGTATAAAAAGACAATAATATAAAAAATTAGAAAACAACAACTGAGATGGTGTGGACACACTGTACGCATGGATGCAGACAGACTTCCTAACGTCCTAATCAATACTTTTCCAACTGAAAAAAGAAGACCTGGAAGACCACGAATTACCTGGCTGAAATTAATAAAGAACATCTCGGGATGCAGAACATATAAGGAACTTTTTCGAACAGCAAGGAATAGAGAAGACTGGAAGATCCTGCTCAAGAGAAGACTCAACCCGTCTTAGACGGAAGAGAAGAAGAAGAAGAAGACAAGACCCTCTGAATTATGTAGAGCAACCACTGCAAAACTCATATACCTCTGCATTTAAGCATTCCTAATCGAATTTCATCTGTGAATGATCTGTTTTTTCATACTTTCAGATTTTGATGGCTTTTCTACTTCAAATATTTATATGTAACTCTATTTGCATCCCTCTTGAAAATTTTTTACTACTGTTCTGTCAATGCTTGTTTCATTTAAGAGTCAAAGTGATTATTCCAGATATCTAGGATATCTTATCTTCAGTTTTCATCTTATCTTCAGTTTTCATATTACCTTTATCATCTTTGATTCCTTTTACAGTACTCTTTCCTCCATTTCTAAGTTTTTTTCAAGAATATAAAAGATAAATACCACTCTCTTGGTATTTATCTTTTATATTCTTCCCAAACTCTTTTCGTGACTTTTATTTAGCCAGTCTTACCCACAGCTTAGATCTCTTACATTTTTCTATTTATTCTTCTAGGGCATCTGATGACTTATTTGCTAGGAACTTTTGGTATGCTTCTTTAACTTCTTGTGTCCATTATGATTCTTATTTTTTTATCCTTGTAGACAAGGACAGAAATCTTCTCTACATGTCTCTCTAACTGAAAAATTAGGATGGGCTGGCAATTTGGAACTCAGCTGACCAAATAGTACGCTCTATTGGCTTAAACCACAAATATGATGGTACAATGAAACCAGCTACCTTAAATGTTTCAAGAGAAAAGTGAGGTCACTAGAAAACTAGCTTGAATATTCAAGTACTCTTACTTTTTTTTTTACTTTTTGTCTCTGTGATCACACTGTGACAGCTCTAACTTTTAAATTGGCTCAGTAACTTGAGACAAAATGCTGATAATAAAGATCTTACTTTCCTTACTTGGTTACACTATACTATTAAATCAAAGCGATAAATGATTAAACTAGCAAAAATAAAATAAAAAAAATCTCTAATTCCAAACACAGAACAAATATAATTATTGAGTTTGATATACAATAAAAAAATGAAAGAACAATATCAAGGCAAATCCTGAAATCTTCTATGTCCCACACAATGACTGTCATGCATCAAACATATAAACAGATTAAAATTACTTACTTCTTTAGAAGTCTAGTCTGCAAAAAACACTTACAATGAATTGTGAATACTAGCTAACAATAAAACAATTATACCTAGCTTTCCTGAAGGATATCACTTATATTATTACATAAAATTTGGCCAAATATTTATTAATGATCAATTATATTAATTTTGATCAATCAAAAATATTATTTTTAATTGATCAAAATGAACCATATAAACTAAGTTTTCCAAATTACACTATATTATAAAATAACTTGGATCCTTCTTACAATATTTTTCTCAAAATAAATTACTGGATGAAAAAAATTTAAAACACTGAATTAAAGAAAATAAAACATACATATCTTTTAAGGAATTTTGTTAAGTAAGTATTCCAGATGTCAAATACATTAGGCCATTTAAAGAGTGCTATTCCTTTTTCATAAGCCTAAAATAAATAAATAAAGTTACATCTAAGATTATAACAATTAATATAATTGTTATTTTTTTAAAAATAAAGTTTTTTTTAAAAATAAAAATAAAAAAGTTTTTTTTTTAAACAGTTTTGAAAGCAATTTGGAAGTATACTGGAACACAAACATATTACTATTTCCTTTTCATTGTACATATTTTGTTAGCAGTACTAAGAACCGAGCTTTTAGTCATCAAACTGAAACTTTAAGGCACCAAGAAATAATTGACATAAATGGATATAATATCTCTAATAACTCAAAGGATTACTATTTGTAAGTCACTGCATTTAATTTTTGATATAAAAAGTTAATGCTGAAAGAATCAAGGAAAAGAATAAGCAAACAAAGATTAATATAACATAAAATCCAAAAGATTAATACTAGTTACTTATTTTTGATCAACTCCATTTCAAGTGGCTTGGTGGATAACAGTTCTATTTTCCAATCACATGCTATACTGATATGCAACCAATAGGTTTAAGATCAATTATGACATGGGATTTTCATCTGAAGCTGTTTGAAATAGTAAAAATGCTATGGCTTTACAGTCTTGTTTTGTGTGGGATTGATGTAAACAAACAAACAAACAAACAACATCAACAACAAAAAATCCATACAATGATACCAAAAAAACAGCAAACTTGCATTTACTGTTTTGGCACTACATATATATTACAGTACCAAATGGGATGACCCTGTGATTTAATTTCCTTCTTTCCTGTGTTGATTACTGTTTCTGCTCTTATGATCCAAATACTTGCTTCTGGAATGAAGACCTACATCCCTCATTTCACTCAAAACTGCAGACTGTTCTCTAAACAACCAAGATTTATAATAAATGTGCAAAAGAAGTCCAAGAAAAATATTCAGCATACCATAGATGGTTCAAAACTAAAATTCCATTATCACATTGAGATATAACAGCAGCTGAAAAACTCAGCAAACCCACTCGGAATGAACCAAGTGAAAAAAACTTAACTCCTGCTCCTAACAAAAAAAAACTCCTGGTTAGGGCTGTCAATGTGCAATATATAGCCTCTCACAGTCAAGTCATCCTCCAGCTTCCTGTAGTACAGCCTGTTTTTCCACAAACAGGGTTCTGGCAAACCTTGCTTATTAGAGGCCTGAAGTGGCTGCAGCCATGTTTGGTCACTAGAGCAAGGGTTCCGGTTCTAGTAACTTGAACTCTCTCTCCCCCAATTTTCCACATGCTGTGTGACTGATATCCTTAATGTACTGTAGGATGTCCAGACCCTCCCAGATTCGAGGGTACAGCACTAAAATGATTCACCACATATAATGGATCACAATCCAAAGAAATATGATTTTACAGTAGATCATAAACATTCTTCCACAAAAATAGTTTAAAAAAATCATAAAAAACAACAAAAATGAAACACCCCCCCCCTCCCAGAAAAAAAATCCACACATTAATTCTTACCAAAAAAAAAAAAAAAAGTTTCCACATCAACTTCGCCAACATCTGTGGCCTAAACAGCAATACAAATGATGTGTACCACCACCTACAGTGGTCATAAAAACCAGATTTACTATTCTTATCAGGACCCCAACTGGCAATCTCAACAACTACTGTCCACTTCAACTGCCCAAACTACACATTGAATAGTTCTTTCTGCCGCAAAGGCAGCACTTGTGCATTCATCAAAACTCACACACCATGCTAGAGACTGCAAAAATTCAAACCTCCCCTGCCCGATCAGCTTTGGATCAAAATTTCTCTACTAAACCAACTTATCCTTTTCATATGCTGTTGCTATTGCTCTCCATACTCCATTAACCACCCTGACCACTTTATCTCTCTCTCTCTAAAGCTCAACTTTCTATAGTTGAAATATCTTAATGAGGACTTGGGGACTTCAACATTCAACTCCAATCGGCTTCCCTGCTTCAGTTTCACTGATCAATCAGGCAGATATCCTGAGGCTTTTGCCATAAGCCAAGCCCTAATACAGATTATCAATCTCCCTAGCAGGATACCTGACAATTCCCTCCAATTTGTCAACATACTTGATCTCTTGCTAACAAGCTCCTCTTCCAAGTAAACTGTGGATGTCAGTTATATTTGGTAACTCAGATGATAACCTATTACAAAAGATGTCAGAAGAGATGATTGCCATCTGTTTTTGGCAATCTCTTTTGCCAAAATCGCTTTGCCACTAAACATCACAGAACAACCCTCACCCATCAGTTCTTAGTCTTGCATCCTTTGGCACTACAAGGATGCCAAATGGGACAACGTCCATGACCTCTATTACTCCTTTCCATGGTCCAAATACTGCTTCAGTATTTCTGATCCAAATACCTGTTCAGCCCAAATAACAGAAATCATCCTCACAAGAATGAAGCTCTTATTCCACCCTAAATTAACAGCCACCATCCAGGCCTTGGTTCTAAAAAAAAACTGTGCCAATGCTGTAAAAGAAAAATCCTCTGAAGACCAAGACTACAGCTGCTTATTCTGCAGATGACTTTGAAAGGACCAAATGCTGCAAATTCACCTCTTGTCTAAATGGCACTTGCTCTTTCTGGTCCCATGACAAAGCCATTTTGTGCAATTTTTGTCCACCCAGCTAACCACCACTCTCACATCTGAATGGCACTGTACTCACCTCATCTAAAGATAGGGCTGACTTATCGGCATAACTCTTGTCTTCCAATTCCTATATCGATGACCTGAACAAAGTTCCCTCCAGTCCACCAAGAACTGCTCTCTCCATGTCACCCATAGACTTCTGTCAGAAAGAAATCTGAAGAATCCTTAACAATCTGAACACAAACAAGGCATCTGGTTCTAATGGTATCCCACCTACTGTGTTAAAAAATTGTGCCCAGAACTAACATCTATCCGATATTGCCTCTTCAATCTATCCTATTCACATGGCATCTATCCTACAGAATGGAAACAGGCCCACATCCAGCCCATTCCAAAGAAAGGTGATAATGCCAATCAATTACTCTCACTTCTGTTCTCTCTAAAATTATGGATAAGGTCATCAACATCCATGGTCTTCTGGTTGCCGCATCTCCTGGTATTTTGTTAGAAAAACACAAATTTTGTGAACTCCGGATCCAGAAGGTATCACAACATATGCTCAAGAATTAACATCTATTCTATGTCATCTTTATAATCTTTCATACTCATTCAGCATCTATCCTGCGGCATGAAAACAAACCTGTCTATATTCAATCTAATCAAAATAGATAAAAGCCAGGCAGTAAGCTATCAGTTCACCAGAGTTGCCTCAACCTCTCAAAAATAATGGAGAAAATCATTGATTGTCAACTTCTCTGTCAACTGGAACTCCAGTTAATCAGTAACCACCAACACAGACTCCAATACCCTTGATCCACAATGGATCTTCTTGTGAACATTATCCTTCTGAGAATTAAGGTATGGAAAGGTTCAGAGAAACTTTTGTGGTCATTCTAGACATTTCCAGGGCATTTCATTAGGTTGACTACAAGGGCCTTGTTATCAAATTCCCATCTTATTGTCTACCATCTACCCTTGCACAACTTGGATTGGATATCCTCTCTGGCTGTTTATTGTCATGATGGATGGCCACCTTTTTCATATTTCCCTACCAATGACATCCCTTTTTCATATTTCCCTACCTTCTGTTCGGGTGTATGCTTTTTATAAATGACCTTCCCTCACTAATAATCAATCACATCCACAATTTTCCCAAAGACAGTACATTCCATTCCTCATTTTCATTTGATAAAACATACAGTGCTCAAATATCTCAAACGATGTATCAATTCCTTAAACTGATCTCCTAGCTACATGTGAGGTGGAGTAAGTCTGGACACCTTATCAACTTCAATGCTTCCAAAACACAATCCTATCTTATTTATACAAAAAACACTTCGTTATCACTCATCTTTGATAATACCAAGATCGTCATGCAAGATCAGCTCTCTTCCCCTCATCATTCTGTCCTCTTGGACTTAACCTCTAACCACTTGTAGCATAAGTACAATGCATCAACAGCATCCACTGCCTCCAAAAAAGTAAGTAACCTTTGTAACTCCAGACATTGTTTCTCAAGTTTACAACTTCTAGTACTGCATAAAATCCCTAATTTGCCCTACCAGAAAATACTGCTCTCACAACAGGATGATCCAATTAACTGATGATCAGACTGCTCCAGTCACTTTCTCAAACACTCTATACTTCATCATATGGCTCTCCTGTAGGTATTTAATGGGTGTTGCTCTGCTGAATTAACTGTCACAGTTTTCCACATTCACATAAACTTCGAAAGATATAAGTAATTACTGATCAATAGCTGTTCCCTATCCAGTTTTAAACATATCAAACCTGGTTCTCATCCTCCTTTTTCATTCTGTCTGCCTCTATGCTTTGTAGACATCTTCTCCATTCCATTTTTCTTTAAGGATTACAATATCCAATTACTCAAAAAGCATATCAATGGGTTCCTTCTTTTTTTTCTTAAGTAAATGTCCACCCACTCACACGGACATCACTGTTGTGCTATAGATTTTACAGTGCTTTGTGTGGGAATGATGTAAAAAGATGGGACTTCAATCTATCTTTTCACCCAAAGGATATCATTACAACTGAGTATGGATACTTAGTGCTGACTATCATTCATGTGTTTATGCTAGAAAGAAACAAACATCTACAGATAATTAAATAACTTTTTGTTATATTATTATCAAATATTTTGCCTTAGTCACCAGAGATTTTCTAAGGCAAAGGATATGGTACACATGTGCATACAGGCAGAAATGGAGGAAGACAAACCCAGACCAGATTCAAAATGGAATAATTTAAATATATTTCTAAAACAACAAACACTTAAGTAAGTTTTGGTAGAGCAAGGTAACAAAATTTGTTTAGGTTAATGTTGTACAAGATGTAGCAGTTTCCAAAAACAGTTTTTCATATTTATATTTACATCTATATACTAAGATTTTTTCCACAGAATCCATGATCTTTGTCAATGGCAGCTGGTCTGCAATTCCAGAGTAATATTCCACATCTACAGTACAGTATTGGCTGTTCTTCCAGGGTGATGAAAATATACCAGCTTGCAGCAGGAATGGATACTGTAGAGGGTGATGTAGGCAATGAAGCAGATCTTTTGGGAGATGAATAAGGATAGCTAATTTATGACAAGGCTTGAAGATAGTTTGAATATTCTATTTTTTAAAGAATATATGAGATTGTTTATGATGTGCTCCAAATATAAGGGATGATGATGGATTTTTTTTTGGTGATGGTTTAATTTGGAAGAAGAAGAATGTTGAGTTTTGTTGATTTTTTTTTGGAGTGAAAGCCACTGGCTGAAAGAGTGTCACAGATGTGATTCATTTCTGTAGAAAAGCTGATGTAATTTTGAACAGATGTTTTTAGCTTGATTAACTCAAGTTTTAACACCACAATACTGTTAGATGGGGTAAAAATCCAGTGGGAATAGATTTTATGCAGGCCAAAAGAATGAGGAATTGGACAGTTAGATAACTAGAGTGTCAAGAAACATTCTTAGCCTTAATAGAACCATGTGCACTACCACTCAGTTATCAAAAGTTGGTTTCTGATCTCTAATGGAACCTCAAAACCACCATTCACCTGAATTTCCAAATTATACTATAAATTCCTTCCATCACATGGACACGTATTATTTGTCAGATCTGACATCCTATATCAAAGAATGCCCTTTGTTTAACCTTATCAGATTCAAAATTTCCTAGCCACATTTTTTTTGAATTTATTTGCTGTTTTAATCATTCTCAAATCTGATAACCAATCTGTTTGATTATTTATATCTAAAGTTGATTTTGTGCAGTCCAAATATCCAATTAGTGAGATCATTTTCCTTAGGAAATTCAAGTTCCCAACTTACACTACCTTCTCTTTTTTTCCAACACTCTATAATACCAGATAACTGTTACCATCCTGTCAATGCCCTTAACTATTTATTAACCAGTCTCTTTCCAAATATATTTTAAATGTTATTTCTAATTTTGCAGACTCATACCATGACCCCATCTATGTCTCCTTTACTAAGGAACATCCTCCACTCAGCTATTATGTCTTGTATCCTGTAGTATTATAATGGTGCAAAATGGGATTATCACCTCTATAACTTCTACTTCTCCTCCCATGATCCAGAAAGAAAATAGCAATCAGACATTAAAATTTTCTGTTCTTCTGACCCAGTCATTTACTCCAAAAAAATCACAAAAATAATTTTAATGAAATGAAAGCTCTGCTCATCTTTGTCCCAATTTTACCCCAAATCCCTGCCTGCTATGATTCCCTAACAGGTGTGGCAGTTCACAATGAGTGAAAATAATAATAATAATAATAATCATATTTAGATAGCCAAGTCCAGAAAACTTTCCTCCTGTTCAAATAGCAAGTGAACCTTCTGGTTCCCTTACTACAGCCCAGGTAGTAAGGGAACCTTGATGGCACAACCTTGATTGTGCCATCAAGGTTTATGTAAATTTTTTTATTCTTTATAAACATGAGAAATTTTCTGCTAAGCACATATAACAACCCTTTGTTCATTAATCTCAAGCAACTCTGAATTTTACAGTCGTCGCAGTTACTTTACCTTGGTCAGTCCAATCAGTTTTTGTGAGACATTGTGAGACAGTGAGTTGGTTAACAGAGATCAGACAAGCTATCAACAAAACAAAACATCTCCTATGCTCCCATATGTAGCTCATCCCATTGGAACTCATGAGATATTATTTACTTCATATTAAATTTTTGTCAAAATATCAAGGACAAAAACAGTATAAATTTATAAGTGAAATTAAGGCATAAGCAAACATAACTGAAGATTCAACAATGCAAATGTGAGAGGAAAGTGTGAATAATGTGTAGAGCAGTCTACTCTATGCTAAAGTTCTAATGAAGGTTAAAAGATTAACTAGGGCAAGTCATGTTAAGGAGAACAACTTCCCATAAAGAGACTTTAGCCCCATCAGATTTATTTAAATTAGGTTTCAAAACTCTTTGTGTAAACATTCAATAAGAAAATGGCTTTTATGTAGGATTTTAGTCTTCTTCCAAAGACTCCCATGTTTGGAGGGGATGACATGTTCTGTAAGTCCAGAATGCTCTAACTTATGCAATTTAAAACAGTTCTGATGTTCCTCACAATAGATAGGTGCAGATTTACTGCTTGGCTGAATTAGGATAAATGACAGGTGCAGGGAATTTTCGTAAACAGTAGAGCAGGCAAAACTGGAAAGTCATTTCTTAGCAGAGCTTAAAAAAAGGAACTAATTTTGTTGACAGGTAGAAAGCCACTCAAATGCTAACAGACCTAATATTTTAGAGATGTATTTGGATATGGGTTTAATATATGGCTGGAGATATGGCTGACATCATCCTGAGAGACTGGAGACAGAAACTCTATAACTGTTACTGGCTTTGCTGATGAATGACTTGTTGAAATGGACAATGAGGGCAATGGAATTGATATGCTGTATATTATAGATATTTATTAATTATTTAATTTGTAATGTTGACTTGTGCCATTTGTAATTGTCTTTGTTTTCTAGTTACTCTATCTTTGAATCCCCCCCCCTTTACATTGATATCTGTGTCTGCTTGAGCGTATGTTCAATTCCTTCGGAGACAGTAACCTCTATCTTTGCCAAAAATGTTCTAATCTTAAAACTCACATGTTATGCTATAATTTGACCTTAGTCCCTTGTAATCTGCTTAACTTACCCCCCCCCACAACATCGTAAGGTATACCCTTATACATGCTAGTGTCGTAAAATAAGGAAAAAAACCCTTAGTTAAGGGAAAATCCTCAATTTAGATTGCTAATGCTCACGTTTAATAGTTCTTGAAAAATTTATATTAGTTAACGATAGTGCCATCAAGGTCCATGTAAATTTTATTATTCTTTATAAACATGAGAAATTTTCCGCTAAGCACATATAATAACCCTTTGTTCATTAATCTCAAGCAACTCTGAATTTTACAGTTGTCGCAATTACTTTACCTTGGTCACACAGGTCCAATCAGTTTTTGTGAGACAGTGACTTGGTTAACAAAGATCAGACAAGCTATCTACAAAACAAAAAATGTTTATTTTAACTAAGACAAATATTTTACAAACAGTAATGGGCATATCACGTTCTTGAATCACAATTTATTAAGTAAAGCTAATCACTTGAGACATTGTTATTATTATTTTTTTATTATTATTATTACATAACATCTCCAGGAGTCCAAAGACTTGTCGAGGGAGGGTACCCATTCCACAACTCTCCGTCTCCACCACTCCACCAACTACATTCATCATCTATACCATCTGCCACCACCACTAGTATTTTCACAGACAATCGCAAACATTCATGCCCACGGTGGGATTCGATCCCGCAGCCTTTCTGGCTAGAGAGCAGATATGCTAACCACTCAGCCAACCAGGCCGGCAAACATTAAACAAAGAAATCTCACACTCAACTTATTTATCACGTGAAAGGTCCTGAGCCCGTAAAGGCTTGCATTCAATTTTATAAAATTTAATTTAATTTTTATTATATGTAATTATATGTAATACTTTCCATGTGTTAGTTAACAACAGAAAGGAAAAAGGTTTTCGTTAAGGCTAACACTCGGCTTTCTAACTTCTTTGATACGTACTACAATTGATTAAACAGGACTGGCATCGATTATCTACACAAACAATCTTGGACAGTAACATAGAGCAAACTACTTACTAGCTCTCGATATCTTTAAAGTCCTAGGGTTTTTGAGGGGTATGAGTGAGTTCTGCTGGTTCCTTTCTCATTCTTGCAAAATGGCTGCGATTGGGTACTATTTGACGGTTGTCATCTTGCAAGTTCTCTCCCTTGGAAAAGTAATATAGTTCTTCACCGATGTTAGGAACTGCTCCGGTTTCAGCATATGAGCATACACGTGGGTCAGTATCTTCATTGAAGAACATCTCAGAAAGTTCTTTTGAATTACTCTCCTGACTCTCCCCTTGCACTGGGGTTACCTACCAGCGGACTTCCCAAGATCTCCCAGACGACTCCTCAAGGGACTCCCCACCCTTCTCCTTCCAAGACTCCAAAAAAAGTCCCCCCCTTTGCCCGACAATCATGGCATTTTATATCATTTGACGTTCCTTGTCTTACCATCCTCCAAACTTCCTGGATTTTCCGGAAGCACCTTGATGTCACCTCTGCTTACTTACCCCCCACAACAATGTAAGGTATACCCTTATACATGCTAGGTCTTGGCGGCAAAACTCCTATATTTCAGTGACCTTAGAGATTATTATTCACCTCCAGCTCACTAATATAATCCTGTCTAATCCTTTTAGTTACATATACTTGTAATTCTACATTCAGTTATTTTCACAATATAATACAAAGTTGAATACATTAAAGCAGGTTATATACACATCTAATTTTATATATTTTATGACTTATGCAAAATCAATATAGGTGAAAAAAATTTTCTTTATTTCACCATAAGAGATTTTACAATATCTTGCATTAAGAATACCTTAGTAGAGTAAAGGTGAGCTTGTTCAATGGATAGAAGTTTTGTGATGCAGGATTTCTGAGAAGGATTGCAAACAGATAGATCATGAATTCATTATCCAGTGTATGTTTTTTTCTAAAAAAACAGAAAACTAAAAACTCCAATCTGACTAATGAAGAAGGAAGATCTAGAAAAGAAATACTATAGTTGTTTTCAATTTCTAAGTAAATGGTATCCAAGGATGAACAATAATGATTTTAGTAAGAAAGTCATGAAGGTTGGATACTGAATCTGCTAAAGTAAAAAGATATAACTACATATCCACTATCTGAGATGTATCTGAAAATGAAAGAGAAGGATAAACTGGAGAGACTATTGCAACAAGATCAACCAATGCAGATGACAACAGGTTATGAATTTTAGCAAGACAGTATAATTAAGAGCTCATGCTGAACAATATATTCATGCTAAGTTTTATCATCATCATTTTTAAAAATCCAACACTAAGATTTTGACCCCTTTCTCGCCGAAATGAAACTTGGATATCCCCTGATACATCGTCCCCTACCAAACTACCACTGATGTGGGATGATAACCTCTCTGAATTCTGGGTGCTATGCAACATCTGAGGAATATACCCAATCGTTTTGGCAATTAAACAGTTATTCAATGGATGAAAAACTACTCGATAAAAATCTTCTAATCTGAAAATATTTTTATCGAGAGAAGCCATTAATTTTATCACCCTCTGCCCCATAAGGTGTGGGACAGACAATGATACTAACTGATGACTATCATGACTGGCTCTCACCCCCAGGTTATCAGTTAGTACACACGACATTGTTCTCTGTGAATGTTCATCTCTCGTGACATTACTTTTTTGCATTCTCACAGGATTACAGAGCCCTTACAAGCTCTGTAATCCTGTGAGAATGCAAAAAAGTAATGTCACGAGAGATGAACATTCACAGAGAACTGGTTAAAATGCAGCATGATCACCCTGTTCTTTGGCACTCAGATACATCTGTATCATTATAATGATTAATAGTCCAATACACAAACATCCTACTGATCCCAAGTATTTTTAGCATGTTGAAAATAACAGGTAGCTGCACTGCAACCTTGTGAATTGCTATTACAGTTACACAGTTCTCATAATCTCCCCACTACATGTTAACCCTTAGTTAGCTAGACAACAATCTCTCTCTCTCTCTCTCTCTCTCTCTCTATTGATGAACATGTAAGGGTTGATTGCACAACAGCACCACTAACAAAACCAGGCTCATGTAATTCTATGGGCAGCACTGGGGTATGCAGAAATTGTAACAGTACTGACTGTTACAACTTGGCAAGACTGTGTAGGATGGATGTTAATTCTAGAACACAAGTTTTTAGAATAATCTAGGGGTGGGGGGCACCATCTGGACCAGGAGACTTTCTAATATCTATGTTATTAAGGATTTGTCTAATATATTTGGAAGCTAAGACTATGGTATGGTCAGGATGTCAGAGAGGGGGAAGCAATGGAAGGGTAGGAGTGCTTAGTAGCCTTAAGGGGAACCAGTACTCTAAACTGCCATTTTAGGAAGACATACATTTTTTTTGGATCTTTCAAAGTTTGATTTAGATTTGGTGATGTTTTTAAGATGTTATGGGCCATAGGCAAGCAGACTGCAAAGCTAAGTTTCCTGACTTGAGCCATTTGGTGAATTTTTATCTTGGGCTGCTTTGGCACATCTGATGGAGAACCGTGGTTTGGATAGTTCTCTTATCAAGTGAGTTAGTGCAGAGTGGGAAATGAAGGTGTTTATTCCATAAAGGATTATTTCAGTTATTTAGCTGAAATAAGTTTTTGAATGGAAAGAGCTGAAAGTCACCTGACCATTAAAAAAAAGGACATTTCCTTTTGGTCGTTCCAACTGACATGGTTGTTGTTGTAGTGCTTAAGAACACAATACTGAGATCGTATGGGTGAAAGTCAGGTTGGAATTGCTAACAGGTACAGGTAACACTACTTTATATTTGCAGACAGTTAGTTAAGAGAAGGACCACAGTGTAAGGGGAATGATGAGGATTATCTAGTATTATGGCTGGTGGGTGAGCTGTGTTGATCATTAGTAAAGTAAATAATTCAACTTCCCTTCCAGTTGGATCTGTGAGATTAGAGAAAGAAAGCGAGTTTGAATTATGAATGTTGAAGTCCGCAAAGAAAATGATTTCACTCTTTGGATGATTAATTCTCTAACCATTCCTGCTGCTTCCTAAGCACTTTTCCAGTGTCCAACATCCATTTGGTGAAATACTAGTCAGGAAGTCATGGCGGTTCTAGTTTTGTGCCAAAGTTTTTTTTTTTTTTTTCCCTATTATTTTCACCAGTCTCTTTCACACAAACACATTCTTTCAAATGATATAACTATCAGCCACTCAAACACATCCATTCAATACCACAAATTCCTTTACTTATTTAATTAGCCTACATTTCTGATATGCTGACACAGTCTCCACAAACCACTTGTATTTGCCAGAAATGAATTTCGCACTCATTAAATCATATTTAACTGATTCACTGTCAAAATATAAATATGATTAACTGCCACCACTGTAATATGCACTGACGAAATTTATCGATAATTAGAAATATATTTATATAAGATTAAATATTGCTAAATTGACTTATCTCCTTAGAAAAAATTCCAATACACATCCTACTCCTCAGTTTGTATTTTGACAAGCATGAAAATTGAAACAGATGCTGGTTACAAACACAGGAATATAAAACAAATATAAAAGAGAAAGTGATTGCCATTTAGTTTTCAGCAGGATAAAGATAAATATCATAGTGAAAAGAAACATATATACAAAAGTTTTTAAAATAATACTTCACGTGAAACAGAGAAATGAAATGAAGACTCATATATACAGATATTATTATTCAAGAGCAAATGAAAAAGGTTTGCAAACAAGAATTAAACCTTTGAGATTCACTGGAAAAATCTGAAGAAAGCATTAACTCATTCAGCCAGCTAGGCTTCTGATGAAGTTTTATACAAAGTTAAAAAATTTACAATTGCATGATGGACTCAAGAAATGAAGAGTCAGTTAAGAAGTAGAAGAAACAATTTCAAAAGTTTTGAGGAAGGAAGTTAGCAAGTTTCTTGAGAAAGAATATGGAGAAAACATGCATGTCAAAAAGTTATATTTTGTAAAAGTAGCTAACAAAAGTCATGGGAAAATTCTGGAAGAATCCATCCATCTATCTGTTCATTGGACATCAACAGATGTCGTATGGTCACTCAGATGCTCAGTGATTGCCACACCAGTCCTCACCATGTGGTCCTCTTGTATGCTTTTCTGGAGACTTCAACTCTGAAGATCAGTCACTCCAGACACACCATCCATTCATCTCACTGATGGTCTACCCCATCCTCTTTTTCAGGAACTTTACCTTCTATTTCTGTTCTGAGAAGTCCACCTTTCATCCTTTCAATGTGTCCAAAGTTTCAACTTTCTTCTGTTAATATCTTTAAGGAGCCTTAAAGTTCTATTGATCCTTTCTACCACCCATCCATTTGTCTGCCCTTCAGTATATGATATCCTCAACAGCCTTCTGTAACACCATACCTCAAAAGCAACTATCCTTTTCCTAACAGACTTCTTTAGGTTCCAAGTCTCACATCCGTAAGTTGCTGTTGAAAAACAGCTGCATCCAATATACTTAACTTTGTTCCCATGGAGAAAGATCCATCCTTCCAGATTTTAGACAAGTCTCTGACTGTTCTTTTAGCCATTCTGAATCTTCTTCTGACATCTTCTGAACAGCAATTCTTCACATTAATAATAGATCCCAGGTACTCGAACTTGCTGAGTTCCTCAATTCTTTCTCCATTAAGTTACACTTATTTCTCAGGAGCTTCCTCCTTTGAAAATCATAATCTTTTTCTTGCTAGGATGAGCTCCTCTGTTCTTACTGACTCTAGAAGAATACAGAAGATAAATATAATGAAGGTGGCAAAATGTTCTGAAAGCTATTTAACAAACAAAAAAAAAAAAAAAAAAACCTTAGAAATCAAGGAAGAGTACTTAACAGGAATCATAGGTGAACAGTGACATACAGACTTAAGATAGCCTGGTTTTCTGGAGTAATTATTTTGAAAGACTATAAAATGAAACAAGCACTAACAGAACACTGGTAGAAAATATATTAAAAAATGTCAATACCTGAGGCAGAAAAGAAGTCTGAAATATGGAAAGCCATCTACTGTGGATGACATTTGACTAGAAATCCATAAATAAAGAGGTCTAAAAGTTTTACACTGCCTATATTGGATAATCCAGAAGATCAAATGATGGTTAAATTCCAGATGACTGATGTAGAGCTCTTAGATTAATAATAATCCACAGGTCCTTAATTCTTATGACCTATCCAGATTTGCTTTTGTAACCATAATTTTAGGATAAAGTCTTATGCCTAAATATATATTCCTCTATGTAACAAAACATATATAACATAATATATATATAATTTGTTCTCCTGGCCAGTTTGCCTGGTTGCAATATAAAACACTACCAGATGCTAAACTCTACTACCTCTATTAAACCAGCTAACTGAACAAAATTCCAAGCAAGGCGTTTCCAACCAAAAAGTTTTATTAGAAGACTGACTGATCCAAAGAGTTCTAAAATGTGAGAATTACAGAGGAATTTCGTTACTGAGAGTTGTACCTATGATTTTTGTTTGGTCTCTAGAGAAGGGTTTCCAAACTATGTAAAAAAAAATAAATAAACAATACAATATATATATATATATATATATAAATAAAGATAAGCTGAAATTTGAAACATTTTTATGTCACTTTTTTTGTCTTACCAGCTTAACAACCTGGAAATCAGGGGGGACAGAGCCCTCTAGTGTGTGTATGTGTGTGTGTGTGTGCGTGCGTGTGTGTGTGTGTGTGTGTGTATATATATATATATATATATATATATATATATATATATATGAGAAATTAAATATGAGAATGATTATTTGAGAAAAAGACTATGCATAAATTCATATAATTTGAATAAATTCAATTATCATTAGCTAATCATTTTTGGTCCTTTGGGCATTAATTTAATCTGGATCAATTGAGAGAGAGAATGTGAGGGTAACAGACATCTCAAACATGTAGCAGACTATAATGCAATTTTATGATTACTTCACACATAATATATACATTCAGCACATTTCATATGCTATCCATTTCTTATAATGCAATTTACTTAAAACATTCGCTGATGATATTACTCAAATGATGGCAAAAAATAAGAAACTAGCTCAGAATATTATGTTTGGAATTATGGGTAGCAAAGATAAGGTCATGTAAATCAAATTTCCATGTTTGTTGATTAGTATGAGAGTCAGTGGAGTAAGTGAGTGTGCAATTGCATATTGAATGCCATACACACTGAGAACTGATATTTCACTAATGTGCAATATCATTCAGCAATTTGCTTGTGAATTGTTCTAAAAATCAAAACATAAGATGAAGAATTCATCATAACATATTAACAAAGAAATCACTTACATTAATTTAAATGTCTTTATTTGTAAAATGTTTAGCTTTTCGGTAGAAGAGTTATGAAGAGTTTCATAACTTGTCAATACAATTATAGGAAAACGTACACAAAAAAGAGAACAATTCAAAACTGAAAGAATGTGATATTATGTGCACTATCGGCTACAGGAGAATAGCTCCTGTAGCCAATAGTGCTACAGGAGCTATTCTCATCAACAATAATAAATATACAACATAAATTAAAATAAAATAATTTAGTTAATAAATTATTTTTAAATATTAACAAATTAATTACAAATTAAGGAACACATGAATGGTGAGTATTAGACAGTATAACTTCCCAAAATTGAGAAAGTTCTTAGACAATCATTTTTGTTCAGGTTTGTGAATGTGTGCTTTGCATAGTCTTTCTAGAAGAAAACAACTCTTGTACAACAATTTGCTTTTGTTTCACTGAATTGTGGCTTGCTAAACCAGATTTGTTGGGCACTTTAAGTGAAATGTATATCTGCTGTTCTTCAAAAAGACTCAACCATCAGACATAACATGCATCCAGTAAAGGCTGGCAATCCAGTTGCAGAAGTAATAAACCAAATAAGTACAGTTCCTTTATTATGTAAAAAATAACTAAATACAAACAAATCCTTTATTCACCAGCAGAAGGTTTGCAACTATTTGTGGGTGACAGTTGTGCATGCATGCACGCACACACACACACACACTTGTTTTATATAGCAGTAGAGATCATGTATAACCAAAGGAATGCAAGAAAAGTCTGAAAAGTTCTCAGCCTAGTAATGAAAAAACGAATTTATAATTTCAAAATTATTTTTATTTATCAACATAATCTCCATAATCTCCCTTAAGACTAATTTATTCCAGCGATGCTCCAGCGCCATTATCTCATCCTTGTAGTGGTTCTCAGTAAGAGATGCAAAATACCCCTCTACAGCTGCAATCACCCCTTGATTTGAAGCAAAATGCTGACCAGCAAGAAAGATTTTTAGTTTTGGGAAGAGATAGAAGTCAGAGGGATCCAAATCTGGGGAATAGGGTGGATGTTCCAACAATTCATAGTGCAGATCCCTTAATTTTCCCATTGCCAAAATACCTTTGTGGGCAGATGTATTGTTCTGATAAAAGATGATTTTTTTTCTTCTGCAAACCAGGTCTTTTCTCATGAATTTTTTCATCTAGTCTAGTTAAAAGATTAGAATAACTTCCCACAGTTATTGTTTTACCCTTTCCAAGATAATTAATAAATAAAATGCCTTTAGCATCCCAAAACACCAATGCCATGACCTTTCCTGCTGATGGAACTGACTTTGTCTTCTTTGGCGCTGAACAACCAGCTTTTGTCCTTGTTTTGACTGCTGTTTGGATTCTGGTGTGTAATGGTGAATCCAAGTCTCATCCATAGTAATAAATCGATGCACAAAATCAGTTTTATTCTTGTTAAAATGCTCCATGCACTGTTCAGAGATTTTCATGTGAGTGTGTTTTTGATCTGCTGTGAGCAAGCGCAGCACCCATGTACTGCGGAGCTTTTTCATTTGCAATTCTTCATGCAAAATATATCCTACACGTTCTTTTGAAATGCCTATAGTCTCAACAATTTCATGCACTTTGACTTGGTCATCCAATACCATATTGTGCACTTGATCAATGATTTCTGGTGTTGTTACACTTTTTGGATGTCCTTCACGTGGATCACCTTCAAGGCTGGTACGGCCATGTTTACCTTTGGCAGCCCACGAAAATGAAGTAGAAGAGTGCCCATAAACTTTTATGAACTTTGAATAAAATTCTTTTGCTGTTAAATCTTCTTTTAGAAAGAATTTTATAACCACACAATACTCAAATTTTATCCATTTCAAGGGATACAGACAACACTTTTGCTTCAGATAGCTGTATAAAACAAACTACTTGATAGAATGACTTGCAATTTCACATGGATGCTTATGACAGATGTACCAACTTAGAAAAAAAAATCTTGCCAATAGTGTTGCCATCTCTGGTTGAGGTCAAGAACTTTTCAGACCACCCTAGTATGTATATTTATAAGTTCATTCTAAAATGTAAAAGGTTCAAATACATATTTTCACACAGTATACCTCATCAAAGTCAAGCATAATCAAAAATGTATATTACCTTGAAAGCTTCCTCAAAGTAATTATTCTCTTCAAGGAAAAGACCATAATTGATTATGATCTGTGGTGTTGCAATTTTCAAATCTATAATATGATCATAAACAGCTTTGGTGGACTAAAAATATTTAAGGAAATGAAAAATTATGGAATGTTTGTTTTTAATTAAGCAATACTAAACATAAAAGTAACATAAAAGTTTAAATTAAGTATCATTAAAATATACGTGTATAATGCAAAGAAACAATGAGATCATTTATTATTCATGAAGTATTAAAAATAAATAAATAAAAAATGTAGTAACAGGTCTCTCTTATATTAGTATAACCTGGGAATATATAACACAAAACAAACAATTTAACTATCATATAAAAAAAAAAAGTTAATCCCCCTCACATGTTAAACAAAAGAATATAAAGATAATAAAAATTTTCAGTAGTCATCACAGTGAAAATATCAAAATGAATTGTTTGAGTATGAGACACAACTATTCCAAACTGCCATCCAAAGCAGCAAAATGTTTTATGTCATTCTGTTCTACATACAGTATCTAGTGACATTATGTCAGTACAACAATATCTTATTCTGAATTCTAATTATAAATCAGATTTGTGATGTCAATATGAGTCACAGTATGTGCGTTTGAAACACTGGCTGATTTGAACAAGCAATTATTTATTGGAGGAAAAAGGGGGGAGGGATTTACACACAGTTCAGATTCAGGTTAGCTTGGAGCACATCCTGAATCATTTAACTATGGGAACTGTAATTTTACAAATAACTATGGTATCATTAATGAATCATACAGCTTTGAAAATGTACCAAAGTGTGGTTTATCCTGAATCCAGCTTGAAACTGTATGTATGTTTGTTTTTCAATAACCTCAAAAACTGAAACTTGTGAATTTAGAAAACAGGCCACAATGGTAGCAAATTCAGTTACTACCAGAATTTGATGCCAGTGATCTGATTAACAACCTGCATGATAGCGAACTGCCAAATTCTGTCAGAGATTACTTATTTAAATGCTGCATTATGTTTCTGAATGGAATGTGGCTGTGCTCTATCATGTTGGTTACAGTTAAAATGAAAATAGTACATCTATAATTAGATTATAGATTCCACAAGAAAACCAGAGGTTATTATGCAGAAATGACCTGCTGGGCCTCTTGTGGAATTTTCCTCTGCAAATCTGATTCAAAATTTGCTACTAGCACGATTAAGTCACATAAACATCACCAATCAGACATAGTTGGAAGATATATGGTCCAATCAGCAGGTCACCGATGTTATCACACTACATATTTGCATGAGAACAATGCCGGGAGATACTTTATACTGCCTTATGTGAACCATAAGTCATAAACCATAAAAAATGGAGATGGCAGAAACTCTCATAAATGAGAGTTTCTGCCATCTCCATTTTGAATAAACTATAGCTCAGAGTGCACAAAAACTTGAAGCAATGCAAAACAGGGATTGTTCAAGATGATAAATTCAGTGAAAAGAACATAGCAACAATTAGCGCAGTTCTGTATTTAAAAATAAAAGTGCATATACTTATCTTCATCACACACCCTCCTATCATTGTTATTTCTAGAGCATGTGCAATACACAGAACATCAGGCTTAAGTCAATGTCACTAGAGGGGAAAAAAAAAAAAAAGCTAATATGATGAGCTAGTGCATACTGTCACAAAAAACATTGGTTACAATCCATCAGTCTGCGATGTTTGGAAAAAACTAAATGAAATGTGGAAGTGAGCAGAAATTGTTTTTAATAGAAATAGATGGGGCATTGCCATTTGAAGACTGCTATCCTTCTCATTCACATTCTGATGTAACAGATATTGCCACAATATTAAAGGTGAGCCGAGACAGAATTGTGATTGCAAATGAAACAGTGTACAGATTGTGCAGGAGGAAGGGAGTGGAGTTTATGGATTTGTGCAGTGAGTTTGATGGAAGAAAGGATTTATATAAGGTGGATGGCTTGTAATCAAATGGTATTTGGGTCAGGAATGTTGAATAAGAAAGTTAGGTAAGTTGGTTGGTTTATGGACACAAAGACAGCAAAGGTTACAGCAGTACAAAAGGTATTAATAAATAGTCAGAAAGAGATAAATTAGCAAATAATATGTATGTACAAAAATTAAGTTAAGCAATGCAGTATTTACATATAAATAAATTTTATAAGCAAATGTGATTGTATAAATGAATATTCTTTGTAAAAAGTTAAAAACTCATGCAATTAGCCTGAGTCTCATAACATCTATCTGAGTGGATACGGTTTGGCTAACAGGTAAAAATTTCATTGCTCTCTTGCGCACTGCAACTCCACCGAATATGACAAATGGTAAGATGTATGTTGCATTTTTCACACATAGATGGGTCATCAGCCCTCAGTAAATAAGAATGTATAAGATTACTGCGACCTATCAGAGCCTAGCAAGAATAATTTCCTCTCTTCTCTTTCCATGTTGATTAGACTGCCAATGCTTAATTTCAGGCTTAATATCATGCAATCTGTTTGTCATTCTTATAAACTGTCTGTAGTCTGTATACAGTACTGTCAAATGGTACGTCAAAAAATATGAGATGATCTAACAGCTGCAGTTTCATTTCCCTTAATTTCAAAGTTAATATCTGGGTACAGCTAGTAATTCAGCACAACCAAACATCAAAATTAAGGGTCTTCATTTTGTACAACAGATGTAACGCTCACACAGCACTGAACGTGGATTATACACAAGAGAAGAGATGGCCTGTAAAGAACTCAAAAGAGTCTGTATAAATTACAGACTCTTTAGTAATGGTTTTCTTTCATATGCACAAGTGCATGACATGCAACTCTGCTGTATAATTACTGCAATCAGGTGGGAGCTGATTGGAGATAGTAATGCCAGGAAACACTGCACAGGCAGCAGCAACAGCACAGCTAACACAGGTGTCAGTTCTTGGACCATCATAGAAATCAAAGTGGGCTGCTATGTGTGCATTAAACAATTGCAGGTAGACAGATGATGGAGTAAGAGACTTCTGTAGTTGAAAGAAAGAGGTTGCAAGATGCAGTGCAAATCAGCCATGGAGGGATGCTGTTATGTTTGGTGCAGCCAATGGTGTCAACATTCATGCCATAGCTTGCATAATATCTTTAACACACCTACCAAAAGGCCCTGGAAGTTTGATGTGCGATACTGAGCTTCCCAACATGTAGGATGCTCTGGAAGAGACTATTTTTACCGCACAATTAAGAGACAACTCTTTTGAGTGGGAAATGTGTGAAAGGCACCAGTAGCTGTCCAAATACCCAGATGATGGATGAGATACAACCATCGCAAGTTATCTGCCTTGCACACCCATAGACTTGAGACCCATAATCCAGCTTTGAATATATAAGCAAATGATAAAGATGAATGAAGATTGATCTACACCACATTCAGAAGAGGCTAGAGTGCAGAAGTGATTCAATGCTCTCTTGCACTTCTCTCTTAGTTGATGAATGTGAACAAGGAATGTTGAAAGTTTTTTCACTTGGCTACACCATAAATTAAAGATTCCAAGAAATTATATACTTGGTTTCATCTTTTATCCAAGTGTAAGCAAACAAAGTTTGCACGTAACTTCACGAATGAGATACTTGTATATAGAGGCTAATGACTTCACATCAATTGCCTTAGCATCCCATAATGCAAAGCACATATCCTTAGGGACATGCATAATGCGATGCATTATGGGAAGGGCAACTAGCCAAACCAATTTCGACATTTATTGAAGTGTCATTAGTTGAAGCCAGACCCAGAAGTGATACCAAGGTTGAAGTAATGCAGAAGTCATATTTCCATATATAAAGAGCCAAAAGGTGATATACCTAAAAAACTTGTTGAAAAAACTTCCAACATTCTCTAATCCAGGGTATTTTAATAATAAAGTGTGATACCTTTTGGCTACTTGTATATGAAAATACGAGTTCTGCATTACTTCAGCCTTGGTATCACTTCCGGGTCTGGTTCCCACTGATGAGACCTCAAAAAAAGTCAAAACCAGTCTGGGTAGTAGCCCTTCCCATAATGCTTTGCCTGAAGTAGGACTGAGCTGTTCAGTGATTGAGTTAACTTTGATAGCAAAAAGTGTCACATTTAAGACAGAGCCTTGGAGAACACCATGTTCTTGATGATATGGCCAAGACAGTTTACTTCCCACTCTGACTTAGAAAGCTTGTAGACCTATTCATCTATTCACAGGATATCATCAGATACTGTATAGTCACTTTGTTGCTTGGTGATGTGCCAAACCAGTCTTTGCCAGGTGGTCCTGTTGTATGCTTGGTGGACAGAAAGTTTTTAAAAATTACCAGAAGGTGTATTCTGAGACCTGGATTATAGAGATCTTTTAATATGCCATATCTCCAGGCTGTGTCATAAACTTTTTCCATGTCAAAGAACACTGAAACCAATTGTTCTTACTTCAGGAATGTGTCTCTTATACAAGTTTCTAAACAGACTAAATGGTCCAAAGTTGAACGATGACTACAAAAGCTACATTGTGTATTGGAGAAAAGATCTTTCTTTCTAAATATGAGAAGTCTGGCATTAACCATTTACTTTAATAACTTACAAAGGCAATAGGTCAACTTACTAAGGTCAGAGCAATAGGTCAATAATTATTTGCTTCTGTTGGATCCTTTACTGGTTTTGGGATAGCAATGACAACTGACCAAGGGTCTGGAAACTCTTTCTTTGCAAGTATTCTGTCTAATATTAAGAGAAGGAGATCCACAAAGATGATGGAAGATGTTTTATTATTTCATAATGGGTGTCAGCACTAGAGTGAGACAGTAAAAGATCTCTTTTAGTTCCTCCTTAACAAATGGCTGATTGTATGGTTCAAGCCATTAGTAGAAACCTTTAGCCATTATTTATCTTGTTCTTCTTTCAATATTAAAAATTCAGCAGGATATGGAACTGTTGCTGAGATTCTGGCAAAATTTTCTCTCAAAGCATCTGCAATTGCTTTGGGATTAGCAACAACACTTCCATTATAGTGCAAAGACAAACAGTGTATTCTCTATCTACCTTTCATTTTCTAGATTTTATCCCACACGATTTTTGCACTGGTTGTTTGTTTAATCAATAAGGTAAATTGGATAGAAGATCGTTTTTGATTCTGATGGCTCACATAACGTGCTTTGGCCTGAGCATGTTTTTAAAACTATTAAGTTTGATGTAGTGGGGTATCTATGAAATATACTCCATGGTCTATGTTGATCTTTTTTAGCTGCATAGCAGTCTGGGTTCCACCAAAGCTTTGGATAGAGTGGATATCCAGATGATGTTTTTTGGAATTGAAGCTGTTGCTGACTGGAGCTTCACTGATAGGTGTCTGACTAGCTGCATCAGCATTAAATTTTGCAAGATAAGGGAAAAAATGTATTTTAGTCACTCTTGTCCATTTTTCATATGGGCATCCATGTATGACAACATGGTTCATATGAAGACATTATGTAAATAATGAGAAAATTATCACTACTGCAAATGTTCTCTTCTACAATTTGCTCCCTCCTTGCCATTTTTCTACTGCTCATGTGGGATGTCGAAGAGAACATTTGCAGTAGTGATAATTTTCTCTAAATTGTGAATTCCTGATTATATGCCTGGTCAGTGTTTTTTTTTTTTTTTTTTTTTTTTTTTAATCACTGTGCTGTCATCACTGCTAGTTTCATTTAACAATTTTTCAAAGTAATTACTGAATAACTCAAGGATATCTCTTTCTCCAGTTTCATATCACTTTTATCATCTCTAATTATTTTTACATCACTCGATTGTAGAATATGAGTGAGTAGACATGTCTGAGAAAGTGTTGAGTCTATTGTTCAAAAGGGAGAAGTCATTATTAATCAAGGATTCATTCAATGATATGACTTTATCCATTTGTGTTGGCACTACCCTGCAGAGAGTTGTGTCCATTAGTAAGCCTCAACTCATGCAGTTGCAAAATAAAATTATCAATATGAATTTCATTTAATAACTCAGCACTCACTACTAAATAAATTTACCAATAAAGTAATTAAATCCCATGGATAGTTGATTTGCTACTACTTCCAGAGCAGTATTAAGCTGGACATGATGGAAAAGAGTATGAGTGCTCACTAGGATAACTACTCTATTACGGGCAGGGTCACCTTTAGTTCTATCCTGATGTAGACTAGTGAAATTACTTAAGGTAAGGTCCTTGGGTTTTAAATATGTTTCTAGCAGACAGAAACAGAAAGGCTTGTTCTTCTGCAGCAAAATCTTAATATGCTGGCCAGGTTGGTTGAGTGGTTGGTGTATCTACTCTCCAGCCAAAAGGCTGCAAGTCGTGGGCATGGATGTTTGTGATTGTCTTTGAAAATACTAGTGGTGGTGGATGGCGCTGGTGTAGTTGCGGTTCATTGTAGTTGGCAGATTCAGTGGTGGAGAGAGAGAATGCTGTAGAATAGGAGCAATCCCTCGACAAACCTTTGGACTCCCTAGAGGTGTCACATAATCATAATCATCATCAAATTCCTGACATTTACCCTCAAGGGGTGAACAGGATATGATAGCACTACTTGAAAAATTTACATCATTAGTAACTTCCTATCTACAATTTTCCTCCAAATCAATCTATTACCTGTCAGGGCATTTGTCACATCTTATATTTCTATCTTCTAAGGAACTTTTTACCGTATCAACCCACCTATATCTTGGTCTTCCTCTGGGACTTTTTCCTGCCAACCAAGCAGAGAACACATGTCCTGATAATCTTTCCTCACCCATTCTGTTTAAGTGACCATACTACCTGAGATTAGCTCTTAACACATCCCTGGATGCTAACAATGTCAAGTTCTTTCCTAATATCCTCATTTTTAATATGATATTTCCATATTAAAAATGACCACCTCTAATCTTTCTCAGGACGCTCTCATATCTGTAGTTTCTAGTCTTTGGTCAAACACTTTTTATGATAATCTTTCCTCACCATTCTGTTTAAGTGACCATACTACCTGAGATTAGCTCTGCTAACACATTCCTGGATGCTAACAATGTCAAATTCTTTCCTAAAATCGTCATTTTTAATATGATATTGCCATTGATGCCATCTGTTCACGCCTCTAATCTTTCTCAGGACTCTCATATCTGCAGTCTCTAGTCTATGGTCAAGTGTTTTATTTCTAACCCAACTCTCAGATCCATAAGTTATTTAAAATGGTTTGAACACTGTCTTGTATACAGCTAATTTCTCTCATAATCTACATAAATTTATTCAGTTGACTTCCTACATACCAGCTTTGTTGATCCTGTTGTCTATTTTCATATTTAATTTACCATCTTCACAAAAATCGAGCCCATGTAGCTGAAATGCTTTACTTGTTCTATTAGTTCTACATTCACAATGTAGTAGATATTTTCAATGCTTCTTTCTATTTTCATTATCTTTCTCTTGTTATTGCCTTCATACCATATTTATTACAACAGCTATTCAATTTAGATAGGGAATCTTGCAGACTTGTGGTGGATTTATTTAGAAGTGTAACATCATTCTCAAAGCAAAGAGGTGACATTAACATCTCCAATTTTGATATCAGATTTAATATCACTTTCCTTCATAATGTGATCCCTATAGATAATGAATAACAGAGGAGATAATGTACATCCTTGGGTACTATAATGGTTACACCAGATTTAACATTAAACCATCTTCCTACTTTCTCCAATTCTAATTGCTGACTTCCAAGTCAAATAAAGACTAAGTATTGCTTGATATAATGTCCATTTGACACCATATAACTGTAGCATTTTGAATAGCTTCTCTCTTGGCATCTTGTCATATGCCTTTTCCACATCTACAAAATTTAAATATACATCTTTGTTATGTTCCCATGATTTCTCAACTATCTGTCGTAAAGTGAAAATCTGATCCTGACAACCTCTATTTGGCCTGAATCCAGCTCGTTCTTCACCAAGCTTCTCTTCCACAATCCTTTTCAACCGTTTCTCAAGTATACTTGCATATATCTTACCAGGAACACTCAGTAGAGAAATACCTCTGTAATTCTCACATTCAGTTTTATATATGGGTACTATGAGAGCTCTACTACAATCATCTGGAATTCATCTCTCTGTCCAGGCCTTCTGAAGTATGCAGTGCAGCCACTGTAAGACTTTTATACCTCCATACTTGAGCATTTGTAGTTGAATATCATCTACTCCAGCTGCCTTTCCACATTTCAGACTTTTGATGGCTTTTTCTACTTCAAGTATTCATGCAATCAGGAATGTGTGTTCCTGATTACATGCCTGGTCAGTGTTTTTTTTTTATCACTGTGCTGTCATCACTGCTAGTTTCATTTAACAATTTTTCAAAGTAATTACTGCATAACTCAAGGATATCTCTTTCTCCAGTTTCATATCACCTTTATCATCTCTAATTATTTTTACATCAGTCTTTTCTCCATTTATGAGCTTCTTCAACCTCCAGAATATCTCCACCTTCTTGATATTTATTTTCTATGTTCTTACCAAAGTCCTCCCTTTTTTTTTTTTTAGCTTTCTTACATTTGTCTCTCTATTCTCTAAGAGCACAAGCTGACTTATTTGCCAGGAATTTTTGATATGCTTTCTTCTTTTCCTTCACTGCCTCTATAACTTCCTGTGTCCACCATGGAGTTCCTATTTTTCTATCCTTGCAGACAACCTCATCACATGCCTCTCTGGCTGAATCAATGAATGTTTTCTTCAGAGCTTGCCACTGAATCTCCACAATTTAATTCCTGTTCTCAAACTCTTTCATTTTTTCTTGAATAATGTTTGTATATTTTAGTCTACAGTTCATATCTGAGAGCTTCACAACTTTTATTCGCTTTAAAACTTTCTTACATGTTATTCTTTTCAATATGAAATTCAATTTTATCCTGCTCAAGACTAAATGGTGATCACTTCCAATTTCAAATCCTCTGTACACTCTGGTGTCCTGCACCAGAGAAAACATCATTATCAACAATAACATAATCAATGAGACTTTTCTTATTCCTTGCCTCTTCTCTCCATGTGAATTTGTGCACATTTTTATGTTGGAACATGGTGTAAGTAATAACCAGTCCATGTCCTGAGCAGGAATCCAACAAGTATTTTCCATTATTATTAGCTTTGCTCTTTTCTCCAAATTTTCCCATAATATTTTTGCATGTCTGATAATCATTTCCTGCTCTGCTATTTAGATCCCCAACAAGGACTAACTTTTCCTTTTATGTTGTGTCAGTTGCTTTTCTCTAAATCCTCAAAAAATTCCTCCACTTCTATCTTAGCAGAACCTTCTGTGGGACGAGAGGCACAAATAAGTCTCATTGTCCAGTTCCCCATTCTGATATTTGCCCCCATCACTCTACTTGAAATTGCCTGCCATTCAAAATTAGCCTCGTATTTAGGTTGAATACTATGGCTACTCCTTCTTTTCCTTGTTTGTCATTGCCTGAATATAACATTTTGTATTTATTGCTCAGAAAGATCTCACCAGTTTTTGCCTTTTTTGTTTCATTCACCCCTATTATATCGATCTGGTACTTACCCAATTCCTTAGGTAGCTCTATTTCTTTGCCATTCAGGTTTCTTATGTTGATAGTACCGATCTTAAACTCTGTTGATACTGAGTTGGGGTGTGTTTTAGGGTTTGTTCCAGTAAGCTGACTTTCGCTGTTTGCCTTGGTTCCCTGGCAAAAACAACGGGGTCCTTTTTTAACCAGGCAATGCCCCAGCCGGCATGAAGTTCTGTCATGTTGTACCATCATTTAATATTGTGGTTTAAGCCAATAAGAATACAATTTGGTCAGCTAACTCCTAAATTGCCAGCCCATCCTCATTTATTCAGTATCCGGGTAGATATCTAACAGGGTGCACCACGAGAAGGTGAGGATTGGACATTAGGTCACATTATTATCATAATAATAATAATAATAATCAATATTCCGGTGAAATCTACAACAGTTCCACTGTATACTCATTTCCCTATTGTTTGGGCTTTGTAGGCTTGTCCGTTTTCAGGAGGTTGAGGGATTTAGTTTTGTCAGGTTTATATTTATCAACTTACTTTGGAAAGTATGGATGACCAGTGTCCATCTCTTCCTCTGGTAAAATATTCAATACATCTGATGTGTCAGTGCCAGTTGGCAAGTTTAATTTACTTTTGGTGGATACTGAAGTATCAATTTTTTCTGTGAGGGGTGTTTTGAGGTTTATCTTTAAGTGATATCTTTGCAATAATTTTTTTTTGACAAGTGGGTTTCATCAATTGGAATCATTTTTTGGGTTGTTTTTGGAGAGGCCACACATTGAGTGATTGATGAACTCAACAGAGAAGCAGTCATGATCATAAAGTTCTGGTATGGTAAAATTATCAGATGGTGGAATAGATGAGATGCTGTTGACATTTTCTTAACTACTGCTTTATCAGCATAAGAGGATCCCAGAACAGATGTGGTGGTAGCTAACTTTCTTTTTGCATCCTGATATATTTTGTTCTGTTTTATTTTTTTTATTTTGTTCATTTTGTTTTTATCTTTTGTATTTCGTTTTCATTTTTCCAGTTGACAGTTTACACATTCTGCTTTCTTTGCAGAGCAGGATATCATGCTCTTTATTATCGCATTAGGCATAGGTAGCAGAGCCACAACAGGCAGTTTGGACATGTCCATATTTTAGGCATTTGAACCATCTTAGTGGATTAGGGATATACAGTCTAACAGGATAATTGAGATACTCTGCTTTTACAAATGTTGGAGACTTAGGAGTATCAAAAGTAAGGATGATGGCGACAAGTATGTGCCTCATACTTGTCACCCACTGATCTTTCACCATCAGGAACATCAAGGAGATCCCACTCTGAGATCACTCTTCTGAGTGGAATGCCAGGGCTACACTGGAAGCTGTAACAGTACCACAGCAAACCTTGGGTCCTCACACTGGACCATAGGGTGAGAGACATGTTGCCCACTCACAAGGATGGACCATCCAGGACCAGTGCAGTATCCAGGTGTCCACCTGTTGCACCACACAGCAAATATGATGGCAGGGTATTGGATCTCGGTGATGGTGGTCTGGATGAAAGGATAGTAAAAATGACTCAAGAGAAGCAGAGTGAAGACGAGCAAAAAAAAAGGAATGGAACCAAAAAGAGTAGAACCACATCTGGAAAACAGAGATGCAGAAGACTTCTGTGAGATAGAGACCAATAAGATGAAATGAATAATCTGCTGCTATAATCCATAGGATATAAGGGAGAATGTTGATAACATGCATTGACAAATCAGCATAATGACTGCAGGTCAAAAAATTATTATGGGAGATTTCAACTATGGAAAAATAGACTGGAAGGAGGAATGATATAGAATTTATACAGCTTTCGAGAGATAATTACCTGAAGCAGCATGTAAGGTAGGGACTACAAGATTTGCTTGCTGGATCTGATCATAGCCCAGCTAAACTGCCTCAGCTTGGGGTAAAGTGATCATGTAATCTTGACCTGAGAGATTGCTAGATGTGCAGAATTTTCTATTAAAAAAGGATACATGTTGAATTACAAAGCAGGTGATTATGACAATCTGAGGAGTCAGCTTTCAGCAGTGTCATGGCATAAGAATTTGAAGTAGACAGATGGTGGTGGTGCATGGGAGATGGTCAAGGATGTTTCAAGAAAGCTGTATCAGAATATATACTGAAAGTCAGAAGGATAAATAAGGTAGGAGTTCGATGAGTGAATAGCTTCATTAAGCAGGAGTTGCAGACAAAGAAAAAGTTGTGGAGGGAATATAAAGAAAAAGGTGATCAGCATGTCCATGAGGAGTGCAAGACAGTCAAAAAAGGGTAACCTGTATGGTAAGGAAAGCTAAAGCTAATTACGAGAGTAAGCTAGCTGACAAGGTCAGAATAAATCCAAAAGAGTTTCTGCTATGTGGCAAGTGAAGGGATGAATGACTATGAAAGGATGACTTTAAAAAGTGCTGATGGTGAAGAGATAACATAAGCAAACCAAATAGTGAATTATACTATCTACTTGATGTTGCAATGCCAGATGTGACATTCACTGACAGGAGAATAAAGTTTGAAAAAATTGAGGTGTTTAAAATATTGCATAACCTCAATGCAAAAATGGTCATTGGATTAGATGGCATATCAGTCTGTGTACTATGAGAATATGCAAGAGAATTATCATCTCCTCTGACCAAGCTGTTTAATTTAAACCTTAGTACTTGGAAGGTACCAACAAAATTGAAAGAGGACAAAACAATCCCACTGCATGAAGAAGGTTCCAAGATAGAAGAAGCAAATTATAGGCCAATCAGCATATCAAGAGTGGTGCTAAGGTATTGGAGAAATTAATGAAAGAATTCAGGACTAGGTTGATAGGAATATGATACTCTATAAGGGACAGCATGATTTTGTGAAGGATGGATCTGGCATTAGTTTATATGCTTACTTTTTAAAATAAAGTGGAAATAGAATTAAACAGTGGAAATGGTTATTCAGTTACATTGCTGGACTTGGAAAAGGCATTTCACATGATTCTACATAGAACCCATTTGTATAAATTGGAGCAAATGGAGATGAATGTGAATCTAGTGATTTGGATTAGAGGTTGGCTAAGGGACAGATATCAAAGAGTGGTTTATGGAGAAGTTATATCCAAGAGAAGGCAGGCAACCAGTGGTGTACTACAGAGCTCAGTGCTTGTTCTCTGTTGTTCAATTTGTACATCCATGATGTAGGAAATGATTTGTCATTGATAATATTCAGTTGTTTGCAAATGATGCAAAACTGGAAGAACCATAGTAAATGAAAGGTGATGTTGAGATCCTTTAAAATGGTTTAAACAGGCTAGCAGTACGGACTGCTAAATGGCTGCCAGTTTAATGTGGCTAAGTGTAAGGTGATGAACTCTGGGAAGATGAGATCACAAGCTGTGTACTGTATTGATGTAATTGAACTACAGGAGACTGATGAGGGCAGGGACTTGGGAGTGATTATGGACAAAGACTTGAAGTTTACAGGGCAAATTGCAAACATAGCCAAAACAGCACATTAAACTACATTGTTGAAGAGCACATTAACAAGCAGAGCTAGAGAAGTTATTATTCCCCTTTATAAGGCTTTAATAATACCACATCTGAACTGCTGCGCACAGGTCTGGACAGGATTCTTTGGGGATGACGAAGTGGTAGAGAGGATCCACAAATGAGTGAGAAAAATTGTGGCTGGCCTATGGCATGCTCCCTATGAGAATAGAATGAAGGGAGAAAACAAGGAATCACCCATAGAAATTTTGTATGAGTGTCATTAGTAAGGGTGTTAGGACTAGATTTTTTAGTTGGAGGGTAGTGAAATGGGTTACCAGAAGTGGTTACGAGTGTTTTGTCATTAAATGAGTTTAAGGAGCGGTATGATAAGTATGAATAATGTAGTGTGTGAGTAATGGATCCCATGGAGTGAGTCTCCTGACTCCATGGAAATACATATAATAATAATAATAATGATCATCAATCAAAGTCAGGATATTTGGAAATAAGTCACATCCACAAAGCAGTTAGTGAACATTAACTGTGCATTCTCCCCCCCCCACCTCTACAATAGGAGAATGGCAGCAGTAGCAAAACATATGCTTAGTATACTTATATACCAGTTGGAGTGCCAGTAAAAATATACATCTTATATTTCTTACCCTGGAATATGTAAACAGCACGTTCATAGTTACTTTCGATAAGGATGCAAACAATCTGATAGGACTTCATAGTTACTTTCGATAAGGATGCAAACAATCTGATGGCTTTGATAGGGAATCTTCATTGTAACAGACATCAGTGATGTCTGTTACAATGACAGTCACCTATAATAATTTGTTATAATGAAAGAGTGTTATAATGAAATATAATCAAATAATGTTTGCTGGTGAAAGAGAGAATTACTGGTCTAATTAGTAAATTAAACAGCTTTTAGTGTTAGTGATTGTTTTGAATTGTGGTAAAGCTCTAAAGGCAATGAGAGCATATTAATGCCATAAATTTTTGTGTACAGTTTATAGGAAGAAAATCCCCTACCATCTCCACATGAGACCTGATAACCCATCTTCATATATAACGGTAACTCACCTTTGACAAAATACTAGAAAAACCACTGGAAGATCATATTAACCCTTTAACTGCTGATTTTATATTCTACTGACATTGTCCCATGTGCTGAATTAATTTTTCAAAAAATTTATAAATAAAATCAATTAAAATTCTTACAAGTAAGAAGTCTGGACAGCATCATACATTCTTGTCACCTGTTCACTCACAAAAATGGCAATAATAGTGTTTTATAAAATTTGCATAATCTTCAAGGGGTGTACACTTGAGGGTGCCATTTTTTTCCATGCTTGAGTTAATTCGACCGTAGCAGTTAAAGGGTTAAGCATGGCCAATTCTGAACCATCTGCACTTTATATTCACCTTGAGATAAGTGAAAAATCCCCAATGTAAGAAAGAGGAGCAACTGCGAATTTGTAATGGAGCTGGAAACTTAAAGACAAAATACTTAACACCAATATGATACTGCTGCTTGTCAAGGCCTATTTGCAATGTATGTTTAAGACATTTGCATCCTGCTCAAAAAATAATGAATGATGACAGTAAATTTGACTTTCATTATGCTAATGAACAACACTGATTTAAGCCAAAAGCAAATATGAAATAACCAAAACCTGAAACTAAAGATAGGTTATTTCAAAGTAACCACCAAGTCTTCATACCATAGTTCCCTCTAAATATACTTCAGTAGTATTACATTATCAAGAATTAAGTGTGCCTTAACAGCAATGTACTTTAACCACCCTAACTGGCCATTATGGATAAAATATGCATCCTCATACACTTATATGAAATATATCCATCATATATTTCAATGTAATATCAATGTTATTGCAAGTTTAATATGCACTTCACATCCATGATAACCTTGATATCTATAAATGTCTTGGCCGGTAGCGTGGTTAAAACCCAAAGGTTCCACAAAAAATTTCAGGGAATTCTGCAATGCATACAGACGTTTGTAACGTGTATTAAACATAGTTTCTGAAAAAATTCTCCAGCAAATAAGGAAAATAAAATCCAGCAAACCAGTGTGCAAGACTATTGTTGCTAAAGGCATGACTTGCCAGTTATTAAAACTCAGTGAATGTGTTAATCTTACTGCAATTATTATTAAATACATTTGCAAAGTGTATCCACTCTCCAATCAACTAGTTGCAGGTTCAAATCATGCTGCTGTTTGGCATGGATGTTTCTGAATGTGTTTAAGTGGGAGAGAAATTTCATCACCTGGTTAGAGACCACAAATCAGCTTATTCAAGCCTGATGTGGCTTGAAAAGGTTCCATGTTTGGTTTCTAGAACAGGGGTTCCAAATCATGTAGCAAATACAAAAAATATATAAAATTAATAATAAAAACAGAAAAGAGTCCTTAATACACTCATTATATTAATGTACGATGGGTACTATCTGATGTTTAATGAATACAACAAAACTACCATTCAAACTGATAATTACCATCTAACATCATCTATCAATATGAAAAGAATTTCAATACCCTACCTAAAAAAATCTCTGAACAAAAATATGGATTCTTGCAAACTCAATCTATATAATTCCTTCAAAACAACCTCTTCTGCTGTTGTAATAAATTTAACGGTATTATATGAACACAAATGGATAAGAAAATAACTATTTATTATTAGATATATGAAGAGCCCAAGGCTTCAATCGCAAGAACACTTCATAGACTCCTGTATGCGATAAAGGAGTGCATTTGTCCTTAGGTGAACGGATGAGAGTTGCTAATTTTACATAAGGTTTAAATACTGTGCGCAGTTGGTGTTTGTTAAGCACCCTAGATATCTTTTCAGATGTGCCTTTAATGTATGGGATGGTGATAGTTTTGTTGTAGTCTTATGTGGTAGATAGAGGGGATTTCTGGGTAGCATTTAGTATATCTATCTTATGGGGATTATAACCACTGGTTAAGAAGGTGTGACGTAGGTGAGAAAGTTAAGCAGTAAGAACAATGTCATTGGAACAGACTGCTCTAGCTCTACCCAGAAATCGCCTCTATCTACCACAGAAGACTACAACAAACTATCACCATCCCATACATTAAAGGCACATCTGAAAAGATATCTAGGGTGCTTAACAAACACCAACTGTGCACAGTATTTAAACCTTATGTAAAATTAGCAACTCTCATCCGTTCACCTAAGGACAAATGCACTCCTGTCTGTCTGTAGTTGCCATCAAGCCTACTACAGACAGACAGAAAGAACTGTGGACATCTGCCTCAGTGAACACAAAAAATATATCCGACACTTTCGCTATGGCAAGTCGGGTTTGGCAGACCATGGAATCATGAACAACCTCTCTGACTTATTCCAAACCTTAACAAGTATGGCTGTATAAATCTACCAAAGATTTGGGAGACAGTCATCCTAAGACCAAATTAATATTTATTACTTTTATGTTATTTTATTTTTTTTTCAAACTTTCTAAGTCTATTATTTGGACTACTATTTCAAAACTTTAAACTTTTTTTTTTTTTTTTTTACCTAGATTTTGTGTTGCATGCTGCAATTACTTATACTAGCCCCACTGTTACACTGGATTGTGGTTGTCTTGCATTTGTAACAAACTTTGTGTTTTGTGCTCTGAAGATGCTGGATATAATACCAACGAAATATTAGCTTTTAAGTTAATAAATAGTTATTTTCTTATCCATCTGTGTTCATATCAATACCGTTAAATCTATTACATGTTTGACGAACACATAAGCCTATCCATGTGTATAAATATTCTTCACGGAGATAACAGCTCTTCTGCTATTTACTATTTTGGACAGACTGGCCATTCTGCTTTCATCAGAATCCAAGAATATCAAGACTCTATTGCATTTTTGGAATGTGACATGTCTGGCCTTCCTTCTCGTGCTATGGACACTGGGCACATAATTCTTTGGAACCACACAAAGATTTTTCATTCCAGCAGGTTCAAATTTGATAGTCTTTTCCTTGAAACATGTGAAATGCTACAAAATCATCTGAACCATAACCACTCTGTCTCTACGTTTTGGGAATTGATTAAAATTATATAATTATAATTTTAATTTATTTTTATCTATGCAACTTTTACAATTATTCCTTTGAACTCTAATAGTGCAATTCCTATGATCTCAGCTGTGACCAATACACAAGCTAGTAGTCACATGCCTCAGGACTCCTTCTTATGATTCATATTTTGAACATAGTTACCAGTCTCTCTGATGATATCCATAATTACATTGGACAAAATATATCAGATTTATTGAATAAAATTCTATTTTTTTTAAATATAGGTAAGCTATGAAAGTTTATGAATTAGGTAATGCTAATTCTGTTTCATGTTTGATGCTGCAAAATGTTTTATGTACGTTTTGCAGCATCATATATTTTATATGATATACACTTTACTTATTTGGAAAATACCAGTAATTAGAAATGGCTGTTTTGTTCATTATCACTGATTTTATCATGATGTTGAGGTAACCAATTAATCATGATACTTACCTAAAATGAATGTGGAGTAGCTGATTTTTTATCCTGTGATGGAATATGCAAAACCTAAACCATTAATAGTGAATATTAAAACTTGGAGAATTGAGAAAAGAACTAGTACAGAATTTTTTTTCCCCTTGTAATTGATTCTAACCTATATATGTTTTGACTGTTTTCTGAGTTGCCACCACATCATATTACTTCAATGGCCCTGTCCAACCCATGAAGTTTTGGAGCCGATCAAAATTCAGAAACATATTAATGTAGTTAATATATATTTAGACCTAAGGGTTTTATTTTATGGAGAGTTTTTAAGAGACTGGATTTTTTTTTCTTTCATTGTTCGATTATAATGACAGAGAAGAAATTGTTTGTTTTTATTTTCCATAAAACTAATTCAAGACATATGTCAGAAAATAAATGTCAGAAGTGAAAACGTGTGAAAATGATCATGTACCATTAATAAAAAATAATTAAATAATTGGTATTATATCATGATTTTTTTTTTCACAGTCTGATAAATATACAAATATAAAAGTTGTTAACATATTTACTTTATGATTGGTATAAATTAAAGATGTCAAGAAATCATATTCTTGGTTTCATTCTTTATCCAAGCATAAGCAAACAAAGTTTTTGCATGAAGTAACTTCACAACTGGGCTACTTGTATACACAGGCTAATAACTTCACAGCAATGCCTTATTATCCCATAATGCTCGCCACATATCCTTATGGACAAGTGTAATGCTATGCATTATGGGTAAGCTTATGGGTTTTAAACAGACTTTTTTTTTTCAGTGTTTGGTTATAGTGGCAGAGAAGAAATTGTTTGTACTGAGTAGAGCCACTGCTGAGTTTCCTGTCCTGGAGTGATTCAGGAGAGGAATAAGGAGTTCAGTAGTGATCCTTTAGGATCACTCAGTGAGATGTAGAGTAATCTTGTAGATTACTCAGAGTTTTTGCAGAGGTATCCCTACACTTTAACATACCTCAATAAAAGTTGAAACCAGTCTGGGTAGTGACTCTTCCCAAAATGCATAGCATTATCGAGTACCAAGGCAATTGATGTGAAGTCTTTAGCCTCTATATACAAGTAACCCAGGCATAAAGATACTTCATGCACAAATACTGTTTGCTTACACTTGGATAAGGATGGAGATTATTAGATAAAGGATCGAGACCAAGAAATTATACCAAGAGTATAATTTCTTGGCATCTTTAATTTATAGTACAACCAAGTGAAAAAATTTTTAACATTTATGACTGGTAGTTATACATGGAAAATTAGCCATAGCATTAAAAAAAAAAAAAAAAAAAAGCATATAAATTGATTTCTCTGACTGGTGAGCCAAACACAAAATTTTTGAAACCCTGAAAATATAGCTATCTACTTTTATTTATTTATTTTTTTTCTCCAAGTGAATCACCACCTTAAATAATGAATTTTCTCACTATAAGAATAAACATTGGTCATTGGAGAATATTTTATTAAGCTAGGCTAAGAAATTTCTTAGTAAAGTTTATTGTAACCTGAATCAAATGCAACAAAAATTCTTACTTTAAAAGTGCCAAAACTTTCTTCCAAATCTGCATACATTGACCACACTTTAAGCGATTTATATACTCTTAATTGCACAGGCTCTGTCTGAATAAATAATTATAAGAATAAAATGCCTTCAAAAGTATAGTAAATAAAAAAATATAAAAAATCTACAAACAACATAACCCTATATGATAAATGTATGATATTTTGCTGCAATATAATGCCAACTATAATCAATTTATGCAAATGAAGCAATAAATTCACACAATCTGGGAGTATGCAGATATGTTTCTTTTAAAAAAAAGGACTGAAAAATGAATGACATTACATCATATTAGTCTGATTCTTTCTCAGATAATGCTGTCATAAAATAGTCATTCAAAATTTGCCCAGGAATTGAATTGAAAAATAATGTGGTATTACAGGACTGCTAGATGCCAAATACTTTCAATAAACAAAACTAAATAGTCGGGATAGCAAAGATGGCGAATTATAATAGGATTAATCATATTCAAACAAATTTGGCTGTATGAAACTGTCTCAAATCTGGGGGCATTCATCCTTAGGAAATCATCCCAAGAATACTCATCCCAGTCCATTAAGTGTACTATTTACGGCTTTAGACTTGCATTTGTTGCTCTCCTTCAGTCATACTTACCTTATGTAGTGCCTGCACACACATACATATTAATATGTTTGTTGTTTGGCAAATTGGACTGATAAAATACTAAGCAGTAACTCAATATATAGTGCACACTGTAGTTTCCTTAAGCAATATCATAATATCATCATAACACTAATTATGTTCTTGTAATATTTCTCTAATTCCTCTGCTAACTCCACAAATTTTTTGCTGGTACTTTATAATGGTACACATTTTAAACTCTGTTCATGCTGCTCCACTAAAATATTCCGCTGTTCAGCTCTGTGATGGAAAAAAAGGGTCTTATAATAATCAAGAACAGTCCCAGATAGCTTGATACCATCATTATATACATAGTTTTAGCCATGTTGAATACATTTTAATGGCCAAGACCGAAACTGTCAGCCCATCCTTATTTTTTCAACATCAAAATGGATATCTGGCATAAATTAAAGATGCCAAGAAATCAGATTCTTGATTTAATCCTTTATCCAAGCGTAAACAAACAAAGTTTGTGCCTGAAATATTTTCAGGACTGGGCAACACATATATAGAGGCTAGAGACTTCACATCACTTGCCTTAGTATCCATAATGTGACCCTTCCATAATGCATAGCATTATGGAAGTGTCACTACCCAGACTGGTTTTGACTTTTTTTGAGGTCTCATCAGTGGGAGCCAGACCGAGAGGTGATACGATTGAAGTAATGCATAAGTCATATTTTCATATATGAGTAGCCAAAAGGTGTCACATCTTATTATTAAATTACTCTGGATTAGAGATAGTTGCTGGAGGTGTTTCCACTTCATTATACTATAAATTAAAGATCCCAAGATAAATTCAAGATGTCAATAGCCTCTATATAAGAGTTGCATGCTCCTGAAAATACTTCAGGTGCAAACTTTGTTTGCTTACACTTGGATAAAGGACTTCACCAAGAATATAATTTCGTGGTATCTATAATTTATAGTGTAACCAAGTGGAAAAACTTCCAACAACTATTTATAATCTAGTGTATTTTAAGAATAAGGTGTGACACCTTTTGGCTACTAGTATATGAAAATATGATTTCTGCATTACTTCAACCTTATTATACTATAGGTTACTACATGCAGGTCCAAAAACTATCTATAATACAGTGTATTTTAATAATAAGGTGTGACACCTTTTGGCTACTAGTATATGAAAATATGATTTCTGCATTACATCAACCTTATTATACTATAGGTTACTATATGCAGGTTACTATACATATATATATATATATACTACAGGTTAATACTAAGTCTACCTACTCACTGACGAAACCCCAATGAGGGTGGAAACCGGTGCGTGGCAGATCTGGCTTTGAGCGGCTCCACTTGGAGGTAGGATTTTTGCCTGTCTCTGAGTGGGGCCACCACTGAGATTATGGCTCTGCTTGGTGGTGGGGTGGGCCTGCCACTGGGTAGAGCCAATGCTGAGAAGTTCTTCTCAGTAATAGGGTGAGTCTGTCACTGAGTGGAACAACACTGAGTTGGGCGATCTTTCGGAATCGTCTTATTTTTAGAGCCCGCTTCACCTATACATAAGGTTAATATATGAAGGTTACTTATGCAGGATACTATTTGAAGTAACATGCATTACTTCAGCCACTGATGAGATCTCAATAAAGCTAAAACCAGTCTGAGCAGTGACCCTTCCTATAATGCACAGCATTATACATGTCTGTAAGGATGTGTTTTGCATTATGGATACTAAGATAAGTGATTCTCGTGGAAAGGCTTACACGTTGGTTATACATGCCTACTAAATAGCTTAAGGAAACTGCAACGTACAATAGAATATACATTAAAATAAATTTTAATACACTTCCAATATTTCGGCAAGGTCACATTGCCATTTTCACAGGAACTTAGAAACAAGACATGTGCATGCAAGCATAATACACAGTAAATGAGGACGAAGCAGGAAGCAATTCTTTTTCCTAAAAGTCCTGATGGTGCCCCCTAGCAGGCGATGTAGGTATTCTTGGCCATTTGGACTGAAGGTCTTCTGATTTAAGTTTCCCAAATTTGGGACAGTGTCATGCATCAAATTTGTTGAGGTTTGGATTGTTTCTTAGAGCTGAGGCTGATTCCATGAATAGTCTTTCATATTTGAATTTACTACGGTACATTATCGAGACTTTCTTCCACCGTATTCTATGGTGGGTATTCAGAGCATGGTCTGCAAGACCAGAGCGGCTCTATTGGTGAAACCAGATGTAGTCCTTGTGTTCTGAAATTCTGATATTAGCTGTCCTGCCTGTTTGACAAAAGTAGGACAGCTTACAGCTGCAAGGGACCTGGTATACACCAGGTAAGTCTAGGGGAGGACGTTGCTCTTTAGTAGGTGGATAAGGGATGCCAATTTTCTATATGGTCTGTAACAAAAAAAGTCAAGTCATGTTTTTTAGGATTTTTGTAATTTTTTCCGAGGTGCCTCGGATATAGGGAATGGGAATGGATTTAGAGTAATTCTTGTTGTGAAGGGGGGTTGTGGTTTATTGGTTTCAATATTTTTTGGATTTTTTTGGGGGGTAGCCACTGGCTGAGAAAGTGTTGAGAATGTGGTTTAGTTCTGTGGTTAGGGCATTGTCATTTGAACAGATAAGTTTAGCCATGTTGTGTAGTGTCTTAATCACCGATTAAAGACCAATTCATCACTACTCACTGTTCGCTGAATGACGCTAACTTAGCTATCCAGCACCTTAAACCACGAGAGTTGGTCCATTTTATACGACATCTCGTGCACCGCTGCGGATAAAGAATTTAAAAAAGTACGCGAACGACACATCAAGAAATTTAAGAATTTAAAAAAGAACTCTACCTCCAAACCACAACTTCCTTACTGACATGGTAATCAACCTTTTGTCAATTAGTTTTAAACCTGAAGCACTTGACGCTCTATCATGTGGCCACAACTTCGCCATTGTGCCCAGAAGAATACCTGCTGAAGACATTATGATACAAATTGAATGGGGGATATGACACCTTCCAAACCATCTGCCAACGATATCAGACTGGATGTGGCTTGTGTTCTGACCAAAGCAAAACCACCAAAAACAAACATGCCCAATAAGGAATTCAAAGCTCTGCAAGAATTAAAGAAAAACAAGGAAATAATAATCACCAAAGTGGATAAAGGGAACACCACAGTATTGCTTAACCAAACGGATTACACAGGTAAGCTTAATGCTCTATTGTTAGATCGGGTTACTTACCTCCCTATCGAGTACAATCCCACAAACTCACAAATTAGAAAAATCTACAGGCTCCTTAAGAAGGTCACCTCTTGGCCTGTAGAAGTCACTAACAAATTAAAACCGTTTAACTCCATATCCCCCCCCCCCCCCGTATATATATGGTGTTAAAATGTCGTTGTATTGTTGTATCCTTGTTAAATCGATGTTACTCAATACGTTGTTTTATTTTTTTTCTATCCTTTCTTACCTAAACCTTCTAATATCAAAATCCTACCCTCTGTCTGTGAGCCATTGTTACATCTGCTGCCACATGGTGTGTGGCTCACTGGCATTGTTATGTATCACCGTGAGCGCCATTTTAAATATCACTGCTCTTCCATTATTTTACTTAACTCATTCTTTTAACCTCCCTACTTTAACTACAAGACTTACAAAATTTTCTTGGCTATATCTGTATCACTTCTTACATGTTCATTCTATAAGGAAAGCAAATTCTATATCTCTGGCCGATTCCTAAATTTACTCACGTGCATACACTGACTGTTAAAGGTTATTTCTTGCTATAAGAAACGAATCCTCTCATTTCTGCCTAGGGCCGTCTCCTCTTAAGATATTGACAAATTTCTTTGTTTATGCTGCGCCAGCCAATATCTTAGAATAGAGGGGACTCTTATTCAGGGAGACTTTTCCAGACCTTTGGTGTACATAGGAGAATAAATTTAGTGCTTGTACTCATAAATCAAATGTTCTACTATGGCTAAGTAAATTCAGGTTTGCAGTCATAGCCTCTATAACAACATGTTATACCTTTCTTTCAATTCCTCCCCCTCCCGTTATGGTTTGAATTAATGAGTGGTAGTTTTGGTTCATATCACAGGCGAAACTCAGGTATAAAAGAAAAAATATTTATTGGAATCTAAAGACATAATATACACTTTCAATTAGTTCAATGACATGCTAAATCAAACTTATTAATACTCTAACGTATGAACAATAAATCGTTCTCTTGAGTTAGGTATTTAACACACTAATATACACATTATACTCTTCTAATCAATATTCTACTTACTGTGTTAATCTTGCATATTAAACTAGTCACAATCATCTATAATCATGCCTAACAATTTGTCTTATGGACATTAACGCTGCTAAATAATCACTTAAAGTCCTTAAGTACTGCCCACACTCGATTAATACACTGCAATAATTCTTCCCTTTTACCAAATGACCAAATGGGTAATTATACAACAGAATCTGTACTTTACCATTTCTTGGGGCAGGGTCTCCAGGTCCGTCTGAACTGTCCTTCTTTGTTGGAATTCTCTTTCGATACCTCCATAAGCCTACGTCCACGTGATGGGTCACTATGGTCGTCAGATTAAGCTATGCTCTGCACCTGGCGTTTTCCCTCGTCTATTCTCGATCTGTTCTGGACCATCGTCATTTCTACTGCCGGTTCTGGTATACGTTCGCGATATTATTCCGTCGAAACTTTCAGTGAAGACAACGTAAGCTGACATCTCACGCTTTAGTACCGACAGAAGTTCAGCCATCGAAGGGAAGGGCGCACCCTCCGATCTCGAACTATCGACACGAAGCACCATCAGGAACCACCGGTCCACGAGAGAAGTCAAATCATCATCCAGGAAAGCAGCGAAAAAAGCCCCAAGAAAGGGGTGCAAACTCTTTTTATTCTCCATTCGCTTCCCCCCTTTTTGTACCCTGTTCCTTACCACGATAGCACCCTCTTACTTTTTTTCTGCGATCTTTTCCCGCCCGCTACTTTCATGGCCCACAGCAACTTCGGCACATCGCGAGATCATAGCAGTGTCTTCCGGGAACCGAATGTGCGTAACTTTCCTAGATTGCCAATGCCTCAGGCCTACCCATGACTTTTGGACTATTGTTTACATCTGATTTACCCATTCATTGTATACATGATGCATTTCATATAATACTAATTTATACACGAAGTTCTTTACATGGCATTACAATTCTACTAAAAGGAGGTAACTCTATTTCCATTTACAGTTAGTACTTTAGTTCTTCTGCTCAAGTAAAAGTTTTTTTCTCTCAGCAAAATTTTCTGAGTTGTTAAATCCTGAATGAATTATTTCTTTAATAAAGTTCTTCATCCAGGATGTAACAATGGACTCCCAAAATGCATAAAGAAAATGTGCCATTACGTCCCATAGTGGATGGCATTGATTTCCCCACATACAAACTAGCTAAACATTTGGCCAAAGCGCTCACACATTATACTCACACATAAAAAAATTCAGCTTACGTCAGAGCCAGCATGGAAAACCTTACACTCCAACACACTGACTTAATGGTCAGTTTTGATGTCCTCCATATTCACAAATGTCCCACTCAAAGAATCCTTAGTGCTAATCCAAGCTAAATTTCCTCCCGATATCACAGCCCTATTTCAGTTCACAATGAACTCAGTCTATTTTGTTTGGCAAGGAAAATTCTACAAACAAATAGAGGGGACAGCCATGGGTTCACCACTCTCCCCACCCTTGGCCAACTTTTTTATGGAGACTTTTGAAGAGAAAGCCTTAAACTCTCCCTCACACAAACCACATCAACATAGTGAAGCCACCATATGGCTTCGCTATGTTGATGATGTGTAAGCTATTTGGCCACATGCCGCTGATGCACTCCTCTCCTTCCTAACACACTTAAACAACCAACATCCCAGAATCAAGTTCACCCTGAAAGAAGAAATTCCATCATGATGGAACCTTTGTTTTCTCAGTTTATAGAAAACCCACCCACACAGGCAGATACATCCACCAACAATGCACCCCCCCCCACCATCACAACAGGGCTAAACTTATCTGTTCAAACGACAATGCCCTAACCACAGAAAACCACATTCTCAACACTTTATCAGCCAATGGCTAACCCCAAAAAAAATATTGAAACCAATAAACCACAACCCCCCTTCACAACAAGGATTACTTTAAATCCATCACCATTCCCTATATCCGAGGCACCTCAGAAAAAATTACAAAAATCCTAAAAAAACATGACTTGACTTCTTGTTACAGACCATGGCTAACCCCCCCCCCCAAAAAAAAAATATTGAAACCAATAAACCACAACCCCCCTTCACAACAAGGATTACTTTAAATCCATCACCATTCCCTATATCCGAGGCACCTCAGAAAAAATTACAAAAATCCTGAAAAAACATGACTTGACTTCTTGTTATAGACCATACAGAATATTGGCATCCCTTATCCACCTAATAAAGACCAACCTCCTCCCCTAGACCTACCTGGTGTATACCAGGTCCCTTGAAGCTGTAAGCTGTCCTACTTTGGTCAAACAGGCAGGACAGCTAATATCAGAATTTCAGAACACAAGGACTACATCCAGTTTCACCAATATAGCCGCTCTGGTCTTACAGACCATGCTCTGAATATCCACCATAGAATACAGTGGAAGAAAGCCTCGATAATACACCGTGGTAAATTCAAATACGAAAGGCTATTCATGGAATCAGCCTCAGCCCTAAGAAATAATCCAAATCTCAAAAAATTTGGTTGCATGAGACTGCCCCAAATTTGGGAAACCTACATCAGAAGATTTTCAGCCCAAATAGCCAAGAATACCTACATTGCCTGCTAGGGGTCACCATCAGGACTTTTAGGAGAAAGAATAGCTTCCTGCTTCATCCTCATTTACTGTATATTGTGCTTGCGTGCACATGTCTTGTTTCTAAGTTCCTGTGAAAATGGCAACATGACATTGCCGAAATATTGGAAGTGTATTAAAATTTATTTTAATGTATATTCTATTGTATGCTGTAATTTCCTCAAGCTATTTAGTAAGGTAAGTGATGTGAAGTCATCAGCTTCTATATATGAGTTGCCTGCTCCTAAAAATACTTCAGGTGCAAACTGTGTTTGCTTACACTTGGATAAAAGATTAATCTAAGAATACAATTTCTTGGCATCTTTAATTTATAGTATACTATAAATTAAAGATGCCAAGTAAAGTCATGGAAAAATAGAATAATAATAGTAAAATAACGTAAACTATCTCTGATCCAGAGTAATTTAGCCTCTCTACCAGCTGTGGTGGATGAGCTAGCGAGATCAAATTGCACTTCTTATGCATGTTATTCAATAGGTGTTACAGAATCCAGATTTTGCTGGATGTCTATTGACGTCATGGCCGGTTGAGGTGCTAATAATAAGGTGTGACAACTTTTAGCTACTTGTATATGAAATATGACTTCTGCATTACTTCAACCTTGGTATTACATCTCGGTCTGGCACCTCCCAATGAGATCTCAGTTTTCAGCAAGATACGTACTTTGGTTTTCTTTCATTTGTTTTTCACTTTGATTTTATTTTACTGGTGTTAATTATGGTCCCCACTAGCACTGTTTTTTTTTTTTTTTTAAATAATTATTAAGATTGCTGGTAGTGCAGTTAATATCAGAACTATGGGATTACTTTTGGCAGTATCACAACTGCCATTTATGTATCATGGGATTATTTAATTATCAGTCTTATGACTGAGAGGTTTTTTTTCTCTTACAATCAAATGTAGAGGTTATAGTCTTTTCCACACCTGAGATAATGGTACCAATTCCTCCAAGGGCATGAACTCTAGGGACTGAAATTCCTGGATGTGAAGAAGCGAGACCTGTAACTAAGGTTTTAAAAGAGAAAGTCAATGCAAATAACATTTATTGTTTCACCCCTTACTGCAGAGGGAAATATTTAATTGTAGTTAAAGATGTGGAAACAAGTGACAAATTATTTTGCTTTATTTTTCTTTTGAAGGCAGCATAGTTATTCATATAATGGTCGAAAGCCAAGTAAAAATAGAAAAATTTCCAATGAAATATATAGAGAACATAAATGAAATTCTTATACAGACATTTTCGAAATGGGATAAGATTAGTAATATATGAAAAGGTTTATCAGGTGAAGATACAAATTGGTTTTCTGGTGATGTCACCTTCACAATGGATATGGAGAAGCCCGTACCAAATTTTGTCAACATCAGTACAACCAGAGTTATGGTAAACTATCCCAGAGTACAACAACAATGCCTGTGTTATAGTTCATACGATCACTTGGATGGTAACTGCACCAAATATAAATGTTACAACTGCATAGAGATTGGACGTATCACTAATCAGCACCTCAAATCCTGCCAGAAATGTGAAAGATCTGAACCTATTAGAACTTTCGAGTGAAAATATGGGAGCAATAGTAGAGCAAATTAGAACACTGCATATATATCATTAAGACATAATGAAGAATTCCCGGATCTTCCAATTCAGTCTAGTAAAGACACGACAAAACAAACTACACTTGATAAAATCACAAAAAGTGTGCAACCAAATCAGCTAGAAATTAGCCCCAAAATTCCAGATCTACATGAGCCACTTTCCCATTCAAATATAGACAAAACAACATCAGTTGAAATTACCAATTATGAACCTAGTATAACAACTGAACAGGTACAAAATGAAATGCAAAAACATGAAACTGGAGAAGAAACAGAAAAGCAAGTAAGACAGCTGAAAGAACTTAATATGCAGACTAAATCATCAAACAAGAAAGATGAATTAATGAAAAAAATTGAGGATAAACAAAAAAAAAAAAAAAAAATTAAAAAATGAACTTCATCTAAAAGAAAAAGTAGTAATAAAAAATGTAAAGAAGAAGGAAATCTATGGATCATCAAATGAAAACTCTTCAGGATCAGAAGAGTTCATGAATTACACAGAACCAAACTCATGCTAATAAAGAGAAAGCAAGAGATACAATTAAAGAAAATATAATAAAGTTTACTAACTCAAAGTTTTCTCAGTACAATTATCATCTACATGAAAAGAAAATAACTAGCTTCCAAATCAAGAATGATAGGTATGAAATTAAAATAATCAAAAGTAACCATAAAAAAAACTGGAAAACAGCTTACAAAAAGCAGGCTATACAATTGCTCCTTCACAGATAGAAGACCTCATTAGGTTCATCCAAAATTTAGAAGTTAAACATTTACCAGTGACACTTCATTAATCACAGCATCTCCTTTCTGCTTTGTCTCATTACATGTACGAGGATTCCACAGGAAAATTAAACAAGAAACTACAATCCCTCGATTAGTGCACTCTTTAAATCAGGCGCATTAATCGAAAATGCACTAATCGAATATAATAACCTATGGGAAAAAGCATAATTTGTACCTCAAATTTCTTTTTTGGCCCTTAATTTTTTTTTTTTATAAAAGAATTAGCATATATCTCAGGGCATACTTAAAGTAAAACCATGAAGCTGAAAGACAATAAAACATATTCATAATATAAATTTATTATTCTACTTCTTAACAAAGAATTGAGCTAACGTAGTTAGGAGGGAATTGTGTTTCTTACGTTAACGTGGTGCAAACCGACCAGTTCACACCCCGTTAATGTTCTCCCCTGCCCCAGTTTTCCCATAAATAAACCCCCCTCCCAAAAAAAGCACCCTCAAACACAATAATATATATATATATATATATATATTATTAAAATAAATCCAGGTTTCCAATTTATTCTTCCTACGTCAAAACACACACACCCCATGCTCCCTTCCCCCTTGTTATAAACAAACTTCAGCAGGAACATGGGATTTGAAGACATCCTAGTATCAAAATAAGGTGTGTACAAAATTTTTGCTCCTCCTTTATCCTGCTATAATTGCCTTCAATACTCAACCATAATGCACTAAAATATATATATATATAAATTTTTTGAGTAAAAATAGCCAATGTATTTAAAATAAGGGACACTCCTAAAGAAAAACAGGCTATAACAGCCGTAATAATAATAAATTATTTCATTCTGGTGGGTGTCGACCTGGTGAGTGATTTTTTTAAAAGTATTTAGCCAAAAATGTACAGACAGAAAATTTCTGAAATTTGTAACATTTATTTTGAAGATGTATATAGGTGCACTAATCGAATTTGGGTATAGAAAAAAAAAATGACTCACTAATCAAAAATACACTAATCGGAGGTGCATTAATCGAGGAATTGCTTTATATGGAAACTTATGCTACACCATAATATCAGGTTTTGTTTTTCTAAGAAACATACTTCTACAGATATAAAAAGTTTTTTATATTTTTATATCTTTATTAATGGAGCTTTGAAAGATTTAACAGGGCTGGAGTAAGAGTTCTTATTTTTGTCACCCTCCTTGGGTCATTCTGTAATATCCAAAGGGATGCAGAAGGAAGAATTTTGATAGTGAAATACTGTGGACATGTAATAAGGTTTATAAATGTTTATGCTACATCCAATGGAACACTAGATGAAAATTTGAGGCATATTTATATGGTACCCACTACATCATAGCAGCTGGAGACTGGAATTGTACTGAAAACCAACATTAGACAAAATAAGAGGTCACCCCAGGAGTGGAAAGTGGGATATGCACGGTTAAAAACATATCTCGACAATGTAGCAGACAGTATGGAGGATCTGCAATCCTAATCTCCAGGCATGGCATACACATATATGAATCAAGGTACTGGTACTCGTATTGATCAAATTTATATCTCTTCTTCCCTTATAAATAGGATAATTCAGGTAAAACAACTTGACATCAACATGTTCGGATTATAATCCAGTTCTACTTAAGATGCATGGAAAAAAGTAGAGATCTGTTCTGGATAATGGAGACTTTCACCAAATTTTTCAACCAAATTCCACACTGTCTGTTCAAATTGGAATAATATTACCTGGAATTGAGATATGTGGTTAAAATTCAAACAAGCAGTAAAGCAGAATGGAAAAAGGAACAGGCGTTCCTCAAAAGGGTAAAGTTGAAAGACATGTATAAAGAAAGACGCTGGTTCGTAACAAACCAACATAATAGTATAGAATATATCAAAAGGAAAAAGTTGAAAGACATGTATAAAGAAAGAAGCTGGTTCATAACAAACCAACGTAATGGTATAGAATGTATCAACATTATTAGAAACATTAACATAGAGATAGAGGTTGAAAGGCAGAAACAAGTAGAAAAAAGAAATTTTAAGATAAGAATACAGCAGCACTTAGCAGATAGCGCTTCAGCTGCATTCTTCAATAGACAAATCACTAAATTTCGCAAAGAAAGGACCATCTGTATTGATGGAGAAGACGTCCACCACTCAGAACATCCTTGACTCCTTTCAAAAACACTACAAAAATCTGAAGACAATAGTACTGTTCGAAATTATAACTCTTGGAACATTAATGGCTTTCCTGTTCATATCCGAGATGGGCTTGACAGACCTATTACAGCATCTGAAGTTACCACAGCCTATAAAAAATGCCAGGCAAGAAAATCTGCAATACCTGATGGTCTAGGGATAAAATTTTATTGTGAGGCGTTGGATTTTATTCTTCCCATTCCAGTTACAGTATTTAATTCCTTTTTCTCATCAGGACACATACCAAGTGACCTTAATCAGCAGGTGGAGACCTATTTCTCCATCTAATACTGACTACAAGATATTTTTCCACATTATCAATAACAGGCTCAAAGTGGGAATGAGATATATAATTAAAAGCACAGAGGTATATGACCAGGTTGAGCAGTAGAATTTAATATATTTCTGCTATGTGATCTAATCTGCTTACTTAATAGGAAAAAGCAGTCAATGGAAATGCTATCAGTAGACCTTACTCAAGCATTTCATAATGTCTGACATCCCTTTCTGTTCCACATCCTCCAGTAAACTGATGTAGGTAAAAATTCAGCAATCCACTTCCTAGTTAATGGGTTCCTGTCAGACCCAGTAAAAATTCGAAAAGGAGTCAAGCAAGGTTTGCCATCTTAGTCCACTGCTCTTTGCATTGAACCTTTACAGGACGTTGACAATACACATGCTGTGTGAGGAATGTTTTCATCTTCTCCTATAAAGGAAAATAAGGTGTTAGCATATGTTGATGATGTAGTGGGAACTTTGAAGGATAATAATTCCATATATATATGTGTATATACTCTATACTATAAAATGATAAGCTGAAATTGGAAATGGATGTAGGCTGTAACGTTTTTGTGTAACGTTTTGAAACTCAGGGGCTACCCTGAGTGTCGAGTCTTCAAAATTCGAGTCATCAGAATTCAAGAAGAACCAGCCTACCAGTCCGGAACATGGGGATTGGGCACCGTAGGCGTCAGAGCACCCTAGTATATATATATTTTGATATTTTGGAAAAATTTAGCAAGATCACTGGATTAACTATTAATACAAACAAGACAAAATTAAGTTTTTGGGAGGTGGGATCTTGGAGGCATTCCTTTTGGACTAACCCCTAAGAAAGAACCCCTCGTCATACTTGGAATTCTCTTCTCCACTTACCCCAATATTACCAGCCCAAGAACTTATACACAAGAACTTGAAAATGTTAGAAGACTGGAAAATAGGGCCACTCTCCTTTTTCTTCTAAAGCCATAGTACTCAAAACCATAATCTTTCCTGCTCATTTGTACATAATAAATATTACAGACATCACAGAAGCTGAAGAAAATAAATTATATAGTAAACGTGTGCAATTATTTTGATCCAGCCGATACCAAGTTAAAAAGGAATTTCTTCAACTATCAAAGACGCATGGAGAATTTGGACTTCCAGTCTTAAAATTCTGCTATTTGGGCAATACAGCTTCAAAAATCCATAAAATATTGTAGACTAATCACACATGTCCAAACCTTCTTCTGTACTACTTGGGTTTTCATCTTCTCTTGTTTTGAGCTAATGATTATAAAGGTCCAAAAGCTGAGATTATTCCTGAATACTACAACACTCTTTGTTTAATTCTCTAAGACTGCTTAAACACTCCATTACAAAAAAGGAAAATTTGATATAAAGAAATCTTTAATCTCTTTCGCTGCGAAGTTGGGTACTGAAAACAATACTTTGTTTATAACTTGTTGAAGTTTCAAGAATACCCTAACAGGAGGGACCTTGATTGATGAATTACATATGGCCACCTTCCAGTCAATGCCATCAAATGGAGGTACTTTAACATCGGAGATCCAATCAGTGACATGCGTTACCAATTGGAAACAGTAGAACATGCATTGTACAGCTGCCCTCTTGCCCTGCATATTTGGAACAGATTATGTAATGTGTTGGGCATTCCACTGCATACAACAGAACAGGTTATATTTTTGCAATACCCACAACCCGTCAGCAATGGGAAGAGAATTTTGATTTTTATAATTAATGAATTAAAATACCATTTATGGAAGGTTAGAAAGAAACATGGATTTGAAAACCAGCAATATGACATCCAAATGCTTTTTAATATTGTTGGAAGTTTTTCCACTTGGTTATGCTATAAATTAAAGATACCAAGAAATTATATACTTGGTTTAATCCTTTTTATCCAAGTGTAAGCAAACAAAGTTTGCGCCTGAAATATAATCAGGACAGGGCAACTCGTATATAGAAGCTAATGACTTCACATCACTTGCCTTAGTATCCCATAATGCAAAGCACATATTCTTATGGGTAAGTAAAATGCTATGCATTATGCGAGGGGTCATTACCCAGATCAGTTTCGACCATTATTGAGGGGGGGGAGAGCCAGATCTAGGGGTGATGCTAATGTTGAAGTAATGTGAAGTCATATTTTCATATACGAGTTGTCAAAAGGTGTCATACCTTATTAGAGGGGATAGTGACCTCTCTCATAATGCATAGCATCATACTGTAAAATCTCGTGATGAAAAATAGAAATATTTTTTGCCTATATCGATTTTACATAGGCAAATTAAAATACATACAATTAGAAATGCATGTAACCTGTTTAATGTATTAAATTTTGTAATATAATGTTAGAATAACTAAATGTAGAACCACAAGCAATTGTAACTAAAAAGCTCAGACAGGATTAGGCTAGTAAACTGAAGGTTGACAACAGTCTCAAAGGTCACCGGATTATGAGTTTTGCTGCCAAAACCTAACATAAAAATGGGTGATAAGGGCGCTTCCAGTAAATCCGAGAATTTTTTTGGATATGATATAAAAGGCAGAGTTTGAGGCTCGAAAGCTCTCTCTTATTTTTTGGTTCCTGTGGCAAGATTTTCGAGGAAGGGAAGAGTCGTGGTCCCATGAGCAGTAGTTCTAGAGATCATAGGGAGTTCGCTGGCAGTATTACAAGATATTATTCAGTGAAGTTCTTCGACGAATGTACCGATCCATGTGTGTGTGCTGATTTGTAGCAGCCGACAAAGTTCCTAACATTGATGAAGTTAGCATTAAAGTTATCATCATCATAACACTAATTACAGGTATAGACCATATAAGTCTGTTCTGGTCTCATTATCCATCCAATATCCTTTTTTGAGGTCTACTCTGCCTTCTCTTTCCAATTGCTTATATTTTAGTATTTGTTTAGGATGTCGGGTATTGGCCATTTGATTTACATGTTCAATCCATTTTTGTTTATAATTGTTTAGTTATTCTTCTATTCATTTTGTTTTTAGTTCTTTTAAAATGTCTTCGTTACTTTTTTGATCTAATAATGTGTATTTTGCAGTTCTTCTCATAAATCTCATTTCACTTGTTTTTACTCTTTGTTTATCTTGTTTGTTTATTGCCCAAATTTCACTGCCATATAATGTGGGCACCGCCAAAGTATTGTATTTTCAAGCGTGTTTCTTTTTTGTACTATATTTGGGTTGAGTGTTCTATTTATCAGGCCTATAATCTGTAAAAATTTTGAAGTTTTTAATTTTATGTCTTTTTCTCCTTCATATGATATTTCACATCCAAGATAACTGAAAGTATTTATCTGTTCTGTTGTTTTATTAATAATAACTATTTTACTTGTAACCAGAGTTTGTCCACAAAATGCCATTGTTTTAGTTTTATCTATGGAAAATTTCATTCCGAACTGTTCTACTATAAACTGTTCTACTTTAAATTATATATTGCTCTTCGTAATTTGTCTTCCTTATCTGATATTATTACCCGATCATCTGCAAATAATAGTGTATTTATTTTGTTATTCCGGGAAATTTCTATACCTTGATTGTTTAAGGTGTTCCACTGTATTAATATTTCATTAATATAAATATTGAAAAGTGTTGGAGACAGAGGTCATCCTGTCTTACTCCTTGGTATATAGATTGTTTTTCAGAGACAACTTTTCATTTATTTTTATTCACTATCTTTGTGTACATTCAATATTGCATGTAGTAAAATATTAGGTATATTTATTCTTTGTAATATATCAAACGGTATATATCTTTTTACTTTGTCAAATGCTTTTTTGTAATCTATAAACAAAAGATGGGTTACCAAATTATTTTTGAAGTATTTTATTTTTTAAGTTAAAAGGAAGGAATTTGCAAGACGGCAACCGTCGAATAGTGTCTGATCACAGCCATTGTGCAAGATTAAGAAAGGAATGAGCAGAATTCAGCCTTAACCTTTTTTGGATTTAGGACTGTACATGATATAGTGAGCTTGTAAGTAGATTGCTTTATGTTAATATTGTGTGTACAGACGATAGATGTTGATTCTGTTCAACTAATGGCATGATGTGTTGAAGAGGTCAGAAAGCGTAACGTGAGTTTGAACGTGCTTAAAAGAATTTTGTAAAAAAAAAAAATTTTTTTTTTTTTTTTTTTTTTTTTTTTTTTTTTTTTTTTTTTTTTTTTTACAAAATAAACACATTTAATAAAACTAAAACAGTATATATACACTTCAAACAATTATTACACAACTAACTACAAATTAATTGGATCCAAGTCCTTTTTAAATAAACTTACACTTAAGACTAAACACTTTGTTTTCAAAATGCAAAATGTTCATAGCCAGTTTCTCTCTCTCTATCAAGGCCCTTTTCAGAAGATATATGACTCTATTCTTCATTTTTACAGGATCCTTTCTCATCACTTATGTAACACACATTAATTCTTCCTGACTTAATTCTGTGTCTTTTCTTCAGTAGAAATAATAGTCAGATCTGGCGTCCTTAATACAGATGAAACTTCCTAATCAGAGTTTTCTCGAAAATTCCTTTAGAACGTAAATAGCAAATTCTTCTTTTATTCACTATAATTAATGACAGTCTTACTCTTCCAATTAAAAAAACTTACAGTTCTACAATTCCCTTTTCGGAATCTATTATTAATCTTTCAATTAGTGTTTCCTCCATTTATTCCATTTAAAACGCATATAGCAATATTTTCCTTTTATTCATCCACATACTTATTCCACATTAAAACTTAATAATTCCACGATTCCTTTTTCGGAATCTACTATTAATTTTCTTCCGACTGTCATATAAAAAACTCAAGCTCCTCCGAACCTAAATATCTGCCAGCCTGTGTTCTAAACTCCTTCCGAACGCTCTCTTGTTTACAGCCATTACTCAGATACCGGACGCTTTCTTGTCAGCTGTCAATCACTCATCAAACTTCTCCGCGAGCATGCGCACTCCTTGGCAAGCGAGAAACTAAGTACTGTATAATGGCTGACACGTTGTCTCCATTAGCGACAAGAGAATGTCCTCATAAAACACAAAACTTAATATTTCAAACCATAATAAATTTGTTTAAAGTAATACAACTAATCAAATCCAGTAAGTACATTAAATTTTTAACTGTTTTACATATCACTTTGGACAAAACAATTCCATAACGGGCACATCGTAAGTGCCGACAATGCGTGTTATGAAAACAAAACTAATAAACATACTAACAAACAATACGTAAAAATATTCAGAATTTTAATTATGATTATTTTTACACTATTATTTCTTTGGTCAAGATATTTGTTTCCTCTTCCATTTCAGTGGCTGGAATAGTAATATCCTGGGAGATGTTTTTATTATATAAGTCTCTAAAGTATTCTTCCCATCTGGCCAGTCTTTTTGTTTTACTTTCAGTTAGTTGTCCCTCTTTGTTTTTTTATCATTATCATTTTTGTTGTCCGTGTCTTAGTAATTTGATCTATTTGTTTATACAATCCATGGAGATTATTTTCTTTTGATAGCTTCGCTGTCAATTTGCATTTTTCTTCTAACCAGTTATTCTTGTCTCTTTTTAACTAGTTTTCTAATTTCTCTGGTTAATCTACAGAATTCATTTCTGTTATAGTTCTGTTTTAGTTTCATAGTTTTCCTTTGATCGCTTAACCTTTTTACTTCATTTGAGATCCAATCCTTTTACTTTCTCTTTCTGTGTAACCTAATGTATTTTCTGCCAATTTTAATATTATTTTCTTTAATTTGCACAAATGTTCTTCAATGTTTATATTCTGTTTTGGTAGTTCCTTCAGGTTTTTATCTAGTTTTAGTTGATATTTTCTTAGAATATTGTAGTCTTATTTTTTTTTACATTCAGTCTCCTTTTGACTCTAAAAGGAGACTGCATTCAGATTTTAACTTTATTCTTAGGTTTGCTAATACTAGCTTATGGTCTGATCCAAAATCTGCAGAAAATGATCTGCAATTTAGGATACTTGATTTCTATCTTTGGTTTACAATAATATAGTCTATCATATTCTTGGTTTGTCTGCCTGGTGATGTCCATGTCCATTTTCTTTGGAGTTTTGTTGTTTAAAGAGAGTGTTGGTTACTGTTAGTCTATTATTTGAGCAGAAGTTCAGCAGTCTTTCGCCACATTCATTGCTTTCTCCATACCCAAACTTTCCGATTACTCTTGGCCAGGTATTCCAGTCTTTGCCTACTTTTGCATTTAAGTCTCTCATTACAATTGTACTGCTTTTTTTTGCAAATCTATATAGAACTCTTCAATGTCTTCTTCTAATGATGTTGAAGTTGGTGAGTGTACTTGAGTGAGTATACTTAAGTTGGTGAGTATACTTAACTCTACTATTACAGTTTTAATAATGCTTTCATTAAAGACATAGCATGTACAGAATATGAATAACAGTGAACATACAGTCAACTCTCATGACAAACACTATTATAACAAATAATGAAAAGTTTTGATCACAGTTCCGTTTGAAAAATGTTATTGTTAAGATTATGCACTGCAGCAAACATTCACTATAATAACCTATTTTTGTCCATACAAGTTCTCTATAGTGATAATCAATTCTAGCAATAACTCTGATTGCATCAATATTTAGTGTACACACTGCAATTTTTAATAATTTCCTTCACCAAATACTTTGTAAAAAATTGACAAATGAAGTTATTTTGAATATAAAAAGATAAAAAAAATTTCAAGAAAGCCTAAAATAATGCAAACAATTGATACCAAAAAAAAAAAAAATTATACTTTGCAAATATTTTTGCCAAGTATACTATTTCTAATAGAACATCAAGTAGTAGCCGCAATGACTGTACTCTTTAACTATCCGAACTACATACTGCTTGATTCCTTTAATCACAAGAATAAGACTTGCATATATGTCATATCTTGCATCACTCTTTTTAATCTCTTATGTGTTTCAAAGAGCATCTGTAGCGCAGTTTGTATAGACGAAGCCCTTCTGTCAGAAAGACCTGGATTCGATTCCTGTCCATGACATGAGAAACCTTTATCTGATAGCTTTTAACAAAAGATGAGTTAGCTGGTCCCATACTGAGGTCGAGGGTTTTCTTCACCCGGAAACTAGAGTTTTTTGTTCCTCATAATAGACAAACTGGTCCTGTGAACACACATCTACAGACATAAGACACTCCTGGAATAAGGAGTAACCAAGCTTTTAATGTAGGATTTCGGTTTCAAATGCCTACATAGTGAAATGTGGGTCTATGCACAAGCACAAATCAGATCATGTGTTTAAAAATTTTTCTGTTTACTTCTGTTCCATTCATTGCTCTCATTCTGGAAATCTGATACCTTAAATGAAGACTGATTTTCTGTATTCCAAATACCCAAAATCCATTGGGTATCTTCAGATACCCAGGGATTTTGGGTATTTCAATCACTGATCAAATTGAAAGAAACATAGGATATTAGCCATTTGTAATAAACTAACACAAAAATCCAACAATCCCAATAATTTTCTGCAATACTAATAACTGACATCATTCTCCTAATACCCTTAACTTTATCTATCCAGAAATCTGATTCAAGAATTATGCTATTCAAAACAGAGCAATTAATTAACAGATAACTCCTCTCTCGAAGAATCACTCCAGTCACTAGTATGATATATGTATTAAAATTCAGAATCCCCACAAGTTTAAAATATATTATGTGAATTAAAGTTAAAAGTTAATAATGCAGTACTATTTTGTTGTTAGTTACACACTGCTTTCTGTATCTCATGCACAAGACGTTTCGAGATGCCATTTTTTTATCTTTGGCTAGCTACTGGTCTTGCTTAGGTGTGAAATAAATTTATTCAAATTAGTTATTAGAGCTTAATTATAGTTTTGTATCAGCTGTCAAAGGATTTGTGCTGTTTACATGTAAAAATAACATTGTTGATGCTTACATACAAATGTAAACATAAAAAAATATATGTATGTTATCAATAGATAGTGAAGCAAAGATCACTGCTATATTATCAGAAGTGATTAAATAAGCTTACCTGAGTGTGAAAAGATTGTGAAATGACAAACTGTTATAATTTCTAGCTTTGTCATTATTAAATAAACTTTTCTACGTTGTGAAGAAAGAACTTCATTGTTTCAAGTCCAATGTTGGAAAGCAGTAATGGTGGCACAATGGTGGAATTGAGAGGATATCTTCATAAACAAAGATAAGTGTGAAGTTTTTAGAAATCATTAATCCATATAGGATTTATTTCAGTTAAGGCTGAAAAGAAACTTTATCGCTTGCCAGTTCAATGGGGCCTAGTAAAGTTTGTGTTTTTAGGATTCTCAGTCTGATAGGTGATTTCTGTTTATTTCTTCAGATGCTTTCATACAAAAGGTAAGGTTATTCTGAAGTGTTGATAAGGTTTTAAGGAGAATGTTAAGACTTTCATATAAAAAGTTAAAGTAATGATATAGTTATAGTAGTTTATTCAGTGAAGTTTGCTATTACTTTCATATAGAAAGTGAAATTATAGAAGGATGAACCCAAGATATGTTTTCTTTGGTTGTCTGTGATTTTAAGGTGCAAGAAGAATTTGACTGTTGTGTTGCTGTGTTAGTCTTTCTCCTATGTTAACTCAAGAAAGAATAAATGTTCTGTAGAGGAAAGAGACTAAGATTATAGGAGTTATGTCTATATAGGTCAATATCTGTTGGTTTATGTGACTGAAAGGAAACTGTGCACATTTAATTGTTTTTCTTGGTGTGAATTGAAGAATACACTGGTGCTTGTGTAGCTAAGTAGCTGATTTAATGATGTATAGATATGTGCTTTTTTTTTTTTTTTTGTAAATTAAAGATTTGCATTGTGGTTAAAAAGAGTGTGAAGACTCAATCACTTAATGGGTTAAGTTAATTTATGAGGTTAGGTTACATATGAGATAGACTGGAATACAAACCTGTGTGCAAAATTAAGTGCATCGAACTGCAAGTGAGGAAAGTAAACACACACACAGGGCTGTGCTTATACTTTTCCCGAGGTGGCAGGACCCAAGGTGCTACAGTCTCCTCTCTCATGTTCAGTGCCCTTAAATTGGCCATAATTTTTTAGAGCCCCTAGCTTCATGCACCTGTGCATAAGTACATCCCTGCACACAACTGTTTGATAGATGCCTTTTTGATTAATGCTTTTATAGAGGTATTGACTTTCGTCGTTCCACTACCTTCCTCTATGCCTATAAAAACATAAGCAACTTCTAGTCAATGCACATTTAAAATCTAGCTTCACAGCTACCAAACTAAATTTCTCATCATTCTCTTTCATTTCATGTATCTCATTCTTTAAGGAGTACAATATTCTTTCTTCTTTAGAGCATATCTGAAATTACATGAGATTTTTTTTTTATTAAATTTTTTTTATTTTAGAAAAATGCTGTTTGGAAGATAATGACAAATGTGTAAATTAACGATGCCAAGAAATTATATTCTTGGTTTCATTCTTTATCCAAGTGTAAGAAAACTTGGTTTGCTTACACTTGGATAAAGATAACATCAATGGGAGCCAGAACCAGAAGAGACCTCAATAAAGGTTGAAACTGGTCTGGGTAGTGGCCCATTCCACAATGCATAGCATTATACATGTCTGTAAGAATATGTGCCTTGCATTATGGGATACTAAAGCAATTGATGTGAAGTCATTAGCCTCTATATACAAGTAGCCCAGTTGTGAAGTTACTTCACGTGCAAACTTTGTATCCTTACACTTGGATAAAGGATGAAACGAAGAATATAATTTCTTGGCATCTTTAATTTATAGTATAACCAAGTGAAAAAAATGTTCAACAAAAATGACAAACCTGATCGTGATAGGCTACTTTTCTAGAGGGTGCTGCTGTAGCCTTCTGCATAAGTTTTAAAGCGCCTTCATAATTTCTGAAAATAAAACAAACAAATAAATGAAACTCAGAGTAGATTATGATAAAGTGTGGAGGAGTAAATTTACTTCAAATATCAAGAGAGAAAACAGTTATTTGCTTTTTCATTATTTATCTATTTTATTATTATTACTACTAACAACAGACCTCAATGGAGTCTAAATACTCATTGCACAAGGCAAACACTGTTGAACACATAAAACCCATATAAAACCATGCTTTAAACTCATTCAATGTATCTGCATTCACAACTAGGTAAAGCAAAGTATTCCAATTACCAACCACTCTCCATGCAAAGGACCTACTCCTTATGCCACTGCTCACACCCTCCTTATATAACTTCCAAGTATCCCATGTTTTACCTTATTCTCCCATTTTATGAAAAATGTCTTCCATATTAATCTAGTAACAACCATTTACCAACTTAATTGCCTCCATCATCTCCACCTCCTTCCTATTTACAAGATTTTACAAACTGCATTCACTCAATCTATCCTCATATCCTGCATTCCAAAGACCAGTTATGACCTTAGTCAGTCTTCTCTGTATGCTTTCCAACATGTCCTCAACACCATGAAAACAGAGAGCAAATCTATGCACAATAATCAATAGAGGACCTGATTAAGTCCTTATACAATAGAACCAGAACTGTTTTATTTATATGAGCTAAAGTCCTCTGTGACCTCTGAACTTCAGATCCTTGTCCACCACTACTTCCAGGTCTCTTATTTCCTCAATTTCCCCACCAAGTGAATACTTTGCATCCCATTGTTGTCTACCAAATTTCAGAATCTTACACTTTGCACAACTGAATTGACAGTTCTATACTATGTTGTTCACTCACACAATCTATTCAAGGCCACATCTGCTTGATTCCTCATCACTCTCCCCAGTTTTGCATCATCTGCAAATTACCAGTTAAACCTATCCCAATATCATTAATATACAAATTAAGTAACAATGGTCCCAAAACTGACCCTTGCAGCAGAGTACAATTAGTGACTTTCTTCTTTTGAGTTAATGCTTCCCTTCATACACAACTTGCTGATGCCTATCCGATAGCCATTCACATAATTCACTTATTGACATCTAGCTTTATTTAACTTCTCATATACCTCTTGCTTGCTCTCCATTCGGTCTTCTCTCATTTCATTCTCTACACTTGAGCTTCTGATTTCACACTGAGGATGAAAACACGCTGATGAAATGCTCAGTGAACACTTCAACTATGTACTTTGCAGCAGTCATCGCACTCCCACTTTCATCTATTAACAGCATCTTACCATGATCATTCTTCGTTCTGCTTGCTACATATTTAAAAAATTCCCAGGGGTTTTACTTGACATGATTTGCTAATTTCTGCTCATACTGCACTTTTGTTGTCCTTAGCAATTGAGTCACTCTCCTGGCCTGCTCTTTATACTCTTCGTGAAACCGATTATTACCATTATTCATCTTGTGCTGCCTCCAAAGTGCCTTCTTCCAGATTGCATGCTTAATCTCCTCATTCATCCATTTTACACCTACCTTATTCAACCTTTTGACCTTCGGAATACATTCACACATTGATGCTGTTATGTATTTCTTTGTCAGTTCCCAAGCAGCATTTATTTCCTTACTGCTCAACTCCTCAATTCACTATAGCTCCAAGCTGTCTCTTAAGCTTGTCGTAATCGCCAGTCTTGCACTTCCATATATCCTTTCCTCACAGAAGTCTTAATGTGGCTAGCCATCACAAATGTGATCACTCTCACCAACTGGAGAGAAATGCAAAACTCCACTCACAATCACATTCTCTGAAAAAATGATCAAACCCAAAACTCTCAATCCTTGCATGCCCTCCTTTATATGCTGCCTGAGATAGTTGTATCTCAGGCCAGTCTATACCGCCATAATTAAAATTACCCTTTCCTTGTTCACAAACCAAAACTGCTTATACATTTCTTCATCACCACCCTCTAAATTCCATGGCCTATAGCAACATCCAACTAAATATTTCTTCCTGTCAATCTCCATCTCACAACACACTGTCTCAAAACTACTGCTACTATTTTCCTCTTTCATATCTATTTTATGTGGACATAATTTCCATGCTATCAACATCACTCCCCCCCCCTCCCTTCTAGCCTCATGAAAAACACGACCCTTCCATTTCTATTTTTATTAGGATATTATCTTCATTCAACTATGTTTCACTTATTCCAACAATTTTGGGGTGAATAACTTCAATCAGTGAAACCATTTCATCTCCTTTATTTCTCTATTACTCCTGGCATTGGTAAACAAACATAGCAATTTCCCTTTAGGTCTATAACAAGTCCGAACTAAGCGATTTGTTCACTGTGATTTTCCCATCCACCTGCCGAATCACCTTTGTTACCACTTACCACAAATATCTACTCAGTCTCAACTACCCCACTTGCATCCCAATCTATTCTGTTTCTATGCTGATCATCCCCCCATACAAACATACATTCAATACTACTCCCAACATCCACGCTCTCTCTCTCTCTCTCTCTCTATGCCCTTAGATAACCAAATGCATAGCATCTCTTCTCTCAAATCAACAAGCAGTAGGTTCAAATCCCAATATAGCATCAGTATGAAAGACTGGTAAAGTCTTAATGTGGTAAAAAATTTAATTACTACATATGAAACTACCACCCCACTTACTGGATATCTGAAGTGGCTTTCTGGATTACTTAACTCTTAACTTGTATTTACCAAATGACACCATCTTTAATGGGCAGATATGATTGGAAAAAGAAACAACTCTCATAATGTGTGGCTTCAGTGTAACTCACCAATTTTGGAAATGAAAACTACATGCTATAGTATCTTCGAAAATGTTCTTTTCACCTTTTGTAAGAAATGCTATAATAAGCAATTAAAATCAGTTTTTATTCTTTTGGATACTTTACTAATCAAATACATTTCATACTTAAGTTTTTCTTTCATGAAAAACCTCCTATTTCATAGAGAAAAGTTTTAATGGCTCAACTTTTCAAATAAATAACAATGCTGAAATGCATAGCTGCATAAAAAAAACATTTATTTTTTCTTGTAGAAGCATATCAACCAGCAGAGTAAAATAAAAAATCATGAACACATAAAATTAAAAATGAAATCAAGATCACTGCCTAAAGAAATATAAGACTGGATATATATTTTTTTCTATTGTCATTTTTTAAAATTACACTGATTATGTCTGCAAACATGATGCAACAATATCCAAATTAAGGGGATATTAAATCCCACATTGTTTTAAAACCGAATAAGAAACTCAAAGATTGGAATCAGAGAGTTTCATGCCGAATATAGTAAACTATTAAAGTATTGGTGGCCACTAGCGTGAGCTAATGAAAGTAGTCCTAGTACGTAGTACAATCTCAGGCAACTCGTTGCAAAGGTGGGGAAAGTTCTGATCGCTAATCTTGGTATTTTTCATAATGTAAAAGCACATTTCCTAGGAAACGTATGCTGTTATTACATTATGGTGGGAGATCACTACCCAGACCGGTTTCAGCCTTTTTTGAGACTTCATCAGTGAGTAGCTAGACCAAGATTAGCGATCAGAACTTTCCCCCACCTTTGCAATGAGTTGCCTGAGATTGTACTACGACTACTTGCATTAGCTCACGCTAGTGGCTGCCGATACTTTTAGAGTTTACTATATTCTGCATGAAACTCTCTGATTCCAATCTTTAAGTTTCTTATTCGGTTTTAAAACAATGTGGGATTAAATATCCCCTTAATTTGAATAATGTTTATATTGCCAAAATGAAGCCTATTGGCTCTTTATATTTAAATGATGCAACAAATTAAATTAGCAATTTCCTAGTGAATATTTTTGTATGCTATACTTTGCTAAGAAATATCAGTTTTTCTTATTCCTTTCTAAACTATTTGGTTAACTAGGTATAATTTAAGAACAAATGAAAGAAAATTAATTTCAAGGACCATCCATTATTTTAAGGACCTTTTCCAATGGAAACAATAGCTGGAATTAGTACTTCTCAATCACAGATTTTTTTTTTTTTTTAGAAAAAAATACCTTACACAGATAAGTGATTTTATATTACTATTATTATTATTATTAAATCTCCATGGAGTCAAAAGACTCATCGTGGGTGATCCCACTGTTAAACTCACTGTTTATCATACCACACCTTAAAAATATGTTCACTGTCTCCATACTCACCACACTCGAGGACAATTCATGCTAATCACTCACCTGTTCCTCACTCCCTTGGTCACACTCTCCTTATACAGCTTCCAGGGATGACCTCTTGTTCTCTTTCTATCTTCATCAACTCTATAGAAAACCTCATCTACAATAATCTGGTAATTATAGCTTATATGTCTCGATCATATCACCGCTCCTCCTATCCACCAATTTCTGCAAATTGCATTTTGTTAACCTGTCTTCATACTCAACATTCTGAAGACCGTCATCTCTGGACCTTTTCCAATACATCTTCATCTTTTTGAAAACCAGGTGACCAAATATGTGCACAGTAATCCATATGTGGCCTGATCAAAGCCTTATACAAGGGAACCATAACATCCTTATTTTGGCAAGTCAGTGCCCTCTGCATCATTCCCATTATCCAGCTGTGCTGTCCTGACAATTTTAGCAATATGACCCCAATCACTCCCAGATTTCTCATCTCCTCTACCTCTTTCCAAGATATTTCCACCAATTGTGTACTCAACATCTTCATACCCAACATTTTTATTTGCTTCCGAAATTTCAAAACCTTACTTTGCAACACTAAATGACAACCCCACTGATTTATCCATTCAACCAGTGTATTCAAGTCCTCTTGCAAAGCAACGGTATCCACTCTACTCCCGATAGCCCTCCCCAGTGTCAAATCTCGTATAGAAAGAATTTTGTACAAAATTCTTATATACTGATTTTACTTAAGAAAGAAAGTCAATACAAAATACTTGTAGTTTAATTAACAATTTTTCATAAGTCTTTCATGTAATCTGGTAAAATATTAGAATGAAGTGCTAAATTATTTGACTATCAATATTGTACAAATAAAGAGATACCCCAGACAGGATTAGAAATGTGGACCTGACGCTATCCCCAGGCGAGAAGTTCAGCAAGTTATGGGGTTTTCCCGCCATGAATCAGCAATTTCGTAGGGGGAGAAGGAACCCCTGGTAGAATGTCCGAGGAACTTGATCTGAAGAAGTCCCAAGGTCGTGAAGGTAGAATAAAAAGGAGACATGCTCTCTCTCTCTCTGTGGCTGACTTCTTCTGGTGTTGCCTTGAAGAGGTTCCTAGTTCCAGCCATTCCAAGGATGGGGGAAGGATATCCTGCTAGCAGCATTTCGACGATGACAGGAGTTTTTTGTAGGCCTGTTCCGGAATCCCATCGCGAAGTTCCTTAAGCGAGCTCTGAGAATGCTGTGTCGTCGTTGCCGTGGAGTAGTGTCCGTTGCAGTTCTAATGGGAAAGCAGATTTTATTCATGATCTCTAGGATCTTGAATGCTGAACTGGCTGGGACAAGTTTCAAGTAACATTAACGTAGAACTGTTATGGATTGTGACCCTTAGAGCAAGGATTGTTGATTATATAGTTGCTAGCATTTTGTAAAATTGTGAAGTTGGAAAACCGCACTTCTAAATTAGTGTGTAATAGTTATATACAGAGTTCTGAGCATTTGTTAATGTTAAAAGGTTATTGTTAAGAGTTAATGCTTGAAGGAGAGATTGAATGTGAAGCTTAAGCATAATTCTGTTAATGATCTGAGTTGAGTTGAAGCATGTGTGAAACTAACCACATGTCTGACGTATATGTAAACATAATTATTTATCAGTCGTAGAAAAGCTGTTTTAATTAATTTAAGAACCAGACACGTGCGTTGCATTGTCATTTAGCAGAATTGATAAGAACCAGATAAATTTCATATGTGTGAAATCTTTTTCCTCTTAATTTGTAAACAGTATCTTAGTATGAATAAATTATTTTGTTTGTTAATAACTTGCCTGATTTTGACTTACCAATGCACTTCTCATAAAAATATAGAACCTGTGTGTCCTTAAAGTTAACCACGACTGACTAATAGTAACTTTCAAACATTGCTTGATTTAGAACTAAGTTTTAGAGATAATTCTGTGTTCCATTGAGCATTTCTCTTACATGTATACGAAAAACAAATAATTCCTTTGTGTAATCTTTAATAGCACAGTCGTTATACAAATAAATTTTTAAGGATCAGTGTAAGAGAAAGTCAGCTAGATAGACAAAGGAATTGGTTCCAGCTAGAGGCAATTCCTGAAATCTATCTCCACACACGTGAAAGTAGCATAGTTATGACCTTGAGAGGGAAGGAATGAAATCTATCTCCACACAGGTGAAAGTAGCATAGTTATGACCTTGAGAGGGAAGGAATGAAATTGTAGACTAAAGGATTAAAGGTGATAAGACTAGCTCAAGCAACAATTACAACTATGAGTAAGACTGATAATAAGAGAAATGTAAAAAATAATATTGAGATATAATAATTCTCATAGACAAGTTTATACATTGGTTATGCATTACTAAATCACTTAAGGAATTGAAAACGTACATAAGAATGTAAATTAAATTACACTTTAATAAATATTTCCGATATTTCAGCAACGTCACGTTGCATCTTCAAAAGGAACTTACAAAAAAGGGACGTGCACGTAGGCACTACAACACAGTAACTGAGAATGAAGTGATAAAGCTATTGTTCTACTAAAACTCCTGATGGTGCCCCCTACTGGGCTATGTAGGTGTTCTTGGCCGTTGGACTGAAGGTCTGCTGATGTAAGCCTCCCAAATTTGGGACAGTCTCATGCAACCAAATTTGTTGATATTTGGAGAGTTTCTTAGGGCTGAGGCTGATTCCATGAATAGTCTTTCGAATTTGAACTTGCTATGGATATTATTATTATAGCTTTCTTTCACCGTTTTCTGTGGCATGTATCCAGAGCATGGTCTGCAAGACCAGAGTTGCAATATTTGTGAAACTGGATGTAGTCCTTGTGTTCTGTAATTCTGATATTCGCTGTCCTGCCTGTTTGGCCAAAGTAAGGCAGTTTACAGCTGCAAAGGACCTGGTATACACCAGGTAGGTCTAGGGGAAGTGGTTGGCCTTTAGTAGAGCAGATAAGGGATGCCAATTTTCAGTATGGTCTGTAACAGGAGGTGATGTTTTTTTTAGATTTTGGTAATTTTTTTCCGAGGTGCCTCGGATGTAGGGAATGGTGATGGATTTAGAGTAATCCTTGTAGTGACTGGGGGGGGGGGGGTTGTGGTTTGTTGGTTTCAATATTTTTTGGATTTTATGGGGGAGGGGGGGGGGCATTGGCTGAGAAGGTGTAGAGGATGTGATTTAGATCAGTGTTTAAGGACTTGTCGTTAGAACAGATTAGTTTAGCCCTGTTGTATAGTGTTTTCACCACTCCATATTGTTGTGAAGGGTGGTGGTGGTGGTGGTGGGATTGTTGGTGAATGTATCTGCCTGTATGGGTGGGTTTTCTATAAACTGAGAAAACCAAGGTTCCATGAGGCTGGTGGGTGACTTGTGTGTCTAGGAAAGGGAGGCTGTGGTCTCTAGTCTTTGGTCAAGTGTTTTACTTCTGACCCAGCTCTCAGATCCATAAGGTAAAACTGATTTGAACAAACACTGTCTTGTATACAGCTAATTTAGTGTTGCGACTAATTTCTCTCTTATTCCATATCAATTTATTCAATTGACTTCCCACCATACCAGCTTTGCTGATTCTGTTGTCTATTTCTATACTGAATTTACCATCTTCACTAAAAATCGTGCCTAAGTAGCTGAAATGTTTTACTTGTTCCACAGATTCTCCATTCACAGCACAGTTGACATTTTCAACAATTCTACCTATTTTCATTGTCTTTTTAATGCTGACCTTCATACCATATCTATTACAACAGTTATACAATTTAGTCAGTGAATCTTGCAAACTTGTAGCGGATTTATTCAGAAGTATAACATAGTCCGCATAAAGCAAAGAGATGACATTAGCAGCTACAATTCTGATATCATGTTTAATACCACTTTCCTTTATAATGCGATCCATATAGATAATGAATAACAGAGGGGTTAATGTATATCCTTGTCTCACACCAGATTTAACATTAAACCATCTTCCTGTACTTCTTTCAATTCTAACTGCCGACTTACAACTCAAATACAGACTCAGTATTGCTTGATATAATGCCCCATTGACACCATATAACTGTAGCATATTGAATAGCTTCTCTCTTGGCACCTTGTCGTATGCCTTTTCCAGATCGACAAAACTTAAATACAGATCTCTGTTATATTCCCCTGCTTTCTCGACTATTTGTCATAAAGTGAAGATCTGATCCTGACAGCCTATATTTGGCCTGAATCCAGCTTGTTCTTCACCAAGCTTTTCTTCCAAAATTCTTCTCAACCGTTTCTCAAGTATACTTGCATAGATCTTGCCAGGAACACTCAGTAGCGAAATACCTCTGTAATTCTCACATTCAGTTTTATTTCCCTTTTTATATATGGGCACTGTTAGAGCTCTACTCCAATGATCGGGAATTCATCCCTCTGTCCAGGCTTTCTGAACTATGCAGTGCAGCCAGTGTAAGACTTTTATACCACCGTACTTCAGCATTTCTGGTCGAATATCATCAACTCCTGCTGCCTTTCCACATTTCAAGCCTTTGATGGCTTTTTTTACTTCAAGTATGGATATGTATTCCTGACCGTATGCCTGTGGAGTGTTTTTTACCACTGTGCTATCACTGCTTGTTTCCTTTAGCAATTTTTCAAAGTAATTACTCCATACTTCAAGGATATCTTTTTCTCCTGTTTTCTTGTCACCTTTATCATCTCTAACTTCTTTTACAGCACTCTTTCCTCCATTTTTAAGCTTCTTCAACAACCTTTTTTATTTATTTTTGTATGTCTGACAATCATTTCCTACTCTGCTATTTAGATCCCCAACAAGGACCAACTTTTCCTTTTTCATTGTGTCAGTTGCTTTTTCTAAAGCCTCAAAAAATTCCTCCACTTCTACCTTAGTAGAACCTTCTGTGGGACCATAGCAACACAAATAAGTCTCATTGTCCAGTTCCCCATTCTCATATTTGCCCACATTACTCTACTTGAGACTGCCTGCTATTCAAGAAGATTAGCCTCGTATTTTGTGTTTAATACTGTGGCTACTCCTTCTTTTCCTTGATTGTCATTGCCTAAATATAACATTTTGTATTTGTTGCTCAGAAACATCTCACCAGTTTTTGTCTTTTTTGTTTCAGTCACTCCTATTATGTTGATCTGGTACTTATCTAATTCCTCAGATAGCTCCATTTCTTTGCCATTCAGGCTTCTTATGTTGATAGTACCGATCTTTAACTCTGGTGATGCTGAGTTGGGTTTTGTTTTCGGATTTGTTCCAATAGCTGACTTTTCGCTGTTTGCCCTGCTTCCCTGGCAAAAACAACGGGGGACTTGTTTAACTGGGTGACGCTCCAGCCAGCATGAAATTTTGTCATGTTGTACCATCATTTTTTATTTTGGTTTAACCAATAAGAATACAATTTGGTCTTCTAAATCCCAAATTGCCAGCCCATTTTCGTTCATTCATTATCCAAGTAGATACCCAACAGTATGCACCACGAGAAGGTGAGAACCGGACATTAGGTCAGAAGCCCTGGTCTGTTCTCTGCATTCCTTTAAAGGCTATGTGGAGGTCTCCTCTCAGTTATACAGCTTTGACCCTTAAGCAACATTGACATTGAATTCTTAAATGTAATTTTAAGAACTACAGAATCGTATTTCTGCCATTCGTATCAAGATTCAGAGATTTAATTAAAATTAAAGTTAGCCTCCATGTAGGATTGTGGGTGAATGATTAAATGCATCATGTAATGTTTGTCAGAAGTTGCATCCAACAATAACATAGTCAATGAGACTTTTCTTATTCTTTGCCTCTTCTCTCCATGTGAATTTGTGCACATTTTTATGTTGGAAATTGGTGTTAGTAATAACCAGTCCATGTCCTGAGCAGAAATCCAATAGATATTTGCAATTATTATTAGCTTTGCTCTTTTCACCAAATTTTCCCAAAATATTTTTGTATGTCTCACAATCATTTCCTACTCTGCTATTTAGATCCCCAACAAGGACCAACTTTTCCTTTTTCATTGTGTCAGTTGCTTTTTCTAAAGCGTCAAAAAATTCCTCCACTTCCACCTTAGTAGACCCTTTTGTGGGACCATGGGCACAAATAAGTCTCATTGTCCAGTTCCTCATTCTGATATTTGCCCACATCACTCTACTTGAGACTGCCTGCCATTCAAGAAGATCAGCCTCGTATTTAGTGTTGAATACTATGGCTATTCCTTCTTTTCCTTGATTGTCATTGCCTGAATATAACGTTTTGAATTTATTGCTCAGAAGATCTCACCAGTTTTTGTCTTTCTTTTGTTTTAGTCACCCGTATTATGTCAATCTGGTACTTATCTAATTCCTCACCTATTTCCATTTCTTTGCCATTCAGGCCTCTTACGTTGATAGTACTGATCTTTAACTCTGGTGATGTTGGGTTGTGTTTTCAGATTTGTGCCAACAGCTAACTTTTCGCTATTCGCCCTGGTTCACTGGCGAAAACAACGGGAGCCTTGTTTAACCGGACAATGCCCCAGCCAGCGTGAAATTCTTTCCTGTTGTACCATCATTTTTTATTTGGGTTTAAGCCAATAAAGAATGTAATTTGGTCGGCTAAATCCCAAACTGCCAGCCCATCCTCACTTGTTCAGTATCCAGGCAAATACCTAACAGGGTGCACCAAAGGAAGGTGGGGATTGGACATTGGGTCAGAAGCCCTGATTGGTTCTCCGCATTCCTTTTAAGGTTATGTGGAGGTATCCTCTCAGTTATATAACTTTGACCCTTAAGCCCCCGTTGTTGGTTCTGTCCAACCTAATTTTCTCAGAAGATTTTGGCTAGATGTGGTGAAATAGAGTTCATGGATGGTTGAGATTCATCTTTCCTTTCTGTTTTTATTCAGTGTTGCTATGAGCTCCTTAGCAACAGTTGGGTCTTTAGTCTCTTCATATTTGGGTAAAAGTTTCTCAGTTTCTCTACTCCAGCACAGGATGTATTGTTTTCTGTAGCCTCTAGGAATAGAGGCTTTGGCTGCATTTTTGATTAGTTTAACAAATCTTGGATAGCAATTAGGGGTAGATGGAATTGCTCGATTTGTTTTCTCAGATGCATTCCGGTTGGACCTGCAAAGTTTCCATCTTGTGATTGGTGCCTATCTCTATTAGTGTAGGACAATGCTGACTGTTAGGAAATGTGTTGAGGATGGTTCTGGCTGTTGGCAGAGGATGGTCATCAGTCTTTAGAGAATATGCACAGATCTAGGGTGCAGGTTCTGTTCCATCTGGCTGAGTGGAGAGTGCCTTCCTGCTTGGTATCGTAAATCAAATACGGGTTATATGTATCCATCCAGTTAACTAGATTATTACCATCCCCGGTTGCTAGAGGAATAGCCTCACATGGCATGATGAGAGTTGAAATCACCAATATAGATAGCATGGTGAGGCGGTGGCTGGTCCATTTGATCAGGCCAGGACTGCAATAATCAGACCATGAAAACGAGGCATAAAAATCGTGAAGATCATCCCAATTGGGATGATCTTCACGATTGATACAAGGTTGAGCTTCACGATTGATCTTCACGGATGATACAAGGCTGAGATTAGCTAGAAGGATGATATGTAGAAAAGGGAAACATGGACAAGGCTATGGTCAGAGATGGTGATCAAGAGAAGTGCCTATTTCAACAGTGTATTTTGGAGGGGGAGCTGGTTAAGAAAATATCCTGTGTGTAAAAAATAAAAATTTGTATCTTCAGATATTACAGCATTAATCTTCAGGTATTACATCATTACTGATGTAATACAAATTTTTACATTTACATAAGTTATACAAAAGTTTTAAGTAAACAATTCAGCTTCTCTTCCAGCTTGATCTGTGAACAGAAGAGAAGTCAGTCATAACTATGAATGTTGAAATTCGCAAGGAAGATTATCTTAGTTTGGATGTATATACCGTATGTGATCAACTTTCAGAAATAGATCATGAAAAAGGTAAAAATAATAATCAAAATTAGGAGACCAGTACAGCTGCAAATGAAGGTAAGAAAATCAGGCAAGGAAATCTTGAGCCAAAGCAGATCACATAAGGGAAGCTCTAACGTGGGATATCAAACCTAACAAAAGTATGTTCCACTCATCTAACAGAAAGCATCATGCACTATAGAATGTTTAAGTGAGCTGCAGCCACGGAGAAGGCCAGTTGAGGCTCAGTGATGAATACAATTGGATTTAGATATCTGTAAGAGGTGTTGCACATCATTAATGTTCTTAAAGTCTATGTCGAAAGGTGTTTTTTTTAACACAAGTGTTGTTGTTATTTTGTTGGATTTTTTAAAAGTATATTTTTTTTATTCATTTTTGTTGTTTTAGTTTTGATATATTTTTTGAAATTTTATAATTATTATTTGCATAAGAGTCCACTCTCATGTAAAATGAGCATTGAACTGCCAGTTGGCCAGTTCACCCACTCACTGTTTTTGCTCACACCCTGCTTATAGCTTCCAGGGATGACTGCTTATTCCATCCTTGTCGCCTTCTACTCTATAAAAAATTTCCTCCACATTAATCTGGCATGAACTCCTCACTAATGTATATATCTCATCCCTCAACCTGTCCTCATATCTCTCATTTAAAAAACCTGAAATTGACCAAACCTTCTCTGGACCCCTCTAATATATCCTTGTCCCCTTGAAAACCAGGCAACCAAATTTGCACACAGTAGTCCATATCCAGCCTCATAAAAGCCTTGGTGGGAGATATTTTAAGTGCCAATTTTTTAACATTCAATTTTTTTATGCTGTCTTTCACATTAGAATATTGGGGTGTGCAATAGGAGAGAAGAACTTACAGACATAATTCCCACACAGGCAGTGGTCAGACTCTAATACATGTACTCAGCTGGTATTAAATTCACCAAGTCCTGATATACGGGGTGATGCTAAAAAAATAAAACTGATTGCAGAATATGAAAGTGTAACTCAAAAAGTTTTATCACCTATAGAATTAATATTGCAAAATGCTAAACAACTTCAACATGAGCAGTGGTACATAAGATGTCCAAGCGATAATCACTTTTCCTCCAAGTGTTCTCCATCATTTGTAGTGTAACTGCATCGTAGCAACAATTCTTTTCTTCAGTTTATTGAATGAGGTCACATGGGGCTGGTAAACAATGTCCTTCATGATGTATTACCATAAGAAGAAATCAAGGGACTTAATATCAGGTGAGCATGCAGGCCACAGAATCGATCACATAAGGGAGATTTCAGGTGCGATGAGATCTACCATGGGATATCAGACCTAACAAAAGAATGTTCCACTCATCTAACAGAAAGCATTATGCACTATAGAATGTTTAGGTGAGTTGTAACCAGAGAGATGGAAAGTTGAGGTCCAACCCAGCATCCAGGAAAATGCATGTCAAGAAATTCTTGGACAATGTGGCAGTGCTTCATCTTCCTGGAACAGAACATCTGGGTGATGATCTTCCAACTGGGGTAACAGTTGGAAGATCAACAGCTGTAACATGTCCAGATAGTTCACCACCATCACTATTTTTTCCACAAAGAAAAAAAGGGCACCCAAAACTTCCAAACAAGAAAAACAACACCAGACATTCAGCTTTGGACTATCTCTTTTGAATACTCGAATGCAATGAGAGTTTTCTGATCCTCCTATTCCACAGTTATGATGATTTACCCTGATATGCAAACCATTGCTTCATCACCAAATATCCATCTCCAAAGGCAATTTTCATCAGCTTCCACTTTTGATAAACTGTCTTGCGCAAATTGGAAACTGTGGGGTTAATCATCCAGCTGTAAAGCCTGCCATAATCTGCAATTTGTAGATACAAAGTTGAAGGTAGTTATGAACAACCTTCCAAACAGTTATTTGTGATATATCTAACTGCAAAAAAGCTTGTCTAATTGATTTTTGTGGGCTTCGATAAAATGCTTCCTAGATTTGATCATCGTCTTTCGAAGTGCCCAGTCCTCCCACTCCTTTTTGGTGTTAAACACTACCAGTCTCTTCAAATTGCTTTCACCAATATCGGATACCATTATCAGAAGGTGGATGTTTTCCATACTGAGTACTGTAACAACACTGTATTATGATAACAGACTTGTTTCAAAAAACCAAAGCACACATTACTTTCTCTTGAACAGTCACCATTTGGAAGTAAGATGTCATATTATCTCCCAGACATCAATGCAGCAAGTACAGTGTTGCCAAATAAAACTTTTTGAGTTACACTTTCATATTCTATAAGCAGTTTTATTTTGTTCTTTTCAGTTTGAAAATTACAGACCACGGAAATCCTGACAATAATTTAGAATTACACTGTACTTTGCATAAGCTCAGCAAATAAACAATTTTTTGATCTGGACACACCTGTTCAGCTACAGCTAATCAATATTACAGCTAATCAATAAAGGGCTTTCCTGTTTTTGCAATTATTTCTGCTGATACATAACTAATGAGATCCCTAATTAATAATGTTTCTTAAACATGTTTTGTTGAGCAATCAAAGAGCATTCAAACTGTTTTACTTTTCCTAAATTCACTTAGCCAAAGAATCAAATTATCCTTTATGATCAATCACTGTAATGATGCCTCAATATTACATTTCTTTCATAACGAACATCTTTGACAGATAAGACACTCCATCTTACTTTCCACTTAAGAAATCTAAGTATTTATTAGAACAGTCATTTTAAAAAATGTGCAATCAGTGCCACTTTAGATTTTTAGGTGGCATGATTCTAGAATAATGCACTACAATTTACGGATGACAGCAAATCATCTATTCTGTGTGTCACCATGTTTATAGATTTGCTTATTTTTCCAAAAGAAATTCAATCTACTGACCTCCAAAAGTCTTTTGACTCCATACAGGTCTGTTATAATAAAAATAAATTGGCCAATTTTACAGTAGATCAAATGTGCCAATCATTTTGGTTTACTTTCAACGACTCATATTACTAAATACTTTTTATTCAACTCAAAATTCAATCAACCAGTGAATGTTTCTGAATTGTATTGCATTTTTTTATCTTCAACATTTTATGCCACAGTGAGGTCCTTTTATATTTTAAGTATTATAAGTAAAAAAAAAAAAAATAAATAATAATAAAAGTTTAATACCGACATCTGATACAAATAATTTTTCAATCTATTCACATCATCAAAAATCTATTTAAAAAATCAATAAACTAATGTAGAGGTTGTAATGAAACTGTGTTTGGTTAGAGAGAATGATTCATGTGCCTACATGAATCATTCTCTCTCTCTCTCCCCCTCCCTCTATATATATATATTCACTAAGCATAAAAACCATCATAAAAAGGATACTAAAAAGATATTTTGGAAGTAGAGGTTTGGAAATTTACTAAGAAAGACTTCTGACTAATGAATCCATTTCTCTGTCTTCCTGTATTGCATTCTTCCAAACCACAATGCCCAAAAACTAAATGCAGAACTCAGTATTAAAAAAACACAATCATCAAGAACAGTAATCCTTCCTAAGCAATGAACTGTAAGCATTTCTACTTTTGAGAGCTAGCATGCCCACCAAAATATTGCTACTTGGAACACATGACTTTGCTAGCAGAGATACATTGGTGTATCTCTGCTACATAATGGTAAATTAAGTCTGGGTGCATACTTGTTTTGCTGTCCTTAAACTTCACATTTTATCATTTTAATTCATTTATAGCACATTATTTTATAGGTAGAAGATTAACACAATTCAGAGTTAAGCAGAAATTAAAAAAAAAAAAAAAAAAAAAGACAGCAAAAAACTACAACTATATTCTAACAATTACACATTATAGCTTTCATACAAAAAAAGCATGAAATAAAATTCACTTTTCTTGCTTTACTTATATCAAATGTTTAAATAATTAGACATCTGTGTGCACTTGAGTGATTGAGAGTATACACACACGTGAGAATTACAAACTCATCTACTATATCAAGAGGATTTGTAACATTGGCGAACACAGGTAGTTTTTAATCATTTTTTAATGCAGAAAAAAACATTATCCAGGTGCTAAGTGACAATATCATCAATATAAGGGAAATAGTGTTCAGGTAGATATTTGTTAATTTATTTTCCATTATATACCATATGATATCAATATTATCAATGCTTAGCAATTAGTCATAGATAATATTTAATGTTTAGTATTTCAACATTCCAGATTAGTTTTACTCTCTCATTTTTTCCAGAATGTAACATAAGTGATTTTTTTGAGTTAACATATCATGCAGAAACTAAACATTTCTACTTTTCAAGAATAAAGTTTTCAAACAATCTTTCTTTTAAGAATAAAGTTTTAAAACAAACAATTTTTTGCAAACTGTGGTACAAAACTACAACTTTATTATAGATAATATATTTGTAATTTTGTGCCACAAATATACTGAACCAAACATGAATGCCATTATGTTGATGTCATCTTGATGCCAATATTTTATCAGGTGCACTTGGAGATGTACTTCAAGAGACTGATTTTCATATGAATTTTCTTAAATGACTACTAAAGAGATCAGATTTCAAGTTGTGGAACACCCTCCCTACAGCCTAAACTTGGCCCCGACAAACTTTTGGCTATTTCCTAAATTGAAGACTCATCTCAATGGCATTAATTTAAAAATGATGGATAGATCAAAAAAGAAGTAAGAAACTATCCTGAAAACAAGCTGTAAAGATTGGCTACAATGGGTATAAGTAAATTTATTATGCAGTGAAAGAAACATATTGAAAGGGACGGAGAGTATGTTACAAAGAATTGTCTATGAAAATAAAGTAAGAACTTCAATTTTATATTTTCTTTTTATTTCATTGATATATTTCTTTTGGGTGGAGAATATCACATTGGAGGCATTAGTTCAAAACATCTCTCATAATTATTCATCAGTCATAATTATTTAACAGATAAGCCACATTCGAAATTTATATTTAGTGATCTGAAATTTTCAGAATACCCCTGGCTGATCTGATTTTAAAAAAATATGTTTTTTGGTGATAATTTGTTCTGCTGTTCCCCACTGCGCAGGTTTACAAACACCACAGATTGGGAATCAGTGCTTTTAAGTCCTTAAAAACAGAAATCCTACAATGGATAAAAAATTAGACTAAAGTTATTACAATTTGTTAAATATGACTATAAAAATATTATGTTACTTACTCATGCCTTAACTCCATTTCTGCATATTCACACCAAACTGCAGCAAGGTCATCAACTTTGATATAAGGAACTTGAGTCGCCTTCTCAAGTATAATTCTAGCCTAGAAAGAAATTTAATATTTTCTCAAATGATAATGTGCAAAAAAAAAAAAAAAAAAAAACCCTAACAATACACATCACAACAGTCAATTGTAACTTTTTATTTAAAGACCTATTCTAACTTTTATAATTTATAATATATGAGAAAAGAAATTAACAAATGACACACAGAATGCAAGGATAGCAACATTTAAAAATGCAACAGAAGACAGCCATAAATAGAATGGTCATAAATGTATTAAAATTAATTTTTAATAAGGTACAAAAAATAAAAGTGAGCAATTAAGGATATATAGTTGAGGTTTAATAATTAAAAGTGTACGTATATATATATATATATATATATATATAGAAAGTTTTTTACCTTGGGTATAATAAATGTTAAAAATACCAAGCAATTTTAAACCTGGTTTTACTCCATTTCCCAAGTAAGCAAACAGACAAACAAGTCAAGTTTGCGCCTGCAAGTGATGCAAGTCTAGCTGATCCTACAGGTAGCGCAAGACCAGGTTTAAAATTGCTTGGTATTTTTAACATTTAATATACCCAAGGTAAAATACTTTCTACATTTATATCTCCTCCAGAGATTTTTATTTAATAAGGTTAAAACACCTTATGGCAACTTGTTCTGGTAAAATACTTATAAGCTCTGTATTACTAAATCTTGGTATTCCTAGCCTAGCTCCCACTGATGAGACCTCAAAAAAGGTCGAAACCGGTCTGGGTAGTGGCCTCTTGCCTTTAATACAAAACATCATGCATCCCCTTCTTGGAGATGTGTTTTGGCATTAAGGGTAAATATTAAGATTAGTGATCGGAGCTTATGCCACCTTTACCATGAGTTGCCTTGGTCTTGCACAACCTGTAGGATCAGCTAGACTTGCATCACTTGCAGGCGCAAACTCGACTTGTTTGTCTGTTTGCTTACTTGGGAAATGGAGTAAAACCAAGTTTAAAATTGCTTGGTATTTTAACACACACACACACACACACACATATATATATATATATATATATATATATATATATATAAAACTTTAAAGGCAGAAAATACATTTAATACTCTATGGAATCAAGGGCACATCAAGGAAATCCATACCTCACCTACACAGTCATACCTTCTCTTAAATGCATTCACACTAGATGTGCTCAGCTTCAACAGTCAAACTTCCACTCCTTTATGATTATGCAAAAGAAAAATCTAGTTCTCTTCCCTCCCTTAATTGCACACAAATGTAAATTCCACAGTTATCCCCATGTCCTCTCTCCATCTTCCATATAATGAAAAATTTTATCAATTGATATCCTGTAATGCCCTTTCAAAAGTTTATATGCAGCCATCATATAACCCCTTTTTCTCCTATCTACCTGGGTCTGCAGTCAACACACTCTTAATCTATCCTCATAATCTATATTCCCTAATCCTGCTATCACCTTTGAAACTCTTCTTTATTCCTTTAGAACTCAGGAGACTAAATCTGTGTGCAGTAATCCAGATGCGGCTTGTACCAAGACCTTATAAAGAGGCTAAATTACTTCCGTATCCTTATATATCAATCTTCATTTCAACATTGCAATTATCCTCTGCACTGTATTTGCAATTTTTAATATATGATCCTTGAACTTCAACCTTTCTGGTTGAAGTTCAAGGACACTAATGTTTATATTCAGTTTACCTTATCTAACTTACAAAATAAAACAATACAGGTTAAACTATCCTTTCGCTATGCCCAAACATACTTTTGACCTTTAAGACACTCTCATATGAAATACCATGCGCATACATAAATCTCTAACACATGAATGCTTATCAAATAATAAAAACTAGTTTACTCTTATTCTATTCTGATATGTACTAAAGTCCTAGTATACCTTCAACTGTCCAGTAATTAACAATGATCGCAATTATATGCGATTTCAATTGATACAAGATCTTACAGTACCTTTCTAGGATGAACCCTGGTTTTCACGATATATACCTTTTGTGCTTGAATAAAGGACATACACAGGATCTTCTATTCTATCACTATGGAACTCATCACGTGGGCACGGACTTCTGTATGGATTTCCCCTTCCCTCGATACGAGTACTGGATGACGAGATACATAGACAATTCCTTCCTTCTTGTAACTATACGGTGTTCCTCGTCTCGTGCAATAGGAATACAGGAGCGAATTCCTGCACACTTTGTTTCCTTGTTGTGTTGGACGGAGATAACTCCTACGGCGTCACTCAGGAAAACTTGTGTTACCTATATGAAAATTTTGTGAAGAAACTCTGAGGAAAAAAAAAAAAGCCTTGTGTGTGTGTGGGGGGGGGGGGGGTTTCCTAACCCTTTTATCTGCATGGCTCCTATTGGCACCTTCTTCAATTTTTTTTCTTCCCCCTACTGGAGTCGATCTCACTCACAAATTAAAGTCGTGTTTTTCTGCCCAAAACATACTACGGTTCCTTGCACGCGACTCTCACGTGATGACATCTCACTTCGGGAATTAACCTTGAGCGATTGTCATTTGTTTTAAGCTAGCCTCTTTACTAAATTAATCCCCTTTTTAGAATTTACTTGAATATTTCAATCTCCTTTTTTGCAAGTGTTAAACTAGCCTCTCACATACAAATTCTTATCTCTAATCTTCTTTGTTTTACTTAACCTATCTTTTTCATATCGTTTTTTTTTGTAATAAGATTCCCTTTTTTATTATTTAGTTAAACAATTTCTGCTAATTTATTTTACTTGGATGCAAGCATATTATCTGTCTAAATATTTTGTATTAGCTACTTACATAGGATTTTATATTTTTATTTTCTTGTTACACCATGATAACTGAAATTATTACATTCTTGGTTATCAGGGTGTAACACTTCATTGTTTATTGATTTTAAATGTAAACTATTCTGAATGTTTATTATCTGAAGTTCTACTTCAGCTTGGTTTATATCAAACAGCCCACTAATTTTATTTGAAATTACTGTGATGTTCAAGTTTTCTTGAAACGGATTATTGATAAAAGATAAATCATTTCAGTTTTATTAAAATCTTTAAATCTTGAATTTATTTCTTCCTCGACTAATTCTATTTCACGAATAAATTCTTTTAAATCATAGCGAAGCATTTCTTGATTTTGTTCATAAAATTTAATAAATATGGGAGATGTCTAAATTCACGGTCATTTATATTTTTCTTTAATAAAACTAAGTGTTATTGGAAAGTTTTTATTGAACTTAACATGCCAATTAAATTTTTATCTCTACCTTATAATTCTAAATTTAAATTGCTTAATTTTGTACAGAAATCTGCTAAAAATGATAAGTGTAACAACCATCTTTTATCACTCAATTGTGGATAAATATCTCCTTTTTCATCAAGAAAATTTCTTATATCGTTAATAAATACAAGAAATCTTTCTAAAAATTGACTTCTGCTGAGCCAGTGAACATTATTGTACAACAGAAGTTCCCTATCATCTACCTGTAATTTAAATAACCGCCGTAGCAGGGCTTTTACTCGAACAGAATTTACAATTTTAAATGTAATATCAAAACATCTTTTGTGTTTAATCTTTTACTACAGTACTTGTTGGTGAATAATACAGTGGTACGTTAAAAAATCTGGATATTTGTCATCGTTTTTACATAATGAAATGAAGCCTGATTTATTACCTATCATTGCAGGAGCCATCATTAGTAATAGACACAAGTTTAAAAAGAGGAAGTTTGTGTTGTGTCACAAATTCATCAAATGCCAAAAAAAATGTCTTCTCCCCTAGTCCTTCCCAATAATGGTATAATTTTGAAAAGTTCTTCTTTACTTGAATAATCTTGAAATACCATGCGAATAAATACCATTAACTGAGCAATATCAGTGAAGTCGTTTGATTCATCAAATTGTAATGAAAACACAACACACTTGTGACACTAACTGAGTATTCAGATTGGCACTTAAAATTTCAACTCTTCTCATAACCGTTGTTCTGGAAAGTTGTAAATCTTCAATATTCGAAATGATTTCATTTTTATTTTTAAAATCAGAAAATAAAGATTCTGCTGCTGCAAGAAATGATTCTTTTATTAATTTTTTTGCTTTTGCTTTTTTTTTTTTGCTTTTGCTAATAAATGACACACTTTCAAAGATGCAATAGTGACTGATATTGGTTTATTTATTTCTTTCAAAATCATATTTTGTTGGTTGTCCAGAAAGTCCTGCCTTTAAAATTTATAATTTTTGATTTACGTATTTCGGAATTTTTGGGAAAATCTTCATCATGTTTTGCATGTAGCGATCGAAAATGTCTCTCAATATTACCTTGTTTTGGAATTGCTACAGATGAATTACAAATCAAACAACAACACTTTCCATTTACCATTGCAAAGAAAAAATCCGTTTCCCATGCCTTGTGAAAATGATACATCTTTGATTTCTTTGATATACTCATGATTATGCTCAAATTAAATGAAACGCATACGATGTGCTTTTGTTATATGTCTACTTTTGCTATCCAGTCGTTACTGTGACATTGTAAACTTTTATTATTATTTAACTTTGTATACTTGTAATTTCTATTAATTACTTGATGTCTTTTACTCTATACTTTATTCTCCATTATTCTAATTTGCTGTGTGCACTTTTTCTCTCTCTCTCAGAATCTCTCTTGTGTATCTTATTACATGCTATGTTTATCTACCTTTTTCCTAAGATATTAGAAAATTTATTTAAAATGAGACTGCGCCATTAATATCTTTGATTAACAAAAAGAACTCAAATATACGGCTGGTAGCTTTCTCTCTCTCTTTCTCTAACACAAATTCCTACATTAAAACTTTCACAAACAGTTGTAGTCTATTCCTTTTCTTAATTTCACACTTTGGCCAACTCACTTAGATTCCCGCTCAACAAGTCCGATTTATTTTAGAAACAGTGCAGTTGTAAATAAACAAATAGGCAGCACTCTTTTAACAAGAAAGTCAAATGACTATTACTTAAATTAAGGGGATATTAAATCCCGCATTGTTTTAAAAATGAATAAGAAACTCAAAGATCAGAATCAGAGAGTTTCTTGCCGAATATAGTAAACTATAAAGTATCGGCGACACTAGCGTTAGCCAATGCAAGTGATCCTAGTACGTAGTACCATACCGGGCAGCTTGTTGCAAAGGTGGTAAAGTTCTGATCGCTATTCTTAGGTATTTTCCATAATGTAAAAACACATTTCCTAGGAAATGTATGCTGTTATTACATTATGGAGGGAGGTCACTACCCAGACCGGTTTCAGCCTTTTTTGAGGCTTCATCAGTGAGTAGCTAGACCTAATACCGAAGTGTATAGCGAAAAGAACTTATGTACTCTGCGAACGAGTTTCCCAAACAGGTAGCATTAGCCAATGCAAGGAGGATCACTTGCATTGGCTAACGCTAGTGTCGCCGATACTTTATAGTTTACTATATTCGGCAAGAAACTCTCTGATTCTGATCTTTGAGTTTCTTATTTGGTTTTAAAACTATGCGGGATTTAATATCCCCTTAATTTAAGTAATGTTTTCATTGCCGAAATGAAGCTTATTAGCTCTTTATTCTTAAGTAACTTAATGGTTGCCTGTTTGGGAAACTCGTTCGCAGAGTACATAAGTTCTTTTAGCTATACACTTCGGTATTAGGTCTAGCTACTCACTGATGAAGCCTCAAAAAAGGCTGAAACCGGTCTGGGTAGTGACCTCCCTCCATAATGTAATAACAGCATACATTTCCTAGGAAATGTGTTTTTACATTATGGAAAATACCTAAGAATAGCGATCAGAACTTTACCACCTTTGCAACGAGCTGCCCGGTATTGTACTATGTACTAGGATCACTTGCATTGGCTAACGCTAGTGTCGCCGATACTTTATAGTTTACTATATTCGGCAAGAAACTCTCTGATTCTGATCTTTTGAGTTTCTTATTCGGTTTTAAAACTATGCGGGATTTAATATCCCCTTAATTTAAGTAATGTTTTCATTGCCGAAATGAAGCTTATTAGCTCTTTATTCTTAAGTCAAATGACAATTATTTACATTTCTATGAAATATACATAATTTTAACGTTAGGGAGATTGCTTTCTCTATCCATCTATAAACACTCTTTAGAAAAAATTAGAACCTTCTTTCTTCAACATTAAATACTTTCTTTAAAACATAAGGTTACCTACTCTGTTTACAAATTTTTACTTATTAATCTCTAAGCTTACTCATAAAGAGGTTACCTAAATCAGTGTTAAGTTATCTTTACACATTTGATATCAACCTCTAATATGGCAGTTGATTCTCTTATGGACATTTCTTAACACTATTAAACATATATCTTAAAAGTCTTTACTGAATCAACTATAACAGGAATTATATAAAAGTTTTGAACTTACAAAGGCTCTGTATCTCACATTCAGTCAAAAGTCTTTCACTAAAAGTTCTATGGCAATTCTTTAGTCTCAGATCTTCTTCAGGAAATTTTGGATCGGCTGCATCTCATTGGGAACGTAGCAGGCTGTGGGCTCATTCAGCTCTGGCAAAAGGTTACTCTCCCTCAGTGAAAAGAAAAACTTAGGAGCGAAGGTGGTTTGGAAAATTTGCCTTGCCTTTTCTCCTCTGCTTGGGCTCGCCAAAAATGCCTGGACGACTGCCTTCTTTTTCTGCCGTTACAACAGCTAGAACTGCTGCCAACTGTTAACCTGATCACTCTCTAGCTTGGAAACTTTTCTCTGGCAATTGGAACTCTCCCTTTTGGCAATTTGAAACCTTCTCTGCGGCCTAGAAGTGATCTCTCTCTAGCGACGTCTCGAACCAAGAAGCTCTTTTCTGAAAGCAGGAAACTCCTCTCTCGAGCAACGTAATAAACAAAGGATCCGGGCAGCCTCTCTATCTCTCTGATGGCGACGCTGGACTCGGTGGCCTCCTCTCTGACAGCAATTCTGGAACCGAGACCCCTTGTGCTCGCTTCAGTCCATTTTTATTAGGCCTCCTCTGAGACCTCGCATTAAGTTTGGCAACCCCCAAAGAATCAGTATGAGTCTTTCATCTTAAGTTTCAAGTTCAGCAGGCCTTTGGTTCTCCTCCGCTTTCTTTTGATTGTAAGTTGCCATCCATCGGAAAGTTGGTTGAACTCTTTCTGACTTACTTCAGAGATGTTTACACTTAGAGCCTACAAGCCTTTCTCATACATACAAGTTTCAATAACAATCTTTCTAATGCCGCCATGTACAGCTTCATCGACAAAAATATTGCCTTTGTTTTTAACACTAACATATTCTTATTAAAATAGTATATACAGTTAGCTTCAAAAGAGTTATTTACAAAAACATCCAACACAAACTATACCGAGACAAACAAAGTTTTTACAATATTCACATTTTTACAACATTGACTTCCACTGATCCAAATTAATTCATTTACCTGGACTTATAAGAAAATTACTGATTTGACAATTTTAACGAAAAATAAATAAACAATAGCAATACTTAAAGCGAATTAAAAATAATATACAAAATAATGATAAATAAAATATTGTGTTTTCAATTTTAATTAAATTTGTAAGTAAGGAGGAATACACAAGGGATCGACCAAAAATCGCTCCACGATCTACTGGTTGATCGTGATCGATGGGTTGAATACCCCTCTTCTATGTTATTCATTATCTATATGGATCATATTATGAAGTGGTATTAAACCTAATATCAAAATTAGGATGCTAATCTCAGCTCTTTGCTTTATGCAGTTGATGTTATACTTCTAAATAAATCTACTACAAGTCTGTAAGATTCCTTGACTAAATTGAATAACTGTTGTAATAGATATAGTACGAAGGAATGCAATAATAAGACAAAAGACAATGAAAACAGGCAGAAGCAATGAAAATATCAACTGCATTGTGAATGGAGAACATATAGAACAAGGAAAACATTTCAGCTACTTAGGCAGGATTTTTAGTGAAGATGGTAAATTAAATATGGAAATAGACAACAGAATCAACAAAGCTGGTATAGTAAGAAGTCAACTGAATAAATTTATATGGATTAAGAGAAAAATTAGTCAAAACACTAAATTAGCTGTATACAAGACAGTGTTCAAACCAATTTTAACTTATGGATCTGAGAGCTCGTTAGAAGTAAACACTTGACCAAAGACTAGCAACAGCAGATATGAGAGTCCTGAGAAAAACTAGTGGTGTGAACAGATGGCATCAGTGGCAATATCATATTAAAAACAAGCCTATTAGGAAAGAACTTGACTTAACATGATTAGCATCCAAGAATTTGTTCGCAGAGCTAATTTCAGGTGGTATGGTCACTTAAACATAATGGGAGAGGAAAGATTAGCAAAACAAGCAAAATTGGTCTTCCTCTGGGTCTTTTTCCTGCCAACCTGGCAGGAAAATGACCCAGAGGAAGACCAAGATATAGGTGGATTGACACAGTAAAAGTGCCTTAAAAGATAGAAATATAAGATCTGATAATGGAGTCTTGACAGGTAACAGACTGATTTGGATGAAAATTGTAGATAGGAAGTTAGTAATGATGTAAATTTCTCATGTAATACTATCATATCCTGTACACCTTGAGGGTACATGTCAGGAATTTGATGATGATGATGATATTTCAGAACCTTACACATACTAGAAGCTGAGAGATGAAGGAGCTGGTTCTTAGGGAAATAGATAAGGACAGCCAGTTTCAAGTGGGACATGAAGGCAATGCGAAGACTATTTTTTTTTTTTTTCAAAATTTGTTCTGGTATACTCCAGACAGAGCAAATAGTGATCACATTACTAAGATTCATATGTAGAGAAGGACAAGAACTGGAAGAAGGGTTAAGCATTTTATTAATCCTGCTGGAATTGTAGTCATCAGATAAGAAGGTGTAGCATATAAGGTTAAGTCCAGTAGTGCCATGCCTCAACAGTGCCATTTTTTTTTTAACTAGTCATCAATTTCTGTTCCACTGAGACATATCTCACAAATGAACTGAACCCCATATGCCATGTCTTCTTATCTAATTACAGTTTCAACAGAATTAATAAAATGCTTAAGCCTCCTCCTCCAACATTCTTCATCCTTCTCTATATAATATAAAAATTATAGTAATATAATCACTATTCCTAGATCCAGGGTATATCAGAAAAAAAAGAAAAAAAAAAGCCAGAATTTTGAAAGAATAAAATCTTCAAAGTCCAAATAAAAACTTCCAAGTCCTACATGAAAAAACTAACTGCCTTTAACCTGCTATGGAGAAAATTGGAAGATCAGTCAACATCTACTTAGAAGAAAATAAATAAAAAATATCTACAATCATGACTATGGATACTCAGGTTTAGTCATGCTTTGGATGTCAATATATGTGGCATAAATGATGTCACATAAATGGGGAAAAAACTACTGCTTTGTTGCAGAAAGTTCAAATGTTTTTTTTTTGTTGTTGTTGTTATTTTTAATTATAATCTGCAAAGACTGTTAAAAACCAACCTAATTTAAATAAGTACTGATGTGGTGAACTTCCTAAACTATAGGAAACAGTAATTCTTAGGCATCCCGAGTAACAACTTAGGCTTCATACAAGCACTCACAGAAGATACCCTTCCTATCTAGGACTCTGTCTACTAAGTTTCACTTGAGTTTGTGTAGCATACATGTGAGTGTTACAATGTATATTGTATCCCCCTGAAGATGCCTCTATGACAAAGACAAAATGCTCGAAGCATTCAACTAGTTGTTAATGCATCTCTTGTGCTGTTTTCATTCAGTTAAACACTGATAAGTAGTCATGGAATAGTGGTTGGGAGAAAAAAAAATGCTAATGCCTTTTTATTCCCGTATAGGGAGTAGGCGAGGCCATTTAGCCCTATCTAACTTTTGGAGACTGAGTGGACAGGTCAATCTCCACTGGCAGCCAATCAGAGATAGCTGGCCCAAGGCTATCACTAATTAAGCAGAACATAGTGAAGAGAGATGGCTCAACAAGTGCCGCCATTTCGTGGTCCCTAACTCTAACACAATATATTTAATGTCTGAAATAATGTGGGTTCTACAGTCGATTTTCTTGAGTTTACAGGACAAAAAACCCGAATTTCTGGAAGAAAAAACCCGTTTGCCCGTGCCAGAGAGATCGACTAACTCAGGAACTGGTCGAAAAACAGCTTAGAAAAATTTCCTCTCGTCGATGACTAGATTCGAAACAAACTCTTCCTTCGTGCATTCAAGTGCCACATCCACTGAGCTACACAGGCTCCTGAAAAAAAAAAAAAAAAAAAAAAAAAAAATATATATATATATATATACACAAAAGTAACATATTTGTATAATGTGGAAAGTCAGCTGGAGTAGATGATATCTGACCAAAAAATGCTCAAATGAGTATATATATATATAATATTGAGGTTAGATGAGTAAACAGAGCAGGAAAGAAATGGACATAGAATGAAATCAGGCAAGCATTTTGTTATGGAGGAGATATAAGACAGTTATCTTATGATAGTGATCAGATACTCAAACATAAACTGCAGAATAGAAAATCACAAGCTTAGGAGAGGGGGAGGGGATATGCAATAAGAAATTGAGAAAATCCTTCCATTTTGTTGCAAGCAAGCAAGCAAAAGAATACTCACAGAAGGATACTTTTGTTTCTTATAATGATGATGTCAATACACTCATTTAACTGGAAATTTCTCTCACCAGAAATGGTTGTATCATTGAATGAAAAACTCAAGTTTCAGCAAAGAAAAACTGTCACCTTTGGATACTATATACCAAATACCGTCTTTTTCTGTGTATAAGACGAACCCTACTTTTTCGAACCCAAAATTAAAAAATCAATATTTTAAACATCTCCACTGTCTAATCATACACTTTGTGGGAGGAGGTCCAAACTGTCTCTCTGAAGCTTTATTTCCATGTTCTTTTGTGTAATTGATGACTTTTAACTTGAATTTTAAAGAATATGACAATCGTTTTTTTATTTTCAGACATTTTTATGGTCTAGTGCTCAAAATATTGTTAATGCATTAACTTACCCCACCAACGAGTTGCAGATGTATGAATGCTTTTAGAGTTCTGATTGGTTTATCAGAATCAGCCCTTAATGATGTCAATCAACAGAGTTAAAAAGGCTAGTGATTGGTGGAAGCCTGTTCGCAGAGACAAGGTACTGGCAGTTTCGCTATGGCAACAGCAGTATCTCAACTGGTTACCCCCCCCCATGTGTAAGACAACTCCCAATTTTTGGTCTCGAAATTTTAGAAAAAAGTATCGTCTTATAGACAGAAAAATACGGTAACTCCTTCAGTTGAAAAATACTTATAATGGTTCATTATATCAGAAAAATAAAAAGTAGAAAATAAGGAAATAAAGTGGACCTACATCAGGAGAAAATGTACTGAACTTTACATTCCCGTACTATCATCGACAGAGTATACTAACAGTAATGAATAATCAGTCCTTTCCCCATAAGAGTTGCATGACATCTAATCCTCCCACCTCAGATCAAGAAGGGAGGGGCGATAGTCAGTGTTCAAATAATTTGTTAAAATTGCAAATAACAAACATTCGGAATCCATGATTTTCAATTTTCCAATGATTCAAAAGTTCAAACAATACTATCTACTTGTTAACTAATTTTTATCCATCTCATTAAATACCATTCGCTATCCATTTGCCTTTTTTTTTTTTAAAACAAATTCACATGTGGAATACCATTAAATGTCTTGCTAAAATCTAAATAAAATGAATAGTGATTTATTTAGATTTTTGCAAGACATTTAATCTTGATAATCTTAATATTTATTAGTCTCTCTCCCTCAAAATACTTGAAGTAGAAAGGGATATCAAAAACTTGAAATGTTGAAGATGCAACTAGAGTAGATAATATTCAACCGGGAATGCTCAAATATGGAGATATAAAAGTTTTGCAGTGGCTACACTGCATAATTCAGAGGACCTGGTTAGAAGGTCAAATTCAAGATCATTAGAGTAGAGCCCATATAATTCCAATCTATAAAAAGGGAAATAAAACTGAACGTAAAAATTACAGCAGGATTTCTCTACACTCTAATTTATGCATGCATATGTAAAAAGAGGCTAAGAAAAACTTTGAAAGTTTTTAAGGCACTACACTGCAAAAGTGGGAGAGCATGCTAGAATCAGAACCAATGCTTGACTCAATACAGAGGAGAGCAATCAGACTTATTAAAGACGCTGCACTATGTGTATTCTACAAATATTTCCATGGAAAATATTCATCTGAAATAGCACCAATAATTCCTCCACTTAGTACTATGCTCATTGGAATACATGTAGCTGCTGCTCAACATTCCTTCACAATGCACCTTGAAACTCACAGAACAAGTTTCTCCTCCTTCTCCTTCATCCCTGCAACTGCTGTGTAACTGTCTTCCCCTTGTTGTGTTCCCCAGGGAATATGATACACAGTCATTCAAATCAAATGTGAATAAGTATCTTCTTCCCGACCCACCACCCATACACGGTACTAATGTACTATAGGTTGATCAACCAACCTGTCGTGCATGGGCTCAACATTAAAAAAGAAAAAAAAAAAAATAGATGGTGTCAACATCAGATTTGAGATAAATAGATAAATCAGATAAATAGTTGAGAAATTGGAGGAATAACAAGAATATGTACTTAAGCTTTTATTTCTGGAAAATGCATATGGCAAGGTGACAAGAAAAATGTTTTTCAAAATGTTACAGCTATGGGTTAAATGTAACATTATCAACAATAATATATAGTCTATGTTTTAAGATTTAAATCTGCAATTAGAACTGAAGGAGGATGGTTTAATGGAAAATCAGATCCAAAACAAGATTACACACTATCTCCACTCTTATTCATCATCTATACAGATCTCATTATGAAAGAAAAAAACGACATTGAACCTAGATCAGAACTGGGGGGGGGGGGGATCAAACTCAGCTCTGCTTTATGCAGATGATATTGTACTTTTAAACAAATCCAATACTAATGTGAATAAAAGCTGAAACAAATTTGGTATGAAATTCAGCAATAAGAAGACCAAAACTATAAAAATAGGCAGGAACACAGAAATTTCAACTGCATTCTCGATGGACAGCCTATAAAACAATAAAAATTTGTCAGCTATTTTAGCACAATTTTTAGTAAAGATGGAAATTAAATACAGATATAGTTGAGAAAATTAGATACAATTTGATACAAAAGAGAGCTAGAATGAACAAATTTATGTGGAATAAGTAAGAAATTATCCAAAATACCAAACTAGCAATATAGAAAGCAGTGTTCAAACCAATTTTAACTTATGAATCTGAGAACTGGGCTAGAAATAAAGCAGCTGATCAAAGCCTAAAGATCAGTTACGAGAGTGCTGAGAAAAATTATTAGGGAACAAATGGCTTCAATTGCATAATCAGAGCTGGCCTGGTTGGCTGAGTGGATAGCACACCCACTCTCCAAAAAACAGGTCATGGATTCAAATCCCACCATGAGCATGGATGTTTGTAAAGGCCTGCTCTGGTTAAGCTTGTAAGAGAAACCTGATATTGTTAGCATTCAGAAATGTGTTTTTCTGAATTTCACATTTCTGAATGCTAACAATAATAATTTCATGTGGTATGGTCTTAAATATGAGAGGAAGGATTAGAAAAATAAGTGTTTGATGCCAAGATGGCAGGAAAAAGATCCAGAAGAGCTAGGATGATTGATTCAATCAGAAGTGCCCTAGAAGACAGAAAGAAATACAAGACATGACAATATTGTAGTGCTGACCAGCGACAGACTAATTTGGAGAAAAATTGTTGACTGGAAATTAGTAATAATGTAAACTTAATCGTGTACTGCACACTTCTTGAGATTATACAAATTAATTCATTTGCTGGCTGGTTAGCCAAGTGGTTAGTGTACCTATTCTCCAACCAATAGGCACTATGGGTTCAAATCTCACCATTGGCAGGGAAATTGTGATTGTCTTTTGATGGGAGATGAATTTCAATGCCTAATGTGAGACCAATGTGCTGCTTATTAGAGTCTTGAAGTGGCTTGAAAAAGTTCCATGTTTGGTCTCTTGAGAAGACTTCCAGACAGTGCAGACAATAGAAAAAATAAATAAATTCTATTTTATCTCATCTTCATTTTTCCCTCTTTTACCATGCGGTATCAAGGATTTATTAATCATTGGACCTCAAACCATTCACAGGATAAGGTGGTCAAGCCATACTACCGCCAAACTGCTAAATCCATCCTTCTACGTTTGGAAGAACACCGTAGAGATATTTCCTACAACAGCATTAGAGCTAGCGCTCTCTCTAGCCACGTACTTTTTTCCGTTAACTCAGATGAAGGCCGCCAACACATTGTGGACTGGACACAAACTTCTAATATCCATGTGTGCTATGATGAACTTGAAAGAAAGACTGTTGAATCTAGAGGCCTTAGATTCTTCCCATATAAATAACTCCCTAAGTTTCAATCATTCTGATGCACACATTGCCTCTGTTCAATACTGGCGCACTTGTGATAGCACACAGTCAACTTTTATTTGGAACTCAAGCTCGCATTACTGTTTTCAAAATGTACTACTGTTTTTTTGGACTAGTACTGTTAATGCAATTTTTAAGTCCCTGTTATTTTTTTGTATATTTCTTTGATTGCGATACCTGAAGAAGTTGATCCATTCAACAAAACTAGTAAAATCTTTTTAAATAAACCATGTCATCTCTTTATCTCTCAGTATCAGTCATTTAAAATAATTTTTTATAATATATATATATATATATATATATATATATATATATATAATTCATAAAAATAGAAAAACGAAATCCTTAGCCTACACACAGTATAAAATGTACTATGGGTTTGTAAATAATCTTTTGTGGGTGGGAGCAAAATAAAAAAATAATAAAATAAAATAAAAAAATTAGATGGCACTTATAATTGATAACAGTATTTTTAGCTAAATTTCTTGATAATCCTCAGTACTAGAAAAGGTTAAATAACAGTAAAATATAACATATATAAAAACAAATATTACAGTGATGAGGTGATAGTCACAAAATAGGAAGATTGGTGGTAAGACTTATATTATTGCAATTTCCCTTTAAAAGTTATTCATAACTTTTAAAGGGAAATTGCAATGGAGACTAATATTGCCAACAATAAATTTAATTAATATTTTCAATATTTCAACAGTCAAATTGCCATTATCACGGAACATGGTACAATATGATATGTACACGCAGGCACTAAATAGACTGAGTAGTGAGGATGCCAACCATGAGTGAGCCTAAAGTCTAAACAATACCCCTAAATCTAAAATGTACTGAATTTTTTAAAAGGGGCATAACTCACTATGTTGGCCATTTTTATTTTTCCCCATTTCATAACTAACTAGACAGGTCTATTGATTGATTTTAAAAGGGGATTTGTCATGCCTCTGGTTCAGCAAGTAATGCAAATTAAACACCGATTTGTTTTGAACAGATGTAACTCAATGACCTACGTCTATTTTAAATAAAAATAAAAATCAGGTGAACAGCTGTTGCGTTCGTCATGCTATTATTTCTATGTTCATTTTTAGGCTGATATAGTCGGTGATTTGTTTATTTTTGCTTACAGTAAAGAGATAAATTTTCATTACAAGTGATGCTGACAGTGCTTGCAGTGATAATTATTAGGACAACACATGCAAGAGAAAGCAACGGGGGAAATCATTCTTCCTACAAAGTAAACATATAAGCTGCCAAGATGAGAGGTGAAGCGTATGTTAATCATAAAGGCAACAATGTTGAGGCAAAACAACCAGAATTCTCTTGCAGGTAAGCTTCTTTTTATGACCTAACCCAGAAATAGCTTGTACATATACCAGCCACTGAATTAGAAACTTTTATTTAATACTCTATTGGACATCCTTTTGCCTGAATTACAACACATATGCAGTTTGGGATATATTCCACAAGGTGTATTATGTAGATGTAGCTGTAGTACACAGATGCATCTACAACATGCCAGCATTCACTAGACAGTCCTTTAGCTCAGATTTGTTCCCGGATCTGTTTTTCTACCATACATTCTCAATGGGGTTCATATCCAGAACTTTGTGGTGGTCAAGGAAGATGGCAGAAGTCACAGTCATGCTCACTGAACTACTGCTGATCAACTCTTACATGATGGACAGTGGCATTGTCATACACCACCTGCTGGATAAAAAAGTCAACATTGCAGGATGGACTTGATTGGCAATAATGTTCAGATATTCCTTGGAGGACACCAGACCTTCCAGCAATATCAGGGGACCTGTTTTGTACTAACAGAACATGCCCCACACCATGACACCACCTCCAGAATCTTGAGTTGTGTTTACAAGGCAAGCTGGGCTCATTGCTTGATGGGGTTTCCACCAAATCTCTGCTTACCATCGATACAAAACATGTCATCTCATGACTTGTTGGACCACAGGACTTTTTCCAGTCTTCTGGTGTCCAATCACAGTGTTCCAGACACCATTGTAGACGAACTTTCTGGTTCTTCGCAGAAATCAGTGGTTTCAATATAGGCATGCAACTGCCAATATCAATCTTCAATTCCCTGCACATAGTTCAGTGAGATATCGGTTGGGAAAAGTCTTCATCAAATGCTTCAGTCAACTGCTGCACAGTTCTGTTTGGGCATGCAAACCTTCTAAGATGATGGTGATCTCATTCCCAACAGACTGTCTTAGGGTTATTTTTCCACTGATTAAACACCTGAGATATCTCACCTTTTGAGAAACCAATCAGCTCTGCTTTTAAAATTGTGGCATCAGCCACGTGAGTACTCACAATAAGCCCTCTATTGAAGTCCAAAAGATCGTTTGTTTTTCCCACTGTGACAATTGGTAACACTGACAATTACTGACCAGTAGCATTCTTAAACAGCTGCCTAGAACATGTGGTGATGCACGTAACCAAGTATTTTGCATATACACTGAATAAGGAATGTTGTATATATATATCTGCATAAAGATTTCTAATTCAGTGGCCAGTATGTACATGCCTATCAAAACTGTTGTAAAATTGTTTGGATTATGGGTGAGAATGAGTGCGTATGCATGTGCATGTTTATTTGTAATATTAAAAAAAAAAGTCTAATCATTCTGATCTCCCCCCAGATATCACAGAAAATATTTAGAGAATTTGGGAGAAGACTGTTTGGATGTGTTTTCAAAATTCTATAACATACCTAGGAAAATTGAGCAAGATTTCTTTCCATAAGATTTGATCGATGTTGGAGAAGTTAAATAGAGGCAGCCAAACAATTAGAATAGCCCAAAATTAGTGAAAAATGTCAGTTTTTCTTATCACATCATCTTTATGCATGAAAGGCTTTCTCTAAGCTTTCAATATAAGTAAAAAAATGAGTGAGGAGAATAAGAAAGTTGAAAACAGCTGGAAAGACACTTGAAGATAAAAGAGGTATCAACAATGCTCTTTCATCCGATTAACATGATGCTATTTGAGATCATATTTGGGTCTTTCCTCTACACAAATCTCATTATTCAGGAAAAAAAAAAAAAAGATGTACTATCCGAGCCATTATCTATCTATCTGGCACAAACTGTACTGCAAAAAAGGTGCTGACATCGGCACTATCACCTTGAAGCAGCCTCAATAAGCACTGGCCCTGACAAAAGCAACAGTATCAAATGTTCCACCTGAAATTCCTCATCAACTCATCAGATCCATGTTATCAAGATATGAATCTGTCACAGGAAAAATACACACATTGTCAGCAGCCACAAAAAAGCTTGAATTCACCCATGTCCAAATTCTAAGACAAGGCACTAATGCATCTTCCAAACAATGGCACACTACACAATCTGCCAAAGTTAATCAACACAGCCCTAAATGGAATCACCTACACTTTCTACTTATCTGTCTTATCATAGTGCTTCTTCTGTCATGAGGAAGGTCACATTAGGAAACATTGTCCCTATATTTCCAATGATTCATCCAAATATATCCTAGCCCAAAATAACAAACCAGTGAAACAGAACAACATCATATATAAAAAAAAATCAAAGCATATCAAAGAATAAACAGAAATTCTCTTCCAATCAAGAATTTCAGAGCCAAGAAAATCTCAAGCTGCACAAGACAAGGTTCACGTTGCTCTTGAATGCCTGCCAAGCAATGAGATCCAAAGCTCTGATAATGAAGTTTCATAGCACGCAACACTAACGAACAGCATGCAAACAGTGACCCTCCAAATAGAGATGACCAGGATGAACAAATTATAAGCAATCCCTGGACATGACAACCAGATTAATCAACCCAAGCCTTCCACTAATTCAGAACCCGATTCAATAGAAGGAACTACTGAGAATGGTCTTTCATCACCTGCATACAGCCATGGAGGAACAGAGTTCCCAGAAAGAAAGGTAAACATAATGTGATTGAGTTTTTTTTGTTTCTCTCAATGCAAGAGAGAGATGCCTCTGTCTTACACAACAGAATAGTCCTTGACCAGGTACAGATATATCATATAGATCTAATACTTCTGCAAGAAACAAATATGAATTCCTCATCCAATTTATCTAGAAAATGGGTGGAGTGGCCTTATGGCCTATATCACTCTGCAACCAAACAAAATCATGGAGCAGGGGTTAGCTCCATGGTCAATCTCCCTACAAATGGAAAGTGATTGCAAACATACCAGGATATGCCTTGTATACATAAAAGCACCCAACCATAATATCTTGCATCTGTTCAATATCTATATATCACAGCAGGATATACTGCCATCACAAATCTTGGACTTCATTCAAAACCATCTTTTTCAGTATTGACCAAGAAAAAGCCCTTTGATGTACTGAATGTCACAGCTCATTAATAAACAAACTTCAAACATTGGTAAATGATAATAAACTCACTGATTTCCAAACATATTGCTACTCTATTAGAATCATCTCACACATTCCTTCCTACATGTCTGTGTAGTGTAATTATGGAATTCTGCATTGAAACTATTTCTGAACTCTATCACTGAACTCTATTTTGAATATTTTTTCCCCTGATTTTTAAAGACACACATCTATTTTTTAAAGGGTGTATGTTGTCAAATTTTAAAATTCGTTAAAAATTAGATATGCACTTCAGCTTGGCAATTTTTTGGCATAATATATCAGTTTAGCTCAACAATCATTCAAAACAACTAAAAATATAATGACGTTCTTCCAAAATACAATATACTCATCAGCATTTGCAGATGCATAAGCATTTTCTATGGCTTGCGGGGGGGGGGGATCCAGGCACTCACTGCCCAGAATAGAACACTTCTGCTGAGTCATAAATCTTAACTGATGAATGATAACAACAGCAGTATATTTTCTCAACAAAACTGCATATGTTAACAATTGGTCTAATATACTTTCTGAGGCTGCATTTTTAAAAATGCAGTCTTAAAAGTCAACTGAATTATATTAGGGCATACTGAAATCTAAAATAATATATATATATACACACACAAACACTTACATCACTTATTTGTCCATTTTCTTCATAGAATTTGGCAAATTCCACCCATAAAGTGTGTAATTTTCCAGTAGCCAATTTTGGATCTACAGTTTGTACAGCTTCTGTGTATGTATTAATTATCTAAAGGATAAATTTCATAGTTTTTAAATTAAAAACACTAAATTAAAAATATGTGCATAAATAGTGTTAAAATTTTTTTATATACACATTTTAATAACTATTAAGATAGATGTTAGTACAAAAAGACATTTGTAAATAAAATCATTGTTTATACTGAATATTTTGCTCTCATTGCAATGTGTATGTGTGTGTCAGAGAGAGAGAGAATGTGTGATCAAATAATCTCTTGCAGAATTTCTCTGTGTATACATATATAATCACCATCATCATTCACTAAGTCCTTTATTTGATCTATTATTCAAACTACAAAACTAAAATTTTCACCCATAATTTATAGACGTCTTCAGTATAAAAATGGAACTGAATGACATATATAACAGAATGAAATTCAACAATGCAATAGAAATGCTTAAGTAATGTGACAGTCAATTATTCCAAAATCAAAATTTAAAAATTAGAAAAGATAAGCAGAGTAAGGGAATACTTTTCCCATAATCAGATAAGCATAACCTATCAGATCCGTTCTGTTCTGTTTACGATGATTTCATTATGCTTCACATCTTTTTTATATATACACATATATATAAAGCCATTACAAAAGAAATCTGCTCTTGTATAAAACAGTTTTCTTCCAAAGGACCCTGTGTTTAGAGGAGAAAAACCTTTGCAAGGCAAGACTGCTTATGTTCAAACTAAATGTACTTCTTACATACTTATGTATTTCATAAATCATGATGAAGACAAGTGGTTTCTGAAATGATCAAAATATGACAATCACAATAGTAAGGAATCAGATACACACCTGTAAAATCTAATGAAGAATTTTATCACATTAAGTCAAAATTCTTAGCTAATTCCAATTAGTCTATCTGATACAGGACTCCTTTTTCAGCTCAAGAAGAAATCAATTGCATTTCAAACCTAAACATAAAGGAACATATGAACGCACCTCTAAAATTCCCAAGTTACTTAATATCAAAAGTAGTGTTGCATCTTGCCTGCAAAATTTTCTCTTCATTCCCTCCTTCTTGCGAATGCCAAGTGACTATCAGAAATTTTATCAAAGCTGTAATCCCAAGCTGAGAAATTTCATAATGTACATAGCAAATTTCTTCCAATTTTTCCTCAGCAGGAATTTATTCAAAACAACTAAAAAGTGATGACATCATTATAGCTGGGGAAGAGATGTAAGAACCCAATAAATTCCCATCATTCCCCTAAGCACATAATCAGAGATTTCCTTTGTATATCTCTCTCTCTACCAATGGTGGACTAATTAGACTGTGCTGGCAGATTTGACTGGATGATGGACCATTTAAACGTTACTAATAATATGTTGCAAACAGATCTCCAAGTAAGAATAGAATGGGGATATAGCACATGGTCTGTAAGGTAGAATAAACTGGATTAAGATGAGATCACAAATCATGTGCTTGCCAAACAATTATCAGATAGGTGCAATGGTTGACTGGCCAAATCCACAGCAGCAATGACTCGGCATTGGTGAGTGCAAAGCAGTTTGCATATACTGAACATCTCTAGGTTTAAGCATAACCTGCATTGTAGACTGAATGCCTTTAGGTCCTCAATGTGCAGTGATTATTATTATTATTATTATTATAATTATTCAGGAGTCAAAAGACTCATCGTGGGAGGTCCTTCCTAAGAAACACAAAGTCTATTAAGACTCATCGAGGGAAGGTCCCCCCTGAGAAATACAAAGTCTATCATACCACTCCTTAAACTCATTGACCAATTCTCGCTCACACCACTATCAGGCAATGCATTCCATGGTTCAACCACCCTCCATGCAAAGAAACCACTCCTCACCCTCTTGCAAACAGTTTCCTTTCGTAACTTCCAGGAATGGCCTCTTATCATCACTCCTTCCCGCTGTTCAACCAAGAGAAAGAACTCCCCAGTGTCAACCCTGTAACCACCTCTCAACAGTTTAAAAGTCTCAATCATATCACCTCTCCTTCTTCTATCCACCAAACTCTGAAGTTCACATTCCCTCAGCCGATCCTCATAACTAACATGGTGCAGTCCTGAAACCATCTTTGTTATCTGCCTTTGTAACCTTTCCACAGTTAATTTATCCCCATCAAATCCTGGGGACCAAATCTGAGAACAATAGTCTAAGTGTGATCTGATCAGAGATTTGTACAACGGAATGATAACCCTTTTATCTCTGCAGGTCAGTGTCCTTCTCATTATTGCAGCAATCCTCTGTTACCTTCACCACCTTTACAATATGTCCCCTAAATTTCAGGTTTCTATCAGTCATAAACCCCAGATCTCTGGTCTCCCCTACTTCGTCCAGTATAACTCCTCCCATAGAGTATGCAGCATCCCATTGATGTTTCCCAAACCTCAAGCCCTTACATTTTGCTGCATTAAACTGATATCCCCATTCATTTGCCCATCTATCTAGCTTATTCAAATCCCCTTGCAGGGCTACCACATCTACACTATTACTAATAATCCTTCCCAGCTTCACATCATGATGACCGAATAAATCAGAATACTGTCTAACTACTGCAACAATACCATTCTTGCCTTGCATGCTAAAAGGCAGTGCTTGCCAAAGTTGATTTCATACTGTTATTGTTCATCTGCTCTGGCAATGAGGCCACAAGATTATTAAAGCACATATTAAGGCAGCTATTGAAACCATGCAGATAACAAATGATCGATAGATGACCTAAATACTGGTCTGAGTGTTGGACTTAGAAGAAGAGCCACCATACTATGATCTACTGAGACTCATCCTCTCACTTAATACCTTCCTAGGAAGCAGCCAATATATGAAGTGCATCCAGAAAGTAAGGTCTATTCAGAATTTACAGCCAATAAGATATGGCTGACATGGTAGCATAGAGTAACTCATTAGCAAGCTGTTAACCATTTTACTTTCATTCTGTTATCATTTGTTTTCGTCTACGAATAATTTATTATTACTATTAGTAGACACCTCCAGGGAGTCCAAAGACTCCTAGAGGGAGAACATCTGCTCTACAACTCTGCGTCCACCACTCAATCCAACTAAATCGGACCGTAACTACACCAATGCCATCTACTGCTGACCACCACAAATAGCATTTACACAGACAATCACAAACATCCATGCCCACAGCAGGATTCGAACCTGCAGCCTTTTGGCTGGAGAGCAGATACGCTAACCACTCGGCAATCCAGTTCTGTGATAAAATAATCCTGCCAGTTGCGAGGTTCGTGGTGTGATACGGTTTTTGTTGGCAGAAAACAACAGTGCTGCAGAAATTCACCAGTGAATGTGTAAGGTTTATGGACCTAACATAATGAGTGATAGCAAGGTCAGGCAATGATGTGTTTGTTTAAAGCAGAGGGAAACAATGTTCACAATGAAGAGTGCAGTGGCAGGATAAATGTGGTGACAGACGATTTGGTAGAAACCACGAAATCATTTGCTGCCTTCTATTATTCATTCTATTATTTCTCCATAAGTGGATTTAAACTGTTCTTCAAAATAGAAGTACATATTTTGTATGTTGTATATAACAGAAAAATACTTCTGTAATTTCCACACACTGTTTTGTCAAATTTTGCCAAATAGTAAATGCCAACAGAATGGAGAAAGACTCTTTCTCCATGCTTTTGGCATTTGCTTTTTGTTCAATATGGTTAAAATAAATAAAAGTGACAAGTCTCCATTTTTTTCAAACCTATTTGAAATTGTAGATATTATACTAGCAAGCACTTCATCGTGTGAATGAGGTTTTAGTCAAAAATGTATGTAATAAAAGAGAAATTGAGGTCATCAATGAATTCCTTCACTCAGAATAATTTCCTAATGATACATAAGAATAACCCTTCTCTGTAGGACTTTATTCCAGCTAAATCAGTGGATAAGTAGTATTTTGCAACCAAGAAGAGATGCAGTGGAGAAGTCATTATTGTCAATGAACTGTAAAATTAGTGGCATACATTTTAAATCCATGTAAAGGAATAGATATTTCTGCATAATTATGTGCAAGGTGTAGCAAGAATTAAAAAATATATTACTTTTGTTTTGTCATCGTATAACATTGAGTCTCCATAGCTCAGTCGGTATAGACAAAGCCCTTTGGTCAGAAAGACCTGGGTTTGATTCCTGTCGAAGACGTGAGGAACCTTCATCTCCTCTCTTTTCAATAAAGGTGAGTTAGCCGGTCTCATACGGAGGTAGAGGGTTTTTTTTGAAGAGTGCAGTGGTGATATAAGTATAGTGACAGACGATTTGGTAGAAACCACAAATCAGTTGTTTTCTATTATTCATTCTATTATTTCTCTGTAAGTGGATTTAAAGTGTTCTTCAAAATAGAAGTACAAATCAAATTTTGTATGTTGTATACACAAATTATGTACAATATATTTTGTAATGGCAAGTTTTTCGTCCCAGAGAACAGGCAAACTGGCCCTGTGAACACACACGGATCTATAGTCATAAAATACATACTTAATCCCTCATTAGGAGGGCTCAAGCCATCCAAGAAATGCAACTTACTGGTGAGTTGTATTATATAAGAAATACAACTTACGTCCCAGAGAACAGTAAGTTGTATTTCTGGAACCCTGGTTGCACCTATAGATACAAAAAATAACTGACCAAAAAAAAAAAGTTTTGGCCATCATTAAATAAATCTTGACTTAAGCAAAATAAAAAAAAGCAAATTTGGATATTTTGAATACACTATTTTTATAATAAAATGAAGTATGCTCAGGAGCACATTTCTGATTCCTTAACTCAGGTGATAAATTCACATCCATGCTAATAGCCTTTCCAATTACATTGTAAATAGCATGTCTCTTGGTGTACTATTTACTTTTGGGAAGAAGAATCAATTCTGAAAACTGACATCTGCACCACTTGAAATCTGGCAACTAATTAGCAACTGTTAGTATAAAATGTCACAGACATTCAACAGGAGAGCTTGCTTATTCTAAGTGACAGTAGCTACAAATGGAAGCTGTTCTGCATTTAGATTTATATATTAAGTAAATCTCACATTATGGCTTATTGGACACAAGGAATGAACTAAACAAAGGTTTAATGATTCAATTATTTAATGTGTCACAGAAATGTCATCAAGGATACAATATAAGAACTGTAACATGCATGCATAAAAAAATCATACAAAGAACATGTGCAATGGAATGAAAGCCTTAAGTCTTAAGAAGGTTACCCTCTGTGGGTGCTTGTAGACAGACTTTGCTGTCGGATGGGACATGTGGGTTTGTATTTGTATTTATCCCAGTGAAGAATAAGTTTTCTTCTTTGATTCTGTGCAGGGTATTCAATGCTTTGGACACACTTAACATTACACAAGGATATAATCAAACTTTACAGTTTATCCATAATACAACAAGATGCAAAAACAAGGAATCTTGTATATCCTGGAATTGAGAGGAGAGGAAACTGTCTTTAGGAGAACAGATAAGAGTCGTAAAGTTTCATATTGAGTTTTGAAACAGGACAGAGATTGCATTCAAAATTTAAATTCTGAGCTTTTTTACTGCATTGGTGTAATTTGTATGTTGAAAACAACTGTGAAAAGGAGGAAGGAACAAGTTTTTTTGTTTTTTTTTCATTGTAGCCATCAGATAAGAAGATGGAATGAATAAATTTAAGTTTAGCTGAGAGGTAAGTCTGGTTGAAAAGGAAGCTGATGACTGTTTACAAAAGTTTTTATAATACCATACTGTTGGGATGGTGGAAACATTCACAAACGTATCTTCTTGTATGGGATAGGTTTTCTCTAAACTGAAAAAGGAAGTGTACTGTTGTGAAGATGTATGATTAAGGCATCCAGAAAAGATAATTATATTTTCTTCATTTATAGTGAGGTGGATGCTGGATGCTGAGGAATGTATTTGAGCCATGTGAACACATCATCAGTGTATCTTAGCCATACAGAAGGTTTAAGAATCTGTATCATGGTCATGTTTTTCAAATGTTCCATATAAAACTTTAACTAGGGAATGAGAGAAGAGAGGAAACCACCCTCCTACCTCTATCTTATTCACTGTTATGATGGACAAAATACTAGAATAAGTAAAAATTCATTGTACTGTCTTCATACCACTAAACCATAATTCGTAATTCCACTATACGGACATGTATACAGTAATGTAGCTAAAGGTCTATCAACTAACAATAGCAGCATTTCATTATGTAGAAATTATAAAAGTCATTAAGATGAAAATTCAGATCAATCAACAAACCTGATCATTGAGAATATCATAATAAACATAAAAGTAACTGAATATTACTTTCCACAGCATCATGTTTTTCATTTGGTTTTAATTGACTTACAGCTGACACAACTAAGGTTGTGATGACAGTATGTGTCTTAATTGTGTGTGATCTTCTAGTCAGTCTGTTTTGCAGGATGATAACTTGCATCATGAGAAGCTGTTTCTGATCACATATATAAATTGAGAGTGTTGATGATGCCATTGCGGGTGAACTGAGCTTTATTACTGAATAAGATATATCAATGCAATAGAGGATGCACTGAGCCAATTACAAAATTTCAGTTATGTTGTGAAAGCACGGGATGAAAAACAAGCAATACACACAGTGTGTTCAGGTCTCATATTGCAAAACTTTGTGTTTGCTATCATCTCACTAATATCACCTTCTAACAACTATTGGAGTAATAGAGATCAGAAGCATTACATGATAATAAGGTAATAAGTAATTCCAATGTCATGTAAAATTTCCTAACAAGACTTACTTTGGAAGTGAATAAACCTCATTAGATTCCTTAAAAAGAAGTCATAAAATTATTAAGATATTCAAAAGCATTTGCAAGAGTTTTTTTTTCTTCTCTCTCCAGATTTATAATGTAAATTTCTCTAAGAAGAATCATTAAAATATTAAGGAATTTAATTTTGTAATAATATGTCAGAGTTTATTGGGGAAAGTTGGTCAATGATTGCCAAGAACAGAGAAAGGTGAAAAGAACTGGAGGAAGCCTTCATCCAGCAGTGGACAGAAAATACTGAAAAGAAGAAGAACAATATGTAGTTGCATATAAGTGTATCTAAGTGAATGTTTAAACATGAGAAATTAGTGACAAAGAGGCGTAATCATATTATGAAAAATAACGAAGCCATAAAATTTTTACAGATATTCTGTCATTAAGTTATTTTATTTGCTTACAATTAAGAACAACGACATCACTGTGAAATAAGGTAAAACAACAATGTAGAAAAGAGGGAGAAACTAGAGAGGGATGCCTGATGTAAAACAAATGAACTCTTGAAGTAAGATTTCATTAAGAAATTTACTTGTGCTGTATTTGTTAGAATTAAGAAAATACTTTCTTTCTTAAATATTCAAATCAACAGGTATTTATTAACAGTACACGAAAATAATGAAATTTTGCCACTTGCAGATAACAGCATTACAGAATCTTTCTTCTACTTAAGGAATCTATGACAAATGTGTGATTCTAATGAACTGTAATGGGTGTCTACAGGAAAAAGATTTGTCTTCATTCAATTATCATTTAGAATTTATTCAGAATATAATGTGATGATTTTGAGATATTCTGATTTTTGTTGTGAAGATGAAACAAACTCTCCCTCATACACATTTCTTAGTAAATTTTATAAGGATAGGAGGAGGAAGATTAGTCAATAGAACATTATATTGCTTCTAAACTTCTGGATATGTTTCGAAGTATTTTTCCTTGAAGTTATCTATTTTAATATATTTTAAACTATTTAAAATAGTTTTGTTAGGATACAAGGGAAAGTATCAATTGGACAGAACATTATATTGCATTTTCATAGACATCTGTCTTTAGAAGACATTTCATATGATTCTTGGAATTTATTTAAGGCTAAATTTAAGAATAGATTATTCCTTGAGAAGATTTTACCAGTGTTATACTTAAGCATATATTTATGATTAGGCAAATGAATTCAAGATTAAAAGAGTCACGACATGAATATATTATACTACTCTCTCATATAACACTACTCTCCCTAATGCAAAGAAGAATAGTATTATATGTGACTAATGTTTATCTAACATATATGTCTGACTATAGGAGTACAGATTCTTTTATCAAAAATTTTGACAAAAATAAAGGTTTTATGTTTGCTTTAACGATGTCAAGGAGAGTTATCTAAAGATATTTGAGGAAGTGTAATATGATTGTTATATATGTTGCTAGTATGTTAATTTCTGAGTTGAATTTGAAGCCACATCTTGGATATACAATAATTTAAGGCGAGAAGAAGTGAGTGAGTGAATGAGTTTGCAAAGAAAGTTTTAAATCAGTAATTTGTTTATGATTTATTTATGCATAAATAATTCACGTTTTTCTAAAAAAGTGTCTGGAGTTCATAAACAGATTTGTTGATACTTTCTAACCAAAATTGTGTTTGTGTGTTATAAAATATGTTAGATTGTATACAATGGCAAAACTGTTACAAGTTTTAGAATGGCACAGCTAGATGACAGACAATAAGATATATATAAAAATCACAGGCAATGGTATCTTACAATAAGGTACAGTCAACAAAATCTTTTACAAAGAATCAAGAAATTTTATTCCAAATAGACTGAGCAGTTGTATTCCTGTCCATAGAGTAATTTGCTGATGACAACAAAACTATGGATCGAATATGAAACAAATAGGAGAAGGTAATTTATGTACAGGAGATAGACAGCAGACAACAGAACAAATTCTGGGGGCAGAGTGATGCAAGTATCTGAAGACAACAATCCATCCACTATGAAACGCAGCGAATAATCAGAGAGAGAGAGAGAGAGAGAACTGGATATACATGAGGATGGAAGTTCAGAGACCATAGATAGAAATTTGTTGAGTAGTATGCCTCTGTGCAGCAAAAATCTAATCAAATGCTAAGGATGTTTTATGAGCAATAGCACAAATTTCCTTAAGTCTGTCCATGGTATGTATCTAAGATGTACATATATGGACTAGAGGATCTACTGTGGAAAATGAATACCAATATCGCCAAATGGTGGTGGTGGTGGTAAGAAGCTTACTGCTTAGAATCAACAGATGTGAAGACGTTGGAATAATGGCACTTTTTTTTTGGGGGGGGGGGGTTTACTTCAATGAAGCAGGATAGATGCCAGCTGAGTAAAAAGAGATGACATTCGACAAATGCTAATTCTGAAACAGAGCTTTTAGGTATAACTGGAGGAGATGTAGGAAACTATCAGGCTGACAAGATATGATATCTGGTATAGATACTTAGACATTGATGATCACTCATCTACAGATAATAACTACTAATAAAATGTATTTAGTTAATAAATTATTACACCAACAGTTTGCCTAAGTCACCTAGGCATCTTCATGGGTACAACCACTGCACATGTGCATGCAGGCACATACTTGGTGTCGGTGCCTCCCACATTAAAAATTCTGTGCACTTCAAATCTTGCTTGTTAGATGTGATCCCCAAAACTACTGGCATTGTGGTAATTTTGACATAGTATCCTTTTTTCACTAATGTACTCCTAAAAGAAACTTCAGAACTCCTTTAGCTGCTTTTTTTTCCTTGACATACAGCCTTATTCAGTTTCACAATGAGACTTGGCTATTTTACTTGGAAAGAAAAAACCTACTGGCAGAATGAGGGCATACTCCCCCACCCCACCCCGCTACTGCTCACCATTCTTTTCATGGAATATTTTGAGAACATGGCCCTAAACTCTGCCTCTCTCAAATCCATAATACGGCTATGCTACAAGGACAAGATGTTCTCCATTTCATCCCATGGCAGGGATATGTTGGAAATGTTTTTATCACACCTCAATAGCCAGAGGATCTATATCACCACTGGAAAGAGAAACAATAACTGTCTGCCTTTCCTTGACACACTTGTCATCCAAATGCTTAACAACACCTTATTCTTCTCTATCTATAGGAAACCTACCCCCACTAGACTGTACATTACATCATCTTTCACATTACCACAATTCTCAATAATATGGTGTTATTAATTAGCTAACTGTGCTAGAACTATTTGCTCTGTCCACTGTAGTCTCTCTCCTGAAATCAATCATATCTGAGATAATTTTTTAGCCAAAGGCTTTCCCCTTTTCTCCTTCAAAAAAATATGCTTTAGTGCAGGCTGAGAACAAAGTTGGGTTTTGTATCAAGCCACCTGTGAAATAACTAATTTTTTTTTTTCTTGCAGTGAACTGCATTGCTCATGGCTTGGTTAATGAGAAGGAATTCTGAATGGAGTGGGGAATGAAGGCCTTCATTCCAGCAGGAAGCATATTCTGGAGCACGATCAGGCCAGGTGTATGGATTGGGAGAAAAATGAAAACAGAGTCTGCAATGAAAGGAAAAGTGGTAGATATGAGGACTGTCCTGCTTGGTGATGTTGAAATGCCAATGAACAGGCTGACAGTGGCTGATGGAATTGCATTCTATAGGGGAGAAAACTTGCTCAAAGTTATGTCTGAATTACTGAAAGGATTATTAACTTCCATGTTATATGTGGGAGGAGAAGCTGTTAAGAAAAGATTGAGAGTGTTGGAGAGAGGATTATCTGGTATTCTGGCTCGCAATGTGCATTAGATTATTACTTATAGCAATTATTGAAGCCAACTGGAGTTGTGGACATTCAATTCATTCAGGAATAAAATGCATAAAGACAACCAATTGAGCATTTACAGATGAAACAAAAAATGTATGCCACAGAAAAAAAAAAAAAAAGATCAGATGTTAATCCACTTTGCATTTTAAGCAGTGCAAACTACATTATATGATTTCTTCTGTTGCATGGATGGCACAGAATATCACAGAAGAGCATAAGTGTCACTCTGAGAGTGACAATGCTCTTCTGTGAACTTCAGATACAGTGGTTACTGTATCTGAAGTTCAGTCAAATAAAAGGTCTAGTATGGCTGTATGGTGAAGTACTTCAAGTTATGTGTGTGGTATTTCAAATAAAGTGACTTTTTGAATAATACAAATTTTCATCATCATCATCAAATTCCTGCCATGTACCCTCAAGGGGTATATAGGATATGATAGTACTACATGAAAAATTTACATCATTACTAACTTCCTATCTACAATTTTCCACCAAATCAGTCAGTTTTTAAATGCCATGACTCCAATATTATCAGGTCTTATATTTCTGTCTTCTAAGACATTTTTAATGTATCAATCCACCTATATCTTGGTCTTCCTCTGGGTCTTTTTCTTGCCAACCTAGCAGAGAACACTTGTTTTGCTAATCTTTCCTCTCCTATTCTGCTTAAGTGACCATACCACCTGAGATCAGCTCTGCTAATGCATTCCTGGATGCTGACAATATCAATTCTTTCCTAATATCCTCGTTTTTAATATGATATTGCCATTGATGCCATTTGTTCATGCCTCTAATCTTTCTCACGACTCTCATATCTGCGGTCTCTAGTCTTTGGTCAAGTGTTTTACTTCTGACCCAGCTCTCAGATCCATAAGTTAAAACTGGTTTGAATACTGTCTTGTATACAGCTAATTTAGTGTTCCGACTAATTTCTCTCTCTCTCTTATTCCATATGAATTTACTCAATTGACTTCCTACCATACCAGCTTTATTGATTCTGTTGTTTATTTCCATATTTAATTTACCATCTTCACTAAAAATCCTGCCCAAGTAGCTGAAATGTTTTACTTGTTCCACAGGTTCTCCGTTCACAACGCAGTTGACATTTTCAATGATTCCGCCTATTTTCATTGTCTTTTTATTGCTGACCTTCATAACATATCTATTACAACAGTTATTCAATTCAGTCAGGGAATCTTGCAGACTTGTAGTGGATTTATTTAGAAGTATAACATTGTCCGCATAAAGCAAAGAGCTTACACTTACATCTCCAATTTTGATCATGTTTAATACCACTTTCCTTCGTAATGTGATCCATATAGATAATGAATAACAGAGGGGATAATGTACATTAATACAAATTTTTGAGATATCAAATAAAGTAATTTTTTGACTTTTAAGTAAAAGACTCTTCCTCCCATCTTATTCTACATGCTATTTTGTGCCTCTAATAAGCAATATGGCAGTGTTTTCATCAAGTAATAAAGATCATCTTCCACACATAGCAGGTCTAGGTGACACTTAGAGAAGGCAAGAAGATTAATGTTAAAAATATAAGTTCAAAGCTACATTCATGTGGAGTTATTAATCTCCCAAGGAAGCAAAACAATGTATTGGGGTAAAGTAGCATTTGTTACTGTCAAAATTTCATAAAAATTAAAATTGTTTAAATTTTTCCTCAAAAACATGTTACTGTTTCATGCAAATAGATTTATAAATGCTAACAGGTGCTAGTTGCCTACAAAAGAACCTAAACATATCAATCCAGCAGACCTGTCAGACATTTGTTGATTCTCCTGCTATCATCACATATAATGTAATTATTTTGCAGGATTCTATGTTTTTAAAGGATATTTTTACAATGGACACTGATAATTAACATATTGGTGAATCAATGTGAGAATTTTGCTTAACTGTCACTTGCTTCCTTACTTCTATAAATTTTGGTTAAGAATTCTTCAACCATATGGTAGAAATTTCATAACTTTTGGTATACAGAACAGGTAGACTTTACTTCAAATATCGATCACAACACTGGCAGATAACTCAGATTTGATGCTTCTCACTTTAAGCCCAACATAAAGCAAGACTAAGTACATAGGATGATTTCAGGTAAGCAGTAAATATAAGTTATTCACCACAGCACTGTGGCGTATATTTTGATTGTAGCCATTCTTTAGGAATACTTCCCTTTTGTTGCTGTCCCTGGACATTGTGCATGCTCTGTCCTTGAGTGTTTTAATGAAACCTCACTTCTGGGTTGGATGATGTTGTGAAGTAGCATGTAAATCTTCCAATGTAGATGTTTTTTTTTTTTTTTTTTGCATGCTGCTAAGGATAGTCTGCTCTGATCAATAACTGAGACAAGAACATGTAGAAGTAGAGTTGTCCTCTTTTTTTTTTTCAACTTCCACACTGAATCAAATTTTGTGATTTAAGCTGTTTAGGATCACAGTAAGGCTATAAAGAGTTTCTTCAGAACCCAGCCATATAAGGAAGGCATCGTCACAACATTCAGTGACATACAAAAAAAAAGGGAACAGAAGGATTTACCTCAGGGAAGTGATCCTAAAAATACTACAATCCTAAAACCATCAACAATATTTTACAAATCCCATTACATATTTTGAACATGAAGATTACAAAGGTGCAATTTCTTTATCTTGCATAAAAAACATTACAAATATAATAATATAGCTGAAGTGCACAAACAGTACAATTAAAATCACCTTTGCACCAATAACAAAAAGTCTCCATGATGCTGAAGCCACTTATTTATTTATTCATATGGAGTTTCCCCCTGTCCCTATTGGGGCAAGTTGAGTCCTCTCCTGGGGGGGGTTAAGTATTTATGGCTGTAGATCCGTGTGTTCACGGAGCTGGTTTGCCTGTTGCAGGAAGGATGAAAAACCCCAGATAAACTGGGGGAAACCTTGCTGTCCATGCCCAAGACTGGCTAACTTGGCTATGGCTGAAGAAGATCCTTAAGCTCCTCACGTCGGCAATGAGAATCGAACCCAGGAATTCCTTCCCCAGGCATATGGTTGCGAAGCACATAACCACTAGGCTAACCATGCGGACACTGAAGCCACTTAAGTTGTTTAAGTGGCTGAAGAAGCCACTTAAACAACTTCAGTCACCATTTGACAGATCAAGAGTACACAAAATTTTCTGTACACACAGCATACACAGCATCTGCTTTGCCAGATCAGCAAGATTAACATGAAAAAGCATATTAAAGAAACAGAAAAATGGCAGCTACATAAATCCAGCCTAGCATTTCATACCATCAATAAAAAAACATCAGGTATTTGGGAAACTCACAAGAATACCATATACTGAACAACTACTCAACAACATTTACATGCGTAGTTGTTGAGCTCAACAACTACACATGTAAATTCAAAGAAGACACTAAAATATCATGTTGTCCAAAGTAACAAAACCCAAGGTTTTATTTTAAATCAATTTTGATCGGTATACATTAAAGACCTAAAAAGCTGTGAACTAGGCTATGACAGCTCAATGCAACAATAAGCTACTTGTTTGATGTCTCAATACAATATTCACTTTCAACTTTAAGAATATTCTATGTGTGGCAGTTTTTATTTTAGAAATTAGCATGTTAATATAAGTTTTTTTTTCAAATTTATAATTTAATCCTGATGATGAATCCTGAAATCTGATGAACCACACAGTGTAGGAAACTGGTTGATTAAACAAGTTTTTTCTCTGTCTTATTTTTTACTTCTTAATATCATTTATTTTTTCTTTCTGGACTTTTTTTTTTTTTTTAAATTTCCCTTGAATGGTATCCATAAGATTCTCATACTGGAGTAGTAAAAGTGCCTTTCATCCATCAGGCAGTATACCACAGCAGTACAACTTTTACTCCAACCCTGGAGTAAAAGTTGTATGAGGGAAAAACTTCATGTCTGTTTTATCCATGGAAAAAACTTCATGTCCGCTATAGCTGTGAATTTGTGTTAGCAAGATGAAGTAAGATGAGTTAGTTGAGTTCATATGGAGGTGGGATTTCCATCCAAAGAGATCCAACTCTACTACAAATGTGCTTTCTTTTTTGGAGATATCAAGTGTGATTATTTCTACTATATAATTCATATTTAAAATATATACTAGAAATTTAATATTTCTAGTATATACCGTATTTTTTGATAGATAATGTGCACTTAATGTATAACGTGCCCCCCCCCCAACATTTTCATTACTCCTTTTGATGTATAGATAACGTGCATGCACCAACTAGCAGTAGAGTTAGGAAGTACAGACAGAGGACAAAGGAATTCTTTAAAAGCACGTGTGTTGCTAGTAGAAGCGGTCGATTATTCTGTACATCCTATTTTAAAATATTTCATAAAGTAAATCATTATTTGTTTATGTTTTGTTATTAGATCTGAATTACCCATGGAAAACAGAAATGCTTCTCGGAGAAAATCCTACACAGCACAGTTCAAGCGTGAAGTGGTAGAAGTAGAAAAGGAAAAGGGGAATCGTGAAGCTGGTAGATTGTTCAGTGTTGGAGAAAGTAGTGTTTGTGAATGGCGAAAGGCTGAAGAGTTCCTGAAATCCTTACATATGAGGAAACGTGCTATGAGGTTTAGAAGGTGCTTGTGGCCAACCATAGGAAAAAAAAAAACTGTTTGATTGGGTTGTTAGTGAAAGAGCTAAAGGTATGAGAATATCTACTGTCTGTGTGTTGCAGGAATCAAAAAGAATTGCGTAAAACGATAATATAAAGGATTTCAATGCCCACCCATCTTGTGTTTTGGGATTTATGAAGAGAAACAATTTAAGCGTGCACTCCTCCACTAGTGTTGGACAAAATTTGCAATGCGACTGGGAAGCAAAAGCAGCTAAATTTCGTTTGTTTCTGAGAGAAAACTTGTGTGGGGCTGATGCTTGTCACTTTGGGAATATGGATGAGGTTCCTATAAGTTTTGACATGCCTAGTTCTAGGACTGTGAATCTGAAGGGAGCAAAAGAGGTTTCAGTTGCTACAAGAGAGCACGAAATGTCTAACTTTACTGTGGTTCTCTGCATAACTGCAGATAGTTCCAAACTGCCACCGATGGTGATTTTCAAAAGAAAGACTGTTCCAAAAGGTTGTGATTTCAAAGATATTATTGTTACTGCTAATGATAAAGGTTGGATAAATCCCGAGGTTAGAAATTGTGGTTGGAGAATGTGTGGCGAAAGAGAAAAATGGCATTTTTCAACCCAAAATCTTTGTTAGTGTTGGATTCGTGTAGGGCACACATGACAGCAGAAGTTAAAACAATTAAGTAAGTATTCCAAATTGGCAGTCATTCCAGGTGGTTTAACAAAAAAACTCCAACCTCTTGATCTTGCAGTAAATAAACCATTCAAAGACAATTTGCGGGCTAAGTAGAAGACTGGATAATGAATGGCATCCATGAATATAACAAAACAGGGCAGATGAAAAGAACGTCATATAAAGATATAGGTATGTGAATGGTAGAAAGTTGAGCTGCTGTAAGTGAAAACTGTGTTAGAAATGGTTTCATTAAAGCACAAGGGAAGGCAGTGGTGTCCAGTAACAATGATTATGAAGCTGAAGAAATACCAAACGAAATTTTTACGCAACTGATTCTTTCAATATTGAGTCTGATGAAGAATTTTTGGATTTGAATAGTGTAATGTTTAATAAATATTAAGTAATACTTCTATCTTAGTTTTGTTATTACATTTGATTTACCTGTCATATCTTTCAAATGTATACCTTGCATGTTCATTTTTAACAAATTTAGACTTTTTTGTATAGATAACGTGTGCATTATCTATTGAAAAATACGGCATTTCTTATTTAAAAATTTATACTACAAATTACTGAATAAATATATATAAATATCCATTATGATACAGATAAAAGCTAAACAAAATCCAATGAAAAACTACATCACTTACTTCTTGAGGCTTTCCTTCAAATAATTTTACACGTTTATGCCATTCATGTACATTGTGAGGATTCTGTCTCAACAAGACACTTGAAAAACAAAGCACATAATAATATTCACTGTTTCTTTAAAAAAATATTTAACATAGAGCAAGTAAAACATTTAAGTTTTTTTAATTTCATTAAAAAAAGAGCAAAAGAGTAATTGAAATATTTTAATAACATTTTCTTCCTAAAAATATTTCATGAAATGGTTTGGGCTTCCTTCAACTGACCTATACAAATTGGTTAGTTAAGCCCATCCTCATTCGTTGATGCCTAGTAACAAGGATTGACATATAGAAGTCCAGCAGATTCTTAATATTTGTTACAACATTTATTATTATTACATGACACCTCCGGGGAGTTCAAAGAGTCATCGAGGGAGGGCATTTACTCTACAACTGTCTGTCTTCATCACTCATTCCACCAACTACAACTAACTGCAACTACACCAAACCAAACCATCTACTACCACTACTATGTCCACAGACAATCGCAAACAGCCATTCCCACAGCAGGATTCGAACCAGCAGCCTTTTGGCTGGAGAGTAGATACACTAACCATTCAGACTAGACCAGCAAATGTGGAGTTATCTAGCTCTGACTCTTAAGCTGGTCTTTGATTACATGTAATTTATATCACATTTAATTTATAATATAGTTTTAGTTCAATGTGCAGTTTTCATTTGAGATTCATGTGTATATAAAAATAAAACTTAAAATATAAGCTTTATTTTTAAATACTATTATAGTGCAACTAATGGTGCCAGGGCATTAGAGGGCAACTGCAGCTATAATATCAGTGTTCAGGAAACTTATTATGAGAGACCATGAGGATGAATTTGCTATTGAAAGTGATATCAGAATGATAAGTCAAAATGGAGAGAAAAATTCTAGTGCTGTAACGTGCTACAAAAGTGAGCATCCAAGGTGTTCATGTCAATATTAGAGTAGTGAATGTTTGTGAAAAAACACATGGCAATGTGAGCATTGTATAGAATGAAGTGAGACAATCTCAAGCTTTCATAGTGAGACAATTAAAGATGTTAGTAATGATGATGACAGAATAGGAACAGGTAAAGTAACAAAGCTAAAACATGAAAAGTAAGGTATGCAAAAAATAATGTGAAAGAGTTACTAGAGAAGCAACAAAAACGAGTAAGAGGGAATAAAGGCTGGAAGTCGATTCCTAAATTACAATCAGTATGAACTGAGAAGATTAGAAAAAATTGCCAGTGAATCCATGTATATGTTATGCAGGTGGAATAGTGTGCAGTTAATTTATATTTGAGTGAATATGATGGAAGAAAAGACTGTATATGGCTGATGGACTGCATCAGAATACACGTAGAATAGAATGACTGTAGAAAATTTTGTTCAATGAGTGTATGAAAGTGCAAAATCACAGAAACAGACTATTAGGATGGGGAGAGGATGCAAGCGGTCATTTGCATAGGAACCCACGTTTGAGGGAGTGTGAGAACTCACTAAAACATGCAAAGGTACCTCTATGAATACAGGAAATACTGTAATGCATGTATGCTAATACCTGAAGCATCAGAAACAATGGTGATATAACTGTGACATTGGTTAGATTGACTTGGCTAAAAATTATATGCATTTGTAGTAAGATTTGGCTGACACAAGAAAATACTTGTTACATGGAATGAAAATAGAGCAAGCAGAAAAGAAGAAGAGTATTGCTAATGAATGCAGAATCTCCAGGGCACAGAAGTCACACTGTTGTAAACACACAACACTAAATTAGACTGTTGCAGGTAACCAAATCTGAGCACAATAGTCCATATACATGGTCTGATTAATGCCTTATATAGAGGCATCAACCTCCTTGCTCCTATATGTCAATGCACTCTTTATCATAGCAGCTATACGATGTACAGTCTTTGCATCATGTGCGATGTGCTCTCAAAACTTCAGTCCACCATCACTCCAAGATCCCGAATACATAAGAGAATATATATTTTTTTGTATGCATTGTTTTACTTTACCTAAATAGTGTGTTTTCTGTGCCAAACGACTGCATTATAAACAGTTGTTATATTTTCTGGAAATGAAAATTTGAAAGAGGATGTTAAGAAAGAGTGTTTTTCATAATGAAAAACACTCTTTTCAGTTGTTTCTAATCCATATAACAATAATTGCTGCCAAATAGAGTACCATAGACTGTAAAATGTCTCTATACTATATTTAGTTATACAATAAAACTACTTGTTTTTCTTGCTTCTAGAATATAACATCTGTTGAGGTTGGAATGTTTTTCACAGGATAGGAATATTTTTATTCCAGTCTTTGTAAACAACAGATAAAGTAAAAATTTATTTACTCTTAAATAAAAATGAATGTGTTATAAAAAAGTGGTTCACCCACCAATCCTATACTCAGCATCCCATCTTTGCTTCCCAAATTTTAAAATCTTACACTTTGCTACATTAAATTTTCATCCCCCCCCCACACACACACATTCAGACAGTTTATTTAGGTCCTCTTGCAAAGCTACAACAACATCTGCTCTACTCTCATATTTCTCCCCTAACTTTGCATCATCTGCAAAACGATTGTATATCACCATTTAAGCCCTTTTCAATGTCATCATCATCATCATCATCAAATTCCTGCCATGTACCCTCAAGGGGTGTACAGGATATGACAGTACTACATGAAAAAATTACATCATTACTAACTTCCTATCTACAATTTTCCTCCAAATCAGTCTGTTACTTGTCAAGACTCCAACATTATCAGATCTTATATTTCTATCGTCTAAGGCACTTTGTACCATATCAATCCACCTATATCTTGGTCTTCCTCTGGGTCGTTTTCCTGCCAACCTGGCAGAGAACACTTGTTTTGCTAATCTTTCCTCTCCCATTCTATTTAAGTGACCATACCATCTGAGATTAGCTCTGCTAACGCATTCCTGGATGCTGACAATGTCAAGTTCTTTCCTAATATCCTCATTTTTAATATGATATTGCCATTGATGCCATCTGTTCACGCCTCTAATCTTTCTCAGGACTCTCATATCTGCGGTCTCTAGTCTTTGGTCAAGTGTTTTACTTCTGACCCAGCTCTCAGATCCATAAGTTAAAATTGGTTTGAACACAGTCTTGTATACAGCTAATTTAGTGTTCCGACTAATTTCTTTCTTATTCCATATGAATTTATTCAATTGACTTCCCACGATACCAGCTTTGCTGATTCTGTTGTCTATTTCTATATTTAGTTTACCATCTTCAGTAAAAATTGTGCCTAAGTAGCTGAAATGTTTTACTTGTTCCACAGGTTCTCCATTCACAACACAGTTGACATTTTCAATGATTCTGCCTATTTTCATTGTCTTTGTCTTTTTATTGCTGACCTTCATACCATATCTATTACAACAGCTATTCAATTTAGTCAGAGAATCTTGCAGACTTGTAGCGGATTTATTTAGAAGTATAACATCATCCGCATAAAGCAAAGAGCTGACATTAACATCTGCAATTTTGATATCAGGTTTAATACCACATTCCTTCATAATGTGATCCATATAGATAATGAATAACAGAGGGGATAATGTACATCCTTGTCTCACACCAGATTTAACATTAAACCATCTTCCTGTACTTCCTTCAATTCTAACTGCTGACTCACAACTCAAATAAAGACTAAGTATTGCTTGATATAATGCCCCATTGACACCATATAACTGCAGCGTATTGAATAGCTTCTCTCTTGGCACCTTGTCATATGCCTTTTCCAAATCGACAAAACTTAAATACAGATCTTTGTTATATTCCCATGCTTTCTCGACTATTTGTCGTAAAGTGAAGATCTGATCCTGACAGCCTCTATTTGGCCTGAATCCAGCTTGTTCTTCGCCAAGCTTTTCTTCCACAATTCTTCTCAACCGTTTCTCAAGTATACTTGCATAGATCTTGCCAGGAACACTCAGTAGGGAAATACCTCTGTAATTCTCACATTCAGTTTTATTTCCCTTTTTATATATGGGTACTATGAGAGCTCTACTCCAATCATCGGGAATTCGTCCCTCTGTCCAGGCTTTCTGAACTATGCAGTGCAGCCACTGTAAGACTCTTATACCACCATACTTCAGCATTTCTGGTCAAATATCATCTACTCCTGCTGCCTTTCCACATTTCAAGCCTTTGATGGCTTTTTCTACTTCAAGTATGGATATGTATTCCTGACTGCATGCCTGGTCAGTATTTTTTATCACTGTGCTGTCATCACAGCTTGTTTCATTTAGCAGTTTTTCAAAGTAATTACTCCATACTTCAAGGATATCTTTTTCTCCTGTTTTCATTTCACCTTTATCATCTCTAATTCCTTTTACAGCACTCTTTCCTCCATTCCTAAGCTTCTTCAACAACCTCCAGAATATTTTGCCATCTTCTTGATATTTATTTTCTATATTCTTGCCAAAGTCCTCCCATGACTTTTGTTTAGCTAGTTTTACACACTGTTTAGCTTTCTTACATTTGTCTCTGTATTCTGTAAGAGTAAAAGCTGACTTATTTGCCAGGAACTTTTGATATGCTTTCTTCTTTTCCTTCACTGCCTCTTTAACTTCCTGTGTCCACCAGGGAGTTCTGATTTTTTTATCTTTGCACACAACCTCACCACATGCCTCTCTGGCAGAATCAATCAATGTTTCCTTCAGAGTTTGCCACTGAATCTCCAAGGTTTGATTCCTGTTCTCAAACTCTTTCATTTTCTTTTCAATAATATTTCTGTATTTTAGTCTACAGTTTACATCTGAGAGCTGCTCAACTTTTATTCGCTTTAAAACTTTCTTACATGTTATTCTTTTCAATATGAAATTCAATTTTATCCTGCTCAAGACTAAATAGTGATCACTTCCAATTTCAAATCCTCTGTACACTCTGGTGTCCTGCACCAGGGAGAAAACATCACTATCAACAATAACATAGTCAATGAGACTTTTCTTATTCCTAGCCTCTTCTCTCCATGTGAATTTGTGCACATTTTTATGTTGGAACATGGTGTTAGTAATAACCAGTCCATGTCCTGAGCAGAAATCCAACAGATATTTGCCATTATTATTAGCTTTGCTCTTTTCTCCAAATTTTCCCAAAATATTTTTGTATGTCTCACAATCATTTCCTACTCTACTATTTAGATCCCCAACAAGGACCAACTTTTCCTTTTTCATTGTGTCAGTTGCTTTTTCTAAAGCCTCAAAAAATTCCTCCACTTCTACCTTAGTAGAACCTTCTGTGGGACCATAGGCACAAATAAGTCTCATTGTCCAGTTCCCCATTCTCATATTTGCCCACATTACTCTACTTGAGACTGACTGCCATTCAAGAAGATTAGCCTCGTATTTTGTGTTGAATACTATGGCTACTCCTTCTTTTCCTTGATTGTTATTGCCTGAATATAACATTTTGTATTTATTGCTCAGAAAGATCTCACCAGTTTTGGTCTTTTTTGTTTCAGTCACCCCTATTATGTCGATCTGGTACTTATCTAATTCCTCAGCTAGCTCCATTTCTTTGCCATTCAGGCTTATTACGTTGATAGTACCGATCTTTAACTCTGGTGATGTTGAGTTGGGGTTTGTTTTCAGATTTGTTCCAGTAGCTGACTTTTCGCTGTTCGCCCTGGTTCCCTGGCGAAAACAACGGGGGCCTTGTTTAACCGGGCGACGCCCCAGCCGGCATGAAATTTTGTCATGTTGTACCATCATTTTTTATTTTGGTTTAACCAATAAGAATACAATTTGGTCGGCTAAATCCCAAATTGCCAGCCCATCCTCGTTCGTTCAGTATCAAAGTAGATACCCAACAGGGTGCACCACGAGAAGGTGAGGATTGGACATTAGGTCAGAAGCCCTGGTCGGTTCTCCGCATTCCTTTAAAGGCTATGTGGAGGGCTCCTCTCAGTTATACAGCTTTGACCCTTAAGCACCCCTTCAATGTCATTTACATAAAAATTAAACAACAATGTACCCAAAACACACCCCTGGAGCATGCAACTAATGACTTTCCTTTTCTGGGATATCACTCCCCCATACACAACCTATTTATACCTATCAGGCAATCAATCTCCAATCCAACGCACTAATCTAGTATCCAACCCCATTTGTTCCAATTTAATTACTAGTTTGTCATGTAGTGCTATTGAAAGCCTTTGCAAAATCTAAATATACTACTGTATATGCATCCCCCTATGCTCAATGTATTTGTCACCTTGTCATAATAAGTAAGCAGATTACTAAAACACAATCTCTTTGGTAAACCCATGCTGTCCATTAAAGAGAATTCTACTGCTATCTACCCAGTTCTGAATTGTCCTCACTAGCTTCTCCAACACCTTGACCACAACTCCAAACAAGCAGATCAGCCTACAATTTGAAGTCTTAGTCTTATCACCTCTTTTATGAAGAGGAAAAAACATTTTCGCCATCTTTCCATTCCTTTTGGACCTAAGTGAATCTAAGATTCATGTTGAAAATGTACATTAAAAGCGTTGTTTACTCCCTGGAACATTTCCTAAACACATATGGTGATATACCGTCGTATCCCATGACCTTCCTGACATCAAGTTTACTCAATTTCTCATATACCTCCTGCTCACTCACCATCATTGGTTCCTGCCCCATTCCCACTGCTCTCAAATTCTGCATTAAGTTACAATCGCAAGATGGGTTGCTTTAATGAACTACTCATTAAACAACTGTACTGTATCCTCCTTAGTGTTTATTATTCTCTCATTATCACTGACTAACATCATCATCCTATAACCATTCTTCCTTCCACTGGCCACATATCAAAAAAACTCCATAGGCTTTCTTTTAGTGTCATTTGCTAATAGCTACTAATACTGCACTTTGGCTACCCTTACCAAGTGAGTCACTTTCCTTGCTTGCTTTTTGTATTCTTCATGTAAACTGATTATCTCCACTTATCTTGCTGCATCCACAATACCATTTTCTTTCAGTTTGCATGCTTCATCTATTCAGTCATCCATTTTACGCCTACCTTATTTAATCTCTTGACCTTTGGAATACAGTCATTGCTTCTGCCAGATACTTCCTGAGTAGAAACCAAGCAGCAATGATTTCCTTCCCATCCAATTTCTCATTCCATGATATTGCTACAAGCTGCCTTCTGAGTTTGTCACAGTTCCATATATAATCCTTTTCCCACAAAAGTCATGATATGGCCAGCCACTTTCCAAGTGATCACTTCATGGTCGCTTTCACCAACTGAAGAAAGATGTCATTTCATTTACAACAATATCTTCTGATGAGATAATCAAATCCAAGATACATGGCCTCGTAGTTATGTATTGTTTAAGATAATTGTCCCTTAAAAACTCAAGAAATTCATTCTCTTTGGTTTCTTATATTTCTTCATTACAGACTATATTATCATAATTGAAATCACCCATAATGATCACCATTTTCTTATTAGCCAGACCAATTTGCATAAACATTTGGCAGTATTTTGAAGGTTGAAGATAGTTTGATCTCCACTGGCAGTCAATCAGAGATAGGTTGTCCATGACTATCACTAATTATAGGGGGGGGGGGGGGGATTGAGACAGCCTTCCCGTGTGTCTGGTAAATTACCAAAGCTGTGGCGGGAAGCAAAATAATTGCCATGCCCAAACCAGGAAAAGATCCAAATGAAGTGAAAAACTTACGACCTATCTCCTTGCTTTGCACGCCCTTTAAGCTCTTTGAAAGAATTCTCCTTAAAAGAATTTCACCACTCATCGAAAGAGTACTCCCGACTGAACAAATTGGCTTCAGGCCAGGAAGCAGTTGCTGTGACCAGGTCCTGGCCCTGACAACTCAAATTGAAGCAGGCTTCCAGAAGAAACTTCAATCTGGAGCCACTTTCATTGACCTAACATCTGCTTATGACACTGTCTGGATCAGGGGCCTCCTCCTAAAACTAGGAAATATTATAAAGTGTAAAAAAACTCTACAACTTTTTGAATCTATTCTCTCCAACAGAAAGATCCAGGTTCATATTGGTGAAAAAAAGAGCAGGCCCAGATTCCTTCACAACGATCTCCCTCGGGGCTCTGTGTTATCCCCTTTACTTTTTAACATCTATGCGTATGACTTACCACATACCAGCTCAAGCAAGTATATGTACGCTGATGACCTATAGATACTACATCAATCCACCTCCTTTACCAACCTAGAATCAACCTTGAATATAGACCTGAACACTCTGGAAGAGTACTTTAAGCAGTGGTACTTGAAGCCAAACCCAACGAAATCAGTGCCCTCAGTATTTCACCTGTACAATGCAGAGGCGAATCGACAACTCAACCTTTCCTTCTGTGGAAAAATGATAGAACATGAGCCTTAGCCAAAATACCTTGGAGTGAGCCTGGACAGAAGCCCAACTTATATTAGGCATATCATCAACCTCTTCAATAAAATTAAAACCAGAAATAACATAATTTCAAGGCTTGCTAGAACAACCTGAGGTGGGTTGTGGTGCAGAAGTCCTAAGGTCATCTGTACTAGCCCTCACATTCTCTGCAGCAGAATATTGTGCCCCTGTCTGGGAAAGAAGTACACACACTAACATTATAGACACCCAGCTAACCTCTACCATGCGCACAATTAGTGGGACAGTGAGAAGCACCCCTCTCTCCTGGCTGCCTGTTCTATCCAACATTGCTCCACCACACATACGGAGAAGACAAGCCCCGATTAAGGAATTTAATAAAGCAATGAGCAACCCACTCCTACCCCTACACCAGACTCTCATAAACCCACCTAGTCTTCGCCTCAAATCTAGAAAGCCTCTCTGGTGCATGGACAAACTCTCTTCAGATGCGCTGCCATCAATAACTGACATATGGAGAGAATACTGGTCCAACAATCTCCCAACAAACGGTTTCCTGGTAGAAGATCCCTGTGCTCCGCAGCCTGGTTTTGATCTTCCTAGGAAGATTTGGTTATCCATAAACAGGATCAGAACTAGTCAGGGCAGATATGGCTATCTTCTACATAAATGGGGACTGTCAGATCACCCTTATTGTGATTGTTCCCCTGTGGCTCAGACTATTACTCATATTGTGTACAACTGCCGAAGGTGCCAATTTCACGGTGGTGGTCTACAAGACATCCACAAGGTGACGGATGAGAGTAGTATCAGTAGAAGACTTTATTCTTGTAGTTACTCTCATAGTCCTTGTCATAGTATCAGTAGAGCTCCTCCTCATGTTAGAAGATGATGATACAGTATGAAATGGGCCTCCTCTAATGGATCAAGTTTTCTCACACAAGACACAACTGCTCTCTACTTAAACCTCAGATACAGCTACTTTTATGTTGTGAAGTGTTGTGAAGACATGCAGCCTTGTCATACTTGGTGCAGCAGGACGATAATTGTCCCTGGCTTAATTATGACAAGTTACTTTTGCTTTATATTTTTTAGAAAGCAGGTTGTGCCTTTTATGTAATGAACTTTTATATGTTAAGATTTTCATCATTTGTTTCTGAAAATTGAGTAAGTGAAAATTGTAATTTTCACTTACTTATTGAAAACTGGTAAGTGAAAATTGTAATTTTCACTGCTCATAAATAACTGCTCACAAATGGGGTAAATATTGAAAAATAAAGCTTATCTTTTAGCTGGGACTATAACCATAACTTTTAATTAACAATACTGAGAGTAACCTTCAATTTTACTAAATATCTAAAAACTATCTCTAATACAAATTAGAAGTCATATCACAATTTACAATACAAAAAGTTTTTTTTTAGAGTACTCTTAATAGCAGCCTCCTTTATACGAGTATATCACCACCTCAGCCAAAAACCTTTTTTTTTAATTATTATTATTTTCCTATGTTTCAAATTAAATCCAGTCTTCATTCTTCAGGAAGGAATATCAGACCATTTTCCTCAGGAAGAAATACTAAACCACTTCCTTCAAGCAGAAATATAAAAAATTGAAAGATCTTAATTAAATATGCATTATTTAAGTGAAGGTAAAAAGCAAGTCCTATTGAAGTACTATGATGAGAAACCATACTATTTTTTTTCCCTTTAAACAAACAGAATCAGGGTAGATTAATAAGTGTTATTAAAGCACCCCTGGAAACATGCACATTTTCTTTTGCAGAAATAAGGCATTACTGCCAAATTTGAAAGGATAATTCTGTTTAGCCTTTCCTACAATATGCAACGTGCCTTTTCTTCCTCACAGCAAAAGCCATCCTGTCAGATCAGACCAAAATAAATGATTCTCAAATTTTAAACTGAAGTCAACCTGAGTCTTTTCAAAAAGCCTTTGGTTACTGATTAAGCTATGGAGAAAACACTCAATGACTGGTAATCTGAAATATATCACCATTAGTTATTATTAAAGCAAACTCAAAAGCAATAGCTTGGTTTTAATAGAAAGTTTGCTATATATAATGAAATTCCTTAAAACAGCATTAGTACCATGGGGTTTTAGATGGGAATTTACAGTAGTTTATTACAACAAGTCATCAATTTAACTGCCACAGTGACTGCATATAAAATGTTTTTCTGATCCTCAGAAATTATAATGCAAGTTAAGCAGATACAGTGTTGTATTGTTGATTTACTGATTGAGTTATTTATTTGCTCCAGAGCCACCCAGTTTGGCAGAGGGTCTAAGAAAATATTCCAAAAACATTTGTTATTGTCCAATTCATAAAATAATTCATCAAAATGTCTACAAAATTATAGATATAAACACTGAAAATAGTAAACAGAGCATAGCTCAAGATACAGGCACATAATGCATTTAGCAGCAAGGCTAAATTTCTTGTTATTAGCAGCAACTCTGTCAAGTAGTGACAGTTGCAGTTAGTAAGGTCTTGTGACATTAACAACATTCTCTGCAATACCCTAAACAGGTACTGAGTAATCTTTAATCTCCACCACAGCAGTATTCTACCTCATTCAAGTCTGTTAGTCAAATGACTAAATTAAATAATTTTGAAGTAATGGTCTAGGCAGACTAACCCATCATCTCTTAATGACAGATGCCACTAATCAAATTTCATGGAGATCAGTTAAAGATAATGTACCACATGTTAATTATAAACTCCCTCAAACTGAACAGAACAATAAATGCCAGCAAAATCTTTCAGCTGTAAACATATGATCAACAAATAAACAAAATTGAATTCGAAGTTCAGTTAGAAGCACTGCACATTTTTTTTTGCAGAACACAAAATATAATTTTTATATTTTATAAATAACTTCTATAAACATAATAGAATAACAAACTAATAAAAATTCAATTATAAAATCTATAAATATAATTTTGGGGATTTAAGAATGATTAGTGATAAGACGTGTATTTGTTGTTATCAATATTGAGGTGTGTTAGTAGAGGATTTGACAAAATCGTACCAACCTGGTGCGACCATAAAGGACGTAACTGAGTCTATTAGAGAGCAAAAGGAAAGGGTGAAAGAAATGATTGTTGTGGCAGGTACAAATGATTTGAAAGGAGATAAAATGGAAATGATAGAAGACCTGAATGAATTGTTTGAGGTAGCAAAAGAAAAGAGTGAGAGAGTTAGAATGATTAGTCTTTTGCCACGGTATGACAGTGAAATGTTTAAAAGGAGGGCCATAATTGCGAATGACTTTATGTGTGGGTTATGTATGACGAGTGGTGTGGAATTTGTGGATGTGTGGAGTGAGTTTGATGGGTGAAAGGATCTATATAAGATGGATGGCTTGCATTTGAATGGTTACGGTGTAAGAAAACTTGAGAAAGTGTTGCTGAATGTAGTGAATGTGCAAATTCAGGGAAACTAGACTTGTTAAGGGGGGGGGGGGGGAGTAGATATACAGTCCTTATGGAAGCAGTCGAATGTAAGAATGAATATAATATGCCAGAGCAAATAAGGACAACAAATCTGAGTGGGATAGTTAATATAAGGCATCAAGGTAGGGTTGGGGCTAATGGGGGTCTTAAATTCATGTACACTAATACTAGGAGTATTAGGAACAAGAAGGAAGAGTTTTTGGCCATGGTTGGCACTTCCAGACCACAGGTTATAGGTATTAGTGAAACATGGCTGACTGTAGATGATATAGCTAGTGGGATTGAATGTGATGGGTATAGTGTGTTCAGGAATGACAGGGAGAATAAAATGGGGGGTGGGGGAGGAGTATTGTTGATGATAGCTGATGAGCTCCAGCCAAGGAGAATAGAAGTTGAATTGCAGGATAGAGAAAAGAGCACATTTGAGGCCATTTGGTGTGAGATTGTGGCTAGCAGAACTAAATATACAATTGGGTGCTGCTATAGACCAGGTGATGGAAAAGATGGTGGTGACAGTATGCACAAGCAAATAGAAGAAATGGGTGGAAGGAGGGTGATTATTATGGGAGATTTCAACTATGGTCGCATTGATTGGAGTGAGGAGAGGACACACGGAAGGAAGGAACTGGATTTTATGCGGTTATTAAGGGATAACTATCTGCGACAGCATGTAATGGAAAATACTAGGGTCAGAGAGTGCTTGACCTAGTAATTACATCTGAGGATTTGGCTGTAACAAATATGACCACATTGCCACCAATCGGTGAGAGTGATCATAGGGTCTTGACTTGGGAGGTGGCTAAAGGTGTAGAATTTTCAATTAAGACAGGGTACATGTGGAATTATCGGGCTGGAAAGTATGACAAGCTTAGGAATTTGATTGGTTCAGTGCCATGGCATGTATAACTGCAAGGACTAGAAGTTGATAGTGCATGGGAGGTAGTTAAGAAGTGCTTGCATGAAGCAATGGCTGACTGTATACCTAGAGTCTGAATAATAAATCAAGTAGGGGTTAAATGGATGAATAACACCATTAAGCTTGAGTTGCAAAAAAAGAAACAACTATGGAGGGAATTTAAGGAGAAGGGTGACCGGCAGGCACATGAACGGTCTAAAGCGCAGGCCAGAAGGGTGACGAGTGTGGTAAGAAAAGCAAAAAAGGATTACGAAAGAACATTTGCCATGCAGGCTAAAGAGAATCCTAAACAGTTTTTTAGATATGTAGCAAGTAAAAGGAAAAATGTACATGGCAGATTGATTTTAAAGAATGCCGATGGTAGGGAGATAACTGAATCATTTGAGATAGTTGAGTTACTGAGTGAGCACTTTGCAAGAGTATATCATCCAGGTGGTGACATTGCAGAAACGAATAAACCAGTAGATTATACGGGAATTGTGGTTAATGAAGTGGAGGTGAGTAGTCTGTTGCATAACCTCAATGTCAATACATCTGTGGGATTGGATGGTATACCAGCTCGTGTTGTACGAGAAGCAGCTAAAGAGTTGTCAGTACCCTTGACCATTTTGTTTAATTTGAGTCTCGGGTCTGGGTTAGTCCCGAGCGGGTGGAAAGAGGGGAAAATAGTTCCACTGCATAAAGGTGGTTCCAAGACTGCTGTTGTAAATTACCGACCGATTAGCATATCAGGAATTATTGTCAAGGTCTTAGAAAAGAATACAGGATTGGATAGATGAAAATGGGATATTGTATGGGGGACAACATGGTTTTGTGAAGGGTAGATCATGCCTCAGTAACTTGCTCACGTTTTATAACACAGTGACGGCTGAACTGGATAGGGGTAATGGGTTTACAGTGATACTACTGGACCTTGCCAAGGCCTTTGATAGGATACCACATGGAACCCTAATCAGTAAACTGGAGCAGATGGGTATAGATATAGGGTTGGTGAGATGGATAGGAGGGTGGTTGAAGGAGAGATATCAAAGAGTGGTTTATTCAGGAGTGGAGTCTAAAAGACGTCTTGTGACTAGTGGAGTGCCACAGGGCTCTGTTCTTGGACCACTGCTTTTCAATTTGTTCATCAATGATATTGGAAAGGATCTGAGAGGAAGTGTTCACTTGTTTGCTGATGATGCAAAGTTGGGTAGAGCAATTGTGAGTGCACAGGATGTCAAAATTTTACAGGATGATTTGGATAGTTTGGAGGACTGGGCTAGGAAAAATGGATGTCAATTTAATGTGGCAAAGTGTAAGGTTATGCACTTTGGGGTGAAAAGAATAGCAGCAGTATATCGCATTGGTGAAACCTTACTCCAGGAGATTGATGAGGCCAGGGATTTGGGAGTGTTGGTGGATAGGGAGTTGAAGTTTAGGGGGCACATTGCAAAAGTAACTAAAACAGCTCACCAAATCACTTGGCTTCTGAAAAATACTTTAACATGCAGAGACGAACAAGTTGTTGTTCCTCTGTATCGAGCCTTGATAAGACCCCATCTGGACTTCTGTGCCCAGTTACGGGCACCAGGGTTTCTTCGTCATGGGGAGGAAGTGGAGAGGGTCCAGAGACGAGTGACCAAGATGATAGCTGGTCTGTGGAATGAACCTTATGAGAATATGTTGAAGATTTGTGGGTTGCAGAAATTGGACGATAGGCGAAGGAGGGGTGATATGATTGAGACATTCAAATTACTGAAGGGTTTTTATAAGATTGATCCAGAAGATATTTTTGAAAATATGACTGGTGGTGGGAGGACTAGGGGCCATGCATGGAAGCTGGGCAAGAGCGTGGTTGACAAGGGTGTTAGAGCTAGGTTCTTTACTTGGAGAGTGGTAAATGAGTGGAATAAGCTTCCAGAGTCTGTTGTGGATGCTACGACTGTGAATGAGTTCAAGGCAAGGTATGATAGATACTGTGTGAATGTTGAATAGTTGTTCTTGACATGATGTTAGGGCCTCCCTCGATGAGTCTGTCGACTCCTTGGAGTTTCCCGGAACAATAATAATAATAATAATATCAACTCTGAGTTTTAATTAAATGCAAGCACAGCTAATGCGCGTGTGTACACACACACACACATATATATTATATTATATTGTAGAATTAGTTAATGTGAATGCTAACATACAATGGAGGTAACTAGCAATTAGTTTAACTTCAATATGAGAAGTTATGTGTGATGAGGACTGCATGTAAGATGTATTCATCAAATGCGATGAATACATCTTACACGGGATGTTTGTGCTTATGACAGGCAGGTGATTTAGCCAAGAAAGAATATATCTATGAATGGAAATGGTTTATAGGAGGAAGGAGGGGAATTTGAATTTTGAGGTATGCATATTGTGAATGTGAAGTTTTAAATGCAAGCAAGATCTCTAAAAAGGGATCAAATGAGCAGCTTGGCTAAATCACCTACCTGTCACAAGCACAAACATGGATGTTTGTGCTTGTGACAGGCAGGTGATTTAGCCAAGAAAGAATGTATCTATGAATGGAAATGGTAAGAAGTAAGAGAGACAGAGAGAGCAAGATATATGTAATATGGAAACAGCAGAGCAGAAGAAACAATACAAGAGTGCAGTACAATGACAAAAAAAACCTCCCAGTTATAATGAATACTTCATAATATTGCCAGCCTGGTTGGCCGAGTGGTTAGCATATCTGCTCTCCAGTCAAAAGGCTGTGGGCTCGAATCCCACCATGGGCATGGATGTTTGTGCTTGTCTGTGAAAATACTAGTGGCGGTGGTTGGCAGTAGATGATGAAAAGTAGTAGTTAGCGGATTGAGTGGTGGAGAGTTGTAGAGTAGGTGCCCTCCTTCCATGAGTCTTTGGACTCCCTGGAGGCGTAATTTAATAATAATAATAATATAAAAGAGAAACTGAAGAGACTGGCAAACTGCTTAGTTATCAGGAAAGTTAAGAAAAGTGAAGAAATGAGGGGAAAATAATGGTGAGAAAGAACAGAAAATGGTGAGAAAGAACAGAAAATGGTGAAAACAGATATAAATGATATATTGTGATTCTATGATTAGGGGTTTAACTAAACAAGCAAATGACAAAGTGTACTTTTCAGAAGCAAAGATTCATGAATCAAGTTTAATTACATGATTATTAGTATAGTGGCTAGTTATTATACATGTTCAATACACCAGAAGCATCAAGAAAGCCATAGATTTTTGGTATATTGGTATGCATATTTTTTAGTATTGGTATGGAATTAGTGAGACCTGACTAAGAGAAGGGGATAGAATGTGATGAGTACTAGCTATTCAGGAAGGACAAGAAGAATAAAAGATGAGAGAGTATGGCTAATGACTGCAGAAGGCTTTACTCCAACCAGAGTAGATATTTCAAATGGTGATGGTATTGGTAAAAGTAGTAGTTTGAGTAATAGTGTCAATGGGTTTGAAACCTGTTTGGTGTGAGGTAGAAGCAGAGAGAGGTTAATAGAACAAAATACATAGCTGGATGCTGCCACAAGCCAGCCTCTTTTAAGCAAGACTGAACTGCACACAGAATAGCAATCCTCAGGGAAACAAGTGGAAGTGTCATTATGGATGATTTCAACAATGGAGATATAGAATAGGAGATATATATATATATATATATATGTTAAAGATATCAAGCTATTTTAAACCTGGTTTTACTCCATTTCCCAAGTAAGCAAACAGACAAATACGTCAAGTTTGCACCTGCATGTAATGCAAGTCTAGCTGACCCTGCAGGTAGTGCAAGACCAAGATAACTCATGGTAAAAGTAGAATAAGCTCTGATCACTAATCTTAATATTTACCCATAATGCAAAGCACATCTCCTGGAGGAGATGTATGATGCTTTGTATTAAAGGCAATGGGCCACTACCCAGACCGGTTTCGACCTTTATTGAGGTCTCATCAGTGGGAGCCAGGCTAGAAATATGAAGATTTTAGTAATACAGAGCTTATAAGTATTTTACCAGAACAATTTATTTTTATTTATTATACATAACATTTATTAAACCCAAGGTAAAATACTTTCTATATATATATATATATATATATATATAGAGAGAGAGAGAGAGAGAGAGAGAGAGAGAGCAGAAAACATGCAAACTAAAGTAGAGGGAATTCATAGAGCTCTTGAGAATGACTAAAATCAGCAAAAACAGACAAGGGATCAAATGCTTTAGCAGTAGCTGAAGTGCGAAGCAATCAGTTTAGTAAGGTACATATCCAAGGCAGCCATTAATTATCTGGATGCTAAGGATAAAAAGGTAGAAGTGAGTGAGTTGGAAGTATTAAAGCTACTGCAAGAACTTGATTGAAAGACAGCAATGGAATGGACAGGGAACGGATGTGATATCAACAATGGTGTTGATATCACATCCGATGACATTGAAGAAACATGCAAGAGAATAGGAAATGTCACTAACTTTATTGTTCAACTCATTAGGAAATATGCATGTGTTGTATACAACATATGCATATTTCACATGTTATTAAATATTTTACACATTATTAGATCAAAAAAGGAATGAAGATATTTTAAAAGAACTAAAAATAAAATCAATAGAAGAAAAACTAAACAATTATAAACAAAAATGGATTGAACATGTAAACCGAATGGCCAACACCCAATATTCCTAAACAAATACTAAAATATAAGCCAACTGGAAAGAGAAGGCAGGGTAGACCTCAAAAAAGGATATTGGATGGATAATGAGACCAGAACAGGCTTATATGGCCTATACCCATAATTAGTGTTATGATGATGATATGCATATTTCCTAATGAGTGAAGGAACCAAGATATTTCCATTATATAAGGATGCGATATCAACAATGGTGTGGAAGGAACATGCAAGAGAACTGGAAATGTCACTAACTTTATTGTTCAACTCATTAGGAAATATGCATGCATTGTACAACATATGCAAGTTTCCTAATGAGTGAAGGAAACCAAGATATTTTCATTATATAAGAATGTGATATCAACAACGGTGTGGAAAGAACATGCAAGAGAACTGGAAATGTCACTAATGTTATTGTTCAACTATTGTTCAAGCCATGCCATCCTGTATAATCCTTTATACAGGATGGCATGGCTTTGTTAAGAAGAATAGGCCTTGCTTTAGCAATTTGCTAAGACTATACTTGTGTGATTGCAAAGCAGGATAAGGGAATGGATATACTACAATACTTTTGGATTTTGCATACCAGAAGTTGTTATACAAACTCAAAGTAATGAGTATGCAAAATAGGCTTGTGACATAGCTAGGAGAGTGGCTAACTGATAGATATCAGAGTTATGTATAGCACCACCAAGTCCAAGAGGACAGTGACCAGTGAAGTACAATAGGGTTCTGTATTTGAATTATTGTTGTTTGAATTGTCTATTAATGACCCTGGGTTTGGTCAGGATAGTAATATACATTAACTCTCTGATTATGCAAAATTAAGAACAGTGATAAGGGATATTTTTAGTACATAATTTTTGCAAGCAAATGATGATATCAGTTCAATGTTTTAGCACAAGGTTATGCATTTTTAACTGAGGACACACACACACTGCAGGCAGATTTAATAGTAATTTGCTTTCAGTGGTTAATGAAACTGGAAACCCTGTGTTTGCAGACAGTGTTAAAGTTCAGGGAATCAAACAGCCAAAGTGGTTAAGTCATCATATCGAATAACTGCAACACTGAAGATAACACTAACTTGTAGAAATTGGGAAGTTCTATCTTCCCCTATACAAGGCTTTGATAACAATGCATTGATTACAATGCTCTGATATATAGTTTCCTGGTTCTTCTCATGGCATGTCAAGTGCGTGTGTGTTGTCCACTTCACTACTAGTGGATGTTGCAAGTGCACCTTCAATGAATGTTTTTAAAGAAAAATAATATAAAAAAATAAAAAATATATAATACATCTTTAGACACTACATGACTTGGAAGAAGCCCTCCTTCCCTCTCTCTCTCTCTCAGCAAGTTCTTTAACTCTTGAAGGAAATTGCATAATAATAATATTTAAAAAAAGTCAAAATGGAAATTTTTCTTTAATTGAAATAATTTAAAGAAAATTACCTATTAAGTAGCAGTGGTCGACGGTCCATAAGATATTCAAACCTAGAAAGATGCAACTCCAAATCAAGATCATCTACAGAAAAAATTAAAAATAAATAAATAAAAATGATTCACTGTATATTTCATTTTGTTAGACAAAAAAACTAACGTAGAAAAAAAATTAGTGATAGGAAACCAGCTATGAAATATTAACAGTATGTGACTCATGTATATTACATAACATAATATCATATATACTCCTGAGAGAACGAACTGCAAAATGATATTAAATTAAATCAAGATTTAAATACAAAACAGTGAAAAACCTTTATAATACACAGTAGTCAATAATTCTGCATAAATTTACAGAATGTTAGTTCCAATTTAATTTTGTAGTAGAAGTGGAAAAAGAATTTAAGGTATGCAACAATTCACATTTCATTTCTACTCTGAAATTAAAGGCCATATGTCTATCCTTTCCTTCCATATGTCTATTTTTAGGGTAACCATTTTAACTCCTTAAACAAAAAGTACACACCCACCCACCCACCCAGTATATAATTAACCACCTTACCGGCCATTATGGATCAAATACTCAAATACGCATCCTCATATGCTTCGTATCCATCATATATTTCAATGTAATACCAATGGTATTACAATTTTAATATGCACTTCGCATCCATGATAACCTTGACGTCTATAGACGTCTTGGCCAGTAGCATGTGTCAAGACTGTGTCAAGTCTTGTCACAGTTAAAGTCTGTGTCAAGATCCAACATATGCACAAAAAACTATGGAAAATAAAATTCAAATTAAAGAGATGTCATAAATTTAAAAAACAGTCATGAGATAAAACCAGGAAATTCATATCAATATTCTATATATATATATATATTGTGAAATGAGTTGAATGGGAGTTTAATAGTAAAACACAACTAGTTGCAGCTTATAACAGCCTTCATCAGGTGACATTATAAAAGAAAAAACACTAAACACTGAAGGTTAAAAAAACTATGAACAACATAGAGTCTCTATACATAATTAGTATGAAAACGTTGTAGTTGTATTTAAAGCTGTTCTTTCGTTTGTTGCATTGTTAGGAGAGTGCATGCTTGCAGCATCACGTGAACGCCAGTACATGATTACAGCTGAATGACTATCTGGGAGGTTGTAGCTCAAATTATTATTCAGATGTTCAGGGTTGAGGATGATTTCCCTAGATTCTATGATTTTTCTCTCCAATTCATCATGGCAATGAAATCCCAGACAGATCTACTATGTTAGTAGATCTGTCCCAGCAGACTGTATGACTTGGGGTTTCATCATTAGGATTAGCCAAGAAAAAGATATGGCTTGATAAGGAACTGGCTCGTTGTCTCTTGTAAGCAATGTCCCTCATGTGTTCCTCCATTCATAATTCAATAGATTGTCTGTCTGGCCAAAATAAGGAATATCACAATCACACCAAATTTTGTACACACACACACACACAGACACACACATATATATATATATATATATATATATTTGCAGAGGAGTTAACTACTTTTAGTTTTCTTTCTTCTTTTTAAAAATACAATACAAGATTTCAAACATTTCAATATTTCAAGAATATCCATTTTATGCTTAGCTGATCTGCTTTATATATATGGAAATTGTCATCAACATCATCATCATCTTCCATTTGTACATTAGGCACACAGACACACACCAAACTAATCTAACTTCATAAAAAAAACTTTTTCTAATGGAGGATGGTTATGCCTATTCATTATATGCTGTGCTGTTTGTCAACTGCATGTGATAACAGATTAGTCTGCCTGTATGAGAAGTGAAAAACTAGATTTCAGGGAGGAAATCCTGCCTCTTCCAGATTTACAGAAATGTCTTAGGGAAATTCTGAAGAAACAGGAGAAGGGATAACAACAACAGTACAAGCATCTACCATATTTCTGCTTAGATCATATGCATGTCTCATTACTAGCTCTGTTCCAATAATAAAATGTGCATAAATTCACATTGAGAAATCACAGACATTTTTAAGTTTCTTGTTATATTCCTCAGCCATATATTTCATCTAATGAACAAGATGTTCAAAGATAACTCTGTTCCTGACAGTTCAGACTCTGGTACCTGATACTGATAGTCAAAAGATTGATAAGGCAGGCCTTTATTTAGGTTTACTGTTCCTCTATCAGATTATGAATTTGCCACCTTAAGTTGTTCCTCATCTCAAGCTTTTCCTTCACATGATTTGGTAAAATTGAAATAAAATATAATCAAATAGAAATCAAATAGTTAAATAGAATCAGTCATCTCAAAATTGAAAAAATATGAAATCAGCTGGAATTGATAGAAATCATAATGAAATACGAAAATATGAAGATAACGAAATTACCAAAACACGAGAAATTTAATTAAACATACCTGTAAGAAAGACAGTTTCCCACTGAATGGAGAACGAACATTACAGTAGCAACATTACAAAAGGGAAGCAGCGTTTTTTTTTTTTTTGTTTTGTTTTGTTTTCTGGTGGGGGGGGGGAGAGTATACAATGGCATGTTGTACTGACACCTTTATTAACAGTGACATACGGATATGGCATCGCTGTAATTTTTATATTTTCCTGTTAGAAATGAATGAGTACCAGCACCTATTGTTTAACAACAAAAAAAAAAAAAGTGCTGAAGGGAACAATATCTGAACCTAAAAACCATTAAGAAATAATTCATAATATTCATAATAATTCATAAAGAAAAATAATTAATTTTTCATAATTTTCATAAATTTATATTCAAAGTGAAACACCAAAACAAAAACATTTGTTTCTGTTTTGGTGTTTCACTGAATATAAACTATTATCTGATTTTATTATTATTCGAATTCCATCATGGGCATGGATGTTTGTGATTGTCTGCAAAAGTGGTGGTGGTGGACAGTAGATGGTGTTGGTGTAGTTGCAATTCGTTGTAGTTGGCAGATTGAGTGATGGAAACAGAGTTGTAGAGTAGGTGTCCTCCCTCGATGAGTCTTTGGGACTAACTGGAGGTATAATAATAATAAAAATTTTAAATAAGGATGCTTTTGCATCCAGTGAAAAGAAGACATGAACATTTGTTACATTACATACTACGATCAAAATTATTAAATTTAGTGATGCTGGTGTATCAAACACTGAGATAAGCCACAGCCTAAACTTATATTGCACTACTATTGTTACAATTTTTAAAACAAAAATAAAGTTGTTAGTGAACGAAAAGCACTACACTAGTTTCAATCTACATTATTACTTGTAATGATGTAGATTGAAGACCAAAACTGGCTGGTATGTTCAACTCAACCATTCATTCAGAATATATTTCATTTGCGAAAATTATTCTAAATTTTTTGTTTGCATATCTCTGACATATATGAATGTTTTATTTAACTCATTTATGTACAACTACGGACTATTTAAAAGCATTATTAAATCATTACATGAATATACAAGTGGGGGGGGGGGAGACAGTGATTAGCTATGCAATATACAACAGTGGTCTGGAACCTAACATGTCACATGACTGAGGTATACCCGAAACAGAAAAAGCAACTGAAATAAACCAATATTCATGCATGTCATTAACTTAGAGAAAGTTTTACAGAATTGGATTACAGGATGCCCTGAAAGTACTAGAATCAAAAAATATACCAATGCAAGTTATTAAAACAATCAAAGATATTACACATTCAGTTTTTGGGTACAATAAAATATATCAACACAAAGAAAGGAATCAGATAAGATGATTCTTTCAGTCTATGTAAAAAAAAAAAAAAAAAAAGGTAATTGCAAAAGAACCAATAAAATGTGAATTAGAGCTAAATGGAAAAATACCTGAACAAGTAATGAAATTTAAATACTTAGGAAGAAATGTGAAAAAAAAAAAAAATAGAATAAAGTCAGAAAAAAGAAACTGCAAGAATATGTAAATCAGTACTCTGACCAATACTAACTTATGCATGTGAAATAAGAATAGAAACATCAAAAAACAACGTGTGAAATGAAAATGTTAATAAAAATAGCTAACAAAATAAATTTTAATAAAGTAAAAAGATTTATGAAGAATGTCAGTTACAATCTATGAACCAATATGTACAAAAAAAGAGAAGATCAGAATGGAATAAACATAGTAATAGAACAGACTCAAAATGAATAGTGAAACTAGCAAGAGAGTAGGAAACAACAACAAAAAAAAAAGACTAGTTGGTATGTAACAAAAATGATTGATGAAGAGCCTACACCGAAGTATCATAGATGCAACATGCTGAAGCTTAATGCAAGAAGAAGAAGAAAGCAGAAAGCATAAACATAATATACAGGTAGATTAACATTTTTCCATATGCAATTAATGAACTGCTTTTTAATTTGTTGCATTTCACTACATTTTTGGATTCCATGGTGAAAAAATCACACACGTTAAAGGCCATCTCAACACTGTCACTGCCATCTCCAACATGATCAGCAATTAAAGCATAACTCAGATAAAGATTTCTGATAGATTTTTGTAAAAAATATTTATAAAGTTCTTTGCTGAAAATTGCTTTTGTCAAAAATCTATAAACATTAAAATTGCTATAAACTGTTGTGAAAAGCAATCTTTGGAAATGCAACCTACTGAAATTAAGAAAGGAATGAAAGGTACAGAACAATGTAGACTTAATTGCCTTCACCAAACACGCTGGTGTGGTATTAATATGCTGCTATATAAGTCACTGCATTCCACCCCCTTTAATAACAGCATGTTATGAAATAATTACTGCATTAGCTAACACAGTTACTGTATCAGGAATCAAGAATGCCAGAGATTTAAATTAACTTCTAGGTACATAGATGAATACATAGAATACACACATAACAGATGAATGGGCATGTTTTCTATAAAGAACTCAAAGCAAAAAAATATATATAAAACAGACTAATAATCAAATAATAGACATCAAAACTTGAATATAAGACATAAAAAACGATAAGTGTTCATGCATGTAGTTTTAACCCCCACCTCCTCCTCCTCCTCCTCTCTCTCTTTCTCATGCCCACACCCACACAACAAATGTAAGCCTAAACAGCAGCAGTGACGAAATTTTTATTTGTACTGCTTATTTCAGGATAAGCAATATAAACAGCTGGAGAAAAAAAATACAAACTGCATTTCCAGTTTTAAACTTGCACGTAAGTGTAAAGAATTACCACCTACTAGAGGCATTGCTCTCATGACAGATTAACCCCATATTAGACTTATTTTTAGAAGTGTACCCACAATCTGTTAGAGGACCAACAGTTTGCTAAAATTGATTTTCCTCAGAGGTGCCTTAGACTTGCAAACAGGATAAAAGCACACAGAATGCAGTTATAAAATATACAGAAAATTTGTTTATCGCACATGCAAGAATACGACCTTTTTATATTAGCACTTTGCTCTAGAATGATATTTCATCATATAATACAAAAACACAAAACATCTAGTTTAGTTTCCAAAGAAACCGGGCATAGAAATTCAATTAGCATCTTTGAAACTCAGAAATATCCACAATAAAAGTAAGGCAACAGTAGAATTCAGCAAACAAAACTGTCAATTATCTTGAAAATGAATTTGCATACAGGTTTAGAGTCAAGGGGTGCTTAAGGGTCAAAGTTGTATAACTCAGAGGAGACCTCCACATAGCCTTTAAAGGAATGTGGAGAACCGACCAGGGCTTCTGACCTAATGTCCAATCCTCACCTTCTCGTGGTGCACCCTGTTGGGTATCTACTTTGATACTGAACGAACGAGGATGGGCTGGCAATTTGGGATTTAGCCGACAAAATTGTATTCTTATTGGTTAAACCAAAATAAAAAATGATGGTACAACATGACAAAATTTCATGACGGCTGGGGCGTCGCCCGGTTAAACAAGGCCCCCGTTGCTTTCGCCAGGGAACCAGGGTGAACAGCAAAAAGTCAGCTACTGGAACAAATCTGAAAACAAACCCCAACTCAACATCACCGGAGTTAAAGATCGGTACTATCAACGTAAGAAGCCTGAATGGCAAAGAAATGGAGCTAGCTGAGGAATTAGATAAGTACCAGATCGACATAATAGGGGTGACTGAAACAAAAAAGACCAAAACTGGTGAGATCTTTCTGAGCAATAAATACAAAATGTTATATTCAGGCAATGACAATCAAGGAAAAGAAGGAGTAGCCATAGTATTCAACAGTAAATACGAGGCTAATCTTCTTGAATGGCAGTCAGTCTCAAGTAGAGTAATGTGGGCAAATATGAGAATGGGGAACTGGACAATGAGACTTATTTGTGCCTATGGTCCCACAGAAGGTTCTACTAAGGTAGTAAGTGGAGGAATTTTTTGACGCCTTAGAAAAAAAGGGAAAAGTTGGTCCTTGTTGGGGATCTAAATAGCAGAGTAGGAAATGATTGTGAGACATACAAAAATATTTTGGGAAAATTTGGTGAAAAGAGCAAAGCTAATAATAATGGCAAATATCTATTGGATTTCTGCTCAGGACATGGACTGGTTATTACTAACACCATGTTCCAACATAAAAATGTGCACAAATTCACATGGAGAGAAGAGGCTAGGAATAAGAAAAGTCTCATTGACTATGTTATTGTTGATAGTGATGTTTTCTCCCTGGTGCAGGGCACCAGAGTGTACAGAGGATTTGAAATTGGAAGTGATCACTATTTAGTCTTGAGCAGGATAAAATTGAATTTCATATTGAAAAGAATAACATGTAAGAAAGTTTTAAAGCGAATAAAACTTGAGCAGCTCACAGATGTGAACTGTAGACTAAAATACAGAAAGATTATTAAAAAGAAAATGAAAGAGTTTGAGAACAGGAATCAAGCCTTGGAGATTCAGTGGCAAACTCTGAAGAAAACATTGATTGATTCTGCCAGAGAGGCATGTGGTGAGGTTGTGTGCAAGGATAAAAAAATCAGAACTCCCAGGTGGATACAGGAAGTTAGAGGCAGTGAAGGAAAAGAAGAAAGCATATCAAAAGTTCCTGGCAAATAAGTCAGCTTTTACTCTTAAGAATACAGAGACAAATGTAAGAAAGCTAAACAGTGTGTAAAACTAGCTAAACAAAAGTCATGGGAGGATTTTGGCAAGAATATAGAAAATAAATATCAAGAAGGTGGCAAAATATTCTGGAGGTTGTTGAAGAAGCTTAGGAATGGAGGAAAGAGTGCTGTAAAAGGAGTTAGAGATGATAAAGGTGACATGAAAACAGGAGAAAAAGATATCCTTGAAGTATGGAGTAATTACTTTGGAAAAACTGCTAAATGAAACAAGTAGTGATGACAGCACAGTGATAAAAAACACTGACCAGGCATGCAGTCAGGAATACATATCCATACTTGAAGTAGAAAAAGCCATCAAAGGCTTGAAATGTGGAAAGGCAGCAGGAGTAGATGATATTTGACCAGAAATGCTGAAGTATGGTGGTATAAAAGTCTTACAGTGGCTGCACTGCATAGTTCAGAAAGCCTGGACAGAGGGACGAATTCCCAATGATTGGAGTAGGGCTCTCATAATACCCATATATAAAAAGGGAAATAAAACTGAATGTGAGAATTATAGAGGTATTTCCCTACTGAGTGTTCCTGGCAAGATCTATGCAAGTTTATACTTGAGAAACGATTGAGAAGAATTGTGGAAGAAAAGCTTGGTGAAGAACAAGCTGGATTCAGGCCAAATATAGGCTATCAGGATCAGATCTTCACTTTACGATAAATAGTCGAGAAAGCCGGGGAATATAACAAAGATCTGTATTTAAGTTTTGTCGATTTGGAAAAGGCATATGACAAGGTGCCAAGAGAGAAGCTATTCAATACGCTGTAGTTATATGGTGTCAATGGGGCATTATATCAAGCAATACTTAGTCTTTATTTGAGTTGTAAGTCAGCAGTTAGAAATGAAGGAAGTACAGGAAGATGGTTTAATGTTAAATCTGGTGTGAGACAAGGATGTACATTATCCCCTCTGTTATTCATTATCTATATGGATCACATTATGAAGGAAAGTGGTATTAAACATGATATCAAAATTGGAGATGTTAATGTCAGCTCTTTGCTTTATGTTATACGTCTAAATAAATCCGCTACAAGTCTGCAAGATTCTCTGACTAAATTGAATAGCTGTTGTAATAGATATGGTATGAAGGTCAGCAATAAAAAGACAATGAAAATAGGCAGAATCATTGAAAATGTCAACTGTGTTGTGAATGGAGAACCTGTGGAACAAGTAAAACATTTCAGCTACTTAGGCACGATTTTTACTGAAGATGGTAAATTAAATATAGAAATAGACAACAGAATCAGCAAAGCTGGTATGGTGGGAAGTCAATTGAATAAATTCATATGGAATAAGAGAGAAATTATTTGGAACACTAAATTAACTGTATACAACACAGTGTTCAAACCAGTTTTAACTTATGGATCTGAGAGCTGGGTCAGAGGTAAAACACTTGACCAAAGACTAGAGACCGCAGATATGAGACCATAGCACCTGAGATATGCTAATCTCAGGTGGTATGGTCATTTAAATAGAATGGGAGAGGAAAGATTAGCAAAACAAGTGTTCTCTGCCAGGTTGGCAGGAAAGCGACCCAGAGGAAGACCAAGATATAGGTGGATTGATACGGTACAAAGTTCCTTAGACGATAGAAATATAAGATCTGATAATGTTGTAGTCTTGACAAGTAACAGACTGATTTGGAGGAAAATTGTAGATAGGAAGTTAGTAATGATGTAATTTTTTCATGTAGTACTGTCATATCCTGTACATCCCTTGAGGGTACATGGCAGGAATTTGATGATGATGTTTAGAGACAATAAATTTACTCTGAAATGATGAATTATAAAAGCCAAATCACAAATCTGAAGCCCATTAACTGTCAATTTAATGGGCTTCTGATCATAACCCATACTATCTATCAGTATACAGATGTTTGATAGATGTAAAATATCCCTCCTTTACATGTTGCTTGAAACAAGTCCACTAGATACAGTCAGCTTAAATGCAGCTATTTCTAAGAGCTTTACTGTACGCTTTTACTGCTATTTAACAATTTCTTTATATGAGGTATGGCTATTAAATAATGAGACAAGGCGTGCTGTGAATCGTGTACTCGTAGCAGTGGAATGTGCTTGTGCCATGAATGATCTTGAAGGTTCTAAAAGCAGTTGAGATAAGCACTGTTCACTGTTGCTTGTAGTTAGTCTGTAGGCAGTTATAAAAGAAACAAGCATGAAGTCGCTTTGCCTGAATAATGTCTAACGTTAAACTCTAGCAGCGCATTAATCCAAATTCCTTGTAAAATTGAAGAAATCGCCAACCGAGTGTTTGAAACTGTTGCAGGAGGTGTACGGTGATAATGTAATGTCACATGTGCGAATGTTTGAATGACAAACGCTTTGCTGTAGGTCGAGAAAACGTTGAACAAGATAAACGACCAGGTCTCTGTCACAGCAGGAAACGAAAAAAACGTGAAAATTAATGAAATTTTCCACAACGATTGCCAATTAAGGATTCAGATGATAGCAGACATGGTGCACATTGATAAGGAGACTGCACGATAAATTTTGCATGAGCAATCGAACATGAACAAAATCTGCAGCAAAATGGTTCCCAAAAACTTGTGTCAGGAACAGAAAGATGTCCGGAAACAAATTTGCACCAACATCATGGAACGGCTGACATCGGAGCAGGACTTGCAGAAGATCATCGCATGTGATGAGACATGGATTTTCTAGTATGATCCAGAAACAAAGAGACAATCGATGCACACTGGAAAACTCTCACATCACCGAGAATGAAAAATGCAAGAATGAGCAAGTCAAAACTGATGGCAATGCTGATCATTTTTTTTTTTTTTTTTATATCAATGGCGTGATAATGGTTGAATGGGTACCAGAGAGTCAGAAAGTTAATTAACCAACATTATTACCTTGAGGTTCTGGCCAAGATGAGAGAATGAGCGAGGAAGAAGAGACCCGATCTGCGGAAGAAAATTGCTTGGATTCTCCATCAGGACAATGCTCCAACCCACAGCGCACTGTCTGTAAAGCAGTATCTGGCTGATAAGAAGATCCCAGTGTTGGACCATCCACCTCCTTACTCGCTGGACTTAGCTCCGTGCGACTTTTACCTTTTTCCAAAGTTGAAATCCACATTGTAGGGCACCCATTTTCAATCAGTGGATGAGGTAAAGGAGAAAACAGCAGCACTACTGAAGCAGATAACACCTGGTGACTTACAGCACTACTTCCAAAAATTGAAAATTCGTATGCAACAGTGTATAGATAGAGGAGGAGGGGAGTATATTGAAGGGGATAACAATTAAGTTGTACAATTATAATAATAAACTACATTTTTGCAACCACTCTTGTTATTTAATAGCCACACCTCGTAAGTATGTAATTCACATTAAACAATAGAAACTCCTAGCATTTTCTATCTTGCATCAGTTTCTCTAGAAACTGCATTTCATTGATAAAACAGAATATCACAAAGTTGCTTCAGCTGTAATTTTCCTTGAAAACTGAAATTTAGACTAAGCAAGCACACAATAAATGCTAGAAGCACATTGGAAATCAAAATAATTTATTTTCTGTAGTCAGCATTATTTTCAGAAGTATTATTTAAATCTGAGTTTACAATAGCTAAGCTACAATAAACATACACTATAATGAACACCACTATAATGAAGTAATGTGCTCTAATTAAATAAGAAAAAGTCCTGGCCTACATTCTGCAGAATGCTAGTTGAAGCTCTCTATTACAAACAGTGAAAGCTAATAACATTCACTACAATGATCTGAATTTCCTAGCAAATAATATCACAATCAAAAGAAAATGGCAGAATAATTATACACTGAAGACAGAACACAAAGGATTTGCAGAAAATTTACATAAAGAACACAAAATGAAAATGTGTGAAAAAGTACACATGAAAATAATAATAGGATATGCATCAAGAAAGGATTAGGTGTCATTCATTATTCATAATAATGTTCAACAGTATAAACTACACCAAGAGAAAAAATATATTTATAAGAATACTAATATTTCACTAGTTTTCTACTCAGCATCATCAGAACACAATGTTAACTGTAACAGGCACATAGCACTAAGTAATTGTGGCAGCAATTTAAATTTCAGCCATCCCCTCACCCCACCCTGACATAACAATATTCAGAATCGCCAATTTGCACGTCATTTCCTATGGAGAAAAAGATATACAAACAGCTAGATGGGACTGCTACAGGTTCCCCTCTTCCTAATAGACTTCTATATGGAGCATTTTGATAACTAAGCTCTCAATAGAGCCATGCTTAAACCAACAGTTTGGCTGTCCTATATTGATGATGTGTTTGCTTCTGGCCTCATGGTCCAGACACATTAGATACTTTTTGTGCATCTTAACAATCAACTTCCTAAAATAAACTTCACTACAGAAAAAGAAAATAACAATAGATTTCCCTTTTTAGCCACACTAGTGAGAACTTCCTAATTGCTCATTATCCTTCTCTGTCTTTCCAATGACAACAGTGCACATAAAATAGATGCAATATTGCACGTACCTCCCATCCCTCTTACACTTAACACACAGGATCACAGCAAAATCATTGCCATCCCATATGTTAAAGGTACATCAGAAAAAATAGCCAAAGTTCTCTACAAATATTATCTCCATATTACTTTCAAGCCTTGCATTCAACTAACTACTGTCATACATTCTCCTAAAGACAGACTACATCGATTTAACATCCTGAAGTGTATAAAGTTTCTTGTGCTTACAATTTGGCCTACTTTGGACAGATAGGTACATCTGTAAACATCTACCTTGAAAAACAAAAAATATTACATCTGAGATTACCTGAATGGCAAGTTAGGATTGGCCGGCCATGCTCTAGATCAGGGTTTCTCAAACTGTGTTCTGCAGAAGGTGAATAGGTGTTCCGAGAGAAGTTCTGGAATTTGTTATTTTAGTTATCTAAGCATTTTTCATGAATAAATATTTTATAGTAGAAATATTCTGAGCAGAATAATATTTGAGAATATGTCGAAAAACTCAGACCAATAACACCTAATAACATCTGTGAATCATTAATTTTCACACATCAAAACCTTTCAACATTTGGGAAAGGGAATACTGCTGTTTATGATGGGTCATAAAAATTGCTTGCAAGCAGATTATAACAATGGATGGCATATCCTCTTTTCTTAAAACTGAAGGAAATGACATCTATGTAGCAAATGTCTGTGACCAAGTGGCATATTTTTAAACATGGAAATATTCATGAATTATCGTTAATTTTCACACATCGAAATGTTTCAACAATCGAGAAAGAGAATACTGCCGTTTATTACCGATCATAAAAATTGCCTGCCAGCTGATTACAACAATGGGTGGCGTGTTCTCAAAACTGAACGAAATAACATCTGTGTTGCAAATGTCAATGACCAATCAGCAAGGAAGTATAAAGAAAAATTTTCCACTGAAATTGAAGATCAAGGTAGTCTGTATCTGGTTCTCAAATCTAGTAATACTGAATACTTTCTTCACAAGTTCGTATTGTAGAGTGAAAGTTTCAAAACCGTAATGCCGTGATTTTTTTAAAAGTAACAGGCCTGTAGATTTAAATTTTAATATGAATAAGAGGCAAGGGACTTGTTTAATTTTGGTATTAAGAAATCACTTATTAAAGGTGTTTATGATGCAATGGATAGTGAGTCATCCACCACCAACCTACAAAGCGATCTCCAGGATGTACAAAAGGAGGGGGAAAACTACCAGCACACAGGAGAAAAAGTCTGCATTCACTCGTAAGTACTTATAATAATATTATAAATTTTTGATCAGAATAGGATATGTCAATGAAAACCAGCACAAATTAATTTAATGATGGTTTAATTGATGTCTAATTAATAAATAATTAATTATCAATTATTAATTAATAATAAAAAATCAGCTAAATTACTAATTATTAATTAATACATTACAAAATAACCAAGGTGTTCCATAAAAATTTCAGGATTTGTGAAGTGTTCCGTTGTAGAAAAAGTTTGAGAAACCCTGCTCTAAATACTCCTTCACATCAGATGAGAAGAAAAAAATTATATATTACATAGAAGTTATAGGTCTGAGAGACTATTCTTAGAATCACCATTAGCTATGAAACACTCACCCAACCTCAACAAGTATGGTTGCATTAATTTACCAAAGTCTGGGAGACTGTTATGTTAAGACCTAATAGCCGGACTTCTCTAAATTAACTTTATAGTTAGCAGACCCATAGAGGGCATCACTTAAGGACAATAAATGTCAGGCAATTTAAATTGCTGTCAAAATTGTTTAGTTTAGTGCTATGTACCTGTTAAAGAAATCTAATATTTTTAGCATTACAATAAATATATTTTTTCCTCTTGGTGTTCTTTATACTATTAAGCATTATTAGGAATTACAGGAATTACTAGAAGAACATGAAATTATTAAAATCTAGAATTAACATTCAAATTTCAAAAGATTACATATTTAGCTTAAATTAATGTCATTATCTGAAATGTGCAGACTGTAAAAATTTATGTTTTTACAATTAAAATAAAAAATTTAGGTCACAAGCCCTAAGTCAGAATTTTAAAATTATTTTCTATATAGAAAAGTATTTCTCAAGTATTAGAATCTTCAAATTCCAGCACAACCAGTGGCCTGAACTCTAATCTCCAAGCAAAATCCCAGTGGGATGAAGACAACCTTGTAGACTGTCATCACCAAACTCAGTCCTGTCTGATCTGATCTCTCACAAGAAAGAGCACACATCCCTCCTCCTTGCCTTCAATAATACTGAGATATCCAAACATGATCAGATTTCCCTTCTTGAACTGATTTTCCTGGCACAAACACATTTCAACTATAGCATCTGAAACCAAAAACCTTCGTATACTTTTTTCTTTTTTTTTTTTGCAAAAGACACTACTTCACACCTTCAGAGTGTGAAGTAGTGTCTTTTGCAAAAAAAAAACCTATAACTTTACTTACTCTATACAAACCCAAGTCTGCCCAACCATGGAATATTGCTCTCTTATTTGGGATAGTGCACCAAAATCCTCTATAAGATTGCTCAATTCTATCCAGAAGATGGCAATCTGGCTAATTAATGATCCCTCTGTCACATATTTACTTCAATCCCCCCCCCCTCTCTCTCTCACTCACAGACGTTCAGTTTCTGCCTTGCCTCATCTACAGATACTTTCATAGAGAGTGCTCTGCTGAACTATCATTCTATCACACTATCATTCCTCCACTTTCATTTAAAATCATTAGAACAAGAGCCACTGCTAACCAACAGCCTTTCACAGTCCATCTTGAAACTCACCAAACCAACTTCACTGCCTCCTCTTTCATTCTCTATTTCTGTTCTTTGGAACAGTCTCCCCCACTCTACTTTCCCCAAAGAATACAACCGCAGCTGTTCAAAACAAAATGTGAACAGATTCCTCCTTTCTTCTTTCCTCTTACCCACACATGACACTAATGTGCTACAGGTCTTGTGGTCTTCCATATGTGGATTAGAAATTAAAAAAACTGTTACCCAAACAAATTTCATAACTTTTACTTAAACTTGAAATTTAAGAAATACTGCATATTGTGCAATATTTCTTTACAATTCTAAGAGAAGAGTATCAATTTATATCCATTATACATCACTGAGTCTTGGTCCAATAAGGAAGCTAATATTCACACCATCTGTGTATCACTTTTCTCTCCAATCTCACCGATTACTGCTAGCCAATTCAGGATGAGTGATGTTCATCACTTCTGTTTCCTTCCACCTTTGTAACTGGAGGTGACCAAATTGACTGATTACTGAAGTTTTCAGAATTTTTTTTTTTTTAATGTCACAAACTGCACATATTTTGTTCATTTACTTTTTCATGTTGTCATTTCACATACTTTACGTATGGTTCCCCAATCTTGTGTTCAACTGACAATGTGTGTACAATTTCCAACCATTTCCTTTGTTTTGTTTCCTGTGATTTCTTTTGTTCTACTTTTCACAATTTTTTTTTCATTTCCCATGATTTCCTTTGTTCTGTTTTTGTGACTTCTTTAGTTCTATTTCTGTGACTTCCTTATGTTTCCTGCAATTTCTTCTGTCAATTTTTTGGCAAGTTATTTTACGTTATCTGTGGTGATTCTTTTATTTTTCACAATTTCTTTTTTTTAATTTCTGGTGATTGCCTTTGTTATGTTTCTTGCAATTTCTTTTCTTAAGTTTTTTCATAATTTCTCTTGTGTTATTTCCAATGATTTATTTTATTTCTTGTGATTTTTGTTCTATTCCTGAAATTTTCCTTTGTTCCATTTCCTGCAGTTTGTTTCATGGAAATGAAGTGAAGGGATTAGTGCATCTATCCTAAATTCACTATAGCAAACTATGTCTCTAGTCCCTAGTGGGTTCACTGTAGCAATCGTTTTAACATACGTAAAAAATTTCAGAAATATGCTGTATGTAAGTCATGACAGTTAATCTAGAATTATATATGATAGTGTGAGGTTAATATAAACTGCTGTTCTTAACAAATAAAATGTTTGTCTTAAAGGGCTGAAGGAGGGGGTTCTTTAAATGACTGCAAAACTACGACCATCAAAAGCAATTCAGCAGAAGGGCAGAATTGATATTGGAAGCCAACCTGAAACTTCATGTTAGAGAAAAGCCAACAGGCAAAATACATAGCTGGTTACTGTTCCATATCTCCTTTTTGCTTCCCTGACCAAAGGAAAGGAGATATTGATGACAAAAATTACCAGATTAGCCCAATAAGCAAAACTGCATTTTTTAAGGAAACTACAACATAGACTAACTAAAATAAATTTAATTAATACTTCCAATATTTCAGCAAAGTCAAATTGCCATCATCAGAGAACAAAATATAATAAGATACATTCACACAGGCACTACACTAAGTAATGAAGCATGTCAAGTGAGAGTGGGCCTAAAGTCCTAAATAGTGCCCCTAGTAGGCTAAACTGGGTATCCTAAGCTGTTAGGTTGAAGTACAGAGGATAAGAACTTCCCAAATTTGGAATAGTTTCATGCAACCAAAGGTTAGGATAGTTTCTTAAGGCAGAAGCAGATTCAAAGAAAAGTCTTTTGTATTTATATTTGCTGCGATGGAGTAAAGTGGCTTTCTTCCAGTAATATTCTATGGCAGGTGTCCAAAGCATGGTCAGCAAGTCTGGAGTGGCTATAGCGATGAAAACAGATATAGTGCTCATGTTCAGCAATTCTGATGTTGGCTGTCATGCCTGTCTGGTCATAGAAGAATAGTTTACAACTACAAGGGAGTTGATAAACACCTGGCAGGTTCTGGAGACTGCAGCTGGTCTCTTTGGTGGAATTGATAAGGGATGCAAATTATTTATATGATCTGTAAATGGTTGAAAGGTTGCATTTTTTTAAATATATATAATAAGATACAAGCATGTATCTTATTATATTTTGTTCCCTGATGAATTTGACTTTGCCAAAATACTGGAAATATTGATTAAATTTATTTTAGTTAATATTAGTCTACTTTGTAATTTCCTTAAAAAATACATTTATGAATAGCCAAAGTATAATCCTTATCACCAGACTAACTTAATGAGCACAAGACATGTAATCATTACAAAGGACTTCAACTACGGGCAGATAGATTGCAAAAGAAAAGACCCAGGAGGGAAAGGCATGGATTTTATGCAACTACTCAGAGATAATTATCTGAAACAGCAGTGACTAAAGTACCTGAGGTTTAATAATCCTGCATCTGGTAAAAGCATCAGAGAATTGTCCAGAACTAAGGTAATCACTTTGTCTCTGACTGAGGAGAAAGGTCCTGCTGTCTTGACACAGGCGCTAAGTATGTGGAATTTTCAATTAAGGAGGGTATATGGGGAACCAAAAAAAAAGCTGATGATATGAAAAACTTGGGAGTAAGCTTGGAGCCCTGCCATGACTTAAGAAATTGCAAGGGGAGGATGCTAATAATTCAAGGGAAATGGTCAAAGGATATACAAGGAAAGCAGCATCAAATTGCATAACTAGAGATAGAAGGTTAAATCAGGTAGAAGTTAAAGGGATGGGTATCACCAAGGAAGAGCTGCAAAAGAAGAAAATGTTACAGAGATTATATAAAGAAAAATGTGATCAGCAGACTATGAACAGTACAAAGCACAGGCAAGAGGGAGACTAGCATGATGTGGAAGGCATAATCTGAATATGAGAGTAAAGTAATCCAGCAAGCCAAAGAAAATCTCAAAATTCTTTTACTATGCAGTGAGCAAAAGGAAGAATGACTTCCTTTTGAGAAGGATAATTTTACTGAACACTGATAATAACAAGGTAATAGAGGCAGAAGAAATAGCTGAGCTGGGTGATAATTTTTCAAATGTGTATCATTCAGATAAGTACAATTCACTGAACAATGTGATAGAATAGAGGTAGATAAAACCCAAGTGTTTAGAATATTAAAAAAATCTCAATTTGAATACAGACATAGGAGGTAAACGAAATATCAGAAAAGTGTAAGAGAAATAGCAGTGTCCCAAACCATACTGTTTAAGTAGTGGTAGAGTGTCAAGGGAGTTGAAAGAGGGCAAAATAGTTCCATTACACAAAGGGAGCTCTAAGGCTGAGGTATAAGCCAAAAAAGAAAAAAAAATGCTTATTTTGCATTTCCCTTAGCCTATGTGAAGATTCTATATTTCATAACTTTAATTATTAAATGAATTCATGAAGAAATATAAGTTTATTATGAATTATTTATGCCCTAAAGAAAGTGCATATTAGTTATTTTCCAAGTAACGTAAAACATATCTAATAGTATTACAAAACTTTTCTACTATAATGTTAAAGATATTACTCAGCGATATCAATTTAAAATTAACATCTCTGAATTTTTAAGTATATATTCTTCTTCTTCTCTATCTAATTTCTTAACAATATACCTTCTTCAGTAGGTCCTGCAGATGAAGCATCATTCATTTTGGCACTAATTAATCCTTCTTGAAATTGAGCATATGCATCAAAAACCTAAAAGATATTTAGAGATGTAAAGCTTTTATCTGCCTTGAAGTCTGCAATTTTTCTGATGCAAACGAATTTATTTTATAAATTTACAATAAATTTAATCATTGACAAGTCAGTAATTGAAGAACTGAAAGTCTTGTGGTCATGCCTATTATTTATCAGCACTGTGAAAGGTGCTGCTATTTTGGTTAAAAGAAAGAGTGCTGCTATTTTCTTGTTCTAATTATTTAATAAATTATGAAATAATAAATAAATAAATAAATACACTAATCTCAATGTTAACAGTTTCCCCTTTATTATCATTAAAGAGGAAACATTTGTCACTTCAATTTCACAAAAAAACCTGATGATTTACTACTTCCCAAACACAATGGACATTATGTTTGGAGAATTCTACAGAATCAAATCCAAAGTTTTCACCTATGCTGTTCCACATATGTTCCTAATAAGGAACATATGTCAAACAGTAAGGTAGGTGACTATAATAAGCTGAAAAAGCAACTTGAGACAATGCCTTGGCATGGTGGAGGAATCAAAAGTGCATTAGTCAGAGAATTAGTCAGAGAGCCTCAAAGAAGCTTTATCTGAATGCATCTCCAGAGTTAGGAAAATTAATTGCATAAGAGTTGAATAGATGGGTGAATAGTGGTGATTGTTGAACTGATGGATGAACAACAGTTAAAAGCAAGAGCTGCATAAAGATCAGATATTGTGACAAGAGTGATGATGAGACTGGAGTGCTAATAAAGAGCAGACTAAGAGAGTAAAAAAAATCAAAGTTCTTTCACACACAATCACCTCTAAGCTAAAACTCCATAATCACTCTCATCAATTAAAGGTATAATGGGCAACCATTTGGCAGCATCACATTAAAAATGAGGATATAAGAAGGGAACTTGTTACTAATTTTCAAAAGTTGAAGTTGGAAAAAACTTAACTTGAAAGATTTATGAAATACATAAACAATACTATTTCATTTTAAATAAGTTCCAACTCTGGGAAAAATTATTACAGGATAATATTTAATAAAAAAAAAACTTAAATTTGAAAAATCTCTCCATCCAAATAAAACTTACTGTAATTTTTACATTTAAGAAATAGACAAAATCAGATATTAACAAGAATTACATTATTTACAATATTAATAAGATTTACAAAACATATACTTGCACTTATTCAATCTCTAAGTGTCAAAGCCAGATAACTGAAGGAAACCTACACACTTTGTAAGGAATGTGAGAACCAAAAGGACTTGTGGTCCAATATCCAATCCTTACCATCTCATAGCAAGCCCTGATTGAACAAACAAGGATGGGACAGGACTCAGCCAAATAATTAGTATACTACTATGGGTTGGCAAATATAACATGTAAAAAAAAATATAAACAATAAAAAATCACTCTCAAACTAAAGACATGGTTAGTGGATCTGTGCACTCACTGCTACTGAAAACTTTTTTTTTTTATGGAAATTAGCACAAAGCTTTGCCTTACTACAACGACGCTCCCTGTACTATGCTGCTATGGAGATGTTCATTACTTTGGAAACACTGACGTGACATATCAGTTACACTTTAAGTACATTTAAGCAGCTCAAACCCTAGAATAAAATTTATGGCAAAAACTGAAAATGATAAATTTAGTTTAATCCTTTATCCAAGTGTAAGCAAACAAGGTTTGCGCCTGAAAATATTTTCAGGACTGAAGTAAGGTTGTACAACTATTGTAACACCTTACCTCAGTCCTGAAGATATTTTCAGGTGCAACCCTTGTTTGGTTATGTTTGGATAAAGGATTAAACTAAATTTATTATAGTCTAACCAAGTGCAAAATAAACTTCCGAAAATAACTGATGGTTAATGTTTTAGATCGTTTAGTTTCCAACTCCCAGACAGCTCTCACTCTTATAGAGAACTCACACATACTAACAGATATCTAAAAAATATTAATTCACACCACCATCCTGCATAAATGTATGATATATAAAAATACTGACACACAAAGCTTGAGCCATCTGTTACAAAAATAAAGATTATTAACCTCCCCACCTAATAACAGACTGACTAACAAGGAACAATTAGATCACTCCTAAACAGTGGAATTTCTTATTCCTTTCATTAGCAGAATGAAAGAATTTTAAAAAGTTCATAACATACTGATCAAAAACTACTTAGAAACTAATATTTAAATCAACTTCCCTTATCTATTATCTGCAACGACAGATCTGCAGCTAAATAAGGAGGACATCAAAATTATATAATCATAAATTGATATAGAAAAACTGTACCACCAGACCATGAGTTCAATGCCCTTCATGCAACAGCTTGGGGAACCATTACTCTGAAAAGACTATAAAAGGTGATTTTGACTGTTATAGAATATTTTTAATTTAAATAAATTCAGCTGTAAACTACCAAAGATTTGAGTTTGGCATCCTCCACCTAAACCTTTCTTTTAATGTTACACAGTGATCAGAATTCATTTTGGCATTGACACTTTGACCTTCATATTCAAGTCATCATCTGGAGTGTGTGTGTGTGTGTGTGTGTGTGTGTGTGCACATGCACATACAAACAAGTTATCATAGATTAACCTTCATATTAAAGGTCATCATCTGGGGAGTGTGTGTGTGTGTGTATGTACATGTTACACACTCACATAAATAAACAAGTTATCTTATATTACAATTTAAATAGCATAAGTATTGCTAATTTGGTTAACTGTTATTCAAATGGTCTAATATCTCTGGTGAAAAAACATACAAAAGCTACAGTCCTGTTTTACATAGCCAGAGATCAAATTCTTAATAACCTTTAATGATACAGCATTAGTAGTAGCCTAATCAGCATTTAAAATAAGAACTGGGGTTTGTTATTAACAAATTATGATTAATAATTAAGGTCCTGGTACTACATTACTAATTTATTTATTTATTTATTTATTTATTTATTCTTATGACAAAAGGAATACAGAACAACTACAGATCAATGTCCGGGGTCTGGAAAGCCAATCCAATGCCTCATCCGTCACCTTGTGGATGTCCTGTAGGCCGGCGCTTCCCAAACTGTGGGCCGTGGCTCCCTTGGGGGCCATAGGTTTTGTTAAGGGGGGCCGTGAAATAATGAAAACAAATTTAAAATCATTTAAAATTAAGTAGATTTTTTTTTTATCTTAAAAGAAACGTATTTAATTTTTATTATTTCTTTTTTGTTATTTTTTATATTTTAATGGGAAAAAATCACACATTGGTTCACAAATTTTGCTTCTTGCGTATTTCGGCACGTAATGAATCTTAGTAATTATATGCTTATTCATATGAGCTTCATTTCAAAGCAGAAATCTAAGAATTGCAGTTTCAAATATTTCCCCTGATATTGACTTTTTGTGTAGCAGTTTTGAAACACATATCACATTAAATTGTTATTAAACTTCTTTTTATGTTTTTAATTCTTTCTTTATTACTAATCATTTTACATTTCATGTGTTTGTACTGCAATGTACAATAACAATCTATCTATCTATATAAAAATATAAGATAATGTGTCATGTCAAATGTGTATGTAAGATGTTAAAAATGTAATATTTGCATTTCTTTTTGCAATATTCGCTGCGTATGTTTTGTATTGAATATAAATACAATAAATATTATAATAATATATGTCTATATTATGATTTTTTTTGAGAGGGGGAGCGTGAAATATTTTAATTTTTCCAAAGGGGCCCTGACATCCAGGAGTTTGGGAAGCACTGCTGTAGGCCACCCCCCCCCTGGAATTGGCACCTTGGGCAGTAGTTAACAATATGAGTAATCGTCTGAGCCACCGGAGAATAATCACAATAAGGGTGATCTAACAGCCCCATTTATGGTAGGTAGCCACATCTGCCCTGGTTAGTTCTGATCCTGTTGATTGATAACCAAATCGTCCTAGGAAGAGCAAAACCAGGCTGCAGAGCACAGGGATCTTCAACCAGGAAGCCATTTGTTGGGAGATTGTTGGACCAGAATTCTCTCCACATGTCAGGTGTTGATGGCAGGGCAACTAAAGAGAGTTCGTCCATGGACCAGAAAGGCTTTCTAGATTTTAGGCTATGACTAGGTGGATTTATGAGATTCTGGTGCAGGGGCAAGAGTGGGTTGCTCATTGCTTAATTAAATTCTTTAATTGAGGCTTGTCTTCTCTGTATGTTTGGTGGAGCAATGTTAGATAGGACAGGCAGCTACGAGAGAGGGGTGCTTCTCACTGTCCCACTAACTGTACGCATGGTAGAGTTTAGCTGGGTGTCTATAACGATGGTGTGTGCACTTCTTTCCCAGACAGGGGCACAATATTCTGCTGCAGAGAATGTGAGAGCTAGTGCAGACGATCTTAGGACTTTTGCATCACAAACCCGTGGTTGTTCCAGCAAGCCCTGAAATGATATTGTTTCTCGTTTTAATTTTGATGGACAGGTTGGTGATGTGCCTTTTATAGGTTATGCTTCTGTCCAGGCTCACTCCAAGGTATTTCGGGTGAGGCTCGTGTTCTACCATTTTTCCACAGAAAGAAAGGTTGAGGTGTCGATTTGCCTCTGCACTGTTCAGGTGAAATACTGTGGACACAGTTTTTGTTGGATTTGGCTTCAAGTACCAGTGCTTGAAGTACTCCTCCAGGATGTTCAGGTCTGTGTTCAAGGTATGGCAAAGGAGGTAGATTGATGTAGGATTGATAGGTCATCAGCGTACATATACTTGAGCTGGTATGTGGTAAGTCATACACATAGATGTTAAAAAGTAAATGGGATAACACAGAGCCCTGAGGGAGATCGTTGTGAAGGAATCTGGGCCTGCTCTTTTTCCACCAATATGAACCCAGATCTTTCTGTTGGAGAGAATGGATTCAAAAAGCTGGAAAATTTTTTTGCACCTTATAATATTTCCTAGCTTTAGGAGGAGGCCCCTGATCCAGACTGTGTCATAAACTGATGTTAGGTCAATGAAAGTGGATCCAGATTTAAGTTTCTTCTGGAAGCCAAGCCTGCTTCATTCTGTGTTGTCAGGGCAAGGACCTAGTCACAGCAAATTCTTCCTGGCCTGAAGCCAGATTGTTCAATCGGGAATGCTCTTTTGATGAGTGGTGAAATTCTTTTATGGAGAATTCTTTCAAAGAGCTTAAAGGTTGAGCAAAGCAAGGAGAGAGGTTGTAGATTTTTCACATCATTTGGATCTTTCCCTGGTGTGGGCACGGCAATTATTCTGGCTTCCTGCCACAGATTTGGTAGTTTACCAGTCATAATTTCTGAGAAAAGGGTGGCCAGCCATGTTTGGATTTGTTGACTGAGATGTTTTAGAAACTCGGGGGGGGGGGGGGTACCATCCACTCCTGCAGCCTTACCATTCTTGGTGAGTTTTAAGGCTACCTGTACCTCTTCCCCAAGATACTGGGTGTACAAGTTCAGGAAGCTCGGGTCCCATCTTCAGTATTTATCTGATAGAAGATTGCACAGTAATTTTCCTGAATAGAGCTGGGATATAGATCTTGGAAGTTTTCAATAAATGATTAGCCATTTGAATCAGGATATGTAGAGGTTATATGTAAAAGTTACAAGTGCATTGAATACAGCACACTCCATAATGGACTAGGGAAGAAAGAGAATCCTCAGAGGAGATGAATAGGGTCTTTAATTTTGAGCAGGTTTAAATTTAAAATGTACAATACAATATCTTAAAATCTTTTCATATATTTGGCTGTCTACTGAATTAAATCTGGCTTAACTTTCTATACTGCAACATAAACACAGAGTAGAATTAGAAGATTCAAACACTTGAAAACTTCATAAGTCAGTATACTAGTGAAGAAAGTAAAAAATTTATCGCACCTATATAACCATGTTAAGTCTAACAATATAAAATTAAAATATACTTATTAGTGCTTAAGGGTCAAAGTTGTATAACCGAGAGAAGACCTCCACATAGCCGTTAAAGGAATGTGGAGAACCAACCAGGGTTTCTGACCCAATGTCCAATCCTCACCTTCTCGTGGTGCACCATGTCAGGTATCTACCTGGATACTGAACGAACGAGGATGGGCGAGCAATTTGGGATTTAGTCGACCAAATTGTATTCTTATTGGCCTAAACCAAAATACAAAATGATGGTACAACATGACAAAATTACATCCCGGCTGGGGGCATCGCCCAGTTACACAAGGCCCCCGTTGTTTTCGCCAGGGAACCAGGACGAACAGCGAAAAGTCAGCTACTGGAACAAATCTGAAAACACATCCCAACTCAACATCACCAGAGTTAAAGATCGGTACTATCAACATAAGAAGCCTGAATGGCAAAGAAATGGAGCTAGCTGAGGAATTAGATAACTACCAGATCGAACTAAAATTATCTATACTAATCCTACAACTTTAATCTAATTTCTAAATGGAAATTCTATGGCCTACAACTAAAACAAGTGAATAAAATAACATTTTTGGAAATTATGGAGACAACTACCGTGTTTGAATAAAAACTTTAGTTTACTATTACTAAAATTTTACAATTCGACGTTTCGACCTTTATGTCAAGGTCATCTTCTGGAGCGTACAAATATACACAAGAAACAAGCTATACTACAATCATACTGGTTTGTTAACGACACTGACTAACCGCTACCACAATTGTTGGCCTGACCTCTGGTGGGAAAAAAAAAAAAAAAAAAAAAAAAAAAAAAATTATACATCAACGCTAGAGTCCTATTATTTGTGTTGTCTACTATATACATATATTAACATCATTCCAGCCAGTTGGAGTGGAATGGTTTCAAATACTAGCGGATTGGCTAGAGTCCTGACTTATGTTGAATCTTTCGTATATTTGTATACGCTCCAGAAGATGACCTTGACATAAAGGTCGAAACGTCGAATTGTAAAATTTTAGTAATAGTAAACTAAAGTTTTTATTCAAACACGGTAGTTGTCTCCATAATTTCCAAAAATGCATTCGGATCACCATGCAAGCCTAAAAGAAAAGAAATGAATAAATATAACTTTTTCATGTTAAGAAAAAGTAACCTTTCTACAGTAACCTTTCTCAGTCTAATTTACAAATGTGAATTCTGCAGCTCCAGATAGGAATTGCTGTATCCAGCTTTGCCTATATGTAGAAGTTTCAAGTGCATTGAATACAGCACACTCCATAATGGACTAGGGAAGAAAGAAAATCCTCAGAGGAGATGAACAGGGTCTTTAATTTTGCAGGAGGTTTAAATTTAAAATTAAAATATTATATTTAAAATGTACAATACAATATCTTAAAATTTTTCATATGTTTGGCTGTCTACTGAAATCAGATTTGGAATCAGCATGACCAAAGAGAGCAAATCAAACCTCTGGCTTTTGATGCCTGGTTAAATGCCGCCATTAGTGAATAAAATGGACTGATAGAATAATACAACATGTGACAATCACTGAGCTTCATATCAGTAGATGCAAATGTTTACTCTTTGTTAGGTACATAGTTACTAAGTTTTGCACTGCACTGAGCATTCAAAGGCGACCTTCAAATGCTCAGAGATATTCTACTGGTGTCTGAATGGCAACTTTTTTTTTTTTTTTTAATAAACAGCTGCTGTAAGCTTCATTTCTTTAGCTATTTCATTTCCTTTAGTGGCCATGCAATGGCTTTCTTGGATGCAATATATGCACAAAAAACAGAATTTTGGAATCAGCATGAAAAATCCTTGCAAACCATGTCATTTACCACTTGGACAAAAAAAAAAAAAAAAAAAAAAAAAAAAAAAAAAACTCTCTCTCTCTCTGGGCAGCATGATCTGGAAGAATGACATGAAAAAAATATTACATCAGGTTGATGATGAATATTCACTACCATTCAAGTAACTCTGTCCTTTGCATGAAATAAGAATTTACATATATGAAAAACATTATATGTGTAAGTATAAAAGATGATATCAGGTTTCATGAAAGCCTTAAAGCACATTAACAGATAGAATGAATAAGTTAAGTGAACACACAGTTACAAATGAGATCTGAAAATCAGTTTCGCAAAAGTCGACTAAATGGGTGTGCGGTTTGATGTACCACCGCAGATTATAATTTGCCGCTTAACGTGTAGTGTTTATTAGTTCATTGACAGCTTTGTTAATAAATAAGAAACAGGAACAAATGTAAATGTTTTAAATTCGCATAATTATTTTATTATTATTTTTTTTTTTGCGGGCGGCGCTATATAACATGAAATGCAGCGAAATTTTTCGGTCTTTTTTTTATTTTTTTAAATTTTATTTAATAATAATTGCAGTGCTGCTGCAGAATAGTCGCAGATTTTGTTGAATTGGCTGTTTTAGGTAACGAAGAATGTTATAGCAAACGGATAGGATTGGAAGCAAGGATGAGTAAGTATATCATTCACAACTAGAAAACAGTGGATCATCAAACTATGAGAGAATGGATCACTTTGATTACCAGAATCCACTTTTCTAAAACAGCCCATTGGAGACGGGCAATTCTTGTACACTAATCCAGAGCTATTAATAAATAAATGCTCACCTGACTAAAATCCCTGACAGTAAGAACTGTCTGAATAGCTTCTTCATAAATATCACGGGCCTAAAAAAACATTCAAATACAATAATTATTTAGGAGACTGTGTAGTTATCTATGATACATAAGCATTTTTGACAACCTCAAGCTTGTGTTATATAACAATAATTATATGCATAATAAAAATAATAATACAATAACTATCAGAGAAAGTGCAAATTCACAAACACTACAAAAATATGAAAAACTGTAAATAACAAATGCTTCATATCTTTTCATAAATGCAGTGCAATGAACAAATTACAGAGGTATTCAACGTATTATTGTATCCTGCCATGGGCATGGATGTTTGTGATTGTCTGTGAAAGTACTGGTGGTGGTGGCGAGTAGATGGCGTTGGTGTAGTTGGTCGATTGAGTGGTGGAGACAGAGAGTTATACAGTAGGTGCCCTTCCTCAATGAGTCATCTTTGTACTCCCTGGAGGTTCATGTAATAATAATAATAATTATCATTATTATGGAACAATTTAGTATAGCATTTCGTATTCGACTGCATCACTGCATGTAATTATGCAGTGATGCAGTCCTGCAGATTATTATCATCATCATCATCAAATTCCTGCCATGTACCCTCAAGGGGTGTACAGGATATGACAGTACTACATGAAAAAATTACATCATTACTAACTTCCTATCTACAATTTTCCTCCAAATCAGTCTGTTACTTGTCAAGACTCCAACATTATCAGATCTTATATTTCTATCGTCTAAGGCACTTTGTACCGTATCAATCCACCTATATCTTGGTCTTCCTCTGGGTCGTTTTCCTGCCAACCTGGCAGAGAACACTTGTTTTGCTAACCTTTCCTCTCCCATTCTATTTAAGTGACCATACCATCTGAGATTAGCTCTGCTAACGCATTCCTGGATGCTGACAATGTCAAGTTCTTTCCTAATATCCTCATTTTTAATATGATATTGCCATTGATGCCATCTGTTCACGCCTCTAATCTTTCTCAGGACTCTCATATCTGCGGTCTCTAGTCTTTGGTCAAGTGTTTTACTTCTGACCCAGCTCTCAGATCCATAAGTTAAAATTGGTTTGAACACAGTCTTGTATACAGCTAATTTAGTGTTCCGACTAATTTCTTTCTTATTCCATATGAATTTATTCAATTGACTTCCCACCATACCAGCTTTGCTGATTCTGTTGTCTATTTCTATATTTAGTTTACCATCTTCAGTAAAAATCGTGCCTAAGTAGCTGAAATGTTTTACTTGTTCCACAGGTTCTCCATTCACAACACAGTTGACATTTTCAATGATTCTGCCTATTTTCATTGTCTTTTTATTGCTGACCTTCATACCATATCTATTACAACAGCTATTCAATTTAGTCAGAGAATCTTGCAGACTTGTAGCGGATTTATTTAGAAGTATAACATCATCCGCATAAAGCAAAGAGCTGACATTAACATCTCCAAATTTGATATCAGGTTTAATACCACATTCCTTCATAATGTGATCCATATAGATAATGAATAACAGAGGGGATAATGTACATCCTTGTCTCACACCAGATTTAACATTAAACCATCTTCCTGTACTTCCTTCAATTCTAACTGCTGACTCACAACTCAAATAAAGACTAAGTATTGCTTGATATAATGCCCCATTGACACCATATAACTGCAGCGTATTGAATAGCTTCTCTCTTGGCACCTTGTCATATGCCTTTTCCAAATCGACAAAACTTAAATACAGATCTTTGTTATATTCCCATGCTTTCTCGACTATTTGTCGTAAAGTGAAGATCTGATCCTGACAGCCTCTATTTGGCCTGAATCCAGCTTGTTCTTCACCAAGCTTTTCTTCCACAATTCTTCTCAACCATTTCTCAAGTATACTTGCATAGATCTTGCCAGGAACACTTAGTAGGGAAATACCTCTGTAATTCTCACATTCAGTTTTATTTCCCTGCTTATATATGGGTACTATGAGAGCTCTACTCCAATCATCGGGAATTCGTCCCTCTGTCCAGGCTTTCTGAACTATGCAGTGCAGCCACTGTAAGACTCTTATACCACCATACTTCAGCATTTCTGGTCGAATATCATCTACTCCTGCTGCCTTTCCACATTTCAAGCCTTTGATGGCTTTTTCTACTTCAAGTATGGATATGTATTCCTGACTGCATGCCTGGTCAGTGTTTTTTATCACTGTGCTGTCATCACTGCTTGTTTCATTTAGCAGTTTTTCAAAGTAATTACTCCATACTTCAAGGATATCTTTTTCTCCTGTTTTCATTTCACCTTTATCATCTCTAATTCCTTTTACAGCACTCTTTCTTCCATTCCTAAGCTTCTTCAACAACCTCCAGAATATTTTGCCACCTTCTTGATATTTATTTTCTATATTCTTGCCAAAGTCCTCCCATGACTTTTGTTTAGCTAGTTTTACACACTGTTTAGCTTTCTTACATTTGTCTCTGTATTCTGTAAGAGTAAAAGCAGACTTATTTGCCAGGAACTTTTGATATGCTTTCTTCTTTTCCTTCACTGCCTCTTTAACTTGCTGTGTCCACCAGGGAGTTCTGATTTTTTTTATCCTTACAGATAACCTCACCACATGCCTCTCTGGCAGAATCAATCAATGTTTCCTTCAGAGTTTGCCACTGAATCTCCAAGGTTTGATTCCTGTTCTCAAACTCTTTCATTTTCTTTTCAATAATATTTCTGTATTTTAGTCTACAGTTTACATCTGAGAGCTGCTCAACTTTTATTCGCTTTAAAACTTTCTTACATGTTATTCTTTTCAATATGAAATTCAATTTTATCCTGCTCAAGACTAAATAGTGATCACTTCCAATTTCAAATCCTCTGTACACTCTGGTGTCCTGCACCAGGGAGAAAACATCACTATCAACAATAACATAGTCAATGAGACTTTTCTTATTCCTAGCCTCTTCTCTCCATGTGAATTTGTGCACATTTTTATGTTGGAACATGGTGTTAGTAATAACCAGTCCATGTCCTGAGCAGAAATCCAACAGATATTTGCCATTATTATTAGCTTTGCTCTTTTCTCCAAATTTTCCCAAAATATTTTTGTATGTCTCACAATCATTTCCTACTCTACTATTTAGATCCCCAACAAGGACTAACTTTTCCTTTTTCATTGTGTCAGTTGCTTTTTCTAAAGCCTCAAAAAATTCCTCCACTTCTACCTTAGTAGAACCTTCTGTGGGACCATAAACACAAATAAGTCTCATTGTCCAGTTTTCCATTCTCATATTTGCCCACATTACTCTACTTGAGACTGACTGCCATTCAAGAAGATTAGCCTCGTATTTTGTGTTGAATACTATGGCTACTCCTTCTTTTCCTTGATTGTTATTGCCTGAATATAACATTTTGTATTTATTGCTCAGAAAGATCTCACCAGTTTTGGTCTTTTTTGTTTCAGTCACCCCTATTATGTCGATCTGGTACTTATCTAATTCCTCAGCTAGCTCCATTTCTTTGCCATTCAGGCTTCTTACGTTGATAGTACCGATCTTTAACTCTGGTGATGTTGAGTTGGGGTTTGCAGATTCTGCAGATTATACTTTAGTAAACAAATGCCAGAAGTATACCCTGTTTTATTTTAGATCACCTCTAAGGTAATAAAAAGAAAAATCTAAGCATTTAAATATCTGAACTTTGTTTACCATGTAGGGGTTCTGTAGCTCAGATGACATTGATAATGCTCTTTGGGAGGGAAGACCTGTGTTCAAATCCCATCTAGGGGACAAAGAACATTTATAATGATTTTTCTATTTAAAGTGAGTTAGCCAGTCTCACAGAGGTGGCAGGGTTATCTTTACCCTGGAAATTAAGGTTCCCCTACCCCCACCACCACCATTTCCACAAAGCAAGCTATGCAGACACAGTTAATCAGGTTATGATACCAAGTTATGTGCTCAGGAAGGTCTTTCAAAGAGAAAAGGCGTATACAGTAGTATTGATGATATTAGTAAAACTGAGTCTTGATCTTAATCTTAGCCTTAGAAGTGTAGCCTTTACTTCATACCTATATCTTACAATCAACACTCACACATTTTGTGACCAGCAAAGTGTTTATCAAACTTCTTGCCATGTATCAAATACATCAAGTTTACCTTATTTTACCATGGATATCAGTAATTACCTGCAACATACAACTGCCCTAAAAATGATTTTAAATCCCATCAAAACAATATTCACCAGTTCAACAGTTCCCATCCTTTTAACTTGTGATTCTCTTTCTGAATAGTCTGAAATAGTCCTAAATTTTCAAGTACAACATTTTTATAAGTGATACTTCCTAATATGAAATTAAGTACCATATGTATTAATGGTCGTGGAGAATAAAAAAAAAAATTACTATGGAAAATATATTTATTTAACATGAAAAACTAGTTATAAGCAATACATGTACTAAATTCATTAAAGATAATATTAATATATATATATAAATTATAAATCAAATATGATACTGAGTTTTTGTTTAGCCAAACAAACTAGCAAATATGTGGTTCAACAGAAAAAGAGACACCCTCAAATCAGGTTCTGTATTAAGTTTGTTTTAGTATTTTGATTTCAACGAAGTAAGAAAAGAAGAAGCCATAGTATTCAATACTAAATATGAGGAAAATACTGAATTGCAGGCAATATCAAATAGAGCAATGTGAACAAATATCAGAATGGTGGAACTAGACAGTGAGACTTATTTGTGCCTATGGTGCAGCAGAGGAATTTTTTGAGGCACTAGAGAAGAAAGCTGACACAATGAAAAAGTTGGTCCTTGTTGGAGATCTAAACAGCAGAGTAGGAAATGATTACTAGACATAGAGAAATGTGTTGGGAAAATTTGAAGAAAACAGAAAAGCTAATAATAATGATTAGTGCATGGATTAGTTATTAATAACACCATGTTCCAACATAACACTACACAAATTCACATGAAGAGATGATGCAAGAAATAAAAAAAAGTCTATGACCATGTTATTGTCCATTGGCTCAGGAAACAAGAGAGTACACAGAGAATTTTGAAATTGGCAGTAACCACCATTCAGCATAAAAGCAGGGTTTCATATTGAAAAGAAGAACGTGTAAGAAGTTTTAAAATGAATCATAGTTTTCAGAGGTGAACCATAGACTCAAATACATGAACATTATTCAAGAAAAAATGAGTCTGAAAATATGAACTACACCTTAAGAGATACAGTGGCAAACCAGAAGAAAACAGTGACTGATTCAGGAAGGGAGGAATATGGTGAGATTGTCTACAAGAATAGAAAAATCAGACCTCCATGGCAGACTCATTAAAGAAACAGTCAAGGAAGCATACTGAAAGTTCCTGGCAAGTGCATCATATCTTGAGCACTTAAGAAAATACACAGAAAATGTAAGAAAGTAAAGCACTGTGTAAAACTAGCTAAACAAAAGTCATGAGAGGACTTTAGCAAAGAGCAAGAACATGGAAAATAAATATAGGAAGGTAGCAAAATATTCTGGAGGCTATTGAAAAGCTTAGAAATCAAGAAAACAATACTATAAAGAGAATCAGAAATGATCAAGGTGACATGAAAACTGAAAATAACAATATTCTAGATGCATGAAGTAATTACTTTTGAAAGATTGCTAACATATATTTGAATTGCAAGTCAGCAGTTAGAACTGAAGGAAGTACAGGAAGATGATTTAATGTTAAATAAGGTGTGAGATAATGGTGCATATTATCTCCAACGTTATTCATCATCTATACCAGGGCTGTCCAACCTTAGGTAATCCGATGGCCACATTAAAAAAAGATTTATCCAAAGGCCGCATCCAATGAGTATCTAGTAATTTAGTGAGCAGTAGCGTCACAAACTCAACAGCTGAACAAACGAACAACACTAATTGCACACTAATCGTGCATTCATGTTCCCCATGAGCACCCGGAGCATGCGCATTAAAACAAAACAGTGTAAGAACACTGTTTGTTTGACACATCTAATATTTGAAAATCACATGGGTATATAGTGATGCAAAAACATCAAAATCAGTGCACTTTCATACCACAGGGGGGCAGCACAAAATCGTACTGAGCGCCGCATGCGGCCTGCAGTCCGTGTTTTGGACAGCCCTGATCTATACGGATCATATTATGAAGGAAGTGGTATTAAACCTGATAGCAAAATTGGAAACACTAAACTCGGCTCTTTACTTTATGCAGATGATGTTATATTCATGAATGTAACATGAATGTAATTACATTCCATGAATATATATATATATTCATGGAATGACCTGAAAAGGAAGATTGTTGTTATCTACTTTACAGAATCCCTTGTTCTTATGACTAATGTTATTATAGACAGACTAGTCATTCTGCACAAATCTGTCTTAAAGAACATCAAGAATATATTTCACTTAAGGAGCACAATAAATCCAACAAGGTGTTGTTTTAGCAAGCCACACTTTGTCTATAAAATGCAGAATCAGTGGAACAATATCAAAATTCTACTTATTTTCTTCTGGAAAGACGGCAGAAAGAAAAAGCTGTGAAGCACACAGTCATAATCCCAACCTTAACAAAAACGAATAACTTAAACTTTCTCAATTTTGGGAAGTTATCCTAACTAATACTTATTCATGTGTTTCATAAATTTCAATTAATTAGTTATTTAATTTTAAAAATATTTTATTAATATTAATTATTAATATAATATTATATTAATTTTTAATATACTAAAATATTAAAATAATTTCTATTTTAATTTATTTAGTGATATCTGCTAATACAGATGGAGTTATTCTCCTGCAGTCGATAGCGCATTTAACATTATACATTTTCAATTTAATTGTTGTTCTATCTTTTTTTGTAGTTATCTTCCTATAATGTATTGAAAATGGCTATGAAACAAGGCCAAAAATTCTACAAATAAACAATTTTATGTAAGTAACTTCCATCATTAATCGGTACTGTAATACTTAACAAGTAATGATTGTAACACAGTGGTAGCCAAGAAAGCTTTTTTATTTTAATACTGATCTTACGCGCATGAAAGAGAATGATGAGAAGTTGATTAATAAGACTACACTGAAAGAATATTGACTCCACTTTCTTCTAAACATGTAAAAACACAAGCAACTGCTTGCATTTTTTATTGAAGCAACGCTCATGAAAATTTCTAGAGAAAAGCCATAATACAGAAACAGCAACCATGACAGTAAGATACCATTTATCTTACACATTGAGAAGGCAATTTGCCATTCTGATAATCGAAGGGTTGAAAATTGAACTATAATTCCATGCTGCTGTACCAGAAGTCAGTTCACATGCAAGGGTAGCATGAAGCCTTCAATGGGAGGGTTTGGTGCACTGCTGTAAATATAAGAAGAGTATTCTAAAGTTAGGTGGTATAAGACAGCCTTATTAAACTTCAGATATGCCACAATATTAAAAATAAAAATGTAAACTGAATTCAATGTTATGCATTTTATTATAACATGATATTATTTTATAGTTGTTATTTAAATGTATGTTTCTTTCTGTTATGTCAAAAGCAAGACATTTTAGGATTTTTCCCCTTATGAAGTTTTACCTAGATATACAAGAAATGTATTTAAATTAGAAATTAGCACTCAATTAGATTTGTATGAGCTGTAAATTTTTGAAATGTTCATCAACATAAAGATTATTTAAAAAATTCATTAATGTTGTCAAATGTCTGTCATTACATCATCTTATGGGAATAATTAAGTTAACTTATCTCAGTGCACAAACCTTATGAAATAAAGAAACATGATTCTACTTGTTTCATGATAAAATTTTTAATGAATACCTTTCCTTGCACCATGAAAGGCCACTTATTGCCATTTCAAGCAAAGAACTATAACCAGTAATGGTGGTGCACAACAATAGTGGACTGAAGTTGAAGTTGTTCTTTCTAAGCATGCACAGAAGTGAATATAATGCTAATGGGACATATTATCAGCTGTTAAAGAAATTTCTGTTATCAAGCTAACTTCTGCTCTCAACAACTATAACAAAATTATTTTAAGAAATTACAGCCACATACAAACCTATTAACCAAATCAACCTACTTTTGCCTTCTCCTAAAGATAAAATTCCTCTTTTATTTCTATCTGGTATCTATTAAATTCCATGTAACTGCGACTTATCTTATTCTGGATATACAGGCCATTTAGTTTAAAAACATATTTCTAAACATCGATCTTATATCCAACAGAATAACATGGAAACAATAACAACACTAGCCATGAGATCCTCTAGAATAATGTAAAATTGCTACATAGAAGCATCTACAATTTTGAATATCTTTTGAAAAGAAAATGCTGAAGAAGTTCCTCTCTATCATCCCAAGAAAAAGCCTCAGTAGAGACGAAGACCTCTGGTCAGAGAGGGCTTCGTCTCTGGGAATCAAACCTAGAGACCTGGGTTCGATTCCCATCTATGACACAAAGAACCTTTGTCTGGCTTCTTTCGAGTTTTTTCACCCAGAAACTCGAGTTTTTCATTCCTCAGAACAGGGAGACTGGCCTCATGAACACACATGGATTTACAGTCATAAAATATATACACCTAATCTCTTATTTAGGAGGGCTCAACCTGCTTCTCCCCAAAAGGGGCAGGGGAGATAAGGGGACCCATACAAATAAATATATAATCCTAAGCATAACCTCAATAATAAAATATTCAAGCCCAAAATTTGGGAAATTGTTATCGGCAGCAGTACTTTTTTCTTCTCAGGATCCTAATAGTGCACAGATGGCGTGCCAGAGGTGGCATGTCCGAGAATTTGGCTGGCATGTCAACAATTTACAGATGACATCCTCTTATATGCTTATAAATTATTCAACCATTTTTTTTTTAATTGTTACAATATGCACAAGTTAAATTTTGTTTTACACGAGAGAGCAGCTATGAAGACGTGCATATGGTTGGTGCAGTATTAAGAAAAGATCGCACGACCCAAAGACAACCGACAATTGTTGAGTTGAAATGCTAATTCTCTTCAACCGAATTCCATAACATCTGAAACTGTCATAACAAAATTCACTATATATTTCTTAGTTTTAACACGTTCATGACGGGGTGTCGGTTATCATTCTGATGGAACTTCGCAATACCGGCAGGCTCAACTCACAGAAAGTTTCAACCCTTGGTTGAATTTTATTGCCGCTTGTTTGTGCTTGAGCTGGCAGGGGAACTCACACATGCATTACATGGCATGTTTCAATTCGTGGTATGATTTTATTTAAGTTAGCCTTTGTGATCTGTAATAATGACATCGAGAATTTCAAATGCAATAAAAACAAACACTTATTTCATGTAAATGAAAAATTGGACAATAGTTTTTAGTTAGATACTATGTTTCTTGTGCACCAAATGGTTTTGTTTGAATCTATACAGCATAGTATTTGTGAGAGGGGACATGTGATTCATTAGTTAGCGCTGTTTTTATTCCAGTTTCTCTAATCGTACTATTTGTTGAGAAATTTTACTGTCTCATACCATGCAACAGATCCTAATGACATGCATTATGAGATGATGAAACATCTTTCATCATCTTTCATTATGGATCTCCTTCATTTTTATACAACATAATTTTTATAGAGGAAGAGTTTCAAGATTCTTGGCATAAGTCATTTGCGACGTTGTCATTGGTAGATTGGACGACGACGTTCAATCTAAGTGTCAGCTCTGGCAGGGTTTCAAGGGAGTGGAAAGAGGGTAAGAGGGTATTGGAAAAATTGATGAAAAATTGGTGAAATCAGTGGGTGAATAGGGATGCGATATTCTATAGTGGTCAACATGGCTTTGTAAAGAGTAGGTCCTGTTTTAGTAAGTTATTCACACTTTATAATAAATTGACAGTAGAATTGGATAAAGGTAATGGCTACACCCAAAGAAATAATGGAAAAATTCAATGAAGTGGATATTATTACTGAAATAAAGGTGAGAAGACTGAGATGGCTAGGACATGTTCAGCGAATGGGGGATGATAGAACCGTAAAAAAGGTCTTCGTGTCTGGACCAGGTGGATCTAGGCCCAGAGGACGACCAAAAAGGAGATGGCTTGATGATGTGGAGGATGATTTAAAGAAAATGAGAGTAAAGAACTGGAGGAGCAAGGCACAGAATCGTGAAGAATGGAAGGCTATCCTGAGACAGGCCCAGGTCCTAAATGGACTGTAATGCCAAGGAGTAGTAGTAATAGCTACACCATGATACTGCTTGACTTTGCCAAGGCATTTGACAGAATACCACATGAAAAACTATTACAAAAACTGGATCAAATGGGAATGGATATGAGGCTATTAGCATGGATGGGAGGGGTATTGACGGACAGACACCAGAGGATAGTATATGGTGGGGGTGGAATCTAGGAGAATGATGGTGGCTAGTGGAGTACCTCATGGTTCGGTACTTTGGCCACTACTGTTTAATTTGTACATCAATGACATAAGGAAAGATTTGAGAGGGGATATTCAGTTATTTGCTAATGCAAAACTTGGGAGAGCAATAGTTGATAAAGGTGATGTAGGTATCCTGAAGGATGATTTAAATAACTTGGCATTGTGGGCAAAGGATAATGATTGTGAATTTAATGTTGCAGAATGTAAGGTTATGCACTTTGGATTGAAAAGGTTGCATATGGTGTATCATGTTGATGGTACTGGATTGCAGGAAAAAGAGTTGAAGTTCAGAGGAAATATTACATAAATTCATAAAATGGCTCAAAGGATTACTTTGATGTTGATTTATTTATTTAGTTAGCATATGGCTCACACATGAAAAGTTACATTACATTAATCCTTAATATATATGGACATAGTAATAGACATATGTACAATAAGAAGACATAATACAGTCATAAAAGAGATACTCAGGAATCAAGAATAGGCTACAACTGAATGTCTAGGTTGATTATCTAGTCAACTGTACTCGGTGTAGCATGGATGAAGTCTGACAGGTTTCCAGTGTATGCACGTAGGACACATTCTGCTATAATATGATTAATTGTCTGGCAGGATGATCCACAGTTGCATCTGGGTGAGGCAATCATGCCTCATTTGTAAAGGTGGTCGCACATCTGCCATAGTTGGTGCGGATTCGGTTAAGGGCAGACCAAGTTTTCCGAGGTAGGTCAAAACCTGAAGGTATCTGTGTTGGGTCCACTAATTCATGGAAGATCCCTGTCCAAGTGTTACACCAGGAGTCTTTCCACTTCTCCTTCATGTTGAAGCTTGTCTCTGTAAGATTTTTACTATTAAGATTGGAGGGTGCCTTGACTTTAGCCTGTTTATTTCTAGGGATGGGATGTCTTCATGGATTGGAAGATTTTGGATTTCCATGATTTTGCTGTATTCATGTAGAAGAAAGTTGGATCTGCTCATGTGTGGAGGTGGGATGTTGCTTAGCACCGGGAGCCAGAAGGTTGGGGTTGATTTTACAGTTCCAGAAATAAGGCGCATAGTGGTGTTAAGCTGGCATCAACCAAATACACATGGGTGCTGTTCAGCCATATACGGGTGAGCAGTATTCAGCTGTAGAGTAAACGAGGCCAAGAGCAGTGCAGCGAAGCGTTGTTGCTGAGGCACCCCAAGTTGTTCCACATAGTTTTTGCAGTATATTGTTTCTTGTTTTTAGCTTGGATGCTGTGTTAATGAGATGTGGTTTAAAAGATAGTGTTCTATCTAAAGTGATGCCAAGATATTTCGGGAATCTGTTGTAGTGTAGCAGTTTGTGGTTGAAGTAGACCATGAGTTCTTTGTTAGCCTGGTAATTGTTCAGGTGGAAGCATGAAACTTGTGTTTGATGTTGAAAAACACGTTAACAAGTAAAGATAAGGAAGTTATTATCCCTCTTTATAAGGCTACTATGATTTGGCCCCATCTTGATTACTGTGCATAGATTTGGTCACCTGGGTTTCTTGGGGACCAGGAGGTGGTCAAAAGGATTCAGAGACAAGTGACCAAGATGGTGACAGGTCTGTGGAATACTCCTTATGAGGGAAAAGAAGGTTTGAGGGAAAAGAGGAGGCATGATAAAAATTTTGAAGATGTTAAAGGCATTTTATAAAATTGATAAAAGTAAAATTTTTTAATATATGACACATAATCAGAGAACTAGGGGCCATCTGTGGAAGATGTGTAAGAGCGTGTAGTGGGGAGTGTATGAAAAGCGGTGTATGAGTGGAATGGATTGCCAAAATTGGTTGCAAGTTCCCTGATGGTGAATGGATTCAAGGAGAGGTATGATAATAATAATAATATATTACACAGCCTGCAAAAGCTTCTGTACCTTACTCAGGAATACAATAAAAGTACTTGTTTTTCATGCATCTGCAGTATAATGGCTGTTGGGGAGGACGTGTTGTTAACAGTGGGGAGCGAGTTACTATCACCTCGACGTGAACATGTTCAAACATTTTTTGTGTGCGAGGTATATGCAAAACGTTTTAATGTCTTTTTTCGTAAAGTAAAATCAGGGGTGTGAGTTATACGTGAGGACAAGTTATATTCGAGTAAATATGGTAAGCGTTTCGCCAACAAGTTGACATCCTTCTGCTGCTTCCCCTGCTCAGCTGACTTCTATGGTGAGTTACAATGCATAAATATTTTTCTCACTACCGTTTTTTTTTTCTAAACCAACATCATTAAAATCAATTTTTAATAATATAATAATCAATTTTACACTGATTAATATTATAAATAAAATAATATATTATTTATAAAATTATAAATACTTTTTTATAAAATTATAAAAAAATATTTATAAAATATTATATGTGTGTGTGTGTGTGTGTGTGTGTGTGTGTGTGTGTGTGTGTGTGTGTGTGTGTGTGTGTGTGTGTGTGTGTGTGTGTGTGTGAAGATTGATTTACTCAGTTGTACATTTTTATAAAAAGATTGAATGACTAGAACCGAGAGAAATGAAAACAAAGTTTATTAGTATGACACAACTAGTTTCAGCTTGTTACTGGTTATTTCTTCTTTTTTAATGTGCACCTGACGAAGGCTGATACAAGCTGAAACTAGTTGTGTCGTACTAAAAAACTTTGTTTTCATTTCTCTCGGTTCTAGTCATTCAATCTTTATATATATATATATATTATAAATAAAGTTACATTAATTTTCTATTAATTTTCCTGTATTAAAACTGCCTGGCACATCAGCAACTCGAATGGTAAATTTATGGCACACGCACATAAAAAGGTTCACCACCACTATAATAGTGCAAAAGTTCACAGACTGGCACCCTTGTGAAAGTACATGAGAAGAGAAACCATTGTACTGGAATTTTCCATGGTTTTATTCTTCTACACTGAGAATGGTGTGTAATACACTAACTGGAATACAGTAATACCCTGAATTATGACATTTGACTATGATGATCCACTCATACACCCTTTTCAGTTATGATCAATGCCTATTTATATGATGCTGCATTTCATATAAAGGTTTTTAGCTATGTTCTCTGTGTTCTGGTGTTTAACTGTAAATTATAAACTGCTCATTTTATTTTATTGTTGTTAATAATGGAAGATAAAATTTAAATTAAGGATGCTGTTGCTTCTAATGAAAAGAAGACATGTAAAACCAATTATATTACATACTAAGATTACAATGATTACATTTAGTGACAACTGTGTATCAAACACTGAGAGGGGTCACAGGCTAAACTTACCTTGTACTACTGCTCTGCTGTTACAGATGTTAAAAACAAAGGATGTTCTTACTGAAGTGAAAAGTGGTGTACTAGATAACAACACTACAGTTACCATAAATGTGACAATCTTACTGCCAAAATGGAAAGCCTTTTCATGATGTAGAGCAAGGGTAGGCAAACTTTTGAGACGGAAGAGCCAAACCTGTCCCTCACAACAATTTAAAAATTATTCGAGAGCCATAAGTATATTTTTACAAATAAGGAAAATTTAAAGTGATATTACAGTAATATCAATACAAGTTATAATATTAATTATATCGTTATTAAATGAAGAAAAAATCACACAAAAAATTGCTCCATTGGTTTTAATCAGCTTGCATTTCCTTAGAAATGCTTCTGTATGTCTGGTTTGTAACTAGTCATTTGTAATTTAAGGCACGATTCCAAGTTGAAATCAGTAATTTGGCTCCTCAATTTACATTTAATGAAATTCATGTTAGAAAACGATTGCTAACATAAATATGTAGACCCGAAGATACCGAGAACACCAAATGCAATTTTTTTTCAACTCATGATATAAATCCAGAAGACTATTCCAAATATTGAAAATCATTAGAGTCTGGCATCTGTAGTTCTTTTATAGCAGTCTGCTTGCACTGTGGAATCAGACTGATTTTTATTTTTCCAGTTCTGCTATTTCAGTACCAAGAAGTACAAATTTGGAGCTCCATAAGTCTTTGCTTGTCAAGTCTGGCAATTGTATTTCAAAATTAGCCATGTCAATATCAAACGGAGAAAATTTTAATTCCTTCACATTGGCATTAAGAGGATTTGTAATAAAAGTTAGAGTCGCTTTATTATTTCTTAATTCCTGAAACCTTTGAAGAAAAGATTCTCTCATGTTTAAAACTGCTGTCTTGAAATAATCTTTGTTAATGAGGGCATTGTTTTCTCAGCAATGTTGAAACAAGTTTGGGAAATGAACTAAAGTTACCCTCTCTAAATCTTCAGCGAACAGAATCAATTTCTTTTCAAACAAAATAACTTCCTTTAGCATTGAAAATGCAGTATTTCCCTTGCCTTGTAATTTACGAATGAGCTGATTCAGTTGTGATGTAACGTCCACCATAAAGTACAATTTTTGCAACCAATGATCTTCTGTTAATTCTGGATATTGAACATCCTTGTTGTCGAGGAATAGTTTGATTTCATTTACGCAAGATGCAAAACGCTTTAACATGTCGCCTCTGGAAAGCCATCGAACTCTGTTGTACTGGAGAAGATTTGAATACTCACTCTCCATTTCACTTAGTAACTCTTTGAATTGTCAATGGTTAAGTCCCCTTGCTATAATGGTGTTGGTAATCTTAATTACGAATTCCATAATAATACCAATTTCTTATGTAAATGCTTGTGCACAAAGTGCTTCCTGGTGGAGTATACAATGGAAAGTAATCACTTCATGATTAATTTTTCCTTTTAAAATTGAAACAAAACCCTTTTTCGCTCCCGTCATACTTTTTGCACCATCAGTTGCAATTGGCACAATTTTATTGAGTGGGATATGATTTTTTCCAAGCATTCAAGGATGGCATTTGCTATGTCCTCTCAACATGTTTGGCCCTTAAGTGGCAATAATCCCAGAAGTTCTTCTCTCAGACCCTCAGATGATACATACCGCACAAAAAGGGAAACTTGGGCTGTGTCCTTGATGTTGCAAGACTCATCTCCTGCAACTGATAAACCTGAAGCTAATTTAACATCTTCAACTTGTTGCCTGGTGACATTTGAGAACATTATAACTGTCCTATCTGCTACTGTTTTGGCAGTATGTTTTTAATTTTATTTAAAATCTCTGCTTTGTTTTTGAAATCCCAAAAAAGTTCTTCAGATGCATTAACAAAACAACATTTTATGTATTCACTATCTGTGAATGGTTTCCCTCTGTTAGCGATCTCCTGACTTACTATGAAACGTGCAATATTAACATCATTGGCAGACTCTCTCCAATAATTAAATGCAGAACTTGATTTTTCAACATTTTTCTGATGTTCTTAAAATGCTCTCTTTCTCGTGTCACCGACAGGATATTTTCTGGCAAATGTGGCACGTTTTGTCGTGAAGTGTCTCTCCAAATTTGACTTTTTGTTATGCGCCTGTTTTTCTTGGCAAATAAGACTGGCAAATAGGTTGGAAGGCCATCTGAGATCAAGATAAACACGTCCATTTAGTTTTAAAGTCACGATGCTCATCTGCTGTTTTTTTCTTCGTAGCCATGTTGAAAAGCACCCTAAACAATATACTTTATTTAACACGTTATATAAATACATTATACAAAAAGAAAATAAAAAGAACTAAGTGATTATTTAAAATAATAAATGACAATAATTCGAAAATATAATAAAAATAAATCTCACGTGCCGGTAAATCGCGACCATCAATGTATCTAAATATAATAAAACCAATATTATGTGTGTATATATATATATATATATATATATATATATATATATAATGCCTTTATAATATTGTTGTAATATTGCCTTTATAATAATAATAATTGCCAGATTGCTTTTATCACCTTAATGCAGTTTCTGGATGCACCTAGCCAAAAGAAAATACTAAGCTGCAGAAACAGCAAAGCGACACGGACTCCACTTTCACATTTCACCATTTCCAACGTTGACTTGCCCAGTAGAGGGTGCCCGTGCGCTCAGTTATTAGTCACTTTGTTGCTCTGCAAATTACCTCAGATGTCGAGGCATCCTAAAACCTAATCCTAATTACTCACTTTGTTTGGCTGCCCTGCCTACCATGTGCTCAACCATCCCCTCCACTCCCTTTGTATACTCCCTCCAGTTCGCTTTTCCCTCCCTGACATTGTGCATCTTAGTGCCACGAAGTTTTGCGAGACCTATAAAACAAATGAAATCGCCATTATGTGAATAAAATCCTTTAAAAATTTTATAAATGAAACTATGATAATTTTATTTTAATTTTCAATTTTACTTCAGAGCCACATGTACGTACCCAAAGAGCTGCATGTGGCTCGCGAGCCGCAGTTTGCCGACCCCTGATGTAGAGTGATGAACAACTGGTTGCCATGTTCCCTTAAGTCAAGCTATTCAGAAAAACTCTTTCATTTGCAAAAATTATTCTAAATCCTGTATCTGTAATTTGACAGAGTATTTTAGTAAAATATACTTTTTTCTGCGGTTAAGTAGTTATTTTTCTCTTTTAGGGTAGTCATGCATTACAAAAAAAAAAAAAAAAAAATCAATCCTCAGAATATAAATAATCAAAGAACAGTTATTTAAATTAGGAAAAGAGTACAATGTAAACCAGTTTCTCCTTTCCCAACCCATTACCCATACACCATATGGGTAATGCACTACAGATTGATTAACCAACCTCTTGTGTATGGGCTCAAAAAAAGATGGTGTTCACTGACTAGTGAAACACCACAATTGCCACCGCTGCCAGTTTGATTATTGAAAGCTTAAGATAGACTCTTCAGAACAAGGCCATCCACCTTGACATGCAGTATGGGTGCAATCCTTTGATAACATACAAATACACAACAGGGACCCAAACCTAAAACAGAGTTTTAAATTTAAAATGGTTTATAGCTAACTGCTAAACAGTACATGACCAAACTTGGTGAGAGTAATCAATCAGAAGGCTGCATGACCAGCTAGTGAATAATCCTGATGACACAGATTATGCATGGAGGGAGTTTCAATATGGGGGAAAGTATACAGAGATAAACTGTCAAGAATACATGTGGATGTGAGACTTGGTTCTTCTTTTATCAACAGCATGTTTCTGCATCATTCGCCTCACAATTGGGCCCTGCTCTTCATTTAAATCTCTTCCACCAAGAAAGAAAGACAACATAATCAAACAGATTCATTATGGATCACATAAAATTTCCACACAAAAAAAAAAAGCATAAAAAAGGGGAAAAAAAAAAAAAAAAAAAAAAAATATATATATATATAGGGTGCTTAAGGGTCAAAGCTGTATAACTGAGAGGAGACCTCCACATAGCCTTTAAAGGAATGTGGAGAACCGACCAGGGCTTCTGACCTAATGTCCAATCCTCACCTTCTCGTGGTGCACCCTGTTGGGTATCTACTTGGATACTGAACGGACGAGGATGGGCTGGCAATTTGGGATTTAGCCGACCAAATTGTATTCTTATTGGTTAAACCAAAATATAGAATGATGGTACAACATGACAAAATTTCATGCCGGCTGGGGCGTTGCCCGGTTAAACAAGGCCCCCGTTGTTTTCGCCGGGGATCCAGGGCGAACAGCGAAAAGTCAGCTACTGGAACAAATCTGAAAATAAACCCCAACTCAACATCACCAGAGTTAAAGATCGGTACTATCAATGTAAGAAGCCTGAATGGCAAAGAAATGGAGCTAGCTGAGGAATTAGATAAGTACCAGATCGACATAATAGGGGTGACTGAAACAAAAAAGACCAAAACTGGTGAGATCTTTCTGAGCAATAAATACAAAATGTTATATTCAGGCAATGACAATCAAGGAAAAGAAGGAGTAGCCATAGTATTCAACACAAAATACGAGGCTAATCTTCTTGAATGGCAGTCAGTCTCAAGTAGAGTAATGTGGGCAAATATGAGAATGGGGAACTGGACAATGAGACTTATTTGTGCCTATGGTCCCACAGAAGGTTCTACTAAGGTAGAAGTGGAAGAATTTTTTGAAGCTTTAGAAAAAGCAACTGACACAATGAAAAATGAAAAGTTGGTCCTTGTTGGGGATTTAAATAGCAGAGTAGGAAATGATTGTGAGACATACAAAAATATTTTGGGAAAATTTGGAGAAACGAGCAAAGCAATAATAATGGCAAATATCTGTTCGATTTCTGCTCAGGACATGGACTGATTATTACTAACACCATGTTCCAACATAAAAATGTGCACAAATTCACATGGAGAGAAGAGGCTAGGAATAAGAAAAGTCTCATTGACTATGTTATTGTTGATAGTGATGTTTTCTCCCTGGTGCAGGCCACCAGAGTGTACAGAGGATTTGAAATTGGAAGTGATCACTATTTAGTCTTGAGCAGGATAAAATTGAATTTCATATTGAAAAGAATAACATGTAAGAAAGTTTTAAAGTGAATAAAAGTTGAGCGACTCTCAGATGTGAGCTGTAGGCTAAAATACACAAAGATTATTGAAGAAAAAATGAAAGAGTTTGAGAACAGGAATCAAACCTTGGAGATTCAGTGGCAAACTCTGAAGAAAACATTGATTGATTCTGCCAGAGAGGCATGTGGTGAGGTTATCTGTAAGGATAAAAAAAATCAGAACTCCCTGGTGGACACAGCAAGTTAAAGAGGCAGTGAAGGGAAAGAAGAAAGCATATCAAAAGTTCCTGTCAAATAAGTCAGCTTGTGCTCTTAGAGAATATAGAGACAAATGCAAGAATGCTAAACACTGTGTAAAACTAGCTAAACAAAAGTCATGGGAGGACTTTGGCAAGAATATAGAAAATAAATATCAAGAAGGTGGCAAAATATTCTGGAGGTTGTTGAAGAAGCTTAAGAATGGAGGAAAGCGTGCTGTAAAAGGAATTAGAGATGATAAAGGTGACATGAAAACGGAAGAAAAAGATATCCTTGAAGTATGGAGTAATTACTTTGAAAAACTGCTAAATGACACAAGCAAAGATGACAGCACAGTGGTAAAAAACACTGACCAGGCATGTAGTCAGAAATACATATCCATACTAGAAGTAGAAAAAGCCATCAAAGGCTTGAAATGTGGAAAGGCAGCAGGAGTAGATGATATTCGACCAGAAATGCTGAAGTATGGTGGTGTAAGAGTCTTACAGTGGCTACACTGCATAGTTCAGAAAGCCTGGACAGAGGGACAAATTCCCGATGACTGGAGTAGAGCTCTCATAGTTCCCATATATAAAAAGGGAAATAAAACTGCATGTGAGAATTACAGAGGTATTTCCCTACTGAGTGTTCCTGGCAAGATCTATGCAAGTATACTTGAAAAACGGTTGAGAAGAATTGTGGAAGAAAAGCTTGGTGAAGAACAAGCTGGATTCAGGCCAAATAGAGGCTGTCAGGATCAGATCTTCACTTTACGACAAATAGTCGAGAAAGCATGGGAACATAACAAAGATCTGTATTTAAGTTTTGTCGATTTTTAAAAGGCATATGACAAGGTGCCAAGAGAGAAGCTATTCAATATGCTGCAGTCATATGGTGTCAATGGGGCATTATATCAAGCAATACGTAGTCTTTATTTGAGTTGTAAGTCAGCAGTTAGAATTGAAGGAAGTACAGGAAGATGGTTTAATGTTAAATCTGGTGTGAGACAAGGATGTACATTATCCCCTCTGTTATTCATTATCTATATGGATCACATTATGAAGGAAAGTGGTATTAAACATGATATCAAAATTGGGGATGTTAATGTCAGCTCTTTGCTTTATGCAGATGATGTTATACTTCTAAATAAATCTGCTACAAGTCTGCAAGATTCTCTGACTAAATTGAATAGCTGTTGTAATAGATATGGTATGAAGGTCAGCAATAAGAAGACAAAGACAATGAAAATAGGCAGAATCATTGAAAATGTCAACTGTGTTGTGAATGGAGAACCTGTGGAACAAGTAAAACATTTCAGCTATTTAGGCACGATTTTTACTGAAGATGGTAAATTAAATATAGAAATAGACAACAGAATAAGCAAAGCTGGTATGGTGGGAAGTCAATTGAATAAATTCATATGGAATAAGAGAGAAATTAGTCGGAACACTAAATTAGCTGTGTACAAGACAGTGTTCAAACCAGTTTTAACTTATGGATCTGAGAGCTGGGTCAGAAGTAAAACACTTGACCAAAGACTAGAGACCACAGATATGAGAGTCCTGAGAAAGATTATAGGCATGAACAGATAGCATCAATGGCAATATCATATTAAAAACGAGGATATTAGGAAAGAACTTGACATTGTCAGCATCCAGCAATGTGTTAGCAGAGCTAATCTCAGGTGGTATGGTCACTTAAACAGAATGGGCGAGGAAAGATTAGCAAAACAAGTGTTCTCTGCCAGGTTGGCAGCAAAATGACCTAGAGGAAGACCAAGATATAGGTGGATTGATACTGTACAAAGTGCTTTAGACGATAGAAATATAAGATCTGATAATTTTGGAGTCTTGACAAGTAACAGACTGATTTGGAGGAAAATTGTAGTTAGGAAATTAATAATGATATAATTTTCTCATGTAGTACTATCATATCCTGTACACCCTTTGAGGGTACATGGCAGGAATTTGATGATGATGATATATATATATATATATATATATATATATATATATCACAAAAAAAAAAAAAACACTGAAGGGCAAAAAATATCCATTTCAGTTCCTTCCTCACATGACTTTTGCAGAGTTTTCAGAGATGACCTCTTGTTCTTGCATCTGCCATTATCCTATGCAATAATTCCCCTGTATATATTTGATTGGCTCCTCTCACCAACTTATACATCTCAATCACATCATCCCTCCTATCTGTAGAGCTCTCAAGACCAAATTCCCTCAATTTGTCCTGATACTCAATATTCTGGGATCCTGAGACAGTTATTTTTTTCTCCACTCATCCTCTCTGTCTCCTGGCCTACACCTTATGCTACTCATGCTGCTGAAGGGTACTGTGTTCTTCATTCCTCCATAATGCCCTCTTTCTCAGAAGCTCAAGCTTCATAATTTCACGATTCATCCATTTTACTCCTACTTTCTTTATCCTCCAAAACTTAGGAATACAATCTGACACTGTCATAAATTCACATTTACTTCACACGTTCATGGTTTTAATAGTAATATACATGATATACACCAACACTTGCTATCATTCAAACCAAACCTGTTATTCCTAATGGAACCTCAAATGTTGACCAACAACCAAACTACACCTTACACAATTCCTTCCATCGCAAGGGTAACATATGTGTATTCGTTAGATCGGACTTGCATGTCAAAGAATACCAAACCTAAAATCACCCTTGTTTCATTTGCTCTATCTCAGAATTTTCTAACATACTCTACCACATTCAAATTTAAGGTCTATATCACTCTCCAAATTCTGATATCTGCTCTGACCTCTTTGTTTATCTAAAGCTTATTTATATGTAAAGCCACTGCTGCTTTTTTCTGAAGGAGCAGTGGCTTTTATCAGTCAATTTTTCAGATCATGGCTATATCTTGAAAACTCACTGTCACTTCTAGACCTTTATTTCTTAGTAAACTGTCAAATTTTGGACTCAAGAATGCTTCATTACTATAGAAAAATATGTGCAGACACTTTTTTTATATACCAATTGGTTGAAACAAAGCTGAAATGATGCAAGAAAAATTTCTGTTCTCATTTAAGACAGTCAACAAAATTTGTTTGCCTAGTTGTTTCCATTTTCCTGCAATTAAATGGCTGTCCTGTGACTTTTTGGTTCGACAAGTAGGAAATGCTGAAATTCCCTGTCAACAAGTCAAGAAATATGCTGAAGCATATTTCAAAAGATGTCTGTTACTAATGAAATCCTAAATGACCAGGTGTCCTCAATTCATTTTTTTTTCTGAAAAAAAAAAAAAATGAAATTAAAACATTCTCTTCTAAACTTTTTTTCCAGGATTAACATTGACCATGTCATGCAACATGATGTCTATTTGTGAAAATGGATTGATAATGTTCTTACTCAAGCAATGAAAAAAAAAAAAAAAAAACTATAAAATTCAAAAATTATTTCTTAACTATATCATGACAATTCTACTGATGTCAACAATCAAAGAATATGGACAACTGAAATAAAAATCTGAGAATTTACTTTGAAGAATTTACCAACATCAAGCAAACTACAACTGTTGAAAACCTGAAAAAGGCAGATTTATCAAACTGCCATGCATCTGCAATAAACTTTCTTTAAAGAAAGATTGGACAATGTTAGATTGGAAAAATGGTGCATTCAAGAGAAATTCACATGTAAGAACATAAAATTAAAGAAGCTAATCTGGAAAAGACATATAAGGTGACAATAGAAAAGCTGTTCAAAATGCTATAGTTATATGGTTTAAATGGAACATTATATCAAGCAATACTTAATCTACATTTGAGTTGTAAGTCAGCAGTCAGAAGTGAAGTATGTACATGAAGATGGTTTAATATTAACCACCTTACCGGCCATTATGGATCAAATACGCATCCTCGAAAGCTTCGTACCCATCATATATTTCAATGTAATATCAATGGTATTACAATTTTAATATGCACTTCACATCCATGGCAACTTGGACATATATACGTCCTGGACAGTAGCATGGTTAAATCAGTGTGAGACAAGGGTGCACATTATCTCCACTGTTATCATCTATATGGATCTAGTACGAAGAATTATGCAGGATTCTCTGACTAAACTGAACTGTTGTAATAAATTTGATATGAAAATCAGCAATAAAAAGGACAATGAAAATAGGCAGAAGCATTGGAAACATCAACTGTATCCTGAACCTACAGAACAAATAACCATTTCAGCACAATTTTTGATGCAGATGGCAAATTAAACATGGAAATAGGCAGCATGATTAATAAAGCTAGTATAGCAGAAAGTCAACTGAATAAATGCATATGGAATAAGAGAGATATTAGTCAAAACACTAAACTAGCTGTATACAAGACAGTGTTCAAACCGCTTTTAACTCATGGATCTGAGAGCTGGGTTATAAATAAAACATTCAAACACTTGATCAAAGACTGAAGATCACAAATATGAGGGTTCTGAGAGATTCGAGGAGTAAGCAAATGGCATCAATGGCAGAATCATATTAGAAATGTGGGTATTAAAAAAGAACTTGTCATTATTAACATTCAGGAATATGTTCGCAGAGCTAATCATTTAAAGAGAATGAGAGAGGAAAGGTGAGCAAAACAAGTGAAAACGTTTACTGATAGAGTTAAAAGTGCCTTAGAAGAGAGAAATATAAGATCTGATAAAATTGGAGTCTTGACAGATAACAGATTAATTTGGAGGAAAATTGTCAATAAGAAGTGAGTAATGAAGCTGTACACCACCTGAAGGTATATCGCAGTAATTTGATGAAGGTTATCGCACAAGCAAAAACATTGGCCTTATTCTAAACCAACTGTGGTGGGCCTACTCAAAAGCCTTAAAATTCACAAACCTAGTTTATTATAGACAGGGCAAAGATCAACAATGAAACACATGTGACAACTTAATGTGAAAATACACTATCAATTTAACAATAATTTCATTAACATCAGTTTATATATTAAAACTCATTCCACTACTGTATGTTTTCAAACTGAGAAATTACTTTATTCTTGATGAAGTATACCATACTTCATAAGAATGTTAGTTGAATGAATAAATAATTTTTACTTTCATAGTTATATCATAGTTCCTCTGACTATCACCTTTTAGAAAGGGCAAATTAGCTATTCCATTGAGAAGAGGATTAATGAACAGCTAAACTACATCCATTATGACAAATCGCACATGGTTCGATTTGATTTCAGCATGGATGCTTATTCAAGGGTATGAAAACAATTACATCTCCCTAATTTGAACTGGAATGGACTAAAGTATGGAAATATATAGCACTTACCTGAACAGTTAGCCAACTATTACACAGTCTTACCCTGTTTTCAACTAGCTTGAATTCACTGATGACAGATGAGGTATTCTTTCCAAAAGGTTTGATGTGCACACAAACAATATATATTAACTACATTTAAGTGTTTCTATACTATGTCTCACTTACAGCTTTCCTTAAAACTTTATTCCTAATTTAAAACAGAGCCAGTACAAACAAATTAACAGAAGTTGGTCAATCCAGTTAAGCCATTAAGTTAAAATTAACAGATCAATTTGACATACAACCTGTCGCATGCCATGTTTCCAACGTGATATGACATGCAACAGGATATATGGTACCATACATAGTTTTTTGTAAGTTAAAGATTAACGAAGTATTGATGATAAATTAAAGATACCAAGAAATTATATACAGAAGAAGAGGCAAGGAATAAGAAACGTCTCATTGACTATGTTATTGTTGATAGTGATGTTTTCTCCCTGGTGCAGGACACCAGAGTGTACAGAGGATTTGAAATTGGAAGTGATCACTATTTAGTCTTGAGCAGGATAAAATTGAATTTCATATTGAAAAGAATAACATGTAAGAAAGTTTTAAAGCAAATAAAAGTTGAACAGCTCTCAGATGTGAACAGTAGACTAAAATACACAAACATGATTGAAGAAAAAATGAAAGAGTTTGAGAACAGGAATCAGACCTTGGAGATTCAGTGCAAGCCTTGAAGAAAGCCCTGATTGACTCAGCTAGAGAGGCATGTGGTGAAGTTGTCTGCAAGGATAGAAAAATTAGAACTCCATGGTGGACACAGGAAGTTAAAGAGGCAGTGAAGGAAAAGAAGAAAGCAAATCAAAAGTTCCTGGCAAATAAGTCAGCTTGTGCTCTTAGCGAATACAGAGACAAATGCAAGAATGCTAAATACTGTGTAAAACTAGCTAAACAAAAGTCATGGGAGGACTTTGGAAAGAATATAGAAAATAAATATCAAGAAGGTGGCAAAATATTCTGGAGGTTGTTGAAGAAGTTTAGGAATGGAGGAAAGAGTGCTGTAAAAGGAGTTAGAGATGATAATGGTGACATGAAAACGGAAAAAAAGGATATCCTTGAAGTATGGAGTAATTACTTTAAAAAACTGCTAAATGAAAGAAGCAGTGATGACAGCACAGTGGTAAAAAACACTGAACAGACATGCAGTCAGGAATACATATCCATACTTAAGTAGAAAAAGCCATCAAAGGCTTAAAATGTGGAAAGGCAGCAGGAGTGGATGATATTCTACCAGAAATGTTGAAGTATGGTGGTATAAAAGTCTTACAGTGGCTGCACTGCATAGTTCAGAAAGCCTGGACAGAGGGACGAATTCCCGATGATTGGAGTAGAGCTCTCATAGTACCCATATATAAAAAGGGAAACAAAACTGAATGTGAGAATTACAGAAGTATTTCCCTACTAAGTGTTCCTGGCAAGATCTATGCAAGTATACTTGAGAAACGATTGAGAAGAATTATGGAAGAAAAGCTTGGTGATGAACAAGTTGGATTCAGGCCAAATAGAGGTTGTCAGGATCAGATCTTCACTTTACGACAAACAGTCGAGAAAGCATGGGAATATAACAAAGATCTGTATTTAAGTTTCGTCGATTTGGAAAAGGCATATGACAAGGTGCCAAGAGAGAAGCTATTCAGTACGCTAAAGTTATATGGTGTCAATGGGCCATTATATCAAGCAATACTTAGTCTTTATTTGAGTTGTAAGTCAGCAGTTAGAATTGAAGGAAGTACAGGAAGATGGTTTAATGTTAAATCTGGTGTCAGACAAGGATGTGCATTATCCCCTCTGTTATTCATTATCTATATGGATCACATTATGAAGGAAAGTGGTATTAAACATGATATCAAAATTGGAGATGTTAATGTCAGCTCTATGTTTTATGTGGATGATGTTATACTTCTAAATAAATCTGCTACAAGTCTGCAAGATTCTCTGACTAAATTGAATAACTGTTGTAATAGATATGGTATGAAGGTCAGCAATAAAAAGACAAAGACAATGAAAATAGGTAGAATCATTGAAAATGTCAACTGTGTTGTGAATGGAGAACCTGTGGAACAAGTAAAACATTTCAGCTACTTAGGCATGATTTTTAGTGAAGATGGTAAATTGAATATAGAAATAGACAACAGAATCAACAAAGCTGGTATGGTGGGAAGTCAACTGAATAAATTCATATGGAATAATAGAGAAATTAGTCGGAACACTAAATTAGCTGTATACAAGACAGTGTTCAAACCAGTTTTAACTTATGGATCTGAGAGCTGGGTCAGAAATAAAACACTTGACCAAAGACTAGAGACCACAGATATGAGAGTCCTGAGAAAGATTAGAGGCGTGAACAGATGGCATCAATGGCAATATCATATTAAAAACGAGGATATTAGGAAAGAACTTGACATTGTTAGCATCCAGGAATGCATTAGCAGAGCGAATCTCAGGTGGTATGGTCACTTAAATAGAATGGGAGAGAAAAGATTAGCAAAACAAGTGTTCTCTGCCAGGTTGGCAGGAAAACGACCCAGAGGAAGATCAAGATATAGGTGGATTGATACGGTACAAAGTGCCTTAGACGACAGAAATATAAGATCTGATAATGTTGGAGTCTTGACAAGTAACAGACTGATTTGGAGGAAATTTGTAGATAGGAAGTTAGTAATAATGTAATTGTTTCATGTAGTACTATCATATCCTGTACACCTCTTGAGGGTACATGGCAGGAAATTGATGATGATGAGAAATTATATATTTGGTTTAATTCTTTATCCAAGTGTAAGCAAACAAGTCTGCACCTGAACTATTTTCAGGACTGGGGCAACTAGTATAAAGAAGCTATTGACTTCACATCACTTGCCTTAATATCCCATAATGCAAAGCCCACATCTCCTTGTAGACAGTATAATGCTATGCATTATGGGAAGGATCACTACCCAGACCGGTTTTGACCTTTATTGAGGTCTCATCGGTGAGAGCCAGACCCAGAGGTGATACTAAGGTTGAAATAATGCAGAAGTTGTATTTTCATATACGAGTAGCCAAAAGGCGTCACACCTTATTATTAAAATACTCTGGATTAGTTAAAGTTGTTGGAAGTTTTTCCACTTGGTATCGATGAAACCATTCACTTTGATAAATATAATTCATTAACTCTTCACATCTGTTTGAATAAAAATAGCACTCTTTCAATGTGTCACTGAATTATCATTCACTGCTGAGTTAAATTCAAATTAAATTTTATTTAAATTAAAATAATAAATGCTAAAACTTACTCTTTCAAACAGTCCACTCCGAATATAGTAATCTGCAAGCGAATTCCATAACTGTCCCAACTGATCCGTGTATCGTCTTAGGCCACCTCGAATAATTGCATCGACCTTCAGGGAATGAATTTTATCTGGGTTTTTTGATATAAGATCACACAATTCATTCCACAGCTGCAAAATAATAGTGACATAAAAAAAAAATCTGTGTGCATGATTCATACTAAATATTATTAACAATGTTTTTCTTTTTTAATGTGACTCTCACCCATAAAAGGTTGAAAACCTATAATGAATTAGCACTGCTAGCAGGCTAACAGATAATCCAGAAGTTTGGCTCTAGAGATCAAATAACTCAGAATAATCATTCCCAGAACATACACATGATTGCATATATATCATACTAATTGAGGTCAATTAACTGTCATATCTAGAGGGTTTTTTTTTATGTGAATACCACACACACACACAAAGGCTACAAATAGCCCATTATAAATATTATGGCTGGGATAATATTTAGATAAAATATAAACACTGGTCCATGAAATCAAACATGGAACTTTTCAAGTTGATTCAGGGCTCTAACAAGCAGGGTTGTGGTCTCACAGTGGACAATAAAATTAATCTATTACCTAAAATCATTAATGCATATCCATGCATGCAGATGTGGAATCTGAACATACAGCTGCTAGTGGTGATTGGGTATGCTATCCACTCAGACAATCATGCAACCAAATGGGAACAGATCTACACGTCACCAATAAGGAATATCAAGAACTAACCAGGAGTTCTGATGCAATGTTCCATCCTCATCCAGTGGAATATTCTGTTAGTTGTTATGAACTTAGGCTTGCCAAGCAAATAATATTTAGTACTGACTCAACTCCTACATATGCATGCATACAAAATGATGATTACATCAAATGTCATACCAAAAGTTGGGACATTGCCTAGTTAAATATAACGTATCAGATCAGTGTTTCCCCAGGAGAACTAGAATAACCAGGGAAAAGTCACTATCATCAGTTAATTAGTAATCAACATATATATATATATATATATATGTTGATTACTAATTAACTAATTAATTATTTTGAAAAAAAAAATATATATATATATATATATATATATATATATATATATATATAAGTAAACACACATACATACAGTCTCACTTCAAACATTTCCTGGAACAGTTCTTATAAAGAAAGAGGTCATGGAAATTGTGGAGAAACTTGTGAGGTCACTCTTGACATTACATTTAATTGGCTCTGGTATAGAGGCTGACTTAGCATGCTACTATCTGATCTGTCCCCAGGCCTTTGCAACAAAGCTGAGATTTCATCTATTCCTATTTCCCCATCAAAACTGAAGTATTGCAAGGGCTCTATTTTCCAGATACTATTCCTCCTATACCTGAAAGACCTTTTATCTCTCTCTCTCTCTCTCTCTCTCTCTCTCTCTCTCACACACACACACACACACAAAACTAACCTGCAATTCTCTTCAGTTTTGCCAATGACAGTACGCTCCATTCCAGTTCAGTTAACAAATCCTATAGTGCTTCTCACCTTAAAGATCTTTCATAACTAATGTATTAAACACTGATATCCTTGATATATTCCAATGGAATGCACTAATGTACTTCAATACAGCCAAAACACAGTCCTGATCTCATAATCAATTCTGATAACATGCACTTCTCCAGTTATAATCAGATTTCTCTGAGGTTAACTTAAATTATAGCCTTTCCTAGCACATCATATCCACAGACCACTCAGCATCAAAAAAACTTGGTGCCCCTTTCCACTCAAGACATCACCAATACAACCTAATATTTTATAATATTGTTAATTTATAATTTTATAAGCTGATGATAAGTAAACACTTAATATTATAAAATATTAGGTGCTGATGTTTATTTGAAGCCTCTCATTCTTTCTCTCTCATACGTGTTTTATATCTACCATATGCCTTTTCAATAGATATTCTTATGGACACTGTTTAACCAAACCGATCATGCACAATCCTTATACGAAGGCGGCGCTAAGAGGCAGTAAATCATAAACCAATAATTATCACACGAGTGGTTATTAAGTATATGAATAGTTAGTTGAATGCAAAATTCAGGAATGGGTAGATAGGAATTTAATACCCCATGTAAACTCAATTTCTACTATACAGTGAGAGCTAGGTTGGATAACGGAAATGGTTACATCATGTTACTACTAGACTCTTCAAAGGCATTTGATAGGATACTACACGAAATCTTATTAAGTTGAAGCAAATGGAAACAGACATAATGCTGGTGGTACGTACAATAGAGCAGCTGACAGAAAGTAGTTGATGAAATTCCATCAAATTAAAGTCACATGATCAATTTGTACATTAATAACAATGAGAATGGCTTTGAAATATCCAGCTACTTCCCAATGAATGCTAGCCTAAGGAGGGAGTTGATCACAATGATGTAATAGTCCTGTAAGGAGATTTAAATACTGACAGTGTGAGCAAAGGATAACACTTGCCAGTTAATGTGGCAAAGTGTAAGGTTATACAATCTGGTCTGAAGTGAATGTATGATATGTATTATACTGCTGAGACCGAACTATAGGAAACTGATGAGGCCAAGGCATGGAGTGATAGCAGACAGGAAACTGAAGTTTAGAAGATATACTGCAAAAGTACAAAATAGCACAAAGAATCATTGAGACATTAAGAAACACACTGATAATTAAGAATAAAAAGATTATTATCCCTCTATATAAGGTTTTGATGTGATTACATCTGGATATTGTGCATAGACTTCTAGGTGGTCTAGGTTTCTTAGGAGACCTGGAGGTGGTGGAAAGGATTCAAAGGAAAATGACAACTAAAATGGTGATGTTTGTAGGTTGTTCCCTATGAGGAGTAACTGTCAGTTACAAAATTTAGTTCATAGGCAGAAAAGAGGGATATGATATAATGAACCATCAATAAATCCACTCCTCTCCCAAAAATACCTTTATTCACTAAAATAGTAATTGCATTCATCAATCAATGATTACAACCTCCACATATTATAAAAAAGAACATCAATGTTTCTTCTCTCTCAACCACATGTAGCATCAATGTGATATAGGTTCTGCCTCTAATACTGATAATAAAGACTATCCCTTGAAAGTTGGTAATCAAGTTTTGGAAGTGATTAGCCTATAGAGACAATCAAGAATATTTTATTCTTGAGTAAAATGTTTGTATTCTGGCTAACATCAATGCTGATCAGATTTGGTCCCTTGAAGTGGCTTTAAATACTAATAAAATCCTCAAGTTAGAAGTAAAAATTACAAGACATGATTGTTTTTTTGTGTCATCTAAAGAGAGAATATAATTAAAGTATGTTATTTGTATCTTCCATTAGGAATGTTTCTGTTTTGAAAAATAAAAATTAAATATACAATAATATGAAGGTTTTTAAAATGAATGTTATTTACCTGATGTTTTGATTTGCCTTCTTTAGAAACAAAATCATCTTTATTTACAATATCTGCTAATTTCACGGCAGCTTCATCCAGCCTGCCAACAGATTTCAGATATTCTATGTATTCTTCTGTGTTTTCAGGATTCAGCTAAATTCAGGAAAGATTTGGTTATGTACAAGTAAGAAAATATAAACATTTTTCATATTAAAAAAAAAAAAATCTACAGAAATTTAAATTTTACTTCATATATACATCATCGTCAATTTCCTGATATGTGCCCTCAAGGGGTGTACAATACCGACCACTAAATTAGAAACTTTTATTTAATACTATGTTGGACCTCCTTTAGCCTGAATAGTTAACATATCAACTAGAAAATCCTTTAACTGGCTCTCAGATTTGACAGAAGCGAACTTTGTTAACAATTCTTATGCGATGGAAAGTAGCATTGTCATCCATGAAACAAACGTTAGCTGCTGGATAAAAAGTCAACACTGCAGAATGGACTTGATTGGCAAACAATGTTCGCATATTCCTTGGAGGACACTTGACTTTCCAGCCTGTTGAGTAGTGTTTACAAGGAAAGCTGGGTTCATTACTTGATGGGGTTCCCACCAAACTCTCTGCCTACCATTGGTACAGAACAAGGAGTACTGTAACTCAGCAAACCAGGAATTTTTTCAGTCTTCCAGTGTCCAGTCATGGTGTTTCTGACACCACTGTACACGAACTTTCCGGTTCTTCACAGAAATTAGTAGTTTCTGTATAAGCATGCAACTGAGATCTGACAATCTATTATCTGAAATCTAGGAAAGCAAATCTATTTTGAATACTAAATTTTACACAAATGTTAATGTAGTACCTTTAAGTTTTCATCAAAGAAATGACTGGGAAGACCACAGTTTGAAATTTGGGATATTAATTCCATAAAGACTGCTCAACAGTAAGATCCATTTTGAGGACCTATATGTATAATGATTCCTCCTTTAATGCCTTCTAGCATAACTGGAAAGGCTTTGGGGTATCTAGTTAACATATTAACTACTGGAAAAATATATTTACTTCCTCTTTCTGATTCAAGCAAAAGGTCCTAATATAACACCTGAAATATGCTAAAAAGACCTGACAGACATGTGCATTGTTTGCATAGGATCGTTTCCTTGAAAAAGATTTCTCAGCTGACAAGAATGACAACACTGAACAAATTGTTTGACATCAATGACCCCTAGCCAAAAATACCTGATGGTGGGTCTAAATTGTACTTGGGCGTGGATGTTTGTTAGAGCCTGCTCTAGATGAATATGATAGCTCTTTTCTAGAGTTTATATAGCTTGTCTTGTTGAAAGTATTTCAATTGGTTATACTATAAATTAAAGATGACAATAAATTATATTCTTGGTTAAATCCTTTTATCCAAGTGTAAGCAAACAATGCTTGTGCATGAAGTATCTTCACAGCTGTTGGAAGTTTATTTTTCTGCACTTGGTTAGACTATATTAAATTTAGTTTAATCCTTTATCCAAGTGTAAGAAAACAAAGTTTGCACCTGAAAATATCTTCAGGACTGAGGTAAGGTGGTACATTCCTTGGCAACTCGCAGCAAAGGTGGACTAAGCTCTCATCACTCCTTGTCTCATATCTCCCATAATGCAAAGCACATCTCCTTGCGAACATGCATAATGCTATGCATTAAGGGAAAGGCCACTACCCAGACCGGTTCGACCTTTATTGACGTCTCGTCAGTGGGAGCCAGATCCAGAAGTGGTGATACTAAGGCAGAAGCAATGGAGAGGTCATATTTACTTATACGAGTTGCCAAAAGGTATACCACCTTATTATTAAATTACTCTGGATTTAGAGAAAAACGTTGGAAGTTTATTTTCCACCTGGTTAGACTATAATAAATTTAGTTTAATCCGTTTCCTTTATCCAAGTGTAAGCAAACAAAGTTTGCGCCTGAAGTATCTTCAGGACTGAGGCAACTCGTAGTAAAGGTGGACCAAGCTCTCATAAACTTCCAACATCTTTCTCTAAATCCAGAGTAATTTAATAATACAGTGGTACACCTTTTGGGAACTCGTATAAGTAAATATGACCTCTCCATTGATTCTGCCTTAGTATCACCACTTCTGGGTCTGGCTCCCACTGACGAGACCTTAATAAAGGTTAAAACTAGTTGGAAGCTTGGGTGAGAACCGGTTGGCTCTACACCGTGGCAGAGCCAACCGGTTCTCAGAGTTCTTCTCAGTGGCAGGGTGAGCCTGTTATTGAGGAGAACAACTCTTAGTTTCTTCATTTTTGATCCTGTAGGTTGCTCATTATTTCACGAGTTTTTGGAGAGGTTACCCTGCATTTAAACAGGGAAGCCGGTCTGGATAGTGACCAAGGTCACTATCCAGACCGGCTTGATGATGAGAGCTTGGTCCACCTTTACTACGAGTTGCCTCAGTCCTGAAGATACTTCAGGCGCAAACTTTGTTTGCTCGCACTTGGATAAAGGATTAAACTAAATTTATTATATCTTCACAGCTGGGCTACTTGTACATAAAGACTAATAACCACATCAATTGCATTATCCCATAATTTGGCTATTCTGTTGTTTACATTCATATTGAATTCACATCATCATTAAAATTGTGCCTAAACAGAAATTTTTAACTTATATAGGGTCTCAAACTCCAGTTGGTTTCGATGAGCCCTCCAGCTGGAAAGACCTAGATCTGAATCCTGTGTATGACTTGAGGAACCTTTACAGGCGTTTTCAATCAAACGTTAGGAATCCATTAAGGAATAAAACAAGAATTTATAACCAAGTGAAAGAACTTTCAATAACAATGTAACTTGATTTTATAATAATAATTTAATCATCTTTTGTTTATTGATCTGCCCACAGAATGCTTAATCAGTCATCAAATTAGTCTTCTCTCTCTCACACACACACAGATTCCAATAGGAAATCTTTCACTAAATTTGTATCCATCTCTCACACACACACGCACGCACACAGATTATAATATCACTCCATTTTCATTTCCTTATGCAATAATTATTATAATTTCATTACTTTTTCTTGCAATGATATGTATAAGCAGTATTTCTAGGATTTTATTATTATTATTATAGTTATATGTGAACTTCCAAGTAATCCAAGGATTCACTGTGAGAAGCCCACTCTGCTCACTCTGGTTAGAACTCACCTGAAATTCATTCACAGACAATGCGCTGGAACCTCCACCAGCAATCTATTAATTGCATACACAAAGATAAAATTCTAGCTCTCGAATCTACTCATCCTCAACTTTTAGGGATGACTGGATGACTCCTTGTTCTTTCTTCTCTTACCAGATAAGCAAAAATTTCACAACTCCCATCCCATAAAATCCATTTACCAGTTTGTATATCTGTATCATCTGCTCCTACCTATGATGTTCAGCACTCAACATTCCCTTATTTTCAATATTCCATTGTAGATATCTTTGTTACTTGCTCCTATGTCCCTCATCCTCTCAGGACCCTTAAGACCAGACATAAATACTGTAATTCATAACATCTGTAAGTCACATGACCTCCTTATTCTTACACTCCAATGTTTTATTATCAGCACTTTTGCAATGTGGTCTTTGGGATGATACAATTGTATTACTATTACATGATTATAACTTCTATTACAATTCCCTATATGCATCACTATACAAAGAGTCCTAGCCAAAGTTTCTTGGTGAAATATCAGAACTATGTGGCATACTTTCAAAATTATTTCAACAACAACAAAAAAATCCCTTTCATTATTTCATTATCATTATCAATGATGCCCACAGCAGCTTACTTTAATCCTCTTGCTATAATCCTATAACAACAGCTCCTTAATCACTCTACCTAATTTTAGAATATCTAAACCAGCGATTCTCAACCTTTTCTTCGTCACGGTACACTTTTAATAATTTTAAAATTTGGCGGCACACTAACAATAAGATAAATTTAAAAGAATTTTACTTGGTTAATTAATTCATGTACCTATAATATATTTTGTAAAAATAGCATACAATAATAATTTGCAATAAAATATAAAATGAAATTACATTACAAAGTAAACAAAATGTTTATTTAATGATAAATTACATTTAACGCAAAATTTGAGCATGTTTTTTTTTGATAACTTCATTTATATTTGGGCGTATAAATGATAATGCTACTCTCATTTTGTGATCCAGATTTAAAAGTCTGGATCTTTTTTTCGTTTTTATATCGGTCAAAGCCGAAAATCCGAATTCGCACAAATAAGATATGGAAAATTGTAATAACACACTTAAAGTTTGTGATATTGTTGAATAATCATATCTAAGATTAATCCAGAATGAATCAACTGATTCTTCTGAATGTTTTGAAATTAAATCTCGGTTATTACACACAGAAATCAGTTCTTCTTCTTTCAAAGTTAGTTAATACACCGATGTGTCGTTTATCACAAATGGATTCCGAATCCAATCAAATTTTTTTATTTCTAAATTTGGAAAGTAATGAACAATTTTTTGCTCTGGTATTGTCAAATGATCAATAACTATTTTATGAATTATTTTATAACAATCTTTTGGAACTGACTCAAACTTTTCTAAACTACCTTCTTGTGCTTTATTCTTCCATAAAGTAATTTTTTTTTGAAATCCCAACAATTTATCGGTTGAGTTTAAAATATTTTCTTTTGGTCCTTGCAAACTCTTATTTATGTTATTAAAAATAACAAAAATATCAGATGAGTAAGCCAGCTTAGCACACCATATTTTGTCATCCAACAAACCAACAAAATCATTATCTTGTTCAAAAAATATCTTTATCTCGTTTTTTAATTCAAGCACGCGAGACAAAACTTTCCCTCTGGATAACCACCTGACTTCCGTGTGTAGTAACAATGATTCGTATTTAGACTCCATAGCCTGGCATAATTGACTAAACAGGCGACTTTTTAATGGTCTTGATTTTATATAATTAATCATTTTAACACATTGTTCCAGCACTACTTTCAATTCTGATGGTAATTGTTTTGTAATGAGTGTTTCCCGATGCAAAAAACAATATATATGTAACTAATATATCTGCATTATGTTCTCTTACATGTGCTACAAATCCTTTTATAGATCCTGTCATAACCAGAGCACCATCTGTACAAATGCCAATGCACAAATTCCACGAAATTTTAATTTCTTGTAAATAAGAATTAATTTCATTGAAAATATGTTTTCCTGTTGTGAAATCAGATAATTCACGACAACATAAAAACTGATTAATTATATCATTTTCGTGAATGAATCGAACAAATGCAATTAAGTGTGCTTTTCCCGTAATATCAGTGGTTTCGTCAATTTGTAAAGCAAAATTTGAATTTGCAAGAGTTTTAGCAGTATTTTCTTCAATATTTCAGGACAAGTCTATAATTCTGCGATGAATTGTGTCATTTGAAAGTGGTATTTTACAAACATCAATTTCTGCTGATTCACCAACATAAAAACTTATGTTGGTGAATCAGCAGATCATTCTTTTTACAGTTTTACGACAAGCAGGTAATATAATTTCTTCAGCCAAATTATGAGATTTTAATTTGAAAGCAATTAATTCAGCCACTTCATAAGAAGCTGTCTGAGCTTTTTCAGACACACTAATTTGCTTTTTAAAAATCTTTAATTGTTTGGATCTTGCGGATAATGAATTTTGAAAGTAGGCTTTGTCTTTTGATGCTAGCGAAGGATGATTAGTGAGCAGGTGATGTTGGAGCTTGCTCGGAACCATAGCACTGTTTGATAATTTACAACCGCATACCACACACTCAGGAACAGTTTTATCATTTTCCACTGTAGATGTAAATCCAAATTTTAAGAAGTCATCATTATACTTACGATGAACATTACTTTTTTTGGCAGAGGAAACATCTTTATTTGTACTGGGCTTGTTAGCATGATCGCTAGCATCATCATCATTATCGTCGTTAAGCTTTCTTTTTTTTTATCCATTTATCCATTTTAGGGGGTTCATTGAAAATAAAAATAATTTTCTCAAAAAATTATTAAAAACGACATTGTATATTGCCTTTGAATCCGTTTTAATTAAGTTTGACTACACAATATTGTGGTATTGCATGTTACAAAAATGAATTTATAAGTTGTAACTAACTATATGCACACATCAAGTAGGTGACTAGTAGACTAAACTAATATGTAGCTTTGTTAGCCAGTAGCCAGAACTATAATAGCCATGCGCATTGGTTTCAGCCAGTCCCCGCTAGGAAGGTAGAACTGATTGAACCACTTGTCTGACGCCGCTTATGTATGTGTATTCGCAGTGGTGGCACACTTAAAAAATCTCGTGGCACACCAAAATGCCGTGGCACAGTGGTTGAGAATCACTGATCTAAACAAATGGATATTTCCCTTTGAGTTATTCCCACTATTATTAATAAACTAAATGACTAGTCATGGTCCCACAAAAGTACCTTGGTCATTCTCTCTCTCTCTGACTCTGTCCCTCCATACACTACATTCTAGTATATGTTGACAAGTCACTTTATCCATGCTACTAGTTTATTTTCTTTCTAACACACTCAGCAACAAGTACTCAGCCATGGAGAGATTAATAGGATTCCTGAATTCAGGAATAATATGCCCACCATTCCTGAATTTGGGAATCTTATCAACTTTCCCATGACTTTAATTACCACCTAGAGACAACTGGCTGTATCTGTTTTGGCACTACTGTTGTGCAAATGGACAATTTTACCTTCTTTGCACTCTTAAATTTAGGATTCCTCTCACCTGTGCTTACAGAACATGACAGAAGTCAGAAAAGCAGCCACTTATTAGTTCAACTTCTTCATCTACAGCTAATATCATACTAACACTCCATTAAGGAAGGTTATTTTTCACACAATTATTCTTTCTTTCACTTGCTGTAATAACAGAACTCTCTAGGATTTCCTTTAGTTTACTCATCTAATTGATTCTCATCCTCCAATTTTGCTTTTCTTACTACGCATCTCATTCTTGTGACTTATGCATGCAACTCTCATCTCTCTTCTTTCAAAAGTACCTTCATAGTTTTCTTTTAGTGGAGACTATTTATCTATTTAACATCTATCCTATTTATTTGCTTCTAACTTTGGAAATGTAGTCAGATCTACTTCCAAACATTCTTTCAATATTTTCCAGGCACTACAGGTTTCTTTCCTTTGAAATATCTGGCATTAAGGCATCAAATATAAGCTCTATCTATATTTGTCATAATTCTCTGTCCTATAATTCAATACACATCCCCCCACTTCTTACTGATACTAAACTCTCCCTATACCAAATTCCTAGTCATCATCCCTAGTCATTTCGTTTCATATGATCCTGTAATTAGCACAGACAAATTGCAAATGTCTGCAGGCAAAACTTTTCTGGTTGTAAGAGGTTGATATGCTTTCTTATCCCACTGTTTCAAGAAATATGCTGCACTATCTAAATGTGCTGGTGGATGAGTTGCTAGAAGAAGTGTATTGCATCCATGGTCCTTACTACACAGTGTTAGCTGTATATTGGAAACAGTAAATCGGAACAACGTTCACCATAATCATGTGCGTGTTAAGGAGAAATTATCCCAATCAGTTACTCACATGCAAGCAATGGAAATAAAATAAAATAACAAAAATCAAGTAAAAACTGACTGCGTATAATTCCACCTTATCATGCACATCATTAGACTGATTATGATTATTAAACAGCAAATTGGAACAATGTTCACCATAATCATGTGCATGCTGAAGAGAAATTATCCCAATCAGTTATTACGTGTAAGCAATGGAAATACAATAAAATAACAACAAAAATCAAGTAAAAACTGATTGGCATATTCCTCCTTAACATGCCCATGATCACTGTTCACCATTAAAAATCTGAGAGCAGATATGCAGTTAGCATATCAGCTCTCCAGCCAAGAGGATGCGGGTTCGAATCCTGTCAGGTGCATGGATGTAGGTGATTGTCCTAATAGCCAATTACCATATGTACTGCTGTAACCTATGTCCTGGCACAGTATGACCTTTGCTGTCTTTGCACCATAAAAATCAAAAATAACTAACCATTAAATAAAAAATAAAATAAAAAAATGAAATTAATGATCAAAATTTATCTTATACCTTAAGATATCTCCTGTAAACTCGCACTGCTGTCTCAGGAATGTTACACTTACACACAAATTGCAAGTATAATGGCCATATTCTATGATGTTGAGTAATAGGAAGAGCTCTAAGAGCACGATCAAATACTCTTCGCGTCCGGGTTGCACACCGTTGATCCATTAAAAATTGGCAATAATCTAACCATATACGTGGCATCTGCAATAAAATAAGTGGTTTACATTTATTCTGAGAATTCTCTTTACAATGCATCTTCATTTAAGTTACCAACATACAAACAGATTTTTTTTTTAATTAAAAAAAAAAAAACCAGCTAACACCTTTTTATTCCCGTATACGGGAGTAGGCGAGGCCATTTAGCCCTATCTAACTTTTGGAGACTAAGTGGGCAGTTCAATCTCCACTGGTACCCAATCAGAGACAGATGGCCCAAGGCTATCACTAATTAAGCGGCACGCAGTGAAGAGAGACGGCTCAAATGTGCCGCCATCTCGTGGTCCCTAACCCTAACACAATATATTTAATGTCTGAAATAATGTGGGTTCTATGGTCGATTTTCTTGAGTTTACAGGACGAAAAACCCGAGTTTCCGGGAGGAAAAACCTGCTTGCCCGTGCCAAAGATCAACTAACTCGGGAACCGGTAGAAAAAAGGCTTAGAAAAATTTCTTCTAGTCGCCGACTAGACTCGAAACCAAGTCTTCCTTCGTGCGGCCAAGCACGATGGCGTGCAAACGCCACATCCACTGAGCTACACAGGCTACACATTTAAATTAAATGTCTATTTAAAATTATTTCTCTTATTAGGGTTTATATTTAGAGGAAAAACAATCTTCAATTAATAATACTTTTACTGAAATAAAGAGCCAAAAGTCTTCACTTAGGCAATGCACAATTATACAAATTAAGTGGATATTGAATCCAACATTATTTCAAAGCTGAATATATAGAAACTACAAAAGTATCGGCAGATCAAAGCTTAAGCAACCTTTCAGGAGGACAGGAGCAACTCGTGGTAAAGGTGGAGTAAGTTTTGATCACTTTCCTTAGTATTTTCCCTAATGCAAAGCACATCTCCTTGTGGACATGTATGATTATGGGAAGGGTGTCACTACCCAGACTGGTTTCAACCTTTTGTTGAGGTCTCGTCAGTGGGAGGCAGACCCAGATGTAAAATACTCAGCATAGCATCACTGGCCAGAAGGTGAAGCAAGATGCTTTTTTATTCCCCGCTGTCTGATAGAGGTGAAATGAAGAGGAAATATTTATGAGCTATAAGCTCACCCTGGGGGGGGGGGCATGGAGATTACTCAGCATTGCTTGTATTTAGGATGGCTTTTGGCCTCTTGTGTTTGAAGAGGTCTGTTTCATTATAGCTTGCAGCATGTTTCACTAGTTCATTGGAGTTTATTAGATTCCAGTATTACCCCAAGATATTTTGTTTCTGTTTGCCAGGGAATTTTGGTGTTGAACAGGTAAAGGTCCTTGGGAGATGCCAATCTTCTAGTGAAAAGCATCGCAATACTTTTTTGGGGATTCACTTGTAATCTCCATTTGGAGAACCATTGTTCTAGTTTTAGTAATTTTCTTGCAGATTTTTGGTGATGAGATGTGGCTGTAGAGATCTGGCCAGTACTGATGTCATCTGCATAGCCGGCTAAGATGGATGACATACGGTTGTGTGGGATGTCTGCCATATATATCGAGAATAAGATTGGTGCCAGTAGGGACAGCTGGGAAACTCCGGCTGAGATCCATCACCGGGTTGAAACTGTTCCATTTATTTTGACTTGTGTCTGTCCTGGAGGTATGATTTAATTAGATGAATCATTCCTGTTGGTATGCTGGCTGAGATGAGTTTATGTAGTAATCCAAAGTGCCATATCTTATCAAAAGCTTTTGCTATGTCGAGGAAGACCGCTCCAGTGTGTTGATGCCAATTGCAGCAGTGGTGATGTACTCAATTAGTCTATGAATTTGTTGAGTAGCACTGCAATGTTGTCAAAAGCCAAACTGTTCCTTTGGAAGGATATTTAACTCGTTTATTGAGGCTTGGAGTTTGGAGAGAATGATTTTTTTGTCAATTTTGCCTAAGTCAGGCAGATGGGTCAATAGCTTTCAGGCAGGTGTGGATCTTTACCTGGTTTATGCACTGAGACCACATCTGCGACTTTCCAACAGGAGGGGAAATGGTTGAGTCTGAGCATGGTATTAATTATTGTGGTGAGATGTACAACTGCTCTTCAGGGAAGCAGTTTAATAATTATATTCATAATGCCATCAGGACCAGGGGCTTTTTTATTCTTTAGCATCTTTATGACTTTGTAGATTTCTGCTGGTGAGGGAGTTGCAGGTTTGTTAGTGCAGGTATCGGGGAGTTTCAGTACATATCTGACGTGGCGGTGGATTCTGTAGACATGATTGATGTCCAAGTTCTCATCTCAGGCCTAGGTCTGAGTTGAGTGCAGGAAGAGATCTGTTTTTGTTTCTGAGGATTCTTAATATCTTCCAGATGGTGTGTTCACCGGGTGATATAGAGGCTAGTTTGGTTTCCCATGTTTTGTTTCTGTGGGCTTAAGTATTTTGACTCTAACTTCATTGTTTAGCTTGTTGAGGATCTTTTTGTCTTGAGGTGCATGGGTGTTATGGTACCTTTTCCTTGCTTTGTTTTTGTCCCTAATTAAATTCATGATGTCTTCAGGTAGTTGATTAGGCTTAGAGGTGGTTGTAGTACAGGCAACAGCCTTTAAGGCTGTGTTAATTTGCTGGGTCAGACTTTTGAATGCATTTTCAATTTCTTTTTGGAGCTGATGTGAGGAACAGGTCTAGTGTGTTCCAATAGTACTTTTTATAGTTTTTTCCATGAGATGAAAGAATGGGGAGGGGACAGTTGTTCTTGCTTTCCCAGCTGGAGCAGGATTGGGTTGTGATCAGATGTCACCTCGTTTAAGGAGTCTAGGCTATACTGCAGGATAGCTATGTCAAATATGTCAGCTGTGCAGTACATACTGTGATGTGTTGGTTTGGTGGGGCCTGCGACCACTGCGTAGTTTGAACTGGAATAGCTGAAGAAGATGTGGCCATTTCTATTAGTGGTTTTACTGTTCCATGCAGGGTGTTTTGAATTTAGGTCACCGGCAATGATGACTTGCTCTTTATTGCCCAGGACGGCATCCAGATCTGAATGTAGCAGGTTCTTTGATGGTCGGTTGTAGGCTGCATAAAGTTTTAGTTTCCCAGCTGAGGTTGTGGGTACTTCTATTCCTGTGAGCTCTAGATTTCTGGTTTAGGGGTTGGTTATAGAGTGGTGATTGATGTAGTTTTTTATGAAAATGGCAGTGCCACCGCCTCTGTAGTTTAGTCTGTCGTTTCTGTGGAGGTGGTATCCTCTAAGTTTGGGGTTGTCTGCTGGTCTCAAGTGAGATTCATTTATGAGGATGATATCTGGGTTGTATCTCACTGTTATTCTTGTAGATAGACTTATACATTGGTGATACATAACTGTTAATTTTAAGGAAAGACAACGTATACTATTATATTAATTAAATAACTAATTAATACTTCCTATTTTTCAGTATTGTTACATTACCATCTTCAGGGAACATAAAATTTAATGAAATATGCATGCAGGCACATTTCATTAATCCAAAAATCCATAAACAGAATGTGCCATTACGTCCCATTGTGGAAGGCATCGATTCCCCCACATACAAATTAACCAAACATTTAGCCAACGTGCTCACACAATATACTGGCAACACACCTTCACACATAAAAAATTCAGCCCACTTTAAAGCCAATATAGAAAACCTCTCACTCCAATACACTGACATAGTGAGCAGTTTTGATGTCTCCTCCTTATTCACCAATGTCCCACTCAAAGATACTTTGGACCTCATCCAAGGCAAATTTCCTCCCGATATCTCAGACCTATTTCAGTTCACCATGAACTCAGGCCATTTCATTTGGCAAGGAAAATTCTATAAACAAATAGAGGGAACAGCCACTGGCTCTCCTCTGGCCAACTTCTTTATGAAGACCTTTGAAGAAAAAACCTTAAACTCTGCCCCACTTAAACCTATTGTTTGGCTGCGCTATGTAGATGATGTGTTCGCTATTTGGCCGCATGACCTAGACACACTCCAAAACTTCCTATCAAACTTAAACAATCAACACCCCCAGGATCCAGTTTACCTTAGAAAAAGAAAACAATAACAATCTCCCTTTCCTAGTTACTCTGATTACATGCCAGCCTGATGGATCCTTGGCTATCTCAGTTTACAGAAAACCTACACATACAGGTAAATACATTCACCAGCAATCACACCACCCCCACTCCCAACAACATTGGATTATAAAAACCCTATATAACAGGGCAAAATTAATCAGTTCAAATAACAATGCCCTTACTACTGAACTTAATCATATTCTTAACACTTTTGTAGCCAATGGACACAACCCCCATAAAAACCAAAATATTAAAACCAGTTAACCTTAATCCCCCCCCCCCGCTCCTTTAGAGTAGTCCCTCCACAACAGGGACTACTCTAAATCTATCACTATTCCTTATATTCGGGGTACTTCTAAGTTAAAAAAATCCTAAAAAAATATCACTTGACAACTTGTTACAAACCACATAAAAAATTGGCATCTCTTATCCGCTCTCCCAAGGACCAGCCACTTCCTCTAGACCTACCTGGATTTTACCAGGTCCCTTGTAGTTACCTGTCTAAAATCTGGAAGGATGGATCTATCTCCATGGGAGCAAAGTTGAGGATTTTGGATGCAGTTGTTTTTCCAACAGCAACTTATGGATGCAAGACTTGGAACCTAAAGAAGTCAGATAAGAAATGGATATCTGCTTTTGAGATGTGGTGTTAAAGAAGGCTGTTGAGGATATCATACACTAAAGGCATACAAATGATTGGGTGTTAGAAAAGATTAGTAGAACTTTAAGGCTCCTTAAGGATATTGACAGAAGAAAGTTAAGATATTTTGGACACGTAGAAAGGATGGAAGGAGGACTTCTCAGAACAGTAATAGAAGGTAAAGTTCCTGGAAAAAGAGGCAGGGGTAGACCATCAATGAGATGGATGGATGGCGTGTGTGGAGTGACTGATCTTCAGAGAGTTGAGGCTGCCAGAAGGGCAAACAACAGGACTACATGGCGAGGCCTAGTGTGGAACATCATCGAGCATTGGAGTGACCATACGGCATCTGTAGATGCCCAGTGAACACAGACAGACTTGTAGTTGCAAACTGTCTTACTACAACCAAACAGGCAGGACAGCTAATATCAGGATATCTGAACATAAGGATTATATCCGTTTCCAGCATTATAGCCACTCAGGACTTGCTAACCATGCTTTGGACGCCCGCCATAAAATACGTTGGAAGAAAGCCACCTTACTACACTGCAGCAAGTTTAAATATGAGAGATTATTCTTAGAATCAGCCTCAGCTTTAAGAAACTCCCCAAACCTCAATAAATTTGGATACATGAGACTGCCCCAAATATGGGAGGCATGCATTCTTAGAACATCAGCCCAACAGTCAAGATTAATACCCAATTTGGCCCACTAGGTGGCTCCCTTTAGGACTCTAGGACTGACTTCAGTTGTTGTCTTCAGCCATATTTGTTCAGTGTTAGTGCCTGCGTGCACATTTCATTAATTTTTATGTTCCCTGAAGATGGTAATGTAACATTACCGAAATATAGGAAGTATTAATTAAAGTTATTTAATTAATATAACAGCACATGTTGTCTTTCCTTAAAATTAACACTTATGTATCTCACTGTGAATTCCTGAGGTTCCAGAACATTGTTTTTAAGGCCATTTGCATTCTACACGATGATCTGTAGAGAATCTGGGGTGATTTTGTTTCTATGCATTTATGAGGATGGATTGCATTTCCTTGTAGAAATCTTTTTCTAGAGTTCGACGAAGGGTTAGATCTGCTAAAGTTCTACAGCATATTTGCGAGTGAGAGAGGTTGTAATGATGGCTGCTAGATTTGGGTTGTACTGTTCATGTATGGCCTTTGTTGATGGACTACGTCTGCGTATCTTTGTCTGCCTTTTGGAGCTTCAGGTTGCGACAGTTTGTCCTCGGTCGTATTCTGTCGACCTCTGGGGATTGAGGAGCTGGAGCTACTCCTACTGGTTTCTGTAGACTAGTAGAGGAGGCAGATCATCTGTTTTTTTGGGTGTTGTATACATCCTTTGTAGTTTGCTGGGTGAGAGCCACTGCAGTTTGCACATTTAGCCGGGGTGGAGTTTGACTTGGTGCAGGTGATTGTGGGGTGGCTCAAACCACATTTTAAGCAATTATATTCTGCTTTACACAACCTCTGGGCATGATCAAACGTTTGGCACCTGTGGCACAGTCCTGATGAGGCCCTTTTTCTTAGGGTTCTGGGCTAATTTTTAGTCCACAAATCGATGTTAGGTTGTAGATGTTTTTGTATGCATGGTGGATCACTACTAAGATGAGTGGCATTGGACTTATTTTTTGTTCTGGTCATTCTGCTGACCTTGATAGGTGGTAGGTCTTGATAGTGGAGATCAGTGGCAATATCTTCTCTATGTATGTCCTCAGATACTCCACAGAGAACCACCTTCAGGCTCTTCTCTGAGTCGAAGGTGTGGTATTGTACACCTTTGATGTCTAGCTCCTTCATGAGTCTTCAGTAGTCCAATAGAGTAGTAGATGGATTTTGATGCCATCGTCTAAATTCTTAGCTGTTGTGTAAGCTATCTGCAAGCTAGCCATGGTGGCCCTTATTGCCGTCCACCTGCTCTTTTATCTTAGGATAATTTGGGGCACTTTCTCTTTAGTGGAGGCAGGGAAGTCAGAGTTGTGTCCGTCTTCGTCCATGCCTTCATCCTTGGGTATGATGTATTTTGTCTAATGCAAAGCACATCTCCTTGTGAAGATGTATGATGCTGTGCATTATGGGAAGGGGGGTTACTATCCTGACTGGTTTCGACCTTTGTTGGTCGAAACCTTTCAGGAAAGAATGGTTTCGACCATTCTTTCCTGAAAGGTTGCTTACGCTTGGATCCGCCGATACTTTTATAGTTTCTATATTAGGCACAAAACTCTTGTAGTTTCTATATATTCGGCTTTGAAATAAAGTTGGATTCAATATCCACTTGTATAATAATACTTTAACTTAGTAATTGTTAAGTACTTAACAACCTGTAATCATTATCATCATTAAATTACTCATATACAGGGTGTTCGGGATAAATTTGACAGTTTCGTAAGGAAAAAGAAAATCTTCTTTGTATCTATTAAATTTAATGAATTGACAAAAAAACATTACAGGCAGAGTTAATTACAATACTATCAACAAGATTTACTCAAAATAACCACCATTAGCATCGATCACAGCTTCAATTCTGCTTCGGAACCTCGAACAAGCTGATGCTACAGTCTCCCTGGGAAGGGCCGCAAAAACTGTTTTAATTTTATCCATTAACTGGGCTTTTGTATTACTGGAAGTGCGATTGGTGTCTTTTTCAACTGCGCCCCATACAAAATAATCCATGGGGTTAAGGTCTGGGGAGTTTGGAGGCCAAACATTTGGACTGGTGAAGTCGTAGAAATTTTCAGACAACCATTTTTGACTTTTCCCAGAGGTGTGGCAAGGGGCCGAATCCTGCTACCATACATACAGCCTACCATTGGCTACCCTTTTTATCCAGGGCTTGACTACAGTTAGCAACTCCACGAACAAAGCCCGAATTCCAATGCCAGGGTTCTTCAACACCTGTTCCTGCAGATTTGCGAGGAATTCTGCTGTACGAACGCAATCAGATCGTCTGCTAGGGATCTTTCTTCTTGCTACATCCTCGTAGTCACCATTGCAAGTCTCTAGTTCATGCCTGATTGTTTTTACTGTATTCAGGGAGCATTGGGCAGCAGTCGTAATATCCTTATTTTGATGGCGGGCACGAATCATCATGATACAAGTTATTCTCTTCCATGATTCAGGTGGGTTCCAGCTATCCATCCTTTCTGACATCTTGTATATGAATGAAGAAGGGTCCAAACTTTTAAATGAAGAGAAGTGTGTGTTAATACATGTAACTTACGGAAAAATATAATTAATTATAAATATGTCAAATTTATCCCGAACACCCTGTATATACTCTCAAGGGGTGTACAGGATATGATAGTACTACATGAAAAATTACATCATTACCAACCTCCTATCTACAATTTCCCTCCAAATCAGTCTAACTTATCAAGACTCCAACATTATCAGATCTGATATTTCTATCTTCTAAGAGACACTTTTTACTGTATCAATCCACCTATATCTTGGTTTTCCTCTGAGTCATTTTCCTACCAACCTGGCAGAGAACACTTGTTTTGCCAATCTTTCTTCTTCCATTCTGTTTAAATGACCATACCACCTGAGATTAGCTCCACTAAAGCATTCCTGGATGCTGCCAATGTCAAATTCTTTCCTAATATCCTCATTTTTAATAACATATTACCACTGATGTCATCTGTTCACCCCTAATCTTTCTCAGGACTCTCATATCTGCGGTCTCTAGTCTTTGGTGTTTTATTTTTCTGACCCAGATCTCAGATCCATAAGTTAAAATTGGTTTAAACATTGTCTTGTATATAGCTAATTTAGTGTTTTGGCTAATTTCTCTCTTATTCCATATAAATTTATTCAGTTGACTTCCTACCACTCCAGCTTTGTTGATTCTGTTGTCTATTTCCATATTTAATTTTACCATCTTCACTAAAAATCGTGCCAAAGTATCTGAAATGTTTGACTTGTTCTATAGGTTCTCCATTCATAATGCAGTTGATATTTTCAATCTTTCTGCCTATTTTCACTGTCTTTGTCATGTGGCCACACCTTATCTATTACAACAGTTATTCGATTTAGTCAGGGAATCTTGCAGACTTGTAGCAGATTTATTTAGAAGTATAACATCATCTGCATAAAGCAAATAGCTAACATTAACATTTCCAATTTTGATATCTGGTTTAATACCACTTTTCTTCGTAATGTAATCCATATAGATAATGAATAGCAGAGGGAATAACGTACATCCTTGTCTCACACCAGATTTAACATTAAACCAACTGCCTGTACTTCCTTCAACTCTAACTGATATTTTACAACTCAAATACAGACTAAGTATTGCTTGATACAATGCCCTATTGACACCATATAACTGTAGCATATTGAATAGTTTCTCTCTTGGAACCTTGTCATATGCCTTTTCCAGATCTACAAAACTTAAATAGAGATCTTTGTTATATTCCCATGATTTTTCAACTATCTGTCGTAAAGTGAAAATCTGATTCTGACAGCCTCTGTTTGGCCTGAATCAGTTGTCTTCAGTTCTCTTCCACAATCCTTCTCAACCATTTCTCAAGTATACTTGCATATATCTTACCAGGAACACTCAGTAATGAAATGCCTCTGTAATTCTCACATTCAGTTTTATTTTCCTTTTTATATATGGGTACTATGAGAGCTCTACTCCAATCATCTAAAATTCGTCCGTCTGTCCAGGCGTTCTGAACTATGCAGTGCAGCCAGTGAACAACTTTTATACCTCCATACTTGAGCATTTCTGGTCGAATATCATCTACTCCTGCTGCCTTTCCACATTTCAGGCTTTTGATGGCTTTTACTACTTCAAGTATGGATATGTATTCCTGACTACATGCGTGGTCAGTATTTTTTACCACTGTGCTGTCATCACTGCTTGTTCCATTTAGCAATTTTTTGAAGTAATTATACAATATTTCAAGATATCTTTTTCTCCTGTTTTCTTGTCACCTTTATCATCTCCGATTCCTCATACAGCACTCTTTCCTCCATTTCTAAGCTACATCAATAACCTCCAGAATATCTTGCCACCTTCTTGATATTTATTTTCTGTTCTTACCAAAGTCCTCCCATGACTTTTGTTTAGCTAGTTTTACACAGTGTTTAGCTGTCTTACATTTGTCTCTGTATTCTCTAAGAGCACAAGCTGACTTATTTGCTTTTGATATGCTTTCTTCTTTTCCTTCACTGCCTGTTTAGCTTCCTGTATCCACCATGGAGTTCTGATTTTTCTATCCTTACAGACAACCTCACCACATGCCTCTCTGGCTGAATCAATCAATGTTTTATTCAGGGCTTGCCACTGAATCTCCAAGGTTTGGTTCCTGTTCTCGAACTCTTTCATTTTTTCTTCAATAATCTTTGTGTATTTTAGTCTACAGTTCACATCTGAGAGCTGCTCGACTTTTATTCACTTTAAAACTTTCTTACATGTTCTTCTTTTCAATATGAAATTCAATTTAATCCTTCTCAAGACTAAATGATGATCACTTCCAATTTCAAATCCTCTGTATACTCTGGTGTCCTTCACCAAGGAGAAAATATTACTATCAGCAATAACATAGTCAATGAGACTTTTCTTATTCCTTGCCTCTTCTCTCCGTGTGAATTTGTGTGTGTGTTTTTATGTTGGAACGTTGTGTTAGTAATAACCAGTCCATGTTCTGAGCAGTATTTCTCCAGTATAAATCCAACAGATATTTGCCATTATTATTAACTTTGCACTTTTCTCAAAATTTTTCGAATATATTTTTGTATACCTGACAATCATTTCCTACTCTGCTATTCATATTCCCAACAATGACCAACTTTTCCTTTTTCATTGTGTCTTCATTTCATTTACTCTTTTTTCTAGATTATAGCTCTCACACAGGGCAGAGCATATCTGGCATAACTTTAGCAATGACAGCAGTAATTCTGGAACATAGCTCATCCAAATGAGCTGGTAATGGTGGTACAAACACCTGATCTTTCACAAAGCCCCACAAGAAAAAATCTAACAGTGTAAGGTCGGGGGAGCGCGGTGGCCATGCTACAGGCATCCCTCTACTACATGATCGCCATATAAGACAAGGTCTAAATTTTAGCCTATTTTTTAGGTTTTAAGCTTATGTCAGTTGTATACGATGATCCCCCAATTTCTTCTTTCTTGTATTAATGCAACGTTAGGTATTGTTGTTATATCCGTTATATTTTTATATCTATGCATATCTATTATTTTGCATAGCATAGATTTAGTAGTTATGCGAATTATCCTAATTAAAAGTGATTAGCCCCAATTTTAATTCATTATTAATTTAGCATTTTTTTTTTTTAATTTTAGGATTATTAAAATTGTTATCATTTAAAATCATGGAACCAGCAACAAAACAAAGAAAGTATGAAGCTCAATGTAAAATAAGGGTAAATTGAAATGGCAAAGCAAACTAATAACTGTGCTGCTGCAAGGAAGGTTGACATAACCGAGAAGTGGTAAGAGAATGGAGGAAGAAAGAAAATATTTTAAAAACACTGCCAAAGAAAAAATGTGCGATGAGAACAGGGATCACTGGATGGTTGCAACTGGAAAATCAGATGCAGAATGGGTATTCGAACAAAGGCAGAATGGTTATCTTGTTACTAGAAATATGATTAGAGCATATGCACTAAATGGTCAAGATTGAATCTGGATGAGTGTATAGAATTTCAAGCTACTTTAGGATGGTATAATTGTTTTATAAACAGGCAAAATCTGGTAATATGACAAAAAAAACACGAAAATTTCTCAAAAACTACCAGCAGATCTTGACCACAGATTTACCAATTTCCATAAATTTATTATTCAGTTGAAACAAGAACATAATTTCTCGAAAAAATAACACAAAAATTGCTGTTATACCAGGTGGTTTAAGTTCTATATTGCAACCACTAGATGTCTGCTTGAACAAACCATTTAAAGATCACATGCGAGAAGAGTGGAATAATTGGATGTTGACTGGTGAAAAATCATTTGCAAACGGTTTTAAAAGAGGTATACCGTGAGTAGACATATTGATACAAAATTAATAACGGAAAAAACTCATGTACAAAGATTATTTAATAGTATAATTTTCGCCTGTGTGTCACAGGCATCTTCAGTACATTAAGCTCAAATTAACCAATAAGTGACAATTCCAAAAAAGCGCCACCTAAGTAGCTGGTGTAAGATAACTGAAACGATCAATAACTTCCTTAAAAATAAAAAATAAATTAATTAATTAAAAAAATTAAAAAAAAAAAATCAAGACAATAAAAAGTTAGGAAAGATTTGCTGATTTGTAAAGTACTATCTCCCATAAAGGGGATAGACGTAAGCTGTCGGATCTGTTTAAGTTTGGAAAATGATGTAGAGTTTCACATGTTTCTTTATAAAGGCGTTCCATGAGAAACTGACTTTTGTGAAGAACTATTGTCTTTCTCCAATGAACTCTGTGTCTGGTGAGGATGGTATGTTCTGCAAGTCCAGACTTTTCAGGTTTAAAGTATTCAATATAAGATTGGTGTTCTTCTAGCTGAATAGAGGCAGATCTTCCCATTTTTCCGAAATAAGATAATCCACAAGAGCACGGAATCTGGTAGACACCTGGATGATTAAGATGTGGAAGCTTGTCCTTAGGAGAAGTGAGAAAGGGGAAGATTTTTCTAAACGATCGAAAGGCAACAAAAATATTCAGTGGTTTTAAAACTTTTGCTATACGTTCACTGATGTCTTGTACATAAGGGATAGTAATGCACGTTGTTTCTTCTGTGTTTGAAGAGGAAGACATATTAAAACTACTCAAAGTTCTTTTAATGAAGCAATTCTTATAACCATTAGATAGAAAGGAAGAAGTTGTATATTGTAGTTCTTTCTGTAAAAGATCGTCTGAAGAACAAAAGGAGTGGGCCCGATGAACCAGTGTTTTAATAGTTCCTGCGTTTTGACTGGGATGGTGATGAGATTCCGCATGGATATAATGGCCTGTATGAGTCTGCTTTCTATAAACTGAGAAATGTAGGTTACCATCTGGTTGGCGAAGAATTAGAAGATCTAAAAAGGCTAACTGCTTATTTGATTCTACTTCTAGAGTAAACTTGATCCTAGGATGAAATGCGTTTAACTTAGTGAGAAATTGTTGAAGTTCATCCCAAGAGCCATTCCATACAGCAAAAATGTCATCGACATATCTGAACCAATGAGTAGGTCTGGGAGAAATGTTGTCAAAGATACGTTGTTCAAAATGTTCCATAAAGAAATTGGAGATAGCAGGAGAAAGAGGATTACCCATTGCTGTTCCTTCAATTTGTTGATACAACTTATTTTTAAAGGAAAAATAACCAGAATTTATTACAAAATCAAATACGTTTACAATGTCTGAAGGAAATTCCTGTTGTAGTAATTCAATGCTTTCCGAAAGGGGCACATTTGTAAATAAAGAAACAACATCTAAACTGATCATGATATCAGAAACGTCCAAATGAAGATCTGAAATTTTATTTTTGAAATCCAAAGTATTTTTTACATAAGTATCAGTTCTTCTAGTTGAAGAGGAGAGTAAATTTGATAAAAATTTTGAGATTTTGTAAGTGTTTAAAGCATTGAAATCACTGAAGAATAACAATAATTTAATTATTACGAAAGCTGATAAGGGGAAGGCTGTAGTGATTCAAGATAGGAAGGAATATGAGAGAAATATGTCTCTTTTACTTTGCGACTATTCAACTTATAGGCCTCTTACATCGGATCCTACCAGGAGTCAATTGAAGAGACTTAATTCTCTTATAGATAATGTATCTACATGGAATGAAGATCAAAAGAAAAAACTTAAAACCTTCTTTGGTCGTCCACCTAGATTGTATGGTCTTCCAAAAGTTCATAAACCAGGCATTCCGTTAAGACCAGTCGTAGATTGTATAGGTTGCCCCACTTACAAAATCTCAAAATTTTTATCAAATTTACCTGATTCGAACTGGGATCCATATGACGATCATTTAAACAACGAACCTCAAGAACTACTTTCAACAGATGAAGAAAATTAACATGAAAATTGAGGTTAATAATTATTATTTAAGCCTTACATCTATTGTAATATTTTAAATAAATTTATGTAAACAAAAAAATTAATCAGATTTGTTTATAAACACTGCCTATTTTCTTATATAACGATGTATTGTAACTACCTAAATGTTCATCCAAGAAATTAAGCTTCCCTTTTTATACTCGCTGTATAAGACCCATGATTTTGAGGGGTTTTCTGTAGTATTTGAGAGTCGTCTTATACACAAACATATACAGTAGTTATTATCAGAGACAATGTTATAGTGAACTGACCACCACTCTGCTTTTTTACAAGAGTGTAAAAACACAAACATATGCTGGTCAATATTTCTTTACTTTAAGCTTCAAACACCTATTGAACCAGTTGCTCTTCCTTATCTTTCATTACATCTACCTCTGTTCTATGGAAAAAAGTCTCCCTCACTGTGTCTTCCTCAAAAACTACTACTTCAGCTATCCAAGAAACACATCGACATATGTCTTCTTTCTCCTTACATTTTTGGCCACACACACACACACACACAAAACAGCACTAATGTGCTATAAGTGTTTCACTTTTTCATATGTAGGGTTGATATTAAAAAAGTTTTGAAGATGTAGAAAAAGGCATATGATTAGCGAATCAAACTGCAAATTATATGTAGAAACACTACACAGAGTATGTATATAGCCTATGTCAGCAGTCGGAACTGAAGGAGGTAAAGGAAGATGGTTTGATGTAAAATTAGATGTAAGAAAGGACATATATTCTTCGTATACACTTTCATCTGCACGAATCACATTATGAAGGAAAGTGGGTAAATCCGATATCAAAATCTGAAATACTGAACTTAGCTGTTTACATGATGCAGAAGATGTTTTATGCTTCTAAATAAATTCACAATTAAACTGAATGACTTCTGTTAATTTGGTATAAAAATAAGCAATAAAAAGACCAAAACTATAAAAACAAGCATGAACATGAAAAACATTAAGCACATTCTCAGTGAGGATCCTACAAAACAAGTAAAACATTTCAACTATATAGACACAATAAAGATAGTAAATTAAATAATGGGAACAGAACAGAATAAGTAAACTGATATGATGAGGAGTTGAATACATACAGAATAAAAAAGAAATTAGCCAAACACTACATCAGTAGCAGTATATAAGAGTGTTCTTAACATGAATCTCGGAGTTAAGAGTTTAGAAATAAAATAATAGTTGATCAAGAATACAGATGTAGACTACAGATGAAAAATTTTTGAGAAAAATTAAATTGAACAGATGGCATCAGTGACAGAATCATGTTAAAAACAAAAGATATTAGAAAGAACTTAACATATTAGTATTCATGAATGTGTGTGGTACAGTCACTTAACCAGAATGGCAGAGAAAAGTGCTATAATAAGAAGGAAAGGACCCAGAGGATAACCAAGATCTAAGTGAATTGATGACCTTAGCAGTGTTTTAGAGAGTGAAACATAAATTAACACTATTTGGAAGCTTGACAAATAGATTAATTTAGAAGAACTGATAAGAAGCCTAGTAATAATGCAAACTTAGTAATCTTACAGCATTCTGTACACCCCTTGATGATACAAAAGTTTGATAATGAATATTAATTACATTCAGCAATAATCTGATATCCAGATAATTTGTCTTTTGCTTATAACAGTGTCAATATAGTTGTTTGGCTGTTGCACAGTTACTCTTTTTTGCCTCTGATCCAGTTTTTTTTTCTCTCTCTCTCTCACACACACAGAGAGAATATTTTCTGTCATTTAGGGATTTTTCCCCCCTTTCAAATCTGATGCTTGATTTTGTTTTCAACTAGTTGCAATTCATTTAATTTTAATTATACAAATTACTGTATCATCAGAAAAAAAAACTGTATTGCATATATGTATTGTCTGATGGATTGTAGATAAAAAGAAAGGTTTTTATTTTCTTCAATGCCTATCAGGTAGTATCAGGTAGTAACCATGCAAATGTAGTGTAACACTTCAACACAGACAGATCAAGTTCGATATGACTGCCTCCAGTAATGCTGCAGATGTCCCATCTATAATCAATTTCCTGCCACACACGGCAGAGCATATCTGGCATAACTTCAGCAATGACAGCAGTAATTCTGGAACATAGCTCATCCAAAGGGACTGGTGGTACAAACACCCAATCTTTCACAAAGCCCCCACAAGAAAAAAATCTAATGGTGCAAGGTCGGAGGAACACGGTGGCCATGCTACAGGCATCCCTCTACCAATCCATCTGCCTGGAAAATCAGTGTCGAGGTACGACCTTATGTCTATCAGATAATGAGGAGGTGCTCTATCTTGCTGGAAATGTAAACATCCATTGTAGTCATTGTCATCTAATTGTTGTATTAGGTACCATTGCAGCATGTCCAGACACACACCACCAATAACAGTAGGCTCAAAAAAATGTCCATACACTTTCTTCTTGCTTATGGTGCAAAAAACGTTGGCCTTTGGACTAACATTTTTTTGCACCATCCACAAGTTTTACAATGGTGTGTGGATTTTTGTTTCTCCAAATTAATTCTGCAGTTGTGTTTACTTGCCCATTTACGTGAAAAATGCACTCATCATGCAAAATGATCATGTCCAAAATGTTCTCGTTTTGTTCTATCCTACTGATCATTTCCATACAGAAATTCTGGCATATCTTCTTATCGTCTTTTTTTCAAATGTTGTACGAGGATAAATTTGTAGGTCCTTAAATGTAAACACTGTCATAAAACATACTACACAGTCACATGTAGAATTCCAATTTGGCAAGATGCTCATCTGGTTGACTTTCCAGGGCTTCTCTGGAAACTTTCCCGAACTTCTTCCACAACAGCATTGGCAGCACACGGCCTTCTTGTTGACCTTGGATGATACACAGAATAGCCTGTTTCCACAAGATTCTTGTGCCATGTGTAGACTGTGCACCTACTAGGAGGTTCTTTGCCGTATTGCATGAGGAAATTTCTCTGAACTTGAGTTGCAGACTTCATTTTCTCAAACCAAAACACACAATATGCTCGCTCTACACCATCGAAAGTCGCCATTTTCAAATGGTGTGATGTATCATGCCATCTAATGTTGTCATTTGGTAATAAAGTTACAGGACCAAAAATTGATGTGTTGCACTATATTATGACACTGATCTTTTGTATGTCTTCTAAGTTATTCTTTGTTCTCCTGCAAAGTTGTATACACCTTTTGAAACACACTGTATAATCCAGTAATCATCATCATCACTACCAACATCTAGTCACTCAAAAACAAATATGGCTGTCTTCAAAAATTAATCTACTACTGTGTCCAGAGGTATGATCTGCATAATCTTTCAGCTGATATGTTTCCTGCATGCAGGTCAAAAGCATATCTCTATGCAATCTGACACTCTTTCTTCCTTCTCTTTTCTCAGTCTGAGATCTTTGAGATCCTGTAGTGTCTATAGCAGCTCAAAATCGTGATATCCTGATCCTGCCTTTCTCCATTTCAAATGATCTAGAACCAAACCTTCACAGTTGTTTATGTTTCTTCATATTTACCTTGAAGTTATTCTGAAAGCACTTTTTTGCTTCCTGCCCCTCTCCTCAATCTTGTTCTCTGACTCCTTCAGTTCCGAGATCACTTTTGGGAGGCAGGTATCTGACTTATGAATAACATTACCAATCTAGCAAAGTTTATGGATTACCATTCCCTCAATCAAATTCTAATGTCAGTGTGTGTGTCTTTCTAGTAAATCTTAAAGATTCTGCAAAGGTAATGGCAGGAGTATAAATCCAGGTTTCTGGGTATGTGTTATGTGGCTTGCATTTTGCAAAATACAACAACAAAGATGCAGTGTAGATGAAAAACCTTATAAACTAAGAATGTAGTATATACAATATATACACAAAAACACAAGGTAAAAGTATTATTTATTAAATATAGTAGCATATATTTCAGTCTGAAATTAACAGACCATTGTCAGTGGGTTAAAAAACAGTTATTACAAGATAGAATGCAAACGATTTATTTATTTGCAATAGAATGAGCCGAATAATGTTAAATCACCAATAGCACTATGCTTTAACTGAAGAAAAGGTTAATCATAACAATGTAAAAATAAATTGCATATATAATATAACTTACATCATACTCAACAGACCATCAAATAGATGTTACTACATCTAGATGGTTTCTTTCTATCTCTATAAAATACCAGTCTTGGTTTAAGAATGTGGTTGTATCAGGGATATCCCAGTCATCAAATACTCATTTTCTCAAGCTTTTAAAAAGATGCACAACAGCTTCAATGCTTAATTTCCTCATTGATGTCAGCACTTGTTGAAAGTTAGCTACCAAACAGGAAGAAATTGTTGCATTTTTCAGGTTACTACTGACACACGAATGACAGGTACTTGCACCAAATCAGCTGGTACGAGTATCTTGCATCATTATGAGAATTCCATTAATGAACGTTTTGGACCTGAATACAAAGTTGCAGAGTGTAACATTTAAAATTTGGAAAGAATGGAATGCCACATATTCAGGTGTGGTTATGTAGCTAGAAAGTGAAGAAGATAAGGGACCTGATATGACAGAAGACAATGACCTAAAGTTAGCATTAGTGGACTAGCAGGTAATTAATCAGGAAACCCATATCCAGAGACCAAAAATGGAACTTAAGCCACTTCAGGTATCCAATAAACAGGGTGGTGGTCTCACTCTGGGCAACAAAATTCATCCCACACCTAGAGACAGTCACACCACAGCTATGACTATAGTAAGATGAATTCAAAATACGTTGGTTAAGAGCAGATACACACTCACTAGTCAGCCAATTCTTTCACAGGCTTCATTGAAATAACAATGATGTGAAATTCAGTTGCTTGCATAATGAGAAAAAATGCCACTGAAGTTCTGCAAGTCCTGTTTCAGACTGGAGTCTATAAGATTAAAATATCTGGGAGAATTATGAGAAACAAATCTAATGTAGCTCTCCAGGATTTGATTAGACTGTATACATGCAGATGAGTGAGGAACAATACATTGTTGCAGAGCGTAAAATTTAAAATTTGGAAAGAATGAAATGCCACGTATTCAGGTGTGGTTATGTAGTTAGAAAGTGAAGAAGATAAGGGACCTGATATGACAGTAGACAATGACCTAAAGTTAAGGCTACAATGTCAGCTATAAAGATAACAAATTGTGACAATGATAATGATGAAGATACTGACATTTGGAAATGAGGCAAAGATTGCTTATATCACCTATAACAAGCCTAAGAAGTCTAGTTTAGCACAGCATAGAATTGACAATGACCACAGAATCTTCTGGTTTAAAACTTATCTATTTTACCACTAATGTTCAAATTTCAGTGTTTGTTCAAAGAGAGTGCTGGAGAGCTACTACTTCACCCAAATTTGAACTGTAATGAATGTTCCATCATCATCATCAATTTCCTGATATGTACCCGCAAGAGGTGTTCAAGTTACTATGACAGCACTACATGATTGAGTTTAGATTATTAATCTTCTAATCACAATTTTCCTCCAAATTAGTCTATTACTTGTAAGCACTCGAATAGTGTTATATCTAACATTTCGTTCTTCTAAAGCAGTTCTCACTGAATCAATCCGCCTACACCTAGGTCTTCCTCTGGGTCTCTTTCCTCCCATATTGGCATCAAACACCTGTTTTGCTAACCTTTCCTTACCCATTCTATGTAATTGGTCATACCACCTTCAATTAGCTCTGCTTACACATTTTTGTAATAGATTTCATGGTTTGACATGAACACAGATGATTAAGAAAATAAATATTTATTAACTTAAAAGCTAATATTTCGCTGATATTATATCCAGCATCTTCAGAGCACACAACACAAAGTTTGTTACAAATGCAAAACAACCACATCCGGTGTAACAGTGGGACTAGTAAAAGTAATTGCAGCATGCAACACAAGACTAAAGTCCTAATATGGCGCCATCTAGGTTTTAAAAAAAAAAAAAATCAAAGTTTTGAAGTAGTAGTCCAAATGATAGTCTTAGAAAGTTTGAAAAAATGAAATAAAATAAAAGTAATAAATGTTAATTTGGTCTTAAGATGACTGTCTCCCAAATCTTTGGTATATATTATACAGCCACACTTGTTAAGGTTTGGAGTATGTTTTAAGGCTTCTGTTGATTCCACGAACAACCTCTCTGAATTGTAGAAGCTTCTGTGCATTATTTTTGTTTCTTTCCAATTGATCCTGTGTGCAGGGGTATCCAAAGCATGGTCTGCCAAACCCAACTTGCCATAGCGAAAGTGTCAGATATATTTTTTGTGTTCACTGAGGCAGATGTCCACAGTTCTTCCTGTCTGTCCGTAGTAGGCTTGATGGCAAGAGCAAGGTACTTCATATACTCCTGGATGTGATATAGGAGTGCATTTGTCCTAGGTGAACGGATGAGAGTTGCTAATTTTATATAAGGTTTAAATACTGTGCATAGTTGGTGTTTGTTAAGCACCCTAGATATCTTTTCAGATGTGCCTTTAATGTATGGGATGTGATAGTTTTGTTGTAGTCTTCTACAACAAAACTACCCATTTTTTTTTTTTTTTTTTGTAGCCAACAAAAAAAAAAAAAAAGGGTAGCATTTAGTATGTTATCTATTTTATGAGGATTATAACCGTTGGTTAAGAAGGTGTGTCGTAGGTGAGAAAGTTCAGCAGTGAGAGCAATGTGATTGGAACAGATTGCTCTAGCTCTATGGGTTAGTGTTTTTAAGATACCATATTGTTGAGAAGGGTGATGGTGTGATTGTTTGTGTAAGTATCTCCCTGTATGTGTGGGTTTTCTATAAACCGAAAATGATAAGGAACCTTCTGGAAGACGTGTGATCAGTGTGTCCAGGAAGGGTAGGCAGTCATTGACTTCTAGTTCCATTGTAAAGTGGATTTTAGGGTGCTGGCTATTTAGATGCACTAAAAATGTATTCAATGCGTCTGGGCCATGTGGCCAAATAGCAAACACATCATCAACATAGCGTAGCCAGAGACTAGGTTTGAGAGTGGCTGTGTTGACAGCTAATTTTTCCAGATGTTCTATGTAGAAATTGGCTAAGGGGGGAGAAAGGGGTGCGAGATATAAGTGAGGATGAGTTATATTCAAGTAAATATGGTATATGCCTGGTGAGATTCATTTCCTACTCTGCTGTTCGTTCAGGTCTCCAACAAGGACCACTTTTTCCATTTTCTTTCTCAGCTGCTGTTCTAATGATAAAAAATTCCTCCATTTCTTCTTCCTTAGAAGAATCTTTTGTGGGGCCATAAGCACAAATAAGTTTATTGTCCATTTCCCTATTTTCAAGTTTGCCCACATAACTCTACTTGAAACGCCTTCCAATCAAGAGGTTTATCTTCATGTTCGGTGTTTGAATACTATTGCTACTCCTTCCATTCCTTGATCATTATTGCCTGAAAATAGCATCCTATACTTATTATTTACTAATATTTCATCTGTTTTTGTCTTCTTTGTCTCAGTAATGCCGATTATGTCCATGTGGTACTTTTCCAATTCTTCTGCAAGTTCAATTTCCTATTCATTAATATTCCTTATATTGATGCTGCCTCTCTTCAGTTTTTCTGATGTTAAGTTTATTCTTCTTCTATGTGATGAGTTAGAGCTTGTTCTAGTAGCTGACTTTCACTGTTCACCCTGGTTCCCAGACGAAAACAATGGGGACCTTGTTAACCAGGCAATGGCCCCAGCCAACATGAAATTTCCTCATGTTGTGCCATCATATGCATTTGTGGTTTAAGCCAATAAAAAATACAACTTGGGCAGCTAAGGCCCAAATTGCCAGCCCATCCTTGTTCAGTATCTAGCAGATACCTATTAATGGGGCACACGACATGAGGGTTAGGATCAGACATTAGGTCAGAAGCCCCAGTTGGTTCTCTGCATTTCTGAAAGGCGATGTGGAGGTCTCCTGCCAGTTACTGAGTTTTTCTTTACCCAAAGTTTTGGAAAGCCTTATTCTTATTAGTTATGAGATGTGTTTTTTTTTTTTTTTTTAATCACATTTCACTATCTACTATACTGTAAGGAGGCCTGTGAAATGCTCATCAACCAACCAAATCTCACCAGGAATGATAGCCTGAAAGTAGCAAGGATTTGGGTGGCTCATCTACAATCCACATAGAAAAAGAAGAATCAGAAAAAAAGAAATTTAACTGGATAACAACACAGTAACTTGCAGATCTCTGTTCTTCTCTAGTGCTTTATACATGTAGACATCTTTGAACACGTTTGATGGATCCGAACTGGACAAACACAAAGTGGAAATCATCCTCTCCTTGTTATCATTTCCATGATAATGCCCATTCCAGTTATTAACACAGTTATATAACATTGTCACTCTTATATTCTCACCATTCCTCCCCTTATAAATTAGCTTCCTTGACTCTCTCTCTCCGTGTTAGGTCTCATGGGCTTACTGGACCATACCTTACTTCATGTAATATACATCTGTTATATTATCTATAGACTGGTCCCTCCCCTTCTTTCTTCTCTTCTTGCTTCTTACCCCCAATGCTATTAGAGTATTCGAGGACTGGGGGTGAATCTTTCCTATCTTGCTATTGTCATTTCGCCTTATGCAGCCACCGAAGGGGATAAGCTAGCCCCTTGGGTGCCAGTCCCAAGACCGGATAAATAGCAAGGGTTGACATCAGCAAGGGCATCCGGTCATAAAACTTCACTGCCAGCTCTAGCTATGATCAAATGAGTCGAAAAGAAAGTGATACAAGGGCTAGGGCGCATCCCTTAAGCGACGCATAGCCACATCGCCTTACAGCTGCAAGAAGGTGGAGGACTACCACATCAAGGGCGGGTGTGGTTAAAGAAGCGAGCCCAGCAAGTGGAGAGAAAATATTGCGAGTGGGAACATTAAATGTTGGAAGCATGACTGGAAGGGAAAGAGAGGTGGCAGACATGATGAGGAAGTTGGACATTTTATGCATGCAGGAGACAAGGTGAAAGGGGGAAAAGGCAAAGGAACTAGGAGACAGGTATAAATTGTTCTACTCTGGAGTGAATAAAGAGGGAAGAAATGGAATCGAAATTGTGGCATGTGGCAGAATGAAGAGCGAAGTACTGGAAGTGGGTAGGAGGAATGACAGGTTCATGCGAATGAAACTGGGTCTTGGAAAAGAGCAACTGGTCATCTTATGGGTATACGCCCCACAGGTTGGCTGTACTGTACAGCAGAAGAGAAAGATGAATTCTGGAACATGCTAGATGAAGAAATGAGGGAACTTGAAGAAAAAGATGGTGATTGTCAGAGGAGACTTAAACGGACACATAGGGAGACAGAATAGGGACTGTGAAAGGGTTCATGGGAAGGATGAACCAGGAAGGAGAGAGGATTTTTGGACTTCACAGTAGCATTTGATCTGGCAATTGTGAACACCTTTTTCTGTAAGAGGGAAGAGCATTTGATAACATTTAGAAGTGGCAACAACAGTTCACAGATTGACTACATTTTGACTAGAAGAAAACATCTTAAGGCAGTAACAAATTGTAAGGTAATCCCAACAAATCAAGTGGCACAGCAACACTAGCTGCTGTGCGCAGACTTTAAAATAAGGTCGAAGATAAGAACCTTTGGAAGCCATGGGAGGAAGACAATTACCTAGTTTCACTTAAAAGAAGAGAATGTGAGGAACCATTTTTGGGAGAAGGTATTAGAGAGGATTTCGGATGGACTAGAAAATGTACAAGATTGGTGGAGACATAATTCAAATGCAATTCTAAGCTGTGCAATTGAGGTGCTTGGTGAAACATCTGGAAAGATTAGAGAGCAGAAGGAGGGATGGTGGTGGAATAATAATGTACAAGAAGCAGTGACGACTAAGAGGAAGGCAAAGCAAAAGTGGGACGAGTCAAGAGTGGAAGAGGACAGAGAGAAAAAGCGAGAAGCCAAGAGAGTTGTTGCACAGGCGAAGGCCATGGCATATCAAGACCTTTATGATTAATTAGAAACAAAGGAAGGACAGAGAAAGAGTTATCGATTGACAAAATGTAGAAATAAGGTATCAAAGGACATCGTACACGTGAGGCAGATCAAAGAAAGGAAGGGTATTAAGCAGGGATGTGGATATAAGAAACAGGTGGAGAATACACTTTCAAGGACTTTTGAATGAAGAAAATGCAAGGACTCGCAGAGAAGATGGTGAGCCTAATGAGGCAATAGTGCAGAACATTAGTAGAGTGGAAGTGAAGGAAGCTATAAAGAGGATGAAGAATGGAAAATCGGTGGGCCCTAACAGAATCCCAGCGGATGCATGGAAGGCATTGGGGGAAGAGGGAATTGACCTGCTGTGGGACTTGTTAATAAAAGTTTGTCAACAGGAAAATATACCTGAGGAATAGAGGGAAAGTACTCTTGTCCCCATCTACAAAAGTAAAGGGGATGCACAAGAGAATTACAGAGGAATAAAGTTGATGTCCCACACAATGAAAATCCTAGAGAGGGTTCTTGACGGAAGACTGAGGAAGGAGGTGGAGATTGCAAAGGAGCAATTTGGCATCATGCCTGGTCAATCGACGACAGATGCTATGTTTAGGTTACTGCAGATAATGAAAAAGTTTCGAGAGAAGCAACGGGAGCTACATCTGGTATTTATTGATCTAAAAAAAGCGCATGATAGAGTGGCAAGGCAAGAAGTCTGGAAGTATCTGAGGGAGAAGAAGGTACCAGCGAAATATGTCAGGCTGGTGCAGGAGATGCACTTCTCACTTCAAAGAAATGTGAAGACAAGAGTTTGGACCTGTCTGGGAGAGACAGAAAGTTTTCCAGTGACAGTTGGCTTGCATCAAGGGTCAGCATTAAGTCCGTTCCTGTTTAATATTGTGATGGAGGTGGTGACGGAGGAGATGAGAGAAGATGTGCCTTGGACTATGTTGTATGCTGATGACATCGTGCTGTGTGCAGAATCAAGAGAAGAAGTGGCAGCTAAACTGGAAAGTTGGAGGAAAGTACTGGAAGAGCGAGAGGTATGAGACTGAGCAGAAGTAAGACAGAGTATGTGTGTTGCAAAGTGGATGGCAGTCAGGAGACAGATCTGGAGCTGGAAGGAAATGTCATCAGGAAGGTCAGTGACTTTAGATATTTAGGTTCAACAATGAAAGAGGATGGCGAGGCTGAGAGGGAAGTGGGATGCAGGATACAAGCAGGTTGGAGGAACTGGAGAGAGATGGATGGAGTGCTATGATGGGTGGCTGAGAAGGAAGTGGGGGTACAGGATACAAGCAGGATGGAGGAACTGGAGAGAGATGGCTGGAGTGCTATGCGAAAAGAGGGTGCCGATCAATCTAAAAGGCAAAATCTACAGGATAGTAGTGAGACCAGCTATGACGTATGCTATGGAAACTGTGGCCCTGAGGAAAAATAACATCAGCAGGATGGAGGTAGCAGAAATGAGAATGCTTAGGTGGATGTGCGGTGTGACCAGAAAGGATCGTCTGAGAAATGACTATGTAAGGGGAACTTAAGAGCAAAAATACAGGAGACAAGGTTGAGATGGTTTGGTCATGTGATGAGGAGGGAGGAAGAGTATGTGGGAAGAAAGGTCATGCAGATGGATGTGCAGGAGAGGAGGAAGCATGGGCGGCCAAAGAAGAGATGGAAGGAGATGGTGGAGGAAGACTTGAGGATGAAGAACTTGGATGTGGCTACAGCCCAAGACAGAAGGTTGTGGAGGAGACTCACTACAAACAGTGACCCTACTTAAGTGGGAAAAGCTGCAGAAGAAAAAGATATATACAATTAAAAAAGTTAGGAAAGATTAGCTGATTTAAAAAGTACTACCTCCCACAAAGGGGATAGACATAGACTATCAGATCTGTTTAAGTTAGGAGAGTGAAATAAACTTTCATATGTTTCTTTATAAAGCTGTTACAATGAAAAATGTTACAATGAAATTAATTTAGCAATTCATTTCATTGTAATTATCACATTACATCACTTGACATTTCATTGTGAGATGTAAAATTTTAAATAAAGATATGAAAAGAATTATAATGCAATTGATACCCTCCCCCAATTGTACATGTTTTAGTATGATTTTTTTTCTTTTTGCTTACCCACATCTCTTTAAAAAAATTAATTAAAAATTAATTATTACTCTTTCCCACACCTTTCTTAGTCATATTTTTATCTTTCTTGCTGGGTTCATGGTTTGTCTCACAAAACAGGGAGGAAACCATCCTAGAGAAGATTTTCAGTTAAAACTTTATCGGCTCATGCTTCTTTATGATGAAAGGTGTATATGACAGATACTCTTTTGTTTCTCAAATTAGCAGCTGAATAAAATCATATTTTAAAAATGATATTCTTATTTTAATCAAAAAGTGCTTTAACCTCTTGGATTAACCCAAGAGTTTAATTTTAATCTTGCTTTAACACAAAAATGAGCAAACAACAGTATGTGTGCAAAGTGTCTTCAGTATCTTTGTGACTAGGTTATTTATAAATGGAGCCATATGACTTCACATCAAATTGCTCTAGTATTCCATAATGCACAGCACATTTCCTTGTTAGTTTATTTTAATTGTATTGATTATAGTGCAGAATGATAAAAAAAATAGTTAATATTTATTCACTTATTAGCTGATATTTTGCTGGTATTATATCGAGCATCTTCAGAGCACAAAAACAGTTTGTCACAGTACAAGAAACAACGGCAATTTGGCATAACAGTGAAACTAGTTTTAAAAAAAATTGTAACACAAGGAACTAAAGTCCTAATTGCCACAATCTATTATTGCAAAAAAGAGAGAAAACAAGTATTAATTAGATTTCAAAATGACTGTCTCCCAGATTTTTGGTAAATTTATACAGTCATACTTGCTGAGTATGTTTTAAAGCTGCTGTTGATTCCAAAAACAATCTTTCTGACTTATAATTTGCCGGACTGGTTGGCCGAGTGGTTAGCGTATCTGCTCTCCAGCCAAAAGGCTGCGGGTTCGAATCCCGCTATGGGCATGGATGTTTGCGATTGTCTGTAAAAATACTAGTGGTGGCGATGGGTGGTAGATGGCATTGGTGTAGATGATGATGGTAGTTGCAGCTCGTAGTAGTTGGCGGATTGAATGGTGGACAGAGAGTTGTAGAGTAGGTGCCCTCCCTCGAGTCTTTGGACTCCCTGGAGGTGTCATGTAATAAATAATAATAATAACTTCTGTGCAGCACTTTTTTGTTTTCTTCCATTTGATCCTGTGTGAAGGGATATCCAACACATGATCTGCTAGACCAGACTTGCTATAATGATAGTGCCAAATGTACTTTTTATGTTCACCAAGGCAGATGTCAACAGTTGTTCTTGCCTATCCATAGTAAGTCAGGTCAAAAGTTTTTCAGGGCACTTCGTAAACTCATGGATGTGATAAAGAAGAGTGTTTGTCCTTATGTGAACAGAGAAGAGGTCTCAATTTGGCATATGGTTTAAATATGGTGCATAGCTGATAATTATCAAGCATTTTAGATATCTTTTCAGATGTGCCTTGAAAGTCTTTGTGTAAAAATAGAAGGCATTCATGTGATGTGGTTTTTCATAACTAATAAAAAAAAATCTCCAGGTTATGTATTTTATTATAACAGAAAAAGAATAAAAATAATTAATAAATAAAAGTTATTAAATGTTTAAATCCCCTTTATGACTTACTCTGTATAGATTTCTGGCAGAAAATTTTATGCAAACAAGACCTATATGAATTTTTCAAAATCTCAGGAATCATTGGATGGAAATTCTTCATGGAGAACAAGAAACTGACATTAACAGGAAATTATCGAATGAAAGTGACACCTGAGTGGCCGCTTTCATAGCACTTTTATCATATCTAGTTTTTGTTCTAATGTTATGGACTTTAGACATGTCTTTCTATAGTACTATTATTATTATTAATAAAACATACAAATTTATTGTTTAAATACTGACCATATTGTAATGCATAGAAACATCTTACATTCTTTGCCTACCAGTTTCGCTAGCAATACCTTTTTCAAGGCGTTGACGGAAAAGCATAAAAAACTAGTAAATGCAAATTGAAAGGAATAAAAATATTGTGAACAATCTAGTAGCTAAGGCACGTTCACGTGACAGAGACTGAAAGGACTTATTGCTGTTATTCATTATCACGCATGCGTGTTTTTTGTAAATGCGTAATGTGATTACTGGCTAGCTGTAGTTCAGATGGATTTAGAGAGAGGATCAGGTTTTTCCAGGAACTGTTCAGAATAGTACCCTGATTTCTGTTGAGGTTTCCACCGGTTATTAACACTATTGTGGCTTCCTTGAATAAACGATGTCTGTAGTCGTCATCCAAATATGGCATGGAGCTGTTTTGCCACCCTGTCGTGTGGTTAGACGTACAGAAATGATGTGCAAAGCCGGAAGAAATACTTCTGTTGTGGTTTACATCACCAACATGTTCTTTTTGTCTGATCTCTAAACTCCGTGAAGTTTGTCCGATGTAGGCAAGAGCACAGGAGCAAGGAATGTAATATACTCCTGGATATTTGTAGAATGGCACCTTATCTTTTGGGGATCCTAAAACCTGTCTGATGCTGGTGGTTGGTTTGAAGACCACTCTGATGTTGTAGGCTCTTAGTATTCTGGCTATTTGATAAGAAATTGACCTGATGAAAGGGATCACTACAATAGAAATGTGCTAGGAGCTTGATTCTTCTTGTCTGGGATTGTCACCGTATAGATATTTTTTGATGATGTTTGGAGGATATCCATTTTGTGATAATGTGTTGGCTATTAGTGAGAGTTCAGTCTGTGTATCCTCCTCTTCTGATATAAACTTTCAGGCTCTATTTTTCAGCATGTGGATAATGCTCAGTTTGTGTGTCCTGTGATGGTTTGAAGTGTAATGAAAATATTTACAGAAAGCCTACAGACACTGGAAGATATCTACAAAAACATGTATAAAATTCCATAACATATCTATTTCTTTGATTTTTTTTTTTTTTAATTTAAAATATCTTCTTAGTACAACTTTTGCTGTTGAACTTCTTGGGATAGTTTCTCAATATTATTATTATTATTCAAGCCTCCATGGAGTCAAAAGACTCATCGTGGGAGGTCCTTCCTAAGAACATAAAGTCTGTCAAGACTCATCGAGTGGACGTCTCCACTAAGAAACACAAAGTCTATCATACCACAGTTTAAACTCATTGACCATTCTCGCTCCCACCACTCCATCAGGCAATGCATTCCACGGTTCAACCACCCTCCATGCAAAGAAACCACTCCTTACCCTCTTGCTCACAGTTTCCTTTCGTAACTTCCAGGGATGGCCTCTTGTCATCACTCCTTCCTGCTGTTCAACCAAGCGAAAGAACTCCCCAGTGTCAACCCTGTAACCACCTCTCAACAGTTTAAAAGTCTCAATCATATCACCTCTCCTTCTTCTATCCACCAAACTCTGCAGTCCACATTCTCTCAGCCGATCCTCATAGCTATCATTCTACAGTCCTGAAACCATCTTTTATCCACCTTTGTACCCTTTCCACAGTTAACTTATTCCCTTCAAATCCTGAGGACCAAATCTGAATACGCCATAATTTTCATTTACAAACATGACGAAAGACTCATGTTGTTTAAGTAGGTTTCTCAACTTACTTTTAATAAAATTAATATTAGAAAATATTTGCTCACAGAAATATGTCGATCCGAAAATCGATAGAAGTCCAAATGCATATGTTTGAAATCACCAAATATAAGTGTCCAGTAAACAATTCCACGTGTCAAATACAATCTAATCTTGCTTATTAAGATCTTCTATTTCAGACCAATTTTTTGTATTGCAAGGGTAGATTTTTGTCTTTCCAACTCCTCCAGGTCAGCTTTAAGATTTCTAAATTTTGAATTCCACAAATCCTGGGTTTTCAGGTCTTCTAACTGAAGTTGAAATGCAGCCTCATCAATTCCAGCAAAAGGTGAAAAATTTAATTCGGCAGGATTAATTTCAAGCGGTCGCAATAAAAATGACATAGTTGCCTTGTTCTTTCTAAATTCCTCAAATCTCCTATTAAATGCAGATCGCATATTTACCACAATTACTTTGAAAAAGGTTAAATTTATGGAATTATTATTAGCTGGTTATTGTTGATATTTCTTCAACATAGGAAAATGTAATAATGTGTCTTTCTCTAAGTCAGTCACAAACAAACATAATTTTTGTTCAAAATAAATCACTTCTTCTAAAAGCAAAAAGCTGTATTTCCCTTTCCCTGTAGTTTCTTATTTAGTGCTTTTAAATGGGAAGTCATATCCACCATAAAGTAGAATTTTTTCATTCTATTTACATTTGTAAAATGTAAATAGAATGTAAAGAAGGATTATCGCGTATGATTTCAAACAGTTCAAACATGAAAGTATTAAATTTCAGCATCACATGTACTATTTTCAATTGTATAATATCCTTGACTTAATGTAAAATGTCCTTGATTAAATGTAAAATGTCCTTAATTTATTGCAAATGCTAAATTTAGTGTTTTCAGTTTCTAATTTAATAAATAATTATTCATTTTGCATTATTCAAAAATATTGTTTAATAACGAAAAGAGCCGCAATTATTCATTCAAAGAGCTGCAGGTTGCTGACCTCTGGTGTAATCTTAGCTACTAGATTGTTCACAACGTATTTATGTTCCTTTCAATTTGCATTTACTAGTTTTTTTTTTTTGCTTTTCCGTCAATGCCTTGAAAAAGCTAGGCAGTTTGCTAGTGAAACTGGTAGGCAAAGAATGTAAGAGATGTTTGTACGCATTACAATATTGTCAGTATTTAAACAATAAATTTGTATGTTTAATTATCAAATGACCAAATATGTTTAATTTAAACAGATTAATATTAATAATTCATTTTCACTTTATATTAATAAAAATTTATTAAGTATTATATAATTAAGCAGCAGGCACAAAAAATCTTATAAACAACATTACAATTAGCATAATTAATTTATACTGATAATTATTAAATTCAATAGCAATAATTCATATAAACACAATTATAGGCTTCTATTAATAAAATTCATACGAAACTGTAATAACAAACAAATTATGGTGAAAACATATGGGCACTAAGTCAGTTCAGCACAAAAAGACTAACAACAAACAGGATGAAGATTGGGCAGATCACACAGACAATGAATCATCACTTAGACCAGTTTTTGCACCAAGTTTTTTACCCAATTTTTCTTCAATGTTTCTATACACATAACTATGAACTTGCTGCACACACAAATAAAAAGAAAATGTCTAGATATTGAATATGGCAAGTGTGAATCTGTAAACAGAAGACTCACTGTAAATGAAAAATTTAATAAAATTCTAATAAAATATATTCTTTACCTTATGCATAAAAACAAGTGATCTTTCAAACACATTGTTTACATCATCGTATTCAGGATCAGTAATAAAATGACCTCTCACTTGTTTCCTTCTTAACTTCAAATAGTTGTACCATAATTTGTAACTAGAAAATTAAAGCAAAGATGAAAAGAAGCAGAACATTTTTTTCTGAAATGTAGGAACATGTATTTCACCATGTTTACAGAAAAGTATTATTCATTATCAGATAACTATATAATCACATAAAATAATGACATACTTAGTTTTTCAAAAAGTGCTCAACAACTTTCAGTGGATTTCTGCAGTTATATGGTTCTCATCGTAACATATGAAAACAAATGTATTAAAAGATAAACATAAAATTTTCCTTCATTCATTTGTTAGTCCATAATGTCAATATCTGGATGGCACTCATGCAATAAACAAAAATGCCATTGGTTGTATAGAAAGAACAGTTTATAATCTGACTTTCAGAAATTCAGGTAATTCAGCAAAAGCTGCATTTCGTTTTTGCTAACTTACCTTATTATATCCACAACCTGATAAGTAATTATTTGGGAAACATAATATATATATATATACAGGGTGTTCGGGATAAATTTGACATATTTATAATTAATTATATTTTTCCGTAAGTTACATGTATTAACACACACTTCTCTTCATTTAAAAGTTTGGACCCTTCTTCATTCACATACAAGATGTCAGAAAGGATGGATAGCTGGAACCCACCTGAATCATGGAAGAGAATAACTTGTATCATGATGATTCGTGCCCGCCATCAAAATAAGGATATTACGACTGCTGCCCAATGCTCCCTGAATACAGTAAAAACAATCAGGCATGAACTAGAGACTTGCAATGGTGACTACGAGGATGTAGCAAGAAGAAAGATCCCTAGCAGACGATCTGATTGCGTTCGTACAGCAGAATTCCTCGCAAATCTGCAGGAACAGGTGTTGAAGAACCCTGGCATTGGAATTCGGGCTTTGTTCGTGGAGTTGCTAACTGTAGTCAAGCCCTGGATAACAAGGGTAGCCAATGGTAGGCCGTATGTATGGCAGCAGGATTCGGCCCCTTGCCACACCTCTGGGAAAAGTCAAAAATGGTTGTCTGAAAATTTCTACGACTTCACCAGTCCAAATGTTTGGCCTCCAAACTCCCCAGACATTAACCCCATGGATTATTTTGTATGGGGCGCAGTTGAAAAAGACACCAATCGCACTTCCAGTAATACAAAAGCCCAGTTAATGGATAAAATTAAAACAGTTTTTGCGGCCCTTCCCAGGGAGACTGTAGCATCAGCTTGTTCGAGGTTCCGAAGCAGAATTGAAGCTGTGATCGATGCTAATGGTGGTTATTTTGAGTAAATCTTGTTGATAGTATTGTAATTAACTCTGCCTGTAATGTTTTTTTGTCAATTCATTAAATTTAATAGATACAAAGAAGATTTTCTTTTTCCTTACGAAACTGTCAAATTTATCCCGAACACCCTGTATATATATATATGAAAACTTGATTCAAGCAGGGTGTTGTTTAAATCATACCTATGAAGAGTATAAGAAAATGTTATAAATGACCAAACTGTGACAACCATCACAAAAGTTAAGGAAATTGCCTCTCTGAAACATGCACAAAAAAAAAAAAAAAAAAAAAAAAAAAATCAAAATCATGCTAGTTATACATATACAAATTTATAAATGACAACATCACAGATGATACAGCAAAAATAATTACTTCCTACATTTTACTGTAGTCAAATTGGCATCATCAAAGAATTGTACATAAGTAAAGATAACTGCACATGGGCACTATACATAATACTTAAGAGAAGAAACAAAGAAAGTTTTCTTTTTTAACCAAATGATGAACCAAGAAATGTACCATACAGGCTTGATTGGACTCTTAAGGATGAGCATTTCCCAGTCATTTGATGCATCTAAATTTACTGAGACACTCATGTTGTTTAGGGGAGGAAACACACATCCAGGTATAATACCTGGAATTATATGTTTTGAAGTACAAAAAAAGGGAAACTAGAAATATTAGAGGGATACAAGTGTCTGACCACGTCTGGGACAAATGAGTGAGAGTCCAAGAATGAATGTTTGGAAATAGCCACTCCAAGATAAATGGATGGATGCAAGTGCAGAAATGACCGTGAATAGCTGAGTGCAGTTCTCTAGGCTTCAAATCTGAATTGGCTGATATTATGTAAGGTTAACTGTGAGCCAAAGAGAATATTGAAATACATGCATATGAATGCCAGAAGTATCAGAAATAAAAAAAGTTTTTGGCATTGGTCCACTCAACTTGGCCAAAATGATTGGCATCAGTGAGACCTGGCTGAGAGATATATAATCCACAGAGAATTATGTAGCAACATGGATAGAATGTAAGGGATATTGTATTTTCAGAGAAAATAGAGGGAATAGGGCAGGAAAAGGGATATTATTAATAGCTGAAGTACTTCAACCAACACAAATATAAGTTAAGAAAGACTGTAGGTAGATGGCTCATTTGACCTGTATGTTGTAAGATCAGTCAATAGGACAAAACACACTGGCTGCTGCTATACATCAGGAGGGGGATGCCATGCATTGGCATATTAGCATAACAACCACAGGCTGAACAATTATCATGGGAAACTTCAATGGGATAGAGTTTGGAAGGAGGAAAGGGCACATAAAAAGATGGAAATGGAATTTATGCAGTTACTAAAGGATAATATAAATAAAGAACAGGCAAAAGGAAAATTAGCTAAGGGCCAAAATACATCCAAAAGAATTTTTAGCAAGTAAGAGAAAGAATAAAATGATTATGGATGGATAACCTTACTCAGTGCTGATGGTAGGAACTGCCAGAAACAGAAGAAATAGCTGAGTTGCTACTTTGCAAGGGTGTGTCATCCAGGTAGAGACTTTGCAGTTACAGATATAAAAATCAATGTAGATGAACTGGAGGTACTCAATATATTAAAAAATATCAATGACACCAGACAGTATTTCAGTTCATGTGCTATGATGAGAAGGTGCAAGAGAACTGGCAGTGCCTCTGACAAAGTTGTTTAATCTAAGTCTCAGTTCTGACAAGGTTCCAAGGGAGTAGAAAGAGAGTAAGATAGTTAAATTAAATAAAGCCGGCTCCAATACAAAAGTAACAAATTACAGACCAATTAGTATCTCTGGAATGGTGGTTAAAGATAAAAATTTAGGACCGGATGGATGGGAATAACATATTTTATAAGGGACAGCATGGTTTTGTAAAAGGTAGGTCCTGCCTCAGTAATTTATTCACATTTTGTAATAAAGTAAAAGTGGAATTGAATTAAGGAAAATGGCTACACTGCTGGACCTTTCAAAAGGCATCTTACATACTGCATGGAAAACTGTTATAAAGCGTGTCCCAAAATTCACGCAAGATTTAAATTTAGTGCCATTTGTGCGGTAAAGTGTTGCCAACGAGAAAAAAAAGACAGCGTGACAGCTGACAGTTCTGGGTTATTAAAAATGGAGCGCTACACGAAAGAACAATGCATTTTCATTGTTGAGCAATATTTTAAAAATAATGAAGGTTTGGCAGCTATAGTTCGCAATTTTCGTACAAAATATGGTCGGAATAGTGATTTAACTTCAAATGTGAAAAGATAAATTAAAAAATTCAAGGAAACTGGATCAATTAGTGATCTTATACACTCTGGCCGTCCTTCAACAAGTCATTCAACAGAAAACATCGAAGCAGTTCATGAGAGTGTTGATGAGAGTCCGGGAACATCAATTCGGCACCGTGGTCTTGAATTGGGCATTTCGAGAAGCTCTCTACAGCGTATTCTCACGAAAGATTTGCATCTTTATGCTTATAAAGTTCAATTGACTCAAGAACTGAAGCCTACTGACCACACACATACAGCGAAGAGAGTTCGTTGAATGGATAATGGAACAACAACAAGTGGATGCTTATTTTTCGAACAAAATCATCTTCAGCGATGAGGCTCATTTTCATCTTGATGGCTTCGTTAATCGACAAAATTGTCGCATTTGGGGTTCAGAAAATCCACAAGTGATTGTTGAGAAACAAATGCATCCACAACGTGCCACTGTTTGGTGCAGATTTTGGGCTGGAGGCATCATCGGTCCATTCTTCTTCGAAAATGCGGCTGGTAAAGCAATAACAGTTAATGGTGCTCACTAACGCGACATGATAATCCAGTTTTTTGTGCCTAAATTGCAAGATGTGGAAGTGGACGACACGCGGTTTCAACAAGACGGTGCCACATGCCATACAGCCAGAGAAACAATTCAATTACTGCATGAGTCATTTCCTGGTCGTGTAATTTCCTGTTTCGGTGATCAGAATTGGCCGCCCAGATCATGTGACTTAACACCGTTGGACTTTTTTCTTTGGGATTTTTTGAAGTCTAAGGTTTATGCCAACAAGCCCACGACCACCCACGCCTTGAAGGAGGAAATTGAGCACTGTATCAACGAAATTCAGCCACATTTATGCAAAACGGTCATGGAAAATTTCGACAAAAGAGTGCATATGTGCCAGCAAAGCCGTGGAGGCCACTTACCCGATATGCTATTTCATGCATAATAACCCAATACTGTATACTCTATGAATCAATAAGAAATTACAATTTTTAATTAAAAACCTGTGTTTTCTATCAAAATTACTTCTTGCGTGAATTTTGGGACACCCTGTATAAGCTGGAGTCAATGGGAATGGAGTGGAATCAAGGCAAATGAGGGTGACTAGTGGAATGCTCCAAGGCTCTGTACTAGGACCATATACTCTTTAATTTGTACATTAATGACATAGCAGAAGATATGAAGGGGGAAACATTCAGTTATTTGCCGATGATGCAAAACTAGGGAGGGCAATAGTTGATAACAATGATGTAGATCTCATACAGGATGATTTAAATAAATTGGCAGCATGGGCAAAGGGCAATAGTTGTCAATTCAATGTTGTAAAATGTAAGGTAAATGCATTTCAGGATGAAAAGATTACACACTTCGTATCGTATATATGGTACTAGTTTACAGGAAATTGATGAGGCTAGGGATCTGAAAGTGATGGTGGATAGAGATTTGAAATTCAGACATATTGCAAGAGTTGGCAAAATAGTTCAGAGGATTATGTGGATGCTGAAGAACATATTGACAAGTAAAAATAGGGAGGTTATCTCTTTTTATAAGGCTAAGATTTGGACACATGTTGATTACTGTGCACATATTTGGTTGCATAGGTTTCTTGGAGATCAGGTGGTGGTTTTCCCTTCAGTACCTCCTTCAGAGCTGTTGAATAAACTGTTGCTGTAACGGTTTCAACTTTTTTTTTTTTTTTTTTTTAAGGATTACCATTCATATCCCAAAAGACAATGGCAAGAACCTTTCCTGCTGAATTTTGAATTTGTAACTTCGGCCATGGAGAACATTTTTATTTCTCTATGTCATTAACATTTTTTGGTCTCTGGGTCATAGTGATGAAGCCATGTTTCATCATCAGTCACAATACAAGCCAAAAAATTTGAACCTGATTTCTCAAAATGACCCACAATCTCGTGAGATGACAGCACACATTATCTCTTGGTAGGCATTCAAAAACGGGGACCCACTTCGCTGAGAGCTTCTGCATGTCCAAATTTTGGTTTATAATGACCCTAACTCATTTCCTGGATATCCCAAGAGTCTCTGCAATGTTTATGGCTGGTATTCATCTATCATCAATGATCATGGCATGCACTGCATCAGCGTTTTCAGGTGTGATCTCTCTGGAAGGGGTTCCTGAACTGTGGGCATCTATTGTCTCAAAATGCCCAGTTTTAAACTTAGCCACTCCTACTAACTGCTGGATATGCTGGGGCACAGCCCCTGAAGTCTCACACAAAGCTGGTGAATCTCAGTTGTGTACTTTTCTTGCATCTTACAAAACTCGATGACAGCCTGCACCTCCGTCTTTGAATTTCTTCAAAACCTCTGACATGTCTTCTTACATATCTTCTTATAAGAAAAAGAACAAATTATTACAATTTGATGAAACATGGGGGGGGAGGTTAAAGGGTTTTAAGATATGTTCTTTCTTGTGGTTAGATAAGTTGCTTTAATATCATTTTTGTTCTAGGTGTTTATCAGAACTTTTCAGCTCCTTCCCTCGTAATCCTTTGCGAGGTTCTCACAATTTTAACAATGTGGCCCCTGAACTTCAAGTCTCTATCTACCACTACTGCCAAATCTCTTATCTCTTCCACTTCCTTCAAAATTATTATTACATGACACCTCCAGGGAGTCAAATACTCATCGAGGGAGGGTACCTATTCTACAGCTCTGTCTCCACCACTCAGTTCACCAACTACACCAATGCCATCTACCACCCACCACCACCAATAGTATTTCCACAGACAATAACAAACAACCATGCCACGGTTGGATTCAAACCCACAGCCTTCTGGTTGAAGAGTGGATATGCTAACCACTCAGCCAACCAGGCCAGCATAATGTCCCCATTAACTGTATATTGTGCATCCCATCCTTACCTACTAAATTTCAAGATCATACCATACACTCTGCAACATTAAAATGAGAAAGTGTTAAGGATGTGATTTAGTTCAGTGGTTAGGGCTTGATCATTTGAACAGATAAGTCTTACCCTGTTGAATAATGTCTTAATAACTCCATATTGTTGTGAGGGGGAGGATTGTTGGTGAATGTATCTGCCTGTATGGGTGGGTTTTCTATAAACTGAGAAAACCAAGGTTCCACCAGGTTGGCAGGTCACTTGTGTGTCTAGGAAGGAGAGTCTACTGTTTTTCTCTTTTTCTAGGGTAAACTTGATTCTAGGGTGTTGGTTGTTTATGTGTGTTAAGGAGAGGAGTGTATCCAGGCCATGTGGCCAAATAGCAAACACATCATCAACGTAGCGAAGCCATACGGTAGGTTTTTGTGGGGCTGAGTTTAAGGCTTTCTCTTCAAAAGTCTCCATAAAGAAGTTGGCTAAGGGTGGGGAAAGTGGTGAACCCATGACTGTCCCCTCTATCTGTTTGTAGAATTTTTCCTGCCAAACGAAATAGCCTGAGTTCATTGTGAACTGAAATAGGGCTGAGATATCAGGAGGAAATTTAGCTTGGATTAGCTCTAAGGTTTCTTTGAGAGGGACATTTGTGAATAAGGAGGAGATGTCAAAACTGACCATTATGTCATTATGTTGGAGTGAAAGGAGAATGGAAGAGATAAATGCAAGGCGAATCAGAGTAGGGGAGAGAGAGAATTCTGGGAGTGTTATAAGAAGAGAGAAAGGAAACAGTAGAAGAGAGAGAATGAGTGAGCGGTATTGGGGTGCTAGAAGAGGAGAGAATGGAAACAGTAGAAGAGAGGGAATGAGAGAGAGGTATGGGAATGCTAGCAGACGAGAGGATGGAAACAGTAGGAGAGACGGAATGAGAGAGAGAGATATGGACGTGCTAGAAGTGGAGAAAATGGAAACAGTAGGAGAGAGGGAATGAGAGAGATGTATGGGAGTGCTAGAAGAGGAGAGAATGGAAACAGTAGTAGGAGAGAGAGAGAGAGGTATGGGAATGCAAGAAGAGAGAATGGCAGTAGAGGAGAGGGAATGAGAGAGACCTATGGGAATAAAAGAAGATTAGAGAATGGAAACAATAGGAGAGAGGGAATGGTAAGAGGTATAATGTATGGTGACTCAATGATCCATGGTGTCCAAGATACGATGCGTGAGGAGTGTTTGCCAGGAGGAACAATAGAAAGGGTGGCTATGGCAATTAAGAGAGGTGAAAGGGTGGATGAGATGATTGTGATGGTAGGAACAAATGACTTGAGTGGTAATATAAGTCGGGCAGCAAGAGATATGAGATTTTTGCTCGAGGCTGTACGGAAGAAGACAGAGAGAGGAAAAATAGTGTGCGTGTTGCCTAGGTATGATAATGACGAGCTGAGCAGAAGAGCAGTAATATTGAATGACATAATAGCTAGAATGCGTGACAAGAGAGGAATGGTATATGTGGATGCTTGGAGTGCGTTTGAAGAAAGAGAGGAATTGTATACGAGAGACCACTTACATTTGAATGAGGAAGGACGTAGACATCTGGAAAGATTGCTGTTCTGAATGAGTCAGTGTGTCCCAGGGAGGATGATAGCAGTGATGGCCTCTTGTGGGAATGGATACTTGGGAGAAGACATCAGGTAACACTGAGCCCAGTGGAGTTTAGAGGGGATAATGCTGAGTATAGAAACAATGGCATTTATATGCTTTATGCTAATGCCAGGAGTATCCAGAATAAGGGAGAGGAATTGGTGATGCAGATAGCATCAGCCTGGCCAAAAATTATTGGGATCACTGAGACGTGGTTGACAGAAGGGGATATAATAACAGGAATAGAAGTCGCTGGTTATAGCATTTTTCGTCAGGATAGGAGGGGAAAGCGTTGCGGTGGGGTACTGCTTATGATAAGTGACGACCTATGTCCTCTAAGAGTGGAGGCTTTGGAAGGCAGTGAGACAAATGATTTTGAGAGCATATGGTGTGAGGCAGAGGTGGGCAAGACTGGATATTTAGTGAGGTGTTGCTACAGACCCAGGAGCATAGAGGATGGGGACCAGGAGATGTTTAGACAGTTAAGTTTGGCAAGTGCAAGAAGAAGAAGAATGATTGTTATGGGAGATTTTAACTATAGTAGTATAAATTGGGGAGAGGAAGATGCATGTAGCAATAGGGGAATGGAATTTCTAGAATTCTTGAGAGACAAATGTCTTAGGCAACATGTAACAGAGGGAACAAGAGGTTCAAGAGTTTTGGATTTGGTTATAGCATCAGAAGAGTTGATAATAACTGAGATGACATATCTCCCAACAGTTGGAGAGAGTGACCATATGGTTTTGACTTGGAAAATGAATAGACATGCAGGAGTATCAAAGAGATGGGAACATATGTGGAATTATAAAGCAGGTGATTATAATAGTCTTAGAAGTCAACTTCGGGAAGTTTCATGAAGGGAGGAATTGGAAGGCCGGGATATCATTAGTGCGTGGGAAATTGTGAAAGAATATTTGTTAGCAGCAATGGTAAGTTGTATACCACGAGTGAAGAAGAGGACACAATTTGGAGCAAAGTGGATGACAAACAATATTAAACAGGAATTGCATCCGAAAAAGAAGCTATGGAAGAGATATAAGGAGACAGGTGAAGAGATGCATGAGAAATATAGGACACAGGCGAGAAGAGTGACTAGTGTGGTAAGGAAAGCGAAACTGGAATATTGGAGGAGATTCGCCCCAAGATCCAAAGAAAATCCTAAGGAATTTTTTAGCTATGTGGCCAGTAAGAGGAGAAATGACTGTTGCAGAATAATACTGTGGGATAAAAATGGGAATAGAGTGACTGATGCAGAGGACATAGTGGAATTGTTCAATGAACACTTTATTGGAGTATTTCATCCTAGAGGAATCAGTTTTAATACTAGAGGGATAGGGCAGGTTCGAGGTTTAGAGGTACAGGAGGAGAGTGTGTTTTAGATACCGAGTACTCTGGATGTCAGTAAAGGTTTGGGACTGGATGGTATTTCACCACGAGTTTTGAGAGAATGTGCTAGGGAACCGACAGTGCCTTTAACCTGGCTTTTCAATGAAAGTCTGGCTGCAGGAAAGGTGCCCAGGGAATGGAAGGAAGGTAAGATAGTGCCATTGCATAAGGGTGGAAACAGACTGGAAGTGTCTAATTATAGGCCAGTAGTTAAGATCTTGGAGAAAGTAGTGAGAGACCATATACAGAATTGGGCAGATGAGGGTAATGTTATCTGTGAGAGTCAACATGGATTTGTGAAAGGGCGCTCTTGTTTAAGCAATATGCTAGCCTTTTATAATAAAGTTACAAGAACATTAGATGAGGGAAAGGCATATACTGCAATTTTCTTAGACTTAGCGAAGGCATTTGACAGGGTGCCACATGATAAGCTGATATTTAAGTTGCAGCACATGGGTCTGGATGTCAGATTGGTCAACTGGATTCAGGATTGGGGCTGTCTGATAGGTATCAGAGAGTTGTGTATGGTGGAGCAGTTTCAAGGAGACAGAGGGTTACAAGTGGGGTCCCACAGGGCTCAGTACTAGGACCTATATTGTTTAACCTTTATATCAATGACATTGCCAGTGGGTTGCAAGGGGATATTCAGTTGTTTGCAGATGATGCGAAGCTGGGAAGGATTATTAGTAATAGTGCAGATGTGGTACCCCTGCAAGAGGATTTGAATAAGCTGGATAGATGGGCAAATGAATGGGGGGTGTCAGTTTAATTAATGCAGCAAAATGTAAGGTCTTGAGGTTTGGGAAACATCGATGGGATGCTGCATACTCTATGGGAGGAGTTATACTGGAGGAAGTAGGGGAGACAAAAAATCTGGGCTTGATGATTGATAAAAACCTGAAATTTAGGGGACATATTGCAAAGGTGGTGAAGGTAACACAGAGGATTGCTGCAATTATGAAAAGGACACTGACCTGCAGAGATAAGAGGGTTATCATTCCGTTGTATAAGTCTGATCAGACCACACTTGGACTTTTGTTCTCAGATTTGGTCCCCAGGATTTGAAGGGAATAAATTAACTGTGGAAAGGATACAAAGACGGATGACAAAGATGGTTTCAGGACTGCACAAGAATAGTTATGAGGATCGGCTGAGGGAATGTGGACTGCAGAGTTTGGTGGATGAAGAAGGAGAGGTGATATGATTGAGACCTTTAAACTGCTGAGAGGTGGTTACAGGGTTGACACTGGGGAGTTCTTTCGCTTGGTTGAACAGCGGGAAGGAGCGATGACAAGAGGCCATCCCTGGAAGTTACGAAAGGAAACTGTGAGGAGTGGTTTCTTTGCGTGGAGGGTGGTTGAGCTGTGGAATGCATTGCCTGATGGAGTGGTGAGAGCGAGAACGGTCAATGAGTTTAAGGAGTGGTATGATAGACTTTGTGTTTCTTAGAGGGGGGGGGACCTCCCCTCGATGAGTCGACAAATATATGTTCTTAGGAAGGACCTCCTACGATCAGTCTTTTGACTCCATGGAGGCCTGAATAATAATAATAATAATAGCAGAAGAACTTCAGCCCAAAGGCACAATTACCAATATAGCCTGCCAAAGGGCACCATCAGGACTTTAGGAAAACGGTAGCTTCATCGCTTCGTTTCTCATTTGCTGTTATGTAGCACTTGCATGCACCTGTTCTTTATTTTAAGTTCCCAAGAAGAGGGCAACGTGACATTGCCAAAATATCGGAAAGTATTTATTAAAGTTGTTTTTAATTTATATTTCTAGTGTACGCTGTCAATTCCTTAATTATTAGTTATCATTATTATTTTAATAATAATTGTAAATGCACAAAGGAGGTCCAAAGGCTTATTGAGGGAGGGGTCCATTTAGCCACTCATACTTAAATACTTATATCATTCCTTGAACACACCATGAGAAGAACCTGGATGTCACATTCTTCCTAAGAACACTTGACCAGCTTCCAAGGTTCACCCTGAGTTCTACCTCCACATCCATAAACTGCGAAATTTCACTTGTGTCCATTATACTGTAAGATCCCATTAGTAAATTGTATGCATCTGTCATATCTTCTCTTATGTTCTATCTATTCTTTTAAAGACCCTATTCCCCCACCCAATCTTTCTTCATAAGCACAAATCCATAGGACAGCTAGCATTTTGGTTGCTCAGTACCATATCTTTTCAAGTCTATATGGTACCATATCTCAGTACCATATCTTTTCCTCATCTCCTTGGAACCAAAACCTTGTGAACTTTGATGCTAGTGAAAGCTATTTCTTACAAAAAAGAATGCTTTTTCCCCAAACTTTCTTTTGATACTCAACAGACAAGATGAGATTTCTCATATCTGTGTACAGTAATCCAGATCTTACAAATGCCTTGTATAAAGAGGGAAAAGAACTTCCTTACTTCTGTAAGGAAGTGTTCTCTTTAGCAGTGCTGTTATATAATGCAATTAACCAATCTGTTCAAATCAGCCTGCTGGGATTCTGCATCAGCTACATTCCTAATCATTATCCCTAACTTAGTATCATCAGCAGCAATAAATGGAAAAAGACACTTAAGACCCTCCTTAATGTCAATATATATGTTCACCAACAATGAACCAAGTACAGAACATTGTGATACTCTGCTGGTAAACCTCCTCCTTATATTCAGCACCATAAAACTTCAGTCAGCCACTCCCAATATATGTCGCAAGTTTTCATATTTCAAAGTCATCCTTCTGTACAATAACCTCTAATGTGGAATACTATTAAATGCCTTGGTAAAATATATTGAAGTATTGTGATATATCATCCCTTATCCAACTGCTGTCACTCCATTGTAGAATATGAATAGACTACTCAAGTAACACCTATCTTTAACAAATCCATGCTATCCTCCATAGAGGATCCCACTGTTTTCTATCCACCTTTGGATGTACTTCCTGACCAACTTTTTAAATATCCTGATGACCACACCTGAGATTCTAACTTGTCTATAATTCACTACTTTGGTCTTAGTTTCACTATTGTATAACAGAATTATCTTGCTGTGTTGATACTCAAGTTGATTGACAAGGTGGACATTGCTGTTTTGTACATTCTTTCACCACCAGTGATGATATCCCATCCAGTTGAACTGCTGTATTTAAGTCAAGTTCTTGTAACAACTATAATACTTCTAATTCATCTATCTATTCTTTTATCCATTTCTTTCCTAGCATCCAGAGAGCTAATTGGTCTCTACCTGAAATACATATCTAATTTAAGTTATTACTTAACAGCTTGAATTTGTGTATATGACATTTTTTCTACCATCCTCGTTCACTAAGGTTACTCTTTGTATGGTCATTATTTCTTCTACTTGCTATATAGTTATAAAATTCTTTTGGATTTCTTTTGTCCTGTTCAGCTAACTTCTTTTCTTAATCTGATTTTGCCTTTGTCACTACGGCTATCACTCTCGTATCCTTTATGCACTCCAGCATCTCATCATCACTCTTCTCACAAGACCAAATCCATAATATCTTATCTTTTTTGATGCTCTTGCATTAACGTGTAATTCCTTTCATTGATCTAATGATGCCAACACTTATGCAATTAATTCTCCTAACTGTGTGGATGTAGTCAGATAATAGATTCCTTCAGGCACCCTTTGACTAATTCCTATATAATGGTAATTCCATTATCATGCAGTTTCTTGTGTCAAGGCACTGAAAACCAAGCTGTTGTCTTAGTTTATTATAATCATCTGACTAAGAAAAGGCATATGTGGAACTATAAGCTGCATGCATTGCCACCTCCCAGGTCAAGACTGTATGACCACTCTCACTAAATGGAAGTATAATGGTCAACTAACTTATAGATAGATTCTCAGATGCTGTTAAAGAAGTTACTCCTAAGTAATTCTATAAATTCATTTCCCACATCTTGCTTCCTTTTTCCCACAACATATTCCCACGATTAAAATCTCCCATAATGATAGTCATCCTTGTGTCCATAAAATTTATCTATGTAGTTAACAATCCTCTTCAGATGATCCTGATCTGTAGCTGCACCCAAATATGCATTTTGCCCTATTAACCTCTATCTCACAGCAAACATTCTTGAACCCATTTCTGCATTATTCATACTACTATTATCACTGCTACTCTGGTTGGATATAATTCTCTGCAATCATCATTAGTAATACTCCACTGCCTTTCTTATCTCATCTTGTCTATCCTCCTTGAATAAACTAAATCCATCACACTATTCCTGTTACAATATCTTCATCTGTAAGCTAGGTCTCATTATTGCTTATATTTTTTGATTTTATTACATTCATCAATGCTAAAAGCTCCTTACCTTTATTCCTGATGCATTAGTGTATCAAGGCCAGCAAAGGCTGGTCGATTGGTAGAGCTGCTACTAATGGCTCATGCAAAAAAGTTAAGCAAGTTTGTAGTGTTGTGTGGTTAGTAGTTGGAAGGGGATCAATCATTCTATGCTGTTGGTACACTCTTCCTCAATGAGTCTTTGGACTCCCTGAAGATGTCACATAATAATAATAATAAAGATAACTGACTACCTGAGTAACAAGTTGAATCTTGAACCAAATCTCTCTCACTATTTCCACTTTTTTTTGACAAAACTAGTCCTGCATTTCCTAGATCACCCCTAACAAACTATCATTTTTGCTCTCTTTCTCTCTCTGTCTCGATCTCTCTACATTTGTCATTACACTCACAATTTCTACCATAACTTAATGCCTACATCCATACTTTCATGTACCACCCATCTAGTTTCCCTGACAATTCCCATTCGCTCTTTTACTGAACAACAATCGATTTCTCTAAGTGTCTGATGCTAAAATCATGTAGGTGCAGTTTATCTTTTATATAAAAATAAGTGCCTTCATAGTACAAATGGAAGAACAATGGGACATTGCACCCTTTGATTGGAAAAGAACTAAATTCAGTTCTCATTGTGATCAGAGAATCTTTATATGGGCTTTTCAATTGAAAGTGACTTAGCCAATATCCTATGAAGGTGGAAGGGTTTTCTCTCAGAAACTCTGGTTTTTCATCTTACATACATGCAAAAAGCCACAAAAGCACACACAATTTTCAAACAAAAAATACTACTTGCGGTGGTGATGGAGGGCAGTAAATGCCAATGTGTGTGCTAATAGTAGGGATGTCGTTGTGTGTTGTAGTTGAAAAATTAAGTATGGGAGACACTGAGTTGAGTATAGCAAAGTAGTGTGCCCTCCTACTATGACTTCTGGGAGGTGTCACATGATAATAATAATAGTAATAAATCCTTTTAACTATCCCAGTCAATCCATATATAATTAAATACTGCAAAACACTTCTCCTACACTGTGTGCTTACTGATTCATTTGCAAATGCAGCTCTCCTCCTTAGCTCATCCCGTCATACTGTGCAATACTCGCATCCTTTATGCTTCTGCTCTTCTTTTTCTGCTCAATCAACAATTCTTTCATATCTTCTCTCATACTGTTCTTTTCTCCCTTCAAACCATTCATTCACACTAGCACATGTCAAATTAATGTATCCAATCTGATTTTCAGGAAAAATGGTAAATACTATTTTAGTTTTATATCATGTTTCATCTCCTTCCTAAAATTACCAATATGAGTTAATGATCAACATATAGGCTTGAAAAGCAGACTTACTTTAAAACTTGAAGTACTATATAAATTAAACTTGCCAAGAAATTATATTCTTGTTAATCCTTTATCCAAATATAAGCAAACAAAGTTTGAGCATGAAGTATCTTCACGACTAGGCTACTTGTACACAGAGCTAAGGACTTCATAATTACCTTAATATCCCATTCATTTTTTAAAAATTACGGAAACAACTACCATGTTACAGTAAAACTTCAGTTTAATATAAACCAAAATAATCACAAAACATTTTGACTTTCATATCAAGATCGTTATCTGAAGACCAAAACATCGAGTGATTATATGCAGTGTCACCACCTGGATCCAGGTGGTGACATTGCAGGAATGAATGAACCAATAGATTATACAGGAATTGTGGTGAATGAAGTGGAGGTGAATAGTCTATTACAAAACCTCAATGTCAATACGTCTGTGGGATTGGATGGTATACCAGCTCGTGTCATACGTGAAGCGGCTAAAGAATTGTCAGTGCCCTTGACCATTTTGTTTAATTTGATTCTCAGGTCTGGGTTAGTCCCGAGGGGGGGGGGAGAGGGGAAAATAGTTCCACTGCATAAAGAATGTTCCAAGACTGCTGTTGTAAATTACCGACCGATTAGCATATCAGGAATCGTTATCAAGGTCTTGGAGAAATTAGTCAAGAGAAAAATACAGGATTGGATAGATGAAAATGGGATACTGCATGGGGGACAACATGGTTTTATGAAGGGTAGATCATGCCTCAGTAACTTGCTCAGGTTTCATAACACAGTGATGGCTGAACTGAATAAGGGTAATCGGTTTACAGTGATTCTACTGGACCTTGCTAAGGCCTTTGATCGGATACCACATGGAATTCTAATCAGTAAACTGCAACTTATAGGAATGGATAAAGGGTTGGTGAGATGGATGGGTGGATGGTTGATGGAAAGATATCAGAGAGTGGATTATTCAGGAGTAGAGTCCAAAAGACGGCCTATGACAAGTGGTATATTGCAGGGTTCTGTTCTTGGACCACTACTTTTCAATTTGTTCATTAACGATATAGGAAAGGATCTGAGAGGAAGTGTTCACTTGTTTGCTGATGATGCAAAGTTGGGTAGAGCAATAGTGAGTGCACAGGATGTCAAAGTTTTGCAAGATAATTTGGATAGTTTGGAGGACTGGGCTAAGGAAAATGGATGTCAAATTAATGTGGCAAAGTGTAAGGTTATACATTTTGGGGTGAAAAGATTAGCAGCAGTATATCACATTAGTGGAACCATACTCCAGGAGATTGATGAGGTCAGGGATTTGGGAGTGTTGGTGGATAGGGAGTTGAAGTTTAGGGGGCACATTGCAAAAGTAGCTAAATCAGCACCATCAAATCACTTGGTTGCTGAAAAATACTTTAACAAGCAGAGACAAACAAGTTATTCTTCCTCTGTATAGAGCCTTGATAAGACCCGCATCTAGACTACTGTGACCAGATATGGGCACCCGGGTTTCTTCTTAATGGGGAGGAGGTGGAGAGGATCCAGAGATGAGTGACCAAGAAGATAGCAGATCTGTGGAATGAACCTTATGAGAACAGGTTGAAGATTTGTGGGTTGCAGAAATTGGTTGATAGGCGGAAAAGGGGTGATATGATTGAGCCATTCAAATTACTGAAGGGGTTTCTATAAGATTAATTCAGAAGATATTTTTGAGAATAGGACTGCTGATAGGAGGACTAGAGGCCATACATGGAAGCTGGGCAAGAATGTGGTTAACAAGGGTGTTAGAGCTAGGTTACTTGGAGAGTGGCGAATGAGTGGAATAAGCTGCCAGAGTCTGTAGTGGGTGCCATAACTGTGAGTGAGTTCAAGGCGAGGTATGATAGATACTGTGTGAATGTCGAAGAGTTGTTTTTGACATGATGTTAGGACCTCCCTCGATGAGCCTGTTGACTCCCTGGAGTTGCCCGTAGTAATAATAATAATAATTATTATTATTTTGGTTTATATTAAACTGATGTTTTACTATAACATTGTAGTTGTTTCCATAATTTTTTAAAAATGAATGCTGATCACCATGTAACTATGACAGAAAGGATTCTTAATATCATATAATGTAAAATACACTCCCTTTTGTATGTTTTAAGGCCATTCATTATGGGAAGGGCAACTACCCAGAAGAAATACCAAGTTACCATTGTTGGCAACTTTCACTAGCCAAAAGATGACATTTTTCAGAATGTCTATGGATGGTTGTGATCCATGCACTGGTGGTTTCAATTTAGCTGGTGTTGGGTAGACAAGTCTCTCTCTTAGAAGGGTAGCCACTTTTTTGGTGTAATTTTAGTGTTTTAAAATTACAGTTGCATAATGGAAATAATAATTATCTGCTTTCAAGATTTTTTTTGTTGTTATTTTTGAGATTTAGTAAAGCTTTAACAAAAAAATAATAATAAAAATCCTGAAACCAGATTAAGGGCAAACGTAACTATAATTCTCAACTCACATTACAAAAAAAAAAAACTTCTAAAAAACTAGTCCCTCTACCACCAGCTAAACTATGCCCTCCAACACACAGATCAAAACCTTCTATTGATTTCTGAAAAATGTCACTACCTGGCTGGCTTTTGGAGGTTGCCAGCACATTAAAACCCTACAATTCCAGATAATCCCCCCCCCCAGATATATGGGCTTTCTCAAATGCATAAAGAAATTGCATCACCACAACCAACTCTAGATGGCACAAACCTGACTACTAATAAGCTAACGTGCCATCTCATATTACTGCCAACACCTCTTCACATAAAACAAATTGCATCCACTTTAAGTCCAGTATATAATACCTCAACATCTTCAGCACTGAAATAATGGTTAGTGCTGAGGACTCCTCATTCACAAATGTCCTGCTTAAAGACAACATGGATCTAATGCAAATAGAATTTCCTCCCAATATATCAACACCAAGCATGCAAGGGAAAATGGAAATAATGGTTCACTTTACAAAAATTTTACATAACAACCAACTTAATTGAATCTACTGTATCTCATATTCTTGCAGGTAAGTGCTAAACAGTATATAGAAAATGCTGAAGGACTGTTGTAAGTCCTTCTGAACATTCGGTAACGTGAGCATTCTCCCTTGAAAAAAAGCGTCAGAAAAGAATAATACTCAAAATTCTGCATTTAAAAATCTGGAGTGCTTTTATTGCAGAAAGTATGAAATTTCAGTTTAGACCAAAAATGAGAACCAGTATATTTTCTCTAAGTATTCAATAGTTGTTTAATTCCTTAGAGAGATCAAAGTCTTCATAGCCATTAACTTCATTTCCTGAATGTACCAAATAAATTCAAGTAACATTTATTTAAAATTTTCAGCATCTGTTTTTAGTTTTCTATGCAGGTATGTGATTAAGCAATATAATCAACCATGCTTCCAAAAGAAAGTGACTACATATGACTAAATACAGAATGAAGCATTTGATTACCTTTGCAGCAATGTACCCTTTTTCTTTGTCAGTGCCAATCTAGTTGATGAGTGAAAAGCATACATGTTCTCAAACCATCAGGCTGCAGATTTGAATCTGGCCTTGAGAATGGATGTTTGTGAATGAATTTGGGTAGGAAATGAATTCCATCCTCCTGTGAGAGATCACCGTCCCACTCTAGAAGCTTGACATGGCTTGAAAACGTTCTGTTTAGCCTCTAGATCAGTTTCCAGATTAAAAATATTTTTTCAAAAAATTCATCATCATCAAATTCCTGATATATATACCCTCAAAAGAGTGTACAGGATATGATAGTAGTAAATGAAAAATTTACATCATTACTAACTTTCTATCTACAATTTTCTACCAAATCAGTCTGTTTTTAAATGTCAAGACTCCAATATTATCAGGTCTTATATTTCTGTCTTCTAAGGCATTTTTACTGTATCAATCCACCTCTACCTTGGTCTTCCTCTGGGTCTTTTTCCTGCCAACCTGGCAGAGAACACTTGTTTTGCTAATCTTTCCTCTCCCATTCTGCTTAAGTGACCATACCACCTGAGATCAGCTCTGCTAATGCATTCCTGGATGCTGACAATATCAAGTTCTTTCTTAATATCCTTGTTTTTACTATGATATTGCCATTGATGCCATCTGATCATGCCCCTAATCTTTCTCAGGACTCTCATATATGCAGTCTCTAGTCTTTGGTCAAGTGTTTTACTTGACCAAAACACTGACCCAGCTCTCAGATCCATAAGTTAAAACTGGTTTAAACATTGTCTTGTATACAGCTAATTTAGTGTTCCGACTAATTTCTCTTTTATTCCATATAAATTTATTTAGTTGACTTCCTACCATAGCTTTGTTAATTATGTTTTCTATTTCCATATTAAACTTACCATATTCACCAAAAATCGTGCTGAAATGTTTTACTTGTGCTATAAGTTCTCCATTCGCAATGCAGTTGACATTTTTAATGTTTCTGCCTATTTTCATTGTTTTTGTCTTTTTAATGCTGACCTTCATACCATATCTATTATAACAGTTATTCAATTTAGCGAGGGAATCTTGCAGACTTGTAGCGGATTTATTTAGAAGTATTACATCATCCGCATAAAGCAAAGAGCTGACATTAACATCTCCAATTTTGATATCATGTTTAATACCACTTTCCTTCATAATGATCCATATATATATAACGAATAAGAGAGGCGATAATGTACATCCTTGTCTGATACCAGATTTAACATTGAACCACCTTCCTGTACTTCCTTCAATTCTAACTGCTGACATACAACTCAAATAAAGACTAAGTATTTCTTGATATAATGCCTCATTAACACCATATAACTGTAGCATATTGAATTCTCTCTTGGCACCATGTCATATACCTTTTCCAGATCGACAAAACTTAAATAAAGATCTTTTTTATATTCCATGATTTCTCAACTATCTGTCATAAAGTGAAAATCTGATCTCGCATCCTCTATTTGGCCTGAATCCAGCTTGTTCTTCAACAAGCTTCTCTTCCATAATCCTTCTCAACTGTTTCTCAAGTATACTTGCATATATCTTACCAGGAATACTCAGTAATGAAATGCCTCTGTAATTCTCACATCCAGTTTTATTTTTTTTTTTATATATGGGTACTTTGAGAGTTCCACTCCAATTATCTGGAATTTGTCCCTTTGTACAGGCCTTCTGAACTATGCAGTACAGCCACTGTACGACTTTTATACCTCCATACTTGAGCATTTCTGGTCGAAAATCATCTACTCCTGCTGCCTTTCCACATTTCAGGCTTTTGATGGCTTTTTCTACTTCAAGCATGGATATGTATTCCTGACTGCATGCCTGGAATGTTTTTTTTTTATTTTTTATTTTTTTTTTTTTTTTATCTCTGTGCTGTCATCACTGTTTGTTTCATTTAACAATTTTTCAAAGTAATTACTCCATACTTCAAAGATATCTTTTTCTCCTGTTTTCATGTCACCTTTACCATCATCAAATTCCTGTCATGTACCCTCAAGGGGTGTACAACATATGATAGTACTACATGAAAAATTTACATCATTACTAACTTCCTATCTACAATTTTCCACCAAATCAGTCAGTTTTTAAATGTCAAAACTCCAATATTATCAGGTAATATTTATATTTCTGTCTTCTAAGGCAATTTGTACTGCATCAATCCATTTACATCTTAGTCTTCTTCTGGGTCGTTTTCCTGCCAACCTGGCAGAGAACACTTGTTTTGCTAATCTTACCTTGCCCATTCTATTTAAGTGACCATACCACCTGACATTAGCTCTGCTAACACATTCCTGGATGCTGACAATGTCAAGTTCTTTCCTGATATCCTCGTTTTTTAATGCCATCTGTTCACGCCTCTAATCTTTCTCAGGACTCTCATATCTGTGGTCTCCAGTCTTTGGTCAAGTGTTTTATTTCTGATCCAGCTCTCAGATCCATAAGTTAAGACTGGTTTAAATGCTGTCTTGTATACAAGTAATTTAGTGTTCCAACTAATTTCTCTCTTATTCCATATGAATTTATTCAATTGACTTCCTACCATACCAGCTTTGTTGATTCTGTTGTCTATTTCCATATTTAATTAACCATCTTCAATAAAAATCGTGCCTAAGTAGCTGAAATGTTTTACTTATTCTCCAGGTTCTCCGTTCACAACACAGTTGACATTTTCAAAGATTCTGCCTATTTTCATTGTCTTTGTCTTTTAATTGCTGACCTTCATACCATATCTATTACAACAGTTATTCAATTTAGTCAGGGAATTTTGCAGACTTGTAGTAGATTTATTTAGAAGTATAACATTGTCTGCATAAAGCAAAGAGCTAACATTAGCATCTCCAATTTTGAAATCATGTTTAATACCACTTTCCTTCATAATGTGATCCATATAGATAATGAATAACAGAGGTAATAATATACATCCTTGTCTCACACCAGTTTTAACATTAAACCATCTTCCTGTACTTCCTTCAATTCTAACTGCTGACTTACAACTCAAATAAAGCTCAAGTACTGCTTGATATAATGTCCCATTAACACCATATAACTGTAGCATATTGAATAGCTTCTCTCTTGGCACCTTGTCATATGACTTTTCCGATTCGATAAAAATTATATACAGATCTCTGTTACATTCCAATGATTTCTCAACTATTTGTTGTAAAGTGAAGATCTGATCCTGACAGCCTTTATTTGGCCTGAATCCAGCTTGCTCTTCACCAAGCTTTTCTTACACAATTCTTCTCAACCGTTTCTCAAGTATACTTGTATAAATCTTACCAGGTACACTCAGTACATTTATCATCTCTAATTCCTTTTACAGACTCTTTCCTCCATTTCAGAGCTTCTCCAACAACCTCCAGATTATCTTGCCACCTTCTTGATATTTATTTTCTATGTTCTTGCCAAAGTCTTCCCATGACTTTTGTTTAGCCAGTTTTAGACAGTGTTTAGTTTTTCTTACATTTGTCTCTGTATTCTCTAATAGCACAAGCTGACTTATTTGCCGGGAACTTTTGATATGCTTTCTTCTTTTCTTTCACTGCCTCTTTAACTTACTGTGTCCACCATGGAGTTCTGATTTTTCTATCCTTGCAAGACAAGTTCACCACATGCCTTTCTGGCTGAATCAATCAGTGTTTTCTTCTGGATTTGCCACTGAATCTCCAAGGTATTGTTCCTGCTCTCAAACTCTTTCATTTTTTCTTGAATAATATTTGAGTATTTTAGTCTACAGTTCACATCTGAGAGCTGCTCGACTTTTATTCTCTTTAAAACTTTCTTGCTTTTCTTTTCAATATGAAATTCAATTTTATTCTGCTCAAGACTAAATGGTGATCACTTCCAATTTTAAATCCAATGTGCACTCTGGTGTCCTGCACCAGTCAGAAAACATCACTGTCAACAATAATATAATCAATGAGACTTTTCTTATTCCTTACCTCTTCTCTCCAAGCTTTTCTTACACAATTCTTCTCAACCGTTTCTCAAGTATACTTGTATAAATCTTACCAGGTACACTCAGTACATTTATCATCTTTAATTCCTTTTACAGACTCTTTCCTGTCTGTAAAAGGAATTTTACAGACAGGAAAATCTGTAATTTTCCTGTCTGTAAAACAGACAGGAAAATTGTCTGTTTTCCTGTCTGTGAAGACAGGAAATGTGAAGTTGTACACATTTTTATGTTGGAACATTGTGTTAGTAATAACCAGTCCATGTCCTGAGCAGAAATCCAACAGGTATTTGCCATTATTATTAGCTTTGCTCTTTTCTCCAAATTTTCCCAAAATATTTTTGTATGTCTGGCACAACAAGCACAAACTTTTCCTTTTTCATTGTGTCAGATGCTTTTTCTAAAGCCTCAAAAAATTCCTCCACTTCTACCTTAGTAGACCCTTCTGTGGGACCATAGGCACAAATAAGTCTGATTGTCCAGTTTCCCATTCTCATATTTGGTCATATCACTCTACTTGAGACCGCCTGCCATTCAAGAAGAATAACCTCATATTTAGTGTTGGATACTATGGCTACTCCTTCTTTTCCTTGATTGTCATTGCCTGAATAAAACATTTTGTATTTATTGCTCAGAAAGATCTCACCAGTTTTGTCTTTTTTGTTTTCATCACCCCTATTATGTCAATCTGGTACTTATCCAATTCCTCAGCTAGCTCCATTTCTTTTTCATTCAGGCTTCTTATGTTGATAGCACTGATCTTTAACTTTGGTAATGTTGAGTTGGGGTAAGTTTTAGGATTTGTTCCAGTAGCTGACTTTTCGCTGTTTGCCATGGTTCCCTGGTAAAAACAATGGGGACCTTGTTTAACCAGGTGAAGCCCCAGCCGGCATGAAATTCTGTCATGTTGTACCATCATTTCAAATTTTGGTTTAAGCCAATAAGAATACTATTTGGTCGGCTAAATCTCAAATTGCCAGCCCATCATTGTCCGTTCAGTATCCAGGTAGATACCTAACAGGGTGCACCATGAGAAGGTGAGGAATGGACATTAGGTCAGAAACCCTGGTCAGTTCTCTGCATTCCTTTGAAGGCTACTATGTATAGGTCTCCTCTCAGTTATATAGCTTGGGTCAAAGCTATATAACTGAGAGGAGACCTCCAGTTATATAGCCTGGAAGTCTGATAGGTGACAGAAATTATTATTATTACATAACACCTCCAGGGAGTCCAAAGACTCATCGAGGGAGGGCACCTACTCTACAACTCTAGGTCTCCACCATCTGCAACTACTTTCCTCAACACTAATGCCATCTACTGCTGACCATCACCACTTACGCACCCCCAATATTTAATTGTTTTAAAAATTAAATATTATTAACATTTGACCTCCATGGAGTCGAAGACTCATCGTGGGTGGTACACACAATGCTTATCCAACTGTGCTTTAAACTGATTCAATGTGTCTACACCCACAACACACTCAGGCAATGCATTCCACTCACCAACAAATTATAAAGAAAAAAAAAAATTAGCTTGCCTATGGTACTAATAAACTAATAAACAAAGATATCAGTAAGTCACTGTTGAGCTTCATCCCTTACTCAGATAGGATGATGTTATTAAAACTGAAAGGACAACCACTAGATGTTAATCTTATACAAGTCTATGCCCCTACTGCTGACGAGTGATACCGAGATTGAAGAATTTTATGATCAATTAAAAGAACTAATGAAAAACACAAAAAAGCATGATATTAACATAGTCGTGGGTGATTTCAATGCTAAAGTTGGGAAAGGTAGAAGTGGAGATGTAGTTGGTGAACATGGACTGGGCACAAGAAATGAGAGAGGTAACAGTCTTTTTCAATTCTGCCAGGAAGAGGAGCTAATAATCACAAACACATGGTTTAAGCTACCACCTCGAAGATTGTATACTTGGCGATCACCACAGGATAATAATGGGAATATAGTCAGAAACCAAATTGATTACTTACTAATTAATCAATGATTTCGAAGTTCTATAAAGAGTACAAAAACCTATCCTAGTGCAGATATTGCTTCTGATCATAACCTACTGGTGGCAGAGTTACAACTTAGACTGAAAGCTATGCTTAAGAAACATCAACAAAAAAGGTTTGATTTGGGAAAATTAAAAAACACAGAGATAAGAAGCAAATTAAGTCAAGATCTGTACAACCACCATGCTTCTGGTGTTATATGATTGTAACACCATTGATATGCTCACGCTTCTGACCTGAAGATACTCAAATGTTCAGGAGTTATTCTTAAATAATGCCACATTATTAGGATGGGTAGGATTTTGTAAGAGCATGATGCTTGAATAGAGATGCTTAGAATGATATTAAACTACTAAATCAAAGCATTTTCTCAGAACATTTTGTGTTTTTCAGAATCTGAAATTAACTTCAATAATTATAACTAGTGAAGTAGCAAAAAACAGATACTGGAACTAAACTAAGAGGAAAATGAGATATTAGGTGAGCCTCTGATCCCTCTCTCTCTCTCATTACTGAGGAAGGCCTCTCTCCCCCTTCCTAGTGGAAGAAGGTTGGGTCTACTTCTCCAATGGTGACCCAGTCCATCTTGGGGGAGTGTATATCTGCATATATGAATGTGTACAAATGAAATTCAACCCACTCATCCAGCCAGGCAAAAAGACAATAAGGAACAAAACTACAATAAAGGGATCTCAGATTTATTATAGAAATAATAAAATAAAGATCTACACGTTTTACAGTCTACAAACAAACAACTGCTATTCATCAGAAGATAAACATGCTGGAATATACCAAAAAAAAACTTGCATACCTCAAACAGCAATTATTTTGAAATATATAATGTTAACACGCTTGCTGCCAACTACTCATAGTTCGTATATGAGCTTCACAAGACAACTACGAGTATACTCATATGTTGATTTACCAACCTCCTATGCCAAACACGAGTTAACACTTAGTATAATTACCTTAATTTGGGCCCTTGGATTCTGCATAAAGTGGAGAGCACATCTGGGGGCTTGATAGAAGGGAAATAATTCCAACTAAAATATAGTATATTATGTATGTGCCTCAGAAGCCAACTACGAATATACTCGTATGTCGATTACCAACCTCCTATGCCAAGTGCGAGCTAATCTGTAGTATAACACGTAATTTATAAATCAACTTAAAACTGACAAAAATCAATAAAATAAAAACAAATTTATTCAAATTACGAATGATACACTTTAAAACAATTTTCCACACACAATGGTGGTTTTTCCTGGCAAACAGGACAATAATAACAAGTTTCGCATCTTTGTTTGTTTCGTGTACATACTTGGCATGGCTTGTCGGCGAATATTTTTTTCTGTAGGTGGTAAAATTTCCAAACGATGAAGATTCCGAATCCTGCTGATAATCTGTGATGCTGTAAGCTTATCCATTCCAACAAAAACTGAGATAAATTGATCTCTAAATTTTAACACAGTCATTGTGTTTCCAGTAATTATATTATAAAATTTATGCGCATTTTGAATGTATATATCAAGAATGCATATTGCAAATTTCTTTGGCCATCTAATTGTCTTTCGTAAGGGGGGAAATAGTAAAAAAGCATTTGATCAATACCTGACATACCCAAATTATAGTCCCTAATGATATTTGGTTTTAATTGTAAAACATGTTTGAAATGGAAAGAACTTCCCTCTTATCCTTCCATTTGCGATGATGAATTCATTAAATTCATCATTGCTCATATTAGCGTAAACTTCTAATTCTTTATCAGTAAGTTTTCTTTTACTGGTCATGGCGAAACTCAAGGTTTTTAGAGACTAGACACAATAAACACATTCGTCAGTGCATGTACTATATGGGTGGGGGTGATAGGAGATTACTCGTAGTTGAGGTATGAAACAAAATTCTGTCTGATAAGCCGGCTATGAGATTACTCGTAGTGACCTTGAAGATGTGCAGGAACAAACTACGCCCAAGGAGCATGGCAGTGAACGTGTTAATAACAGTGTGTAGATCAGTAATGTGCATTGTTTGCCATGTCAAGCATCCATTACTGTGCAAAAACTTCAGATGATTATCGGCATACTGGAAGTGTGATAGGTTACAGAAATTATTATTATTATTACGTAACACCTCCAGGGATTCCAAAGACTCATCGAGGGAGGGCACCTACTCTACAACTCTCCATCTCCACCAACTGCAACTACCTTCCTCATTTACACCAATGCCATCTACCGCTGACCATCACCACTAGTATTTTCACAGACAATCACAAACATCCATGTCCACGGTGGGATTTGAACCTGCAGTCTTTGGCTGGAGAGCGGATATGCTAACCACTCGGCCAATCAGGCCAGTAAAATGCATAAAAAACTTTCAAATTTCATGAAGTATGAGGCCCAGGTTCTTGTTTAAGTTACTATATAGTCATATCAGTTCCAAAGACTCTTTAAATGTTCTTTAAAAGAAACTCTTCCAGGTAAGGAAGCGGCAATGCATTTCATGATGCTCTAAAAAAATTTGCATACCCCTGAAAATTTTACAAAAGGACAACTGTCACCCTCAGATTAAGTTTACTTTGGAAATTGAAAAGAATAACAAACTTCCATTTTCAGATGTTCTAATAAAGAAATAAATAAAAACTATAGAAATATCATAAGAAGTCTGTAGAAAGCTAATGCATATGGGAAGTTATCTCCATGGCAGCCCCGCTCATCTGTCATCCTTAACAAAAGTTGAGACTTAAAGAATGATGTTACAAGAATAATAAAAAAGGATGAAACAAAAAAAAGAAAAAAGAAAGATGAACTTAATCTTCTCTTTCACCAATTTCTCCAAAGTGGCTACTCAAAATACGTTATTATTATTATTATTATTATTACGGGTATCTCCATGGAGTCAGTAGACTCATCGCGGGAGACCCAAGCTAGCAAAACAATATCTGTCATATCTCTTCTTGAATTCATTTACAGATGAAGAGCTCACAACAAAGTCAGGCAATGAATTCCACTCATTCACCACCCTCCAGGCAAAAAACCTTGTTCTGACACCTTTGTTAACCACACTCTTCTTTAATTTCCAGAGATGACCTCTTGTTCTTCCATCACTATCACAAAACTTACTAAATCAATTTCTCTCCTCTGAGAAACCAATTTGTTATGACTGCAAAAAAGATTAGAAATGTACCATTTCCTTACCCTACACTGACAGAGCTTAAAGATTAATTAGTTATAGTACAATTTCTATAACAAATTAATATCAGAACTGTTTTTTGACCTATTCACTCCCACAGAATTTTGTTCATTCACCAAAGTATTGTTCATCACATCAAACAAATTCCTGAGTACCACCATCAAAAGGTATACAGGATACTATGAGAAGAGTTTACATTATATTGTCAACTTCCTCACAGAAATTTTCTTCCAAATTAATCTGTTATTAAAATATTGTCAGACCTTATATTTTGGTCTTCTGAGGCACTTATAACTGCATCAATCCACCTAGATGATGGTTTTCCTCTAGATCTCTTTCCTGTCATGAAAGATCTGTTTACTATCTTTCTTCTATTCTTTCCTGAAGTGTTACTCAGGAATGTGTGAACAGAGTTAATTTCAGTACACAACCTGAGATCAGCTCTGCTTACACATTCCTAAATGCTAACAATGTCAAATTCTTCTATTATCTTCATTTTTAATCTGATTCTGACATCCATTCACTCCCAAATTTTTTCTCATAATTTTTGTTTCTGCGATCTCCAGTATTTGATACATTGTTTCATTTCTAACCTATCTCTCAGATTCCTAAGTTAAAAACTGGCTTAAATAATGTTCTTGTATACAGTTAGTTTAGTGTTTGACAAATTTTTCTCATATTCCATACAAAACTTATTTAGTTGAGTACCCACAATACTAGCTTTGCATATTCTGTAATTATCTTTAATAAAAACTGTGAATAAACAGCTAAAATGATTGATTTGTTTAACAGATAGATTTAGGTGTTGACAGTTATTCATGACTTATTTTTAATGGTATTAACAACAAACACCAAACGAACTGTTTCTCAGATTTAAAGAAAAGTTAAATTCAGCAAAGATGCATCATATTTACTGATGAGCAAGTTTAGTGCTTCTCTGAGAACAAATTACCGCTAGTTGCATAAAGCTTTTAGTAAGTGAAACAGCTCGATCACTGCTCTACATGAAGAACTAATTAATGTTTTAAATCCTGAAATGTGAACCTACATCCCATCTCCAAAGTGGCAACAAAAAAAAAAAAAAAAAAAGAATTCCTACAACACCAACATACTATGTTTGACGAGACCGCATGTTCGGAAATTTATCATCGCAAGTGCTCACTGAAAAAGCCAAGAAAGCTCTAAGTCTGGGACATTACTTTGCTATTACACCCAAACAAATTCCAAAATTAGAAATCATGATGAAGGTAGAACAAGGCATCTACAATCTTCCACCTACGATGGCTAATAATGTGCGTTTAGATACACCAAGCATCCTAAACAAGGCTAAACCACCAAAAAGTAATATTGTTATTACAAATAAGGGAAATACAACAGTTATCATGGATCCTGAGGATTACAAAAAAAAAAAAAAAAAAAAAAAAAAATGCAAGATCTCATATGTGACAGCTCTATGTACCAAATTATAAACTGAGACCTTACTATTTCTCAAAGGAAAAAAGTCCACAAATTATTGATAAAAGTGACTTCCTGATCAAAAGAAATCATCAAAAAAATAAAATCGGTTCAAACCACCCTGCATTTATGGATTACCAAAAAATCCACAAATCTAATACTCCTATATTGATAGATCCACTTATAATCTTGCCCAATGGTTAGCCAAGTCTCTTGTCCCCTCTCCCATTACTGGCAACCCCTCTACTTTTGGAAAAAAAATTCATTCCGTTTCAAATCACTAGAAAAAAATTAAAAATCATATCCTTAAAAACTCTTTATTTACCAATGCACCACTAATAGACACTCTTGATTTGATCAAGTCTAAATTTCCCCATGATATCTTTGAATTATTCAAATTTTCTATGTATGTAGGTTATTTTACATGGGAGAAAAAATCTACAAACAGATTAATACTGCTATGGGCTCCCCCTTTAACAAACTTTTACATGAAACACTTTGAAAACAAAATACTTATCACAGCTACATATAAGTCCCTAGTGTGGTTATTTTCCATTTGGCCCCATTGACAACACATTTTGGATGTGTCTGTCACCTACCTAAACAGCCAACACCCCAAAATTCACTTCGCAGTAGAAAAAGAATATAACAACTGTTTATCTTTTCTTGAAATCCACCTTTCAGATGGATCACTATCTTTTTCCATTTACAGAAAGTCAACACCCATAGGAAGATATCTACAAAAACAATCTCATCATCCAGTCCACCAGTATGGCATTTTAAAAACATACAGAGCCAGCCTGTATGTTTTTAAAATTTAAGCTGTATCATTAGAACAAATGTCCAGAGCAGCCATTTGTTCTAATGATACAGCTCTGTCCACCAAACTCAAATATCCATGCCATACTTTCTTGGCCAACAGCTACAATTCCTACGAAATAGATAAAATGCTACATAGCCACATTTCTCCCTCCTCTAACACACACTGCATTTTATCATTTCTATTCCCTATGTCAGAGGGGCATCAGAAAAGATAGACAAATACTAATGAAACATGGCCTTTGCACTACATTCAAATCCCATGTTAAATTAGCAACTCTGATCTGGTCACCTAAGGATAAACTTCACCCTCCAGCACACCCTGAAGTGTATGAAGTTCCTTGTGACTTGGTTTACTATGGGCAGACAGGAAGATCTATTAACATTCACCTGTAAGAAAATAAAAAAATATATATTCGCTACTACTTATTATTGCAAGTCAGGACTGGCAGACCCTTTGGACAACCCTTCACACAGGATTACATGGAAGAAAACTAATGTGTTATTCAGAAGTCATTACAGATCTGAAAGATTATTTTTTGTCAGCCATGACTATGAAGAATTCTCCTAACCTGAACAAATATGGTTGCATTAATTTGACAAAAATTTGGGAGATTGTTATCTCAAGAGAAACTCCCACATAGCTGTATTTTTTTTTTTTTTTTTACAACATTAGAGGGAGCCAAAATAGGACTTCAGATCTTTTGTCCGTTACACTTGTATTGTCTCACTTACTCACTGTTGAGTATACATGCTGCTTTGTGCTCTGATGATGCTGATTTGAAATTCAGCAAAATATACTCAATTAATAAAACATCTCTTCATAAAATAGTGCGGTTGGTGTTGTTAATACCATTAAAAATAAGTCATGGATGTTTCACTTGTTCTATAGGATTCCATTCAGGCTGATGCCTATTTTCATAGTTTGTCTTTTTAGTCATGATTTTTATATCAAATGTGTTACAGAAGTTATTCAATTTGGTTAAGGAATCCTGAAGAATTGTGTGGATTTAATTAGGAGTATGGCATTATCTGCCTAAACAGCTGAGCTTAATTTTCATGAGGCCTAATGTCACCTTCATCCATGTAGATCATGGGGATTCTAACTAGTGGTTTGTGAACTTCCAGAGTGTTCACAAAGGTATTCCAGAGGATTCAAACTAAGAATTCTGTAATGGCACTACTTAGATTTACAATGGTATATTTTTGTAAACTATGAAAGAATTTAATATTAATTTATGTAGTTTCATTAAAATTCATATTTGGTTATAGTTCAAGTCAGATACCTACAGTGAGCATATGAAATGAAAATTTAGTGAGGGGAGGGGAGAGAATGAGTGCCAATGTATCAATGTATATCATGCCATTTGGACAACTTCCAGTCATGATTCACACAAACGCCAGCAAATGTTGCTAGTAGCAAATGAAAATAGGAAACAATAATATAGAACAAGTAAAGCAATTCAATTACCTAGGATCAAAGTTCACTGAAGGTCTAGACTATTTCGAAACCATAAAACAGAATCAATAATGGATGGATAACAATGGGCAGACTACAAAAAATATGGAACAATAAAAGATTAAGCAAAGAACACACATTAAAGATATATAAAACAATGATAATTCCCCTGGTACTCTATAGCTCGGAATGCTGGATCTTAAGGGAAAAAAAGAAATAGATAAACTCAATGCTTTTAAAATGAAATGCCTAAGAAAAATCAATAGAACAAACTGGACAGAAAGAAAAACAAATGAAAAAAATCAGAGAAGAACTTAACTTTAAAGAAACAATAATTACAGCACTAAAAAAGCGCCAACTAAGCTAGTTTGGACATGTTTCAAGAAAAAACCCAGAAAGACTACCAAACATATTATTAAATGGTAAAATTGAAGAATAGCAAGGCAGAGGAAGACCAAGAAAAAAATGGATTGACAACATTAAAAAAAGTACCTACTTAAACTCCATAATAGAACTTAATAAAAAGACAGCAGATAAAAATAAATGGCAAAAATTTGTCTTTGATGAACTCAACCCACCATGAGTTTCCAGATGAGAAGAAGAAGAAACTCCACTTATGAATGCTTTGAAGATCAGAATCTAAAAGGTAGTAGAGGTTAGATTTCTGGAAGTTGTGGTGATTTGTGCTATGCAAGGTCTGCCAAATGAAAAGGAGGGTAATATGCTGTCATTTTCATGGACTGACAATCAGCTGGAGCAGATTGTTCATGTATAGAAAGAAAAGAGCAGGCAAGAGAACAGAACCTTGAAGGACCCAGCATTAGTTATAGACAGAAGATAAACAGCAATCCACCATCACTTGAAGTGAATGTGTAGCCTTGGAGATATCAAGAGCAACCACTTGAGATTTGCCAAACCTTTCCAAGGTGTTTGTCCAGAGATGGGTGACATAGGTTAATAGATCCCTTGTTGATCAACAGTGATGGAATCCATACTGCCGATCATTTATTAGATGAGAATCTTCAAGGTAGTGTAGGATGAGATGGGACTGAGATGAGAGGATAAAGATTTGTCCCCTTTTTAGGAAGGGGTTGTATATAGACTAGTTTCCAGAGTAAAGGATAGATACCAATGGAATAAGAAAGTGTAAATAGGCAACATGTGTAACAGTAATGTTACACCCAGATGGTGCTGGATGTAACTGTAGCAGGGGGTAGTGTTTGGCAGAAGTTACAGCCGATAGCTTTGGCTAGAGCCCAGAAGGCATGGATGCAGTGGGCAGGATGCAAGTGTTCTGCTTTTAGCTTTCTCTCAAAATCAGTTTTTGATGTGGCGATAATTTTCTTGCAGCTATTCTGGGCTTTGGTGTAGGCTATATAGGAAGATGGACTTTTGGATGTAAGCCAGTTGTGGTATGCCTGATTCTTCTTCTGTACAGCCTTGGCAAACCTTTGGGAGAACCAAGGCTTAGAAAGGGAACGAGAATTTAGAGCAGAGCAGGGAATAAATGTTTTCATGCTGATGAGTATTAATTTGGCAATTCCTTCTGCACATAAATTTGGTTCGGTGAGTGGAAACAGTAATTTAACCAAGGAAATGAGTAAAAGTTGCAAAGATCATCCCACTTGGCTTTCTGGTAATGCTATACAAAATGAGAATGCAAGTGTTTGTGTAGCTCCACGGGGGAAGAGTTCTGCACTCAGTGGCGAGCTATAAGGGGCTCGCCAAGCCCTTTGTTAAATTTTTCTCAAATTTGAGAGCCCCTTGTTCTTCTTGTTTTCTTTTTTATTTTTTCAAAAAAAAAAAAAAAAAAAAAGCAGAAGAAGAAAAAAACAATTTTTTGAAATATATTAAGTGAAAAACTCATATGGTAACCTAACAAAGCAATTTTATTAAATAAAATATTATAGTTACTGTTACTACTATTTTACAAATAAGAATTCACTTTTGGTAATCGCATATAAATAAATCTACTCTATAATATAAAATGATAAGCATTTTTTGTCAAGTTATTTGAAACGTTTTGAAACTCAGGGGTTAGCCTGAGTGTCGAGTCTTCAAAATTCGAGTCATCAGAATTCAAGGAGAACCAGCCTACCAGTGCGGAACTCGGGGGTGGGGGGGGACACTTTCAAGTCTTGAAATTTAAGTCATCAGAATTCAAGAACTGGCCTACCAGTCCGGAACTAAGTGGGGGTTGGGCACTGCAGGCGCCAGGGGGGAAGAAACACTTTCGAGTTTTCAAAATTAGAGTCATCAGAATTCAAGGAAAACTGGCCTACCAGTCCGGAACTCAGGGAGTTGGGCACCGTAGGTGCCAGGAGGACAGAACACCCTTTCGAGTTTTCAAAATTCGAGTCATCAGAATTCAAGGAGAACTGGCCTACCAGTGCGGAACTCCCTGTCGAGTCTTGAAATTCAAGTCATCAAAATTCAAGGAGAACTGGCCTACCAGTCCATAACTAAGGGGGGGGGGGGGTTGTGTGTTACAGGCTTCAGTACCACCTTTTGAGTTTTCAAAATTCGAGTCATCAGAATTCAAGGAGAACAAGCCTAACAGTCCGGAACTCGGGGGGATGGGTGCCGGGGAGGCAGAACCCCCTTTCGAGTTTTCAAAATTCAAGTCATCAGAATTCAAGGAGAACCGGCCTACCAGTCCGGAACTTGGGAGGGGGAGTGCCATAAGTGTCAGGGGGTGGAGCCCCCCCCCCTAGTAAGACTATAAAATAATGTCCCTTTATTGGTACCATTGATTATCACTTGAAGAATAAAAACAAAAGAGAAATATAATGTACTTGAATATTATTGTGTTTAGATAATATTTATTTATTATTTATAGATTGTTTGTCATAAAAACTTCTATCGCAAACAAAAGAAATTTATTTTGTTTATACAAGATTATAAACGATTTTATTATTATATTTTGATAGTTAAAAAATGTTTTTCTTATGTAAGATCTTATGTAACACAGATGATTGTGTGCAAATATTTCATGTTTAGATCATGAAAAATTTGTTTAAAAATTATAGCCATTACAAGTTGATTGTCCCATCATACTTTTTGATTGGCATTTGTACACAAGCTGTATTAATAAATGTTTTTGTGTGAAATACAGCTTTTTTTTTGCACGACGATGCGAGCCCTTTGTTAAAATTTCCATAGCTCACCACTGTCTGCACTACATTGTGGTCTGAGCTTCCTAGAGGAGAGACAACATTCACAACATACTTAAAGAGGTCACTGGTGAAGAAGAGGTCCAAAATATTTGGGGAGTGGTTGGGATTGTCTGGTATTCTGGTAGACATGTGGACAATTTGTGTGAGATAATTTGTGATTGTAAAAGTCTTGATCTGTGCAGTTGGAGCTGGCTGCCAGTTAGTGTTGTGGACATTGAAGTCCCTGAGGACAACGACTTTAATGCTTGGAGAGTTGGACTGGAGAAAATGAACATTTAAGGAAAAGTGATTAAAGAGGTCAGGGTGGCTGTTGGCATTAGGAGAGCAGAAGAGACAGTGTATGAAGTTCGTAGAACAGGGCAGTGTGATATTTAGTCAAAATTGGGAGATTCCAGAATTGATACTCTCTAACATGGTTTATTGATGAAAATGTATACACATACCCCCACCTCTGAGGTGAAAGAGGTTACAGAGTGTGTAGCTGGGAAAGCAGAGATGGACAGTGTTTGAGGTGGTGGAGATTTGGGTTTCTGTTAGGAAGAGTAGGTGAGGTTTCGGAAACTGAAAATGGAAGCGAATATCATTAAGGTTAGAATTGAAGCTGCATACATTTGTGAAATGGATCTGGAAGGTTCTATTACCCCGTGGGTCCCTCGTGTTTCCTATGCAGTGTTTGTGATCAGGTTTTCATACTGGTTGTTTATAGAGTTTGATTTTCTCATTAGTATCCCTTCTTTGTAATTGATTATCCATGTTTCTTCTCCATTTTGGTGTTTCTCTTCCAGTTCTTTTCTTAATTGCTGTGCATAGGTTGGATCTGGCCAGGCATGTACACATGATGCAGGGCTGATGCCTTCTGAAATGCTGTTCACAGCTGATACCCTAATTAGTTTGCTGGTGTAGCAGAGGTCACTTTTATTATGTGCAGGAAGTTCGTTCCATCTTTCCATGTGATCATGGAAACGGTGCTAGCACCTAATGATTTTCATGGGGTTAAAATTGCACTGTTCAGCGAGCCTGCAAATATCATCATTTAGCATTGCATTGATTTCCGAATGGAAGTTTAAGATGATAGCATTGTGCTTTGTTAGTCCTGAATAAGAAAATATTGAGAAGAAATTATTCATTAAGGATTTAACATGCAAAAAACTAACAACTAAAGGAGATACCTGCACTTCAGCAGAAAATAGAGAAAACTTGTTTACTGTACATGAATGTATTCCTTTATATGTAAATTACTAAGATCTTATTGTTATTTAACCAGAGATCAAGTGAGAATTCGTATCAGAACATAGTATTTGTGTAAGGAAAATATTTAGCTCATTAAGATATCCAGTGTATTGTAAGTCTCCAGACAATTTTAAGTAACAGTCCAAAGGTCGCGTGCTAGCCACCCAGATCAGCATAATGCCAGGGACAATAACATATGTGGAAGGTGATGCAGGCATGCTTTCCAAGAACAGCACCCTAACAGCAAAGGATCAACTTGGGGGCATAAAATAAATAGTGTCTTGCAGAAAAGATATGGAGAATATAAAGGGGATGCGCACCATATCTCGCTCTCTTGTTCCTGATTCCTGCTTGGTGATTTTGACTGGTGGCTTGTGAGAGACGTGCATAGGTGTTGCAATGTAGAACACCGTGGGCTTTTCCTGAAGATGCCTAAGAAATTCCACGCGGAGCCGTTCGTGAATTGTGCCAATCGCTGGATGTCCCATCGGAAAGAGTAGCAGAAAGTCCCCTAAGACGCGCCAACAAATACTTTCGTATCCAGTAGCAGAATTCAAGGACAGTGTGAGCTCATTGCCTGATGCAGACAGAATAAGCAGAAATCTTTATCCTGCTCAAGACTAGATAGTGATCACTTCCAATTTCAAATCCTCTGTACACTCTGGTGTCCTGCACCAGGGAGAAAACATCACTATCAACAATAACATAATCAATGAGACTTTTTCTTATTCCTTGCGTCTTCTCTCCGTGTGAATTTGTGCACATTTTTATGTTGGAACATGGTGTTAGTAATAATTAGTCCATGTCCTGAGCAGAAATCCAACAGGTATTTGCCATTATTATTAGCTTTGCTCTTTTCTCCAAATTTTCACAAAACATTTTTGTATGTCTCACAATCATTTCCTACTCTGCTATTTAGATCCCCAACAAGGACCAACTTTTCCTTTTTCATTGCATCAATTGCTTTCTCTACAGCATCAAAAAATTCCTCCACTTCTACCTTAGTAGAACCTTCTGTGGGACCATAGTCACAAATAAGTTTCATTGTCCAATTCCCCATTCTGATATTTGCCCACATCACTCTACTTGAGACTGCCTGCCATTCGAGAAGATTCGCCTCGTATTTTGTGTTGAATACTATGGCTACTCCTTCTTTTACTTGATTGTCATTGCCTGAATATAACATTTTGTATTAATTGCTCAGAAAGATCTCACCAGTTTTTGTCTTTTTTGTTTCAGTCACCCCTATTATGCCGATCTGGTACTTATCTAATTCCTCAGCTAGCTCCATTTCTTTGCCATTCAGGATTCTTATGTTCATAGTACTGATCTTTAACTCTGGTGATATTGAGTTGGGGTGTGCTTTCAGATTTGTTCCAGTAGCTGACTTTTCGTTGTTTGCCGTGGTTCCCTGGCGAAAACAACGGGGGCCTTGTTTAACCAGGCAAAGCCCCAACCGGCATGAAATTTTGTCATGTTGTACCATCATTTTGTATATTGGATTAAGCCAATAAAAATACAATTTGGTCGGCTAAATCCCAAATTGCCAGCCCATCCTCGTTTGTTCAGTATCCAGGTAGATACCCAACAGGGTGCACCATGAGAAGGTGAGGATTGGACATTAGGTCAGAAGCCCTGGTTGGTTCTCCACATTCCTTTACATGGTATGTGGAGGTCTCCTCTCAGTTATACAGCTTTGACCCCCTTAAGCACCCCAAATGTGTATATGTGTAACTTAAGAATAACTCGAGGAAAGAGATACAGGTTATGCAATGTGATATAGCATTTTGAACTAACTTAGCATGAACTGATTTTATTTAGCATGTAACTGATTTCTTTAGCATTGAACATATGTTTCCTTTTAAACTGTAAAATATTTGATTTCCCAATAAACATGTTTTATTACATATGCCTGAGTTATGCCTGATTGTAATGACAAATTACCACTTATAAAAATAGAACCTTAGCAGGAAGGATTTAGAAGTTATATAACGATAGATTACAGGTCACGACTGCATAGTACCAGAAATCTATATAATCGTAACGAAGAATAAAATAATGTGTGTATGCCTTAAGATCTAGGATTATTTCCCTGAGCAAGAATCTTTTCTGTTATAGGATACTGGTTGGCTCAGCATAATACAAATTGTGCCAGTATCTGAAGAGGAAATAATCATAGATAGAAATAAGATAGGCTAGACAATAGAATAGATAATAATGGATATTGAGATAACAAAAATAGAAAGAAATAGTAACAGCTTCTTATTTTCTGCCTCGATCGTGTCTTGAACTGATGAAGCAATGAGGTCATTAAGTTTGCTGGCATTATCTGGAATAAGCATGTTAGCTTCGAGAAGCTGATCATGGATTGTTTGAGCTTTTTTTTTTTTTTTTTTTTTTTTTTAATTGTGTCAATTTTTCCGGAGAAGGTCCTGTCAAGCACAATAAGGCAATGTTCCAGGCTATCCATACACTTGCCAAGATTTAGGAGTTGTTTAATGGTGGAGATGCAGAGGAGACAAAAAAAATGTCAGGGTGAGGGTGCTTACGAGTTTGAGCACCAGTTTATCAATTTTGGAAAACTGGCAGTTGTGCCAAAATTGATGTTGAGTTCACCAGCAACAAAAATCACAAATTTTTGTCATTTTAAAGCTTCAAGGGTCTATCTGCGACAGCAAGACTCATAGCACTTTGTCATAAATGCTTAGAGTACCTTAATATTGGTCGTAGCAAGAGTTAGCAGCAAACATGTAGTCAAAAGATGGTAGCAACAACAGAGTGCTATGAGTCTTATTACCGCAGATAGAATTCTTCAAGCTTTAAAATGACAAAGCTATAAACTAGACATTACAGAAAATAAAAAGAGTTTACTTTGTGATTTTGGTTTAGCAACCTTCAGTCCCACAATAACTATTACTACACTTTCTTTTGGGGGTAGAAATAAAGTGAATTATCTTTGAATATACGATTTGAATGTTATATAGTATTAAATTGTTTTCAATGTCAATTCATAGTGTTTTTAAACTTTAAAAACTATTACGGATCATTAGTTGGAAGCTGGAAGCATTAAAAGACAATGTTGAAATAAAAGTCAATGAGAAGCAGGAAAATGAAAATCATCACACAAATTTGTCCCAAGATAACTTAAAAAAAAACTTGTTATGTTCATAGTCAACCATGAATCATATCATGGTAGCCAACCTCGTGGATAGGAGAATACTTCATTTAATTCTAACTGCTAACTTACAACTTAAATATAGACTAGGTACCATAGATGCTATCTGAAAATTTTTCATGTTGCTCCTCTAAAATGCAAATCAATACAATATAGCAAATTTGCCTATATTCTTAAGGGGCACTCTTGGTGTGGAAACACTGGTTATTCCTGTGATTAAATATTAAAATGTGAATGATATATATATTCAGCCCTATATTAAAAATGTGATAACATTTTTATATTATATGATATGATAACATGAAAGATGTTATTAGACATGCCTCAGGTCTAATAACATAGACCTGAGGCATGTCTATGTTATTAGACCTAAAGCATTAAAAATACAGCTCAAATTTAAGATCAACATAAATTTGTTGATTTTAAAATTTTTAGATATAAATTCATCACTCAAGCTCTAAAAAGAATAATAAATTCATCACTCAAACTCTTAAAAGGATAATAAATTCAAGAGGAAATGAATTCACACAAATAATAACTTACAAGAGGAATTTAAAAGCTGAAGTAGATTAAAAAAGTATGAACCATTTTACCAGAAGGGAATAAAATAAAGATACAAATATATGAAAAAAAAAAAAAAAGAGGAGTACAGTGTGACATAATGAACGAACAAAAAATAAAAAAATTACAGTGTATGGGTTGTTTTAACAAGAAATCTTCTTCAGAGGTGTGAGGGAAAATAATGAAAGGTGACGTGTGTGCTAAGTTGACTTTTATGGTTGAATCGAATTTTTCAGTGGTCACTCATTGGCGTAAATTTCGAATTAGCTTTTCAATTCCTCTTGTAAATTATTATTTGTATGAATTCATTTCCTCTTGTAATTTATTATCCTTTTAATAGTTTGGGTTATAAGTTTATATCTACCAATGTTATTCTGCCAAAATTATGTCCCAAAATTTTAAAATCAATAAATTAAGACCACAAAGATCTTCTCTAAAGTAAGTCTAAAAACATCATTCATGCTATCATGTTTTTAACGTAAGGCTGAATATATATCATTCACATTTTAATATTAAATCACAGGAATAACGAGTGTTTCCACACCCATGGTGCCACTAAAGAATATATTATCCTTTTAATAGTTTGGGTTATAAGTTTATATCTACCAATGTTATTCTGCCAAAATTATGTCCCAAAATTTTAAAATCAATAAATTAAGACCACAAAGATCTTCTCTAAAGTAAGTCTAAAAACATCATTCATGCTATCATGTTTTTAACGTAAGGCTGAATATATATCATTCACATTTTAATATTAAATCACAGGAATAACGAGTGTTTCCACACCCATGGTGCCACTAAAGAATATAGCAAATTTACTATATTGTGTTGATAGACTATGCACTGTTTGATATAGAGTCCCATTAACACCATATAATTTGTGGAATTTTGAACAGCTCTTCTCTTGACATGTCAGATCTACAAAGCATAAATAGATCCTAACACTCCTATGATTTTTTAATTATTTTGTCTTAAAGTGAAAATCTGATCCTGACAATGATTTGGCCTAAATCCAGCTTGCTGATCTCCAAGTTTAGCATCCACAATTTTTCTGAACTTCAGCATATTTTCCATATGCAACTAGCAAAAAGGTATAACATCTTATTTAAAATACTTTGAATCAGAGATAGCTGTTGATAGTTTTTTTACTTGTTTATAGAGTAAATTATAGTTCATAAGTAATTATATTCTTTATCCTTTATAGTCCTGTATCCAAGTGTAAGCAAAGTTTGCAGATGGAGTATCTTCACAACGAGATTGTTTGTATATAGACTTTGCCTTCATCAATTGTCTAATTGCATAATGCAAAATCATTACAGGAAGAGCCAAGAAAATACCAAGGCTGAATTAATACATAAGTCATATTTTCCATAAAATGAGGATACTGGGATACTGAGGCAACTAATGTGTCAAAAGTCAAAAGCCTCTATATACAAGTAGCCTAGTCGTGAAAATAATTCATGTGCAAACTTGGCTTGCTTACACTTTAATAAAGCATAAAACAAGATATATCTTGTCAAATATAATTTAATATGTAATAATAATTATTATTATTATTATTACAGGAATCTGCATGGAATGCAGACTCCATGACTCATTAAACTCAGTCGGTGTCAGGGCACTCACAATCATTTCTGGCAATCCATTCCACCCATTCACTACTCTTCACACAAAAAATCTAATCTACACACCATTAATAACAACATTCTTACACAACTTCCACGGATGCTCTGTAGATCTCTTTCTATTTGTCATATATTTAAAAATTTTCTTTCTGCCAATCTTACAAAATCCCTTTAATGTCTTATAAGTTTCTATCATGTCCTCTCTTTTCCATCTATCAACTAAACTTGGAAACCCACACACACTTTCAATCTATCCTCATAAAGAGCATTCCACATATCTGTCACTAGCTTGGTCACTCATCTCTGCTCTATACCACCTCCTGATCCCCAAGAAAACCAGGTGAATAAATCTGTGCGCAGCAGTCAAAATGCAGCTGAATCACCACCTTATAAAGAGAGAGAATAACTTTTACTTGTCAGCATGTTTTTCAACAACCATGTAATCCTTGGAGCTATTTTATCCACTTTTGCAATATGCCCTCTAAACGTCAACTGTGTCCAATATTATTCCCAAGTCCTTAGCCTTATCAATTTCCTTCAATCCAATACCATCAATGTGATACATGGTGCATAATCTTTTTCAACCAAAAGTACATAACCTTACATATTGCAACAATAAACTGACAATCATTATACTTCATTATAAATGTATTTTAATCCTTTATCCAAGTGTAAGCAAACAAAGTTTGCACCTGAAGTATCTTCAGGACTGAGGCAACTTGTGGTAAAGGTGGACTAAGCTCTCATCACTTGTCTTAGTATTTCCCATAATGCAAAGCACATCTCCTTGCAGACATGTATAATGTTATGCATTAAGGGAAGGGCCACTACCCAGACCGGTTTCACCCTTTATTGAGGTGCTATTTAAGTAAAGACCTCTCTAAAAATTAGACAACCCCCCCCCCCAGACATTTGGATAAAGGATTAAGCTAAATTTATTATAGTCTAACCAAGTGGGGAAAAACTTCCAACATCTTTCTCTAATCCAGAGTAATTTAATAATAAGGTGAGACACCTTTTGGCAACTCGTATAGGTAAATATACAAGTATCACCACCTCAGGGTCTGGCTCCTATTGATGTGCTTTTGTGCAGAAGTGGTCCATTTCCTTGAGGTATGAGAGACTGTTTGGGGTTGGTTTTTGCCTGTCTCTGAGTGGGGCAACTCCCTACGAGTGACCAGAGGGTCGTTCAACACAGCACTGTTCCACTCAGTGACAGGTTCACCCCATCAATAAGAACTTCTCAGCATTGGCTCTGCCCAGTAGCAGGCTCACCCCACCACCACATAGAGCCATAATCTCAGGGGTTGCACCACTCAGAGACAGGCAAAAACCTACCCCAAAAAGTCTCACATACCTCAAGGAAAGGGACCACTTCTGCACAAAAGCACATCAGTGGGAACCAGACCCTGAGGTGGTGATACTCGTATATTTACCTATATGAGTTGCCAAAAGGTGTCTCACCTTATTATTAAATTACTCTGGATTAGAGAAAGATGTTGGAAGTTTTTTCCCACTTGGTTAGACTATAATAAATTTAGCTTAATCCTTTATCCAAATGTAAGCAAACAAAGTTTGCTTACATTTAGATAACGTTGCCTCAATCCTGAAGATACTTCAGGACTGAGGCAACTCGTGGTAAAGGCAGACCAAGCTCTCATCACTTGTCTTAGTATTTCCCATAATGCAAAGCACATCTCCTTGCAGTCATGTATAATGCTATGCATTAAGGGAAGGTCAATAAAGGTCGAAACCAGTCTGGGTAGCGGCCCTTCTCTTAATGCATAGCATTATACATGTCTGCAAGCAGATGTGCTTTGCATTATGGGAGATACTAAGACAAGTGATGATAGCTTAGTGCACCTTTACCATGAGTTACCTCAGTCCTGAAGATACTTCAGGTGCAAACTTTGTTTGTTTACACTTGAATAAAGGATTAAAAACTAAATTGAACCAAGTGGGAAAAAACTTCCAATCATTATACTTCACCCGCAATGCCAATTTACTTAAATCATCCTGCAGAATATGTACATCACCTTTATGAATTATTGTTCTTCCCAGTTTTGCATAATCAGCACAGGTTGAACTGAATATCCTTCCTACTTAAATCTTTCCCCATATCAATAAGACACAAATTAAGTACAGAAACCTGAGGTATTCCACTAGTCACCCTCATTCTCCTAGATTCCACTCTACCATATACTAAGCTCAGGTGTCTGTCTGTCAGCAACCCCTTCCCTATGAGCTTCATATCCATTCCCATTTGCTTCAACTTTTTAATAGTTTTCCACGTGCTATCTGTCAAATGCCTTTGCAAAGTCCAGCAGTATCATGGTGTAGCCATTTAACTTTTCTAATTCTGCTCATTCTAATAAAGTAAAAAACCTTTTTATTTCTTGTATATAAAAAAATATTTATGGAAAATACGAGGGTAGTCTGACAAGTCCTCGGCTTCGACCACAGACGGCAAGATTTTTTCTTTCAAAGTTATTACATCTGTCATAAGCATTCATATAAAATTGCAAGTCATTGTCCGAGCGGTTAGTCTAGTGGCTTTGCGCTTCGCAACCACATGCCTGGGGAAGGAGTGTCCTAGGTTTGATTCTCATCAACGACGTGAGGAGCTTAAGGATCTTCCTCAGCCATAGCCAAGTTAGCCGGTCTTGAGTGTGGACAGCAGGGTTTTTTTCTGCCAGTTTATCTGGGGTTTTTCATCCCACAAGTAGGCAAACCAGCTCCACGACACACACGGATTAATCAGGAATACTGATTCAGCCATAAGCCAGAATCGTCAGCTATGCTAGTTCTGAGCCCTGATAAAATTTGGGGGGGGGCTAAACTGGTGCAATACCTCCTGTAAAAGGGACTCATGGCTGCTGTATCATCATATAAAAATTATAATTATTATTGCAATTCATTCTATCAACTTTTATGCAGCTGTCTGAAGCAAAAGTGCTGTTTATAATGGATAAAATTGAGTATTGTGCGGTTATAAAATTCTTTGTAAAAGAAGGTTTAATGCCAAAAGAAATTCATTCAAAGTTCATAAAAGTTTATGGGCACACTTCTCCTTCGTTTTTGAACAATTAAGAAATGGGCTGCCGAGTTTAAACTTGGCCATCCCAGCCTTGAAGATGATCCATGTGAAGGATGTCCAAAAAGTGTAACGCCAGAAATCATTGATCAAGTGCACAATATAGTATTGGTTGACCGGCAAGTCAAAGTGCATAGAATTTCTGACACTATATGCATTTCAAAAGAACGTATAGGATATATTTTGTATGAAGAATTGCAAATGAAAGAGCTTTGTGCAAGATGGGTGCCGCACTTGCTCACAGCAGATGAAAAGCACACTCACATGAAAATCTATGAACAGTGCTTGGAGCGTTTTAACAAGAATAAAACTGATTTTGTGCATCAATTTATTACTATGGATGAGACTTGCATTCACCATTACATACCAGAATCCAAACAGCAGTCAAAACAGTGGACAAAAGTCAGTTGTTCAGGGCCAAAGAAGACAAAGTTGGTTCCATCAGCACAAAAGATCGTGGCATCAGTGTTTTGTGATGCTCAAGGTATTTTGTTTATTAATTATCTTGAAAAGGGTAAAACAATAACTGGGGAATATTATTCCGATCTTTTAACCAGACTAGACGAAAAAATTTGTGAGAAAAGACCCGGTTTGCAGAAGAAAAAAAAAATCATCTTACATCAGGACAATGCACCTGCCCACAAAGGTATTTTGGCAATGAGAAAATTAAGGGATCTGCACTATGAATTGTTGGCATATCCACCCTAATCCCCACATTTAGCTTCCTGTGACATCTCTCTCTCCCAAAACTAAAACTCTTCTTCACTGGCCAACGTTTTTCTTTGATCAAGAGATGATTGCAACTGTAGAGGGGTATTTTGCAGATCTTATTGAGAACCACTACAGGGATGGGATAATGGCGTTAGAGCATCACTGGAATAAATGTATTAGTCTTAAGGTAGATTATGTTGAAAAATAAAAATAAGTTTGAAATTATAAATTCTTTTTTTCATTGTTAGGCCGAGAACTTTTCAGACCACCCTCGTATATGACTTCTGCATTAATTCAACCTTGGTATCTTCCTTGGTCTGGCTTTCACTAATAAGACTTCAATAAAGGTTAATCAGTCTTGATAATGGCCTTCCCATAACATTTTGGCATTATGGGATACTGAAGCAATCAATGCAAAGTCAAAAGCATTTATATACATGCAGTTGTCAAAATACTTCACATGTAAATTTTGCTTATGCTTGAATAAAGGATTAAACAAGAATATATATATTTCTTCGTCAATTATAATTATTTCATATTATGATGTTTGTCCATATTACTCTACTTGATATTGCCTACTATTCAAGAAAATTATTTTTATGATCGGTGTTGAATACTCTAGCTACTCCTTCCTTTCCCTATTTATTAATTATGGATACAAAATAAATAACGGAAAAAACTCACGTAGAAAGATTATTTAATAGTATAATTTTAAATTAAAATTTTAAATTATAAATTATAATTTTAAAACTTATTGATTATTGTTTGAACATAACATCTTGTAACAGTTATTTAAAGGAACCATACCTGTTTTCATCCTGTTTCAGTAATGCCAATTATGTTTAGGTGGTATTTCTCTAATACTTCTACTGATTCCATTCCTTTTTCATTGACACTTTTTACATTAATGATACCTATCTTGAATTCTGGTAATGCTGAGTTGGAATTTGTTCCAATAGCTGATCAATGTTTGCCTTGCTTCCCTAACAAAAACAAGAGGGTTGGTGCATTAGTTACCTCGGTGATGTCCCAGGTAGCATGGAATTTCACCACATTCTGTTGTTCTGTTTAAGCCAATACAGAATTTGGTAAGTTAAATCCTAACTGATAAACCCATGCCTGTTCATTCGATATCCAGGTAGATACCTACTAGTTAGACACATTACTAGAAAGTGAGGACTGGATTAGGTAAGAAATTCCAGTTGGTTCTCTGCATTTCACTAGACTAAGTCGAGAGGTTCCTCCTGTTATCTAGCTTTGACCACAGAATAAAACATTTCTTTTTGGGGGAAAAAAAAAAAAAAAAAAAACTATGGGATGTACAAGATTCCAGTTACACGCAGCAAAGTTTTATATGAGGTGTGGCTATTAAATAACGAGACTGGTTTCAAAAATGTGGTTTATTATTACAATTGTACAACTTAATTGTTATCCCCTTCAACACACTCCCCTCCTCTATCTATACAATGTTGCATACGAATTTTCCATCGTTGGAGGCAGTGATGCAAGTCATCAGGTGTTATTTGCTTCAGTAGCGCTGCCATTTTCTCCTTTACCTCATCCACTGACTGAAAATGGGCGCCTTGCAGGAGATCATCATCACATGTAATGAGACTTAGATTTTCCAATACAATTCAGAAACAAAGAGACAATTGATGCACTGGAAAACTCCTAAATCATCGAAAATGAAAAAAGCAAGAATGAGTAAGTCAAAATTGAAGACAATGCTGATCGTTTATATATATATATATATATATATATATATATATATATATCAATGGGTACCAGACGGTCAGACAGTTAACCCCCCAACTGGCCACGATGTCTATAGACGTCCAGCTAAATCTGGATATGAAGCTCTAAAACCCATTGAATAACATGGATAAGAAGTGCAATTTGGTGTCACTATTTCATCCACATTGGCCCGTAGGGAGGTTAACTAACATTATTACCTTGAGCTTCTGGACAAGCCAAGAGGACAAGTGAGGAAGAAGAGATCCGATCTGTGGAAGAACAATGCTTGGATTCTCCATCAGGACAAAGCTCCAACCCACAGTGCATTGTCTGTAAAGCAGTATCTGGCCGATAAGAAGATCCTAGTGTTGGACCATTCACCTTACTCGCTGGACTTAGCTTTGTGCAACTTTTACCTTTTCAATCCACATTGAAGGGCACCCATTTTCAGTTAAGTGGATGAGGTAAAGGAGAAAACGACAGCTCTACTGAAGCAGATAATGTCTGATAACTTTCGGCACTGCTTCCAACAATGGAAAACTCGTATACAATGGTGCAAATAAAGGAGAGGAGTATGTTGAAGGGGGATAACAATTAAGTTGTACAATTGTAATAATAAACAATTATTTTGCAATCAGTCTCATTATTTAATAGCCACACCTCGTACATGAACCGGAAGAATTTTTGAAATTTGTGAAAAAAAAAATAATAAAAAGAATGCCAGCGTGATACAGATAAAAGTGGCCTCACCAAATATGTTATCTCGAAACATCATGAAATGGATTATTCTTCTGCCTCAATGCTTCACCTGTTACATTCATTTTTTTAGATCATTAAGGGAATCCTTAGAAGAGATACAATCACGAGGCATAAACAGGTGGGCCTCATACTTCATAATATTTGGAAGCCTCATATGTATGTAACCTATCAGATCTCCATTATGTCAATAATCATCTAAAGAGCTTGCACAACAATGAACATTACATGCTTGATATGCAAATGATGAACATGACTAATCTATGTTATTAATGCTATGTTCAAAAACAACTACTCTTAGAAGTGCTTAAATTTTTTTCCTATGTTCTATGGTATATTTATGTTTCTGATGACACTGTTAGTTGTGAGTGAAACATGTAGAAGTTTATAAATTAAAGATACCAAAAAATTATATACTTGCTTTAATCCTTTATCCAAGTGTAAGCAAACTAGTTTGCACTTGAAGTATTTTCAGGACTGGGGCAATTCGTATATGACTCCACATCACTTGCCTTAGTATCCTATAATGCAAAGCACATATCCTTAAAGACATGTATAATGCCATGCATCACCTCTTGGTCTGGCTCCCACTGATGAGACCTCAATGAAGGTCAAAACCAGTCTGGGTAGTGACTTTTCCTATAATGCATGGCATTATAGATGTCCATAAGGATATGTGCCTTACATCATCATCATCATCATCATCAAATTCCTGCCATGTACCCTCAAGGGGTGTACAGGATATGACAGTACTACATGAAAAAATTACATCATTACTAACTTCCTATCTACAATTTTCCTCCAAATCAGTCTGCTACTTGTCAAGACTCCAACATTGTCAGATCTTATATTTCTATCGTCTAAGGCACTTTGTACCGTATCAATCCACCTATATCTTGGTCTTCCTCTGGGTCGTTTTCCTGCCAACCTGGCAGAGAACACTTGTTTTGCTAATCTTTCCTCTCCCATTCTATTTAAGTGACCATACCATCTGAGATTAGCTCTGCTAACGCATTCCTGCATGCTGACAATGTCAAGTTCTTTCCTAATATCCTCATTTTTAATATGATATTGCCATTGATGCCATCTGTTCACGCCTTTAATCTTTCTCAGGACTCTCATATCTGCGGTCTCTAGTCTTTGGTCAAGTGTTTTACTTCTGACCCAGCTCTCAGATCCATAAGTTAAAATTGGTTTGAACACAGTCTTGTATACAGCTAATTTAGTGTTCCGACTAATTTCTTTCTTATTCCATATGAATTTATTCAATTGACTTCCCACGATACCAGCTTTGCTGATTCTGTTGTCTATTTCTATATTTAGTTTACCATCTTCAGTAAAAATTGTGCCTAAGTAGCTGAAATGTTTTACTTGTTCCACAGGTTCTCCATTCACAACACAGTTGACATTTTCAAAGATTCTGCCTATTTTCATTGTCTTTGTCTTTTTATTGCTGATCTTAATACCATATCCATTACAAAAGCTATTCAATTTAGTCAGAGAATCTTGCAGATGTGTAGCGGATTTATTTAGAAGTATAACATCATCCGCATAAAGCAAAGAGCTGACATTAACATCTCCAATTTTGATATCAGGTTTAATACCACATTCCTTCATAATGTGATCCATATAGATAATGAATAACAGAGGGGATAATGTACATCCTTGTCTCACACCAGATTTAACATTAAACCATCTTTCTGTACTTCCTTCAATTCTAACTGCTTCCTTCCTTCAATTCTGCTAACTTCCTTCAATTCTAACTCAATTCTAATGTGCCTTACATTATTATTATTATTATTATTATTATTCAGGCCTACATGGAGTCAAAAGACTCATCGTGGGAGGTCCTTCCTAACAACATAAAGTTTGTCACGACTCATCGAGGGGAGGTCCCCTCCCCCTAAGAAACACAAAGTCTATCATACCACTCCTTAAATTCATTGACCGTTCTAGCCCTCACCACTCCATCAGGCAATGCATTCCACAGCTCAACCACCCTCTACGCAAAGAAACCACTCCTCACCCTCTTGCTCACAGTTTCCTTTCGTAACTTCCAGGGACGGCCTCTTGTCATCGCTCCTTCCCGCTGTTCAACCAAGTGAAAGAACTCCCCTTTGTCAACCCTGTAACCACCTCTCAGCAGTTTAAAGGCCTCAATCATATCACCTCTCCTTCTTCATCCACCAAACTCTGCAGTCCACATTCCCTCAGCCGATCCTCATAACTATCCTTGTACAGTCCTGAAACCATCTTTGTCATCCGTCTTTGTATCCTTTCCACAGTTAATTTATCCCCTTCAAATCCTGGGGACCAAATCTGAGAACAATAGTCCAAGTGTGGTCTGATCAGAGACTTATACAATGGAATGATAACCCTCTTATCTCTGCAGGTCAGTGTCCTTCTCATAATTGCAGCAATCCTCTGTGTTACCTTCACCACCTTTGCAATATGTCCCCTAAACTTCAGGTTTCTATCAATCATCAACCCTAGATCTCTTGTCTCCCCTACTTCCTCCAGTATAACTCCTCCCATAGAGTATGCAGCATCCCATCGATGTTTCCCAAACCTCAAGACCTTACATTTTGCTGCATTAATTAAACTGACACCCCCCATTCATTTGCCCATCTATCTAGCTTATTCAAATCCTCTTGCAGGGCTACCACATCTGCACTATTACTAATAATCCTTCCCAGCTTCGCATCATCTGCAAACAACTGAATATCCCCTTACAATCCACTGGCAATGTCACTGATATAAAGGTTAAACAATCCAGGTCCTAGTACAGAGTCCTGTGGGACCCCACTTGTAACCCTCTGTCTCCTTGAAACTGCTCCACCATACACAACTCTGATACCTATCAGACAGCCAATCTGACATCCAGACCCATGTGCTGCAACTTAAACATCAGCTTATCATTTGGCACCCTGTCAAATGGCTTCGCTAAGTCTAAGAAAATTGCAGTATATGCCTTTCCCCATCTGTTCTTGTAACTTTATTATAAAAGGCTAGCATATTGCTAAAACAAGAGCGCCCTTTCACAAATCCATGTTGACTCTCACAGATAACATTACCCTCATCTGCCCAATGCTGTATACGGTCCCTCACTACTTTCTCCAAGATCTTAACTACTGATGACACACAGACTGTCCTATAATTAGACACTTCCAGTCTGTTACCACCCTTATGCAACGGCACTATCTTACCTTCCTTCCATTCCCTGGGCACCTTTGCCGAAGATATGGGATACTGAGGCAAATGATGTCGAGTTATTAGCTTCTACATATGAGTTGCCCCAGTCCTGAAAATACTTCAGGCACAAACTTGTTTGCTTACACTTGGATAAAGGATTAAACCAAGTATATAATTTCTTGGTGGAAATTATATATTTGGCTAACTGTAAAGACTTCCTGTGGCTTTCTCTGGTCCATGTAGAAGTTTAGTTTATTATTTTTATAATAAATCTACAAGTAAATCCAATGGAGTAAAAAATAAAGAAATTAAAGAAAAGATTTGTCTGGAAAAATTTTAAATTGACATTGACACTTTAAAATAAAAATACCTTTTTTTTTTTTTTTTTGTAATTTGTAACATGAACTGATTGTCTGTGACAAAAGGGAAAGGAATTAAAAAAATAGTAAAAACCAAATATTATGTGAAGTTCTTTTTTCATTTTAACAATGTGTTAAAATTGACACAATTGTAATTAGATTCAATCGAAACCTTTGTGAGCTATGTTTTCAACTAGAGTGCAATCTATAAAATCATGATTTCACAGATCGCTGAAATGTATTCTTTAATTAAATGAATTTTTTTTTAAAGCAATTTAACCAAGATCTCAAGTTATACAGAACTTTAAAAATCCATTTAGCTTAACCATAAAAACAAAAATACACAATAAATATAACTAAGACTTTCTTTAGTACAAATTACATTAACAGCTTACAATAGTCATAAATAACATGCTCTGCAGGTGTACAGTATATCAGATATAGATAAGATGTACACTCTTTCTCATCTGAATGCACACAAACTGTATACTAACTATGTAGTCATCTATTGTAGTTGCTGTTGATCAGAGGCATAGCAAAGGAGGGGTGGAAGGGGCAGTCTGCCCCGGGTGGCACTTTGAACCTTTTTGAACTTTTATAGTTAATTCTAAAATACAGTCTCGAGAATTCAGTTCCAAATATTGTAATACTACTGCAAATTTTCCTCATGATTGCTGTAAGTATCTAGTTGTGAGAGGAGTTTTTCTAAATAAAATTGATTAAGAATTACCTACATTATTATGAAATAGACTTCGTCAATGTTATCGACGATTTTGCTAACAGAAAAGCAAGAAAAATAATATTTTAGAATGTTGAAATTAAAATTTTACTTCAAAAATAAACACAGTGTTTTAATTTATTTCCCTAGACATCATTTTGACTTTTTGTAATATTTTTGGTGTTTAATGAGAGGGGTGGAAAAAGCTCTAATTACACCGCTGCTGTTGATAAATGCTAATAAGAAAGCATCAATGAAGAATGAAGTGGGGATAATGGCATTGGCATTCTGATTTAATAAAATGTGCTGCAGCCACACTTTCAATTATGGTCATTTTTTGGGGAGGTAAGGGCACGTGAAATATTTTCAGGACTGGGGTAACTCGTATATAGAAGCTAATGACTCCATATCACTTGCCTTAGTATCCCATAATGCAAGGCACATATCCTTACAGACATGTATAATGCCATGCATCACCTCTTGATCTGGCTCCCAGAAAGAGAAAGAGAAGTAATCTTGATATAGTATGCCCACCTTTTGTAGGTCTCTCCTTGGCATTTTGCCAAGAATAGTCGATTCATGCTGAAGGGGAGAAAGAAATGAAGGATGTACGAATTGGTTGCCAACATACGAAATCACATGCTTTCTTGTCTGTCGCTGTACTAGTACTAGCTTGATTTTTGTTGTTGCTTTTTTGCATTTTTTTTTTATTATTAATTTGTATGATGGATCCAGTACAGTCAACAAGTTTAAGGCAAACTTTAAGGAAAATATACATGAAATCGGATTTTGTTTTAAAAAGTCCCAGAATAAAAGGAAACTTATTATGGAGCGAAGTGACATTGTTTTATCTAGAACGCAGTATTTGAGAGCAATAAGACGTCTCAGGGAGGAGAAAAGACTGATTGTGTATCTAGATGAAACTTGGATTGATAGTAATTTAACTTATGGAAAATGTTGGCAGTCCAAAGAAGAATGTGGAGTGCTACAAACCAGAAATGCCTCGCGGCGCATAATAATTTTGTGTATGGGTGGAGAAATAAGTTTTTTTACCGAATTCAAATTTACTATACAAAGCCAATTCAACTACTGGTGATTACTATGGGCAAATAAATTCTATGACCTTCAAAAAGTGGGCAGAAGAAAAATTGATTCCAAACCTACCTAAAAATGCTGTTGTTATAATTGATAACGCTTCATATCACTCTGTTCGATTAAACAAAGTTCCAAATTAGTCTAATAAGAAGCAAGTTCCTATGGATTGGTTCTCTGCAAATAACATTTCTCATTCCCCAGATATGCGAAAAATTGAATTGCTTAATTTGGTCAAAAAGAAACTCGCCCACAACTAAACTATTTAAATTCGACATGATGCTCAAAGAGCATGGACTTCTAGCTTTCAGGCTACCACATCATTGCGATATTAATTCTATTGAGTGTGTTTGCACAGAAGTGAAAAGTTTCATTCGCCATCGCAACGTAACTGGGGATATTGACATGTCGAAACTTATTTAAGCTTTCAGAACAGGCGATTGAAAGTATTACAGTTCAAAATTGGGGAAAATATTCCTCTCGTGTCACCTCATTGGAAAATACGTATTGGGACAGAGACGGAATTATCGAAGAATTATGCGAACCTTTGGTGATCAGTTTAAGTGAAAGTGATGGCGATTCGGACACCGATTCAGATGACTATGAAGATTAAAAGGATTTGATAATGGTATTTTTATCCAACATTTTTTTTGCATGGGTTTGTTAAACGAGTCACAACAAGTCATAAATAATTAATCGGTTTAGGACATTAAAGTGTCTCAATTCTCTCAACTGTAAGTTTAGAATATATATCTAAGTTCATTTGAAAAAATTTCTATAGAATTATTTTTATTTTACAGAAAACTTTCTTAAAAATAAACTTAGTTAAATTTTTGTTTTATGCTATATCTTTTTTAATTTTGTTAATACTCTACATACATTTTCCCAACTGTTATACAAGCAAAATAGTTACACTTCAAAAGCAGCAACGTTCGTAAAAGAAAAGCTAAATTTTCCGACCTGTAATAATAAACAAACTCATCCCAGAAGACAGATTCATTATCCTGTTATCGGAATGGATTCGCCTTTTTCTGACAAGCGCAGAAGTGTCGAGGGATCTCTAATCAGTGGGCGAACTATAACAAAGTTTTTTAAATAAACACAGATTCAAGAAATGACTGCAGGAAAATGACAGTTTCATAAATATCAATTCTCAGATATTTTTTACTTCACTGTTGATAGTTGTCTAATAGGAGCAGTGTATTCTCTCTTGACAGTGTTATTCAACCTTGCTGGCATGGTTAGCCAAATGGTGAGCACTTATACTTTCCAACCAACAGGCTGCAGGTTCGAATCTCACTATGGGCATGGATTTTTATGATTATATTTAGTGAGGGATGTGAATTTCATCTCCCAGATATGTAAATAAATAAATTAAAAAAATACAAGAAATATATCATCAAAAATCATCAGCTAGTCTTTTATTCTCCTATACGGAGTAGGCAAGGCCATTTTAGTCCTCTCTAACTTTTGGAGGCTGAGGGACTGGTCGAAGATTATCACTAATTATACATGGGCAGCCAGTGAGGACAGCTAATTGATAAGTCTACCATCTAATGGATCCTTATCCTAATACTATATTTATTGTCTGAAAATAGCGTGGGTTCTATGGTCGATTTTCTCGAGTTTATGGGATGAGAAACCCACTTGCCCATGCCAGAGATCAACTAACTCAAGAACCAGTTAAAAAAAGGCTTAGTAAAAGTTTCTCTAGTCGGCGATTAGAACTGAACTTATGACACTCTCTTTCTTCAGGCAGTCTAGTGCCATGAACAGCACACACCACTTCCACTGAGCTACAAATATGAAAAAAAAAAAAAAAAAAAATCCTTAGCACCCACAGTACGAATGTACTATATGTTTATAGAAGCCTTTTGTGGGTGCGAGACACACACACAAAAAGGAGTGAACATTATGGAAAAACATTAATTCAAATTACTTTCATTCAAATCACTAATTTTAGACTACTGAAGCTTTGAATTAACCCTGTTCTCAGGTCAGATTATTTAGATTACAGATGGGACTGTGATATATTAGTATATCTCAAAATTAAAATGTCCTTCCTTGCACCAGTTTATTTTCAAAAAGGAAAAAAAATCTACTCTGTTTAAACTGGTTTAAAAATGCAACTGCCTCCATTCAAAAAACCCGCTAACTTAGTCTTGCTCTAAAAAAAAAGTGCTAAAAATTCCTGGTGAGTAGGTAAGAACCACTTAGTCAATGTGCCCTTGTGCAATGTGTGAATCACAAAATAAAATTATTTTCTCAAGGGAAATATTCCTTGTCAAAACAAATTATATAATATAAACATAGGAACCCTCTAAGGCAGCGATTTTCAACCGGTGTGCCGCGGGATTTGTGAATATATTTTACAAAACTTATAGTTGGTGAATCAGTTTAAAATTGTGTGTTAATTAGCTTTAATCTTCTGATAATGTGTTCACAAATAACTTCATTTAATTCTCTTATTTTTAAGGTAACTGGTAAGAGCTCTTTTATTGTTTGTTTTTTTTTTATTCGGTTAATTTTTTGCCACTAGAGGGCTTCACAGTATGTAATGTTTGTAGAGAGCTCCCGAAAAGATAAGTGTTATTTTGAGTAATAATTGGCAATATTGCTCGAATCTTAACGTAGTATTGTTTACTTTTGGTAACTTAGTGTGCCTGTGTGATTTCTGCATTATTTAAATTAGTATCTTGATAAGATATGATAGATAGTGTAGCACATGGCACCAATGAGAAGAAAGACAATAGCAACCAAATCATTGCCGTCACTGTTTAAAAATTTTAACTTAAGGGTGTTTGTTCAGTGTAACGTCTGCGGGATGTGGGCTTTTCTGAGAGCGGCTGGAGTTTGGTTCGATTTATCTCCTTTATTTTGCGTATGGCATAATAAAGACACAAGACATCAGATTTGGTTTGATAATGATAGTGGTGGGAAAGTGTGCCGAAAGTGTAAGGAAAGTGAGGATTTGAAGTGTGTCTCAGGTCACAAGATTGATGTTGTTGATGAAAGCCAGAATGTGATAGAAAATAGTGATATAATAGGAATTTGCAATGTAGTACCAGAAAGCTTTGAGAGCAGAGTTGAAAGTGAGAGTGAAAGTAAAAATACAGAGTGAGAGAATGGATAAAAAAAATGAAGAGTTAGTTGCAATGAGTGAGATCGCACGGTTGCGCGGAGTGATGCATATGGTAAAGCGGCAGCTGGAGTGATTGAAAAATTGCTTACCGAGCACATCAGCTAATGGAAAGAAGTAAATAAGTGATAAGAGGAATAAGAGTATGATCGGGATTGTAAGAAAAATGAAGGAGCGAGTCTTGTATGGTGATTCATTAGTAAGAGGTGTAATAGATGACAGTTTGACTAAATCGTACTTACTGGGTACGAAAACTACGGATGTAAATGAGTCTATTAGAGCACAAAAGCAGAGGGTGAAAGAAATGATAGTAGTGGCAGGAACAAATGATTTAAAATTGAAATCATTTGTTCATCATTGAATATTAAAAAGGGGAAAAAATTGCTATGAGAGAGGATTTGAAGGAATTACTAGAGGTAGCAAAAGAAAAGAGTGAGAGGGTTCAGATGGAGAGTCTGTTGCCAAGGTATGACAGAGAAGAGTTGAGGGGGGCCATAATTGTAAATATTCTATGCGCAGGTTATGCAGAAGGAGTGGTGTGGAGTTTGTGGACGTGTGGAGTGAGTTTGATGAGCGAAGAGATTTATACAAGATGGATGGTTTGCATCTGAATAAATTTGGTGTGCGGAGACTGGAAAAAGTGTTGTTGAATGAACTGAATGTGGATGTGCAGAATTCTGGAAAACTAGTGTTATTAAGGAGTGGATATGCGGACTTCAGGGAGGCAGTTGTGTTTAAGAATGTATAATGTGCCCGAGCTGGTAAGAAGGACAACATATCAGAATAGGATAGTTAGTATAAGGCATCGAGATAGGGGTGGGACTAATGGGCTTCTGCCTTTCATGTATGCTAATTCCGGGAGTATTAGGAACAAGAAGGAAGAATTTTCGGCCTTGGTTGGCTCTTCCTGGCCACAGGTTATTGGCATTAGTGAAACATGGCTGGCAAAAGATGATATACTTAGTGGGATAGAATGTGAAGGGTTTTGTGTGTTCAGGAGGGACAGAGAGAATAAAATGGGGGGGAGGAGTGTTATTGATGATAGTTGATGAAGCCAAGGAGAATAGAAATTGAACTGCAGGATAGAGAAAAGAGAACATTTGAGGCTATTCGGTATGAGTTTGAGACTAGCAGAACAAAATATACAGTTGAGAGCTGCTATAGACCAGGTGATGGAATAGATGGTGGATATAGTATGCATAAGCAAATAGACGCAATGAGTGGAAGGAGGGTAATTATTATGGGGGAAGTCAACTATGGTAACATTGATTGGAAGGAGGAGTGGATGGACACATGGCAGGAAGGAATTGGATTTTATGCAGTTATTAAGGGATAACTATCTGAGACAGCATGTAATGGAAAACACTAGGGGTTTGAGAGTGCTTGACCTAGTAATTGCATCTGAGAATTTGACTGTAATGAATATCGCCACGTTGCCACCAATTGGTGAGAGTGATCATAAGCCACCTTGGAGGTGGCTAAATGTGTGGAATTTTCAATTAAGACCAGGTACATGTGGAATTAAATTACTGTGCGAGTAAGTATGACAAGTTTAGGAGATTGCTTGGTTCAGTGCCATGACATGTAAAACTGCAAAGGCTGGATGATAGTGCATGGGGAGGTGGTTAAGGAGTGTTTGCAGGAGGTAATGGCTGAGTGTATACCTAGAGTCCGAATAGTAAATCAAGTAGGGGTTAAATGGATGAATAACACCATTAAGCTTGAGCTTCAAAAAAAGAAACAACTGTGGAGGGAATTTAAGGAGAAAGGTGACCTGCAGGCACACGAAGAGTATAAAGTGCAGGCCAGATGGGTAACGAGTGTGGTAAGAAAAGCAAAAGCAGATTATTAAATGGAATTAGCCACGCAAGCTAAAGAGAATCCCAAACAGTTTTTTTGATATATTGCAAGTAAAAGAAAAAATGTATACGGCAGAATGATTTTAAGGAATGCCGATGGTAGGGAAGTAACCGAATCAGTTGATATAGTGGAATTACTGAGCGAGCACTTTGCAAGAGTATACCATCCAGGTGGTGATATAGCAGGAATGAAGGAACCAATAGCTTATACGGGAATTGTGGTGAATGAAGTGGAGGTGAATAGACTATTACAAAACCTCAATGTGAATACATCTGTGGGATTGCATGGTATACCAGCTCGGGTCATACGTGAAGCAGCTAAAGAATTATCAGTGCCCTTGACCATTCTGTTTAATTTGATTCTTGGGTCTGGGTTAGTCCCGAGGGGGAGGAAAGAGGGGAAAATAGTTCCATTGCATAAAGGAGGTTCCAAGACTGCTGTTGTAAATTACCGACCAATTAGCATATCAGGAATCACTGTGAAGGTCTTGGAGAAATTAGTCAAGAAAAAAATACAGGATTGGATAGATGAAAATGGGATACTGCATGGGGGACAACATGGTTTTGTGAAGGGTAGATCATGCCTCAGTAACTTGCTCACATTTTATAACAGTGTGACGGCTGAACTGGATAAGGGTAATGGGTTTACAGTGATTCTACTGGACCATGCTAAGGCCTTTGATAGGATACCTCATGGAATTCTAATCAGTAAACTGCAGCATATGGGGATGGATATAGGGTTGGTGAGATAGATAGGAGGGTGATTGATGGAGAGATATCAGAGAGTAGTTTATTCAGGAGTAGAGTCCAAAGACAGCCTGTGACTAGTGGTGTGCCGCATGGTTCTGTTCTTGGACCACTACTATTTAATTTGTTCAGTAATAATATAGGAAAGGATCTGAGAGGAACTGTTCATTTGTTTGCTGATGATGCAAAGTTGGGTAGAGCAATAGTGAGTGCACAGGATGTCAAAATTTTGCAGGATGATTTGGATAGCTTCAAGGACTGGGCTAAGGAGAATGGAAGTCAATTTAATGTGGAAAAAAGTAAGGTTATGCATTTTGGGGTGAAAAGATTAGCAGCAGTATACCACATCGGTGGAACTGTACTCCAGGAGATTGACGAAGCCAGGGATTTGGGAGTGTTGGCAGATAGGGAGTTGAAGTTTAGGGGGCACATTGCAAAAGTGGCTACACCAGCTCATGAAATCACTTGGTTACTGAAGAATACTTTCACGAGCAGAGACAAGCAAGTTATTGTTCTTCTGTATCGAGCCTTGATAAGACCCCATCATGACTACTGTGCCCAGATTTGGGCGTCAGGGTTTCTTCTTAGGAGGTGAAGAGGATCCAAAGGCAAGTGACCAAGATAATAGCAGGTCTATGGAATGAACTTTATGAGCACAGGTTGAAGATTTGTGGGTAGCAGAAATTGGTTGATAGGCAGAAAAGGGGTGATATGATTGAGACATTCAAATTATTGAAGGGTTTCTATAAGATTAATTCAGAGGATATTTTTGAGAACAGGACTGGTGGTGGGAGGACTGGGGTCATCCATGGAAACTGAGCAAGAGTGTGGTTAGCAAAGGTGTTAGAGCTAGGTTTTTTTACTTGGAGAATGGTAAATGAGTGGAATAAGCCGCCAGAGTCTGTTGTGGGTACCATGACTGTGAATGAGTTCAAGGCGAAGTATGATAGATACTGTGTGAAATGTTGAATAGTTGTTCTTGCCATGATGTTAGGGCCTCCTTCAATGAGTCTAAGGACTCCTTGGAGTTGCCCATAATAATAATAATAATAATTTTATTATTATTATTAGTAGTAGTAGTAGTAGTAGTAGTATTCCTTTAACATGGATATTATATATTCATTTGAAAAAATCAATACAATTTTTTAAAATTATTTTGAGTATTGTTTTTCTTATTCAAAATGTCAAAGAGATAGTTTAAATTTAAATTTTTTTTGGAACAAAAAAAGATAAGTAATTACTATTATTAGTATCTTGTATGTGTAAATCAATCAAAATTATGCCTATTTTTTGCCAGATCATCAAAAAAATTAAAACAATATATTTTTAGTGTGCCACATAATTTTAATAATTAGTCTAGGTGTGCCATATTATGAAAAAGGTTGAAAATCCCCGTTCTAAGGCATTGGTTCCCAACCGGTGGTATGCATACCCCCGGGGGATACGTGTTGGGCCATTCAGGGGTACATGAAAAATAATCAGTAATGGCAGAAAAACAAGTAACGTAAACAAAATGCTAAATGTTAGTTACGGGACAACAGCCATGAGATAAGATGTTAAGTTTGAATTACTGCTAATGGAGATACTTCAAAACTAACTCACATTAGCGAATGATGATTGGTGAGGGCGTGGCTATAAACCCCTCTCCTAACAACCACTCTTCTATCAATCATTATACACAGTTCATGCGTCACTTTTGTCACCCATCCTCCTTTCCAGAACAATCATGTGTTACTTAGAAATGACCTTTGCAATAATGAACCTTGATCATCATTATCAGTATTTAACATGAAGATATACTTATTTCTGTGTTATGAATATTGTAAAATTAAATCTGTGGTTTATATTTTTAGTGTAGTAATTTTCCTTTCCCAACTCATTACCTCATTTCCACTATTTTACATTAAGATAGGCACTGAACAAAACTGTCAGTATTTAAAAACAGCTATTTTAAAATCAAGGGGTACAATTTATAGAAATGGATTTAAAAGGGGTACAGAAGTGGAAAAGGGTTGGCAACCACTGCTCTAGGGTATAACAAACATGTACTTCAATTATTTAAATTAAGGGGATATTGAATCCCACATTATTTCAAAGCTGAATAAGAAACTCTAAGATAGGAATCAGAGTTTCATGCCGAATATAGTAAATAGTAAACTATAAAACTTCAGCGAATCCAAGCGTAAGCCAACACCTGGTAGTACAAACTGGGGCAACTCGTTGCAAAGGTGGAGTAAGCTCTGATCACTGTCCTTAGTATTTTTCCACAATGTAAAACACAACTCCTAGGAAGTGTATGCTGTTATACATTATCAAAGGAGGTCACTATCCAGACCAGTTTTGACCTTTATTGAGGTCTCATCAGTGAGTAGGTAGACCTGGATAATACTCAGGTTGTAGTGATGAGAACTTATATACTTTGCAATACGAGTTGCCTAAAAAGGTGCACCCAATAAATTACTGAAATAAATATTATATAATAAATAAATTACTGAAATAAATAAACCCAAATAAAGAGCCAAAAGGCTCTTTATTTCAGTAATTTATTGGGTGCACCTTTTTAGGCAACTTGTATTGTAAAGTATATAAGTTCTCATCACTACAACCTGAGTATTATCCAGGTCTACCTACTCACTGATGAGACCTCAATAAAGGTCGAAACTGGTCTGGATAGTGACCTCCTTTGATAATGTATAACAGCATACACTTCCTAGGAGTTGTGTTTTACATTATGGAAAAATACTAAGGACAGCGATCAGAGCTTACTCCACCTTTGCAAAGAGTTGCCCCAGTTTGTACCACCAGGTGTTGCCTTACACTTGGATTCGCCGAACTTCTTTAGTTTACCATTTACTATATTTGGCATGAAACTCTTTGATTCCTATCTTAGAGTTTCTTATTCGGCTTTGAAATAATATGGGATGCAATATCCCCTTAATTTAAATAATTTCACATCGCCGAAATGAAGCCTTTTGGCTCTTTATTTCAGTAGTCATGTACTTCAATTTTATTCAGTCTGCAATGGGTGGAAAAAGTGGAGTATTAATCAAGAATTCTCTACGATGGATGAAACAAACACACTGTACTTTCATACAGGAATACTTTATTATGACCTAAGGAGATTGAAAAACTGACAAGACCAATGACAGTTCTATCCAATTATTAGAAGAAAGAAAAATTACTGTCAAAGTGCACAGCATCAAAATTGATTATTTTGTATGGGATTCCCCCCCCCACACACACACATACACACCATCTATGAAATAACTATGAAAAATCTAAATCAATGAATTTCATATTAAAAACTTTTTTTAGAACTTTAGAAAGCCATAAAAAGAAACTTTCTTCGTTCAATAAAAATTCAATATAACTTCTGATTTGAAAATCCATACATCTTTTAAAATTCACTGTCCAAAAATCTAAAGTCTAGCATACTGATAATGGCAAATAAGTGTGAATTACATATTACCTTCCTGGAAGCTCCTTAAGAGCTCGCTCATAAATCATATTTACTGTTGACTTTGGTGCATCCTTTTTAAACTCAATATATCGCATCCAATGTTTCACTGAATATGGATTGCGCAAAATTTCCTCTTCATATGGTAAATCTTCTTCACTCTATGTAAAGAAAAAAAATATCATACACACAAAAAATATAAATCATTACACTGTTACTTAAAGTTATTAACTATCAAAGCAGAAGACACTGTTCCATCAAACTTCAGCAACCATAATTCAAATAATAGGTGAAGAGCTTGGCAAAAAAAAAAAGGTCATATGATACATCAAACACTCAGATGCTTGACAAACTTCTATACAAAACACTAGAGCTGCTCTCAGTGAAGTGTACTAGTAAGTTCTTTCCTTTCATTACCAAATACTTGGTATCTTATCTTTCTAAGAGAATATTCCTTGGAAAAACTTTGTACTGGAATGGATGATATTGCCCTAGTTGGCTGAGAGTGAATAACCAATATGTTCTACAACCAGCAGTCTGTGGATTGAATCAGTAGCACACCCGGTGTGTGGGGGGGGGGGGGGGGGGGAGACAAGGGGCCCTGAGTCCCAAAAAAAGAAAAAGGAAAAAAAAACACTAGAAAATTTTCCAAAAATCTTTTCCTAATTAAAATTCATTTTTTTATTTATTGTTGTGTCGTGTCTTCTATTTCTATACCACTTATGAATTAGCAATCACATAAGGTAGGAATACCCTACAGCTTGGGAATAATGACTGCTGTAAAAGCAAGGCGAACAAAGTAGTGCTCAGCAGACAGAGCACTACTTCGTTTCCCCAAGCCGGGCCAGAGGAGATTATGGATATCATTACTTGGCGATTACTGCAGATGTTCAGTCATTGGTATACAATTGTAGTGTGCATTCTCAAATCGTTTACTCAACTCCCCCCCCCAATTAAATCTTGAGTGCTCCTCCCTCCCTCCCCCCCAAGTTTAAATCCTGAGTGTGTCACTGGATTGAATCATCTGCCATCTAAGAGACATCAAATATCTTTAGACAGTGGATAATTTTCATCTCAGTTTCATAACAACAATCTGCTTACTAGAGACGCCTGAAGTGGCTTGACAAAAATGCAACTTTTATTGCTAAGCAAGGTTTCTGAATTATCTAACTCTCAGCCCATTCACTGTATTCCAATATACTATACAGGTACTGCTGATGGACAAATACTCAGATACTTAACAAGTATATAACTAAATAATACTAGCTAACTTTACATGAGTAGAATTCACATTATTATCATATCCTTCACAGAATCAGAACTCATTACTTGAGGTTCATTCAACTGACAACAACATCATACTGAATCTTAAAATCCTTAACCCTCCTGCATTAACAACACATTCCAGTAATATGTTCCATTCACCCACAATTATACATATAAAAACATTATAATGCACATATTCAAAATCACCTGCTTTTAAATTTCTCACTATTCTCAGTTTATACAGTGAGAATGATTTATGATACTTGTCTGGCTGCTGTGAAAAGGTGCATATTGCATCTTTTTACAGTGATCATACGTTTCTTCTCGTAAAGATATTTAAAATCAATAAGAGAACTTCCAGGAAGTTTACAACTTTTAAACACAAACACATTTTCTCTTCAAATCTTATTTGCTTTATTATGGGCTTGCAATACAACCTGTACTTGTGAGATTAGGTGATTCATTTATTTTAAATAAGTGTTATTGTTATTTCATTTGGTTGTTACTGATTTATGATTTTTTCCTTTATGGGCATTTTTGTGGTTTTGAACTTCAAGTGTGTTATGTCTGTTTGTTGTTCACACAGTTATATTGGACAAAATATGTTGCTTTGTGCAATATATATATATATATTTCTTAAATTTTAATGACTAAACACCCAGGATTTAAAATTGGAACAATTTTAAATCCTGGGTGTTTAGTCATTAAAATTTCGAAGCTTGGGTAACACGACTAGTTTTGTTGGAAAGCCGACTTCATCAGGTGTAACAGCATAAAAATATGTAAAAATGGAAAGACCATATAAAAATTGCATTTCCAATACAACGGAACATGACAATTAACTGTAATTAAAGTTTAACTGGGAGACTGAGTTCTAGCTGAAATGTCACGCACATGCGTGTGTGTGAATTCGCGTGCAAGCCAATATTGAATGGCAGAACTATGCGAGTCTGGCAAATTCATGTGGGAGGCATCAAGAACTATTTCTTTTGATTCCAGTATTCGTTTCTCAAGTTCGTCATAACATTTGTGGATGTTGGTTGTTAAATTCCAGTCTATTTGATATTGGAGGCCTTCAACATTGGTGTTTGCAGAAAACAATATAAGGCTGGGCAAGGCACTGGCCCGAGTTCTGTTGTAAGAAATGTCTCTCTGGTGTTCTAAGTAGAGAAGGATTGATTTGTCAGTCTGACCATAATATAGTTTACCACAATCACAAACAATTTTGAAAAAACCAGGAAACTGAAGATTGTGGTGTTTCTCTTTCAAACAGCTTAAAATAGACCAAAGCTTGGGTAAAGTAGTGAAAAAAGACCTTGATATTGCATTTATTTAAGATTTTTGCCAGTTTTGGGGAGAGAGAAAACTAATATAAGGTAAGGAGATATAGGCTTGGAAATTAGTTGTATCCTCATTTGGTGGTTGATGGCAACAGTGAAAATGAAGTCTATTTATATTTTTCTCAGAACATCCATTTTGTTTGAAGGTACTTTGGAGGTGTTTTAGTTCATTTTTAAGCTTTTGTTTATCTAATAACAAGGATCTGGCCCTATGTGCAAGAGTAAAGACGATGCCAAATTTCTGTGGGGGTATAGTGGCGAGAGTCCGCATATGGGTACCTGTTGGTATGTGTAGGTTTTCTAAAGATGGCAAATTCAATTTTTTCAGATGTCTTTGTTAATTTAATATCTAAAAAAAGGAAGGGAACTGTCCACTTCTAACTCGGATGTGAATTTGATGTTTGGTGTTTAGGTGATTAAGAAATATTTGCATGTTCCCAGATCAGGAAAACATCATATATATATAACACAGCCATATCTTTGGTTTCAACAAAGCAGAAGAAATAGCCTTTTCTTCAAAATCTTCAAGAAAGATGTTTGCCAGCACAGGAGATAATGAGCTAACCCGGTATTTTGCTTGTAAATCATGCTTTCAAATTTAAAATAGCCCGAATTAACACAGTGAGATACTAATGCAAAGATCTTTTTTACCTTGTTTTTAATAGAGTGAGAATATCCTGGGTTGGTACATTAGTAGAGAGAGAGATACAACATCAAAACTGCCAAAAATATCAGAGTTGTTGAGTTCGTAAGAAATGATATATATATATATATATATATATATATATATATATATATTCAATATCTGTGTGTGTTTTGTCCAATAAATATATCGCATAAAACTCCTAATGAAGAAATACTGGCTACTGGTATCACTATCATTGACAGAAATCCCTACTCACACACTAACAAAAAGCAGAAATCAAGTCAGATAAGAGGAGTGTAACAAAAGAATTTCCAGAATGCAATATAACCATTTCTAGTTACAGAGATTTATCAGATAGTAAAATAATAAGTTTTTCATCTTTTATTTCCACATTTTTATTATGGAATTTATATATTCTGGAATATACACTGATAACTGCATATTTATTTGAAATAAAAAGGAAAAAAAAAAAAAAAAAACTGATGAATCTAAACAGAAATAGGGGATATTAAAAATCCATCTTTATTTCAGAAACTTTTCTAAATATAGAAGAGTTTTGAAATTTTACCGAATTTTGAGGTAAATTGTTTTCTGTCTGGTCTCTGATGAAAGCAGTAGGCCTATGCATGCTGCAGAATTTGTCTGCCACTTAGCAGAGTGAAGGCTAGGTGCAGTGGAAGTACTTTCCTCTGGTTGTGCTGAGCTAAGGTTCAGCTTGGTTTCTGGGTGGAATTTTCCCAGACAATGACCCTTTTGGGAACTGATCGGTTTTCATCCACTAGTAACAGTGACTCCCCTGGAGCAATAACAAGCTTGCAGCTATTGGGTGGCAGCCTTTCTAGAGTGTCCTCTTCCAAGTTTTTGGAACTTTTTGAACATTTGATTCCTGCATTGCCTCTAATGAGAACCAACAGTTTGAAACAGATATCTGGCCACTTCATGTCTTTTAAAGTAGTGCAAGCTAAGGAACTCTGATACCAAGGATTGTATTCTCATAAGCTCTCTGGTAAAATTTTAAAACTTTCATACTTTCTATGTTTATTCAGTTATGAAATTAGACTGAATTTTTATATCTTCTATTTCTGTTTATTTTACATTCCTAAAACAAAGCCTCTTAGCTCTTCTTTTGATAATTAATCATTAAAGTAATTATAAGTGGGTGAATCCCAAGTGATTTTATAAAGGAAACAAAAGAAGTAATAAATAAATCATGTGTTCATTTATTTTATGGAACAAAGGTAGGGTATTATTACAAGGTATAAAAATGTAGCAACTGATTATTGTCTTCCATCTTCCCTTTCGTGGCGTGATGACCTGTCACAGACAAGTAACTTGGCATCTTAAAAACCTGATGCTACATATGACGGGGCAGTTAATCCTGTCTGCATTGTGCGCTATGTCTGTAAACTGTGTGTTCTTCTGGTTGGTTTGCCTATTTTTTTTTTAGATGAAAAACCTGAGTTTCTGTAAGGAAATACTGCCGCCTTCATACGAGACGGGTGAAGCTAACTCAACTTCAGTTGAAATGCCATAGTACAGGTTCTTCACGTCCTAGGCAGGATTTCTCTGTACCAAGTTAGTAGGCTCAGTAGTCAGTTAACTTGTATTGTTTTGCACATTGTGGTATGCGGCGTTTTTGTTGCAGTTATTTATTTATTGAAATTTGATATTTTTCTAATCTGAAGTGTTATCTAGTTACTGCATCGTCAGGTATAGCAAAGGGTGCGGCACCAGTCCCATGCCAGACAAGAATATCACGTGGTATTTTTTGGTATTCCGTAGTATTTTGTGGTATTCCGTAAAGTTGTCCACATGAATATACAGCTAATAACAGATGCAATTAGAAAGTACAGGATTAAAAAAAAAAAAAAAATGCAAGATTTGATGATAAACTTACAAAGGTAATCGACATATCTCCAATGTTACTCTTCATTTCCACTTTACCGACGTAGTTATCTTACCGAAAATTCATTCCTGTTAAACTCATACCTAAAACAAACAAATAAAAACAACAGCACACTTGTTTAAATAAAATCATATTAATACAAAATAGGAACGTGTATGTCACAAACAAATCCATTCGCACACAAAACGTAAACAGAACATCGGTAAATACGCTCATTCAAAACCTAAAACATACAGTAACTCCAGTAGTGACATCAATATTCAAACCTCAATCACTATCAGAAATATTACGCCAAAAATTCGCCTCCCTCAGGGTCACTTTAATGAGTATAGGCGCTTCAAACCGCGGTACCTGATGGTGGCCAATGCCTTACTTCATGTAATATACTGTACATCTGCTATATTATCTGTAGACTGGTCCCTCCCGTGTTTTCCTTTCCTTCTTCCTCCATCACCCAAACTTATTACAGTATTCGAGGTCTAGGGGTGAAAAAAAAAAAAAAAAAATCAGCTAACGCCTTTTTAATCCCCGTATACGGGGAGTAGGCAAGGCCATTTAGCCCTATCTAACTTTTTGGAGACTGAGTGGGCAGTTCAATCTCCACTGGTACCAATCAGAGATAGATGGCCCAAGGCTATCACTAATTAAGCGGTACTCAGTGAAGAGAGACGGCTCAAATGTGCCGCCATCTCGTGGTCCCTAACCCTAACACAATATATTTAATGTCTGAAATAATGTGGGTTCTACGGTCGATTTTCTTGAGTTTACAGGACGAAAAACCCGAGTTTCCGGGAGGAAAAACCTGCTTGCCCGTGCCAGAGATCGACTAACTCGGGAACCGGTCGAAAAAAGGCTTAGAAAAATTTCCTCTATAACATAGTGCGTGAAATTGCTGAGATATAGGCATTTCAAAAGAACTGTAGTATGTATTTTGAATGAAGAATTGCAAATCAAAAAGTTTTGCGCAAGAAGGGTGCCATGCTTGTTCTCAGCAGATGAAAAACACTCTCACATGAAATCTCTAAACAGTGCTTTGAGCCATTTAACAAGAATGAAACTGATATTTTTCGTGCGTCGATTTATTACTATGGATGAGACTTGCATTCACCATTACACACCAGATATCTAAACAGCAGTCAAAACAGTGGAGAAAAGCTGATTATTCAGCGCCAAAGAAGACAAGTTTGTTACATCTGTAGGAAAGGTCATGACATCGATGTTTTTTGATGCTAAAGGCATTTTGTTTATTAATTATCTTGAGAAGAGTAAAACAATAACTGTAGAATATTATTCCTATCTTTTAACCAGACTAGACGGAAAAATTCATATGAAAAGACTTTGTTTGCAGAAGAAAAAAATCGTCTTAAATCAGGACAATGCACCTGTTCACAAAGGTGTTTGGCAATGGGAAAATAAAGGGATCTGCACTATGAATTGTTGGAACATCCACCTTATTCCCAAGACTAATTCTGATTTTTATCTCTTCCGAAAACTAAAACTCTTCATCGGTGTTCAGCGTTTTTCTTCGAATCAAGATGTGATTGCAGCTGTAGAATAATACTTTGCAGATCTTATTGAGAACCATTACAGGGACGCATGGGAATAAATGTATTAGTCTTAAGGGAGATTATGTTGAAAAATAAAAATAATTTTGAAATTATAAATTAGTTTATTCATTGTTAGTCCGATTACTTTTCAGACCACCTTTGTAAAACAGGACTACATGGCGAGGCTTGGCGTGGCAGATAGCAGAGCATCGGAGTGACCATACCGTATCTGTCGATTCCCAGGGAACATATGATGATGAGTAATTCTCTATCATTAGTCTTTTCAATTTCAGCACGTCACAGATAAACAAAGTACAAAATATCACGCATTTTTTCTGATCCTCATTTCCGCTCACGTGTAGACCCACACTTCATCGTACAGGCATTCGGAAAAGAAAATGAAACGGAATAGATTGATTAATCTTCATTCCAGGAGTGTCCTATATCTATATAGGCCTGTGTTTTCTGGGCCTGTTTGCCTGTTTAGTTTCACACGAAAACAAACCCGGACTTCCTGGTGAAAAAAAAAACATTTTCCCTCATACTAGACCGCTAACGCACCTTTTGTCGAAAAAGACTGGATAAAAAGTTCCTCATGTCATGGCGGGGAATGGCATCCATGTCTTTCTGACCGAAGGGCTTCGTCTATACCCACTGAGCTACAGAGGCTCTATGCATTATTATTATTATTATTATTATTATTATTATTATTATTATTATTATTATTACATGACATCGCTACCTTCAAAAAACATATAATACCTGTGGGTGACATGTAACCTTTCTAGAGTGCTGCATTCCTTGGAGTTCTCTAATAATAATAGTAAATATAATAATAAAGGTTGATCTGCAAAAGAAAATTCAGCGCTGAGAAAACGGTGTTTCCTAAGTTGAGGAACTATTTTCTCAAAGTTCCTTGGACCTGTTTAATTGGGACCGGAAAATAGGATATTTTCATCCAAAATTACTGTATATAGATGTCACCAGTGGTGCACTCAGGATTTAATTTGGGAGGGGTAGAATTGAGTAGACGATTTGAGAATACACACTACGCATTGGATACCCTATGACTGAGCATCCTCGGTGATCGCCAATACATTATACCCGTGATCTCCTCTGGCCCTTTTCGGTCAAATGAAGGAGCACTCGATCCCCTTGAGCACTACTTCGTTCGCCTTGCGTTCACAGCAGCCATGAATCCGAGAGCTATAGGGTATTTCTCTGACCTCTGATTCATAAGTGGTATAGAAATAGAACACATGACACAACATAAATAAAAAAATGAATTTTAATTAGAAAAAGATTTTTGGAAAATTTTCTAGTGTCTTTTCTCTTTTCTTTTGGGAGAAGGGCCCCTTTACCCCTGGGTATTCCATTCGATGTTAGGAGCAATCACGAGCAAGAGATGAAAACTTTTCTAGATCTACTTTCCCCATACCCCCAGCATCGAGAACAAAGAGGAGGAGAGATCATTCGAAGCCCAGTTTTAAACAACATATTCAGATCAAATAAGTCCATTTAAAAAAATGTTTTTCTTCAAAGGCATTAAGCCTGAATAGCAACCAAAATGTGAGTTATGGCAAAAAGCATACCATCAGATGGATCTGCAACCTGTCACTATTGTAAAGAAACAGGAACAGTATACCACATGATGATTAATTGTAAAAAAAAAAAACAGAAGAAATCTGAAGTTTAGTGAAACAATGGATTCTACAAGAATCCAATAAATGAAAACTGACAATGTTGAGAAATGAGAAGTTCGGTAGGGAACAAATAAACATAATTATTATTATAATTTTTGTTTACTATTTGGTCATACAGATGCAGCTATATGTATGAAAGGAAATGCAGTGAAAATATCGTGATAAACTTCTATCAATACCTTCTAGATGTAAAGTAGAACTATATCCTTTTGAAAAGGTTCAATATTGAAGACTGGAGTCGTTTGGAGTTCACTTCCCATCAAACTAATGAAGTCAATCATCTAGATCAGTGGTTTCCAACCTTCTTCCACTTGTGTACCCCTTTTAAATCCATTTCTATAAATTGTACCCATTGTTTTTAAAATAGCTGTTTTAAATACTGACACTTTTGTTCAGTGCCTATCTTAATTTATCTTGCGATGACAAGCAAAATAGATAAATCACTATAATCTACACTTTCGTTGACCTGGATGGAAAAGAATTTACTTTTTTTTAAATTCTATCTACTACTGTAACTTCGACATCGTCAGACATTCCAGAATTATTCGAGACAGTGAATTGTTTGAAAAAGAGACTTTTTTGTTTGAAAAAACACAGTAAATAACTGAACTGTTCAAACAGTCTGGCTATGCTTGTATTTATATTTTTGGAGAAGTTCTAGAAACGTCGCAAATGGAAGTCGGTGGAAGGTTCATTATCGCAAAAGTAATTTCCTAGAAACACGCGATTGTTCTGGTAAGGAGGATTGGTGACAAAAGTGACGCATGAACTGGGCGTAATGATTGGCAGAAGAGTAGTTTTAGGGAGGGGTTCATAGCCACACCCTCACCAATCATCATTCGCTAAAATGAGCTACTTTTGAAGTGTCCCATTAGCGGTGATTCAAACTTAACATTTATTGTTCCATAACTAACGTTTTGCATTTTGTTTAATTTACTTATTTTTCCGCCATTACTGATTATTTTTCGTATACCCCTGAAAGGCCCAGCACGGATCCCAGGGATATCGTACCACCGATTGGGAACCGATGATCTAGATAGATGAACGGTGTGTGTGTGTGTGTGTGTGTGTGTGTGTGTGTGTGTGTGTGTGTGTGTGTGTGTGTGTGTGTGTGTGTGTGAGACAGAGAGAGAGAATCTCTAAAAGGAATCACGAAAATCAATTAAGCAGAGAATTTCCTGAGATGAACTTGAGAAGCTTCTAATGTGTAATTTAACAACAGTGTGCTAAACGGATTAAACACTTATATTATTAATAGTAGAAAAATAAATGGAATAAGCATAAAAACGAAATATAACTAAGAAGATAATTATTGCATGTAACTAATCTTATGTAATTAGATATAAGTATGGAAAAATCAAAAAATGTTATAAATGTAATAAGAAATGTCTTAAATATAAAATAATTAAAAAAAAAATTGGTCAAACTAAAGCAGTAACGAACTTTACATAAACACAATGGTTTGTAGGATTATAGAATTATGATAAGAAATTACACAAAATTAAATAAATTTAACAAATCATAACCCTAAGGGTTTTGATTTGTTAAATTCTACAGAGCTTGACCGCACGACGAAAGGCGTTCGAGTCTAGTCGCTGACTAGAAGAACTTTTTCTAAGCTTTTTCTTGGCCGGTTCCAGAGTTAGTTGATCTCTGCACGGGCTAGCGGGTTTTTTCTTCCGGAAACTCGGGTTTTTCGTCCCGTAAACTCAAGAAAATCGACCGTCGCACCCACACTCTTTTCAGACATTAAATATATTCTGTTAGGGTTAGGGATCACAGGATAGAAACACTTACTAGCCGCCTTCTTCACTGCGTGCCGATTAATTAGTGATAGCCTTGGGCCAGCTATCTCTGATTGGCTACCAGTGGAGATTGAACTGCCCACTCCATCTCACAAAGTTAGATAGGCCTTAAAAGCGGCCTCGCCTACTTAGTATATGGGAACAAAACGGTGTTAGCTGATTTTTTTAACCCTCAGGGTAAAAGCAGCCTTTCTTCGTTCTATTTCCAAGTTAGTCGATTTCTGTAACGAGCTAGATGATGTTTTATCCCAGTCACGCTGTATTTCGTCCCGTAAACTGAAAGAGAACGACCGCTGAACCCACAAAATTTCAGATAATAACATAACTTATTAGGAATATGTATGAAAGATTGCAGCACTTGTTTGTGATACTCTTTATTGGTTGCTGCTTATAATTTGTGATTGTTCTGGGACAGCTATCTCTGGCTATTTGTGGAGTTTGAACGGCACATTCAGTTTTTAAAGACTAGATAGGTTTAAATGGCCTCACCTGTTCCCTACAATGGGAAAAAATGAGTCCACATATTTATTATTTATTTTTTAATTGAAATATGTTGTTTTATTAAGAATTATTTGATGCACCTCAGATGTCGCAGGTTTTTCAGCATATTAACATTTCGCTTATCAAATGATTTCCAAATGTTTCCAATGCAAAAAATTGCAGATTTCACAATATCCTCTTGTTGAATCTTGTACTAAAATCAACAATCATCTTGAGCGATTAAGAAAGGGATTCTACTGTTATAGATTTCCCAAAGTTACATAAGATCAAGGAAGTACTGATTCCATATTTTGTTAATGTAAAATTTGTAAATTTCTTGTAAAGAAAATCCACTAATGCCTTTCATTTCCTATGGGATTGAGTGAGCCCCTTTCGCCCCAAATAATTTTTGAAGCCTGAGGAGATATTTTATGTTCCTCACCAGTACATATATATTCCTGAAAAAAACAACCATCAATTTAATAGAATTCTTGCAAATATCTTGAAGGAGTGTACAAGACTTTAGGTTAGATCTAAACATGTTGCCCTTAAGCTATAACGTATGAGGCCCTATCTACTGAGTACATTTTCAGCTAGATATATTGACACGCGCACACACATATTCACACACACATACTCATCTCTCTCTCTCTCGCATACACGGACATTCGCATTCTCTCTCTCTCTCTCAATCTATATAAATTTATTGAAGGTTCAAAACAGTTCAGAGTTCCTTATTTTGGTATTACCATCGTTATTTGCGATGACCACCAAATATTGTACTATAATAATGTTCCATAGGCTATTCTACATGGTTCTCAGATTCTGTTGTATTTTCATTGTTTTTATTGCAGATTTTTATAAAAAAATATGCGATTTAGCAATTATTGAATTTATTATTATTATTATTATTATTATTATTATTATTATTATTATTATTATAAAAACCTCCACGGAGTCAAAGACTCATCGTGGGAGGTCCACTGTTATACACACAGTTTATCATACTGTGCCTTAAATATATTCACTGTCTCTGCACACACCACACTCTCGGGCAAAGCATTCCAATCATTCACCACTCTCCATGCAAAAAACCTGCTCCTCACTCCCTTGCTCACACCCTCCTTATACAGCTTCCAAGAATGACCTCTTGTTCTCCTGCTATCCTCACCCATTCTGTGCAAAACCTCCTCGACGTTAATCTGGTAATAACCACTCAACAGCTTATATGTCTCAATCATATCCCCCCCTAATTTACCTCTATAGGGTTCAGTTGAGTGAATTGGATTTCTTCAAAAGTGTAACTTGTCCTGGAAAGTGTTACGTTAAATATCTAAAATATGAGATAGGCTGCTATATTTTCATAATGTGATCCAGGTAAATGAGAATCTTTATGAATTTATATCTATTCACTTTACTATACCTTCTAAAGCTGAATTACAATTAAGTATAACCAGTGTTTTTCGAACGATCATTAAATCGTTCCAGCAAATTTACAAATGTTGACATGTAACATATGGATAGAGAATATTCCCCCCCCCCTCAAAATTTCCTGCTACTGATGAATGAGTTTCACATTTATAGTATTAAAAGAACCGCCGCAAGTACAAGCTACTTTGCTGTTCTCTGTATAATCTCATTTATATTAGGATTTTTCAGTATGGCACCCGAACTTTTAACACAACCGCACATCCAAAAAATAATAGGTTTACTTTGTTCCGTTTGTTTCATTGGAGGAATAATGTCCTCACTCTGATAATAATCTGCCATTCTACTCAATAATAAAATGAAATAATAGTCAGACAATTAATGATATTTATAAACAGCTTACAATTTATATTTAAACATTGTCATATTCAACGAGTAACCAAAACAAAAAAAAATTGACACTAGAACAGTGCGATGCATTGGATGAGGCCGGAACAGTCGTCAGTAAACATCATTCGAACGAACCGGATAAGTAATACATGCGAATTGCTGATAACTGAAAAACGTCGTATGAGCGGATGGTCTTGAAGTGAAACATTGTACAGTGTGCCTTACTGCATTTACGAACCAAAAGTTAAGCAGGAATAAAATGACCACATTAAGTCCCTATATAAATAAAAGTCATTAGCGGACATTATCGGCTAACACCTTTTATTCCTATATAGTGAGTAGCCTAGGCCCTTTTAGACCCTATCTAACTTTTGGAGAGTGATCTGAAGTTCAATAGTCATTGGTCGACATGCAGGAATAGCTGGCCCTAGATTATCACTAATTATATATAACGTCAGATGAAGAGAGGCGACTGACAAATACTGCCAACTCGTTGTACATAATTCTAACACTATGTTTACTGTATGAAAATAGCGGGGGTTCTGCTTTCGATTTTCTTGAGTTTACGGGACGAAAAATCGACTTTAAGGTTAAAAAACGCGTGAGGCACCTGTCGAAAAAATGCTTGGTGAAAGTACCTCTAGTCGGCGATTAGAATCGAACCTTTGCTCTTGTTATTTTAAGCCCTGTGCTTCTCAGTGAAAGTGAAGTTGGATTCTCTGTGCTAGCAACTTAAAATTCATGTCAGATCTTCGACCAACTATCTCTGATAGTCTGCAGGTGGCGATCGAACTTAAACTCAGTCTCCAAAAGCTAGATGGAGTTGAAGAAGGTATCACCTACTTCCTACGAGGGAATACAAGGGGTTAAGTGAATTTATTATTATTATTATTATTATTATTATTATTATTACGGAAACAAATTTAGGGAAAAAAAGCCTTTTATTAATGTAAAAAGGAGAGGCCGTTTTAGCCCTATCCTAATTTTACAAAGTAAGGAGGCAGTTCAATCTCCGTGTAGCCAATCGATGATAGCTGGGCCAACACAAGATTATCTTTAATTATGTATGGAGCTGGATGATAAGAGTTGAACAAGTCCCACCTTCTCTTGGTGTCTAATCCTAACACTATAATTACTGTTTGAAAAGTGTGTGGTTTTACCATCGATTTACTTCACTTACTGATACTAAAAACCCGAGTTTTTGAAAAAAAAAAAAACCCATTGTATTGAGAAAATAAAACTGTGCCTGAGATCTGCTAAGTCAATAACTGGTCAAAAAAGGGCTTAATAAAATCGCTGCATTTGGCGACTAAATTGAACTGATGAAACTCTTAATTCGGGCGGCCTAGCGTCCTGGACGGCGCTATCACTTCCAATGAGCTACATATGAGTTCCAGTGCGGCTCAGTGGAAATGATGTTTGCGTCCTCTGCATTAGATCCCTAGAAGGTAGACTTAAGTTCAAGTCTAGTCGCTGACGAAAGAAACATTTCATAGGCTTTCTTTGACCGGTTCAGAGTTAGTCGGCAACATTTGTTTGGTTGTCTGTTGAGCGATAGCCGATTATAATTAGTGATAGTCTTGTGCCAGTTGTGAGAATAAAAGCCGTTACTGATAGTTTTTTGTAAACCTTATATTCATACATCTACAATGCTTGGAAAGATGTAAACGGATACCCTTATTGGCAACATGCTTTGTGCCATTTTTTGTTAGCGGCCATGTTAACTGGAGTAATATGAAAATTCCATGTCAGTGCCATTGTGACCAACTGAAATCGCTGCGATGAGGGAACTGACACAGATCTCTTTTAACAGCCCGTTCGGTTCGCTAATGAAGTTTGAAAGAGGTATATTTATAGGATCTCATGATGCAGACCTACCTGTGCGCGCAACCTGTTCAAAATAGTGCCTTCCTTGGTCAACAGTCAGAGATAACATGCTGAGTTGTAAGAGAACGGGGCTTAATTGCAACTGTTACCCGTAGTCGAGGATCCAACAGTCTCAATGAATATGACCGTAGGTTTCTATGATTGATAATTTGTAAAAGCCGTCATTTGTCGGCCAACACACTGAATGCGGAGTTCCCAGTATCTACTGGAACATTAATCTGCACAAACATTTCTAGGCTAACCGCAGTAGTTTCCGTGTGATAGAGTCTTAAAATGAAAGAAATAGCAAAAATATTTCCCTGTATAAATTTCCACTTCTGCTGTTGTTTTAATTATTCTAGAACTTTCCGGAATAGAATAATTGTACTAGACACTGAATTGAAAATAATAAATTGCTTTATGAAATATAATTATTTTCAAGCCAACATTTCTTTAACGTAACTTGTCAGTGGTATTTTAGCAATACTCACTAAGTGAGGACAACACAAATGATATTGGCCTTTTGATGTTCCATAGGGACTCTAAATTTTTATATTTTCTCAACAATACCCACACTTGAAGCAATCTAAATTATCCTCTGAAAAAGGGAAAATAATATGTTCTAGCCTTTTTTTGGGCTAAACTACTTTGATACTGTAGTTCCACTTGCAAAGCGGGAAAGAAGTTGCCCAGGTTGTTTTGTATGCTTAATTTACAAGGCAAGCAGATAGCTTCCTCATGAGTTTTCCTACCATTTTGGAACGGCTTATTTCGTACAGACAGGACAGACTATGTTTGAATCCAGATAACTGTAACAGAATCGACTGTTTGATCTTTCTAAAATTTTGACCCACTGTCAGCTCTACTATTCAGCATTAATAACAGGAATTACCACAAATAGCGTGACAGTCGTCCTCCATACACTTGACTGTTCTTATTATCAGGTTATTTGTTTCGTGTCTTCACTGATTATTTGCTGTTCCTCTGATAATGCTAACTAGTGCTGGCGAAAGGTCAGCTTTTAAATAATTCATTTTGAGTCATTAAGTATTTATTTGCATTTCACTGACTACTAAATTTTTGAAATTTTCAGAAATTTCTTCATGAATCAAAAGCAGCAAAAATAAAAACGCGTGGATTGCACGACAGACGCTGAGAAATTTAACAAATAAATATCTATGGGACGAATTGAATCGGTTGTTACCAAGATCTGTGAAAATAGTAACTTTTTGAAAGTCCTGCTGTCTTAAAATAAAATCTCTGACCATGAGTATTCTTCAAAAAGAGACTAGAACAGGAACTTATGTTATTATCTTGCAGATTCGATTCAGCTTCAATTTTTAAACGAGTTCACTTTATTTCTTCAGTGATCGCAGCAAACAGTGTTCGATATTTATTATAAAACGTACGGACATAAGTATAAAATGAAAATTGTTATCCGAATAATTTAAAATAATTGCTCTGGTCTTTTCGTCACTTGAATGATGCGAATGAATGACGCATAAAAGAGGAATAAAGATGTTATTTTTAACACTTCATTCATCTTTTCTAATCACAATCAGTAGCTTTGAAATATTACCTACTTTTGATTTCTAATTTTCTTCTTGCAAGGACCCATGGAGAAGGTTTTTTGTGGGTTTTTGTTGGATGGGAGTGGAGTAGATATATTATCAGATCCTCTCTCAGACATAGTATTGAAAATGTGATACAAAGTTTGAGTCATTTGATAATTTTTAGGTAATAATTCATAGTGAATATGGACCTTTAAGTTTACGAATATAGGTTCTCACTGTATTTTGTATCAGTGTACTTATGGGAAAGTGAACTATCAACATCACAGATCGTTACAGAAAGATCGTAAATCTTAAGGTATGCTTCACATTCTCCTTCACTCTATAACAGGCATTTTTGTTTTTCAAACCACTTGTCTCTTAGCCTAGAATGCTCCTTCTTAAGGGTGATTGCGAATTAACGTAGTTGCACCCCACTCCTCTGAGTGTGTAGATCGGTGTGTTCATGGGGAAGCTTAACGTGTTTTGATGGATGAAAACCCGAGTTTGGAGGAGATTGTTAATCCCCTATTGCACTTTTTTTTTATTCATTTCTGAGCTACCGGGTCTCCTTAGCATACGTTACACTAACATATTGTTTTCTTTTTTGTATACTAGATGATATTTCCCATTAAGATTTGTGCATTTAGTGAGTGACTATTTTATTTATTTATTTATGAAAGTGATTTATTTCTTGAATAAACATATTTATTATTATTATTATTATTATTATTATTCGTGAGACTTCCAAGGAGTCCGAAGGACTCATCGCGGGAGGACACCCACAACTGTCTCAACTACTACACCGAACCTCTACTACGAATCATCTCCATTATCCACCGCCCAACTCCACCACAACTAGTATTTTTTGTCTGTAAACTGTGTGTGTTCTGAGTTCTTTAGTATCTGCCATATATGTAGGATTCCGTAGTCTCAAAAATTTTAAGAAACACTTGAACGATATAAGATCGCTTAAATATTTTCTGAGAATTATTAAAAACTTAATTGGCTGTTTTTACGGATTTGTAAATTTAGTTTCAAATTTTCATTGAAGCGATCGCAACGCCATTTTGCTAACTGTACTAAATTCTTTCTCGGAACCTGTTGTCGCCCGTAAACTTAGCTACCTGGCATATACGTTTAAGACATAAAAGAAATGGTAAGAGTTGAAAATTGAATCATTAAATTATTGCATAAGTATTCCCTGATATGTATATCGTATTTTTAGTTGCGGATATGAAGAAATCGAATTGATGATAAGCGATTGAATTCAGATGTATGGAAGTTCTAGTAATGTTAAACTATCGGAAACCTTATTTTAATGCGTTAATGTTAGAGGAGATTGTTATGCTGCATTATCGAGTACTAAATATGTATAGATATCGATACACTTTAACACCTTTTGCTGAGCTTGAAATAATTTATATCAAGCATGGGCTGTACATAGCATAGCATGGGCCGCATGATGCCGGAGATAGGTACTGATACTGTTTTATTTTTATGTGGTAAGATGGTTTCATAAAAATGTCCGTTGATTTTTTTGAGAGATTTTACGAAATTTTCATATCATAGGTCATATGAGTATACCCAGAATTATGAAATTTGAGAGCACTGCCACACAAAATCGAACATGGAATTGTGTCGTCCCACTTCAGGCCTCATATAGAATAGGTGGAATTCTTGCATACAAGAAAATAAAATATATTCACCACTTTAAAACCAACCTTTACCATAGGTGTAATGCATTTTGGTAAGAAAACAGAAGCATTATTTACTTGAGCAGCCAGATTTATAATGGAATACGTACTTACTAACTTGTAATTAACTAGTGGTTAAAGAGATGTAAGAACTGTTAGCACATAACTTATAAATTTGATGACTGTTTCAATGAACATTTGTAAAAAGAAAAAATAACTTTCCTGTTTAACCAGATGATATTTATATTAAATTTGGCAAACTGATTAATTAATCTAGGAATGTATGTGTACATAGATATTTGTGCCTAGATCTTTGGACGAAATTCTTTATTTAGTGTGAGGCAATGCTTGAAAAAAGTTTTTCTTTTTACATTTTCTGTAAAATGTAAAAAGAAAAACTTTTTTCATTGTTCATTGCTAACCTACAAATATATGATAGGTTTCCAACCTTTTTGTGGGTGGGATTCACACACAAAAAGAAAGAAAACTGCTCATAAATGTAAGTCACATGTCTTTCTGTTGCAATTTTTATGCTTATTTGGAGTTCTAAGATTAAAGATCTTGTTTGGTCTCCACAGAAGTGACTGACATATGCAGCTCTTTGCTCAGCTGTTTGCTTAGCTGCACTAAAGGTACTAATATAACAAGTTGAATTATAATAGGGAAATAAAACATTAAAGAAGTCTTTGGAAATGTTATAAAACAATATGTAATTAATTCTGGTCGATAGATTTCAACATTAACCTCGCACTTTGCATGTTATATATTTTATATAATTTGAGCATAGCATACATTCTCCATCATTGTATATTACCTCTGATTGTGGAGCATGATAATGTGGTCTTAGAAGGTTCCCAAATGCAGAAATTTCATTTAACCCGTTGAGATTGTGGTTGTAAAAATTGTAGTTTAGGTTGCATGTATCCGAGAGATACATTCATTATTAGTATGTGCTAAAATGCGGTAAAACTTGAAAAAAAAAAAAACACTGCAAATATAATACATGATGGTTTATTTATTTTTAGTTGCAATTTAGAAATTATTGACAAAGAAACAGAAAAAAAAAGAACTAAACCAATACTATTCTGACATCAGAGTTTGCTGTATCTCTCATACAATTTACTATCAAATATCCATTCGACTCTTGGACTCAAGTAACATTTGCTTAATCTTCAACATCTGATGCATTATCCAATCTATATATTTTTTCTAGCCATTTTCAATGGTAAATAAAAAACAACTAAATGAATACTATACTGACATCAGAGTTCGTGGTATCTCTCAGATACAATTTACTATCAAATATCACACACCTTTACATAACACGTTAAACCAAAACCGACTGCATAAACAGTGTGGAATATCACTGTAATATATGCATGTGAGTCATGTCCTCCAAGCTATACACTGGATATGTGTAAGAATATTTATGTTAAACAATTTGTATCTGTCTGATCAGCCTTGACCTCCGCAGGGTTATTATTATCATATGAAACCTCCAAAGACTCATCGAGGGAGGGCACCTACTCTACAACTGTCCACCAACTACTATCGTCATCTACACCAACTCCATCTACTGCCGACCAGCACCACTAGTATTTTCACAGACAAGCACAAACATCCATGCATGTCCAGAGCGGGATTTGAACCTGCAGCCTTTTGGTTGGAGAGTGGATATGCTAACCACTCAGCCAACTAGGCTGGTTAAGAGAGGGTTATATGCAAAATTACAGGGCAGGTGATCATGACAAGCTTGTGGTATTGATAATAAGAATGTGTAATTGGAGGATGTTACTTTATGCCAGAAAGTTAAATGGTGCTTGAAGGAAGTATTATCAGACCATACCCTAGGAAGAAGGAAGATAAATGAGATGGGATTTAGAGAATAAGTATCATTAAAAATTCATGCTTGACTGACTTGTGTGTCATGGGAATTCATTGACTGTATATCACATCCATTCTGCACTGAGCAGGCACATCTTCACAAAATTTTCAATATTTTGTTTTTAAAATTAGTATTTGTGACTTTCTTAATGTTGTAATGAAATCTCAAAGGATTTGTTATATCATGTTCTTTTAAATATATCAGGTAACCAATAAGTTTGTGTAGGTTTTCATAATAAAAATTACACAAGTTTGTAAATTCTGCTTTTATAAAAGGGCAGAATTTACAGAACTGTATTTTGCATGTGATTGTCTAGCACAAAAAAAAGGTAATAATCATTTGGAGAAATGTCAGGGGTGCCATCCACCATGATATGCAGTGAATGATCAAAGAGGAAGTTAGTTTTCTGGTTACAGAGATTAAACTGAAGGAAAGCAGTTTGCAAAACAGGCCTTGAAACTAAACATAATTGAAAGCCTTGGAAATGTTAAGGAGATAGCACACATTTCTCTGAACCTTTCTGTGGCATGTATCCAGTGGTGAGCAATGTATTCTAAGAAATCGGGCATAGATCGGGATTGGCAGAATCCATACTTGCCATCACAGATTAACTGGTGAGTTTCTAGGTAGTGAAGAAGTTGACCAGTAATAACTTGCTCCATTATTTTGGAGAGGATTGAGGTGATGGCAGTTGGTTGGTAGCTGAAAGGTAGGATTTTGTGTAACTTTTTTGGAATGGGTTGGATATGTTGGTTTCCATGAGATCGGATAGTTGCTAGCTGAATATAAAAGATTAAAGAGACAATAGAAGACAAGTGCTAGCTCTAGAGCACAGCACTAGAGAGCAATAGGAGAGATGCCAACTGGACTCGCACAACTTTGTAGTGTTCAGGTTTTTTAATATTCTTCTTTCTTTCTGCCAAAACGCCACAGGAGGCATGTGTTACTTAGTTGCTGGTATGAAAGGAGATGATTTGTTTTCATTGTCTATGCAGGAATTAGAGGAAAAGAGTGAAGCTAGGATGTCAGCTTTTTTCTTTGGATGCTGTAACAATGGTGCCATCAGGATGGATGCTAAGTGAGTAGAAGTTGCATCTGATAACTTTTGGGACAGAAGGCACAGCTGTCATTTGGGCAAGAGATGAGTTTTCTTCTGTTGATCTTTGTGAAGTTGGATTTGTGATAGTTGATTTAAATTTATTACATGCTTTTGCGTATGAAGCTTGAGCTCTCAATGCAAGCTATCTGCAGTAACCAAGTTTTTTCTTTGACTGCTTTCATATATCAAGAGTATTGAAAGTGGAGGAGATTATCTGGAATCCAGGGAAGCTGCACAATTTGCATTCAATCATCGCTTATAGCAAAAACTTCTGCATCACGTTCAGCTTGATCAGTACTGTTGGATTAGGGAAATCGGTTGGAGTTGTGGAAATTCAGGTTTCCACACCTTTTGGCAACTCCTGTAGGTAAGAATGGCCTCGCTATTGCTTCTGCCTGGTATCTCCACCTCTGGGCCTGGCTCCCACTGAAGAGACCTCAATAAAGGTCGAAACTAGTCTGGATAGTGGCCAATCCCTTAATGCATAACATTATACATATCCGCAAGGAGATGTGTTTTGCATTATGGGAGATACTGGAATAGGAGTGTTGTTAGCTTGGTCCACGAGTTGTCCGGTGTTGTTACTACCTTACTCCAATAAGGTAGTACAACACCTACCTTACCCCAGTAAGGTAGTACAACACCATATTGGCGCAAACCTAGTTTGCTCACACTAAATTTATTATAGTCTAACTAAGTGAAAAATAAACTTTCAACTTCAATAATCTCAGGTGGTATGGTCACTTAAACAGAATGGGAAGGTGATGAAATTATCAAACAAATCATGAAGAAAGATGGAATAATAACTTACTCACAAAGAGGAACAAAAGAAAGGAACTATTCAAGGTATTAGAGGACAGGGAAGACTTCCATGCTATTTTATGAATGAATTTACAAAATTTTATAATCAGTGGCTCTCATTGAGCTACAGGAAAATAGGTTTGTGGTGGAGAATACTTTGCAAGGATAAACAAAGAATAAAGAAGGTTGTAAGTGTAGGTAAAGATAAATATGACTTCTCCATTGCTTCCACCTTAGTATGACCACCTCTGGGTATGGCTCCCACTGACGAGACCTCAATAAAGGTCGAAACCAGTTTGTGTAGTAGTGGTTTTTCCCTTAATGCAGAGCATTATACATGTCTGCAAGGAGATGTGCTTTGCATTATGGGAGATACTAAGACAAGGAGTGATGAGAGCTTGGTCCACCTTTACCACGAGTTGCCTCAGTCCTGAAGATACTTCGGGTGCAAACTTTGTTTACTTGCACTTGGATAAAGGATTAAACTAAATTTATTATAGTCTAACCAAGTGGGGGGAAAAAAAACTTTCAAGGATAAACATTTCTCGAAATGGAAATCAGCTATAAAAATTAATGAAATGTTTGGAAATGCCATAATAAACATACATAAACTGTTTCATATAGCAATACTTACCAAGACATTTTGGCTTTCAAACTGTGAGATATGGAAAATAAAACACAAGTTGTGAAGAAAAATAGATTTATTTCGTTGAGGAACTAGAACAATTCTGTGCTTATTTTAGCCGTGTTATTGAGTTTAATATTGCTTACCTTTCATGTCACACAAGGTCAGCTGCCATCTGCATAAAAGAATATAAAAAATGTGCATCAACAATTACAGTTGATCAGTTCCTGCAGACTATTCCCTAGAACCACACTGAATCTATTGAATTAACCACCAAGCTCTATTGCAGCAAGTTCAGAAGATAAAAACTTATTATAATCTGCATCTTCCCTCAAAAACCAACTTAATTGAATAAATATGGTTGTGTAAACCTTTCTAAATGGGAAGCAGGAATCCTCCAAGATCTGTTTACAACCACGGCTGCCAGCTCATCCCCCTAGATATGCTTTAGTCTTTCGTTTTTTCTAGGGTGTGTGCGTACTCTTGCATGCAAGTTTTGTACTGTACTCCTTAAAGATGTCTCTAACTGAGATGAAATATTTGCAGAAGTTAATTCTTTGTTAATGCTATATTACTCCATTAAGCTCTCCAGTATGAGATCCTCCTAGCACTTAAGCCTTAATGCTATGATACTACTCAATCATTCTGAATATAAAGAAAAAATGTTAATCATAAAATCAAAAAAACTTACTCATATCAATCTGTATATCATTTAATCTATGCCAACTCTATTCAGACACACGAAAAAGTACTCCTAAACTTATTGACACCGTCAGTGCAACCTCACTGCGTATACTACTTAATCCTCCATCTACTGCAACACAGCCATTATATGCTACCTCACAATCCATTACATACAGTGCCATCTACTGCCACTAATAGTATAATTGGAGAAATATGATGCTCCAAGTCAGTGCAACTGTGTCCAGGTGAGATGGCTGCAAGAATGGAATGGTGACAGTGTTTGAAAGAAAGAGAGAGAGATTGGGCCATCCCAGGTCAACAATGAGTGACATCATTTTCTTAGATGGAAGTGCAGGGAGTCAAATTGCAAGTGCTATCTGCAGAGGATGACTCGCCACATTTCACTGAATGTGACTGTAGGGTGCTACGAAGGATATGTAAAAACCAACATTTGTCGGCCAACACATTTAATGCCGAGTTCCGGGCATCAACTGGAACACAAATCTGCACAAATACATTTAGAACTGAGGCTCACAGTGTGGGTTACCATGGTAGGGCTGTAATATGCAAGTCCCACATTTCTCAACCAACATGTATCGTTATGTTTGGTGGTGCAAAGAGCATGTACAGTGGGGATGTGGAAGCTTGGAAAGCTATGTTATGGAGTGACAAATCATGCTGCACCCTGTACTGAGCAGATGAATGGATATGTTGTGGATGCTTGGTGAATGTTTCTTACCAGTGTGTGTAACCCCCAACTTTGAAATTTGGAGGTGGTGGTTCTTTGCAAGGATAAACAAAGGATAAGAAAGATTGTAAGTGTAGGTAAAGGTAAATATGATTTCTTCATTGCTTCCACCTTAATATCACCACCTCTGGGTCATGTTTAATGCAGTGTTCCGAGCATCAACTGGAACACAAATCTGCACAAAAAACATTTAGAACCGAGGCTCATAACGTGGGTTTCCATGGTAGGACTGTAATATGCAAGTCCCACATTACCCAACCCAACATGTATCGTTATGTTTGGTGGTGCAAAGAGTGTACAGTGGGACGTGGAAGCTTGGAAATCTGTGTTATGGAGTGACAAATCATTCTGTACCCTCTACCGAGCAGATGAATGGATATGTTGTGGATGCTTGGTGAATATCTCTTACCAGAGTGTGTAACCCCCAACTTTGAAATTTGGAGATGGCAGTGTGATGATATGTTGCTGTTTTTACTAGTTTGGTCTTATACCTCTGTTTGTGGTGCCACTAACATTGACTTATCTGAACACTGGACAATGCAATGCTTTCTGCTTCATGGGGTTTTTACAGAAGTAATTGTCTCTTTCAGCAAGACAATGCATGGTATCATAATGCTGCTGTTGTAACTGCGTGGTTTGTGGATATGAACATCACCACACTTGACACAGAGCCTTGATTTCAACCCTGTTGAATATCTGTGGGATCAACTGGAGCGTCAGGTGAGGTCAAGGGACATCCTCCATATAACAGTCTCCAGGACCTTGTTACATGCCCACAGGAAGAATGGTCCAAAATTTCCATCCCTACTGCACGCTTGTGGAAATTATGCCCCTTAGGATTGCTGCAGCCATTGCAGTGGAGGTTCTGCATCTTATTAAGGTGTGTGTCATGGCTGTATGTTCCTCACTCCATGGTGTCCATTGACTTCTTTCCAGTCAGTGTATACTAGGACTAATTTGTCTGTATTATTAAACAAAATATAGTTGCAACAACCCAGAATTATGAATTACCAAACATACAACAACAATATACCATGAACAACCATAGTGGACAACATTGGTTCCCTTACTTGTAAAGTAGCCAAATGTTTTGGTCACACTTCATAAAAACTGCATGTCAAATCTTGCTTGTCAGTGTTGATGCATTTGAAATCTCTGATTTACCCCCTAAAAAGAAGCCTCATAATTCAGACTCTCTGAAAATTCTGTCTCTCTCAAACCTGCAGTATGGCTATTCTACATTGGTGATGTGTTCTCCATTTAGCTGCATGGCTGGAATATGTCGACAATACATTTTAGCACACCTCAACAGCCAGCATCCAAGAAACAGTATTTTCTCTTCTTTGACATTAGTCAAGGAAGAGCACAAGGTTATCTAGTGGATCTTTTTCCTTTTTTGTCTACGAAGGATCGGTTCACACTGGAAGATTCATCTATCACATCACCATCACACTAACCTCCCCACTGAAACAAAAGAGTCGCATCTGGGACACTTAGCCAATGGCTTCCAATTCACAAAATCAGTAATATTCTCTGTCCATTATACTGAATCCATCTCCACCTAAAATTCAGAGCACAAAAAATCCTTTATAACCTCTTATATCTGGAACACCTCAGAAACATTTTCACACCTTGAAGGATATTCTTAAAGCCATAGTAAAAATTAGGTACTTTCATCCACTTATCTTTTGATAAGTGGATGAAAGTACCTAATTCCTCCATCATATAGCTCATTCTTTTGTATGCAGTATCTCTTCCTACTTCTGACTAGAAGAACATGAAGTATGTTATCTGTGCTGCCGCCATTCAAACTGAGATTTTATACAGAAGCAATACAATCCGAGAGATTTCTATAATCCGCCACAACACTTACAACATTCTCCATATAAACAAAAATATTCCTAGTCTGAGGCTTTTAGCAAGTTTTCATTATCATACCCATAGAGAGTGCCCCAGAACTGTAGGAGGCAAGTTTTATGTAAAAATAATAAAATTTCTAAAGAAGGTCCATGTTAGTAAAAAAAATGTAAGTGGTTCTGGAAAGAGTGATTCTGTAATATTTTCCCCTTTTTTGTGTTTTGTTCTTTTTATTCTATATTCTTTAGTTAGGTAATTGGTATACTGTATAAGTGCAATATAACAAGCAGTGCAACTGTATAAGGACAGTTGCACTGCTTGTTCTTGCACTTTACTCACAATATAGAACCAATTTTTTTCGAGAATTTTCAAATGTTTCCATTGAGCATATGTCACATATTTATTGAAATAAATATGACTATTTGCTTTCTTTCCTAGCGAAATATCATTATATGGATCATCACATTTCAGTTTTAGAAACGATTTTTTTTTTATTTTGTTTTATGAACAACAAATGATGTTATATTGCATAACTCGGTTTCCGATTGTGAGTCTTTTTAGTATCAAAAATTTATCCAATGATACCACTTAGCTTTTTTTTTCTTTTGTAGGATGCATATTACGATAATATCCAGTGCATAACCACCACAGATATGTCGAAAATATAATATATAGAATGATTAAAAATTTATGCTCATTTTGAAGATTTTCTAATGCTTATGCCCCCCCCCCCCCATCCTTTCCTGGAATTCAGTTACATAACTACTCTAAATTTCTACAGGTTTGAAAATGTTTCCAGATGGTATTCAAAATCTATTATTTCATTTTAACATTTAGACAAAATAAATAAGGCATTAATATTGTTGTACCCTGAAGCTTCTAATTTTGTACTATTTCTTTTGCAATCTGTTCTATTGTCTGCTGAAATGATTTGAAATTTTAGAAATAATATGCTATATTTTTGCCATGGGGGTTTTTATGCATACCTGTTTATATGCATGCCACACAAAAGAAAGTCAAGTATTATTATTATTTTTTTTTTTCTTAAAATAATTAAAATAGTTTTACTTTTGCTTCTGCTGCTGGTTGCTAATTTTGAAGTAATCTGTGTCTTAGAAATACTTGATTGTAATCCTCTTAAAGTTTATTTTTCACTTGGTTAGAGTATAATAAATTTAGTTTAATCCTTTATCCAAGTGTGAGCAAACAAAGTTTGCACCTGAAAGTATCTTCAGGACCAGGGCAAATCGTTGCAAAGGTGGAGCAAGCTACCAACACTCCTATCTCAGTATTTCCTATAATGCAAAACACATCTCCTTGCGGATATGTCCAACGTTATGCATTAAGGGAAGGGCCACTACCCAGACTAGGATAAAGGATCACACTTGGATAAAGGATTAAACTAAATTTATTATACTCTAACCAAGTGAAAAATAAACTTTCAACATCTTTCTCAAAATCCAGAGTAAATTATTAAAAAAGGGTGGCACACCAATTGGCAATTCCTATAGGTAGAGATGACCTGCTAATGCTTCTGCCTGATATCTCCACTTGGGCCTGGCTCCTACTGAAGAGACCTCAATAAAGGTCGAAACTAGTCTGGGTAGTGGCCCTTCCCTTAATGCATAACGTTAGGCATATCTGCAAGGAGATGTGTTTTGCATTATAGGAGATACTGAGATAGGAGTGTTGGTAGCTTGCTCCACCTTTGCAACGAGTTGCCCTGGTGTTGTACCACCTTAACCCAGTCCTGAAGATACTTTCAGGCGCAAACTTTGTTTGCTCACACTTGGATAAAGGATTAAACTAAATTTATTATTGTAATCCTCTTAGCTGGAGGAAAAGGTAGAGGCTTAGATTACTCTCAGTGCTATTGAGAAAGATAAGAGAGAACACTTAGTCAGAAGGGACACTAAAGGCCTCAAGCTGTAGTGTGAGATACATCAAGAATGTCGTTTCGTTTTCAATTGTTGATTAGTAGACATCCTAACATAGAAAAAAATTATTATTATTACCCCAAGACCTCATAGAGTCCAAGACTCATTTGGGAAAATACACACATTTCTTTTACAGGCTGATGCAGTATTTATGCTAAAATAAGTTCTTAATTTATAATGATCAGTTTCATTTTTATTATCAAAAAATTATAAATTTTCATACAATTATCTTGAAAATGAGGATTTTTATTATTTAAAAGATAAGGAGCATATGTATAATCTTATTTATTTATTTTTTTTTGGTGGGGGGATGTTATAGACGTATTCAATCTGCAGATATTTCAGAGAATTTATTTTATAACTTCGCAAGACATCTGTTATAAACATAAATCACTTGGGGAAACATATCCATTCATTTTAGTGTAAATAGTAGCAAAGGTTTAGCTATTTCAGCAATGCCACATGTCTAAACTAGAAGAAAATGTTGTTATATCTGCTGATGTTAGAACTCTTATATAAATAATTAAAGGATTATCATATACAGAATGATTCAAAATTTATGCTCATTTTTTCTGGCATTTCTGATTTTTTCTGACATGATTTCTCTATTAGTTATAATGTAATCAATATACAGATTTTTACCATCTTACGGGCAGAGATTTCTTCTTTGTACTACAAGAAAAAAAAATCAGACAACACAAGACAAATATGGAGTATTTTCTTTTTCATTGGGTGAATTTATGATGTTCTTTCTTTGTATTTTGAAAAGAAAGTACAATTTTTTTTTCTTACTATTTTTGCCATTATAACATCTGATACAATTATAAGAGTGACATTTTACTGTTTTTCTCCCACATGAGAAAAAGAAATATGACAATAATATTGTTGATTCATCGAACTTCTGTAGAGGAAATTTTTAATACAAAACTTTGTAATTTAAATATATATATATTTATTTATTATAAAATTGGAGAATATCTGAACTAGCAGAAAATATATACATATCAATTTAAATCATAACCATTAATTTCATTTTGTAATGACCAATTATACAGGAAACCAAGAATGTGAAAGTGCAAAGAACAGTAGATTACAATATAAATTAATGGGATACTGTATGGGGGACAGCATGGTTTTGTGAAGGGTAGATCATGCCTCAGTAACTTGCTCACGTTTTATAACACAGTGACGGCTGAACTGGATAAGAGTAACGGAATTCTAATCAGTAAACTGCAGCATATGAGAATTGGATATAGGGTTGGTGAGATGGATAGGAGGGTGGTGATGGAGAGATATCAGAGAGTGGTTTATTCAGGAGTAGAGTTCAAAAGATGGCCTGTGACTAGTGGTGTGCCACAGGGTTCTGTTCTTGGACCACTACTGTTTAGGAAAGGATCCTTTCCTATATCTACGATATAGGAAAGGATCTGAGAGGAAGTGTTCACTTGTTTGCTGATGATGCAAAGTTGGGTAGAGCAATAGTGAGTGCACAGGATGTCAAAATTTTGCAACGTGATTTGGATAGTTTGGAGGACTGGGCTAAGGAGAATGGGTGTCAATTTAATGTGGAAAAATGTTAGGCTTTGCATTTTGGGGTGAAAAGATTAGCAGCAGTATATCACATTGGTGGAACTGTACTCCAGGAGATTGACGAGGCCAGGGATTTGGGAGTGTTGGTGGATAGGGAGTTGAAGTTTAGGGGGCACATTGCAAAAGTAGCTAAATCAGCACCATCAAATCACTTGGTTGCTGAAAAATACTTTAACAAGCAGAGACAAACAAGTTATTCTTCCTCTGTATCGATCCTTGATAAGACCCCATCTAGACTACTGTGCCCAGATATGGGTGCCAGGGTTTCTTCTTGATGGGGAGGAGGTGGAGAGGATCCAGAGACGAGTGACCAAGATAATAGCAGGACTATGGAATGAACCTTATGAGAACAGGTTGAAGATTTGTAGGCTGCAGAAATTGGTGGATAGGCGGAAAAGCGGTGATATGATTGAGACTTTCAAATTACTGAAGGGTTTCTATAAGATTAATTCAGAAGATATTTTTGAGAATTGGACTGGTAGTGGGAGGATTAGGGGCCATCCACGGAAGCTTGGTAAGAGTGTTTAGAGCTAGGTTTTTTTACTTGGAGAGTGGTAAATGAGTGGAATAAGCTGCCAGAGTCTGTTATGGGTGCCATGACTGTAAATGAGTTCAAGGTGAAGTATGATAGATACTGTGTAAATGTTGAATAGTTGTTCTTGATATGATGTTAGGTCTCCCTCGATGAGTCGATGGACTTCTTGGAGCTGCAGTAATAATATTAAAGAAAAAAAAAGTGATGTGATTAAAGAATTTCATGTTATTTTCTGAAAAGCAAAGTCACTCAAACACATCCTTCTGGAAATCTGTGAAGTATTCTTCGAAACATGATTTTGAACAATAATATAACACATACAAGTAGAACTCGGCAACCATTTTTTTAAAATTAATATTTCAAATAATTATCATGAATTAATTTCTTCAAGAACAAAGAATGTTTTGTGCAGTAAGTGATTAGAAAAAATTAGCAAAAAAAAAAAAAAAAAAAAAAAAAATAAATAAAAATTAAATTGGTTCTCCAAGGCAAGGCAATATTTAAGTGAAGAAACTATGCAAAGGATCTTTATTTTGTCCAGGCATTAAAATTGCTTTGTACATCGAAAAGAGAAAATAAAAATAATTTCTATCCTTTAGTTTATCCAATATAACTAAGATTCAGTTACCCAGCATAGAACGAGAACTGCATTTCTTGTTATAGGCAACTGAGACGCAGCTGTGAGCGTGAGATAATCTGATTATGTGTTCTCTTCAGCATGAGGGATTACGACACCTTCTAACGGACATGCTGGCCGAATTGCACTTCTTATCTTGTTCCTTCAACACATAGCATGCATCGTATCCATATTTAGCTGGATGTCTATAGACATCCTGACCGGCTGAGGGGTTAAATATACTTTGGGAATATATATATATATATATATATATATATATATGTCCATGCAGTTAGCCTAGTGACTTTGCATTTCGCAACCATATGCCTGGGGAATGAATGTCCTTGTTCGATTCCTGTCGACGACATGAGGAGCTTAAGGATCTTCCTCAACCATAGCCAGGTTAGCTGGTTTTTCATCCTGCAAGCAGGCAAACCGGCCCCATGAACATGCATGGATTACAGTCATGAACACTACCCTTAGAGGACGCAGCAAGGAGTGATGAACTGGCTGCATTAATTTTGTCATGAACCCCTCATTAGGGGACTCTACCTATCCTAGAGGGATGGATGAGATCAATCAAATATATATATTTTTTTTTTCTGTCCAAGTAAAAAAAAAAAAAATGTGAACGTGTGTGGATTTTGGATAAAGAAATTATGGTAAGTCTAATTATGGATCTTTGTGATGATCACATTTTCTGCAACTGAAGATGTTTTTTTTTTAAAAAAAAATAATAAAATGCTTTTTTAGAAAGGGGAAGGAAGATAAAATCCATCACTAGTAGATAAAATCTTACGTTCAAGAACCACAGTTACTTGAATATAAGATTTTATCTACTAGTGATGAATGTTCATCACCTGTGAATAGAGCACAATTTCTGTTCATATTTCTGCAGTAGTAAAAAATCCAATCACACATTGTGTTAAAAAAACACAAGTTTCTAATACTTTTATAAAATAATCATACACTTTCAATACTGCAACATGATGATGTAAAATTAGTGTGGCATAATAGTTAATCAGGGCAGTGTAGAGTCTGCAGAATGATATAAATATCAACATAGTATGGAAAAGATAATGGGTATTAGTAGTCATGCACTTTAGAATAGAAAGATTAACAGGCTTTGTGCTTTGCTGTTGAAGTTGTATTTCAAGAAATTTATGAAGCTTGATTTGCTGGGGTAGGATGTTGGTGAATAGGTAGTCGAAGTTTGGAGGACATATTGCAAAATAGCTCATATGATTACTTGGTTTTTGAAGAATACACTAACATGCAGATAATATACAAATTCACTATTATTCATTTTTATAAGAATTTGATATGACCATATCTGGTACCCAGATATCTTGGAATAAGGAAATGGAGAGGATCCTGAGACAAGTGACCAAGGTAGCGAGTGGTCTGTGGAATGTTCTCTGCAAGAATAGATTGTGAGTTTATGATATAGAAGTTAGGCAGAAAAGAAGAGATATGATTGAAATGTTTAAATTATTAAAAGGATTTTCTAGGATTGTTAGAAAGAAAAATTTTCGGCATTTAGCTAGAAGGTAAAGAATAAGGATTCTTCTCTGTAAATTGAGCAAGACTAACCAGTCTAGCTCAATTTACAGTAAAAGCTGCAGGATTGGAGTTTTCAGAAGAGTGGTGTATGGGTGGAATTGTTTGTGATATTTGTACCATAAGGTTTCATAAATTAACACAAAAGAGTGAATAATATATTAAAAGCTGTGTTTTTCAAACTTAAAATATCAGGTTAGTGGTATCAGGCATTTGAGTACAAAGTAGAACATGAACAATAGAGCCATTTTATGTTATATATAGGAAAAGCGAAGTTGCTTTTTTTTTCCTCAGTTATTCCTTTAAGTTCTGTGTATAATGTCACACGACTTTTACTGTTTTAAATAACCCATTCTTGTTCTACTGTGTATTCAACTGCCTGATGTCACTGGTTAAAATATATGGCTTTTAAATATGTCATTCACTCTTTTTTCCTTTTGTTAGCATATCAATTTATGTATGAATAGAATGTGTTATTATCACTGTTGTTGATTGCCTTATCAGTGAATGCATTCAGGGAGAGCTACAATAAGTATTATGTGGATAGTCTGGGCCTCCCAGTATGTCTTCAGACTCCATGAAAATTCCCATTAATAATATTAGATCATTCATAATACAGCAAAACCTTGTGCATTTTAAACATTTAGCCACATAAAAGAATGTGAATCATTATATGGACAGAACACCACTACAAATTACTGAAACTCAGCAATTTTGCCTAGTGATGTCAAAAGTTAGTTCCCCCTGAGTGTGATGTCTGGGTATTAAGTTATATTGCAGTAGGCTCCTTAAATGTTTGCTGCTGATTTGAAGGTTGTTACATTTTAATCTATTGAATCTTAATTGCCATTTCTCCTAATTTCTCAGGCATATTTAAAGAGTGATGATGATGAGCAAGCAGCAATCTTCGGGCATATTTAAAGAGGATATTTCCCTGTGGAAATATCCTCTTTAAATATGCCCGAAGATTGCTGCTTGCTCATCATCATTGTTAGCTGCCTTTCTTTGCTTCTGCTGATTTTGGCATTACCATTTTCTGCTGTACTTCCAAAGGGTTATTACTGACTTCCTATCAACAATTTCCTATCAAATTAAACTGTTATTTGTCAGTCTTACATTCATTTATTCATTCTAAAGCTAATACTACTAACTGTATCAAATTACTCAGATTTTGGTCTTATGCAGATCTTTGTCTGCGAGCTATTCTGGCATTAAATACCTATGTTGCTAATGCTTTCTCTTTTGTTCTGTTTAAGTAACTCACCCACTTTAGATTAGCTGTTCACACATTGAATCCTAATGACCTCAAATTTCTATAGTATGTTTCTCTTATGTACACTTAACTATGCAAATTGTATATACATATATAAGTAATGGTTTGAACACTATCTTGTATACTGTTTAATGTTTTAGTTGATTTCTCTCATATGCCATATAAACTGGCTCTCCATTATCCCAGTTTGCTATCTTCACTAAAAAAAATTTTAATTTTTTTTTTATTCTTTTTTTATTCTGTTGGTTTTTTCATTGAGAAATTTTTTAAAAATGTATGTTAATAATATGCCAGCCTGGCTGGCCGAGTGCTTAGCATATCCGTTCTCCAGCCAAAAGGCTGTGCGTTCGATTCCTGCCGTGGGCATGGATGTTTGTGTTTGTCTGTGGAAAAACTAGTGGTGGTGGTCTGTGGTAGATGCCGTTGGTGTAGTTGTGTCAGTTGGTGGGTTGAGTGGTGGAGACAGAGTTGTAGAGCAGGTGTCCTCACTCGATGAGTCTATGGACTCCCTGGAGGTGTCTAATAATAATAATAATTATTATTTTTTTGTAAGTGGGTGAGATAGACTGCATCATGTAGACTTAAATAAAACTGTTATATAGGATAAACTGTATATTGTTGGTATGGCACCCACTTGTAGCAGAAGAGTGGCAGCCAAGATGCCTTTGTTGGGCAGGCTAAATTTCATGATTTTTTCCAGTGTAGAATTTGTGAGACATTGGTTGCAAAAGTTAAAAGATCTGTGGAAGAAGAGTGAAATGGGTGTAATAAATGTTTTCAGAGTGAGTGCAGAGAGAATGAATTATGTGATAAATAGAGTGGAGAGTGTTAAAAGAAGACTGAAAACTGTAAATATCAGTAATAATACTGAAAGTACAGTGGGGGAAGTGCAGGTGAACATAGAAGACCTGAATAAAGAAATAGTGTGCTTGCATGTGGTCTTTCACAGGACAGAACACATGATTGAAAAGCTGTAAAAACACCAAGAAATTGGTCAAACTGTTTAATGTTTTAGTTGATTTCTCTCATATGCCATATAAACTGGCTCTCCAGAGAGAAATACAAGAAGTTTGAAGCAAAAGAGAAGAGTGCATGAATAAATGAGAGAAAGAGCATAACATAATTTTTTATGGTGATTCCATTTCATAAAAGTGCTACAAAATCTTTCCCTAGTACAAAAATTAATATTAGTAATGCTGTCAGAATGCATAACTGGAAGGTGAAAAAATTTTCACCTTCCAGTTATGCATTCTGAAAAGTATTGTAAGAGGAACATGTAGAGTTATTGGAAGAAGTGAAAAGTGTGAGGGTGAATTTTGTAAGTCTGCAACTATGCTGTCATAGAGATGAACTGAAAAGGAGAGGAACAATAGGCAATGAATCAGTACACAGGTTGTGCAGAAGGAATTATGCAGAGTTTGCCAACCTATGGCCTGAGCCTGAGTTTGGATGGAAAGATATGTACAGTGCTGATGGACTGCACTTAAATTTCGAGTTGTGTCTAGAGAAGGCTTTATTCACTGTGAGTGTGAAGTATAGTCAGAATATAGGGTGGATGCAGGCAAGTGTGTGTGTGTGTGTGTGTGTGTGTGTGTGTGTGTGTGTGTGTGTGTGTGTGTGTGTGTGAAGGCACCCTTGACGTGAATCAGTGCTTGAACAAAAATTGAGGGATCTGGTCTTGGGCTACGATATCAAAAGAAAATAGTCAATAGAATGTAAAGGTTGTAGGTGGAGATTAAGGGGATGCTACAGTTTCTAAATACTAATGCTAGAAGTATCAGGAATAACAGATTTTGGCATTGGTTAGTGCAACCTTACCATAAGTTATAGGCATTAGTGTGAATTGGCTAACAACAGATGATGTAGTTACAGAGATAGAATGTGATGGATTTAGTATTTTCAGGGAGGATAGTGCAGACAGGATGGGAGTGTGTGTGTTGGGGGGGGGGTACTGCTGTTAGCAGATGAATTGCTGCCAACAAGAGTAGGAGTCATTCAAGCAAATGTTTGCTCTTTTAAGTCAATCTGGTGCAAGATTGAAGCCAGTCGGGCAAAATATAAAATTGCATTGATTGTACTAATCTGCTAATACAGATTAGTACAATGAATGCAAATTGAGTAATTACTGTGGGGATCTTCAACTTCAGAGACATAGATTGGAAGAAGGAAATTCATACACTTACTGAGAGATGATTACCTGAAGCAGAATGTGATGGAGAGGACTCAAGGTATAAGAGTGTTGGTTCTAGTTAAGGGATCAGAAGACCAGTCCATAACTAAGATAACTACGTTGCTTCTAATTGGGGAAAGTGATCATGTTGTCTTGACTTGGGAGGCAGTAACAAAATGTGGAAATTACAGTTAAGAAGATGTATATGGAATTACAAGATGGGTGATTATGATACACTTAAGAGACAACTTGAAGCAGTACCATGGCATAGAGATCTGCAAGGAAAGGTTGCTCACAGTGCATGGCAAATAATTGTCATTGGTAGTGTGGATTTGAGTGGTGGAGACAGAGAGTTGTGGAGTTGGTGCCCTCCCTCTATGAGTCTTTGGACTCCCTGTTACTTAATAATAATAATCAAGGGGTATCTGGTGGAAGCAATATCAGTGTATACCCAAGTCAGGAGGATAAATTGGGTGGGAGCTAGTGGGAAGTATTATTAAGCATGAGCTGAAAAAAATAAAATAGAATTTTGTATAAGGAAAAAGGTGACTAAGCATGATAAGAAAGGAATAATCAGATTATGAGAAAAAATTAGCTGAGCAGGCAAGAGGAAACCCAGAGTTTTTTTCATTATGTGGCATGCAGGAGGATATTGTGGAAGGATAACAAATGCAGATGGTAGAGAGGTAATGGAGGCAGCCATAATGGTTGAGCTACTGAGTGACCACTTTACATGTGTGTTATCAAAATATATTTTATTATATTATCTAGATGGTAGATGTCTTCCCATTGCTCATAATCATTTCCCTAGTATGGTAGCATACCAGCCATATGGCTGAGCAAATAGGATAGATGTCTTCCATCAGCTAGTAGAATATTGCCACATTGCTTAATAGAGACCTGAAGTGGCTGGAGCCATGTTTGGTCACTGGAGCAAGTTTCTGTTTTTCCGTTTCTGTCCCCTCTGCCACACTTCCCACATGCAGTGAGAGTGATACCTTCAATGACATAGCAATCTCACTGTAAGGGGGGGGGGGGGGGCTGGATCCTTCACCCATTCCGAGGTTACAGCAGAAAAATGGTTCTGCAGACTGGCCGTACATGGGACTGAACCAGTTAGTAACAAATCTCGAGGCTTCCCAATCTAGTGTCAAATCCTATAACCACATATTTTGCTAATTAGTGATTGGAGGGAGACCAAATACTGTGGCTGCAGGGGAAACTGTCGAGGCCACCAATGGACAGTAGACCGAGTTCACTCTGTGTGGATGATATGTTTGTGAGTCTGCCACTTCTCACTGTATACTTCATTTCCTATTTCTCCTCCTCACAAAATATAATGAACCACAACTCAAAGAAATGCAATTTTATTGCAGATCTCAAAAATTTTATAATAAAAAATTGTTGAAAAAATTCATGAAAAATCCACCCCAAAAACCTTGAAAATCCAATCTAGTTTAAAAAAAAAAAAAAAAAAAAAACCCTCATCCATTTCACCAACATATAGAGTTTAAACAGCATTACAAACAATGTGCACCATCATCTAAACCAAAAGTTGCACTCAACAGTATGAGCTATGGGCACTGAAATCTCAACTTTCTGCAGTCGAAATACCCTAATAGTGAGGTCATCCTTCTTGGGAGATTTCAGTGCCCATAGCTCATACTGGTTTCCCTTCTCCAGTATCACCAATCAAGCAGGCAGGAATACCGAGTTGTTTGCCATCAGCAATGACCTATCAGATCGTCAGTTTTCTTACCAGAATATCTGACAATCCCCTCCAATTTGCCAGCATACACTTGATCTCATCCTAACAAGCTCTCCTTCTAAGTATACTGTGGTTGTCAGTTCTCCTCTTGGCAACTCTGATCATAACCTCATACAAGCCTCTTTTGCCACTGACCAACCTTCACCCCCCTCCCCCATCCAGTTCGCAGTCTCATGTTCTTTGGCAGTACAAGGGTGTCAACTGGGAAAATCCCTCTATGGCTTCTATTCCACCTTCTCATGGTCTGACTACTTCAGTTCTTCTGATCCAAACACCTGTTGAGACCAAATAACAGAAATCATCCTCACAGGAATGAAGGCTTTCATCCTTTATTCCACTTCAAATTCTCATAAAAAAATGTGCCAGTGCTGTAAAGGAAGAATCCTGTGCTTACCACAAATGGCTCAAGACCAAAACTCCAGTTGCTCACACTGCATATACTGCAGCCCATAACAGTTATAAAAATATCATCACGAAGTTCAAGACTTTTAAAGGTCCCAATGTTGCAGACTTTCCCCCTGCCCAAACGGCAGTTGCTCTTTCTGGTCCCTTGCCACGACTTCTGCCCACACAGATTTTGACCATTCTCACATCTGGATGGTACTGTAGTTAACTCATCTAAAGACAAGGCCAACTTACTGGCATCACTCTTCTCTTCCAATTCCCGCATGTGACCTGGGCAAAGTTTCCTCCACTCCATGAACAGCTCTCTTCACATCACCCAGTCTTCTGACAAAAACGAAATCTGAAGAATCCTTAATAACCTGAACATGAACACAAACAATTCATCTGGTCCTGATAATATCCCGCCTATTGTGGCCAAGAACTAACCCCTATCAAAAAAGATGATAAAAGTCAATCAACAAACTACCATCCAGTTGCACTCACTTCTGTTCTCTCTAAAATTATGGAGCAGGTCATCAATAACCAAATCTTGAACCACCCAGAGACATAACCAACTAATCAGTGACCAGCAGTATGGATTCTGCCACTCGTGACTACAGCTGATCTTCTTACTATCACCACCCATCTGGACTCAAGCCATGGAAAATTTGGAGAAACTCATGGTTGGCTTCGACATTTCAAGGACATTTGATTAGGTTTGGCACAGGGGCCAACTTAGCAAACTGCTATCCTATGGTCTGCCTTCCACACTGCAACTGTGGATCGCTAACTTTCTCACTGTAAATTGCTTGGCTCCCACTGATAAGACCTTAATAAAAGTCGAAACTGATCTGGGTATTGACCCTTCCCATAATTCACTGCATTATACATATCTGTAAGGATATGTGGTTTGGATTATGGGATACTAAGGCATGTGATGTGAAGTCATTAGCCTCTACATATGAGTTGCCAAGTCATGAAGTTACTTCACATGTACCAAGAATATAATTTCTTGCCCTTTAATTTCTTGTATAAGCAAGTGGAAAAACTTTCAACAGCTTTCTCACTGGGCACTCACTATATGTCATGGTGGACGGTTTCCTCACCTCAGATTTCCCCTCCAATGCAGGAATACCCCAGGGTTCTGTTCTTTCATGCACTCTCTTCCTCTTGTATATAAATGACCTGCTTTCACAGACTTCCAATCCTATCCATAGCTTTGCTGATGACAGTACATGCCATTCGTCCCTTTCAGTTGACAAACCTTGTAGTTCTCAAGTATTAGAATTCTGAAGATCTATCACGAACTGCAATCTGAACCCAGACCTCTTAAATGTTTCCCAGTGGGGCAAGAATGACCTTGTAAACTTCAATGCCACCAAAACTCAGTCCTATCCACTCTCTTGAAAAAAAGAGCTTACATCCCTCTCTCTTACTTCAGTAATTTTGAAAAAATCCACACACAATCAGATTTCTCTTCTTGGACTGACCTGCACCTTTAATCTTTCCTGTAATAACCACATTTCAACTATAGTTTCTGCAGCTACGAAAAAACTTGGTGTACTTTTTCACACAATACACTCCATCACAACTCCATAGCTTCTAAGTATAAAAATCCCAAATCTGCACAGCCAAGGAATACTTCTCCCAAAATCCTCTCTGAAATTGCTCAGTTCTATCAAGAAGAGGACTACCTGGCTAATTAATGAGCTCTCTCTCACAGACATTCAGTTTCTGCCTTGTACTGGAAAATCTTGCTTATCGTGAATTTGATATGCACAATAATCAGTTAGTGCGATTGAATGAAACGATACTATTTCTCGCTTTAAGCGAATGATTAATCAGTTAACACGATTTTTTTACGTTACGCGAAATTTTTTGTCGCCAATCTGCACTGCAGCAAGCTCAAAAGTTGGAAGTCATTAAGAGACATGAAAGTGGCACTAGTAATACAATGATTGTGCAAGACCTGGCATACAGTGAGTCTACAGTTTGGACTACATTAAATAAGAGCAAAGAATAAGGAAAATTTGCTTCTTTAAGCATGCATATTATGCGAAATAGAAGCCATTTAATGACGAGATGGAGTGTCTTCTATCACAGTGGATTGAGGATTATAACCAAAGAAGAATACTTCTTAGTACATGGAATATTCAGGCAAAAACTCTCAATATTTTTACCTTATTGGAAGAGACCAAATTTTGAGAGTAATCTGAAAGCTTTGCTGTGAGTTTAGGATGGTTTGACTGTTTTAAAGATCGAACAGGACTGCATAACGTAAGAACTGAGGAATCTGCTAGTGCTAAAAAGATTCTGCTGCCAAGTTTTCTGAAGTATTACAAAGGATAATTCAGGAGAGTGATTATGACAATTGACAAATATTCATTGGCGATGAGATTGGTCCCTTTTGGAAGTGTATGCCAATAAAAACTTTTCTAGCTAAAACCGAAGCATCTCAAAAAGGATACAGAGTACCTAAAGATCGTCTTATGCTTTTATTAGGAGGCAATGCAGAAGGTGACTTAAACTGAAGCCTATGTTAGTTTATTGTGTGCAAAACCCAAGATCTAACATTGCTGAAGAAATCAGCACAATTAGAAGAGAATTTGGATTTAATATACTGGATAATGAAGATATAAGAAACTTGCTCAATTTTCATTCAGAACATTTAAGCGAAAAGGAGTGCAAACAAGAAAAGAATGTTACAACTAAGAAGCTAACTGCAACTTTAGCTAGTTTTTAGTCACATTGAGTATGCTGAGGAAATAATTTTTGATGCTGATCCTGATGTGGAATGAAGCTTCGAAGTCCACTGAAATCTTGATAAAGCAGTCGCCAATTATACAGAATTGCATAACAAGATGAAAAAGTTGAACACGATTCAAACATCTTTGCTTGATTTTTATTAACTTTGGTGATTTTTATTCTATAATGTAGCTTATACATTTTTTTCTTCAAATTTATGCTAACTGATGGGTGAATTATAATTATTCCTATTGTTTATTGTATTTGCTTAACACAATTTTGCTTAGTGCACATTAATTGTATTAATTGATCATATTAAGCAAAGTTTTCCTGTACCTCTTCTACAGATACTTTCATGGACAGTGCTCTGCTGAATTGACCACTATTATTCCTCCACTCTCCAAAATCATTAGAAGAGCTACTGCTAACTAACACCCTTTTACAGTCCATCTTGAAACTCACCGAACCAACTTCACTGCTTCCTCTTTCATTCCATTTAGCTGAATTTTAGCATTTTAGCATTCCATTTAGCATTAAATCATTTGCTTGAACGTCAGCTGTTCAAGCAAAACAGGAACAGATTCCCTCTTCTATTCCTCTTGACCACACATGGCACTGATGCACCTATAGGTCTTGTTGTCTTTTGTGTGTAGATCAAATATTAAAAAAAAATAACAACAGAAACATTGAAGTAAACAGAGAGGTAACAGCGACAGATGAAATTGAGCTACTGAGTGACTATTTTGCAGTGGCTTCCTATTGATGCTTCCTATAATGTATATTTGAAACTATTGAGAAATAACATAAAAGTTTTGTTTATTTATCCATGAAGCAAATCATGTCAAGTAATTTTGCTATTTCATTGATAAATTTTAAATGTTTATATGATATTTGATGTATCAAATAGAAATAATGTTATTTATTTACTTGCATTATTTAGGGGTTTGTTAAAGTGGTGAAGAATAAAGCATACTTCAAGAGATTTCAAGTTAAATTTAGGAGGAGAAGAGGTAGGTAGTTTTGTTATTTCATTTTCAGCTAAACAGTATGTATTTGTTTTTTTAGCACTTTCATTCCAGAAAGTAAGTCATCTTGTGTTGAATCTGTTCTCTTAAGTATAGTACGCCCACAGATACAAGACTCTTCGACACTTCTGCCCATGTCAACAGAAGGAGAATCCATTCCGATAATAGGGTAATCAATCCGTATTGTGGGATGAGTTGTTTATTATTACACATCGGAAAATTGACTTCTCTCTTATGATCATTGTAGATTTTAAAGTAGTAACTATTTTGCTTGTATAACAGTTGGAAAATTTTACCTATAAATTATGTGATTTCGCTTGTTGCCCAATTCGTTTATCACCTTATTTCTTTCTCCCCTTCAACATGAATTGACTCTTCTTGGCAGTCTTCCAATGAGAGCTCTTCTTCTGTGGTCATATTATAGGTAGGCAGTGCATGCTTTACATAGAAACTAATCTATGCAGAAAGTAGAAAAAAAGCAGTAATTAATAGAATTTTTATATTTGGATGATAATAATTACTAGCTTGAGAAAACTGCAAAGATATCAAAGAACTAAATAGTAGCAATCCAGCTATGTTACCTCCAATTATTGGGGGGGAAGTGATCATGTAGTCTTGACCTGGAAGATTGCTAGACATGCAGAATTTTCTCTAAAGAAGGGATGTTTTTGGAATTACGAAGCAGGTGAGTATGACAAGCTTGAGGGATCAGCTTTCAGCAGTGCCATGGCATAAGAATTTGAAGAGAAGCAATGTTGGTAGTGCATGGGATATGGTCAAGTAATGTTTGAAGAAAGCAATATCAGACCATATACTCAGAAGGATAAATCAAGTAGGAGTTAGATGGATGAATAGCATCATTAAGCAGGAGTTGTAGGCATAACTTGTGGAGGGAATACAGGTAACTCTCGTATGACACGGTTTCGATATAATGCGGTCTGCAAATGTATTAACTTTTTATCTTTTCATATATTTTTCACTATGTGACTTAAAAATCAAATTTTATCTTCATTAAATTTGCGTCTGTCTGTATTGCACATGTAGTTATAAGCAGCGAATTTATATTAGGGAAAATACCCTTTATTATTATACATTATACATATATGCTGTACATTATACATAATGATGCACATTATGATAATGACGTACTTCAATTGCTTATAAATTGCTGTATAAAGTATTTCTTGTTCAAAATTGTCTTCGTTTCTGCCAGGAAATCACATTAAAAGTCATAAGTGTGTTAATCTCAAGCTGAGCACTTTATTTTTTGGTGAGTTACATACAATATGTATTGTTTTTTTTTTATGTAAAAATTAATTTTTATAGTAATGCCACTTAGAGGGCTTTTGCGATATGGTTGAAAACAAAATTAGTGAATTAATTGATGGGGAAACACATTTAAATGAGGAGGAACTGGTACAATTAATAGATGACATCGAACCAAATGGAGGAGAAGTTCTGCAGAAGATTCTGATTGGGATGAATCTTGTTAAAGAATTCAGTTTAAAGAAATTAGAATTATAGGACTTGGCACGAAAGTTAGGAAGCTTTTTTTTATGGATAATGATCCCTCAATGGAGAGCTTCAGAAAATTCACGAGACAATTGGATATTTGTTTAGCTCTTAGATATTTGTTTTGACTGCTAATAGACTACTGTTGACCAGATGCCTTACCGGTTAACACATCTTTTGTATGGTATGTATGTATACTTATTATATTCCTGCAATAATAAGAAAATCATAAGGAAGTGAAAATACATTTACAAAAATGTGCTATATTTATCAATACCATAAGTTTACATCTTTTACAAGATGAATCATATATTGGTCAATACCTACATCAGTTTTGTCTTATATGATGCTAAACACTGGACATCAAAAATGAAAAGGTAATGTGAAAATAAATTCATATTTATTTACAGGTATAATGATTCTGCATTGATAACAAAGAAGCATTAATATGATTGCTTCATGGTAGTCTAGTGCAGTGTTTCTCAAGGTCTGCAGGCAGACTTAAATTAATTAAATATATATTTTTTAATTATCTAAACAAATTAAAATTGAATAAGTAAAAATTATTGAAATCAAATGGAGACCTAAAAAAAACAACAATAAATATTGTCAATGTTCAGAGAACAATATTCAATTGTCAATGTTCAAAAACAATAAAACTATATTGTTGTTCACTTCACCTTTTTTATTATTTGTCATTCTGCTGCTAAATTTGTAGCAGCAGAATGACAAAAAGAGTGGTGAAGTGAACAATAATATAGTTTTATTGCTTCTGCCTTCCCCTGCTGTTTTTTTTTTTTTTTTTTTTTTTTTTTTTTTTTTTTTCAGATTTGAAGTGAACATGTGTTATCCACATTTCAACCAATGGCTTGTTTATTGATTTTTATTATTGAAGGTTTCCCTCCTTCAACCAAGGCTCAGTATATCTTGAGAAGTGCTAAGTGATACTTGGACAAAGTGTCCTGAGTTAACCCCAATATTATATATTTATATATATTTTTCAGAAATGTTTTTTAATAATGGAAAAGTGGCTTAGAACTAGGACCTTGAAAAGAAGGGCAAATGAAACAGGTGATGCTAACCCTAATTGCAATACAAGTGTTGTACTGGCGAGTAAATCTGATACTATTAAAGAAGAAAAAACAAGCAGTTCAAAGAAAAATACAATAGGAAATATAACAGTTTATATTTGGAATTCGGGTTTACTTGGTGTGGAGATGAAAGTGAATAGAAACCTCAATGTGTTATGATGTGTTGTCAAACGAGTGCATGAAACCTGCAAAACTCCGACATTTAGAAGCTAAACATTGTGATGTGAAAAATCCTATCTCTTAAATTTGGGCACAGCGAAAACAGGGAAACCTCATTTTATCAGGGAAAATTTGCTACTTCTAGCTATTAAAGATGTGGTAAAAACAATATTTGGCAACAACTTACTAAAAGATGTTTATTTGATTCCTCTTTCAAATGACACTGTCGGTCGCAGAATTAATGATATGGCAGATGATATAGAATCTCAGTTAATCGAAAGAGTTAAGAACAGCCTTTATTATGCTATAAATAGACGGAACACAAAATGTGAGGCTAATCTTGAATGGCAGGCGGTCTCAAGTAGAGTGATATGACCAAATATGAGAATGGGAAACTGAACAATCAGACTTATTTGTGCCTATGGTCCCATAGAAGGGTCTACTAAGGTAGAAGTGGAGGAATTTTTTGAGGCTTTAGAAAAAGCATCTGACACAATGAAAAAGGAAAAGTTGGTCATTGTTGGGGATCTAAATAGCAGATTAGGAAGTGATTGTGAGACATACAAAAATATTTTGGGAAAATTTGGACAAAAGAGCAAAGCTAATAATAATGGCAAATATCTGTTGGATTTCTGCTCAGGACATGGAATGGTTATTACTAACACCATGTTCCAACATAAAAATGCGCAAAAATTCACATGGAGAGAAGAGGCAAGGAATAAGAAAAGTCTCATTGACTGTTATTGTTGAGAGTGATGTTTTCTCCCTGGTCCAGGACACCAGAGTGTACAGAGGATTTGAAATTGGAAGCAATCAGTATTTAGTCATGAGCAGGATAAAATTGAATTTCATATTGAAAACAATAACATGTAAGAAAGTTTTAAAGCGAATAAAAGTTGAACAGCTCTCAGATGTGAATTGTAGACTAAAATACACAAAGATTATTGAAGAAAAAATAAAAGAGTTTGAGAACAGGAATCAAGCCTTGGAGATTCAGTGGCAAACGCTGAAGAAAACATTGATTGATTCTACCAGAGAGGCATGTGGTGAGGTTATCTGCAAGGATAAAAAAATCAGAACTCCCTGGTGGACACAGGAAGTTAAAGAGGTAGTGAAGGAAAAGAAGAAAGCATATCAAAAGTTCCTGTCAAATTCCTGTCAAAAGCTTGTGCTCTTAGAGAATACAGAGACAAATGCGAGAATGCTAAACAGTGTGTAAAACTTGCTAAACAAAAGTCATGGGAGGAGTTTGGCAAGAATATAGAAAATAAATATCAAGGTGGTGGTAAGATATTCTGGAGGTTGTTGAAGAAGCTTAGAATTGGAGGAAAGAGTGCTGTAAAAGGAGTTAGAGATGATAAAGGTAATAACATGAAAACGGGAGAAAAAGATATCCTTGAAGTATGGAGTAATTACTTTGAAAAACTGCTAAATGAAACAAGCAGTGATGACAGCACAGTGGTAAAAAACACTGACCAGGCATACAGTCAGGAATACATATCCATACTTGAAGTAGAAAAATCCATCAAAGGCTTGAAATGTGGAAAGGCAGCAGGGTAGATGATGTTCGACCAGAAATGCTGAAGTATGGCAGTATAAGAGTCTTACAGTGGCTGCACTGCATAGTTCAGAAAGCCTGGACAGAGGGACGAATTCCTGATGATTGGAGTAGAGCTCTCATAGTACCCATATATAAAAAGGGAAATAAAACTGAATGTGAGAATTACAGAGGTATTTCCCTACTGATTGTTCCTGGGAAGATCTATGCAAGTATACTTGAGAAACTGTTGAGAAGAATTCTGGAAGAAAAGCTTGGTGAAGTACAAGCTGGATTCAGGCCAAATAGAGGCTGTCAGGATCAGATTTTCACTTTACGACAAATAGTCGAGAAAGCATGGGAATATAACAGAGATCTGTATTTAAGTTTTGTTGATTTGGAAAATGCATATGACAATGTGCCAAGAGAGAAGCTATTCAATATGCTACAGTTATATGGTCTCATTGGGGCATTATATCAAGCAATAGTTAGTCTTTATTTGAGTTGTAAGTCAGCAGTTAGAATTGAAGGAAGTACAGGAAGATGGTTTAATGTTAAATCTGGTGTGAGACAAGGATGTACATTATCCCCTCTGTTATTCATTATCTATATGGATCACATTATGAAGGAAAGTGGTATTAAACATGATATCAAAATTGGAGATGTTAATGTCAGCTCTTTGCTTTATGCGGATGATGTTATATTTCTAAATAAATCCGCTATAAGTCTTCAAGATTCTCTGACTGAATTGAATAGCTCTAGTAATAGATATGGTATGAAAGTCAGCAATAAAAAGACAAAGACAATGAAAATAGGGAGAATCATTGAAAATGTCAACTGAGTTGTGAATGGAAAACCTGTGGAACGAGTGAAACATTTCAGCTACTTAGGCACGATTTTTACTGAAGATGGTAAATTAAATATGGAAATAGACGACAGAATCAACAAAGCTGGTATTGTAGGAAGTCAACTGCATAAATTCATATGGAATAAAAGAGAAGTTAGTTGGAACACTAGATTAGCTATATACAAGACAGTGTTCAAACCAGTTGTAACTTATGGATTTGAGAGCTGGGTCAGAAGTAAAACACTTGACCAAAGACTAGAGACCGCAGATATGAAAGTCCTGAGAAAGATTATAGGCATGAACAGATGGCATCAATGGCAAAATCATATTAAAAACGAGGATATTAGGAAAGAACTTCACATTGTCAACATCCAGGAATGCATTAGCAGAGCTAATCTCAGGTGGTATGGTCACTTAAACAGAATGGGCAAAGAAAGATTAGCAAAACAAGTGTTCTCTGCCAGGTTGGCAGCAAAACGACCCAGAGGAAGACCATGATGTAGGTGGGTTGATACGGTACAAAGTGCCTTAGAGAAGAGAAATATAACATCTGATAATATTGGAGTCTCGACAAGTAACAGACTGATTTGGAGGAAAATTGTAGATTGGAAGTTAGTAATGATGTAATTTTTTCATGTAGTACTATCATATCCTTTACACCCCTTGAGGGTACACGGCAGGAATTTGGTGATGATGATGATGACATAATTCTGATTTTGCATCGCTCCTTGTTGACGAAGCATGGTTATCAACACTATCCTATCTTTCAGACATTTTTTCGAAATTAAATGAACTAAATCTCTCCCTTCAGGAAAATTCTTTAACTGTTCTTGATGCCTACGACAAAATAAAGGCATTCGAGAAAAAGCTGGTTTTATGGATTAATTATGTAAAAGACAGAACAATTTGCACCTTTTCCAGCATTGGAATCCTTTTTAGTGGAAAATGATATTTTTGTTGTTTCTGAGTTTCTGGAAAGGGTTTGTGACCACCTCAAAAATCTGAAACGGAATTTTGAAAATATTTTCCGAATAACTTTTATAAGAAATTTCTGTGTGTTCACGAACCATTTCAGGCTTGCAGTCACGTGAACGACCTTTTGTTATCGAAAATAGAACGGTTAATTGAGCTTTCAAATGACAGTGGACTTAAAGCAATTCCGTGATCTTGGTTTGGCTCGATTTTGGATCTCACCTTCAGTAAGAAGTGAATTTCCCAGATTATCTGAAGAGGCATTGAAAATCGTCATGCAGTTCTCTACAATCTATCTTTCAAATAAATAAATTTCATGTGATGATACTTTATTCCCCCTTTTTATGGGAGTTCACTGTACCATCTAGCCCCCCCCCCCCAAATTTTATCTGGGCTCCAGGACCGGCATAGGCTGACGAATCAGACCTATGGCTGGGTCAGTGTTCCTGTCTGTAATCCATGTGTGTCCTTGGACCAGTTTGTCTGCTTGCAGGATGAAAAACACCAGATAAACTGGTGACAAAAACCCTGATGTCCATGCCCAAGACTAGTTATCTTGGCTATGGCTGAGGAAGATCCTTAAGCTCCTCATGTCGTTGACGGGAATAGAATCTCGGACACTCCTTCCCACAGGCATATGGTTGCGAAGCGCAAAGCCACTAGGCTAACCGGTCGGATGCTCCTTCAAATAAAAACAAAATACAGAAATCGTCGAAGACGATTTCTGTATTTCTGTGCTGATCTTCGACTGAATTTGACCAATATTGAGCCAGATATCCAGCAACTCTGCAAGGGCCGAGAAGCTCAACCATCTCCTTAAAAGTAAGTAGTAACATAATTAGATCATATTATTTATTTGTCTAATAAAAATTAATACTGTTCAATGATGATACACTTTTAATCGTTTACTTCCAATTTAATTATGTTTCCATACGTATTCAAAACATGCTTTTAAATTTATTATGTTATTAAATGGCACAGTTTATCCGAAATGTTGGTAATTCCTACTTAGGTTTTTTAAAAAATTACGAAAAGTCAAAATGACATATAGGGAAATAAATTAAAAACCCTGTTTATTTTTGTAGTAAATCTTTAATTCCAACATTCTAAAATGTTATTTTTCTTGCTTTTCTGTTTGCAAAATCATCGATGATATTGTCGAAGTCTGTTGAAAAAGTCATCACTCAGTTGCTGTTTTATAGACAGTAAGGCAAAATTTCTTAAACACCAAAAGAGTGCTGCCTGGGGCTCATCACCCCCCCCCCTCCCCCAGCTATGCCTCTGTTACTTAGTGCTCCGTAGTTACTGGTCCTTGATCTTAGAAAGGTTGAGAAACACTGGTCTAGTGCAATTGATATGATTGCTTCATGGTAGCCTAGTCTATGCACTAATGAATGAATGATAAAATTTTTATGCTAATTAATTAATTTAACTAATAGTTAATTTTATGCAGTTATCATTTAGCTCTGCATCTTTACATTTGTTTACATTTCTCTCAACTTCAAATGGCTATGTATGTTCTGTAAGTGTTTGTGTGTGAAAGTTTTGATAAATTTTACCTTTTTATAATAGAATTGTGTATATTTTGTGATAGTAAATAATAAATTAGAATAGTATCTGCATACCTAACTTTTTTTTTTGATTACATAAATTAAGGGGATATTAAATCCCACATAGTTTTAAAACCGAATAAGAAACTCAAAGATTGTAATCAGAGAGTTTCTTGCTGAATATAGTAAACTATAAAGTATCGGCGAACACTTAGCGTGAGCTAATGCAAGTGACCCTAGTACGTAGTGCAATACCGGACGACTCGTTGCAAAGGTGGGGAAAGTTCAGATTGCTATTCTTAGGTATTTTCCATAATGTAAAAACACATTTCCTATAAAATGTATGTTGTTATTACATTATGGAGGGAGGTCACTACCCAGACCAGTTTCAGCCTTTTTTGAGGCTTCATCAGTGAGTAGCTAGACCTAATACCAAAGTGTATAGCAAAAAGAACTTATATACTCTGCAATACGAGTTTCCAAACAGGTGCAACCATTAAGTTACTTAAGTATAAAGAGCTAATAAGCTTCATTTCGGCAATGAAAACATTACATAAGGGGATATTAAATCCCACATAGTTTTAAAACCGAATAAGAAACTCAAAGATTGGAATCTGAGAGTTTCTTGCCGAATATAGTAAACTATAAAGTATCGGCGAACACTTAGCGTGAGCTAATGCAAGTGACCCTAGTACGTAGTACAATACCGGACAACTCGTTGCAAAGGTGGGGAAAGTTCAGATCGCTATTCTTAGGTATTTTCCATAATGTAAAAACACATTTCCTAGGAAACGTATGCTGTTATTATGTTATGGAGGGAGGTCACTACCCAGACCGGTTTCAGTTTGAGGCTTCATCAGTGAGTAGCTAGAAAAGAACTTTTTTTTTTTGATATTTCTAAGCTACATGGATCATCTGCGAGTTTTTTTTTTTCAAATTGTTCAATCCAAAAAAAATTTCCAATATATTTATTCAAAAAAAAAAAAAAAAAAACGTGTATAAGTGGACCTGCGCAGTTCAAACCTGTTCTTCAAGAGTGAACTGTATTTCCATCCCTTATAATCAAGATACATCAGAAAAGATAGGTAAAAGTCTCTACACAATCTCCCTTCTACTTTCAAACTGCACATTGCATCATGGAATGTATAAAGTTCCTTGTTCCCACAGCTCATAAAGGGCACTTGTTACGACATTAATTCATTTTCAGTTACATTTGAAATGTTTCTACAACTGTTTAAACACAGCATTTAAATGTAGTTATATACAGCTATATTTGTTGAAATTGAGAGAATGCTTTATAGCTGATGCTGAATCCAAAAATAGTCTCTTAGACCTATAGTGACTTCTGTGCAACATATCTATCTGGTGACATCTATCTCGAAGAACATAAAATCTACATCTGCAGTTATCTGTAAGGCAAGTCAGGACAAGGAGACCATGTTCTTAATACGCCTTCACACATGATCAAATGGAAAAAGACTTCTTTGCTGCACACAAGTCGATATAGGTCTGAGAGACTTTTTAGAATCGGCATCAGCTATGAAGCACTCTCCCCAACCTTAATAAATAGAAATACATTAATTTGCAAAGATTTGAGAGACTGTCATTCTAAGACCACACTTACACTGACTTTTCTGAATTAATATCCTTTTTTATGCCCCTAGAGACACTTTAGTACATTATTTTCACTTCAGTTACAATTTGAATTGTTTCTGCAGCTAAGTGATATTTACAACATTTCTAATTTTGTGCTCTGAGGATACTAGTTGGAATTCCAGCAAAATATAAGTTCAATAAATTAACTGTTTTCCCTCAAGTGTTGTTTATACCATGATGCACTGTCAATGAATTCTAAAGGCATAATTTGAGCTACTGAAGACTCCACTTATTAAGACTAACATTATGTGACTGAACTGATAGTAAAAAAAATACTTAATTCTTCCAATGAACATATCACTAAGTGCGGCAATTTCTCAGTGGGTGCCTATCAACAACTGGTGTAAAAAAACAAAACAAAATTGACTGAGTTTAATTACTAAATAAAAGTGAAAGACTATTTTGGAAACATAGTTATAGTTATTAATTATATTTCTCGGTAGTATAGTGGTTAGTATTCCTGCCTGTCACGCATGAGACCTAGGTTCAATTCCCTGCCGGGGAGTGATTTTTTGCCAGCAAAGGTTGGTCGTTTGGTAGAACCTCTGCTACTAATGGCTCATGCAAAAAGTTAAGCAAGTTTGAGTGCGGTTAGTAGTTGAAAGGGGTTAATTCGTTCGATGCTCTTGGCACACTCTCTCTTGATGAGTCATTGGATTCCCTCGAGGTATTACATAATGTTAAATTATGAATGAAAGGGTGAAACAACCTAATAAAATGAGCAAACAGTGCAAGAAAATACTAAACTAAAAATGCTTTTTAGTTTAGTATTTGAATTTTTTTTTCCACATTTCTGAGGTATCATGTCCTAAATTTATATTTATAAATGGTTGATTAAGAAATTAATTCAAAATACATTATATATTTTTAAATTATTTATTTATTTTTTTTTATAGAGGGTAAAACAGATTATTATGCAAGAGTACGTCTTGTAGTTCAAGACAAGAACAAATACAATACTCCCAAATATCGCATGATTGTGCGTTTCACCAACCGGGATATCATATGCCAGGTAATTTTGAGTTTTATTTGTTAAATGCAATATTTAATATTTTACAGAATGGAATTACTTGATATAGACTGGACAGAATATGCATATGCTCAAACTCAAGGAATTAAACTTTATTTTACCTTGTTTCTTAATGCTTCTTGCTTAAGAGCTCATTTCTGACATTAAGACTAGAATTTTCCCTAACTTTGATCATAGTAAATAATAAAGAAAAATGAATTATACTGTCTGAGAATTTCACAACATTGGGTAGCACTTGATAAACCTATAAATTTGAAAGATTGTCATATTGTATATTCTTGGTTTAATTCTGGCTGATATACATGTTTAATATGGCTGATAAACTTGCGTTGCAACTTGTGCATACAATGCTTTTTTGGAAGGGGGGGGATGGTACACAAAGGCACAACATACTAACATCATCAACAATGACACATTACATATGGGTGTGGTATGGTTTTAATTTTCAATGTGTGTGTGTGTGTGTGTGTGTGTATACACACACACACACACTGAAAATGCAAACAGACCTATCCACAAGGAGATGTGTTTTGCATGATGGGGGATACTGAGATAGGAGTGTTGGTAGCTTGCTCCACCTTTGCAAGGAGTCGCCCGGTGTTGTACCACTTTACCCCAGTCCTGAAGATACTTTCAGGCGAAACTTTGTTTGCACACACTTGGATAAAGGATTAAACTAAATTTATTATATTTTCATCATCAAGACAAACAAGTCAAGTTTGTGCTTGCACGTATTGCAAGTCTAGCTGACCCGCAAAGTAGTGCAAGTCAAGGCAACTCTTGGTAAAGGTAGATAAAGCTCTCATCACTATTCTTAATATTTACCCTTAATGCAAAGCCCATCTCCTTGAGAAGATGTATGATGCTATGTATTAAAGGCAAGTGGCCACTACCCAGACTGGTTTCGACCTTTATTGAGGTCTCATCAGTGGGAGCCAGGCTTAAGAATACAAAGATTTAAGTAATACAGAGCTTATAAGTATTTTACCAAAACAAGCTACCATAAGGTGCTTGTTTTGGTAAAAATTTCGAGTTTCTTCTCTAATGTCAATCACTTGCATTTGTTTGTTACTCCAACAGTGTCTTGTTTGTTTTGTCTCTTTTCACTCATACTTAAATAATAAAAAAATATTAAATACTAATATTAACATAAATAATAAAATGCCGCGGGGAAAGAACGTGTCTACGTGAGAGCCAATTGAATAACTACTGCATAAATGTGGCTCTCGACTGTCACTTGTAGCGCCCGGGAGTGGCCGGTCAGTGTTGACAATGTTAGTGTTTGTAATAATAAAAACCGTGTTAGACCAAAACCCGCGTTGTTCAAAACCGCGCTATACAAGGTATTCGTGTATATGTATGTATACACACACACAGTAGAATCTGCTTATTTCGATTGCAGGTAATATTATCAATAGACTGTTGTTCTCAAATTAGACTATCCCAAAACACACCATTTAAAATGAAAAAAAAAAAACAATCCGTCTATTATAATCAAAAGTTCCAGGTATTATCAAAATCCTCGAATGTTTAGCCTTTTGCGTCACAGAGTTCTAAGAAATAACAGTTAATCAGGAGAAAATTTTCAGAGAACATTTGTAGAAATCTGAATTTTTTGTTGATCTTTAATCTTATTCTTCCATAAATCTTATATTTTCCAGGCAAATATGGGAGGGGGGTATAAATACGGTCTAATTGTGATTTTTTGAGTTTATTTCGTGCTGTCTTTCAGTAAGTGAATTTGACTTTAAGTGCTCATTAAAACAGCCCTTAGCATTATGACAGGAGCAAGTAAAAAACGTAAATATTTATCTTTTTAAGAAAAGCAAAGAATTTTTTTGAGTGCTATGATAAGTTGACCAAAATGAGTCAGTGTGAAATTTTTAAATTACAGCTGCATTTTGCGACTGTACATTCAAAAATTTCACAACCATTCTTGTGTAATATCTCATCATCATCAAATTCCTGCCAGTACCTTCAGGGGTGAACAGGATATGATAGTATTACATAAAAAATTTACATCATTACTAACTTCCTATATACAATTTTTCTCCCAATCAGTCTGTTACTTGCCAAGACTCCAACATTATCAGATCTTATATTTCTATTGTCTAAGGCACTTTGTACCATATCATTCCACCTATATCTTGGTCTTACTCTGGGTCGTTTTCCTGCCAACCTTGCAGAGAACACTTGTTTTGCTAATCTTTCCTCGTCCATTCTATTTAAGTGACCATACCACCTGACATTAGCTCTGCTAACTCATTCCTGGATGCTGACAATGTCAAGTTCTTTCCTATTATCCTCGTTTTTAATATGATATTGCCATTGATGCCATCTGTTCATGCCTCTAATCTTTCTCAGGACTCTCATATCTGCGGTCTCTAGTCTTTGGTCAAGTGTTTTACTTCCGACCCAGCTCTCAGATCCATCAGTTAAAACTGGTTTGAACACTGTCTTGTATATAGCTAATTTAGTGTTCCAACTAATTTCTCTTTTATTCCATATGAATCTATGCAGTTGACTTCCTATCATACCAGCTTTGTTGATTCTGTTGTCTATTTCCATATTAAACTTACCATATTCACTAAAAATCGTGCTTAAGTAGCTGAAATGTTTTACTTGTTCCACAGGTTCTCTGTTCAAAATGCAGTTGACATTTTCAACGATTCTGCTATTTTGATTGTTTTTGTCTTTTTATTATTGACCTTCATACCAAATCTATTACAACAGTTCAATTTAGTCAGGGAATCATGCAGACTTGTAGCGGATTTATTTAGAAGTATAACATCGTCTGCATAAAGCAAACAGCTGACATTAACACTTCCTTCAGTTCTAACTGCTGACTTACAACTCAAATAAAGACTAAGTATTGCTTGATATAATGCCCCATTTGACGACATGTAACTGTGGCGTATTGAATAGCTTCTCTCTCTTGTCATATGCCTTTTCCAGATCGACAAAACTTAAGTTTAGATCTTTGTTATATTCCCATGCTTTCTCAACTATTTGTCGTAAAGTGAAGATCTGATCCTGACAGGCTCTATTTGGCCTGAATCCAGCTTATTTTTCACCATGCTTTTCTTCCATAATTCTTCTCAACCGTTTCTCAAGTATACTTGCATATATCTTACCAAGAACACTCAGTAATTAAATGCCTCTCTAATCTCACATTCAATTTTATTTCCTTTTTTATATATGGGTACTATTAGAGCTCAGTTCCAATCATCGGAAATTTGTCCCTCTGCCCAGGCTTTCTGAACTATGCAGTGCAGCCACTGTAAGACTTCATCATTTCTGGTCGAATATCATCTACTCCTGCTGCCTTTCCACATTTCAAGCCTTTGATGGCTTTTTCTACTTCAAGGATGGATATGTGTTCCTGACTGTATGCCTGTCGATTGTTTTTTACTACTGTGCTATAGTTCGCCCACCATTTCTAGATCCCTTCTTGGCTTGGTGCCAAGAATAGTCTATTCATGCTGAAGGGGATAAAGAAATGAAGGATGCACGAATTGGTTGCCAACATGCGAAATCACATGCTTTCTTGTCTGTCGCTGTACTAGCTTGATTTTTGTTGTTCTCTTTTTGCATTATTTTTTTATTATTAATTTGTATGATGGATCCGGTACAGTCCACAAGTTCTATTGTTACACGTTTCAGTAGCTCTTGCAAGAGAATATTGAATAATGTGCTGACATTCTGTGAAAAAGAATCATCAGAAGGCGGTCTTCTTGTTCCCATTTCTCAAGTCATAAAATGTGCAAGTGCGGGCGTATCGGGGTCTGCTGTTAAAAGAATTCGTAGGGAATCAAAAGGTGAAGGTAAGCAAAATTTAAATCTCCTAAAAAAAGCGCCAGAGAAAGAATACCATCGAAACCCTAGCTTTGAATGATTTCGATGTAGACGTTATATAAAGAACTATTCACGAATTTTACGTGGTCGAGAAAAGAGTGTCAACTGTTCCGAAATTGATTCCTGTGCTTAAAGAAAAAATTAATTTTCCTTGGAAAAAATTTAAGGAAAATACTTAATGAAATTGGATTTTCTTTTAAAAAGTCACAGAATAAAAGAAACTTATCATGGGGCGAAGTGACATTGTTTTATGTAGAATGCAGTATTTGCACGTATTAACACTCTACGTACATTTTTCCAACTGTTATACAAGCAAAATAGTTACACTTTAAAAACAGCAATGTTCGTAAAAGAAAAGCTAAATTTTTTGACATGTAATAATAAACAAACTCAGTTTGTTTATTATTATATCCCAGAAGACAGACTGTGATTATCCTATTATCGGAATGGATTCTCCTTTTTCTGACATGCGCAGAAGTGTCGAGCGACCTCAAATCGGTGGGTGAACTATATCACTGCTTGTTTCATTTAGCAATTTTAAATTCAAAGATACTTCAGATATCTTGTCCAGTTTGATTGTCCAGTTTCCCATTCTCATATTTGGTCATATCACTCTACTTGAGACTGCTTGCCATTCAAGAAGCTTAGCCTCGTATTTAGTGTTGAATATTATGGCTACTCCTTCTTTTCCTTGATTGTCATTGCCTGAATATAACATTTTGTATTTATTGCTCAGAAAGACCTCACCAGTTTTCGTCTTTTTTTTTTTTTTTTTTTTTGTTTCAGTCAACCTAATTATGTCGATCTGGTACTTATCCAATTTTTCAGCTAGCTCCATTTCTTTGCCATTCAGGTTTCTTATGTTGATAGTACTGATCTTTAACTCTGGTGATGTTGAGTTGGGGTGTGTTTTAGATTTGTTCCAGTAGCTGACTTTTTGCTGTTTGCCCTGGTTCCCTGGCAAAAACAACAGGGGCTTTGTTTAACTGGGCGACACCCCAGCAGGTATGAAATTTTGTCATGTTGTACCATCATTTGGTATTTTGGTTTAAGCCAATAAGAATACAATTTGGTCAGCTAAATTCCAAATTGCCAGCCCATCCTTGTTTGTTCAGTATCCAGGTAGATACCCAACAGGATGCACCACGAGAAGGTGAGGATTGGACATTAGGTCAAAAGCCTTGTCGGTTCTGCGCATTTCTTTAAAGGCTATGTGGAGGTCTCCTCTCAGTTATATAGCTTTGACCCTTATCTTAAAAAAACAAATCAAACATTGAAATTTCAGCTCTTTCTAATGAGAAGGTAGATCGGAAGAGATGATTCAGATCTGGTAAGGATACTTAAGTTGAATCAACATTAAAAATTTGGTTTAGTAATGTTCATGAAAAAGATACTTCGATTAATGGGCCTTTAATGCATCAAAAAGCAGAACTTGCAAAAACAGTGCGCAACAAAATTTCATTGCAACTGATGGGTGGTTTAACAGGTGGAAAAAGCGAGATAATATTGTGTACAAGGGTATTCATGGTGAAGGAAAGAGTGCTGATTTTTTATCAGTTCATGTGTGGATTAAGACCTGGTGGCCAAAAATTATTACTGAATATTCTTCCGAGGATATTTACAATGCAGAAGAAACAGGATTCTATTTTTGTGCAGTGCCTGAGCATACGTATTTGTTTAAAAATGAAGTACTAAAGGATTTAAATGTTCAAGAGCGAGTGACAGTTCTTTGTTGTGCTAATATGAAAGATGATAATCGATAGTTCCTAGAGATTGAAAAAAGTAAAAATCCTCGATGTTTTGAAGGTGTCAAAAGTTTGCCTGTTGACTACTGTTCTAGTGCAAATGCTTGGATGAATAATGACATTTTCAACAGTTGGTTAGTAAAGTGGGATTAACTTAAAGTGAAAAATTGTCTTGTTAGTAGACAACTGCACTGCACACAAACAATTTATCGTTAAAGAACAAAGTAATTTTATTGCCTGTGAACACTACATCGTTAATTCAACCATGTGACTGAGGCATCATACAAGCTTTTAAACGTATTATTGCAGGGAAGTTTGTGCAAGAATTATAGCTGAACTTGATTATATAAAATACCAATCTGATGCAATGCAGTTGCAAAAAAAAAAAGATTTCCTTCGATGAAATGCATTTGGTAGCAATGTCATGGAAGTAAGTTTCAGAGAAGACTATTGAAAACTGCATCCAAAAAGGTGGATTTTTTAAGACAAACTCTGAAACTCCTTCTGAAGAATTTGATTATCTTACAAATGAAATTTTTAATTTCAAAAATTTCATTTGAAATCTATATCAAAAAAAGAATTTGAAAATTGGTTGGATATTGATACACACCTCAACGTTGAAGTGGTGGCTACAATGACAGTGTCGGAAATATGTCAGGCTGCTTCTGATGAGAACTTTAAATTAATAGAAGAAAGTTAATCTAATACAAGCATAGAAGAACAAATTTTAGAAACTCCTCCAATCAATGCAAGAAGCTCTACAAATACTTTGTCGTGGTGTGCAATAGAGCAACAAACTTCAAAACTGATTATGAGTATGAGCAATTTATTCATGAACTATATTCAAAGACACGACAGACAACACTAGGTAAGTTTTAAAAACATGTTGTTGCTTATTAAAAAGTTATGTTATGTTATCAGCTGTTTATACTTATACCATCATTTCAAAATTAATGGATAAAACATCCATTAATTTTGTCAACTGTGGAGTCAGATAATTGAAGTTTTATTTTTCATTAATTTCTTCAGCATCCACAGAAACTTGTTTCTGGTTTGACTGTGATAAATGAATTAAGTTCACGTGAATTTGACTAATAATAGAAATCACACTTGAAATAAACTCCAAACTTGAAATCAGGATCATCAAAATCTCCCACACTGACGAAGAGATAGAAGCATTTTATGACTCCCTGCAGCACACTCTAGACAAAAAAAGAAATAGTAATCAAAACTTTACTTTAGCAATGGGCGATTTTAAAGCCAAAGTAGGTAATCCCATTCACTAAGTAGACACAATAGGACCATACGTATATTACAAGTAGCAACTCAGGAATGACTTACAGAATTCTCTATCAGTAACAAGCTTTACATTATGAATACATTTTTTAAGAATGTCCATTATATACTGTGTAACAATAAAGAAATAGTTCAACATATGTCAGTACTAAATGAAGTAAAAACAGGAAGTGACCACCGACTGGTGAGAGACAAAATTAAAATAAACCCTAAATTGGAAAGAATAAAATGGCTAAACAACAAAAAATCAAGAAGTTTTGACTTAAAACCTATTGAAAACAAGAAGGATTACTAAGAAAAACTCAATCAAAAACTAGACTTAATAAATATATTTGAAGAGGACAAATAAAATAAGCAGAAACCTTACGGAAGTAATAATCTCAGCAGCCAACAAATTCATAAGCAACAAACAACAAAAAGACCATAAATTTTCAGAGGAAAAATAAATTGAAAAAGGTGTCCGACAAGGAGACTCTAGTCCTTCAAGAAATTTAATAATATTAACTGGACAAACCTTGTTATAAAAATTAATAACAAACTTAACACACCTAAGAGATGCAGATGATATAATTTTTGCAAACACTCCAGAAGACCTTAATATAATGATAGAAGACATATATCATGAAAGCAGAAATGTCGGTCTAGAAATAAACAGAGAAAAAACAATAATAGAAAACAATTTCTTGGAAAGAGTCTCTTCATAAATGAGATGACCTAAGTATGTCAACTCATTTAGATCAGTGAGATGACATACTTAGGTCATCTCATTGATCTAAACTGTGGACTCCAAAAGGAAATAAATAGGAGAGTTCAACTTGTCTGGGATGCATTCAGAAAATTTAAAAGCATTTTTCAAGACAATGATGTCCCACTGTGTTTAAAAAGGAAGACATTTAACCAGTGTATACTTCCAGTCATCACATCTGGTTGTGAAACTTGGCCGCTAACAAAAACACTGGCAAATAAACTAACAACAACTCAAAAATGGAGAGGTTGATGCTAGGCATCACATTAAAAGATAAGAAGCGAAACACCTGGATAAGAAGCCAGACTCACATCGCTGACATCATTCTTCACCATAAGCAACTAAAATGGAAATGGGCTGGACATCTATCCAGGAGAGAAGATGAGTGATGGACCACTGTACTAATGAACTGGATTCCATAAGAAGGGAAACGAGACTGAGGACGTCCTAATAGAAGGTGGAGTGATGAAGTGTCAAAATTTGTTGGGAAAAATTGGGAAACCATTGCCAAGAACACAGAAAGGTGGAAAGAACTGGCGGAGACCTTTGTGCAGCAGTGGACTGAAAAGAAGAAGAATTTAACTTAAAGAGGAAGCACATTTATTTTTAAAAAGATTTTCCTATGTACAATTTTTTTTTTTTAATCTCACCTGTTTTTCTTTTCCATCCTTCCCTTATGTATACATGACCTGTCTTTTTGTTTTTCCCGAATATCATATTCTTGGTATCATTCAACCATATAATGACTGCAGATATCATTACCGCCCAATACTACAAACATCTAGTTGTGAGCAGTTTATTTATAATGGAAAATATGCATAGTCTTGTGACATAAATGGAACGAAATTTCTAACTTAATGATGCACTGCAGAAAAGTCTTTCCATATTTCAGATACAGTCATATAAGAGAAGTAACTTTTTTGAATAATCTTCATACAGTTTTGGTAAAGTAAAAGATGATCTAGTTAAATTCAATTTTTAGTATTTTTAATACCTCCTGCAAAATGGACAGCCTAAGAATTAGATAATTTGGAAATCCTGCTGTTTTATTCCATTTTAGGGCCTAATAAGAAGGGTGGTGGGACTGCATAACATTGTCTGCCACCTACACTTCCTTATAAAATCTGACCCTATAGCCTACTGGTTGAAGAGAGAAGAAATGCTAACCACTCAGCCAACCAGCAGGCAAGAATAGATTTTCCTTTCTTGAACAACAATAACTGGAAACTTCTAATTCCCTCAGTTCCTTTAAAACAAAATTATAGGTCAGTAAAAACTAATTCACAACTAAAGAAATGTAATTTGCAGTTTTAGAAATGTCATGCTACATGTTAGGAAAAGTTCAGCAAATTTTTTTTGTAGGATCCTATTGACAATTGTCAAAATTAATTCAGATAACTACATAATTTGTCTTCTGACAAATTTAGCTAACTGTTTGATTATGTAAAGATATTTAAATATCTATATGATTTTTATTTATGAAAAATACTGTTTTGTTAATTAAAAGTGAAATAAAAGATGTTTAAAGATATCACTGATAAAATTATATTTATTAAAATGATATGACTGATATGTCTAATATGACAATGGCTGACTGTATAGCTAGAGTCCGAATAATAAATCAAGTAGGGATTAAATAGATGAATAAAACCATTAAGCTTGAGCTTCAAAAAAAAAGGAACAACTGTGGAGGGAATTTAAGCAGAAAGGTGACCTGCAGGCACATGAACAGTATAAAGCCCAGGCCAGAAGGGGTAACAAGTGTGGTTAGAAAAGCAGAAGTGGATTATGAAAGAGCATTAGCCATGCAGGCTAAAGAGAATCCCAAACAGTTTTTTCGATATGTTTCAATTAAAAAAAAAATGTATACGGCAGATTGATTTTAAAGAATGCCGATGGTAGGGAGATAACCGAATCAGTTGATATAGTGGAATTACTGAGTGAGCACTTTGCAAGAGTATATCATCCAGGTGGTGACATTGCAGAAATGGAAGAACCAACAGCTTATACGGGAATTGTGAATAAAGTGGATGTGAATAGTCTATTACAAAACCTCAATGTCAATTCATCTGCGGGATTGGATGGATACCAGCTTGAGAAGCGGCTAAAGAATTGTCAGTGCCTTTGACCATTTTGTTTATTTTGAGTCTCTGGTCTGGGTTAGTCCCAAGGGGGTGGAAAGAGGGGAAAATAGTTCCACTGCATAAAGGAGGTTCCAAGACTGCTGTTGAAAATTACTGACCGATCAGCATATCAGGAATTGTTGTCAAGGTCTTGGAGAAAATAGTCAAGAGGAAAATACAAGATTGGATAGATGAAAATTGGATACTGTATGTGGGACAGCATGGTTTTGTGAAGGGTAGATCATGCCTCAGTAACTTGCTCACGTTCTATAACACAGTGACGGCTGAACTGGATAAGGGTAACGGGTTTACAGTGAACTGGTCCAGTAGAACTGGACCTTACTAAAGCCTTTGATAGGATACCTCATGGAATTCTAATCAGTAAACTGCAGCATATGAGAATGGATATAGGGTTGGTGAGATGATTAGGAGGGTGGTTGATGGAGAGATATCAGAGAGTGGATTATTCAGGAGTAGAGTCCAAAAGATGTCCTGTGACTAGTGATGTGCTGCAGGGTTCTGTTCTTGGACCACTACTGTTTAATTCGTTCATTAACGATATAGGAAAGGACCTGAGAGGAACTGTGCATCTGTTTGCGGATGATGCAAAGTTAGGTAGAGCAATAATTGAATGCTCAGGATGTCAAAATTTTGCGGGATAGTTTGGAGGACTCGGCTAAGGAGAATGGATGTCATTTTAATGTGGAAAAATGTAAGGTTTTGCATTTTGGGGTGAAAAGATTATCAGCAGTATATCACATTGGTGGAACTGTACTCCAGCAGATTGACGAGGCCAGGGATTTAGGAGTGTTGGTGGATAGGGAGTTGAAGTTTAGGGGACACATCGCAAAAGTGGCAAAATCAGCTCATCAAATCAATTGGTTGCTGAAAAACTCTTTAACAAGCAGAGACAAACACGTTATTGTTCCTCTGTATCGATCCTTTATAAGATCCCATCTAGACTACTTCATAACGGTATATAAAGATTTATATACCGTTACCCAGATATGAGTGCCAGGGTTTCTTCTCGATGTGGGGGAGGTGGAGAGAATCCAGAGATGAGTGACCAAAATAGCAGGACTATGGAATGAACCTTATGAGAACAGGTTGAAGATTTGTGGGCTGAAGAAATTGCTTTATAGGCGGAAAAGGGGTGATATGATTGAAACATTCAAATTACTGAAGGGTTTTTATAAGATTAATTCAGAAGATATTTTTGAGAATAGGACTGGTATTGGGAGGACTAGGGCTATCCATGGAAGCTTGGTAAGAGTGTGATGAGCAAGGGTGTTAGAGCTAGGTTTTCTACTTGGAGAGTGGTAAATGAGTGGAATAAGCTGCCAGAGTTTGTTATGGGTGCCATGACTGTAAATGAGTTCAAGGTGAAGTGTGATAGATACTGTATAAATGTTGAATAGTTGTTCTTGACGTAATGTTAGTTCTCCCTCAATGAGTCTAAGGACTCCTTGAAGCTGCCCGTAATGTAATAATATGTTACTGTAAGAAAATGATGCAGCAGTAGTTGTAGTTATGCTACTAGTGGAAAGCTATTAAGCCTCACTAATCACCTAATGGCACCTCATGGGCAACGTCATTGGTGGATATAGCTTATCACTTGGTAGCAGCACAAGAAATTGGGAAGATTTATATACCTTCCTACGTCATTGGTCATATTTTTTATATCTGAGTGAAAGTTATCAAGTGATAAAGAAAATTCATTTCCCTGCAAATATACACATCCAGTCTGCCATTACTAAAAAAATTTCTGTTTGCTGTTTGTGATACTTAGCTGTCATGATGTCATTCATGTAATTGCATATGCTCTACTGTCATGAAATGAGCAGCTGAGAGAGAGAGAGAGTGAACAAATTAATATATATCTAGAGAGAGATGTATTATATAAAAAATGGAATGGATAGGAGGAAGAATTGGAAATGAGCCCCTCTAAGAAATAAAGAATATAATAAATGCATTTTTTTCTTGTGTGTGTTTGTAGATTCCTTATTATTCAAGTTGATGTTGAGGAGCTAATGTATCTTCACTGTTATCATTTTTGCTTGAAGATTAGAAAGCTATTCTGTGTTTATGGATTTGACAGTTGTCAAGTAAAAAATGCAGGAATATTCCAAAAATATTCTGCTTCAGTGATGGATAGCTAAATTTTATGAAGTAAATTGTTAATATTTTCAGTATACCTGTTTTAAGTAGCTGATGACAAAGGTATGAGTTGTCTTTTTCTTGTGTGATTGTGTGCAAGAAAATATCATTGTGCTGTTTCCATCAGCAAGGTTAAGGATAGATGAGAAACGTGTATTTTGGACTTTGCAGAAGAAGATTTGCCAAGTTGTCTGTTTGAGTCTCAAACTAAAATGTGTTAACTTTTGCCTTTGCAGATATTTTGTATTTAATGCAAGAAGACCCCAAACAGCTAATTTTAAAGGTTAGAAATGTGTGTGTCTGTGAATAGAAGGATTACTAGCTGTTTTTTAAAAAAAAAAAAAAAATCAATTTTATTCTATGTGTTCACACACACATATATATACTTTGCTAATGAAATATATATTAAAGAACAAAATTAGTTTTAATGTATGTACCATAGTAAAACACCAAATACAGAGATTTGTAAAGTTAGGGAAAAATACATATTCCATTAATACATACAATATAACAATTATTGATACAAAGACAAAGTTTTGTTGTATCACATTTGTTTTCATTCAAAGGCAAAATTCTCATGAATTTAAATTCAGCTTCAGGGTAGTAATAACATACAAGATTCATTCATTTCATTTTGTATGGTGATTCAATGCCTGTGAGCCCCCTTTTCGGAGAGGTACGGCACCATCTCAATTCCCCCCACACCCCTATTTTTATCTGGGCTTGGGACCTGCACAGCTGACAATTCAGACCTATGGCTGGAGGGATTGTCTTAAGTATTCTCGACTATCCGTGTGTGTTCATGGGGCCTTTCAGGATGAAAAACCCTGCTGTCCATGCCCAAGACCAGCTATCTTGGCTATGGCTGAGGAAGATCCTCAAGCTCCTTATGTCGTCGACGGGAATCGAACCCAGGAAACTCCTTCCCCAGGCATATGGTTGCAAAGCACATAGCCACTAGGCTAACTGCATGGACACATACAAGATAATATAAATCAAGTGGGTATTAAATCCAACATCGAAGCCGAATACAGAAATTATAAGGATTTTGTACAAAATTTGAAGAGCTTGCGGGAATACATACGCTTGCTGGCATTTACAAGTTGCCCTATGGCAAGTGTGTGCCAGTAAGCTCTCTGGTCAAATTTTGTATAAAATTTTTTATAGTTTCTGTATTCAGCTTTGAAATAATGTTGGATTTAATATCCACTTCATTTATATTATTTTGCATTGCCGAAATGAAGCCTTTTGGCTCTTTATTTTAGTAAATAACATACAAGATTTATGAAAATTTTTGTACAGGGTATTTATAATACTTATTTTAAACTTACATTAATAAGACTAAACATATATAAACAATGTTATGTTTACAATATATTAAACTCATATAATGTTTTATATTATGCAGACCAAACCAAACAGCTTTAGTTCTCATTTTTTTTTTAACAGCAAACAATGGGGACTGTTAATCCTAATCGTTAATTTTAAATTGGGAATGAAACTCAGTTCACAAGATTTTGAATCATCACTGCAGTACACTTCTCTTATATTACTGTATCTGAAATATGGACACTTTTCTGCAGTGCATCATTAAGTTAGAAATTTTGTTCCATTTATATCACAAGACTGCATATTTTCCATTACAAATAAACTGCTAACAACTAGATGTTTGTAGTATTGGGCTGTGATGATATCTGCAGTTTCAATATTATATGGTCGAATGATACCAAGATATTCCGGGAAAACAAAGACAGATCATGTATACATATGGGAGGGATGGAAAAGAGAATCAGGTGAGATTAAAAAAAAAAATTATACATAGCAAAATCTTTTTAAAAGAAATGGACTTTCTCTTTATAAACCAGCAACAAGTTTCTATGGTTACTGAAGAAATTAATGAAAAATAAAATTCAATTGTCTAACTCTACAGTTGTCAAAATTAATGGATGTTTTATCCATTAATTTCGATGACTGTGGAGCCAGATAACTGAAGTTTTATTTTTCGTTAATTTCTTAAAAATAATACATGCACATACATACACAGTAGAGTCGCTTTTTCATAACAATAATTGGCTGATAACATTAAGCAAAGGATATAAAAATTGCATAATTTATTTCAATTTATTGTTATAACAACTTTTTAATAAGCAGCAACATCATTTGTTATTTGTGCATATGGATTCTTCAAAAGTTTTCTGTAGCACTTCATCTTGAATTCAGATACCCTTGGATAATAAAATATGGCTAGCTCATCAATATCTCTGTTAATTCTCACATCTGTATTGTAAGATAGAATTAAAAGAGGTATTGATGTGATAGTTTTGTAGCTAGCTGTATTTTATTATCCTCCCAAAGTGGCTGTAACCTGAAGTTGCTCTTTAGCAACGTATGCTTTAATATGTTTAGACCAGCCATCTGTGATGTATGCTTCCCATATAGGTGAATCTTTCTATTTCCAAATTTTCATCATTAACTGAAATTTTCATAGGCTTATTGCCTTAAGACATTTGTGAATGCTGATCTTTAGTTGATTATCATTAAGCACCTGTAAACTCTGTCACTCTATTAGGTGTGTCATCAGCGAATCTGAGGTTATTGATTTTTTTTGCAACCAACTGTAATTCTAGTACCAATGTTTTCCAAGGGCAAGTTTATTATATATTTCAAATATAGGTTAAAAACCATCAATGAAGGTATACATACTTGATGCACACCTCTTTCCATATTGAAAGGCTTGCTATAATTCCAATTGATTTCTATTAACACTTCCAAGGAACGGTGAAGAGTTCTAATTGGGTGTACTGTTTTATTATCTTTTCCATAGTGGTTCAGCATTCTCCACAATGTTTCATGCTCTACTGCAGCATTTCCCAAAATTTTCATACGACGGAACACTTCACAAATCCTGAAAATTTCAAGGAACACCTTGATTATTTTGTAATGTATTAATTAATATTTAATTGTTAATTTAGCTGATTTTTATTATTAATTAATAATTAATTAAACAAAAATTAAACATAAGCATCATTAAATTAATTTGTGCTGATTTTCATTGATATCCCATTCTGATCACCAAAAATTTATAATATAAGTAGTTAAGAGTGAATGCAGACCTTTTCTCCTGTATGCTGGTAATTTCCCCTTCTTTTGTACATCCTGGAGATTGCTTTGTAGGCTGGTGGTGGATGATTCACTATCTGTTGTGTCAAAAACACCTTCAATAAGAGATTTCTTAATACCAAAATTAAACAAACTCTCTTGTCTCTTATTCATATTAAAATTTAAATCTGCAGGCCTATTACTTTTAAAAAATCACAGCACTGTGGTTTCGAAACTTTTACCCTACAATACGAACTTGCGAAGAAAGTATTCAGTATTACTAGATTTGAGAACTGGATACAGACTACCTTGATCTTCAATTTTAGTGGAAAAATTTTCTTTATACTTATTTGCTGATTGGTCACTAACATTTGCAATACAGATGTTATTTCTTTCAGTTTTGAGAACAGAGGATATGTCACCCATTGTTGTAATCAGCTTGCAGGGAATTTTTATGATCGGTCATAAACAGCGTTATTCTCTTTTCCAAATGTTGAAAGGTTTCGATGTGTGAAAATTAACGATGCACAGATGTTAGGCGTTCTGCATCTGAGCTTTTCGACATATTCACAAATATTATTCTCCTCAGAATATTTCCACTTAAAAATATTTATTCATTAAAAGATGCTTAGAAAACTAAAATGAGAAATTCCAGGAGAACTTATCGTGGAACACTTATTCACCTTCCAGTTTGCACTTCAAGTGTAAACTTTGTTTGCATATACTTGAATAAAGAATGAAACCAAGAATATAATTTCTTGGCATTTTTAATTTATAGTATAACCAAGTGAAAAAAACCTAATTCAGAGTATTTTAGTAATAAGATACATTTTGGCTAATTGTATGGTTGATGGAAGTTTAAACCAAATATATAATTGGCTAATTGTATATGAAAATATGACTTCTGCAATACTTCAGCTTTGGTATTACTTCTGGGTCTGGCTCTCACTGATGAGACCTCAATAAAGGTTGAAACCAGTATGGGTAGTGGCTCTTATCAAAGTGCATAGTATCATACATGTTTTCAAGGATATATGCTTTGCATTATAGGATACCAAGTCAATTGATGTGAAGTCCTCTGTATACAAGTAGCGTAGTCGTGAAGTGACTTCTCATGCAAGTATCTTTTACACTTGGATAAAGGATGAAACCAAGAATATAGTTTCTAGACATCTTTAATTGATAATTGAGGATGTAATTATTTTTTAATAGTTTTTGTTGTATATTCATTTGAATATATTTTAAAATGAGAAATGTGCTGTAGAAATGCTGCTTAAGCTCTATTGACTATGGATTCTGAACCAGTTTTTTAACTCCTGTTTTAATAGTATATGAGGATATAAGAACCTTTTATGAGATATCTCAAAAGGATATTGAGAAATCTGAAATAGTTAATTTTTATTTCAGTATAATTTAGATAATAGTTACTCTTCACTGATTTTATACATTAAGGTTGTTTTAATGTTTCTCTTTGAATAATAAAATAATGAGAAACTAAACTTCAATTTTTATTGGTTTGTTTTTTTGCTCTGAAGTAAACTAAAAGAAGTAAAACATTGAAGTGTGAGAGGTTATCTTTTGATATTCATGTGTCCAATTTTCTAAAATACTGTATTTATTAATATAGTTTATTTTGAATAAATAATATTTAGTATAAGAGTCATCTCATCTCTTTAAATATTTCAGCTGAGTTGAAAATTAATTGTTGCCTAATTTAAGTAATATATTTCATAGGAGTAACATTTAAAGAATCTTTATTCACATGCATTCCACAATGTTAAGAATAGCTTTTTCTTGTAAGTGAATGAAATGTTTAATCTATATTTTAGATAGCATTTGCCAGAATTGAAGGAGATATGATTGTGTGTGCTGCTTATTCACATGAGCTTCCTCAGTTTGGCATAAAGGTTGGGTTGACTAACTATGCTGCTGCTTACTGTACTGGATTACTTTTAGCAAGAAGGGTAAGTGTTTCTGCAGATGTTTAACAATATTATTTAGCAAATCCTCTGTATTTATAATTCAGAGTAATTTATTCAGATAGCCGAGTTTTTACTGTTTGCTGTGGTTCCTTGACAAAAATAGTAAGGGCCTTTTTAACTGAGCAGATTCACAGCTGGCATAACATTACATCATGTTATACCACCATGTTCTTTTGTTTTAAGCTAATACAGAATATAATTTGCTTGACTAAATCCCAGCTTGCTAGCCCATTCTCATTCATTACATATCCATGTTTTTTTTTTTTTTTGCTCTGAAGTAAATTAAAAGAAGTAAAACATTGAAGTGTGAGAGGTTATCTTGTGATATTCACATGTCCAATTTTCTAAAATACTGTATTTATCGATATAGTTTATTTTGAATAAATAATATTTAGTATAAGATTGGATGCTCTCATCTCTTTTAATATATCAGTCTTATGTGACACATCCCAAGAAGGTCACGACTGGACATTTGGTCAGATTAGAACATTACATGAGAATATTATTCCCTTCTTGTTATTTCCCAACCTGAAATATGGTATGCTGAAATATTTGCCGGCATTAAAATGTTGCATTAGGTATACCACATAATCTAGAAGGCTTAATTATAAAGTGGAATTCCAGAATGATTGGAGTAGAGCTCTAGTTCCACCAATTTATAAAAAAAGGACTTAAATTAAATGCGAAAATTCCAGAGCAACTAGCTTACTGAGTTTACAGAAAGATGACTAAGAAAAATTGAAGGGAAATTTCACACAGCTTTAGGTCATATAAAGATTAACAAAACAGTATTTTTATCTTAAGATAAATAGTCAAGAAAACATGGAATTTAAGCTTAATTAATCTTGAAAAAGCATTTGATATAGTACTGAAGAAGAAAATGTTCAAAAACTATGTATGTTAAATAATTGAACCTTACTTTATGTAAGGTTCAATATATATTCCATCCCAGAAGTTGGAATTTTGAAAACTATATGGAAGGTGGTGCAATGCTAAATCTAGTGTTAGGTAGGGTTGTATGATGTCTACTGGTATTCATAATTCATATGAATTATTATTAATTAATGTGGTATTATAAACCTGATATTCAAAAGCTTATCTGTTGACTCTCCCTGCTGGTATCCTTTTTACATCTTCTAAGAGTCTTCAATGAGTCGTCAGCCAAATTAAATAATTGCTGTGAAAATTTTGGTAAGGAAATCGACAATAAAATGACAAACTGTGAAAGTAGGCAGATACATAGAAAAATATCAATTACATTTGCAGTAGTTAACTTGTAGAATAATTCCAACATTTTACCTTGCAACACAGTTTGTAAGAAAAATGGCAAATTAAATAATGAACAGGTAAAGTTGATATGATAGAATGCCAGTTAAATAAATTTATATAAAGAAAAAGAAAAGGGAAAAAAAAACACTATACAGGACAGGATTCAGATTGCGTAACATTTTTTCTGAGAATTGGGTTAGAAATAAAGCATTTCATTAAAAACTAAAAACCATACATATGAGATTTTTGAGGAAAATTAGAAAAGTAATTTATTTATATAATTGATAAAATATGGTATATTACTTACTGAATAGAGAGGTGAAAAATTGACAAAACAAGTTGGAAACGGAAATGGCGGGAGGAGGGGGGGATCCAGAAGATATAGGTGAATTAATGTAGTTTGGAGTGTTTCAGATAACTGAAATGTAAGAAATGATGAAACTGGAGATTGATAAGATTAGTTTGTGGAGAGAGAGAGATAATTACCGTATTTGCCGACATATAAGACACTTTTTTTCTTTGAAAATAGGTCTGAAAAACAGGGTGCGTCTTATACGCCGATACTCAGTTTTTTATTACTTTTGTTTCTGGAAATTTTCTCTCTTCTGAGTTATGCGTCCTTTTTGCTTCCTTGCAGTGTGTGAGAGCATTCCAGTTACGTACAGTTCAGCGTATGCGCATGCGTTGTCATCGACGATCACAGCTGTGTCCCTGTTCGTTTAAACTTTCCAATTGTTGTCGCAGTTGTTGTGAACGGTGATAAATTTCTGCCGTTAAATTTTCTCTAAATTTCTTGGCAAATTATGGTTGAAAAACATCTGCATTGCTACATATTGTGTACAAGCTACGTGTGATTGCGTATGCTAAAGAACATGGAAACAGGGCTGCAGAGAGGCATTTCGGGCCATCCCAACTGAGCAAATGATAAGAACTTGGCAGAATCAGGAAGAGGATCTAAAAAAAAACAACCCACAGTAAACATAACCTAAGTGGAACTACAAAATGGCCAGAACCTGAGGCAGAACTGAATACTTGGATTTTAGACCACAGTAAAGCAGGACTTTCAGTGTACAAAAATGATTATTCATCATGCGAAAGCAATAGCCACGAGCAGAGGGATCTCCAACTTTACTGGATCAACATCATGGTGTTCAAGATTCATGAAGAGAAACCAGCTATGTATGCGGACTAAAACAAAAATATAACAAAAGATGCCAACTGAATATGAAGAAAAAATTATTGAATTTCATCGATTCGTCATTAACGCAAGGAAACGAGAAAAGTTTGAACTTGCGCAAATAGGAAACATGGGCGAGGTTCTGCTGACTTTTGATGTGCCCTCAAACAAAACTGTACATTCCAAGGGCACAAGAAGTTTCAAGTGTCTCTTCATTTAACTCTGGAGACGAATTTCTGGGTTTTGATGAAGAAGATTAAAAGTTGGGTACTCTTTCCTAGTTAGATTAGGTACTTGTTGAAAGTAGACTTACTTATTACTTTATATTTGAAATACTGTAAATTCATTATAATATTCAGTGATAAAGTTTTTTTCCTTAAAAATGTGTACAAAAAAGGGGATCCGTCTTATATGCGTCTTATAATCGCCAATACTTTTATAGTTTACTATATTCGGCATGAAACTCTGATTCCAATCTTTGAGTTTCTTATTTGGTTTTAAAACAATGTGGGATTAATATCCCCTTAATTTAAATAATGTTTATATCACTGAAATGAAGCCTTTTGGCTCTTTATATTTAAGTAACTTAATGGTTGCACCTTTTTGACAACTCGTATAGCAGAGTATATAAGTTCTTTTCGCTATACCCTTTGGTATCTATTTGGTCTAGCTACATGAACCCTCAAAAAAGGCTGAAACCGGTTCTGGGTAGTGACCTCCCACCATAATGTAATAACAGCATACATTTCCTAGGAAATGTGTTTTTGCATTATGGAAAATACCAAGAATAGCGATCACAACTTTACCACCTTTGCTGCGAGTTGCCCGAGATTGTACTATGTACTAGGACTACTTGCATTAGCTCACGCTAGTAATTGCTGATACTTTTATAGTTACTACATTCTGCATGAAACTCTCTGATTCCAATCTTTGAGTTTCTTATTCGGTTTTAAAACAATGTGGGATTAATATCCCCTTAATTTAAATAATAAAAAAGAAATAGTAAATAATAAAAATTAATACATTTCTTTTAAGATTAAAAAAAATCTACTTAGTCTTAAAACATTTTAAATTTGTTTTCATTATTACCCCCCCCCCCCCCCCCCCCGCCAACAAAACTTACGGTCCCCAATGGGGCCGCAGCCCACAGTTTTGGGAAGCGCTGGTCTATAGGACATTCACAAGGTGACAGATTAGGTCTTGGATTGGCTTTCCAGACTGGACATTGACCTGTAGCTATTCTGTATTCCTTTTGCCATAAGAATAAATAAATTAATTAATTAATGCCATCTTTTTATTCTGGTAATTTTGCTCTGTACTCTCACATTTGTGGTCTCCAGTCATAGATTAGCTGTGTTATTTCTAATTCAGCTTTTTAATATGTACATCAATATTTATTTGAACACATTGTGTATTGGTGTTTTTGGCTTATTTCTCCTAATTTCATATAAATTTTGATACTGTATCTCATTCTGGCCCATTTCTGATTATTTAATCAGAAATATTTCTTGGAAATATTCTTGATTTCAATAATGACATCTACAGTACTCCCAATTACAGATTCAATAGCATAATAGCCTTCAGTGCTTCCTAAATGCCTCTTTCTTCCCTGAAAGAAATGACCTTCTTCCTTTGCCTTTTGATAATACTCAGCTGAACAGTGAAATCCAGATCTACCTTCTTGGATTGACACCTCTAGCCTTTTCTGCCATAAGTACGTTATCCTAAAAAACTAACCTAATATTAAATTAGTTATTTTTCACCCTGTTGGCCACTAACTGTACAAATTCCAAATCTACCAACCCTTAGAATGCCTCTTACATTTGGAATTTCACCAGAAACCTTTGTAAAACTTCTCATGCTGTCCAGAAAATTTTGGAAATTCTTGGTCTGTTTCTGCACATACTTTAGTATCAGACACCAATCAACATAACTAGTAATGTCTGTGCCCCCCCCCCCATTTCAGAACTGTCTGCCATTTCAACTACTAACTTGAAAACTTCTATTCCTACTCAATCTTTCATTCTATCTGACTGTTCTCTAGAATAGTCTTCTCCCAAGACTATTCTAGAATCTTTACTTTTTCAAAGAGAACATTGGCATCTTTCTACTTTTTTAACCTCTGCTTACATAGCATTTAAAATAAAAAGCAACAACATTGAAACCACATGTTTCTTTTCCATTCAAAAAGTGCATGCTGCATTGTTTTCAGGTATTCTGCACAGGTGCTGAACATCTGTCAGTGTGAAGGATCATTTTGAATGGATTATCACCAAATGTGAATTCAGTAGTGTGAACATATTCAAGAAAATTAGAAATGACTAGACCAAAAAAACTATTTTAGGTTTGAAATGGGAAATTGTCTCCATTTTTATCTTAAAACTTGGTTAGCAACTTTTCAAGTTTTTTCACTATGCAAATGGCATTATTAATAAAGTAGTGATTAAAGCATCACTGCTGTTTAAAAGACATTCTTTATAACAGCATACGCCATCTCAGTTTGTCGGGTGAGGTGGATATTTTTGTTTATATATACTTTTAGTGCAGGGAATACAAACATAATGTGCATTAATAAAATAAAAAATTCTTCATATGAAAATAAATATTTTCAGAGAAAATATATTTATATTTTCCCTGAAGTCCAAACAGTTTTTGTTATAAAATGTTTACCTGCATTAATGAAATTTCAGTTGGATATATGAGCATATAATATATGTTGTCTCATATTTTTGCTTGTGCTCTTTCAGCTACTGAAGAAATTTGGAATGGATGAAATATATAAAGGAGCAGAAGAAGTAACTGGAGAAGATTATAATGTGGAGAGTATCGATGGCCAGCCAGGTGCTATTCGATGCTACCTTGATGTAGGTCTTGCTCGTACAACTACTGGAGCACGTGTGTTTGGAGCAATGAAGGGAGCAGTAGACGGTGGAATTGACATCCCACACAGGTTTTTTTTTTTTTGCTCAATTTTTTCTTGTTTTGCGAAGTGCTAAATTTTTCTCACCTGAAATTTGTTGAATTTATTGAAGGAGAAAGCCCTACTTCATTGAAGCAAATATAAATTTGAAAGACTTCCATAAATCAGCCTCTTTGAAGAATCACCTAAGCCTTGATAAATTAGGATGCAAGAGTATGACATATTGGAGAGTTTTATTTTCATCTCAGTTGAACTCATCCAACCTTACCACTTGCATATCAAGTGGCTCTGTGTTTGTGTGCAAACATTTGTATACAAGTGTATTGTTTCCACTTAATGAAGCTTTTTCAAAACATAGGAAATAAGTTGCATTTTTTCATTTATTACTGATAGTTGTCAGCTTGTAGAAATATTCTGTATGTGCAACATTGTCTTATATTTTTATAATGTTTGACATGTACAGAACAATAGCATTTATTTAAGTTCAGTATATTTCATCCTATATTACAAGGACATAATCAGAGAGAGAGAGAGAGATCATTTTTTACAAATATGAATTGCAAGATGTTTTTTCACCTTACATATACTTGCTTGCATTTTGGTAATAGCCAAGCTAACTGGAGGATGCATAGTTAGCATTCCATTCTGAAGTGGGATGTTGCAAGAAAAATTAGTTGTTCCTGCTACTAGACCAAAAGGAAATCATGTTAATATTCCTGAACTTGAACACTGAGATTGGCCCATTTGGAGCCAAGTGTGATGAAACTTTGACACAACGGAACTTAGAGAAATCAATGGGAGTCCTGGGGAGAGTTGTCTTTTCTTTGTAAGGGTTTGACTTCCTGGAATCAGTTCAACTAGAGATGGGGATGCTATTTCCCATAAAGACCATGCTTCCTGCAGTGCCCACAGTGCTCCCCTAAACCCATTAAAATCTGAGAGAGAGATAGTGTGTGATTTTTGTGTCAAACTGTATTCATGTCCAAAGCAAGTCTCCAAGGTGAACAGCCTCTTGTTGATAGAGTAATGTAGGTAAGGGAAATTGGCAAGATGGATCAGTAACCTTGGGACAGGGATTTGCTTTGAGGACTGGGCGATACTGTCCGGTGATGAAAACAGTTAAGGCCGGACTAGCACCTGAGTCTTCTCATGGAAAATTTAAGCTGTGTGGCATGTCAGATGACCTGTCTGCCATGACCATTTCAGCCAGCAGATAACAGCTGACTCAGAACTGGCACAGACCAGGCAATTCTGTCCAAAACAAAACATTGTGATGGCCTTTGAGAGATATTGTTGCAATGTGATCCCTGCCCATTGTTGTGAACATTTAAGTGAAAAAATATTAATCAATAATGCAGGTGATTGGCAGGAGTAATCATGACTTTCATTCAGGTGAATGATGCTCATCATTGGATAGAGCTCTGGTTCTGCTGGTTTGAAATCCTGTCTGAAGGGCAGGTCCAGGACTCTATAGTCTCCTGGATACTCTATAGTATCCGAGGATGCTATAGTTCTCTATAGTATCCTCTTTGTAGAGGATGCTATAGAGAAAGAGAATACCAAGTGCTACTCTTATAAATATGCCATCCCACACTGTGCACCTATATGCTGAACATAGGGAAATGGCTTTCTAGCAATGACATCATTACACCTGCAGGGGGGGGGGGGGGCAGTGTACTCCAGAAAAACTATACCCTGTCCCAACACAGCAACTGTTGAAAACTGTCTGACTCTGGCAAAGGTGGATTCATTGGATTGGTTCAGTGGCCTTGAAGAGATGACCCCAATGGCTACCAAGTGTGGTCTTCTTGAGGTTATAGATTAACATTTAGATTGTGCTCAACAGTTGGGAGGATAGGGCAGTTAGTAAAGTTAATATATTAGTAAGCTATCTGTGTTAGGGTGTGGATTCATATGCTTGGTTAAATATCAGATTACAGCAAATGTATGACTGGCAGATATCATGGCAACCCTGACCTGGCATTAGTAAGGTGCTGGCAGGGCCCTTAAATCCAGGACTGTGGATTCGGTACATAAAACCTTCGACACTGATTCCAACTCTGACTCTTTTACATGTATGTCATTATAGGAAATAAATAATAAATATACTAATTATTTCCTATAGTGATTGAAAGCACTCAGCATAGGAGTCATTTTATCACTGCCAACATGAATCATCAGGCTTCTCTTTAGAACTGTTAAAGTTGGGGTCTAAAGACTAAAGCTATGCCATTGTGTGTTTTTCATTTATGTTTATTAAAGGAATTACGCACATTAAGTATCCTTAAATTTTAAACAAAAGGCAAAACTTAGAAAATGAAAACATTGATCAATTGAGGTTATATTTTTATCAAAAGGCTATAAATAATAAAATAATAGGAATATAGGATATAAAACAAACTATAAAAGAAAATAAGGAACATATTTTTCTACCAGTTCCCTTTTCACGATATCGTTTGGATATAAAATTTAAGTGAATGGACATGAAGCATTACATTAAATGAAATAAAAATTATATTGTAGATTGACAAATTATTCCCTACAAAATTTTAAAGAAACTTAGCATCTAGCTGAAGAATAGAGGTTAAATCAGAAATAAAATCCAAAATTTACTAACATATTGTTTTTAGAAACAGAATTGCTTCTGCCATATCCTCCCTCATTAAAGCTCTTAAAAATGATTTGACTATTTTCAGTGCCAAAAACTGTTTTCGACACTGTCTTGGGTGGGTGGCATTGTTGTTACAGTTCTAGTTACATCACTAATAATCTCTGGATAAACAAAGATGGCTTCTATAGTCAGTATTGATGAGTGGTCATAATTTTTCACTTATTTTAATCCTTCAAACAATTCTTGCTGAAATTCCTTTATTTTGACATTTACTGGTTTTTCCATGCATAAGTGATGTCACTTTTGAACGTTCCATTTTGTCCAAGAAGTCTCCAAATTTGAACTCCAGCTTCATTCAAACTGAATTACCAAGATGATGATCCTGAGATGAAGCTTTTAGTTCAGGTGCTTTAGTACCTGTAACCCTTATATGCAGTTTTTCTAACTGGCACAGACCAGGAATTCTGTCCAATTAAAACAAAACATAGTGCCCGCTTTCTTGTAGTATTTTGGTCATTGCGGAACAAAATATTGTTTCATTAGATCAGTGTAAATAGCAGCTAACAGGGTTGATTTTCTCTTTTCTTAATTGAAGATACCATGCTATCAGCAATTAATTGCCCACTTTTGTTCATGCATATATCAAGCTCTTCCATTCCAAGAATTTGCTAGGTGTTAAATCCTCAAATTGCAACTTCTTAGTGACAGTGAAAGGGTGAGAAAGTAGACTTTCTAACTCTGTCACATGCTCCCACTGGCTTTGAGTTAGTGAAACTTTGTTTCTCATCTTCAAGAAAACCTTTTAGCTCAAGCAAAATGCCATATCATCAAATAAGTGTGTTGCTTGATCCAACTCCTTTCCAGCACATCTGCAGAATAGCATCTGTTTTAGGGACACTGGCTGCAACAGCTACTTGCTTCAACTTGCCAACGAGAGTAGCTGCATGTTGATCTTTCAATTCATCTCTTATTGCTAGTTGCAGACGAACAGCACAACACATATGATGAACTGTAATTACCTTAGATGCTTCTTCAGCAATACCTTCTAAAATTTCAATACTCTCTTTTGTTTGTGCTGTTTATGAATTACTTGCAGAAACGTCATCTTCATTTGTACACTTTTCAAATTTATTCATTTTTTTCAATTCTGCTTAACATATTTGAAGATTATATATTTCAATACATAAACTGCTCCTTTTTAATTTCAAAATATAAAATATCTTCCACTAACTTTTGAAGATATTTGCTGTTGTGATGTGCCTGGTTGTCTTTTACTCCCAATGTCTGAGTTATCATTTTGTTATTTGCATCAATAAATCTGACATTGATAGCAAAATAATTGACTCTGTGATATGTTCATGCATCCATTTTAATAAAGCGAAAACATCCATTTAGACTTTTTCAAAGTTCTTTCTTACATTTGGCCTCTTCAATTATCAGTCTCCTTATTACACTAGTGGCCAAAATTGTGGAAACCTTTTGGAAAAAGTGTATTTTTGAGTTTTGAAAAGTGGCTTTTCAAACCTCAAAAATACAGGATTTTACACCAAAAAAAAAAAAGTGGCTCATACACCACTTTTTTTTTTGGTGTAATGTCATAAAATTATATATCAATGGAAAGATAATTTAATCAAGAATGTAATGCAACAAAGTTTGTTCAATTATCTTATTCTATGAAAAGTTATAGCCAAATAACCAGAAAAAAGAAGCACAACTTGCTTAGGTTGATACGAAGTAGCTTTCCTTCAATTGAATGTAGCCAGTGAGCATCAGGTGTCATCTTGTTTTGCCAATAAGGTCACAGGATTCAGCTATTGATGTCATGTAGTGGAGCTGAGGAGGACATTTGTCAGTGTGTTACGTGATGGCTATCAAGTTGGTTGGTTTTTTGTTTTCTTTCATTTAGTGAGCGTGTGAAACGTAATAAAATTAAAGAAATGGCGCAAAGAGTTGACTGGTCACCCAGAAAGCGATGTAAAATAGTACTATTAAGTGAACAAGGCTACAGTTATGAAGAAATTAGAAGAAAAATTGGTAGAAACTTAACCAAAGGTGGCATTTCTAAATTTTTGAAGAGGTATAAAGAGACTCAATCACTACAAAATCAGACTGGTAAAGGCAGGAAAAGGTGCACAACAGCAAGTGATGATAGAAGAATTGAGAGACTGTGCCTATGTGACAGAAGAAAATCATCTGGGTGTATACAAGATGAAATAGCGCAATACAATGTGAAGTTGAGTGCAAGGACTGTTTGACGCAGACCGCAGGAATTTGGTGTAAATCCTAGAATTCCACGAAAAAAACGCCATTTTTATCTCTCAAACAAAGGTTGAAAAGATTAAACTGGGCTAAAACCCATGTTAACTGGACAGAGGAACAATGGGACAGTATTATTTGGAGTGGTGAGACAAATCTCCCTGTTTGGTAGTGATGGCATAAAATACGTAAGGAGAAGAATCTGGGAAGATTTGCATCCTGATTGCATTACACCTACCGTGAAACACCCACTTAGTGTTATGATCTTGGGTTGTATGACATCAAAAGGTGTGGGCAGAATTTGCGTGATTAATGGGAATATAAATGCCCAAAAATACATAAATGAAATACTTAGGCCCAAACTGAAGCCTTCTGCATGTGATCTTTTCCAAGATAATGAAGCATTTATGTTTCAACAGGATTCAGCTCCATGTCATGTTGCTGTGTGCAAAAAGTGGCTTCAAGATAATCATATTCCACTGCTGGAATGGCCTGGGAATACCCCGGACCTTAACCCAATCGAAAATCTGTGGAGCTGACTAAAGAAACTTGTTAGTAATAAGCAACCCAGCAATAAAACCCAATTAACAGAAGCAATAATTCAATCTTGGCTTCACATTATAACAGCTGCAGAACTAAAAAAATTGGTTCACTCCATGGGAAGGTGTTGTAAGGCCGTAATTAATGCTAAAGATTACCGAACTAAGTATTAACTCCAGTACATTGTGAGAATTTTTGTATATCTCATTTTTTCTATGTGTTTCACTTTTCTTTATAACTGCTGTTCTAATAAAAAATCCTTCATAAAAGTTATTGCATTACATTCTTGATTAAATTATCTTTCCATTGATATATAATTTTATGGTATTACTCCAAAAAAAAGTGGTGTTATGAGCCATCAAACCTCAGAAATACACTTTTTCCAAAAGGCTTCCACAATTTTGGCCACTAGTGTACGTGATGTTTCCAGAGATAGGTTAATCAAAGTATATCTGAAATAGGAAATATGAACAATTATTTATATTACAATTTAAATTCATTAGGAGTCAGTACATTTTTACATACTCTGACTCCAGTAAATCAAGAATTACTTCTGACTCTGACTTTACAACTTTACTCAAATCTCTGTTTCATGTATATTGGGGACTGAATGCCTTTAGGTCCTTATTAATGTTAGATCATGAACATCTCTAAATCACATTCCCCTCTAGCCCACTGCAACAATACATTTGTACTTCACATGCTGAAAGACAGTGCTAGCTGGATCTGCTTTCATTCTGTTACCAATAAGGCCTCTAAAATGAAAGCATCAAGGCAGCCATGGAGACTGTGTGGCCACTGCTTCCTATAGCGTACCATTCAGTTGTGACATGCTGGCATCAAATCATCCACAGATGACCTTAGTCCTGGTCTCAGTCTAGGTAGCATTTTGTAATTCAAATGCAATGTTACATAACTTGTTCATTATTACAAAAAAAAAAAAGTTAATAGCAATCACTTCCCAAACCCAGCTGAAATCAAGAATCTTGGTTTGATTCTAACGAACTCTGTGTCTAACATCATTAGCATGTTAAGCAAGACCAGATCTTTCAGATTCTTAGTAGATGTAGTATAAATGGATTCTAATCTCAGCAGACATAACTGTTTTTCAACTTAACGGGACACTTGATAGGCACCTGGCAAAGAGGGCAAGAGAGAGGTGTTGATTTCTTTTTGGTGGATGGGAAAGAGCTGTTTCCAAACTTGTTTGAATGTAGTATATAGTTTATACTTGCAAAGAATCCATGTTGCTTTGTTCTGATCTTTCTTTTAAGGAAGTAAGTGGAAACTCGACTTTACAACATTGTCCAAATTAAATCTTCATTCTGATTACGCGTTAGTTTCAAAATTTTGGGAAGTAAACTTGATTGTCTATAAGTTTCTGTCTTAAATTGGAGTTAAATAAATTATATTTTTTGTACATGTATCAGCAGTTATAATAAGCAAGCGCCCTCTCATCATATCCTTTTCTCAGTGAACACAAATAGTGTAAGCTGCCAACATGAGATAAACTGGACTACGACATCAAACCTTCATATATATGCCGCGATGAGGTAGAACGCTGCATAGTTCAGTCTACAAACTTAACTGTAGTTCATGTTGGTTTTCTAGTGATACAATGTTTCTTTATGGTGTTTCTTATGTTTGCTTTTAATGTTCTCATGTCTGAAGAAGTTGGCTTTCCGACAAAACATGTTGTGTGTTAAATAAAATTAATTGCTTGTCTAATTCTTGGTATTCAGTCAGTAAAAAAATATGAAAAAAAAAATATATATATATATAAAGAGAAAAGCGTTAACTTGTTCACAAGGGAGTGCTAGTTATGTAATGTTCCTTCCAGATCACATAATGATAGATGGAATTATTTAGTGGAATTAATGTTTTACTGTGTGATAGATCCACTCATGACAGAGATCCTACGCAAAGCCAGCTAAACAAATTGAATAAATTATTACATCAAACATTTCCTTAAATAATAATACCATTGAAGGGTTGTGGATTCATCATGCTTGTCTGCCGCATATTTATGGCCTTCCTAAGGTACACACATCTGGTTATCGATTATGTACAATAATTGATTCCATAGGATCTACTTATTATTTGGCAAAATATTTTTCGGTACATGTACAAAATTTTACTGGGAAAACCACCTCTTGTATAACGTGTGGACAGACTTATGTGTTCGTTGTACATGTTGTTTATTTTTTAACGGTATATATTAGAACACAGAAAAAAGAAAAATAAGTAAATAATTAATTTATTATCTTATTGCTGATATTTCGCTGGTGTTATAACCAAAAATGGACACAACAGAATATGAAAACAAAATGCACACACTGTTACAAAACCAGTCAACATACAAAATTATAGATTGCAATCCCACCAACACACAAAAGAATAAGGCACATAAATTATTGAAAAAAAAGTCACTTCCTGGCCCAAAGACACAGAAACAAACTCAAGCCGTTCCATGTTAAAACACCTAGGATTTATGGAGCACCAAAAATTCACAAACAAGGTACACCCTTACGCCCTATTGTGGACAGTATAAATAGTCCCACATTCAAACTTGCTAGATATTTAGCTAAGCTACTAGCCACCCTCAAAAACAATTCTCCCTCCTTTGTCAAAAAAAAAAACATCTTACAACACCATACCCTAAAAAGCTCAGACTTAATGGTAAGCTTTGATATCACCTCACTATTCACAAATGTACCACTAATAGAAACCCTCAATCTACTGGTCACACTTCCTCCGTGATATACTTGAACTATTCAAATTCACAATACATGCAGGATATTTCACATGGAAAGGGAAAATATACAAACAAATAGATGGGACAGCAATACCCCCCCCCCCCCCAACCTAACTTTTACATAGAACACCTGCTGGAAAAACTAGCAATCAATACAGCCACTCTCAAACCAACACTTTGGATATGCTATGTTGACGATGTGCTTGCTATTTGGCCACATGGCCCAGAGACATTGAAAACATTCTTAATGCATTTAAATAGCCAACATCCAAATATCCACTTTACAATGGAACTGGAAGCTAATAACTATCTGCCCTTCCTGGATACACTTATCACATGTCTTCCAGATGGTTCCTATCATTTTCAGTTTTTAGAAAACCCACATGCACAGGGAGATATTTACACAAACAATCACACCATCACCCTTCTCAACAATATGACATTTTAAAAACGCTAATCCACAGAGTGAGAGCAATCTGTTCTAATGACAATACTCTTGCTGCTGAACTGGCTCACTTATGCCACACCTTCTTGGCCAATGGCTATAATCCCCATAAGATAAACAAAATACTAAATGCTCCTAAGAAACCTCTCCCACTATCTACCACAGTAAAACAGTCACCATCCCATACATTAAAGGCACATTCAAAAATATTTCAAGAATTCTTAATAAACATGAACTATGCACCACGTTCAGACCGTGGAGCAAATTAGCAACCCTTATCCGCTCACCCAAGGACAGCATTCCCCCTTTATCACATCCAGGAGTCTACACAGTACCCTGCTCATGTAAACAAGCCTACTACGGTCAAACAGGAAGAACTGTGAACATCCACATCAACGAACACAAAAGATACATCTGGCATTATCACTATGGCAAGTCGGGCCTAGCAGACCATACTCTGGATACCCCTGCACACAGGATCAACTGAAAGAACACAAAAGTACTGCACAGAAGCTCTTACAAGTCGGAGATATTTTTCTTAGAGGCAACAGAAGCCCTGAAACACACTCCAATTCTCAACAAATATGGCTGTATAAATTTGCCTAAAATCTGGGAGACAGTCATCTTAAGAAAAAACTAGTACCGGTTTTTTTCTCTGTTTAGGACTCTAGTCTTATGTGATAGGTGCAATTTATTTTATTATTTTTTTTTTTTCAGATAGAGGGTGCCAAAATCAGGACTCTAGTGTTTGTGTTGCTGCTACAATCTTGTTTAACTAGTCCCTTGATTACACCATGTTGTTATAGTCTCGCACATTGTGACAAACTGTGTTTTTGTGCTCTGAAGATGCTGGTTATAACACCAGCGAAATATCAGCAATGAGTTAATGAATTAATTATTTACTTATTTTTCTGTGTTCTAATATATACTGTTAAAAATAAACAACACCTCTTGTATAAGAAATAGTTTTCTATTCAAAGAAAAAAAAATTGAAGATTTTCATCTTCAAGGAAATCTGGAATGATTTATATATAATATATAATATAATATAGTATAACCAAGTGGAAAAACTTCCAACAGTATGACTGCTCATTCCTAGAACAGTGCTTTAACCATATGTTTAATTATTCTACCTGCAGTTAACTGTCGTTTTCCTCTATAATAATCTAGAGAGAGAGAGAGAGATGTAATTCTTAGTAATTGCAGCAGTGAGGAAAATAATCATGACTGAAACGAACCTTCATATCATTTTGAGTTCACTAAATTGCTCATGAACAGAAAGAGAACGGAAAATATATCAAGTTTTACCCATTCCATTTTTCTAAGTATTAAAATAATGGAAGCTGACTTGGTACAATTTTCTTTTTGCCACTTAAGTTTATTACAACAGTAGCTTTCTCAATTAATTTTACTTAATTTCAATAAGGAAATACCATGAGTTAGGCATATTTAAATAAATTATAATATAACTCACATAAATTATTATTTTGTTAGTATAATTTTTGCGTAAGTATCAAAGTCATCTTCAGTATATGTAAAAAGCTAATCAAACAATAACTGACAATTCCAGAAGGCACCAGCCAAGTAACTAATGTAAGATAACTTACAAATATTCTGCTTCAAGAAACAGCTTACAAGTAGATTTCCCTGTTGTCAGCAGATTGAAGGTACTGTGATGGGTAGTCTGATATCACCTGCTTTGGCTGATTATTTTATGGAGCATTTAGAGGATCAGATTTGTAACACCATTTCTCCTCAACCTTGCATTTGGCTATGTTTTGTGGATGACATCCTCACAATCTGGTCTCACCCCAAAACAGAACTACTTCAGTTTCTGGATAAAATTAACTCCTTATTTACTCAAGTTCACTATTGAACATGAACACAACAATCTTCCCTCTTTGGATACTTTAATATATTTTAACTGTTGTAATATTGAATTTCCTGTTTACAGGATGCTAAAGGTAGATATATACACATATCTTCACATCAACATCCTTCACAAAAAAAAAGTAGGTATTATCAAAAGCTTTGTACACCAAGCATGCACCATTTGTTCTTCCAAGTCTCCTCTGCAATTATATCTGCAATCTTATGTTAAAAGGATCAGCATATCCTAATTTAAAGGAACGACGGAACAGATAGCAAGGACTCTTTGCAGATATAATTGTATGCCACCTTCAAATAATCTGCCATCTTTCTTACCACTTATCAAAGATACATTATCAGCTTGCCTGGTGTTTATCATATACCATGTTCTTGTCATCTTTGCTGCTTTGGACAGATTGGCTTACAATTGGAGAACATCAAAATTTATGACATTCTTTGATTTTGAAAGTTCAGGCCTTGCTTCTCATGCCATTGTCACTAGACCCAGAGTTCACTGTAACTGTACCTTGCAGTAGATTTAAGTTTGATCATCTACTTTTTGAATTGTGCAGCTGTATGCCACCATCCTAATTTTAATCAGGCTGACTATGCCTTTTCTAGTTTTTGAGAAGTGATTGCTATTAATTGTTTATAATTTTTTATATTTTTATTTATTATTTTAAAATTAATTATACATCTATTCCCACTTCTATGAAATCTAATAATGTTTTGACCTACTAAACTGCAGATGTGATTTTATATGCATGCTGTATGACTTTATGGTAACAACATTTATGAATTTAAATGTTGTTACCAGTTTTTCTGACTTCTCCCTGAAAGAAACTCATGACATTGAGTGAGATATATAGGAGCAATAAATTATATTTAGCTTTTTCTTACGTGTGATGCAGTTATTCAAAATAATATTTAGAAAATACGTGAAATGGAGAATGTTCCAAAGACAGCAGTAGTAGGAATGAATAAAGTTCTAACCGTTGACTTTGTAAGTATAGGCTATATACTGCTGTATGTAATGTCTCACTTATACCATATAATTTCATATTCTTTCTCTTGGCATCTTATCATATGCCTTTTTCAAGTCTACAACACTAGAATATAGATCATTGTTATGCACTTGAATCTCATTCATAGGATCATAGAAATACTTTACTATGGGTGGAACAATCCCACAAGTAGAACGGTATAGCATTCTATGTATGGAACTTTAATCAGAATGACTTTAGAGTAGTTTTTTATAGCAGTGTTTGCTGTAGTGAGAGTCACCCATGCACGAAGTTTGAAATGTTTGCACACTTAACTTCCTCAGACTGCAGATCTTTTTCTCTCCACCCAATAACTTTCTTCTTTCTAATAAGTCTTCTAATTTATAATCTAATTTGCCACTGCTTCCTTTTCTTGATGAAATACTTTCTTAATACATTAAGGAAGGGGTGTTAACTGATTCACCACCCAACATAACTTCCCTCTGAGTCAGCAGTTTATTTTTAAACATTGATTTGAAGATCACTCTGACATGATCTTCACAAAAAAAAAAAAAAAAAAAAAAAGTATTTTTTTGCCTAAGCTCTTCGGGACTACCTTACTGCTATACAGTCCACTTCCAATGTTAGTTTAATTGAAATTTGTTGCTTGTATTTCAAATTCTAATACTGAAATATGGTCTGTTATGTGGCACTGAGAGATAATCAACCTCATTTAATTCCTTGAATGGGTTAGCATGACAGCTCATTCCTAGAACATTACTCTAACTATATGTTTAATTATTCTATTTGCAGCTAACTGGTGTTTTTCTGTATAATAATCTAGAGAGATGCAATTCTTAGTAATTGCAGCAGTGAGTAAAATGATGATGAATGAAATGAACCTTCATACAGTGTTCTGAATTCACTAAATTGCTTATGAACAGAAAGAGAAGGGAAAATATTTCAAGTTTTACCCATTCCATTTTTTTAAGTATTAAAATAATGGAAGCTGACTTGATACATTAAATTTTTTTTTTTTTTTTTTTTTGCTTACAACAGTATCTTTCTGAATTAATTTTACTTTATTTCAATAAGGAAATACATGAGTAGGCATATTTAAATAAATTATAAGTCACAAAATGTTTTGCTAGTATAATTTTTTACCAAAGTATCAAAGGCATCTTCAGTGCATATAAAAAAAACTGATCAAACAATAACTGACAATTCCAAAAGGTATCAGCCAAGTAGCTAATCTAAGATAACTTACAAATATACTACTTCAAGAAACAACTTACAAGTAGATTTCCCTGTTGATTTAGACATTACCCAAGTGGTGCCTTTTGGAATTGTCAATTATTACGACTGTGTTCTTATTCACCGGAAGGTGAATAAGTGTTCCGCGAGAAGTTCTCCTGGAATTTCTCATTTTAGTTTTCTAAGCATTTTTCATGAATAAATATTTTATAGTGGAAATATTCTGAGAATAATATTCGTGAATATGTCAAAAAGCTCAGACCCAGAACGCCTAATAATATCTGTGTAGCAAATGTTAATGACCAAGCCACGTATTTTTAAACGTGTAAATATTTGTGAATTATCATTAATTTTCACACATTGAAACCTTTCAACATTTGTGAAAGGGAATACCGCTGTTTATGACCGGTAATAAAATTGCCTGCAAGCCTATTACAACAATGGGCGGAGTATTCTCTGTTCTCAAAACTGAAAGAAATAACATCTGTGTTGCAAACGTTAGTGACCAATCAGCAAGGAAGTATAAAGAAAATTTTTCCACTAAAATTGAAGATCAAGGTAGTCTGTATCCGGTTCTCAAATCTAGTAATACTGAATACTTTCTTCACAAGTTCGTATTGTAGGGTGAAAGTTTTGAAACTGTAGTGTCGTGATTTTTTAAAAGTAATAGGCCTGCAGATTTAGATTTTAATATGAATAAGAGACAAGGGAGTTTGTTTAATTTTGGTATTAAGGAAATCTCTTATTGAAGCTGTGTGACGCAACAGATAGTGAATCATCCACCACCAGCCTACAAAGCGATCTCCAGGCTGTACAAAAGGAGGGGAAAACTACCAGCACACAGGAGAAAAAGTTTGCATTCACTCGTAAGTACTTATAATATTATAAATTTTTGGTGATCAAAATGGGATATGTCGATGAAAATCAGTACAAATTAATTTAATGATGTTTATGTTTAATCAATGTTTAACTAATTAATAATAAAATATCAGCTAAATTAACAATTAATTATTAATTAATACATTACAAAATAACCAAGGTGTTCCATGAAAATTTCAGGATTTGTGAAGTGTTCCATCGTAGGAAATGTTTGGGAAATGCTGAGTTATTGTTTGATTAGCTTTTTACATATACTGAAGATGCCTTTGATACTTAGACAAAAATTATACTAATAAAATAATAATTTATGAGTTTATTCTGGTTATAAAATTCAGTACATAGCAATGCTGTTAATCTCATTTATTTATAAATATCCATATTATATATAGTCTCTGTGTTTTAACTATAAAACTTTTAGGCTTTTTTGTTTATAATTGAGATATTAGAACTCATTGTTCATTTGTCTATTTGGCTGTTCTTGAACAGATGTCATGGGAATGCTATGATATTTGCAAGTCACAAAGGAAATATTTCTCTGTGTCAGTTTGTTTAGGAGGTGATTGAAATCTAACTTTAAAATGTCATGATGACATTAAATAACATGAATGTTAATTATTGAGAAACGGGAGAGAAATTGAATTGCTAGGTTTCATGGATATGTGGACAAGATGTGATGTTAAAGAGTAATTTAAGTTGGGTATTTTACCAGATTAACCACCTCAAACATCAATGTGATGAAATATATCAAACATCTTACACTTTGTTATTTCATTGGAATAATAATGGTTGTGCGATTTTAATGGAAATTTTGCATCAATGATTTTTTCTTCATAATCAAATTCCTGATATGTACCTTCAAGTAGTGTACAGGATATGATAGTATTACATGAAAAACTTTTATGTAGTACTATCTTTTTTACTATTATTAATTACTAACTTTCTATCTACAATTTTCCTCCAAATCAATTTACCTGTCAAGACCCCAACATTATCGGATCTTATATTTCTGTCTGTAAAATCCTGTTTCACATGGATATGTCAAACAAAATGGCATTAATATTTTCATTGCTCTTTCTGAAATTTCTTTAAATTCTTTCTTATACCTAATCCAACAGTTGATCCAAGTGTTGGTTTTGAAATTATCCATTAAATTTTTGTCACAAGAAATTGCAAAATCTGCACTTTTCTTCCAAAGAAAGATATTCTGGTACACAGTCTTCTGGGAAATACAATTTGAAATTATGTATTAACTGTAAGCAATGACTATATTTGTTACTAATTCATGTCTTAATGTTAAATTATTTTTTTCCAAGAAAATTTTCTAAAATTGATAGGAAATTTAAGACCTCTTTTTTGAAGTCTTTGATGTCTAACTATTGGCAGAAAATTGTGACCATTCACAAATTTAGCACATGGGATTTAATGAAATTAACAGTCATAACTGAATGGATCTAAAGCAGTTTTCAGTTCTTTTTGTATTGCTTTTCTAGCCAAGACTTCATGGTGAATACTGCAGGGAGTGAACGTAGTTTCAGGAGTGGGTTTCTTTAGCGTAGCTACAACACTGCTGTGCTTCCCTGTTAAAGCTCAAGTTCTATCAGTATACACACTTAAATATTTCATTTCATATCAAAAGAATAAACTTTGGCAGCTGCTTTCTCATCACATGTGATAAAATGATATCTTTAGCTACTGGTAATAAACTGTTTTCTCCAATAGTGTATGGTTTGTCAGCTTTATTCATTCTTAAGCTTACAAGATAAGAAGCTTGCAAAACTTTTTCATTTGTGGTGAAACTTTTCAAGATTTGTTTTTTTAAATATTCATGCTTTGATTCAAGATGCTTCTAAAAGGATGTGCAATGGTTGGATAACAAATTCAGAAGTAGGCATTGAAGTTTGGGTTTGCCTTCATCTCCACACCTACTAAATCCAGATTGCAAATAGCTGTCATCATATTTTCTGGTAACAATTTTTGTGTTTTTAGATAAATTACTACTGAAACTCTGCATTTGGAGCCTGTGTAGCTCAGTGGATGTGGCATTTTCACACCATGCTGCTTGGCCACACAAAGGAAGACGAAGACTTGGTTTCGAGTCTAGTTGACGACTAGAGGAAATTTTTCTAAGCCTTTTTTCGACCGGTTCCCGAGTTAGTCGATGTCTGGCACAGGCAAGTTGGTTTTTCTCCCGGAAACTCAGGTTTTTCATTCCGTAAACTCAAGAAAATCGACCATAGAACCCACACTATTTCAGACATTAGATATATTGTGTTAGGGACCACGAGATGTGGCACTTGTTGAGCCATTCTCTTCAATGCGTTCAGATTAATTAGTGATAGCCTTGGACCAGCTATCCCTGATTGGCTGCCAGTGGAGATTGAACTGCCCACTCAGTCTCTAAAACGTAGGCAAGGCTAAACGGCCTTGCCTATTCCCTATATGGGAATAAAAAGGCATTAGCGGATTAAAAAAAAAAACTTTGCATTTGTGATTAGTTTTCTTGCACACTTTAATGAGCTATGCATCTATGCTTTCCTAACCATGTTTTGAAAAAAAAAAGAATTTCAGAATTCAGTACAAACTATTTAATTTACAAGTATTTTAAGTATGAAAGTGCTAACCTTCTTATCAGATAGGTTTCTCTTGCTACACACACCCAGCAGCATTGAAGACTTACAAACACATGACACACTTGATTGACACCTCACAATTAAAAGTTCCCAGACTTTTAATTGTGAGGTGCATTTGTGATAAACAAATGCACCTCACATGTGCACAGAAAATAGCAGCCAAAATATGGCTGTATTTTTCTGCGAGATCTCAACAAACAATATCATATTCACAGAATCCACTGCAATCTCCGAAATATGATTTGTTGTCAAAAACAGAAAACTCATGTTTCTGGAGAAACACAAGGTATAGTAGGGATACCAGTTTTATCATCTCTGATTCTGGGAATGTTTGTTGCATCAAATCTTATGGCTGTATTTTCACCAGAAAATGTAATTGCAAAATTGTAGTGATAGAATTAGAAGATAAATGTTCATGTGACATTAAATTATATGAGTGGCTGCAGAATACAGTGATTATGTTGATTGCAGACATTTGATAATCCTGAATGCTGCACATTAATTTACTAAAGCAACAATGAGTACTGACAACAACACTGTCGTGTAAGAAAGTTCTCCAGGAAGAAATAGAACACAATGTTAATACTTGCTCGTGGTTTTAATCTTTCTGAGAATATATTTCTAAGGGGGGGGGGAATTTTTACTATTTTATTTTTCATAATTTCATAAATTTAAAAGCATCTATTATTTATTCACCACCAAATCTTTTTTTCACGTACCACCAGTTGAGAAACACTGCACCAAAGGATTATTTTTATGTAGAATGTTTTTATATTGTTTATAGTAACAGGGATTCAATTAATACTGTTAATATTTAATAACATGTGGAATTAGCAATTTACCTTTCTATAGTGTTCTTGTTACTCTTTATGTTATATAAGAACTCTGTATATCAGTCCCATCTGAGATGCATAAAAGCAAATTAATACCAGGTGTCGGAGAAACACTGTGTAATTGTAACTTTAAATTTTATGTAATTGTACATACATTTTTACATATCTGTCTTGAAATAGCAGTTTCAAAACTGATTTTGGTTTATATTTTAATTTAGCAACAAACGTTTTCCTGGATATGACAGTGAGAGCAAGGAATTTAATGCTGATATTCATAGGAAGCATATTTTTGGGCAGCATGTTGCTGAGTATATGAAAATGTTAATGGAAGAAGATGAAGATAGTTATAAGAGACAGTTTTCTCAGTATATCAAACTGGGTATTTCTGCAGATGAGGTGAGATATGTGTGTGTGCGTATTCTGTTTCATTATTGAAGTACTCATTTACTAAACTTCAGTAATAAATTTTTTCTTTCATTTTATTAATTTCATAATTAATTTTATTAATATTTAAAATTAATTACAAAATATAGAGAATACAGGACAATTGTAATGTATGTAAATTAACACCAATTATTCCATAAATGCATAAAAATTTGGGAGGAGAGAGTGCATTCATTAACACATCTCAATATCTCTTGCATGATCATGAATTATATGTAATTTAATTACTTGAAAAGAGGGATGTGTACATTTTCAGTAGTTGAATATCATCATCATCATCAAATTCCTGCCATGTACCCTCAAGGGGTGTACAGGATATAACAGTACTACATGAAAAAATTACATCATTACTAACTTCCTATCTACAATTTTCCTCCAAATCAGTCTGTTACTTGTCAAGACTCCAACATTATCAGATCTTATATTTCTATCGTCTAAGGCACTTTGTACCGTATCACTCCACCTATCTGCATATTCTACTACACAGTAGTAGAATATGCAGTGGTAAACATTCACTGTCAACAGGTGCATCATTCTACAGTCACTGACACTGTTCAGTGGATGCTTTCAGCATGGAATGAATTGGATCCTCAGCTATTATTTGCCACAGCTGCTATAATTTCTGGTGCACTTGACAAAGCAATAATGAAATTCTGTGAGAAAGATGCTATGATGTTAAGAATAATGAAATAAACACAGTAGCAAAGGAGGAGCTTCTTTCTAGCCACATCAACATTAAAAATGACTGCAGGATTTGATAGTAATGATTACAGGACTTATGCTAGTGATAATTATGACATTTAGTTGCCATTATGAATATGATTTATTGGGGACATTAAAATTTTTGTACCTTTGAGTACTTGTTTCCCACATCAGCTTTAGTTTTATCTTCAACTTTGGGTCTGAATTAGGCACATATTATATTCTTTGTTATATTATTAAAAAATCTATGCTACAATATTGATTTTATGATACTCGCCAGTGTATAGTTTTATAAGTATGAATGAAAGAATTCTATCAACAGAGGAAAACTCACAAACTTAAGAATTTTCACCTAAATATTACAGGCATCATCACTGTAAGGTCAATAATTTCCTAACTCATCAAAAAAAAAAGTTATGAAAGATGAGCAGATTTGAAAAGTACTATCTCACAAAAAGGGGATGGACATAGATCATTCATCATCATCATCATCAAATTCCTGCCATGTACCCTCAAGGGGTGTACAGGATATGATAGTACTACATGAAAAAAATTACATCATTATTAATTTCCTATCTACAATTTTCCTCCAAATCAGTCTGTTACTTGTCAACACTCCAATATTATCAGCTCTTATATTTCTAGCTTAAGGGTCAGGGGTGCTTAAGGGCCAAAGCTGTATAACTGAGAGGAGACCTCCACATAGCCTTTAAAGGAATGCGGAGAACCGACCAGGGCTTCTGACCTAATGTCCAATCCTCACCTTCTCCTGGTGCACCCTGTTGGGTATCTACTTTGACGCTGAACGAACGAGGATGGGCTGGCAATTTGGGATTTAGCCGACCAAATTGTATTCTTATTGGTTAAACCAAAATAAAAAATGATGGTACAACATGACAAAATTTCATGCCAGCTGGGGCGTCGCCCGGTTAAACAAGGCCATCGTTGTTTTCGCCAGGGAACCAGGGCGAACAGCGAAAAGTCAGCTACTGGAACAAATCTGAAAACAAACCCCAACTCAACATTACCAGAGTTAAAGATCGGTACTATCAACGTAAGAAGCCTGAATGGCAAAGAAATGGAGCTAGCTGAGGAATTAGATAAGTACCAGATCGACATAATAGGGGTGACTGAAACAAAAAAGACCAAAACTGGTGAGATCTTTCTGAGCAATAAATACAAAATGTTATATTCAGGCAATAACAATCAAGGAAAAGAAGGAGTAGCCATAGTATTCAACACAAAATACGAGGCTAATCTTCTTGAATGGCAGTCAGTCTCAAGTAGAGTAATGTGGGCAAATATGAGAATGGAAAACTGGACAATGAGACTTATTTGTGCCTATGGTCCCACAGAAGGTTCTACTAAGGTAGAAGTGGAGGAATTTTTTGAGGCTTTAGAAAAAGCAACTGACACAATGAAAAAGGAAAAGTTGGTCCTTGTTGGGGATCTAAATAGTAGAGTAGGAAATGATTGTGAGACATACAAAAATATTTTGGGAAAATTTGGAGAAAAGAGCAAAGCTAATAATAATGGCAAATATCTGTTGGATTTCTGCTCAGGACATGGACTGGTTATTACTAACACCATGTTCCAACATAAAAATGTGCACAAATTCACATGGAGAGAAGAGGCTAGGAATAAGAAAAGTCTCATTGACTATGTTATTGTTGATAGTGATGTTTTCTCCCTGGTGCAGGACACCAGAGTGTACAGGATTTGAAATTGGAAGTGATCACTATTTAGTCTTGAGCAGGATAAAATTGAATTTCATATTGAAAAGAATAACATGTAAGAAAGTTTTAAAGCGAATAAAAGTTGAGCAGCTCTCAGATGTGAACTGTAGACTAAAATACAGAAATATTATTGAAAAGAAAATGAAAGAGTTTGAGAACAGGAATCAAACCTTGGAGATTCAGTGGCAAACTCTGAAGGAAACATTGATTGATTCTGCCAGAGAGGCATGTGGTGAGGTTGTGTGCAAGGATAAAAAAATCAGAACTCCCTGGTGGACACAGAAAGTTAAAGAGGCAGTGAAGGAAAAGAAGAAAGCATATCAAAAGTTCCTGGCAAATAAGTCAGCTTTTACTCTTACAGAATACAGAGACAAATGTAAGAAAGCTAAACAGTGTGTAAAACTAGCTAAACAAAAGTCATGGGAGGACTTTGGCAAGAATATAGAAAATAAATATCAAGAAGGTGGCAAAATATTCTGGAGGTTGTTGAAGAAGCTTAGGAATGGAGGAACGAGTGCTGTAAAAGGAATTAGAGATGATAAAGGTGAAATGAAAACAGGAGAAAAAGATATCCTTGAAGTATGGAGTAATAACTTTGAAAAACTGCTAAATGAAACAAGCAGTGATGACAGCACAGTGATAAAAAACACTGACCAGGCATGCAGTCGTGAATACATATCCATACTTGAAGTAGAAAAAGCCATCAAAGGCTTGAAATGTGGAAAGGCAGCAGGAGTAGATGATATTCGACCAGAAATGCTGAAGTATGGTGGTATAAGAGTCTTACAGTGGCTGCACTGCATAGTTCAGAAAGCCTGGACAGAGGGAAGAATTCCCGATGATTGGAGTAGAGCTCTCATAGTACCCATATATAAAAAGGGAAATAAAACTGAATGTGAGAATTACAGAGGTATTTCCCTACTGAGTGTTCCTGGCAAGATTTATGCAAGTATACTTGAGAAACGGTTGAGAAGAATTGTGGAAGAAAAGCTTGGTGAAGAAGAAGCTGGATTCAGGCCAAATAGAGGCTGTCAGGATCAGATCTTCACTTTACAATAAATAGTCGAGAAAGCATGGGAAAATAACAAAGATCTGTATTTAAGTTTTGTCGATTTGGAAAAGGCATATGACAAGGTGCCAAAAGAGAAGCTATTCAATACGCTGCAGTTATATGGTGTCAATGGGGCATTATATCAAGCAATACTTAGTCTTTATTTGAGTTGTGAGTCAGCAGTTAGAATTGAAGGAAGTACAGGAAGATGGTTTAATGTTAAATCTGGTGTGAGACAAGGATGTACATTATCCCCTCTGTTATTCATTATCTATATGGATCACATTATGAAGGAATGTGGTATTAAACCTGATATCAAAATTGGAGATGTTAATGTCAGCTCTTTGCTTTATGCAGATGATGTTATACTTCTAAATAAATCTGCTACAAGTCTGCAAGATTCTCTGACTAAATTGAATAGCTGTTGTAATAGATATGGTATGAAGGTCAGCAATAAAAAGACAAAGACAATGAAAATAGGCAGAATCATTGAAAATGTCAACTGTGTTGTGAATGGAGAACCTGTGGAACAAGTAAAACATTTCAGCTACTTAGTCACAATTTTTACTGAAGATGGTAAACTAAATATAGAAATAGACAACAGAATCAGCGAAGCTGGTATCGTGGGAAGTCAATTGAATAAATTCATATGGAATAAGAAAGAAATTAGTCGGAACACTAAATTAGCTGTATACAAGACTGTGTTCAAACCAATTTTAACTTATGGATCTGAGAGCTGGGTCAGAAGTAAAACACTTGACCAAAGACTAGAGACCGCAGATATGAGAGTTCTGAGAAAGATTAGAGGCGTGAACAGATGGCATCAATGGCAATATCATATTAAAAATGAGGATATTAGGAAAGAACTTGACATTGTCAGCATCCAGGAATGCATTAGCAGAGCTAATCTCAGATGGTATGGTCACTTAAATAGAATGGGAGAGGAAAGATTAGCAAAACAAGTGTTCTCTGCCAGGTTGGCAGGAAAACGACCCAGAGGAAGACCAAGATATAGGTGGATTGATACGGTACAAAGTGCCTTAGACGATAGAAATATAGGATCTGATAATGTTGGAGTCTTGACAAGTAACAGACTGATTTGGAGGAAAATTGTAGATAGGAAGTTAGTAATGATGTAATTTTTTCATGTAGTACTGTCATATCCTGTACACCCCTTGAGGGTACATGGCAGGAATTTGATGATGATGATGATTATATTTCTATCGTCTAAAGCACTTTGTACCGTATCAATCCACCTATATCTTGGTCTTCCTCTCTGTCGTTTTCCTGCCAACCTGGCAAAGAACACTTGTTTTGCTAATCTTTCCTCGCCCATTCTGTTTAAGTGACCATACCACCTGAGATTAGCTCTGCTAACGCATTCCTGGATGCTGACAATGTCAAGTTCTTTCCTAATATCCTCGTTTTTAATATGATACTGCCATTGATGCCACCTGTTCACGCCTATAATCTTTCTCAGGACTCTCATATCTGAAGTCTCTAGTCTTTGGTCAAGTGTTTTACTTCTGACCCAGCTCTCAGATCCCTAAGTTAAAACTGCTTTGAACACTGTCTTGTATACAGCTAATTTAGTGTTGCGACTAATTTCTCTCTTATTCCATATGAATTTATTCAATTGACTTCCCACCATACCAGCTTTGCTGATTCTGTTGTCTATTTCTATATTTAATTTACCATCTTCAGTAAAAATATTGACTAAATAGCTGAAATGTTTTACTTGTTCCACAGGTTCTCCATTCACAACACAGTTGACATTTTCAGTGATTCTGCCTATTTTCATTGTCTTTGTCTTTTTATTGCTGACCTTCATACCATATCTATTACAAGAGCTATTCAATTTAGTCAGAATCTTGCAGACTTGTAGCGGATTTATTTAGAAGTATAACATCATCCACATAAAGCAAAGAGCTGACATTAACATCTCCAATTCTGATATCATGTTTAATACCACTTTCGTTCATAATGCGATCCATATAGATAATGAATAACAGGGGGGATAATGTACATCCTTGTCTCACACCAGATTTAACATTAAACCATCTTCCTGTACTTCCTTCAATTCTAACTGCTGACTTACAACTCAAATAAAGCCCAAGTATTGCTTGATATAATGTCCCATTGACACCATATAACTGTAGCGTATTGAATAGCTTCTCTCTTGGCACCTTGTCATATGCCTTTTCCAGATCGACAAAACTTAAAATACAGATCTTTGTTATATTCCCATGCTTTCTCGACTATTTGTCGTAAAGTGAAGATCTGATCCTGACAGCCTCTATTTGGCCTGAATCCAGCTTGTTCCTCACCAAGCTTTTCTTCCACAATTCTTCTCAACCGTTTCTCAAGTATACTTGCATAGATCTTGCCAGGAACACTCAGTAGGGAAATTCCTCTGTAATTCTCACATGCAGTTTTATTTCACTTTTTATATATGGGTACTATGAGAGCTTTACTCCAATCATCGGGAATTTGTCCCTCTGTCCAGGCTTTCTGAACTATGCAGTGCAGCCACTGTAAGACTCTTATACCACCATACTTCAGCATTTCTGGTCGAATATCATCTACTCCTGCTGCCTTTCCACATTTCAAGCCTTTGATGGCTTTTTCTACTTCAAGTATGGATATGTATTCCTGACTGCATGCCTGGTCAGTGTTTTTTACCACTGTGCTGTCATCACTGCTTGTTTCATTTAGCAGTTTTTCAAAGTAATTACTCCATACTTCAAGGATATCTTTTTCTCCCGTTTTCATATCACCTTTATCATCTCTAATTCCTTTTATAGCACTCTTTCCTCCATTCTTAAGCTTCTTCAACAACCTCCAGAATATTTTGCCACCTTCTTGATATTTATTTTCTATATTCTTGCCAAAGTCCTCCCATGACTTTTGTTTAGCTAGTTTTACACGGTGTTTAGCATTCTTGCATTTGTCTCTATATTCTCTAAGAGCACAAGCTGACTTATTTGACAGGAACTTTTGGTATGCTTTCTTCTTTTCCTTCACTGCCTCTTTAACCTCCTGTGCCCACCAGGGAGTTCTGATTTTTTTATCCTTACAAGCAACCTCACCACATGCCTCGCTGGCAGAATCAATCAATGTTTTCTTCAGAGTTTGCCAATGAATCTCCAAGGTTTGATTCCTGTTCTCAAACTCTTTCATTTTTCCTTCAATAATCTTTGTGTATTTTAGTCTACAGCTCACATCTGAGAGCTGCTCAACTTTTATTCGCTTTAAAACTTTCTTACATGTTATTCTTTTCAATATGAAATTCAATTTTATCCTGCTCAAGACTAAATAGTGATCACTTCCAATTTCAAATCCTCTGTACACTCTGGTGTCCTGCACCAGGGAGAAAACATCACTATCAACAATAACATAGTCAATGAGCCTTTTCTTATTCCTAGCCTCTTCTCTCCATGTGAATTTGTGCACATTTTTATGTTGGAACATGGTGTTAGTAATAACCATTCCATGTCCTGAGCAGAAATCCAACAGATATTTGCCATTATTATTAGCTTTGCTCTTTTCTCCAAATTTTCCCAAAATATTTTTGTATGTTTCACAATCATTTCCTACTCTGCTATTTAGATCCCCAACAAGGACCAACTTTTCATTTTTCATTGTGTCAGTTGCTTTTTCTAAAGCATCAAAAAATTCCTCTACTTCTACCTTAGTAGAACCTTCTGTGGGACCATAGGCACAAATAAGTCTCATTGTCCAGTTTTCCATTCTCATATTTGCCCACATTACTATACTTGAGACTGACAGCCATTCAAGAAGATTAGCATTGTATTTTGTGTTGAATACTATCGCTACTCCTTCTTTTCCTTGATTGTCATTGCCTGAATATAACATTTCGTATTTATTGCTCAGAAAGATCTCACCAGTTTTGGTCTTTTTTTGTTTCAGTCACCCCTATTATGTCGATCTGGTACTTATCTAGCTCCATTTCTTTGCCATTCAGGCTTCTTACGTTGATAGTACCGATCTTTAACTCTGGTGATGTTGAGTTGGGGTTTATTTTTAGATTTGTTCCAGTAGCTGACTTTTCGCTGTTCGTCCTGGTTCCCTGGCGAAAACAACGGGGGTCTTGTTTAACCGGGCGACGCCCCAGCCGGCCTGAAATTTTGTCATGTTGTACCATCATTCTATATTTTGGTTTAACCAATAAGAATACAATTTGGTCGGCTAAATCCCAAATTGCCAGCCCATCCTCGTCCGTTCATTATCCAAGTAGATACCCAACAGGGTGCACCACGAGAAGGTGAGGATTGGACATTAGGTCAGAAGCCCTGGTCGGTTCTCCGCATTCCTTTAAAGGCTATGTGGAGGTCACCTCTCAGTTATACAGCTTTGACCCTTAAGCACCCCGCACATAGATCATTGGATCTGTTTAAGTTAGGATAATGATGTAAAGTTTCAAATGTTTCTTTATAATGGCATTTTATGAGTAAATTACTTATGAAGGATCTTGGCTTGTTCCAATAAAGTATGTTTAGTGTCAGTAGCTGCATTTCCAGACTGTTCAGGTGTATGGTATTTAATATAAAACTTGTGTTCTTCTAGACAGATAAAAGCCGTTCTTTGTCCAAAATAAGATAACCCACATGAGCAAGGGATCTGGTAGATGCCCAGAAAACCAAGAGGTAGAAGCTTGTCCTTAGAAGTGATAAAGGTGGAGATTTTTCTGATGGGTTGGAAGTGAACGAAAATATTCTGTGGATGGCCGAATGTGTCAACAGTTTGCTAAACAGATAGGCCTTCAACATGGCATCTTATCACAACACGTTTCAAACTCCATCAGTTATCTGTGTAACAGTGCAGTCTTCACCCACACTGGAATAAAAAATTATCCTGGTGTCCACAGAAGTGATTTTTGCCCCCCCCCCCCCCCCCCCAAAAAAAAAAAAAAAAACTTGTGAAATTTCTTGCATGCATTCATCAACTAAAATGTGCAAGAGTATTGAATATCCTCTACACTGTCTTCTGGATTATAGGGTGCTGATCCATGTTCCTTGCTTTGTCTTTATCATGTACATGTTCACTCAAACTTGAGTGTGGATCACTAATCGATACTGATGCAAGAGTGTGTTCTCTTTGATGAATCTTACCTGCCACCAAGTTATGTGATTAGCTGCTGCTGCATTTTCACACATCACCCATTCAGACTGTTTATACTGAAGAAAGTGAACCAGCTCTGTCTCCTTTAACAGAGAAACTTGTTACTTAACTGCGATTTTAAAATAGTCTTCCTTATCATCCTACCTGGACTAATATTTTATATATACCCCTATGTTGAAAATTGGCCTGTTTAGTATGTATGTGAAACAGATTATACAAGCGTAAATGTAGCAATTACCTGTACTAAGCATGATAGTATTCTCTTAATTGGGTGGTGGGGAGGAGAGATTGCACACTCAGTCTTGCAACCTCTCACTTGGCCTGATAAGGAAGTAAGTTAATCCATCAGCTGACCTGCTGGTGCTGCTATTTAATGCACAGAAAGCAAAGTGTTCTGACTTCTTTACTGTCTGTACAGTCATTTAGATATCTGTTGAATGTGTCACTCTTTTGGATATGATGACTGCATAAAACTAATCAACTATTACTTAAGTAAATATATAAACCAAAATGGAAGAACATCTAAATCTATTGGACAATATTAGACTATCAAAATTACTGTATGGATATAGAATAAATGGGAAAGAAGAATTGGAAAACCAAGAAACTGTTGGCATGAGACCAGAACAGGCCTCTTGGTCTGAAATTCATGATACAAAGAAGTGGCTATAATTGGTCTATAATCCACTGGAATAGCCTTTATTCCAAATCTTGTTCTCCTACTCATTAGGAATGCTATATGTTGAAACTCTGAAATTTTGAATAACCAGGTCAGGAGCATTGCTTTTCAGAAACATGTGCCAATATCCCATCCATTCCAGCTGTGTATATTTGGGTCAGGCTTACTTTAATTCTTCTAAGACATAACCTGTATTCTTTCAACCTGTCCCCCCCTCCCCCAGCTATTGGATCTTCTTGAAATATATACATTACTAAAGGAATCACTTTACAACTAGGTCATTGCTTGTATATCTAACAATGTCTATACCACTTGCATTCACTAAGGTTATTCTTTCTACACAATGATAAATTTTTCAGATTTCCTTTGGCCTGTTTGACTGACATGGTAATGAAAGCAAAATCGGATTATTTCATAATCCGATTTTGCTTTTGTTACCATGGCTATCATTTTCCTCACAGTATCTTTTTTTTTTTTTTTTTTTTGGGTCTTTGCTTGAAAGTGTTATTCATCCATTTAACTTCTATGTGTTTAATTCTCCTCTGGTGATTTGTCTGTCATGCAGGTTGTTCTTTTAAACTCTGTCTTTCAAACACTGTCAAACCCATTTTTCTGTATTTCCATCACCACTTCAGAGTTCTACTCTGGGAATTAGCACGTATTGGCTTTAACATGTTTTTTTATCAACCAAAGCATGGATTCTAGGTGTCCATTAAAATTTCAGTACTATTAATATTCCATTGAAATTACATGGATACAACGTGTAAGATGTTTATATCCAGACTTCCACATGGATTAGACATCCATGTGGAAGTCTGGATAGTTAAATCCTTAGTATTAAGTACTCTTCCAGATAAATTGAATACATTTATTCTTGAATAAATTGAAGCCATCACCTTCTATTCCTGTAACAATATTTTCGTTGTAACAATACTCCTTTGTTAATAGGTCTTACTGAGGTTTCTGATATAATTTATGAATTGAATGAACCTGTGTAGCTCTGCAGAAATGGTATTTGTAACGATAGCACTAGACTGCCTGGAGGACTTCTAGATCTTTGTTATATCCTCCTAAAAATGGAAGATTTAACATGTTACTTTTAGGGTTTGGTGTTTATTTGTTTACATTGAAACCACTTGTCAAATGAAATTTGGAAGACTTGCTTCTCAAAACTTATCCCATAATGAAAAGCACACATCACATTCTTTTGGACATGTATAATGCTAAGCATTATGGGAAGGACTACTATTCCGACCAGTTTTGACCTCTGTTGAGCCGGAGCCAGACCAAGAAGAGATACAAAGGTTGAAGTAATGCCAATGTCATATATTCCACAATACACATTTTTCCATACGTTGGTAGCTTTTGTTGTAATGATCCTTAAACTTTTATATGGTATATGGTCTGTTTTGTGTGCGTAACTATATATATATATATATATATATATATATATATATAGTTTTTTTTTTTTTAAATTAATAGCTTGAAGATATATATAAAAAAGCACATGCATTAATTAGAGCTAATCCAGAACGTAAACCTAGAGTAGAAAAGAAGGATATTGTAAAGAAGAGGTAAGTGAATCTTCACTTGATTTAAGTTAAAATATTTAACTCTAGCTTGCTTGTGGCTTCGTGAAAATATCATAGCTTTTTAATTTTCTGAATGATACAATGCAAGTTGATAATGTCTTGATTTAAGAACCATGTTAAACTATGGTTTTGATTAAAACAATAAGCTATAGCATTTTTACCGGCTAAACCTTTGTTAAGATATCTAGAATAAATTGTGTGGTTTTTTGACAATTAAGTAATTATCATATCTACTTTGCTTATACTCAGTTTGGTTTCCTTGAGAAAAAACACAAGGATGATTGACAGGTTGAGTGGGTTAACACCTTGCTCATCATCCATTACTGAATGTTATTTTTCCTCTCTTTTTATTATCAACTCTAAAAACCAGTAGTTCAAAAAAATAGTATAAACAGAGATAGCAAAATTTGAGAATGAATTTACTATTATTGAGAAAGCATTTGAGAACACATTGTCCAAAGCAAATTTGTTCAATCATTTGCCTCTGAATTCTTTTAAAGTGCCTGCAAAACAAACCTAATGAATTGGAAAAAGGACATTGTTAATCAGTTTAATCAGTTCAGAGGCAGTTATATAGATTATATAGATTCACATATATAGTGAATCTATATAAACAATTATATAGATTCACTTGGAGAAAACACAAGAATAAAAGTAATGTTACTGATGTTGGTGCTAATGTCTTCAGGTTTGTTTGTAATGGAAGGATAGGAAGTGATTGCCATTTAGATGTTTTAAATATCTGATATATATATATATATATATATATATATATATATATCATCAGGGGATATCTAGTTTATTATGATAGTATTATACGATTAAGTCTACATTATCTTCCTATCATTAGTTTTCCATCAAATTAATATCCTATTTATCAAGCCTCTAGTATTGTCACTTCATGCATTTCATTCTTCTAGGGCACTAATAATTGTTGCAGTTTATCTAGATCAGTATTTTATTTGTCACCCTAACATCAGAAGCTGTGTTTGTCTTTCTCTACCATTCTGTTTAAATGACTGTACCACTTTAGATTAGCTCTGCTCATGCATTCTTGAATGCTAATGTCCGATTCCCTTCTGTTATCTGTTCATTTCCGTAATTTTTCTCTGAACTCTACTTTTTGTGTAGAGTTCTTTGTCTGCTGCTAGTTTTGTATTTTTGTACTAAGTTTTCTCTTTTTCTATATACATATATTTGGATGGCTTTCCATTTTACCAGCCTTCTTATCTGTTTCTATATTGAGTTTGCTGTTTCTCTGAAACTTGTGCTTAAATAGCCACTGTCATCATCACCTTTCCATTCTCTACTAATTTTTGTCAGTCTTCTTGCAAAGTTTGGTTTCCTAATCTTCAATGTGATCTTCAATCAATTGTTTATGTCTTACCTAACTTTACTCTTACCTTACTAATAAATCTAAAAGTCAGTTGGTTTGAATGCTATCTGATTATATTGCTAGTTTAGTATTTTGGCTAATGTCTTTCTTATTCCACATAAATTTTTTCAGCTCACTTCCTGTTTGCACATTTAATTTGTCATCTTCATTAAAATTATGCCTAAATAATACTTAAATGTGGACTTAGGCCTTTTTTCATTTCAAGAAAATCAATTTTTGAACTCAGATAATATCATCTTATTGACAGGGTGGCAGCATTTTGTTGCATAAGCTTCTGTGGACATTGTAGAAATATTTTATTCAGTATTTAACCACAATGCTGTCAAATAGAAACTAGTTTCGCAAAATGCTTCGTTTCACTTCATCAGGAAATAATACGAAAACTAAAAAAACTAGAAAGCAAGTAAATAACAGTATTTCTAGTGAAAATATTTGACCTCATTTAAATAATGAAAAGTAGGCATTTGCAAAGACCAGACTTTATGTAAAATCATCTTGTTTTTTACAACTGTTTTGTGATGGATTAATGATGTGAGTGTGTCATGATGGATTAATGATAAGAGTGTGTTGTGATGGAGTAATAAAGACCAGACTTTATGTAAAATCATCTTTTTTTTTTTTGTTATACTTCAGATCTAGGATGCTTCACCATTTCAGCTGATTTTTTGAACACTCTTGAGTTAAAATGGTAAACTGTCTAGCATTTTAGTTTATTGCCATTGTACTTGTTTTGTTTCTCTATGCTTCTGCCAGCCTTGATTTGTGCTTTGTTTCGGTTCACTGTCCTTGAAGTATTTTGATCAGCACATCTCTCCTATGTATTGCAGTGTAGACCACAATTGCAATCTACCTTGTATTCACCTGGAGTTTTGTAAGTGGCAGATGTGGAGGTTTTATTAGCTGATTTGAGTAGAATGCAACCTTCAAGTTTTGTTGGCACAGCAATCCTGCTATTTGATTTGTGACTGATTGTATATATGGGAGAATTGCTTTATAGTCATTGTTCTTCTGATTGTTTTGGAGTTGAAATATAATTTTTTTGACTAATGTTCTGTTGTGGCCATTTTTACAAAGGACTGAAATAAGATACTGTAGCTCTTGGTTTCTTTTATCTATGTTGGTGGAAATTCTGTAGGCTCTTATCGTGCAAGGAATGGGTGATGGTTATTTTTTTTTCACTGGGTGGTGATGAGAAGTTGCGTATAGGTAACATCCTGTATTGGTTGGTTGGTTTCATGTAGATAGAAGTTGAGTGTGATTTGTTCAGATACCTCAAAATAGTGTATCCAGAAATGGTAAAGACCTATTTCTTTCTAATTAAACAGTCAAGTTCATTTGCGGATGAATGTTTTTCAGGTAGGTGACACTCTTCTAATTGGGTAATAGTACCAGGTCAGATGATTAAAATATTGTCAAAATATCTTTGTCCAATTTTTGTTGTGTTCTTTGATGGAAGGTAGATTTTCAAACCACTTCATGAATAGGTCAGCTGATAATGGAGAGAGGAGGAGAGAGAACAAAGTTGAAAATCTTCAAATTTGAAAAAAAAAGTTCTATTTATACAGTGTTTAAAAGTGATCTGGTGAAAAGATGTCCTGAAGTAGTTGTATGGTTTATATTCTTGGAACATTTGTGAAAAAAATTTACCATGTCCAGGCTTGCAATTAAATCACTAGGAGCCACTGTGATGTCTACTGATGTAAAGTTTCAGTAGGCTTTTTAGTTGGTTTTATTATGGAAATATCCTGTGGGATCACACTCCAACTTGTCAAAGATGTCTTCTAGAAGTACTTTCATTTTTTTTTTATGTGTATTCTATAGAGTTCAAAACTGCTGTTGATTTTCCTTTGTTGGCTTTCATCATTATGTTTTTCAGCTTTCAGTTATGTTTTTGTCCTTTTTTAATGTTTTTAAGGCCCCTTCATTCTATTTTTGTGATATTATTGGTTGGAAGTTGAATGTGCAGAATATATGCAACATCTTTTGGAATTCTTTGGAGGCTTTTTTCTGTATTTGCCATAATATCTTAATTTTAGAATCTTACTGGGAGAAGTTGCAAAATTGAACCACAAGAAAGGATATTCATTTCATGATCAGATACATTTTTGAGGCTTGTTAATAATTATTTCATTGGTTGTCTTTCTTTGATAAGGTTTGAAAGTTCTTCATTCTTTCTTTGCTTACTGTACCAATGTGTTCTGATTTCTCATATGAAGTTCTGTCAACTATTCCAGACGTTTGCAAGTAGAGAAGAAGATAATTCCATGTGCAGAGAATGTGACTGCTTATCAATTTTTGAAAGCTCACACCTTGTTCTAATGCACCTTCTATGCATTGCAAAAATTTTCCTTCATGGTATTTCCTGATGAAGTGAAACAAAGCCTTTTATGAAACTAGTCGAAGTAAAAAATAGTTCAGATTTGGCAATTTTGTTTGTGGTTAAGATAAAATATTTCCAAGCTAACAACATTTGTTTTCTGCACTATCCTCTCTGCATGCCTATGAAATCACTGATACCCTTGAGCAGCTATTGATGACAGCTTAGGGCAGGGGTGTTCAACGCATGGCCCGTGGAGCTCTTTGCTGTGGCCCGCTGGCCATTTTGAAAAAATAACTACTTAACATTAAAACACGATTAAATAAAAAATAATTTCAATGAAGCCCGCAGGCCACTAAGCTATACTGCGGTATTTAAAATCGTAAGATGCTTTCCAGATTCACAAAGAATGCTGTGCATTTGATACATCTCGAAGGTTCTCGATACTTCGTTATTTTCATATAAATACAAGAAGATCTCATCCACAGTCAGTCAGTTGTGAACAGTGTGATATTCATGTATAAGTACATGCAGGTTCATCGTGTCAGCCATAGCCTATTGTGGTTTTATATTGCCACACTTTTTTTCATTAGTGTGAGGACATATTCAGTGAATAATAACCGTTACATGGCCATTTTGGATCATGTTTTGGGTTCACCTTCCATCACTATGGTGTCTACGACTAAAAAGCATAAATCAAGTGATTTTTGTGTGGGTTTTAATGAAAAGTGGACCAGTTTGTACTTTTTTGTGCTGATCGACATTAAGCCAGTGTGTTTATAATAAATTTAGTTTAATCCTTTATCCAAGTGTGGGCAAACAAAGTTTGCGCCTGAAAATATCTTCAGGACTGAAGCAAGGTGGTGCAACTGTTGGCAACTCGGAGCATAGGTGGACAAAGCTCTCATCACTCCTTGTCTCAATATCTCCCACCATGCAAAGCACATGTCCTTACAGACATGTATCATACTATGCATTGAGGGAAGGGTGACTACCCAGACCGGTCTCGTCATAAATAAAGGTCGAAACCGGTCTGGGTAGTGGCCCTTCCCTCAATGAATAGCATTATACATGTCTGCAAGGACATGTGCTTTGCATGGTCGGAGATGCTGAGACAAGGAGTGATGAGAGCTTGGTCCACCTTTGCTCCGAGTTGCCAACAGTTGCATCACCTTGCTTCAGTCCTGAAGATATTTTCAGATGCAAACTTTGTTTGCTCACACTTGGATAAAAGATTAAACTAAATTTATTATAATCTAACCAACTGCAAAATAAACTTCCAAAAAAAACTATTTAATTTGTCGTGAGTCAGTGTCAGTATCAAAAGAATACAATATGAATCGACGCTATGAGACAAAGCATGGGTCCAATTTCGATTACCTTCAAGCGCGGCTTCATGTGGACTAAGTGAACTGTCTCCAAATTGATTTAAAATGCCAGCAGGGTACATTTAAAAGGCAGAGGGAAGAGAGTGAAGTGTGCATCAAAGTCAGTTATGTAATAGCTGAAAAAATTGCTGAAAAATCAAAAGCTTTCTTGGATGACGAGTTTGTGAAAGAGTGTCTCATCACTGCTGGGGAAATTTTGTGCCCAAATAAGGAGGTGTTGTTAAAAAAAAAAACGAGTTTGTCTGGGGTAGCACGACATGTCGAAGAACTTGCCATTGGCATTGAAGGAACTTTAAAAAAAGCGGTCATCCAAATTTACGCCATATTCACTTGCTTTAGATGAGAGCACAGATGTGAAGAATACAGCACAACTGGCTATCTTTGTCTGTCGCATTGATCAACAGTTGACCGTGACAGAAGAACTGCTGGCACTCGTACCTATGAAGGGAATGACGAAAGGCACTGATATTCTTGAAGCCACCAAAAAAACTCTCCAGCATTTTGATCTCAGCTTAATCAACTGCGAGGATGTGGTAACTGATGGTGCCCCTGCTCTGGTGTTGCGCTGCAACAAAAAAGAACCAGAAGTAGAAGGAAAAGATTTTGTCCATTACCACTGTTTAATCCACCAGGAGAATTTGTGTGTGAAAACTATTGGATTTGAGAATGTCAATAAAGTTATTATGACTGTTGTCAACATTATTAGGGCAAGAGGATTGAATCATCGTCAATCCCAAGAGTGCGAAGCAGATCACGGGAATGTTGTTTATTATAGTGATGTGCGTTGGTTGAGCAGAGGGAAGGTTCTTAAAAGAGTCTTTGACTTAAGGAGCAAAATACAGCAATTCATGCAAATCAAGGGGAAGCTGATTGCAGAATTCAACGATCCGAAGTTGGTGACAGACGTAGCCTTTGTGACTGACATCTTGTTGCATATGAATGACCTAAATACGCAGCTACAATCCAAAGATCAACTGGTGCACACTCTGTTTGATCACATCAAAGCTTTTGTGGCCAAGCTCGAACTTTGGGAGGCACAACTCGCAAAAAAAGATTTAACTCATTTTCAGCTTCTCGCTGAGTCCAGCTGTTCATCTCTTGATGAATACACTACAAAATTAGCCATGTTGTGAAGTGAGTTCGAAGAGAGATTTAGTGATTTTCATAACCAGCAGTCTTAAGATTTATTTTCAATTCCATTCAGTGTCAATGTTGTCAAAATGCCAGGCTCAGTACAAATGGAGCTGCTTGAACTCCACAACAACTCTTCTTTGAGAAAAAAATTATTCAGTGTTCCCTTGCTTACATTTTACAAAGACTACATTTCTGAGGATGCATTCCCTAATTTCGCCGGCATGCTTTGAAGATGCGCACTTTGTTAGGAAGCACATACTTATGTGTGAGCAGTTCTTCTCCAGAATGAAGCATGTGAAGTCCAAGACAAGAACTCAGATTAAGGACTAACATCTCGAGAATACTCTGCGCATAGCGACTTCCAACATTGATGCCAACATCGACAAGCTGGTCAAGGAAAAGTATTTGCCGAGTTTCCCATTGACATTGTCAAAAATGAATGTTTTCTTCATTAAATTATCTTTTTTCAAGTATTGATTGTATTTACTTATCATGAACCTGACTCCTGATCTTAAATCTGAGTTTATTTTTATAGGATGTTATATAATGTATCAAATGCACAGTGTTCCTTGTGAATCTGGAAAGCATCTTAGAATTCTAAATACTATATACTTAGTATAGCTTAGTGACCCTGCAGGCTTATTGAAAGTTTTAATGTGGCCTGCTCTGTCTAAAAGGTTGGAAGACCGCTGGCTTAAGGCATAGACTGGCCATTGCCATCTTTGTAAAGATACAGTTAAATGGCATTGTGCTTTTCTGTTCCAAGAGTGACTTTATTTTTCTTTTTAATTGTAGTGGTTTATTTTTTTGATAGTTTTCTTGCCTATTTTCATAATTTTTTTTAAAATTCTGACTTTCATGCCAAATTTATTACAGCAGTTATTCCATTTAGTTATTCCTGAGGACTTGAATTAATTCTTAAATTAATTTATTTAAGAATATAACATCTGCATAAAGTTGAATACCATATTTAGAATTAGATAAATTAGAACACAAAATACTGTTGAAAATTAATCACCAACAAAAAAATAATGATTAGTGTAAGCCAGAATCACTTAACTGATACAAATGTGAAAATTGGGAACCTTGAAATTGGGAACCGAGAAAGTGGGACAGTTTATTCAGAAGTAATGATTAAGCCAATCATATGAGGTGGTAGAAGTGCATAGCTGAATAAAGAAGGGTAATTCAGCTATTTTATTCTCTCATCCATGTTCAAGCCAAAAGATATTTGTTGGAACACTAAGATATAAATATATGAATTAATAATTCAGCAAGTTGTTTTCAATGGATGTGAAACCTGGATATTTGTGACAGGAGGTGGAGAATCTGATTTCAGATTTTGAAAGGAAAATCATTAAAATATTGTTCAGTAGATATGTAGTAATGGTCTCTGGAAGATCAGATATAACTATGAATTATACACTTCTATGAAGAATATATCTTTAATAATCAAGTTCAAAAAAAAGTTGTAGTGGCCAGTATATCTTTCTTTTCTTGAATAGAGAAGGACCGTATTCTTAAGAAGCCTACATTCTAAAATTTTTGGCAATACCCCAACAGGAAAACAAGAACTAGATATTGCCATCTCATTAGCTGAGATAGCAATGTCATACAGCAGTGCAAAAACTAGGTTAGTAATGTTTTGGATAGAAAGATCTGCAGATGACATGGTTTTGGCTGTTCAGACTATTTCCTGCTTATTAGGTCTAAATTGTCTTGAAAAAAGTTCTCTGTGCAATGAGCAAAAGTTTCTGGAATATGTAACCTCTATCCTACCTATAAAACTAATACTAGTTTCATAGGTAGGATAGAGTGTTTGCTGTTCATTTTTAAGCAAACTGTAGGTTTCTTGTGCCTTTTTATTTTTTATTGCATGCATTACAATTCACAAAGAATTAAAAAAAAAAAAAAAAAAAAGAGAGAGAGAGAGGAAGTGATCACTCTTTAAAAATGCATGTGCACAAATACTAATTATATCATCATCATCAAATTTCTGACATGTACCCTCAAGGGGTTTAGAGGATATGATAGTAATACATGAAAAATTTACATCACTGCTAACTTCCTATCTACAATTTTCATCCAAATCAGTCTATTACTTGTCAAGACTCCAATATTATCATTATCAGATCTTATATTTCTATCGTCTAAGGCACATTGTACCGTATCAATCCACCTATATCTTGGTCTTCCTCTGGGACGTTTTCCTGCCAACCTGGCAGAGAACACCTGTTTTGCTAATCTTTCCTCGCCCATTCTGTTTAAGTGACCATACCACCTGAGATTAGCTCTGCTAACGCACTCCTGAATGCCGACAATGTCAGTTCTTTCCTAATATCCTCATTTCTAATATTATATTGCCATTGATGCCATCTGTTCACTCCTCTAATCTTTCTCAGGACTCTCATATCTGCGGTCTCTAGTCTTTGTTCAAGTGTTTTACTTCTGACTCAGCTCTCAGATCCATAAGTTAAAACTGGTTTGAACACTGTCTTGTATACAGCTAATTTAGTGTTCCGACTAATTTCTCTCTTATTCCATATGAATTTATTAAATTGACTTCTTACCATACCAGCTTTGTTGATTCTGTTGTCTATTTCCATATTTAATTTACCATCTTCAGTAAAAATCGTGCCTAAGTAGCTTAAATGTTTTACTTGAGCCACAGATTCTCCATTCACAATGCAGTTGACATTTTCGGTGATTCTGCTTATTTTCATTGTCATTGTCTTGTTATTGCTGACCTTCATACCATATCTATTACAACAGTTATTCAATTTAGTCAGAGAATCTTGCAGACTTGTAGCAGATTTATTCAGAAGTATAACATTGTCCACATAAAGCAAAGAGCTGACATTAACATCTCCAATTCTGATATCATGTTTAATACCATTTTCCTTCATAATGTGATCCATATAGATAATGAAATATCAGAGGGGATAATGTACATTCCTTGCCTCTCACCAGATTTAACATTAAACTATCTTCCTGTACATCCTTCAATTCTAACTGCCGACTTACATCTCAAATAAAGACTAAGTATTGCTTGATATAATGTCCCATTGACACCATATAACTGTAGCGTATTGAATAGCTTCTCTCTTGGCACCTTGTCATATGCCTTTTCAGATCAACAAAACTTAAATACAGATCTTTGTCATATTCCCATTCTTTCTCGACTATTTGTTGTAAACTGAAGATCTGATCCTGACAGCCTCTATTCGGCCTGAATCCAGCTTGTTCTTCACCAAGCTTTTCTTCCACAATTCTTCTCAACTGTTTCTCAAGTATACTTGCATAGATCTTGCCAGGAACACTCAGTAGGGAAATACCTCTGTAATTCTCACATTCAGTTTTATTTCCCTTTTTTATATATGAGCACTATTAGAGCTCTACTCCAATCATCGGGAATTCGTCCCTCTGTCCAGGCTTTCTGAACTATGCAGTGTAGACACTGTAAGACTTTTATACCACCACACTTCAGCATTTCTGGTCGAATATCATCTACTCCTGCTGCCTTTCCACCTTTCAAGCCTTTGATGGCTTTTTATGCCTCAAGTATGGATATGTATTTCTGACTGTATGCCTGTTGAGTGTTTTTTACCACTGTGCTATCACTGCTTGTTTCATTTAGCAATTTTTCGAAGTAATTACTCCGTACTTCAAAGATATTCTTTTCTTTCGTTTTCATGTCACCTTTATCATCTCTAACTGCTTTTACATCCCTCTTTCCTCCAATTCTAAGCTTCTTCAACAACCTCCAGAATATCTTACCACCACCTTGATATTTATTTTCTATGTTTTTGGCAAAGTCCTCCCATGACTTTCGTTTAGCTAGTTTCACACAATGTTTCGCTTTCTTACATTTGTTTCTGTATTCTCTAAGAGCAAAATCTGCCTTATTAGCCAGGAACTTTCAATATGATTTCTTCTTTTCCTTCACTGCCTCTTTAACTTCCTGTGTCCACCATCTAGTCCTGATTTTTCTATCCTTGCAGACAACCTCATCACATGCCTCTCTGGCTGAATTAATCAGGGTTTTCTTCAAGGCTTGCCATTGAATCTCTAAGGTTTGATTCCTGTTCCCAAACTCTTTCATTTTTTCTTCAATAATCTTTGTGTTTGTTAGTCTACAGTTCACATCTGAGAGCTGCTCGACTTTTATTCACTTCAAAACTTTCTTACATGTTCTTCTTTTCAATATGAAATTCAATTTTATCCTGCCTCAAGACTAAATAGTGATTCTAAAGAAAATTCAGTGCTATGTGAGAAGCTACTGTATAAGTGATATTAAAAGAATCTTCTTGAATGGCAGGCAATCTCAAGTACAGTAATGTGGGCAAATATGAGAATGGGGAACTGGACAATGAGATTTATTTGTGCCTATGGTCCCACAGAAGGTTCTACTAAGGTAGAAGTAGAGGAATTTTTTGAGGCTTTAGAAAAAGCAAGTGACACAATGAAAAAGGAAAAGTTGGTCCTTGTTGGGGATCAAAATAGCAGAGTAGGAAATGATTGTGAGACATACAAAAACATTTTGGGAAAATTTGGAGAAAAGAACAAAGCTAATAATAATGGCAAATATCTGTTGGATTTCTGCTCAGGACATGGAATGGTTATTACTAACACCATGTTCCAACATAAAAATGTGCACAAATTCACATGGAGAGAAGAGGCAAGGAATAAGAAAAGTCTCATTGACTATGTTATTGTTGATAGTGATATTTTCTCCCTGGTGCAGGACATCAGAGTGTACAGAGGATTTGAAATTGGAAGTGATCACTATTTAGTTTTGAGCAGGATAAAATTGAATTTCATATTGAAAAGAATAACATGTAAGAAAGTTTTAAAGCGAATAAAAGTTTGAGCTGCTCTCAGATGTGAACTTTACACACAAAGATTATTAAGGAAAAAATGAAAGAGTTTGAACAGCCAAACCTTGGAGAGTCAGTGGCAAGCCTTGAAGAAAAACCTTATTGATTCAGCTATAGAGAGGCAAGTGGCGAAGTTGTCTGCAAGGATAGAAAAATCAGAACTAGATGGTGGACACAGGAAGTTAAAGTGGCAGTGAAGGAAAAGAAGAAAACATATCAAAAGTTCCTGTCAAATAAGTTAGCTTGTGCTCTTAGAGAATACAGAGACAAATGTAAGAAAGCTAAACAGTTTGTAAAACTAGCTAAACAAAAGTCATGGGAGGACTTTGATAAGAACATAGAAAATAAATATCAAGTAGGTGGCAAAATATTCTGGAGGCTGTTAAAGAAGCTTAGAAATGGAGGAAAGAGCGCTGTAAAAGGAGTTAGAGATGATAAAGGCGACATGAAAACTGAAGAAAAAGATATTCTTGAAGTATGGAGTAATTACTTTGAAAAACTGCTAAATGAAACCACCAGTGATGAAAGCACAGTGGTAAAAAACATTGACCAGGCATGCAGTCAGGAATACATATCCATACTTGAAGTAGAATAAGCCATCAAAGACTTGAAATGTGGAAAGGCAGCAGGAGTAGATGATATTCGACCAGAAATGCTGAAGAATGGTGGTATAAAAGTCTTACAGTCGCTGCACTGCATAGTTCAGCATGCCTGGAGAGAGAGACGAATTCCAATTGATTGGAGTAGAGCTTTCATAGTACCCATATATAAAAAGGGAAATAAAACTGAATGTGAGAATTACAGGGGTATTTCTCTACCGAGTGTTCCTGGTATAATATATGCAAGTATGCTTGAGGAATGTTGAAGGATTGTGGAAGAGAAGCTTGGTGAAGAACAAGCTGGATTCAGGCTATATAGGCTGTCAGCTGCATTGTGAATGGAGATGCTATAGAACAAGTAAAACATTTCAGCTACTTAGGCATGATTTTTAGTGAAGGTGGTAAATTAAATATGGAAATAGACAACAGAATAACAAAGCTGGTATGGTAGGAAGTGAACTGAATAAATATGGAATAAGAGAGAAATTAGCTGTATACAAGACAGTATTCAGGCCAGTTTTAACTTACAGATCTGAGTGCTGGATCAGAAGTAAAACACTTGACCAAAGACTAGGGGCATGAACATGTGGCATCAATGGCAATATCATATTAAAAACAACGATATTAGGAAAGAACTTGACATTGTTAGCATCCAGTAATGCGTCAGCAGAGCTAATCTCAGGTGGCATGGTCACTTAATTGGCAGGAATTGGTGAGGAAAGATTAGCAAAACGTGTTCTTTGCTAGGTTGGCAAAAAAAAGACCCAGAAGAAGACCAAGATATAGGTGGATTGATACTGTACAAAGTGCTTTAGACAGTAGAAATATAAGATCTGATAATGTTGGAGTCTTGAGAAGTAACAGACTGATTTGGAGGAAAATTGTGGATAGGAAATTAGTAATGATGTAATTTTTCATGTAGTACTATTATGTCAGGAATTTGATATCAAATTTAATGTTACTTTTGTTAATGATGGTCCATAGAGAGTTAAATATGATAGTATATAAACCTACATCCCTTATGACTGATTTTTTACATGCAAAACATCTTCCCATTCCCAGTTTCCTTTTCATGTTAGGCTCAATGACCTGTTATGGCTAAGCAACTTGTTCTGTTTGAAGCCTGATAAATGCTCTGATAGGGAAGTGAAATCCTATCTGCATAGTGTATAATAGTTATCACTTTTGTGTGTTCTTGCCACTTGCCTGTTAAGCAGGAAGATAAATCCAGCCATCTCTGTGAGGCGATCTAGCCTCACCTTCAGCTGAAAAGCATATATACATGCATCCTGGATGGGATTTGAACCCAGGAGCCCCCCCCCCCGTGAATTCAGTTTGGATTGGAGATTTATAATTTGCATGTCTAACCCTTGTACTTTCTTGTATGCGTGTTTGAGACTAACATATAACATAGATCCTTATCACATTCCTGTAACCTGTAAGCTATTTACTATAAACATAAAAATTGTAAAATATTTAAAAATAACAGGTGTAATTAACTCTATATTTAATCCAAACCTAGTTCAAAAACAGACCAGACTAAACTTCCATACAATGACTACCAGTCTTATTGTATGGAAGTGAAATCTGGACAATAAAACAAAAAAGACAAACAAAGATTAATAACAGCAGAAATGAAGTTTATGAGAAAAACTGCAAAGTATACCCTATGTGATCACAAAAGAAACGAAGAAATTATGAAAGAATTAAACCAAGAACCAGTAATAGAAAAAATTAAAAAATATAAACATAAATGGATGGAACACCTTCAAAGAATGAAAACAGAAAGATTACCAAAACAAGCCTTAAAGTACACGTCCTCTTAAACGATTCAACGATGACTTCTAAGGCCGGAACAGGCATGCTAGGCCTAAATCCTTGATTCGCATGATGATAATGGTAGTTCCTGTTTTACCCTAAATCCTGCTTGTGTTTAATATTCACTTCAACTTTTTTTTTTTTTAAGCATGCAGGAATAACTCTTTCTTGCAATAAAGGTAATTACTCCAGATACTCAGAATATCTTTGCGTTTATGATCTTTGGGTCTTCTTTTATACTTTTTCTTCCATATAGAAGCCTTCTTGGTAGATTTCAAGAACATTTGCTACTTTCTTATTTATTTCTGCATTGGTCTTTACCTAAATTTGCTTACATCATGTGGAGTTCTTATTTTTCTATTGTTGCAAACAACTTTGCCCCATACTTCCTGGCTGCCTGCCAACAGCTTTTTTTTTCACATTTTGCACATATCGACTTTGCTTCTTGGTTTTTTCTGTTGATGGGATAATCATTTTTAACTTGCTCAATACTGAGTGGTGGTCATTTCCTGTTTCAAAGTGCCTGTGTCCTATTGTATCTCTGACACCACTAGAAACAGTAATGTAATCTGTGGTTGATAAATATATTTTCCCATGGTAAATGAAAGTTCATGCATATTTTTATGCTGAAATGTGGCACTAGTAATGACTGATCCATGTCCCATGCAGAAATCTATCACAAGGGGACTACTGTATTATCATTACAGTAGTCCCCCTTTATCCACAGCGGATATGTTACAAGATTCCCAGTGAGATACCTGAAACTGTAGCTAGTGTCGAATCCTATGTATGCTATGTTTTTTCTATATATACATACCTATAAGAAAGTTTAATTTATACATTTGCACAGTAAGAGATTAACAACAATAATTAATAATAAAATAGAACAATTATAACAATATACTGCAATAAAAGTTATGCAGATGTGAATAGAATCTTAGCAACCTCAGCATATTTTTTTTCTTACCTTATGAAGTCGAGAACTTTAACCTATTCACTTAAAGGAAACATTTTATGACTACTTTGGCATATATGAATTGTCAGTATCACTATTGCACTTTGAGGCCATTATTAAGTAAAATAAGGGTTACTTGAATATGAGTACTGCGACAGTCGATCTGATAGCCGCCAATCAGATGATAGTCATTCTGACAGGCAGGGTAGCATATAGAATACAGCTTGGCTGTGGCTGGACAAATTGTGATGATCCATGTCCCAGACGGACTAGATGACACATGATTACATCATGTTACTCAGAACAGCATGCACTTTAAAACTTATGAATTGTTTATTTCTGGAATTTTCCATTTAATATTTTCAGACTAGTGTTTGACTGTGGGTAACTGATAAGAGGGGAATATTGTATTAGCTTTGCATGCTCTTCTCCAATTTTACCAGAACATTTCTACATTTCTGGAATTCTTCTATACTACTATACAGAAAAAGTCTCCAGAGAGAACACTTTGTTTTCTGATGATTGCATGAATGAATGAATGCTTTTTCTCTTTCTCATAATTCAAAAAATTCTTGTCCAGCTTCCCAGTTTGAAATTTGCCCACAAAATCTGCTTGAAACTGACTCATTTAAAAAATGTAGTTTGATGTTTAATATTATAGCCAACCCTTTTCCCAATTCTTCTTGAAAAATTATAATTATTATATAGAAGAATGAAAAATTAAAATTCTGAAAATAAAAAAAATAGCACCTATGTAGCTCAGTAGAAGTGGCATTTGTACTCTGCGGCGTTTAACTGCACCACGAAAGACTTGCGTTTGAATCTAGTTGCTGACTAGAGGAACATTTTTCTAAGCCTTTTCTCGACTGGTTCCTGAGTTAGTCGATCTCTGGCATGGGCAAGCAGTTTTTTTCTCTTGGCAACTCGGGTTTTTCATTTCGTAAACTCGAGAAAATAACCGCCGAACCCACACTATTTTCAGACATTAAAAATATTGTATTAGGATTAGGGACCATGAGATGGTGGCACTTACTAGCCGCATTGTTCACGGCGTACCTATTAATTAGTGATTGGGCCAGCTATCTCTGATTGGCTACTAGTGGAGATTGAGCTGCCCACTCAGTCTCCAAAAGTTAGATAGGACTAAAACAGCCTTGCCTACTTCCTATATGAGAACAAAAAAGCATTAGCTGATTTTTTTTTTTTTAAATAAAAATAACTTGTAGTTAAAGTTCTCTATTTAAAACTTTATATTTATCTCATGTAATTTTTATGTGGCTTTATTTTTAGGTGGAATCGTGCCAAGATGACTTTGTCAGAACGTAAAAATCGGGTGGCTCAGAAAAAGAAATCCTTCTTGAAAAAGCTGGAGGCAGAGGCCCAAGGAGAATAATTCTTATATATTTTGTAATACAGTGGGCATCATGTCTAATAAAGGAACATGAAAAAAATGTTATGAAAAATTTTCTTTTGAATTTATTCATATTACTGCAAGACACTGTGGCTCATAGGAAGACTATTAAAACTGAAAATGAGAACTTAAACTTTAGATGTTATATCTACATCATACCCAAAAGTGAAATGATATTGAAATATCCTTGAATTTATAATTTTTATTTTTATTTTTTTTCAAATTATAAACTTGCTTCTAACATTGATAACTATTTCTATATTTTATAGAAATGTCCTAGGGGTTATGTTTTTTAAATATATATATATATATACACATACATACACACAGGGTGATTATAATTAAAGTTCCCTTTTCCAAAGGCTGTAATGGGATAACCACTCAGCAGATTGATTTATTATTTAACATGTGATGTGTGTGGCAAAGGAATTTTATTTGCACAAAAACCAATGTTCTAAAAGTTGCCAATAGGGTGATACATAGTGCTGCAATGCATGCAAATTGCATATGATACTCTTGGTATGTTGTGAAGCACGTACCATATATGCAAATGACAAATGTCCCCAGTGACATGCTTCAAAAGAAGCATCTATAAAAGCAAGTGGCTGCAGAATGCATCGGTTCATTTCCTGTGAGCAGACAACATGTTAAAGCACAATGTCACCATTACTGGGTGATCACACAACTTCTTGTGAAGTTGTTTTACCAAAATAGCAGCTATGCGTTAACAGCATTACAAAAGTTTAGAACATTAAAGGAATAAAAATAGGTTCTATTACTGCAAGTGGTTTATGAAAAATGATCCAGAAATTTAGAGTCAGGTTCCTTAGATGTCAAAACTGGCAGAGGTCAGAAGCCCATTGAACGGCAGACAGTGGAGGAAGTATCCACAGTGTCTGAGGAAGCAGCAGTGCACAGCATGTTGAACAGTCTAGACAAACCCGTAAGCACGATTCACAAAGTCATAAATTCTGCACTGTTATACTTACAAGATTTCTCCTGTTCAGCAGTTGCTTAATCATGACTTAGGTGCATGAGAAACCATTTTCCCTACAATTTCTTGCTCAGACTGAAGTGGACAGTGACTGGCCACAGAAGATTTTCTAGACTGATGAAGCTCACTTCCACTCGCGACTGGAGAATTTGGGCAACTGCAAACTTGCATATTGTGCAAGAGATTGCACTTCATTCCCAAAAGGTTACTGTTTAGTGTGGCACACACAAACACTTACCGACCATGCATGGCCATTTGAAGTCGGAAGAAATGTGTAAACAAATGTAAAGATGCAGTGTTAAATCATAACTTCATAAAAATTATTAATTTAATTAGCATAAAAAATGAACTACTTAATTAGCATAAAAATTTTACAGTGGAATTCATTATTGGACTTTTCTTTTTCAAGGAGCTTGATCCTGCTGGCCTAATTACCTGTGCTGTTAATGGCCAATGATGTGCATCTCTCTCTTTCTTGTAAGTGTTGGAGTCAGGTGATTCCAACACTGACAGCATCAGTGCTTGGATTCAACATTTTTTATGCAGGATGAGGCTGAGATACTGAGACAAGGAGTGATGAGAGCTTGATCCACCTTTGCTGCAAGTTGCCTGGTGTTGTACTACCTTACCTCAGTCATGAAGATATTTTCAGGTGCAAACTTTGTTTACTCACACTTGGATAAAGGATTAAACTAAATTTATTATAGTCTAACTAAGTGAACAACGATCTTTCAACTTCAATAATCTCAGGTGGTATGGTCACATAAACAGAATGGGCAAGGAGAGATTAGCAAAAGAAGTGTTCTCTGCCAGGTTGGCAGGAAAACGACCCTGAGGAAGACCAAGATATAAGTGAATTGATACAGTACAGAGTGCCTTAGACGATAGAAATATAAGATCTGATAGTGTTGTAGCTTGACAAGTAACAGACTGATTTGGAGGAAAATTGTAGATAGGAAGTTAGTAATGATGTAAATTTTTCATGTAGTACTATCATATCCTGTACACCCCTTCAGAGTACATGTCAGGAATTTGATGATGATGAAGACAACATGTGTGCACCCTACATTTTGAATACCCACTATGGTATTGCAGCGCCATGTATCCTAATGGCAACTTTTAGAACTATGGCTTTTGCACAAAATAACATTCCACCACCAAACATCATCGTGTTAAATAGTAAATCGTTCCAGTGAGTAGGTTACCCAGTTAAAGTCATTCTAAATGTGAATTTTAATTACAAGTTGATCCTTGAACAACACAGGTTTGAACTGCACGGGTCCACTTAAATGCGGCTTTTTTTTTTTTTTTTTTTCAAAAAAAAAAAAAAAAAAAAACGGAAAATTTTTTGGAGATTTGCATGAATTTGAGAAAACTCGTAGACAAACCGTGTAGCCCAGAAATATCGGAAAAATTAAGATAAAATTAGTTATGTCATGAATGCATAAAATATATGTAGATACTTGTCTATTTTATCATTTACTACCATAAAATATACACAAATTATTATAAAAAGTTAAAAATTTTCAAAACTTATTATGCACACAAATACTTACAGACCGTATATGGTCATTTGAAGTTGAGAGAAATGTAAACAAATATAAAGATGCAGTGTTAAATCATAACTGCATAAAATTAACTTGCTAATTAAATTAATTAGCATAAAAATTTTATAACGATTCATTAGGCTAGGCTACTGTGAAGCCATCAGTGCATGAATCGTTATACCTGTGAATAAATATGAATTTCTTCTTCACATTATCTTTTCATTTTTGATGTCTAGTGTTAGTAATACATATAGCAACTACAGTGTTTTGTATCATATAAGACACTACTAATGTAGGTACTGACAGACGATTCATCTTGTAAACAGACACTGTAAACTTATGGTATCGATAAATACAGTCCAGTACTGTAAATGTATTTTCTCTTCCTTAGGATTTTCTTAACATCTCCCCCCCCCCCCCCCTCCCTACTTTAAGAATACAATATATAACACACATGGCATATGAAATATGTGTTAATTGACTGTTTATGTGATCAATAAGGATTCTTGTCAACAGTAGGCTATTAGTAGTTAAGTTTTGGGGGAGTTAAAATTTTTAGGTGGATTTTTGACTGTTAGGTTGGCACCCATAACCACTTTGTTCCAGGATTGACTATAATCATCCTGCTACTAGTCTTTGATTAAAGAAGATTCTATTTTGAATAATTCCATTAAATTTCAAAAAATGGAAATAATTTTGCATCCATACTACAGGATCCAAATGCATAACTTTGCTAGGTGATGATGGGTATTAAGAATTTTTTTGTCTATCAAGTTTGAGGTCTCATTTTTAATATTTTTCTGTGGAGTACAGGCACTAAAATTATATGCCTCTTCATAATATTTCTGATTACTCTTTAAAATGCCTCTAATAAAAAAAAAGTATTCAAAATGAATGTTTTAAAGTAATATCCACCAAATTTGGCTACTACTGCATTTTATCTTTAATTATTCTGTATCTTTGAAGGATACAGAATAATTAAAGGTTAATTAATCTCTTTCTGATGAATATGAGAATTATGCAAGTTGCCATCGATTCAGTGGCAAGGTCAGCTGTGAGGGTTCAGTTTCTTTTTTCAAAATGTCCACTTCTTACAGCTATTTTTAATTTAATATGTTGTATTGCATAGAGGCTTCTGGAATGTAGTCATATGTAATATCTTTTGTGACTGAAGAAAATTGCACAGTATTCAATTGTATGTATATTATCCACATACATACCTTTCACCACCCGTTTTCATCAGAACAGACATGCAGATTGCTGTTTTGTTAGCTTATTCCAAAATGTTTCATTAAAATGATTTGGCATATAGTGATCAGAATTAAATGAATCCTTGTCTTCACAGCATAGTAAAGAATATTTCTGTTCTATTTACTTTTGCAGATACTTTGCCATTCTTTGATTTGGCTGCAAGTTCAGCTACTGTTGATATTGAAAGAAATCCAGTACATTTTGCATTTTTTTTCCCCAAATCAGCAATAATGTAAAGTCATCTACAGATGATTGCAGTCATTTTAGAGTATATTAGATGTTATCCATTTTTATTTCATTTATCTCTTCAGTGTATAGATTTAAAAGAAAGGTGGGGGGTGGGTGGGAAGAACCAATGCTTCCGTCTCGCATTCTTTTCAATCTGTACACAGAACCCTGCTTAACTCGTTTTTGCATTTCAGCAATTTCAGAATTCTCATATCTTTCAAATCTAGTTGTTTGGGATACAAGTCATATAAACTTCCTATCACTCCATTTGTTCTCTCCAAATTTTTCTGTGCCTCTATTGTTCTGATTTGATTTGCTTCAAGGCCACCCTTTTAAGACAAGATTGCTTCCCTTTTCCAGGATTTTTTTCTGAATCCAAGTTAATCTTCACTCAAGTTCTGTTTCACATGCTATTTTGTTTTTACAGTCTGTTTCATTAACTCTCTTTGGTATCGGAATTCCCATTTTGTAACAACTGAAATTTCTCATATCTTGCTTTCATTATCAGTTAAGCTCTTGTAGTATCTTGACCTAATGCTTTTTTATTGTTTAACTGGTGAGGTGCTGTCAGGTTTTTTCTTACTTTCATCTTTGCTTGTCATTAATTTATTTGTGAATCCTCTCTACTGTAGCTCCTCCAAATCAATCTTCTCTTTTCTCTATATTTTGGATCTTTCAAGATTTTATCGTTTTGGTATTTTTGTCAATTTACTTTAAATTTCACATTTTAGTATAAAATTTCAGCAAAATAAGTAAACAACAGTGGCTCAGCCAGATTATAAAACATCTTAATTACATGTATAAACAGTTGACAAGTATAACATAATAAATGCAAATAGTAAGCAAAAGTAGTTTAGGAACAAAATAGAATGTTATGACAGAATCCTAATTAATCATGTTACATGATTAATTCAAGGATTAATTCTATTTTTTTCAATATGATTTTTCTGCAGTGTTTTGAGCAAATCTTTCTAATTTAGGGAGAGGGTAAATGATATTTGCTAGGGTCGATTTCATTTCTAGGCATTTTAATATATTTGGCACTGAGTAAGCATAGTGGTTGCATATTGCTAAGTTTAAAAATCTATGTAAATAAGTCTAACCAGCATTACATGTACTGCATCAGTACATGTAATGCTGGATAGACTGTACTGTTAACTGCATCATTGGAATCTTAAATTTAAGTTTCCAACTTAAATTCAGGCTTTTAAATTAAATGTTAACAAGTTTTTCCTTTCCCAACCCACTACCCATACACGGTACTAACATACTTTAGGTTGATTAACCAGCACCTCAGGTATGGGATCAACATAAAAATCAATTTTTAATCAAAACAGGTTCTAAGTTTGTGAAGTTATGATTTGAATCTGCAGTTCTGTTTGTGTAAAAATATTTGAACTATATTGCAGGTTGGAAAATTACATTTTTGACTGTTCAAAGGGAAAAAACACACTGAACTAGTTAGGTTGTAATTAATGCGATTTTCAATTTAGGGCAAATTATACAATGATACCAGCTCATGTTTAATGCAAACCAAAATTTGGTTAATGCGAAGTTGCCAATAGTTTTCGACACTTCAGTCTGCATTTGTTTATCTTCATGTATGCATGTGTTGCTACTGCTGCCATAATGTTTTTTTTTTTTTGTCAGTTTTAATCATTTCAACAAGCATCCTTGATAAACGGAAGATTCCTTCAGATAAAAACACCATGAACGAAAAAAAAAGCTTATTACATTACAGCAAAAATGTGATTGAATGACATAGAATCTTTAAAATTAAAATAGGACAAAAAGGTTAAGCATATTCTCTTTATCCTTTACTGTAGTATTTCATTAACATAATAACGTAGGTTTAAAATTTTTCATTACCTTTTTCCATTGAGCTGGAGTAATTATTTGAATAATGCAGTCACTTTGTGGAATTCATTAGCTGTATATACAGCTATGTAAAATAAATAGCTATTATTTATTTTTAGTTTGGGATTGAGTATTTCAATGCTTGCTTCCAGACTATTCCTTTCACTTCAACTTTCCTTTTTATAAAATTTCGTGGATACTGTGTTAAAGGCTTTTAACACAATATTCACATTTTAACTAGAAAAACCACTAAAGTTGTTGATATACTAAGGTTCAAATTGAATTTCTAATTCAGCAAGCATATTCAGTACTCTAACTTTTCTCTATACCCAAGCTGTTTTAAAAATTAGTTTGTTTGATTTCTCTAATATTAAAAAAAAAAAAAAAAAAAATTAAATTTGTTTTGTTCTTAAATATAATGGAATCAAACCATTGACTACATCTAGTACTAACAATTTTGATATTAATGCCATTATATTCTGAAGTATTCTTTCACTTCTGATTTCATTTTCACAAGTGAGAAAAAGATACTTGGAAATACCAATTTATTGAGCTGTGATGGGTTTAGAATTCCTTTTCACTCGCTTTAACAAATTGATTATTGAATATGTCAGCTACCTCCATTCTCATTAACATCTTGTGCTGGAAGGATTAGATGCACCTTTGCTATATACAGGCCAGACCTATTGTTTTGTATGATTTGTATTTTAAGATTTCATTGTAATAATTTTTACTTTTAATTAAAAAATAAGCTAACTCCTTTTATTCCCGTATATAGGGAGTAGGCGAGGCCGTTTAGCCATATCTAACTTTTGGAGACTTAGTGGGCAGTTCAATCTCCACTGGTACCCAATCAGAGAGCTGGCCCAAGGCTATCTATCACTAATTAAGCAGCACACAGTGAAGACAGACGGCTCAACCAGTGCCGTCATCTCGTGGTTCCTAATACTATATTTAATGTCTGAAATAGTGTGGGTTCCACGGTCGATTTTCTTCAGTTTATGGGACGAAAAACCCGAGTTTCCGGTAGAAAAAAAAAAACGCTTGCCTGTGCCAGAGATCGACCAACTCGGGAACCGGTCGAAAAAAAAAAAAGGCTCAAAAATTTCCTCTAGCCGCCGACTAGATTCGAAACCAAGAAGTCTTCCTTCGTGCGGTCAAGCACTGTGGTGTGCAAACGCCACATCCACTGAGCTACGCAGGCCCTACTTTTCATTTATAGTATCTTAAACACCTTACCAGCCATTAAAGATCAAATACACACCCTCAAAGACTTCGTATCCATTATAAATTTCAATGTAATATCAATGGTATTAGAATTTTAATATGCACTTCGCATCCATGGAAATGTGGACGTGTATATATACATCCTGGTCTGTAGTAGTTAAACTTTTATAGTACTTGAAGCCGTGTTTGTAGTATTGATTGTCATGGTTTCCCACAGTATTGCATTTCCTTTATTAATATCTGTACACTTTGTGTGTGAATTCTGGTATCCTTTTCCTTTAATCTTTTGCACTCCAGAATATTAATTTGTCTTTTCCTTACTCTTGGCAGTCTGCTGTTTATTGTCCTATTATTTTGCACGTCTATCATTGGTCTGCAAATGAGTTCATAGCAGTTTTTCTAAATTATCTTATTTTGCCAAGGCATTTTTTGTCCTTTTTGTTTTCAAGATTTTTCTTCTGATTGTTGTCTCCTTCATTTATTATCTCCAAGAGTGTTTCAGATTCATTATTTGTAGATGTATTTTTTAGTTTACTCTTATTGAAAGCTTTCCTTTTTGAGGATAAATTTGCTGCTAGAATCTTACATTGCCCTTACTCATGACCATATTGCAATCAGTCAACATTTGCTGCAGGCTATACCTTCCAAGATTCAACTTCGTTTCAGAATCTTTATTAGGTATCAGATATCATTGGTTTTCATTTAAGTATCAGTTTGTCTAACTCATTCTATTTATGCTTCTCTTCTGAAGCAGATGTTGGATAACACTAATATAACAGCATTTACCAGTTAATTATTTTAACTATGATTAACTACATATCAGTGAATATTTCATTTCCTTTTATCTCATGTTTGATTAAAGATTTCTCCTTAATCAACAAAGGGGTAAAAATTATAACATTTATTACTCCAAAAGCATCTCCGTTTCCTTCCCATTTTACTTTAGATAACAATGTCAAATGCCTAATCTTTGTGGTGTTCTTATGTTTCCAAAGATTATAATTTTTATATGAGGGTTTTGCTTGATAATGACAAAGGACCATATAGAATCTTTTACTGGACATGACTTATCAATTCTTTATTTTTGTTACATGCACTGTCGTTATTTCCATAATGACCTAACAGGTCAATTAATGCATTTCAGTCTTCTATAACTTCCTGCATTGCAATACCTCAGCCAAGTTCTCTTTTTTCCAGCTGCTCAAGTTAATCTTGGCAGCACTCCAATGCCATGTCTAATATTTCGGACTTTTAAATTACTTGTGACCAAATCAATCTACCTAGACTTTGATCATCCTCTGGGTATTTTCCCTCCCATTTTGGCATCAAAAATCTCTTTTAATGACCTTCCATTCTGTTTAAGTGACCATTCCGTCACCTTAGATTAGCTCTGCTAACACATTCTTGAATGTTAATCTAATCCTTGCAATCACAGAATTTTTTGTTTCTTGAACTTGGAAGTGTTAGTAATAGCTAGATTTCCTTGTCTCTAAAACTCAGACAATGTTTTCATGATGTCTTCGTTTTTTTATATTTTTCTGCCATCTGTTCTGGCCACTCGTTTTTTATTTTTCCTTTCCTGAAATTTCATATCTGTGCTATACAGAGCATAAGAGAATTTAACGTTGTAACGACCATTATGTCGTTAGAAGGCGCTATGATAGCACAATTAATATCTTGAAATTTTTTTATTAATTTGGATATTATTATTATTTGACACGTCCAGGGAATCCAAAGACTCATCGAGGGAGAGTGTGCCAACAGCATCGAACGATCGGACCCCTTCCAACTACTGACCGTACTTACTTAACTGAGCCATTAGTAGCAGAGGCTCTACCAATCGACCAACCTATATCACCGATTAACTTCTTATTAGCGCCTCTTGTACGTTAGCACTGCCGTATAGTTACAGAAAAATCTACATAGTTATACATGCAATTCCACACCCATTTCTTTGCATAGTGAGCTGAAACCGAACATGGTGGGAAATTCAAGGTCTGATCAAAAGATCAGAAAAACAGGAAAAATGCAATTTTTAGTAAAGTGCACAACCGCATTATTTTCGAGTTTTTACACAAAAATGCTATAAATTGGAGCACGTGGTGTGTATTTAAGTAGTTTTCTTTACATATAGCATAATTTAACTTAGCGATTGATAGAGAACACAGAAATACATATACGTGAATTTAACGTTGTTATGACCATAATGGTCGTAACAACGTAAAAATCCAGCGGTTAGACGGTGCTGAGTTCGCACAAATCTTTCAATTTTTTTTTTTTTTTTTTTTTTTTTTTTGCATGTCACCCGCTAAACTTCTTATTTGAACAGTTTGAATATTAGCACTGCCATATATGTACAGAAATATCTATGTACAGAAATATCAATGTAGTCATACAAGCATTTCCACACGAATAATAGTCCATATGATTGTATTGTGAGCTGAAACCTCACCTTGTGGAAATTCAATGTTTTAGAACAGAAAACAGGAAAAAAACTGCAATTTTTAGTAAAGTGCACAAACGCAATATTTTCGTGTTTTTACATAAAAATACTATAAATTGGGACATGTGGTGTGATAATTTAACTTACTGATTGATAGAGAGCTCAGCAGTACACACTACACCTGAACTGAACGTTGTAACGACCATTATGCCGATAGAGGGCGTTGAGATCACACCATTAATGAATATCTTGCAATTTTTTATTAATTTGCATATCAACCGATTAACTTCATTATTTAAATTAAGGGGATATTAAATCCCACCGTTGTTTTGAAACCGAATAAGAAACTCAAAGATCGGAATCAAAGAGTTTCATGCTGAATATAGTAACTATAAACGTATCGGCGTCTACTAGCGTAAGCTAAAGCACACGTAGTTCAAGTACGTAGTACAAACTAGGGCAACTCGTAGCAAAGGTGGAGAAAGTTCTGATCGCTATTCTTAGTTCCATAATGTAAAACCCATCTCCTAGGAGACGTATGATGTTATACATTATGGTGGGAGGTCTCTACCCAGACCGGTTTCGATCTTTATTGAGATGACCAAAGTATAATACTAAGGGTATAGCGAAAAGAACTTATATACTCTGCTATACGAGTTGTCAAAAAGGTGCACCCATAAATTATTTAAAATAAAGATTTGCAACGCTTGTAAGCACTCCGTATCAAGATTGTATCATGAGCTGAAACTGAACGTCGTGAGAATTTTAAGATTTTTTGAACAGAAAATACGAAAAAAATTAAAATTTCATTTACTTAAAATTGCATTTTAAGTAAAGTGCTTTAACGCGTTATTTTTGCATTTTTATACAAAAAGGCTACGATTTGGAGCAACTGTAAAATAATTTAACTTACTGATTACTAGTGAATACAAGTGTACACATGAACTTAACGTTGTAACGACCTTTATGCCGATAAGAGTGCTCTGAGATCTCACTATTAATGAATATATTGCAATTTTTTATTAATTTGCATATCAAACTTTTAACGTCATATTTGCAACCCTTGTATGTTATCACTGCCGTATCAGGATTGCATCATGAGCTGAAACCGCATCGCTGGTTTGTTAACACTGCTGTATAGCAACAGAAAAATCAACCTAGTCATGTGCTAACATATAAGAGGTGCAAATAAGTTAATCGAGTGATATCCAAATTAATGAAATTAATGAATAGTCCATAAAATTGCATTGTGAGCTGAGGCCACACGCCGTGTGAATTTCAAGGTTTTTGAACAGAAAACACGAAAACATGAAATTTTTATTAAAGTGCACAAACGCATCATTTTCATGTTTTCACACAAAAGTTCTATAAATTGGGGCTTGTGATGTATACTTAAGTAGTTTTAAGTATATCTACATATAGCATAATTTAATTTAGGGATTGACAGAGAACACAGATTATACGTGAACTTAATGTTGTAACGACCATTTTATAGTTAGAGGATGCTGACATCGCACAACTAATGAATATCTTGCATTTTTTTATTAATTTGCATATCATTCGATTAAATACTTATTTGCACCGCTTGTATACTAGCATTGTCGTATAGCTAAAGAAAAAATCAATGTAGTCATAAAAGCAATTCCACGCGAATAATAGCCCATATGATTGCTTTCTGAGCTGAAAACGCACGTCGTAGGCAACTCAAGGTTTCTAAAAAGAAAACACGAAAAAATACTATTTTAAGTAAATTACACAAATGTATTATTTTGATTTTACACAAAAATGCTATAAATTGGGGCACTTTTTCGTATTTTCCGTTCGAAAAACCTTGAATTTCCCAAAGAAGTGTGGTTTCCGCTTACAATGCAATCATATCGGTTGTTATTCGAGTGGAATTGCTTGTATGACTATCTGGATTTTTCTGTAGCTATACGGCAGTGCTAATATACCAGTGGTGCAAATAAATTAATCGAGTGATATCCAAATTAATGAAAAAATGCAATATATTCAGTAATAGTGCGATCTCAGCGCGCTCTAACGGTATAATGGTCTCAGTAGTTTTCTTTACATATAGCAGTGGTGTTCAACCTTTTTTCTACGCGAGCTACTTTTCTATAAAAAGTTATTCGGCGATCTACTCTCTTATATAAATCGCATTCCCTCAACCTGATTATGCACAAATAAACTAAAAACTTTATTTGTGTATTTAAAAATTTATCACTTTTAATTATTTTAATACAACAAATATTTTAATACAACAACAACAAAAAATATTGGAATAAAATATTTATTTCTCTATTTTGGAAAACTAAAGTTAGAAAAAACAACAGATTGATTACAAACTCACAAGTTACAGGAAATGCTGATTGATTAAAAAAAAAAAAGTTAATGTGAAATTTGCCATTGTTTGGACATCGCAATATTTTCATAGTCAAGTTATGATATGAAAAAGTGGCCAATTGCAGACAATCATCCAAATGATCATTTGTAATTTGGTTTCTAAATTGATTTTTTATGACGGTCATATTTGAAAAAGCGGATTCTGTCAAGTATATCAATCCGAAACACGACAGAATTTTTCGCGCAATATCAGTTAATATTGGGAATTTTTCATGTGCATACTTCCAAATGACTTCATTGTTTATTGATTTTAAATGTAAACTCTTCTGAATGTTTATTATCTCAAGTTCTACTTTAGCTTGGGTTATATCAAACAGCCCACTAATTTTATTTGAAATTTCTGTAATGCTCAAGTTTTCTTGAAATGGATTATTGATAAAAGATACAATCATTTCGGTTTTATTAAAATCTTTAAATTTTGAATTTATTTCTTCCTCAAGTAATTCTATTTCACGAATAAATTCTTTTAAATCATAGCGAAGCATTTCTTGATTTTTTCAAAAAATTTTAATAAATATGGGAGATGTATAAATTCGCGGTCATTTATATTTTTCTTTAATAAAAGTAAGTATTGTTGGAAAGTTTTTATTGAACTTAACATGTCAATTAAATTTTTATCTCTACCTTGTAACTTTAAATTTAAATTTCTTAATTTCGTACAGAAATCTACTAAAAATGATAAGTGTAACTAAAAATGATAAGTGTGTAACAACCATCTTTTATCATTCAATTGTGGATAAATATCTTCTTTTTCATCAAGAAAAATGTTTATATCGTTATTTAATACAAGAAATCTTTCTAAAAATTGACTTCTGCTGAGCCAGAGAACATTATGTACAACAGAAGTTCCCTATCACCATCTGCCTGCAATTTAAATAACCACCGTTGCAGGGCTTTTCCTCGAACAGAATTTACAATTTTAAATGTAATATCCAAAACATTTTTTGTGTTTAATATTTTACTACACAGTACTTGTTGGTGAATAATACAGTGGTACGTTAAAAAATCTGGATATTTGTCATCGTTTTTACATAATGAAATGAAGCCTGATTTATTACCTATCATTGCAGGAGCACCATCAGTAGTAATAGACACAAGTTTAAAAACCGGAAGTTTGTGTTGTCTCACAAATTCATCAAATTCCGAAAAAATGTCTTCTCCCCTAGTCCTTCCCAATAATGGTATAATTTTCAAAAGTTCTTCTTTACTTGAATAATCTTGAAAAACCATGCAAATAAATACCATTAACTGAACAATATCAGTGAAGTCGTTTGATTCATCAAATTTTAATGAAAACGCAACACACTGATGAATGTCTGACATTAACCTGGCCTGGGAACTTTTCTCCGGGAATTGGAACTCTTCCTTTCGGCAATTTGAAACCTTGTCTGCGGCCTAAACGTAGTCTCTCTCTCTCTCTCTCTCTCTCTCTCTAGCGACATCTCTAACCAAGAAGCTCATTTCTGGAAGCAGGAAGGTCCTTTCTCAAGCAACCTGGATCCGGGAAATCTCTGACGGCGGCACTGGACCCGGCGGCCTCCTCTCTGATAGAAATTCTGGAATTACGACCCCTTCTTTTGCTTCATTCCCATTTTATTAGGCCTCCTCTGAGACTTTGCATGAAATTCGGCAACCCCCAAAGAATAGCATGAGTCTTTCATCTTAAGTTTCAAGTTCGGCACGCCTTTTGTTCGCCTCCGCTTTCTTTTGATTGTAAGTTGCCGGCCATTGGAAAGTTGTTTGAACTCTTTTTGACTGACTTTGGACATGTTTACACTTAGAGCCTGCAATCCTTTCTCATACATACAAGTTTCAATAACAATCTTTCTAATGCTGCTCGGTACAGCTTCGGCGACAAAAACATTGCCTTTGCTTTTAATACACTAACATATTCTTTTTAAAGCTTCAAAAGAGTTATTTACAAAAACATCTAATACAAACTATACCGAGACAAACAAAGTTTATTTTTTTACAATATTCACATGGGACTTAACCTAAGTAAAAAATCGATGTGATATGCTTTGAAATATTTAATATTAAACTACAATCGAGTTTATACACTTTGCTTATAATCGTATTCACTCGGCTCGCTGTTTGACTTCCACTGATCCAAATTAATTCATTTACCCGGACTTAAACGAAAAATAAATAAACAATGGCAATACTCTTAAAGCGAATTAAAAATAATACAAAATAATGATAAATAAAATATTATGTTTTTAGTTTTAATTAAATTTGTAAGGAGGAATACACAAGAGATCGACCAAAAATCGCTCCGCGATCGACCGGTCGATCGCGATCGACGGGTTGAACACCCCTGACATATAACATAATTTAACTTAGCGATTGTTATAGGACACAGCAATACAGAGTATATGTGAACTTAACGTTGGTAAGACCATTATACCGTTAGAGCGCTTTGAGATCGCACTATTAATGAATATTTGTCATTTTTGCAAGATATTCATTAATAGTGCGATCTCAGCGCGCTCTAACGGTCCTGGTACTTTTCTTTACATATAGCATAATTTAACTTAGTGATTATTATAGGACACAGCAATACAACATATACGTGAACTTAACGTTGTTACGACCATTATACCGTTAGAGCGCTTTGAGATCGCACTATTAATGAATATTTGTCATTTTTGCAAGATATTCATTAATAGTGCGATCTCAGCGCGCTCTATCGGTATAATGGTTGTGGTAGTTTTCTTTACATATATTTGGCATTTTTGCAAGATATTCATATTAATAGTGCGATCTCAGCGCGCTCTAACGGTATAATGATCGTGGTAGTTTTCTTTACATATAGCATAACTTACTTTCCGATTGTTATAGGACATAGCAATACAGAGTATACGTGAACTTAACGTTTTTACGACCATTAAATCGTGAGATCGCACTATTAATGAATATTTGGCATTTTTTAAAATTAATTTGGATATTCGATTAACTTATTATTTGCACCGCTTGTATGTTAGCACTGCCATATAGCTACAGAAAAATCCACATGGTCATACAAGCAATTCCACTCGAATAAAAACCGATATGATTCCATTGTGGGCAGAAACCGCACGTCTTGGGAAATTCAAGGTTTTTTAAACAGAAAATACGAAAAACTGCAATTTTTAGTGAAGTGTAGAAAGGCGTTAATTTTGTGTTTTTACACCAAAATTATATAAATTGTGGCATTTGGTGTGGACTTAAGTAGTTTTCTTTACATATAGCATAATTTAACTTAGCGATTGATATAGAACATAGCAATACAGTGTATACGTGAACTTAATGTTGTTACGACCATTATACCGTTGGAGCGCGCTGAGATCGCACTCTTAATGAATATTTTGTATTTTAGCAATTTGGGTATCACCAGATTAACTCATTATTTGCACCGCTTGTATGATAGCACTGCCGTATAGCTACAGAAAAATGAACATGCTAGCAATACCACGCGAATAACAGCCGATATAATTGCATTATGAACTGAAACCGGATGTCTTGGGAAATACAAGGTTTTTTGAACAGAAAATACGAAAAAATGCAATTGTTAGTAAAATGTAGAAACGTGTTATTTTTGTGTTTTACAGAAAAATGTTATAAATTGGAGCACGTCTTGTGTATGTAAGTAATTTGCTTTACATATTACATAATTTAACATAGCGATTGATAGAGAACAGAGCAATAAAGAATATATTTGAATTTAACGTTATAACGACCATTATGTCGTTAGAGGGCGCTGAGATCGCACAATTAATGAATATCTTGCAATTTTGTTTAATAATTTGCATATCACCCGATTAACTTCTTATTTGCAAATCATCCTAGTCATAAAAGCAATTCCATGCAAATAATTGTCCATAGGATTGCATTTTGAGCTGAAACCGCATTGTCGTGAATTTGAAGGGCTTTATTTCTCTTCTTTTTTCTTTCGTTTTACCAAAAACAAGAAAAAATGCAATTTTTAGTAAAGTGCACAAACGCGTTAGTTTCCGTTTTTACATAAAAATGCTGTAAATTGGGGGACGTGGTGTGTAGTTTTCTTTATATATATATATATATATGTGTGTGTGTGTAATAAATTTTTTAACTTGGGGATATTGTATATTAGGATAACTAAGTAATTTTATAAACTTGGTTATTTTAACTCCTAATCCCAAGTATGCAAATAATTAAGTTTGCGCCTGAAACAAAGTTCAAGTCTAAAGATGGTACAACATCAGGGCAACTCATTGTAAAGGTGGATAAAGCTCTGTTCACTATTCTTAGTATTTTCCCATAATGTAAAGCACATCTCACTAGAAGATGTATACTGCAATGCATTATGGGTGGGTAATATAGTAATATAGTTAAAATAACCAAGTTTATAAAATAACTTGGTTACCCTAATATACAATATCCCCAAGTTAAAAAATTTATTACATCTATATCTCCTCCAGAGATTTTTATTAAAAATAAAAACACCTTGTTGCAACTTCTATAGGTAAAGGTGATAAGGCTCCGTATTACTAAAACCTTGGTATTTAGGGTCTAGCTACTCAGTGAGGAGACCTCAAAAAAAGATTGAAACCGGTCTGGGTAGTGACCCCACCCATAATGCATTGCAATATACATCTTCTAGTGAGATGTGCTTTACATTATGGGAAAATACTAAGAATAGTGATCAGAGCTTTACTTATATATATATATATATATGTGTGTGTGTGTTAAAGATACCAAGCTATTTTAAATCTGGTTTTACTCCATTTCCCAAGTAAGCAAACAGACAAATAAGTCAAGTTTGCGCCTGCACGTAATGCAAGTCTAGCTGACCCTGCAGGTAGTGCAAGACCAAGATAACTCATGGTAAAATCGAAAAAGCTCTGATCACTAATCTTGATATTTACCCATAATGCAAAGCACAACTCCTGGAGGAGATGTATGATGCTTTGTATTAAAGGCAAGGGGCCACTACCCAGACCTGTTTCGACCTTTATGGGGGTCTCATCAGTGGGAGCTTGGCTAGAAATATCAAGATTTTAGTAATACAGAGCTTATAAATATTTTACCAGAAAAAGTTACCATAGGAGTTTTAACCTTATTAAATAAAAATCTCAGGAGGAGATATAAATGTAGAAAGTATTTTACCTTGGGTATATTAAATGTTAAAGATACTAAGCTATTTTAAACCTGGTTTTTATATCATAATATACCCAAGGTAAAATACTTTCTACATTTATATCTCCTCCTGAGATTGTTATTTAATAAGGTTAAAACACCTTATGGTAACTTGTTCTGGTAAAATTCTTATAAGCTCTGTATTACTAAAATCTTGATATTTCTAGCTTGGCTCCCACTGATGTGACCTCAATAAAGGTCGAAACCGGTCTGGGTAGTGGCCCCTTGTCTTTAATACAAAGCATCATATATCTCCTCCAGGAGATGTGCTTTGCATTATGGGTAAATATCAAGATTAGTGATCAGAGCTTATTTCGATTTTTACCATGAGTTATCTTGGGTAGACGTCGAAAATGCAATTCATCGAAAAAACAATTCACCGAAAAATTTTCGATGAATTCTTTCATAATTCATCAAAAAAGTCATTTTTCTTGCAAACGTTTAGAATATGTTCAGTAACAATGCGGAACGTTACTCATATTCAATGGTGAGCTATGGAAATTTTAACAAAGGGCTCGCATGGCCAACCAAAAAAAAGAAAAAAAAAACGGTATTTCACACAAAAACTTTTATTAATTGATTGGCTACCAGAAGGGAGAAGGGTAAGATAGCGCATGCGCTTATTTTATTTTCAAATTTAACGCAGAGGTTGTTAAAGAAATCAGCAATACAAAGTATAGTGCATTATACCTTGTTCCGACATTATGTCGGTAGAGAGCGCTGTTATCGAACTAATATTGAATTTTTTAAAAATTTGAATATCACCCGATTAAGTTCTTATTAGCGCAGTTTGATAGATAGCACTGCCCTATGCCTATATAAAAAGTTTCGTATCGCTGGAAATATTTTCCAGCGAGTATCAGCGTATTCGTGCTTTAAGAGTGAAAACAAGCAGATTTTAACTAAAAAACAAGAAAAAATTCACTTTTTGCAAAATTTCACAGAAACGTTATTTTCGTATTTTACACACACAAAAGCTATGAAATGAAGTAATTTGAGTGTATTTAAGTATATTTCGTTGTATGGCACATAATTTAACTCAGTGGTTGTTAAAGAAACAAGCAATACATAGTATAGTGCATTATTCCTTGTTCCGACATTATGTCTTTAGAGGGCGCTGTAATCGAACTAATGTTGAATTTTTTAAACATTTGCATATCACCCGATTAAGTCTTATTAGCGCAGTTTGATAGAGAGCAATGCCCTATGCCTATATAAAATGTTTCATATCGCTGGAAGCATTTTCCAGCGAGTATCAGCGTATTCGTACTGTAAGAGTGAAAACAAGCAGATTTTGACTAAAAAACACGAAAAAATTAACTTTTTGCAAAATTTCACGGAAATGTTATTATCGTGTTTTACACACACAAACCCTGGCAAATGAAGCTATTTGAGTGTATTTAAGTATACTTCGTTATATGGCACATAATTTAACGCAGAGGTTGTTAAAGAAACCAGGAATACATAGTATAGTGCTTTCTACCTTGTTTGGAGATTGTCATTAGAGGGCGCTGTTATCGAACTAATGTTGAATTTTTTAAAAATTTGCATATCACCCGATTAAGTTCTTATTAGCGCAGTTTGATAGATAGCACTTCCCTATGCCTATATAAAACGTTTCATATCGCTGGAATAATTTTCCAGCGAGTATCAGCGTATTCTTGCTGCAAGAGTGAAAATAAGCAGATTTTGACTAAAAAACACGAAAAAATTCACTTTTTGCAAAATTTCACGGAAACGTTATTTTCGTGTTTTACACACACAAACGCTATTTGAGTGTATTTAAGTATATATCGTTATATGGCATATAATTTAACGCAGAGGTTGTTAAAGAAATCAGCAATACATAGTATAATGCTTTCTACCTTGTTTGGACATTATGTCGTTAGAGGGCGCTGTTATCGAACTAATGTTGAATTTTTTAAAAATTTGCATATCACCCGATTAAGTTCTTATTAGAGCAGTTTGACAGATAGCATTGCCCTATGCCTATATAAAAAGTTTCATATCGCTGAAATAATTTTCCAGCGAGTATCAGCGTATTCTTGCTGCAAGAGTGAAAATAAGCAGATTTTGACTAAAAAACACGAAAAAATTCACTTTTTGCAAAATTTCACGGAAACGTTATTTTCGTGTTTTACACACACAAACGCTATTTGAGTGTATTTAAGTATATTTCGTTATATGGCATATTATTTAACGCAGAAGTTGTTAAAGAAACCAGGAATACATAGTATAGTGCTCTATAGCTTGTTTGGACATTATGTCGTTAGAGGGCGCAGTTATCGAATTAATGTTGAATTTTTTAAAAATTTGCATATCACCCGATTAAGTTCTAATTAGCGTAGTTTGATAGATAGCATTTCCCTATGCCTATATAAAAAGTTTCATATCGCTAGTATCATTTTCCAGCGAGTATCAGCGTATTCGTGCTGTAAGAGTGAAAACGAGCAGATTTTGATTAAAAACACGAAAAAATTCACTTTTTGCAAAATTTCACGGAAACGTTATTTTCGTGTTTTACACACACAAACGCTATTAAATGAAGCTATTTGAGTGTATCTAAGTATATTTCGTTATATGGTACATAATATAACGCAGAGGTTGTTAAAGAAACCAGCAATATATAGTATAATGCATTATACCTTGTTTGGAAATGATGTCTTAGAGGGCGCTGTTATCGAACTAATGAAGAATTTTTTAAAAATTTGTATATCACCCGATTAAGTTCTTATTAGCGCAGTTTGATAGATAGCACTGCCATATGCCTATACAAAAAGTTTCATATCGCTGAAATCGTTTTCCAACGAGTATCAGTATATTCGTGCTGTTAGAGTGAAAACAAGCAGATTTTGACTAAAAAACAAGAAAAAATTCACTTTTTGCAAAATTTCACGGAAAGGTTATTCGTGTTTTACACACACAAACGCTATTTGAGGGTATTTAAGTATATTTCGTTATATGGCATATAATTTAACGCAGAGGTTGTTAAAGGAACCAGCAATACATAGTATAGTGCTCTATACCTTGTTTGGACATTATGTCGTTAGAGGGCGCAGTTATCGAACTAATGTTGAATTTTTTAAACATTTGCATATCACTCTATTAAGTTCTTATTAGAGCAGTTTGATAGACAGCAATGCCCTATGCCTATATAAAATGAAGATGCACCTTGGACAATGTTGTATGCAGATGACATCTTGCTGTGTGTAGATTCAAGAGAAGAAGCGGAAACTAAACAGGAAAGATGGAGAAAAGTACTGGAAGAGAGAGGTATGAGACTGAGCAGAAGTAAGACAGAGTATATATGTTGCGCAGTGGGCGGTGGCCAGGAGACAGACCTGGAGCTGGAAGGAAATGTTATCAGGAAGGTGAGAGACTTTAGATACTTAGGTTCGACAGTGGAAGAAGATGGAGGAGGTGAGAAGGAAGTGGGATGCAGGATACAAGCAGGTTGGAGGAACTGGAGGGAGATGGCTGGAGTGTTATGTGATAAGAGGGTGCCGATCAATCTGAAACGCAAAATTTATAGGACAGTAGTGAGGCCAGCTATGACATATGCTATAGAAACTGTGGCCCTAAGGAAAAATAACATTAGCAGGATGGAAGTAGCAGAGATGAGAATGCTTAGGTGGATGTGCGGTGTGACCAGAAAGGATCATCTGAGAAACGATTATGTCAGGGGAACAGTGAAAGTTACGAACTTAGGAGCGAAAATACAGGAGGCAAGGTTGAGATGGTTTGGTCACGTGATGAGGAGCGAGGACGAATATGTGGGAAGAAGGTTCATGCAGATGGATGTGCAAGGAAGGCGGAAGCGTGGGCGGCCAAAGAAGAGATGGAGGGAGCTGGTAGAAGAGGACTTGAAGAGGAAGAATTTGGATGTGGTGACAGCCCAAGACAGGAAGGTGTGGAGGAGACTCATAACAAACAGTGACCCCACTTAAGTGGGAGAAGCTACTGAAGAAGAAGAAGAAGATAGAGTATTCGTGCTGGAAGAGTGAAAACAAACAGATATTGACGAAAAAACACGAAAAAATTCACTTTTTGCAAAATTTCACGGAAACGTTATTGTCGAGTTTTACACACATAACCGCTATCAAATGAAGCTATTTGAGTGTATTTAAGTATATTTCGTTATATGGAACATAATTTAACGCAGAGGTTGTTAAAGAAATCAGCAATACATAGATAGTGCTTTATACGTTGTTTGGAAATTATGTCTTTAGAGGGCGCTGTTATCGAACTAATGTTGAATTTTTTAAAAATTTGATTATCACCCGATTAATTTCTTATTAGCGCAGTTTGATAGATAGCACTGACCTATGCCTATAAAAAAAGTTTCATTTCGCTGGAATCGTTTTCCAACGAGTATCAGTGTGTTTGTTCATTAAGAATGAAAATACGCAGATTTTGACTGAAAAACACGAAAAAATTCACTTTTTGCAAAATTTCACGGAAACGTTATTTTCGTGTTTTACAAAATCAAATGCTATCAAATGAAGCTATTTGATGGGGGGGGGTGGGGGGGGGGGGGGGTGGGGGGGGGGGGGGGTGGGGGGGGGGGGGGGTGGGGGGGGGGGGGGGTGGGGGGGGGGGGGGGTGGGGGGGGGGGGGGGTGGGGGGGGGGGGGGGTGGGGGGGGGGGGGGGTGGGGGGGGGGGGGGGTGGGGGGGGGGGGGGGTGGGGGGGGGGGGGGGTGGGGGGGGGGGGGGGTGGGGGGGGGGGGGGGTGGGGGGGGGGGGGGGTGGGGGGGGGGGGGGGTGGGGGGGGGGGGGGGTGGGGGGGGGGGGGGGTGGGGGGGGGGGGGGGTGGGGGGGGGGGGGGGTGGGGGGGGGGGGGGGTGGGGGGGGGGGGGGGTGGGGGGGGGGGGGGGTGGGGGGGGGGGGGGGTGGGGGGGGGGGGGGGTGGGGGGGGGGGGGGGTGGGGGGGGGGGGGGGTGGGGGGGGGGGGGGGTGGGGGGGGGGGGGGGTGGGGGGGGGGGGGGGTGGGGGGGGGGGGGGGTGGGGGGGGGATGTACTATGTATTGCTCGTTTCTTTAACAACCTCTGCGTTAAATTATGTGCCATATACGAAATACACTTAAATACACTCAAATAGCTTCATCTGATAGCGTTTGTGTGTGTAAAACACGAAAATAACGTTTCCGTGAAATTTTGCAAAAAGCGAATTTTTTCGTGTTTTTTAGTCAAAATCTGCTTGTTTTCACTCTTACAGCACCAACACGCTGATACTCACTAGAAACTGATTCCAGCGATATGTAACTTTTTATATAGGCATAGGGCAGTGATATCTATCAAACTGCGCTAATAAGAACTTAATCGGGTGATATGCAAATTTTTAAAAAAATCAACATTAGTTCGATAACAGCGCCCTCTAACGACATAATGTCCAAACAAGGCAGAAAGCACTGTACTATGTATTTCTGGTTTCTTTAACAACCTCTGCTTTAAATTATATGCCATATAACGAAATCCACTTAAATACACTCAAATAGCTTCATCTGATAGGGTTTGTGTGTGTAAAACACGAAAATAACGTTTCCGTGAAATTTTACAAAAAGTGAATTTTTTCGTGTTTTTCAGTGAAAATCTGCTTGTTTTCACTCTCACAGCAACAATACGCTGATACTCTCTGGAAAATGATTCCAGCGATATCAAAATTTTTATATAGCCATAGGGCATTGATATGTACCAAACTGTGCTAATAAGAACTTAATCGGATGATACGGAAATTTTAAAAAAAATCAACATGTTCGATAAAAGCGCCCTTTATTCAGTTTTCATCCTTGTACATAGTAATGTTTGTGTTACTCATTTATTAAATATTTCCTGAAGGTAGATGACCCTCAAGGTACAAAAATAGCGACTTTCCTTTAGAGGGAGGGTGATGCTCAAGGTAGATCGGCTGGCGACTTCGTTCTACCTTGAGCATCATCGTCCCTACCTAGGGAACATGAACCTGAAGGGTGTGGAGTCAGTTCAACCTTCAGGTTCATCCTCCCTAACGAGGGATCATGAACCTGAAGGGTGAGGATTCAGTTCAACCTTCAAGTTCACCTTCCAAACAAGAAAGCACTGTACTATGTCTTGCTGGTTTCATTAATAACCTCTGCGTTAAATTATGTGCCATATAACAAAATACACTTAAATACACTCAAATAGCTTCATCTGATAGCGTTTGTGTGTGTAAAACACGAAAATAACGTTTCCGTGAAATTTTGCAAAAAGTGAATTTTTTCATATTTTTTAGTCAAAATCTGCTTGTTTTCTCTCTTACAGAACCAATACGCTGATACTCGCTGGAAAATGATTCCAGCGATATCAAACTTTTTATATAGGCATAGGGCATTGATATATATCAAAGTGTGCTAATAAGAACTTAATCGATTTATATGCAAATTTAAAAAAAAATCAACATTAGTTCGATAACAGCGCCCTGTGTTCAATTTTCATCCTTGTACATAGTAATGTTTCTGTTATTTATTTGTTAAATATTTCCTGAAGGTATATGATCCTCAAGGTAAAAAATAGCGACTTTCATTTAGAGGGAGGGTGAGGCTCAAAGTAGATCGGCTGGCGACTTCGTTGTACCTTGAGCATCTTCGTCCCTAACTAGGGAACATGAACCTGAAGGGTGTGGAGTCAGTTCAACCTTCAGGTTCATCCTCCCTAACGAGGGAACATGAACCTGAAGGGTGTGGATTCAGTTCAACCTTCAGGATCACCTTCCAAACAAGAAAGCACTGTACTATGTATTGCTGGTTTCATTAATAACCTCTGCGTTAAATTATGTGCCATATAACGAAATCTACTTAAATACACTCAAATAGATGCATCTGATAGCGATTTTGTGTGTAAAACACGAAAATAACGTTTCCGTGAAATTTTGCAAAAAGTGAATTTTTTCGTGTTTTATAGTCAAAACCTGCTTGTTTTCACTCTTACAGCACGAATACGCTGATTCTCGCTGGAAAATGATTCGAGCGATATGTAACTTTTTATATAGGCATAGGGCAGTGATATCTCTCAAACTGTGCTAATAAGAACATAATCGGGTGATATGCAAATTTTTAAAAAATTCAACATTAGTTCGCTAACAGCGCCCTCTAACGACATAATGTCCAAACAAGGTAGAAAGCACTGTACTATGTATTGCTGGTTTCTTTAACAACCTCTGCGTTAAATTATGTGCCATATAACGAAATACACTTAAATACACTCAAATAGCTTCATCTGATAGCGTTTTTGTGTGAAAAATAACGTTTCAGTGAAATTTTGCAAAAAGGGAATTTTTTCGTGTTTATTAGTAAAAATCTGGTTCTTTTCACTCTTACAGCACCAATACGCTGATACTCGCTGGAAAATGATTCCAGCGGTATGAAACTTTTTATATAGGCATTGAGCATTGATATGTTTCAAACTGTGCTAAGTAGAACTTAATCGGGTGATATGCTAATTTTTAAAAAATTCAACATTTGTTTGATAACAGCGCCCTCTAACGACATAATGTCCAAACAAGGCAGTAAGCATTGTACTATGTATTGCGGGTTTCTTTAACAACTTCTGCGTTAAATTATGTGCCATATAACGAAATATACTTAAATAGCTTCATCTGATAGCGTTTATGTGTGTAAAACACGAAAATAACGTTTCCGTGAAATTTTGCAAAAAGTGAATTTTTTTGTGTTTTTCGTCTAAATCTACTCGTTTTCTCTCTTACAGCACCAATACGCTGATACTCGCTGGAAAATGATTCCAGCGATATGAAACTTTTTATATAGGCATAGGGCATTGATGTGTTTCAAACTGAGCTACTAAGAAGTTAATCGGGTGATATGCAAATTTTTAAAAAATTCAACATTAGTTCGATAACAGCGCCCTCTATTCAATTTTCATCCTTGTACATAGTCATGGTTGTGATGCTCATTTATTAAATATTTCCTGAAGGTAGATGACCCTCAAGGTACAAAAAGAGCGACTTTCATTTAGAAGGACGGTGATGATGAAGGTAGATTGGCTGGCGACTACATTCTACCTTGAGCATCATCGTCCCTAACTAGGGAACATGAACCTGAAGGGTGTGGAGTCAGACCAACCTTCAGGTTCATCGTCCCTAACGAGAGAACAATAACCTGAAGGGTGTGGAATCAGTTCAACCTCCAGGGTCACCTTCCTAACAAGAAAGCACTGTACTACAGGGTGTTCGGGATAAATTTGACATATTTATAATTAATTATATTTTTTCGTAAGTTACATGTATTAACACACACTTCTCTTCATTTAAAAGTTTGGACCCTTCTTCATTCATATACAAGATGTCAGAAAGGATGGATAGCTGGAACCCACCTGAATCATGGAAGAGAATAACTTGTATCATGATGATTCGTGCCCGCCATCAAAATAAGGATATTACGGCTGCTGCCCAATGCTCCCTGAATACAGTAAAAACAATCAGGCATGAACTAGAGTCTTGCAATGGTGACTACGAGGATGTAGCAAGAAGAAAGATCCCTAGCAGACGATCTGATTGCGTTCGTACAGCAGAATTCCTCGCAAATCTGCAGGAACAGGTGTTGAAGAACCCTGGCATTGGAATTCGGGCTTTGTTTGTGGAGTTGCTAACTGTAGTCAAGCCCTGGATAACAAGGGTAGCCAATGGTAGGCCGTATGTATGGCAGCAGGATTCGGCACCTTGCCACACCTCTGGGAAAAGTCAAAAATGGTTGTGTGAAAATTTCTACGACTTCACCAGTCCAAATGTTTGGCCTCCAAACTCCCCAGACCTTATCCCCATGGATTATTTTGTATGGGGCGCAGTTGAAAACGACACCAATCGCAATTCCAGTAATACAAAAGCCCAGTTAATGGATAAAATTAAAACAGTTTTTGCGGCCCTTCCCAGGGAGACTGTAGCATCAGCTTGTTCGAGGTTCCGAAGCAGAATTGAAGCTGTGATCGATGCTAATGGTGGTTATATTGAGTAAATCGTGTTGATAGTATTGTAATTAACTCTGCCTGTAATGTTTTTTTGTCACTTCATTAAATTTAATAGATACAAAGAAGATTTTCTTTTTCCTTACGAAACTGTCAAATTTATCCCAAACACCCTGTATATATTGCTATTTTCTTTAACAACCTCTGCGTTAAATTATGTGCCATATAACGAAATATACTTAAATACATTCAAATAGCTTCATCTGATAGAGTTTTTGTGTGTAAAACACGAAAATAACGTTTCCGTGAAATTTTGCAAAAAGTGAATTTTTTCGTGTTTTTTAGTCAAAACCTGCTTGTTTTCACTCTTACAGCACGAATACGCTGATACACGCTGGAAAATGATTCCAGCGATATGAAACTTTTTTTGTAGGCATAGGGCATTGATATGTATCAAACTGTGCTAATAAGAACTTAATCGGGTGATATGGAAATTTTTAAAAGATTCAACATTAGTTCGATAACAGCGCCCTCTAACGACATAATGTCCAAACAAGGCAGAAAGCATTGTACTATGTATTCCTGGTTTCTTTAACAACCTCTGCGTTAAATTATGTGCCATATAACGAAATACACTTAAATACACTCAAGTAGCTTCATCTGATAGCGTTTGTGTGTGTAAAACACGAAAATAACGTTTCCGTGAAATTTTGCAAAAAGTGAATTTTTTCGTGTTTTTTAGTCAAAACCTGCTTGTTTTCACTCTTACAGCACCAATACGCTGATACTCGCTGGAAAATTATTCCAGCGATATGAAACTTTTTATGTAGGCATAGGGCATTGATATGTATCAAATTGTGCTAATAAGAACTTAATCGGGTGATATGGAAATTTTTAAAAAATTCAACATTAGTTCGATAACCGCGCCGTCTAACGACATAATGTCCAAACAAGGTAGAAAGCATTGTACTATGTATTGCTGGTTTCTTTAACAACCTCTGCGTTAAATTATGTGCCATATAACGAAATATACTTAAATACACTCAAATAGCTTCATCTGATAGCGTTTTTGTGTGTAAAATACGAAAATAACGTTTCCGTGAAGTTTTGGAAAAAGTGAATTTTTTCGTGTTTTTTAGTCAAAACCTGCTTGTTTTCACTCTAACAGCACCAATACGCTGATACTCGATGGAAAATGTATCGAGCGATATGTAACTTTTTGTATATGCATAGGGCATTGATATGTATCAAACTGTGCTAACTAGCACTTAATCGGGTGATATGCAAATTTTTAAAAAATTCAACATTAGTTCGATAACAGCGCCCTCTTTTCAATTTTCATCCTTGTACATAGTCATGGTTGTGTTACTCATTTATTAAATATTTCCTGAAGGTAGATGACCCTCAAGGTACAAAAATAGCGACTTTCATTTAGAGGGAGGGTGATGCTCAAAGTAGATCGGCTGGCGACTGCGTTCTACCTTGAGCATCATCGTCCCTAACTAGGCAACATGAACCTGAAGGGTGTGGAGTCATTTCAACCTTCAGGTTCATCGTCCCTAACGAGGGAACATGAACCTGAAGGGTGTGATGTCAGTTCAACCTTCAGGGTCACCTTCCAAACAAGAAAGAACTGTACAATGTATTGCTGGTTTCTTTAACAACCTCTGCGTTAAATTATGTGCTATATAACGAAATATACTTAAATACACTCAAATACCATCATATTTTAGCGTTTTTGTGTGTAAAACACGAAAATAACATCTCCGTGAAATTTTGCAAAAAGTGAATTTTTTCGTGTTTTTTAGTCGAAATCTGCTTGTTTTCATTCTTACAGCACGAATACGCTGATACTCCCTTGAAAATGATTCGAGCGATATGTAACTTTTTGTATATGCATAGGGCAATGATATGTATCAAACTACGCTAATAAGAACTTAATCGGTGAATATGAGAATTTTTAAAAAATTCAACATTAGTTCGATATCAGCGCCCTCTAACGACATAATATCCAAACAAGTCAGAAAGAATTGTACTATGTATTGCTGGTTTCTTTAACAACCTCTGCGTTAAATTATGTGCCATATAACGAAATATACTTAAATACACTCTTTGAGTGTATTTAAGTATATTTCGTCTTCATCTTTTCGTCTTCATATTTCGTCTTCATATTTTCGTCTTCATCTGATAAGCGTTTGTGTGTGTAAAACACGAAAATAAAGTTTACGTGAAATTTTGCAAAAAGTGAATTTTTTCGTGTTTTTTAGTCAAAATCTGCTTGTTTTCACTCTTACAGCACCAATACACTGATTCACGCTGGAAAATGATTCCAGCGACAGCAAATTTTTTTTTTGGCATAGGGCATTGATATCTATCAAACTGTGCTAATAAGAACTTAATCGGATGATATGCAAATTTTTAAAAAATTCAACATTAGTTCGATAACAGCGCCCTCTATTCAATTTTCATCCTTGTACATAATAATGGTTGTGTTACTCATTTATTAAATATTTTCTGAAGGTAGATGACCCTCAAGGTACAAAATTAGCGACTTTCATTTAGAGGGAGGGTGATGCTCAAGGTAGATCGGCTGGGGACTGCGTTCTACCTTGAGCATCATCGTCGCTAACTAGGGAACATGAACCTGAAGGGTGTGGAGTCAGTTCAACCTTCAGGTTCATCGTCCCTAACGAGGGAACATGAACCTGAAGGGTGTCGAGTCAGTTCAATCTTCAGGGTCACCTTCCAAACAAGAAAGCACTGTACTATGTATTGCTGGTTTCTTTAACAACCTCTGCGTTAAATTATGTGCCATATAACGAAATATACTTAAATACACTCAAATATTGAATTTTTTAAAAATTTTCATATCACCCGATTAAGTTCTTATTAGTGCAGTTTGATTGATACCACTGCCCTTGGAATCATTTCCCAGCGAGTATCAGTGTATTCGTTCTGTAAGAGTGAAAACAAGCAGATTTTGCCTAAAAAACACGAAAAAATTCACTTATTCAAAATTTCACGGAAAAGTTATTTTCGTGTTTTACACACACAAACGCTATCAAATGAAGCTATTTCAGTGTAATTAAGTATATTTCGTTATATTGGACATAATTTAACGCAGAGGTCGTTAAAGAAACCAGCAATGCATAGTATAGAGCATTATGCCTTGTTTGGATATTATATCGTTAGAGGGCGCTGTTATCGAAATAATGTTGAATTTTTTAAAAATTTGCATATCACTCGATTTAGTTCTTATTAGCACAGTTTGATAGATAGCGCTGCCCTATGCCTATATGAAAAGTTTCATATCGCTGAATCATTTCCCAGCGAGTATCAGCATATTCGGCTGTAAGAGTGAAAAAAAGCAGATTTTGACTAAAAATCACGAAAAAATTCACTTTTTGAAAATTTCAAGGAAACGTTAATTTCGTGTTTTACACAAAAAAACGCTATCAAATGATGCTATTTGAGTGTATTTAAGTATATTTCTTTATATGGCACATAATTTAGCGCAGAGGTTGTTAAAGAAACCAACAATACATAGTGCTTTAAACCTTGTTTGGACATTATGTCTTTAGAGGGCGCTGTTATCGAACTAATATTGAATTTTTTAAAAATATGCATATCACCCGATTTAGTTCTTATTAGAGCAGTTTGATAGATAGCATTGCCCTATGCCTATATAAAAAGTTTCATATCGCTGAAATCGTTTTTCAGCGAGCATCAGCGTATTCGTGCTGTTAAGAGTGAAAATAAGCAGATTTTCACTAAAAACACGAAAAAATTCACTTTTTGCAAAATTTCACGGAAACGTTATTTTCGTGATTGACACACATAAACGCTATCATATGAAGCTATTTGTGTGTATTTAAGTATATTTCGTTATATGGCACATAATTTAACAGAGGTTGTTAAAGAAACCAGCAATACATAGTATAATGCTTTTTACCTCGTTAGAGAGCGCTGTTATTGAACTAATGTTGAATTTTTTAAAATTTGTATATCACCCGATTAAGTTCTTATTAACGCAGTTTGATAGATAGCACTGCCCTACGCCTTTATAAAAAGTTCCATGTTGCTGGAATCATTTTCCAGCGAGTATCAGCGTATTCGTGCTGTAAGAGTGAAAACAAGCAGATTTTGACTAAAAAACACGAAAAAATTCACTTTTTGAAAAATTTCACGGAAAAGTTATTTTCGTGTTTTACACACACAAACGCTATCAAATGTAGCTATTTGAGTGTAATTAAGTATATTTCGTTATACTGGACATAATTTAACGCAGAGGTCGTTATAGAAACCAGCAATACATAGTATAGAGCATTATGCCTTGTTTGAACATTATATCGTTAGAGGGCGCTGTTATCGAAATAATGTTGAATCCCGATTAAGTTCTTATTAGCGCAGTTTGATAGATAGTGCTGCCGTATGCCTATATAAAAAGTTTCATATCGCTGAATCATTTCCCAGCGAGTATCAGCGTATTCGGCTGTAAGAGTGAAAAAAAGCAGATTTTTACTAAAAAACACGAAAAAATTCACTTTTTGCAAAATTTCACGGGAACGTTATTTTCGTGTTTTACACACACCAACGCTATCAAAAGAAGCTCTATTACAGTGTGTTTAAGTATATTTCTTTATATGGCACATAATTTAACGCAGAGGGTGTTACTGAAACCAGCAATACATAGTATAATGTATTATTCCTTGTTCAGACATTATGCCTTTAGTTTGCTCTGTAATCGAACTAATTTTGAATTTTTTAAAATGCTGTAAGAGTGAAAACAAGCAGATTTCGACTGAAAAACACGAAAAAAATGCACTTTTTGCAAAATTTCACGGAAACGTTATTATCGTCTTTTACACACACAAACGCTATCAAATGAAGCTATTTGAGTGTATTTAAGTATATTTCGTTATATGGCACTTAATTTACCGCAGAGGTTGTTAAAGAAACCAGCAATATACAGTTTAGTGCATTATACCTTGTTTGGACATTATGTCGTTAGAGGGCGCTGTTATCCAACTAATGTTGATTTTTTTAAATATTTGCTTATCACCCGATTAAGTTGTTATTAGCGCAGTTTGATAGATAGCACTGCCCTATGCCTATATAAAAAGTTTCATATCGCTGGAATCATTTCCCAGCGAGTATCAGCGTATTCGTGCTGTAAGAGTGAAATAAAGCAGATTTTGACTAAAAAACACGAAAAAATTCACTTTTTGCAAAATTTCACGGAAACGTTATTTTCGTGTTTTACACACACAAACACTATCAAATGAAGCTATTTGAGTGTATTTTAGTATATTTCGTTATATGGCACATAATTTAATGCAGAGGTTGTTAAAGAAACCAGCTTGTTTGAATACCAGATCTTTGTTTTACTAATTATGTAATTAGTGCCTTCTTGTTAGTGGTATTGGACTTTTATCCACCAAAACTAGAGAAGGTTGTATTCATTACAGTAATAATTAGAGCGGTTTCAGTATCTTTTCAGCACTCTAGCTATCACTTGTACCTTAAGTGCTTGCCATTTTGTTTCTTGAGTACTGACATTGTCTGCTTGTTTTTCAGGTTGTAATCAACTCTTACAAGAACAGGTCTGTTGCTCCTGTGGCAGGGTTGACAGTCTCTTATGAATCTATGGCCTTAAGAGAGAAGAAGACAGGAAAGATGAAGTGAGTGGTCTGTCCTGAAGGAGATTGGGGCATCGAATAATTATAGATCATATAGGATTTTTCTATTTAATTTTACTTTTAAGGGACTCTCTCCAGTTTTGGGGGACAGTTTCCCAAAAGTAGATTTTTCAAATCAATGGACTAGACAGTTTTGTCTTTTAATTTGTTTGGTGTTTTCCCTTACTGTTAATGTTTTTGCCTATGTTATATAATTTTTTTTAAGTTATTTTAATTTAATTTTATATTTTTAGTTTTTATTTTGATTTTTTATTAATTTTTTAATTATTTAATTAATTATTTATTTAATGATTATTTAATCCTTAATTTTGGTATGGGATAATGATAACTAGCTTTTCTTCTTTGCATTTAGACAGTTGCTCAGTAGTTGGTTATTTGGGAATTTTGAATAATTGTTTCATTCCCATACCTCTGCATTAACATTGCTTATTAGGTGTATGTCAGAGGCTTGGGGAAAACACTTCTCTAAAAGTGATAGAGATATTGGTGTGCTTGTTAGCCTGGTTAACATATGCTCTGATGGCATTATTTAAGAGTATAGTACCATAGGCTTTAAGTAAATAATGAACCTAAGAGGTTGATTAAACCTGAGCATGGGGGCCAGGCTAACATAAAGATATGTTTAGGATTAAATTATAATTAATTTTAAAAGTGAGAATTTGGTGATAAAAAAATAATAATGATAAATAATAATAGTAAAAAAAAAAAAAAAAGGGTTGTTGTGGCTATTTTGTTTACTTTTCTTGGAATTGATCATGGGAGTTTCAGAATGATGCTGCCTTCATATAGGTAGCATAATGCAAGTGGGGAACTCCATCTTTTCCTGAAAATATTTGGTCCCAGTTCTGCTAACTGTAGTCTCAGGTAGTTTTTGATGGATGCTCTTGAACTTCATTTAATATCCTCTATTGTTTTCTTTTGTTTTTGATATGTTACAATATTCCTAATTTTCCAATTGTGATATTTAATTTCAATTAGTAGGTAGAGCAGTTGATTTTTCAAGCTTCCTTTCCCTGGTAGGTCTTGAAGGTATAGTGCTTGTTCCTTCCTGAGTGTGGGTATGTTGAAGGTGCTGCTTACATTAGCCCATATTTGTGTTGCCACTGCGCATTCATAGAACAGGTGTTCTTGGGTTTCTTGTAGGGTGCAAAAGGCACAATTTGCACTCGGAAGTATTCTACATTTCAGGAGTTTTGCATTTACTGGTAAGATGTTGTGTAACATCCTCCAGTTAAAATTATGTCTGGATGGATAGGTGTACTTGAAGTAACAGTGTTTCCATTTTTCCTTTTCATGGGGGAGTGTGTCTGTTGGAATGTTGCTAATTGCCTGTAATATGTCCTCTTTTTTTAGTTCTTGAAGGTGCTGTTTGTTCTTCTTTGTGGTGATGATTCTTGCTTGTCTAGATATGGTTCTGTAGTATTCTGATGAAATTTTTGCCTTTTCACCACTGTGGGTTTGGCCTGTGAACATTTTGTACTTTACTCCTAGCCAGTACTGGCACATTTCATGGGAGGGTGTGCAGTTTGCATAATCTTAATTACCTGCATAATTTTCTCTACTGAAAGCATGTCTTTTATTCTTGGGATGTTCAGCCCCCCCTTGTTCCTTTCTTTGAGCCAATTTGTCTTTACTGACCTTTGCCTTTTTATTGTTCCAGAGAAAGCTGTAGATGATGTCTTCCAGTCTTTTAGTTTGTAGTTTGCTGAGTGGAAATGGAGTTGTGTAGTATTTTATCAAGGGGATCATTAACTGTTTGATGATTTGTGCTTTTCCAGTGGCACTTAAGAGTACAGATTGCCAGGTTTCTTTTATATAGATGATTTTCTTAATTAATTCTTCTTCATTTTCAAGTTGGCCTAGGTGGTTGAAAGGAATTCCTAGTATGGTGATTGGTGCTAGATGTTGTGTTGCACCAGCTCCTAATACTTTTATTTTTGTTTTTGATTTGTTAATCTGAGATCCTGTTATTATGTTGTACTTTTCTGTTGTCTGGAAGAGAGTTTTAAGGGCAGTATTGTTGGTTATGATGCAAGTGACATCATCAGCATGTAGAACACATTTTATTTCATGTTTCTTTGTTGGTGTTATAAATCCTCTAATTTCTGAGTTCTGTCTGATCATTTTTGCAAGCAACTCAATTTGTGTTACATATAAAGCTGGTGAAACAGGGCAGCCTTGCCTTACACCTTGCATTATGTTGATGTCTTCAGAGAGGTTACCATTGTTGCATATTTTGCTAATTATATTCTTATATAGACAGTTTATCATATGTTGGAAGTGTGGGCCATAGTTATGTGATGTTAGGGTTGCTGTTAAGAGTTCATGGTTAACTCTGTCAAAAGCTTTGCTTTGGTCAAGGGAAACCAGTGTTGCATTTATTTTTTTTTCTTGAGTGTACTGGATGATGTCTCTGATTAAACTAGTTGTCTGGAAGGTGTGTCTGCCTGGTATAGCACAGGTTTGATTTGTGTGTATTATTGTTTTTAGTGTTGGGCTCAGTCTGTTGGTTATTATTTTGGCTAATATTTTGTAGTCAGTGTTCAGTAAGGTGATAGGCCTCCAACTGCTGACCTGCAATATGTCTGTCTTAGGCTTTGGGATTAGGGTTATAATTCCTAGTTTCTGTGAAGGTGCTAATTCACCATCTTTGATGAGTGTGTTGTAGACTTGTGTCAGGATGGGAGCTAGATTGTTTTTAAATGTTTTGTAAAAGGTACTCCCAAGTCCATCTGAGCCTGGTGATTTATTTACTTTCAGTGTGGAGATTGCCTGCTTTACTTCTGTTTCTGTAATTTCTCTTTCCAAGTCCTCTCTGTCTTTTTGTGGTATTGTAGGTAGGTTACTGATTATTTCCTCCCATTCCTTTTTGTTTGATTGTTTTGTGGCATGTAGTTCTCTGTAGTAAGTTGTGAAGATTTTACTTATTTCTTTAGAATCTGTAACTGTTAAGCCTAGGTGCTGTATTTCCTCTATTGCCTGTTCCTGTCATTGTTTTTTAATTTGGTTGTAGAAGGGCTTCGTGAATTTTATCTCTGCTGTTATGTTGGTCAACCTGCTTTTTAACTGTAGGGTGTTTAGTTGTGTTTCTTTGATTCTTTCTATTTCTGATTCATACTTTTTGATCAGGTCCTTCATTCTGGGCATGTTGTGGTTGTTTGAGCTAGCTTTTAGTATATTGATTTTCTTGTAGAGTGTGGAGGTCATCTGTCTTTGTTCTTTCTTTTTGTTTTTTTCCCATTCCATTATTATTGTACGACATTTTCCCTTTAGGTTTTCCCACACTTCCATTAGTGGTCTTTGAGTTCTGCTTTGTTCTGTTTTTACTGTTTCCCAGTTTGCAGATACAGTCTCTTCCAGTGTTGCTAGTAGATCTGGCTCTTTCATTAGAAATGGGTTCATGCACCAGAATCGGCCCATGGTTTGGTGGTTTGTAATTTATGTTGATGATTACCATCATGTGGTCTGATAGATTTTTACTGTTATTTACTGAGACTGTATCTGTTGAGTCTAGGAGGTGATGTAGATTTTTACTGAGGTAAAGCCTGTCTATTCTTGTGGATACTCTTCCATTGGTCCAAGTGGGTGGGGGTTGGGTTGTATTTAGGATTTTGTGTGGTTCTTCCAGGCTGTATTTCACACACAGAGTGTTTAAGTCGGTTCTGCCTTGTATTCCTCTATGGGTGTTGCCTCCTATTTTATCTGATTCATCTGTTAAGCAGTTGAAGTCACCTCCAAATATGTGCTCATGGGGCCCTTCCATGTAAGTGTCAAGGTTCCTAAAGAAAAGTGATCTTTGGTGTCCATTGTTGGGTGCATATATATTTGTGAAGTTTACTCTTTGGTTTCCCAGTTTGGTTATTACTGATATTATTCTTCCTTCTTGGTCTCGTGTGCTGGAGATGGTTTTCCTGGAAAGTTTGCTGCCAGGCTTATGGCTGTTCCCCTGGCAATATTGCTTCCTCCACTCCAGTACACTGTGATGTTGTGTATTTTCTAAATTTCCTTGATTTCTGTGAGTTTGGTGATATGGGTTTCTTGAAGGAAAAGCACATGGATGCCTTTTATTTTCATTTGATTGATTATTTCCCCTTGTTTTTGTGGAGTTATGCAGCCCCTTGTGTTTAGGGTGCCTATTCTGAGAAGTGTTCTAACCATTGTTGAGTTTTAGGATTTTTTCCTCCTATTTTGATCTGGTTCCTTTTCCTTTCACTTTCCTGTTATTTTCTTTGGTCTTTTCATTGACAGTAGTGGAGTTGCTGTGACATACTGTTTTTGTATGTCAATTTCTGCTATATTTTCTCTGTTTGTTGGGCAGTTTTTTTGCCTGTGATCTTTTGTTTCTGAAAAGGTTTCTGTTGTACTATTAGTTTTAGTGTCATCCTTGGTTTCTTGGTTTGAAGGTTGGTTCTGTGTTGCTCTATTCTGTGTCTTTGTATGGTGTACCGGGGTTGCTTTTGGGTTTGGGCATGCCTCTGTTCTGCTTTTAGTTGTATTATTCTGTTTTGCTTCTCTTGGCTTGCTCTTGATCGAGCTAATCTGTACCTTGGGAGTAGTTGATGAGTTGGACTGTGGGGTAGGCAGTGATAGTGTTCCACTGCTTCTCTTGGTTTTGATTTTATCATCAAGTGGGATACTTCCCCTTTTTTCTCCATCAGAGTCATTGTCTTCAATTGATTCCGGAATTATTAGCTGCTTAGGGGTATTTCTAACATCACTTCCTCTGGTATTTGTTATTGGCATCCCTTCTTCTAAATTTGGTTGTTGGTCTGATTCTTTGCATTGTGTGGTAGTGTTTGTAGTTTTAGAAGGTGCTGGATGGTTTGGGGTTGTTGAGTGTTTTGCATTTCCCTTTGCATTACAGAGTTACAGTGATGATCTTGCATCTGTTTGTTATTGAGATTTCCTGACTTGTGGTTGTCTCTGTTTTTTCATTTTCTGTAGGTGGGTGTGTAGTACTTCTTGTATCTTTTCCAATTAGTGTCTCCAGTGTTTCAACACTTGTTGTTAGGGTAGAATTTGGTTTACCATTTTCAATTTTGTTATCTCTTGGTGTTTCTTTTCCTGTTATGTTTGCCTGAGGTGTGCTTAAATTCTTTTTATTCACGGTGGTTGAATTCTTGCTGATTGCATCAGCAAATGTTTGGATTTGGCACTGATATGCCCTATGGTCTTGAGTGCCACATTTCCTGCATGGGGCAGTGCATGTTGGCTGGGTGTGGCCAATGAGAGAGCAGTTCCCACAGCGTGAATTAGGACGGTCTTTTGCAAGATGACCTTCTTCGTAGCATCTACTACATAATTTAGTCATTCCTGGGTAGGTTATTGTACCAACATAGCCTTGGATGTCTAAAAAGTTGGGTACCATTTTTAACATTTTAATTTTTATGTGTACAATGCCATTTTCTACTGTGGGAAAATTCTTAAACACTAGCCTCTTAATGCTCAGAACCTGTCCATACTTTTGGAAGACAGTTTGCAGATTATCATCAGTAATTTCTACTAGAAGTCTTCTAATTGTCAAGGTTTTATGTTTGATCCGACGGAGTTGACCGAATAATTTTTCTGATCGTAATTTATTCCTTTATCAATCAATTTTTTTTTGGCTGACATGTTCCTAAGTGTGATTTCAAAACGTCCACGTGCTTCATCCCAACAGTTTAAAGCCTTCATATTATTTAATCCTACTATTTCTGCGACAGTTGACAACAAAATATCTTCGTTAACACGTTGTTCAAAAGTAACTCGAGTGGAAAAATACCGAATAATTTTTGATTGTGCCATAGTAAAAGGTTACTAGACACGGCAGAATATAATTCACGGTTCTAGATTATGCAGTTCAGAAAAAAAAAGGTAAGGAGATTTCGACGAGTGAGAAGAAATATGAGTGCACATATATAACTGGTGGTCAGGAACGAAGAACGATAGTGTGGTTCCAAACAAATTCACTTTCACACGTGCACAAAGAGCTATGGCAACGTTAAGCAGACGCCATTAATACGAACGTACTACACGTGGTTGCCAAACGAGTTAGAAAATACTAATGAACACAGTTCTGGTAATTTCAAGTATTGTTCACAATCGGCAGGCAGATCGGTGACGAAAATTTAATCTAACGAAGATAGTATTAATGAAAATACTTACTTTAAGAAGAGCACGGATATCAAAGCTACTGCTACACTACTACCTACTCTTGGTAGGTAGTAGCGTAGGTAGTAGCGATAATAACGTTTATTTCACTGAAACGTTATTATCGTCTTTTACACACACAAACGCTATTAAATGAAGCTACTTGAGTGTATTTAAGTATATTTCGTTATATTGCACATAATTTAACGCAGAGGTTGATAAAGAAACCAGCAATATATAGTATAGTGCATTATACCTTGTTTGGACATTATGTCGTTACAGAGCGCTGTTATCGAACTAATGTTGAATTTTTTAAAAATTTGCATATCACCCGATTAAGTTCTTATTAGCGCAGTTTGATAGATAGCACTGCCCTATGCCTATATAAAAAGTTTCTTGGATATGATTACGACCAAAAAAATATTAAAATGTACAACTCCGCCATATCGACATTTATATTCAAATTACTGGACTTATTTTCTTTTATTTTTTTTTTTCAGAAATACAAAATACCACTGAATCTCTAAGCAGTGATAAATCTATTACATAAAATAGGAAAACGACGAAATTAACATGGAAATAATAGTTAATTAAAACCAAATATCTAGAGAACTTCAATGTAATATGCACCACACATTATGTAATTCGTAAAAAGAAAGGAACCACTATATTATAATAACATGATCTCCACTTTGTCTTTGCACTAGCTCTTGACTTCTCTATAACTGCTGACACCATAGAGCACACAATCCTTTAAAAAATTATGGTAAGCTATTAACATAAGAGGAAAGTCCAAAACTGTTTTTAAACTTTCTGAGAAATGGTACCACCATTACAAAAAGAAATGGCACGTAAAGCAAAAGGAGCAAGACTAATTGTGGTCTTGTGATTGGGACAATTTTATCGCTATGTCTTTTCTAAATATTTGTAAATGATCTAACCAACCAACATTTATACAGTCAGATGTATCGGTACGCAGAAGACAGACTATTCACATCCAGACACAAAGATCTGTCAACAGCATTAAAACATTTATGGAGCAGACTTTGTTATCAGGATCAATGATTGAGCCATGAGTAATTGAAATGGCATACCATATAATGCCCTAATATACAAAAACTCATCCTCGTCAAAAAATCCATGAAGTCACAAACCTCAGATAATACGCTTTGACGGAACACAAACACAAACATCAAAACTCGCTCCTTACAAGACAGGTTACTTCCCAGTACTAGGAAAACATATAGAAATTCCTATCTCACAGTAAATTCTATAATGTCTATAGTGAGATATATTAAATCTTTCATCCACATCACATCCCCGTGAAGATTCCTGGAACCTGAGCAACCAATTGGAAGACTTGGTCTCTCGGCCGTGGGGCGGGGGAAGGGGGGGGAAGGAATTTTTCAGGTACAAACGAGTGAAGGATTACCTGGGGCAATTTGGAAGAGCTACGTTAGCAGCCTTACCACCAAACTAAGCTGTAGTTGACCATTAACAAACTCTTTGAATCTCTTCATACTCCAAAATCTCAGGAAACAAGTAACCAGCCGTGACTCTGGAAAACCACTCAGACAGCTTAAAGAACATGAGCAGGAAAAGAATGAAAATGAACAAGAATATCTGGAATATTATTTACTTGAAATGTCAGGAGTATTCATCACAAATAACAAGGTATAGACAAAACTATAATAGAAAGAAATATCAAATAACAGAAACAGTGAAATAAAAAAAACGGTTATGATGTAAGATATAATCACATCTATGTGCACAGCGGAGTTAACAAGGAAGAAAGAGCAAATGCAGAAGAAATTATTTTTAATAATCTCTAATCAAATAAAGAGAATATCATCTGTTAAAAATACAGGCGTTGCCCGGGTTACGGACGACCCGACTTAAGGCGTTCCGTACTTACGAAGGGGCTCTCAAGGCTCCCTATAAGGATAATTAATAACTAAATCAGTGGTTCCCAAACTGTGCGCCGCGAAATATCCGAATATTTTCACTGAAATATCTGAAATAACCGCACCCACTGCGCACTGCAACTGTTAGGTAGGCCTATGACTATGGGCACCATGGAAAAATTCTGGTATACTAAGGGCGCTGTTAACCGAAAAAGTTTGCCAACTACTGAATTAAATAATTTAAATAATTAAATTAGTAATTCAGGAACTAGTTTCTTCCGCGCATGTAAACAAACCCAAATATATGAGTTCGTTTTCACATTCTGTTTGTTTGAATTAAAAGAAAGAACACACAATTGTTTCTGTAACTTATTATTAGAGTACAGGGTTATTATAATTGATTCACAGCCAAAACAAGATTTAAACAACATTATTTAAACAACAGTTTGACTAGTGATACAGAACAATTCAGATTCTACCCAAGAATCTATGAAGAGGCAGGCAAACAAGTGCTGCCATCTCTTGGACCTAACCCTAACAAGATATGTCACTGTCTGAAATAATGTGGGTACTACGGTCGAAAGTTCCTCCAGTCAGCGACTGGACTAGAACCTAGGTCTTACTTCGAGCTGCCAAGACAAAGTCGCAGAGAATAAATGCATAGCCATTAATTTTCTAGTTTTGTGGTCCAATTTGTCCGGGTCTTCTTTTGTCCAATCTATTATGCCAGCAGTGCATCGGATCACTGGTATAGCCCAAGAATTCATTGCTCTAATCCTGTTTATTCAATTTAGTTTTGTTTTCAGAATATTTTTAACTCTTTTGGTGTATTCTGCTTCTGCCTGTTGTTTAACGTTCGAGTGGAGAATGTTATGGCTTCTAATATTCCTACGTATTTATAGTGCTCCTCAGCTGAAATTGCTTTTTTATATTTCTCTTGATCAAAATTAAAATCGCTAGTGTCATTAATTTTTCCTTGTTTAATAGATAAAAGTGCGTGTTTATCTAAACCAAATTCCATTTTGATGTCCTGACTGAAAATACGAACTGTGGTCAGTAAAGAATCAATTTGCTGGACCGATTTTCCATATAACTTCAAGTCATCCATATACAATAGATGGGAAATTTTAATACTACATTTAGGAATTTCATATCTAAGTTTTTTTGTTCAGAATCATAGATAAAAGTATCAAAGAAATGTTGTAGAGCAATGATGACGAGGAATAACCTTGGAAAATTCCACGTTTAATGCTAATATCTCTGAGTCGTTCATTATTCACTATTAAAGTTGTTTTCATGATTTCATAGCAGCAGACAGAAAGGAACATATGTTTATGCTAATTCCAAATATTTATAGTGATTTTAGGATCCAGGAGTGTGAGAGGGAATCGAATGCTTTCCTATAGTCTATCCATGCCATGTTTAAATTAGTTTTTCGTCTTTTTGAATTTCTGAGAATCATTTTATTAATAAGGATCTGGTCTTTTGTTCTCCTGGATTTTTGAAAATTGCCTTTTTGTTCAATCGGATAAACCTGATTATCTGATAAGTAGTGGTATATGGAATTTGCTATGATTGCAGTGAACAGCTTAAGCATAGTTGGTAGGCATGTTATAAGGCGATAAGTACTTGGGTCTGCACCATTATCCTTATCTTTTATGAAAAGAAAAGTGCGCCGAGATATCATCCAGTATTCCACTGAGCCTGACTGCAACAAATAATTAAGTTGTTCTGCCATTCCATCATGTCGACTGGTTAGATGCTTTAACCAAAATCCATGCAGTTGGATTTTGCACTCGTCTTTGCACTCCAGTATTTTTAATTTTCTAGCTTGTGCGCTGACCATTTCTTTAGTGATAATGATGTTTTGCATTTGTTTTTGTTTGATTTCTGATTCTATTTCCTTAATCCATGAGGCACTTTATTGTGTTCAATAGGATTATCTTGTCTTCCAAAATTTTAGTGTTTCATTTTTTTTGGTGAATGATAGTTTGCATTTGTATTTCTCTGGAGAGGCTGGAAGAACTGACGCTGGTTCTGTCGGAATTGCATATTTTGCACATATTGGTTTATTCTTGCTTCATATTTTTTAATTTTACTTGCAGTCGCTATAATTCTTTGTTTTAGCTCTTCAGTAACTTCAGCAATTGTTTTGTTGGCCAAATTATATGTGTAATCAGTTTGTTTTTGATGTTATTGTTTTTCAGCCGTCCTTCTTTAAAACTCTTTAAGTTGCTCAAATGTGCTCGAAGTTTGTTGACTTGTCGTTCAAACCGAATTTTCCATGGTACAGATTCTTTCATCCTCGGCTTTTGCTCTTGCGTTTTGCAACCAAGATTCACTGTAATGATATAGGATGTGCTGTATAGGATCTGATTAGTTTCCTTTATGCTGTTTGTTGTGGTGGTTTTAATCACAGCATTTGCATCTAAGAGGAGCTGTTTTAGCTTGGATTTATGTAAAGTTTTTAATGCTCGTAGTCTTATGCAGTCATTTATGGATTTCATATGATCCAATATCCCTAACTTCATTTTACACTGCACTTTTGTCAAAACATTCTGAGGTATATCGTCAGCTTCATGCCTACTGAATTGAATTCCAAAGTTTGATATAGCTACCTCTTGATGATTTGCTGTTAGTGGAGTTGTTGGTTTATTACGTAACTCTTGCAGCTGAAGTTCAGTAAATATTTTGTTATGGAAAATGAAATTCTTTTGATCGATAAGTCTCTGTTCAGTTATTGCAGATTCTGGGGATTTTTGTTTCCTACTTAAATGCACATGCTTTCTAACACCTCATTTTTCGGTCTTGATCTGTAAAAACATTTCATAACTTATCTGTTTTCTTCTACAGTCCATTTTTTACGTTTGGTTTCTTCCAGTCGCTTTTCAACTTCCTGCCCTGATTGCCCAGCAAGAGGAGCTGGGCCCTGTAGCCCACTTGTCGCCTGATGTCCAGGAACTATAACATCTGACGCAGTCCTTGATAACCCGGGCATCGACTGATCCGGAATGGATCTCTTCTTACTTTTCACCATTAAGATGGGGGATAGAACACTGTTATTCTGGTTCATCAGTTGAGACCTGTCTGACAAGGGTGGCCCTGCTGGCAGCTATGCTACCACCAGAATAGCTCTGAACATCACTGAGGCACGCAAGCCCCACCGCCAAGATAAAGTCGTGTTCCTTCGGGTTCCTTCAGGGTTATTATTATTATTATTATTATTATTATTATTATTATTATTATTATACAAATCAAACAGAGAGCCAGGAATTGATGGTATAAGACCTAAGAATATCAAGCAAATGCAACTAGCTTAGGTCCGATCCTACTAAAATTAATAAATAAAATATTAAAACAGGACAGATACCAAGTATGCTAAAGACCGCCATAATCACACCCATATACAGACATGGAAAAAGAAACTTAATCAACAATTACAGACCCATAGCAACATTACCAATTATCAATCAAATTATGGAGCGGATCGTACTGAAAAAAACTCACAGCATACACTGAGATCTTTCATATTATCCCCCAAACACAATATGGTTTTCAGAATAAGGGAACAACATCTCTCTTGGTATTAATTACAGACGTAATTAATACCGCCTTAGACAAAAACAAAATTGCCATGGTAGTCTTTATTGATCTAACTAAAGCATTCAATACACTTACACATCAAACCTTGTTAGAAAAGATGAGGCATGTTGGAACAGACGGGCCTCTGCACAGGAGGTTTACAAACTACCTCGAAAATAGAAAGCATATCACACGTATCGGGTCAAACCGAAGCAGAGAGCTACCAGTAACCTGTTGGGTGCCACAGGGAGCTGTACTCTCCCCAACTCTATTCAACATTTACTCACGATATTAATCAGTTACCACTCAAAGGTAAGATATTCCAATACGAAGACGATACAGCAATAATATCCATCCATAATAACGCAAGCATAGCCCAAACAAATATGCAATATAATATAAATCTGATCATAGACTGGCTCACGAAAAACTCCATACACCTAAACTAAGATAAGACAAAATGAATGATATTCAGAAATCCACTGATTCGACCAGTTGATAACAAATATATAATCATCCAACATCCACTTTCCAACATAAAAAACACACAGAACAACAAAACGACTACAATCACTCAGGTTGAAACAATACGATACCTTGGAAGTTACTTCGATGCAGATATGAACTGGAATAGCCACATAAACCATCTACACAACAAACTCCCAACAATAACTGGCAAATTCTACAGGTTAAAAGACATAGTTCGCGTACGGCTAAAAACACTAACATACAAAGAACTATGCTAAAATATACTAAGATACGCTATAACAACGTATGCTTTCTGTGCAAACTACAAATTAAATAGATTAATGTCGCTACAGTACAAAATGACAAAACTGATCTTTTGGGAACAAAGAGAAAATAACGACCTTATAAACATTGCAATGTCAGAACACAAAATTTTGACAGCAAAACATTTATGTCAATATGCAGCCTTGCTAAAACATTATTTCGATGCCAACTACAGGACAGTTAGAAATACATACCGTATAACAAGACCTCAGACTACTAATTATATCACATATAAATACAATAATCACTACAGAAACGCCACGTGAAACTTCTACATCCCAGACATGATAACCAAATTACCTTTTGAATACAGAAACCTTACAAACTACAATGGCCTGAAAAGAGCGCTGAGGACATACTACGAACAAGAAACATGCACCCAAAATACCATACAAACTTAATGAAACACAATATATTCGTTCAGGCTTCCAGTTCAGCGACGCATCAAGACATTCCAAGTTGTCGTGTGTGTGTGTGTGTGTGTGTGTGTGTGTGTGTGTGTGTGTGTGTGTGTGTGTGTGTGTGTGTGTGTGTGTGTGTGTGTGTGTGTGTGTGTGTGTGTGTGTGTGTGTGTGTGTGTGTGTGTGTGTGTGTGTGCGCGCGTGCGTGCGTGCGTGTGTGCGTGCGTGCGTGCGTGCGTGCGTACGTGCGTGCGTGCGTGCGTGCGTGCGTACGTGCGTGCGTGCGTGCGTGTGCGCACGCGCAAATTTCTCAATCATAGCAAAAACAAAAACCATAATAACCAACTAGTGTCATACTCAGATAAGCTTACATATAAGCTTCGAGGATGAAAGCAAAGAAATTAGTTCTCATCCAGGATGTATCATATGTAACCAAATGCATATAATGTACATATCACACGAAAACCAATGTATGTAATGTATGTATTATATAAACCAATGTACGTAATGTAAATATCGCATGTAAACAAATGTAAGTAATGTATCATATGTAAACAAATGTATGTAATGTACATAATAATTGTAACAAATGTATGTAATGTACATAATAATTGTAACAAATGTATGTAATGTATATAATAATTGTAACAAATGTATGTAATGTATATAATAATTGTAACAAATGTATGTAATGTAAAAAAAATCTTTTAAATGTAAATCATTACAATTATTATATAATTGTAACAAATGTATGTAATGTAAAAAAAATCTTTTAAATGTAAATCATGAGTTTACACCGTATGTTTGTGAGAATAAGGAACCATAATATTTAGATTGCATATGTATAAATACTGTTGTATAATCACACCTTTTCAAACTTAAAAAAAATAGTAAACTACAACATGTAATGTTATACAACTTATGTAACTCCGAACAATATAATTGTAAATTATTACTATGATTAGTATATATATAAAAAAATGTTATCATCACTACTATTTAAATCTCATTATATGTAGCACAAAGTGTTGAACCTTGTAAAGTAATATACTGAATAGATTATCATTGTACATATGTAAATATTTGAAAGAACAATAAAAAAATATTATTATTATTAACTCAGAATTACAGACCAATAGCTACACTACCAGTCATCTTCAAAAGTCTAGAAAAAATAACACACACCAGACCACAGAACTATTTACAGAAGTACAACATCATCTCACAAAACCAATATGGCGTTCAGAAAACAAAAAGCACCATTACTTTATTAGAAGACATCGCCGACACAATAAACAAAGCTCTCGACAAAAACAAGTATAAGTCGTCCTTATACTGCTGGACCTAACCAAAGTATTTGACACACTTGGACATGACATACTACTCACCAAACTATAGTGAATAGGTATAAGAGGAACACTGCATACATGGTTCAAGAACTACCACTCAAACAGAACAAGTAACAAAAATAGGTACAAGTCACAGTCGGAGTATACAAGTAAAATACGATGTACCTCAAGGCGCCATATTATCACCCACTCTATTCAACATATACATTAACGATGTTCATGACATATCCATAAGAAGTCAAAAATTTCAGTATACAGATGACACTGCACTACTAGCAATCCACACAGACATCAATACGGCGCTCTGCAAAGCACAACAAGACCTAAACGAAATCAGATCATACTTCCATCAAAACGCAATTCTAATCAACGGCACCAAAACACAGATGTTGATAATACATAACCCAAGAATCATACGCCCTGCATCACTATCGATACATTGTCACACATACCGCTGCATTAACAACAAAAATACCTGCCAATGTTCCGAAATCGAACCTGTAACACATGCAAAATACCTCGGTCTCTATATAGATTCCCACCTTAATTAAATGGACAAAACATATAGAATACCTACACAGCAAACTCCGGATCATCGCAGCAAATCTCTTCAAAGTTAAAGACATTATTCCACCCAACATAAAAAAAAAAACTCCTATATCACGGTATCTGCGAATCCCTAATCAGATACGGAATAACAGTCTATGCAAATACATCACAGAGCCACTTAACAAAATTAGAAACATTACACAGGAAAATCGTATCAAAGTGATCTGGACACTTTAAACGCAACAACCAATATCCGACAAGCACATGGCGATACACAGAATTTTGAGCATTAAAAACCTGAAACACTACATGACATTAACAAGGAATTACTTCAACATTACCTATCGAAACAACAGAGACACATATCGTATAACACGACCTACAACAACTCTCTACTTCCCCACACCCTTCAACAACTCATACGGTTCTTTTGTGAGATCACATCCGATACCCACACAACTCAACAACCTACCAAGAAAGTTAAAACATGTAGATAACCACAGAACATTAAAAAACAAACTCCTGAAAATATACTAACAAAGTTAAGAAACCATTAACACTAATATACACATCACAAATCACTAGCATCTAATGCCTACATCCCATACATTAACCGTAGCAACAACACAAATAGTAAAGGCTAAAGCCTACTCTCTTCATAAAAGCTAACACAAGCTTCGAAGTAGGTGGGATTAATTTGCCTCACTCATCTACAAGTAATCCTTATAAGCAAATGCAGAAATTTGTATGTATAATCACTCTTTCTCAAACTTTAAAAAAAATAAAATAAAAAATAAAAAAATATACAAAAAATTCTGTTTAATCTTCATTGTTAATATTAGAAGAAGATGTGTTGTGTAAATACATAATATAAAGGTAAAAAACATTATTAAAAATTTCAATTGAAATCCAATGTAGGAATTGCAGCACTTAGTGCTGAACTCTGTAAAATTATAAGGTGCAATGTCACACAAGATGTTTATTGTATGTATAAATATTTTATCAATAAAAAAAAGATTATTATTAGAATACAAAAAAATTATTATTATTATTATTATTATTATTATTATTATTAATAGAATAAGCCATTAAGCGATGAAGGGGACGGGCCGCATTGTTCCAGATGTAACAAAAAACAACACTTCCAGTTCAGTGATGCATCAAGACATTCCAAGGTGTCATGTGTGTGAGTGTGCGCGCACACGCACACACATGACATGCGAATTTCTCAATCATCGGCTGCAGAGGAAATCAAGCCTATTATACATAGATTTGATTTCATAGCTTCCCAACACAGCAAACAAACTAATAAATAATAACTGGTGCCATCCTCAGATAAGCTCACAAATAAGCTTCAAGGATGAAAGCTGAGAAATAACATCTCATCCAAGACAAAAAAATTAAAATTAAAATTAAAAAAATATTATTATTATTATTATTATTATTATTATTTTTTTTTTTTTATTTTTTATTTTTTTAGAAGATCAATAAAAATATTATCATATAAAAAAAAAACATGCACGCACGCATGCGCATGCACACATGCGTGCGTGCACATGCGTGCATGCGCTCTCTAGGGTTTACAGGGTACGCTGAGAGTAATAATAATAATAATAATAATTTTTTTTTCATATGATATTTTTATTGATCTGCTAAAAAAAATTATTATTATTATTATTACTCTCGGGGGACCCTGTAAACCCTAGAGAGGTGGCTGTCGGATAGGGGAGCCCACCATGCATGTGTGTGTGTGTGTGTGTGTGTGTGTGTGTGTGTGCATGCATGTGTGCGCATGAGTGTTTTTTTTTTTTTTTGCATGCACACACACACATGGTGGGCTCCCCTATCCGCCACCCAGGGGATGCGCTCTCTAGGGTTTATAGGCCCTCCAAGAGTAATAATAATAATAATAATTTTTTAAAAATAATATAATAATATATATTAATATTATATTAAATAATATTATATTATTTTATTAATAGAGGGCGCTTTAGCAGCAAGCGGTCGCAAGTACGCTATTTCGATGCTCTCATTTTTTAAGTTGCAAAGTAGATCTTTTCTTGTGAATTAAAATTTAAAGTACATCAGTGAATTCCGTTCTTCAAGACGAACATATTGATGTAAAAACTGTAAGTATCTGTTAAGTAATAAGTAAAATATAAGTATTGAAAGTTCGACGTATACGTTAGTCAACTACGCGAGAAGAGAACAAAGGAAGTCGTCATATTAGAAATTACAGCAAGATCGTCAAACAAGAAATATGAAGTGCTACAAATGCCAAGAAGACTTAACGGGGGAAAGAAAACAACGTAACATGTTGGAACTGCCAGAGAAACATGCATTTTCTATGTTCAGGATTGTCTGAGGCTACTTGGCAGCGAAAATCAAACAAGAATCGTGACGAGTGGAAGTGTCCCCATTGCAGAGAGAACAAAGGAATGTCGCCTTCCGCCGCAGATCTTTTCTTGTGAATTAAAATTTAAAGTACATCAGTGAATTCCGTTCTTCAAGACGAACATATTGATGTAAAAACTGTAAGTATCTGTTAAGTAATAAGTAAAATATAAGTATTGAAAGTTCGACGTATACGTTAGTCAACTACACGAGAAGAGAACAAAGGAAGTCGTCATATTAGAAATTACAGCAAGATCGTCAAACAAGAAATATGAAGTGCTACAAATGCCAAGAAGACTTAACGGGGGAAAGAAAACAACGTAACATGTTGGAACTGCCAGAGAAACATGCATTTTCTATGTTCAGGATTGTCTGAGGCTACTTGGCAGCGAAAATCAAACAAGAATCGTGACGAGTGGAAGTGTCCCCATTGCAGAGAGAACAAAGGAATGTCGCCTTCCACCGCAGGCGGAAAACAGCATATGCAGAAAACAACCGCATGCAGTAAAAAACTATCAACAACAGAGGGAATTAAAAACAAAGAAAACAACAACGGAAACCCAGGTGAGCCAACTTTAAATGCATTACTTGAAAATAGATTACAAAATCTAAAAGACTGTTTAATCGATTTTGTTGGAGAACTATTTAAAAAAACATACCGCACAAATTACAGAAAAATTCAACCAATATGAGGAATTTATGAAATTTAATAATAACTCGGTAGAAGGTGTATTGCAGACCGTTAGAGAAATTAAAAACTGCGTTAAAGAGCCAACGGAAAGACAGCATAATTTAATTAAATAGACAACGGAACTACGGCAAGAACTAACCTCTTAAAGCAAGAGTACGAACTCTCAAACCAACAGCAGCACAAAAATGATCTCTTCATAAATGGTCTCCCAGAAATAGCTAGGGAACATCTAAGAGACCGTAATACAACTAAGCCAAAAAATTGGCTTTCCCATTGAATCGAGAGATATGCAGTCAGTGCATCGGTTACCACAAAAAATGGAAAAGAGAAAATAATACCCGTCCTCCCGTCGTAGTGCGACTCACCAACAGCCCAACAAAAACTACACTTATAAAAGCTAGCAGGATTAAAAAACCTGTAGTCAAAGATCTGAAAGGAGACCACGACAATACCCCAATATACTTGTCCGAATACCTAACGCCATATTATTAGAAAATATTCTACCAAGCAAGGAAAGTAAAAACAGAAAGCAATTACCAGTTTATATGGATAAGAGACAGCAAAATATTCCTTAGAAAGACACAAGACGCAAAACCAATCGAAATAAAATCCGTAGACGACCTCAACAGGCTTCCACTTTGAAAGGAATATTGACAACTCGTAAAGAAGGAACAGCACACCAACCAACACGAATGCAGACCATCAAGCAGACGTAATCACCCCAGAACATGATAATTACCACATTCTGAAATCAATAACAGAATGGAAACAAGTGACAATCCCCCAAAAAAGAACTATCTATTCTCCACATCAACATCAGAAGCATTCAAAAATACTGGCTGACCCTGCAAGCTTATCTGAAGGAAGATATAGACGAAATAGACATTTTAATACTGACTGAAGTATCTACGACAAACGAAGAGGCATCCAGCTACCAAATGCCACACTTCCAACAACACAAACACTGCAGACGAACGGTGGTATAATAATATTTAGCAAACATAAACTAGAAGTAATAACAGCAATAAATTATAAATTAGAATATGCAGAAATCATATGCATCGAAATTAAAAACATCAAACAAGAAAACTCCCTGATATTAAATGCAATATACAGACCACCCAACTTAAGCACCACAAAATTTCTAGAAGAACTAAACAGATGGCTTTCAGCCACGAAAGTAGGCACCTCAGAATACTTGATAATAATAGGAGACATTAATATAAACATTAGGAACATAAATAACAACACAGAGCAATACCTAGACCTATTATCGGCATATAACATAACCCCATCCATACAGTCGTATACACGAGAAGAGATAGTCGGAAACACAACAACCTCATCCGGCATTGATCATATAAATATAAGGACCCCTCCAAACAGCCACACAGCAGCCATCATAACATACAAACTAGCAGACCATTATTTCACAGCATTACAGTTATACACCGAACCAGAACCCATAAAAATCACTGAGACTACAAAACAGTATTATAACATTCTAAACGAAACAATAGTAAACGATGAAATCAGAAAAACAGACTGGATGCAGATAGCATCTTTAGACTCTGCTGAAGCTGTATATAGTAATCTGAAACTTGCATTTAACAAAATTTATAACAAAGCATTAACAAAAATAAAAATAGGCGCCCAAACGAAACAAAATCCATGGATAACCGACAACATACTAACAGACATACAAAGAAAAGAAGCCCTATGGAAACAACTTAAGAAGTCGCCGAACAATATCAATATCGCTTTAAAAGCTGAATACAAAAGAAAACGGAATCTCCTAACAACACAGGATTAGAACGGCAAAAAGAAACTATTACAGCAACAAATTAACAACAGCTCAGAATGACATAAAGGAAACCTGGCACCTGATTAATGAAATGCTGTACAATATATACAGAACCACTGCCTCAGAAACAATAAAACACAGCTTTGCCTGCGACCCCAAATCCCTCAAACAGTTGGCAAACAACTTTAATCAGCACTTCGTGAACTGTGTCCAAGAAACAACCTTTCCTCACACAAACGAATATTCTCCACTAGGTCCACGAACAACCCAGTCGATGTGGTTCCTCACAGTAACAAAAGAAGAATTATCACTGGCAATTCAACAAATTAACCCTAACAAAGGGCCGGGATAGATGGAATCAGGCATCAAGAAACACTCAACCATCCTACTTCCAGTTATACAAAAACTGTTAAATAAAATCTTCGAAACGGGACACATGCCTGAAACACTGAAGACTGCATTAATCACACCCATACGCAAACAGGGAAAAAGAAACATTATAAGTAATTACAGACCCATTGCCTAGCTGTCTGTAATCAACCAAATCATGGCTCTCTACATACGTTGAAAAATTTCAAATCATACCCAAAACACAATATGGTTTCAAAAAAAGAAAGGAACTGCAACACTCCTGGAAGATTTCAGAGATCTAATAAACGCTGCATTGGATAAAAACAGAATAACATTAGTGGTATTCATTGACCTAACAAAAGCATTTAACACACTAACACACAAAACCTTGTTAACGAAACTAACACATATCGGAATTGGAGGTCGTCTACTCCAGTGGTTTAAAGAATACACGAAAAACAGAAAGCAGACGACATGTATAGGATCAGCATAGAGCAAAGAGGTACATGTAACCTGTGGAGTACCGCAAGGAGCTGTCCTATCTCCCATTCTATTTAACATATACACACACGACATAAGCCAACTCCCCCTAAAAAGCAAAATCTTCCAGTACGCAGACGACACGGCCATAGTATCCATTCACAACATTGCAAATATCGCTTACACAAATATGCAACACGACATCAATCAAATCACTAACTGGTTAACTGAAAACGGCATATATATAAACCCTGGAGAAACAAAGCTAATGGTATTCAAGAAACCCACAAACCTTGCCCGTAGAAACTAAATATCTCACTATCCAACATTCATCCTCCTATACACAAAGTGCAGAACCTAAAATCACAACCATCACACAGGTGAAAACAACACACTATCTCGGACTTCACTTCGATGCAGATCAAAGTTGGAATAGCCATACAAACTACCTACATACCAAGCTTAGGATAATAGCAAGCAAACTATACCGATCATAAGACATCGCCCCAACCCACATAAAAATACTAATCTATAAAGCATTATGTGAAAACATTTTAAGATATGCAATCACATCATACGCATTCTGCACCGACTACAGACTTAACAGGCTACAGTGGTTGCAAGATAAAATGGTAAAACTGATATTCTGGGAACAACCCACTCTTATGCAGGAAGCACGGACAAAACACAAAATATTTAAGGTGAAACACTTATACCACTACACAGTCATGTTAAAACATTACTACAGCCCAACATATAGAGTAACCAGAACAACATATGAAATAACAAGACCACAGTCAATAAACTACATAACATATAAGTACAACAATCATGACGGCAAAGCCACCCGAAACTTCTACGTACCTGACATGATAAACAAACTGCCCTTTGATAACAGAAACCTAGGAACATACAGACAGCTGAAACAGGCGCTATATAAATATTATAGCGAGAATGATTCAAGAGCAATTCCTGTTTCTCTCCCCCCACATGCACACACACACACACACACAGAAACCCCTCTCAAAAACCATCACTAAATCCAACCCTATTTGCACACAAAAAAAAAGTTAAACTGTGATAGCAGTCGAAGTCTTCCAAGCACATACCAACAAACAGTAAAATCAACACCTGGCTTGTGACCAGTATAGGAACATAACCATGAAACCATCACCATCTATCGTCTATCGTCCTCAGATAAGCTCTGCTAAGCTTCGAGGGAGAAAATTATTAACTTGCAAGTATCTGTTATTCACAATTGTAATGTGTTATAAATATTATATATATATATATATATATATATATAATTATTACAGCATCTATGTATGCAATTTATCTGAGACAAAAATAAATAAATAAATAATAATAATAATAATAATAATAATTATTATTATTATTATTATTATTATTATTATTATTATTATTATTATTATTATTATTATTATTATTATTATTATTATTATTATTATTATGTATATTCTATATTCAAAAATTCTCTATAATATTTATTGTAAATATTAGAACATGTGTTGTAAATACATAATATAGAGGCAAAAAATGTATTTTTAAAAATTTTAATTGTAATCCAATGTAGAAAATGTAGCACTTTGTGCTGAATTCTCTAAAATTATAAGTTGCAATGTCACTCAAAATGTTTATTGTATGTGTAAATATTTTAGCAGATCAATAAAAATATTGTCATATCAAAAAAAAATTATTATTATTAATATTATTACTCTAGTGGGGACCCTGTAAACCCTAGAGAGCACGTCCCCTTAGTGGCGGATAGGGGAGCCCACCCTGTGTGTGTGTGTGTGTGTGCATGCGCGTGCGTGCGTGTGTATATATATATGGTGGGGTGGTCCGAATATACTGAATAAGGATTTGTGGACCAACAGGGCCATAAGTGGCAATCATCTTGATTGTAAGGGAAGCGGCACTCCCATGGACCCCTAGCTGGATCTATCCTCTCCTTCTTCTACTTTGAGGAAGATCCACTTACTTTAATCTTTCCTATAAGGCCTTATCAGCCAACTCTTCTTATTTTATGATCCTTATGCTATTAGAGTACTCCAGGGCCATGGGGTCTTTTCATTTCTGGCCTTACAACTATGCCCACTCTATAAACCTTACTATAATTCTTCTATAATCTACTCTTTTCCCTTCAATATACCCTGTTCCTCCTATGGGTTTAAATTCGGAAGAAGGCTAGTTCAGAAGCCTTAAGGTAGCAGCCCTACCACTGAACTATTCCATCGTCAGGCTAGTCCCCTGACATGGAGAACATAATCCTACTCGTAAGCTGACAGAAAAAGATAATTGGATTGAATCTATGGGAAACGACCCTGGAATGGAAAAGGTAAAACAAAAATGGAAACGACAAAATATAATACACATAGCAAACTGGAATGTAAGAGGAATAGCATATAAAGAAATAGAATTAGACCAGTTATTAAATGAAAGAAATTTTAAAATAGCAGTAATCACTTAAAAAAAAAGAAATTAAAAGGAACTATGAGAACTGAAAATTTTAATGTGATATACAGTGGAGTCGACAGAGACCAAAGAGCACAAGCAAGAGTCATGATTTGGATTCATAACTCCCTTTCAAAACAGTTAAAACATTATAAATTATGGAATCAAAGAATAATAGAAGCTAGAATAAAAATAGATAGAGGTTATTTAACAATAATTGGTTTATATGCCCCAGAAGAAGGAAGAGAACAGGATAATATTGATTTTTATAATCAGCTACAAAACATATATAATAAAATAAATAAAAATGATTACATAATTTTAGCAGGAGACTTAAATGCAAGAATTAGAAAAACGAAAATTAATAATAATATAGGAATACAAGGAGAAAACACTCTAAACAGAACCTAAAAATAATGAATTCCTTCTATAAACAGAAAGACATACATAAATATACTTGGGCAGCAAGAGGATGGAAATCAATATTAGATTACTTCATATTAAGTGAAAAGACATCACAATTTTCACTAGATGTTAGAGTTCACAGAGGATATGAAATAAGCAGTGACTACTTCCTTGTTAAAATAAAATTAAGATTACCACCTAAATGACTACAAGTAACAAGAACAGAAAGAAAATTGAAACATTTGTTTATAAAACTAGACTATTGAATGACACAAATGTACAATGGCTATATGAACAAAGAATTAAGCAATATCTAGATAAAATAAAACAAAATGAAGAAATAGAAATAGAATGGCTTAATATAAAAACGATACTAAATGCAGCAGCAAATAAAAGCTTAGGAAAACCAAAAAATTCAATAAAAGGAAAAAACTGAAGATCTGGGATGATACAATCAAAGAAATAATCGAAAAGAAAAAAGAAGCCTATCACAAATAGTTAAGCAGTAAAAGATTAGAAGATGAAATAGAATATAAAAGAATAAGAGCAATAGCTAAAAGAGAAGTCAGAAAAAGACATAGAGAATCATGGAATAAATTTGTTTCAAATTAAGAACATGATTTATATAAAATAAGACCCAATGTATATAAGATTTTGAAACATTTAAATGCAGATACGAAAGAAAACATAAAATTAAACAGTGAATTGAAATTAGAAAAATTTCTAAATTACTACACAGAACTGTGGACAGACAAATATTTTAAAAAAGACAACTGGCAAAGAATTAACGAAAATGAAAAGGAAATAACTGAAGAAGAATTAGAAATCAGCTTGAAAGAAACAAGAAACGGAAAATCACCTGGAGAAGATAAGTTAGGTTCAGAGCTATATAAATATGCAGGAACAAGATTCAAAGAAAGACTCTTATTATTTTTAAATAAAATTTACTCAACTGGTATCCCCCCCCCCCAATAGAATGGAAAAAAGCAATTGGGATTCCTATCTTTAAGAAAGGTAATAGAGATGACCCTAAAAACTATAGAGGTATCAATATACTAAATTCCTGTTATAAAATATATGGTAGAATCTTAAATAACAAACTAATGAAATATTCCGAAAACTTTATTCTAGAAGTACAGAATGGATTTAGAAAAGGACGATCATGTATAGACCCGGCCTTTTGCCTAAAATTAATAATAGAGAAAAGAAGAGAATACAATTTAGAAACCCATATTGCATTTATTGACTTTGACAAAGTTAAAAGAAACATATATTATTTAACATATTAAAAGAAAGGCAAATACCAAATAATATCCCAAAAGCTATCACAAGTATATATGAAAATAATCAAATACAAATAAGATTAAATCACGAGCTATCATATACCAGAGAGATAAACCAAGGGGTCCGACAGGGATGTCCCCTCTCAGCAACTCTTTTTAATATCTACTTAAATGAAATAATAATAAAATGGAATAAACATTTACATCAAGGAATTAAATTTTCTCCTAAAGTTAACTTAAACACTCTCCTCTTTGCCGACGACCAAATAATAATTACAAATTCTGAAGATAACTTACAGAAAGCTATTTTAGATCTAAATGAGATATCCAAAGATTATGGTATGATAATATCAACGGAAAAATCAAAACCTATGACCTTTAAAGGATAAGATCCAGCAAGAACTAAAATAGTAATAGATAACAAGATCTTAGAACAGGTGAATTCATTTAACTACCTAGGATGTACGATCACATATGAAAATGAAAAAGATATAAACGTAAAAATTGCAAAATATTTAAAAATAACAGGTGTAATTAACTCTATATTTAAAGCAAACCTAGTTCAAAAACAAACCAGGATAAGTGTATACAATACATTAGCCCTACCAGTCTTAATGTATGGAAGCGAAATCTGGACAATAAAACAAAAAGACAAACAAAGATTAACAACAGCAGAAATGAAGTTTATGAGAAAAACTGAAAAGTATACCCTATTTGATTACAAAAGAAACGAAGATATTATGAAAGAATTAAACCAAGAACAAGTAATAGAAAAAAATTAAAAAATATAAACATAAATGGATGGAACACGTTCAAAGAATGAAAACAGAAAGATTACCAAAACAAGCCTTAAAGTATAAGCCATTAGGAAAAAGAAAACCAGGACGTCCTCTTAAACGATTCAACGATGACTTCTAAGGCCGGAACAGGCCATGCTAGGCCTAAATCCTTGATACGCATGATTATTATTATTATTATTATTAATGCAATAAGCCATTAAGCGATGAAGGGGACGGGCCGCATTGTTTCGGATGTAACAAAAAACAACACTTCCACTGTTCAGGTTCTCAGAAAGCACGTGGAAAGCAAAAAGAGCCGTGAAACGGACCGAATGGCGATGTCAACAGTGCCGTGAGAAAACGAAGAACAAAGACCAGACACCAAAGAAAAGTAACGACGCACATCAAGGTAAGCCTCTTCCGGATCCTAAAATTACAGATAATTTTGATTCATTTAAACTCATGGCAAAAGACTTATTAAATGCACACATGGAATTATCAATTAACAAAATTAACAAAAAATTCGAGGAGTATGAACATTACATACAGTTCAATAACAAGACCTCTGAAGAAATGTTAGGAACCGTGCGAGAAATAAACACGAAATTAACGGTAGCGATAGAAACGCAAGAAACACTCCAACGCGAAAATCAAGAATTGCGGAAAGAAGTAAACACACTCAAGTGCCAAATGGAACACATGCGACAAAAGGAAAGAAAAAAAGAATTTCAAATTGAGGGAATAACGAAAGAAAATACAGAAGTCTTAAGCAACATAATGCAACTGATCAGCAGCAAAATTGGAATTCAAATCACAACCACAGATATCACCTATATCAACCGAGGCCCACAAAAAAATAAAGAGAGACCTCCACCAATCATCGCTCGTTTTACCCAGAAATCTGAGAGACTCCATTCTTACAGCAAGCAAGAAAACAAGGCCGACAACAACGATCCTAACTGATAAGAAACTCCCAACACCAATCTATATAACGGAACAATGGACTCCATATTTCAAAAATCTTCTATACTAAGCAAGGAAGACAAAAACAGAGAAAAACGACAAGTTCCTGTGGACAAAGAATTCCCAGATACTTTTGAGAAAGAATGAAAACAATCGAGTATACATAATTACAAGTGAATCCGACTTACACAGCCTACCAATATAAAACACTGACTTTTCACATCCTTAAGAATAAGATTAGAACTTATTTAAAAACTATATAATGGAGATCTCAAACATAGGCGAACATATCCAGTCAGACAACATAAACTTCAAAGTCTTTGACTCTTTGAAGAAATGGTCAGACAACATTTCCACCAACATCAACTTCACTATCATACACACAAACATAAGAAGTATAAAAAAACACTGGCTTACATTGATAACACAGCTCAATTATACCATGATGAACATAGATGCGCTAATACTGACCGAAGTTGCAATAAACCACACAGAAATTTACGCATACAACATAAATAATTACCAAACCTACAACTTATGTAGACCAAACAAAAGAGGAGGTGGCATTGTGGCATTTATCAAAGAAAAATACAATGTGATAGAAAAACAAACTCACTTCGAACATGCGGAAACACTAATTTTGGAACTCACAAATAGCCACAATAGTATCAAGTACACAATAAACACAATATACAGATCCCCAGATAATAATCCACTCAGTTTTCTTCACGAGTTAGAAACATGGCTAAGCGGCATCGAACCGCGTATAACACACAGGCTCATCCTAATAGGGGGTATTAACATAAATACTCTTGACCATGCTTCTTCAACCACTAACACATATCTTGATATACTAAGTCAATACAACATAAACCTTACCATTAACTCCCCAACAAGAGAAGAAATACTCAATAACTCACTAACACAATCATGCATTGATCATATCAACATACGGGCTCCCATCCATACATATACATCATCAGTAATTAACGTCAAAATTGCCGATCACTACTTTGTCTCAACTTCGTTTTATTACGTTTCCTACCCCCCCTCCCACCACCACAAAAGTCGACAAAACTCGATCATAATAAAGAGCATTGTCGATAACCAAGTAAAAATACAGAGTGGAATTATACGATCATGTAACATTATACGAGAATTTTCAAATAAAGTTCACAGAAATATACAAAAAAGCAACAAAACCTGCACAAACGAGGCGACGACAACAATCCATGGATAAATGACGACATACTAAATACTATTACTGGAAAAGAAAATATATTGAAAAAACTTAAAAAGTCACCCTGTAACACACATTTACAAACCTTATACAAAAACACAAGAAATAAACTAACAACAAAAATTCGTAGGGCAAAAAGACGCTACTACTTCCAAAAATTCATGGAATATAACGACAATATTAAGCAAACATAGGCTTCATTCAACGAATTAGTAACCCGAAAAAGAAAACTTCAGCACAAGATTTTATTGCAAAAAGCTTCGTTCAGGACACAAACCAAGAGGAACCAGCAGACTTATTCAACCATGCTTTCACAAACAACATCACACAATTTTATTGCAAAAAGCTTCGTTCAGGACACAAACCAAGAGGAACCAGCAGACTTATTCAACCATGCTTTCACAAACAACATCACACAATTCAAAAAAGACAAACTGCCAACGATCAACAAAAAACTACCGACACAAAGTCAACAACAAACGATATATTTTCCACCCATAACAAAACAGCAACTGAAAGAAGCAATCCTACAACTAAATCCAAAGACCACTCCAGGAATTGACAAAATAAGACACACACTTTGAACAAATAAATCCAATAATTTTGAAACTCGTGAACATAATATTCGACACAGGCATTATTCCACAACAACTAAAAACTGCAGTAATTACGCCAATAATTACACGGCAAAAGAAACGATACTCAGAGCTAAAGACCAATAGCTACACTACCAGTCATCTCAAAAAATCTAGAAAAAATAACACACACCAGACCACAGAACTATTTACAGAAGTACAACATCATCTCACAAAACCAATATGGCTTTCAGAAAACAAAAAGCACCAATACTTTATTAGAAGACATCGCCGACACAATAAACAAAGCTCTCGACAAAAACAAGTACGTCGTCCTTATATTGCTGGACCTAACCAAAGCATTTGACACACTTGACCATGACATACTACTCACCAAACTATAGTGAATAGGTATAAGAGGAACACTGCATACATGGTTCAAGAACTACCTCTCAAACAGAAAACAAGTAACAAAAATAGGTACATGTCACAGTCGGTGTATACAAGTAAAATACGGTTTACCTCAAGGCACCATATTATCACCCACTCTATTCAACATATACATTAACGATGTTCATAACATATCCACAAGAAGTCAAATATTTCAATACGCAGATGACACTGCACTACTAGCAATCCACACAGACATTAACACAGCTCTCTGCAAAGCACAACAAGACCTTAATGAAATCACAACATACTTCCACCAAAACGCAATTCTAATCAACGGCACCAAAACACAGATGTTGATAATACACAACCTAAGAATTATACGCCCCGCATCACTATCGATACATTGTCACGCATACCGCTGCATTAACAACAAAAATACCTGCCAATGTTCCGAAATCAAACCTGTAACACACGCAAAATACCTCGGTCTCTATATAGATTCCCATCTTAAATGGACAAAACATATAGAATACCTACACAGCAAACTCCGGATCATCGCAGCAAAACTCTTCAAAGTTCAAGACATTATTCCACCCAACATAAAAAAACTCCTATATCACGGTATCTGCGAATCCCTAATCAGATACGGAATAACAGTCTATGCAAATACATCACACAGCCACTTAACAATATTAGAAACACTACACAGGAAAATCGTGTCAACAGTTATCTGGTCACTTTACACGCAACAACCAATATCCGACAAGCACATGGCGGTACACAGAATTCTGAGCACTAAAAACCTGAAACACTACATGACATTAACAAGGAATTACTTCAACATTACCTATCGAAACAACAGAGACACATATCGTATAACACGACCTACAACAACTCTCTACTTCCCCACACCCTTCAACAACTCATACGGTTCTTTTGTGAGATCACATCAGATACCCACACAACTCAACAACTTACCAAGAAAGTTAAAACACGTAGTTAACTACAGAACATTAAAAAATGAACTCTGGAAAATATACTAACAAAGTTGAGAAACCATTAACACTAATGGACACATCACAAATCACTAGCATCCAATGCCTACATCCCATACATTAACAGTAGCAACAACACAAATAGTGAAGGCTAAATCCCACTCTCATCATAAAAGCTAACCTAAGCTTCGAAGTAGGTGGGATTAACTTGCCTCACTCATCTACAAGTAATCCTTATAAGCAAATGCAGAAATTTGTATGTATAATCACTCTTTCTCAAACTTAAAAAAAAAAATAATAATAAAAAATTATACAAAAAATTCTGTTTAATATACATTGTTAATATTAGAAGAATATGTGTTGTAAATACATAATATAAAGTCAAAAAATATTATTAAAAATATTAATTGAAATCCAATGTAGGAATTGCAGCACTTAGTGCTGAACTCTGTAAAATTATAAGGTGCAATGTCACACAAGATGTTTATTGTATGTATGAATATTTTAGCAATCAATAAAAATATTATTATTATTATTCCTATGAAATTATTATTATGTTCCTCAGATAAGCTTACATATAAGCTTCGAGGATGAAAGCAGAGAAATTAGTTCTTATCCAAGATGTAACATATGTAAACAAATGTAAGTAATGTATGTAATAACTGTAACAAAAGTATGCAATGTAGAGTGATTATATCCATTGATATTGTATATATAGAGTGTAAAAATTGCAAAGAACCATCTGTAATAATCATCATTATGATTATTGTAATAATATATGTTGTAAACAGTTATTGTTATTATTATTATTCAAAAAAAAACTTTATGTACGAGAAAGAATTTGTTATGCATAATTGTGTTATTGTGTTCCTATAACGTATGTAATTTATCTGAGAAATAATAATAAAAAATGATTATTATTATTATTATTCCTGCCACATATGAGCCATTATAGTATTATTATTATTATTATTATTACCATATGTGCTGTTCATCAGTGATATACGAGTTACATACAAATCCGACCTAAAGACGTTCTCAGGAACGAATCTCGTTCGTAACCCGGGGACCTGTACTGGAGGGAGAGAATTCTATAACTAAGATTAAGTCCTGACTTCCTGACTTTTTTGGTGTTTATATCACAGAACAAGGAAGAGATGAAGATTATAATACCGTCTATTCAGATTTACAAAAAACAAAAGATAAAATAAAAGCGAAATATTATCTACTAAAAATGGGAGATTTCAATGGCAGAGTAGGAAACGTTCCACTTGTTACCATAGGTACGATTTTATCCATATACAGCACTAACTTAATAATGATTAATACTTTTTTTTTCAGGCATAAAGATTGCTATAAATTGCCGTGGAAACCAGAAACTTAAAAAGTATAAAAGGCTATATAATTGTTAATAGGAAAACAGCTAATATGATACTAGATAAACGGGTATTTAAAAGTGCAGTAATAGAAGTAGATAATAATCCATTGCAAGGAAAATTAAGAATACTCGAAAAGATGGTTTAAAAATAACCCAATAAATATAAAGAAAAATCCCGAGTAATCTTCTAGAATTGAAGCATTTATTTGAAAAGAATAAATGATAAACTAATTAAATGAGAAGCAAATAAAAAATATGATGATATAGAGATAGAATGGAATGATTCAAAAAACTACACTAATTAACGCAGTAAAAAAAGTAAATGGAAGTGTAGAAGGGGAATGAGAAACTGCGACGAGAACATCAATGCAATAATGAAAGCCAAAAAAACAAAACAAAAAAAAAACATATTCTGTACTCGTAAAGAATGGATAAACATACAAGCATATAATGTTAATTGCTAACCATACGGTATAAGAAATAACATTACAAGATATCCAAAATAGCAAAGAAAATCAGGCATATCTAATCGGATAGACGTAAACATTAGTTATAAACATCGCAGAGCAATAGCAAAAAAAGCATGCAGGAAAAAGAATTGAGAAACCTGGGATCAATTCATAGAAAAAATGGAAAGAAATATTTTACTCAGAAAATCCAAATACATAAATAATTTTAAGAAACACGAATAAGAGAGTGAAAGAATAAAAAAAGAGAATAAAAAAGAGAAATAACATTACAAGATATCCAAAATAGCAAAGAAAATCAGGCATATCCAATCGGATAGACGTAAACATTAGTTATAAACATCGCAGAGCAATAGCAAAAAAAGCATGCAGGAAAAAGAATTGAGAAACCTGGGATCAATTCATAGAAAAAATGGAAAGAAATATTTTACTCAGAAAATCCAAATACATAAATAATTTTAAGAAACACGAATAAGAGAATGAAAGAATAAAAATGTGAAAGTGAATGAAACTAGAAAATGCATAATAATAGTAACTATTAATCATACAGTATAAGAAATAACACTACAATATATCCACCAAGCAATATAGCAAAGTAAATCAGGAAAATCCACTCGGAAAGTTGTAATAAAGTTGGATCTTATTAAATATGCAGAAATACTGTTTGCAAACGGCTTTTAAAATCATTGCAGGAGACTCTATATGACACATAGACATTATTCACATAGACAAATACCTATTGAGGTATGATATACCTCTCCTTAAACTCATTCACAGATGAAGCACTCACAACTACCTCCGGCAACGCATTCCACCGATTCACCACCCTCCAAGCAAAAAAATGTAGCCCTCACTTCCTTGTTAGCTACATTCTTACACAATTTCCACGACTGACGAAAAAATTCATCATCAAAATCTGTCTTACTCACCTCTGAATCCTCTCCATCACGTTTTCATCAATAAGCAATCTAGGCGACCAGATCTGTGCGCAACAGCCCAGATATAGCCTTATAAACTGGAACAATAACTTCGCTATCTCTAATTGTCAGTGTGTTCTTCAACAACCATGCTATTTGATATGCTGTTTTGGCCACTTTTGCAATATGCCCTATAACTTCAATTCTCTGTCCATAATCACCACATCATGTAACCTCATACTCCCAGAGTGCATCACCTTACACTTACTTACACTTACCGACGTTAAACTGGCAGCCATTTAACTTTGTCCATACCGCCAGGATATTTAAGTCATCGTGTAAGAGCTCTACGTCACCTTCATTGACTATCGCTCTTCCCAATTTTGCATCATCAGAAAATAAATGGATAATTCATGCGAAATTATTTTCTATGTTGAATGCATAAATTAAACAATACATGACTAATTACCGAGCCCTGAAGTACACCACTTTTCATCTGCCTTCTCCCGGACTCAACTGCTCCATAAACTACACTTTTATATCTGTTCATCAGCCACGCTCTAATCCAAATTACTAGCTTTGGATCCATTCCCATTTACTCCGTATGCAGCAGTGTTCCATGTGGAATCCTGTCAAATGCTTTTGCAAAGTCCAGCAGTATCACCGAGTAAGCATTTACTTTATCCAATTCCACTGTTACTTTATTATATAAAAGTAAGTAAATTACTGAGCAAGACCTACTCCCCCTCACAAAACCATGTTTCCCCTTTAAAAAATTATCACCTTTGTGTCCATCCAGTCCTGAATTCTGATTTTTATCAATTTCTCCAAAACCTTAATCACCACTCCTGATATACTGATTGGCCTATAATTTGATATCTTGTAGCCTCCTTTATGCAGTGGAATTATTTCCCTTTCCACTCTGCTGGAACCTTTCCATAACTGACACTTCAATTAAATAGCTTGGTCAGCGGAGATGCTAATTCTCTCGCACATTCTCGTAACTCACGGGCCGATATGCCATCTAACCTAACGGAAGTGTTCGCATTATAGTTCTGCAAAACACGACGCACTCTATTTCTTCTGTCTCTAGTCTCCCATCAGTCACTGACACCTCCGGTATTGCAATATCACAACCAGGATGGTATACCTTTGCAAAATGATCACTTAGCAACTCAGCTATTTGATTTCTTTTGTTACTTCCCTACCATCGACACTTTTTAAAATCATCTTTCCGTAGATATTCCTTCTTTTACTTGACGCATAGCGAAAGAACTAATAATTTCTTTTGGACTCATCAACTAACTTCTTATCATGATTCTCTCTGGCCTTCCTTATTAAACAGCTCAATCTCCTTGCCTGTACCTTGTACTGCTCATGGATATGATGATTACCTTTTTCTTTATGTAGAAGATAAACTTTGCGTGAAGAACTAAATGGCTTCCAAAAAGATCGAACGTGTTTTTTCTAGAATTGACATTAATAATCTTAATGGAGATGCATTGTGAATTTAACACAGAAACACACACAGATAATATTTGCAGATAACCAGAAAGCCTTTCACAGAGTCAGAGTCTTAAAGAACAAACTGTAGATAATAATAAAGAAGGTGAACGTCTCAAATTATCTTCTTTTAGCAATAACTAACATTTATCAAAACAACCAAATAGCTGCTGTAAGAATCAATAAAAACTACAGAATGGAAACCAATAAACCGAGAACTGCCTCAAGGAAGTCTTGTATCACTACTCTTATTTAAATCTATATATATCAAGTAATAAAAAAATGTTAGTGAAATATTAAACCAGCATTTAAACTAGGTCATGGAACTATACTTAATATCTCTTTGTTTGCAGATGATCAAATAATCAAAGCAAGAAAATAAAGATAACCAAGGCCTCCAGAGTGCAATTTACTAAATTTGGAATGCCTATATTAACAGACAAAGCAAAAATCATAAATTTTAATCTACCATCCTAAGTCATAAGTAAAACCTTGTAGGAAAATAGAATTTAAAACAAATGAACGCTTCACATACCTCGAATTTGCAGTATCACAGACAAAAGAATCTGATATATGGATATCAAAATTTCAAACTTCCTCAAGGAAACAGGAATAATCATTTCAAACCTAACCATCTTCAAAGCATATGAGAATAGGAGTTTATAATTTTTGCAAGTCTCTCTCTACGGTAGTGAATTATGAACCTCCTTTAGCCCGAATTGCAGCACATATGCAGTTTGGCATCGATTCTACAATGTGTTGGATTGCCTCTACTACAACATACCAGGTGTTCACTACACAGCCCCTTTAACTTGCTCAGATTTGACGGAAGTGGACTTTGCTCCTGGATCTGTATTTCTGACAGATTTCTAACAGATCTGAATCCCATTGAGAATGCATGTCCCATGCATTCTCAACGAGGTTCAGATCCGGATTTTGTGGTGGCCAGGGGAGATTATGAAAGTCGCTGACATGCTTCCAGAACCTTGGAGGACATCCGCTCTTCCAGCAATATCAGAGGATTCGCTCCTTACCAAGAGAACATGTTCCACACTATCTTTAGACCTTGAGTTATTTTCACAAGGCAAGCTTGGTTCATTAGGAGGTCCTGCCAAACTCTCTGCCGATCGTCCATCATTGGCACAGAACCAGGTATACCTGACCACAAGACTTTTTTCCAGTCTTCCAGTGTTCAGTCACGGTGTTCCTGAAACCATTTGGACGAATTTTCCTGTTCTTTACAGAAATCAGTGGTTTCCGTATAGGCACCCGACTGCTAATACTGATCCTTTTTAATTCCCTGTGCATAGTTCGAGAGTTCTGGGCCCGGAACAGGCTTCATTAAATGCTTTGGCGAAGTGCTGACGACTTTCCTGATAGACTGTCTTAAGACCACAGTTATGCCTTTCAAACAAGCAATGTGAGTTATTTTTCCACGGATTAAACATCCGGATATCTTACCTTTTGAGAAAGTCGGCTCTGCTGTTTTCGAAATCGTGACTCAAGACAGTTGGGGATCCACAAAAAGTCTTTTCTCGAATTCTGAAAGATCCTTCATTTTTCCCATTGTTATTAACGCTGTTGACGATTACTGTTCATCAGCAGCGTTCTCAAATAGTTATCTAGACCACGTGGTGACGTATCTGAACCAAATATTTTGCACATACGCTGCCTAAGTGACTTTTATGTGCATTTGCATCAAGGTTTTTAATTGAGTGGCCGGTATGTGCATAACTAAAAGGTATGTGTTCGAATTCCCTCTGTTGTCCTACGTGTTTGTGAAGGTCTTTAGGTGGTAGTCAGCGTTCTTCGTTGGTACGAAACTATTGCACTACTTCTTGGAGGTCCGAAGAGGCATGAAAAAATGGTCTTCACAGTTAGGACACTCTATTATGTAATCGTTAGCCCAACCGTTGAGCTAAATGTACGAAAAAGCCATTCTAACTCATTCTTCCGAATTTCGAAATTAAACTGAAACTTGAACTTCACATAATTAAATATATATCTGCAAAGGGACCATCGATATTTTCTGTATTGAAAAATGCAAACGTGTGACATGTGACCTGATCAAAGTTTCTAGAAACAGATCTATTACGATAGAAATCTCTCATATTGTCTAGGATATTTGCAGAAGCATTTTTTTTAAAAAAATGTTCCCTCGCAAAATCATACTAAAAATAGCATATTCGTTCACTCGTATTCCATGCACCAGATTTCATAGCAAGAAATTAGCTTAAACTTGATCAAATAGATGATAAATAATTAACAAACCTGTTCAGAGATGGCGACACTAGGAAATTACCAAGGGTAACTCCTATAGAAGTGTAGCTCCCATTAGCCCTTTTCATCAAAGACGGTTCAGAATAACACACTGAAAGTACGCACTCACGCACATCCCCCCCACACACGCAAAGGCGCACACCCACACATACACACGCAGCCCGCAATCATTATGACACAATAGCAATGAACTGTTCAGTGCTTTTTATTTTTTCTTTTGTTCACTGATATTCTCACCAAATAAAGAAATCAGATTAGCCAAAGCATCATAGAACTATATTATGGTTCACATACACAAAAAGAGAATCAAATTGCGAATAAAAAAAGTGATAAAAGTAAGTTTCATCGATGATTGAGAAATACAAACTTAGAACATGTAAATTCATTATTTCAATTGGCCTCTGACTAATACCTGGCTAATGCCAGTGATAATCAAAACATTAATTTTCGAGAACTTCAAATGTAATTACTTAGTAATTTCATCAATAATTATTACTAATCGGTTAAATATCATTATTTGATTAAAGAAACAGGAAAATGGAAAAGCTGGGATAGCATATCTAGCAATGACAGAAAATGTTCTCTCTCTCTCTCTCTCTCTCTCTCCCCTCTAACCTCTGCACTTACGTCTAATCATATTTCTAAGATTAATATTACTCAAAGGCTTTGTTCATTCTATTCCGTTACAGTTTCTTGGAATGTCTGTTCACACATTAATTAAGTGACGGGGTAGGTCTCTTTCTCCCCAGGGATAAATGTCTTATTTTATACCACGGACAACGGGCAATAAAACACTAGGCAAATAAACACTAGGGAAAACTTGGCTTGTTAGTCAAGTATTTCGAAGTAATGTCATTATCTCGAGTGTTCCAAGAATGGTATATACAGAATTAAATTAGTCTATAATGATTTATCGGCCTTAGGTTGCGTACGCGATGATACTACACCCTCACCTTTACTCCAGCTTATTATTGATTTAGACATATTTTTTGTTCTTCAGTTGTGTTTCTCGCAGTTTTCAGGTTTGCTGATGAAAAAACTCTTTTCATCAGCAAACGGCGCATAGCGCCAGCCTTATACAAACTATATCACGTTTGTATAAGGCTGGCTTAACTCACTTTCATCGGAGACACCCACCTGTAGAAACACTATTTTATACTGCAAGTGGAATCGAATAGGCTTTTTCAAACAAAAGGAGTTGGGGCTGCCGACTTGCACTTCTTTAAGAATATTTAAATACTTAGCAAATAAACTGCAGTCTGCTCGATCATGGATATTTACATGCTGCTTCACTCTGCTAAAAAAATAGTACATCCAGTTTTAAAAATTATTTAAATTATAAACGTGAATGCTATCCTCGGTAATTAGAAAATTTTTATCCCAGGATTTTTCCATTTCCATTTTCTTACTTAAAAAAAAACTTAAAGAGTTTTTTTTCCTTGCCAAGTCAGTTTCCGACCGTGGTAATATCACATCGATTGGAAAATGTTTTTATTTCTTAAATATGTTATGCTACATATTCAGAGGCTTAACTGCCATATTGTGAAGTCTCACAATGTGGGTTGTAACGAGTTTTGTGTAGAAGTTTTCAAAATCGTAGAAACTTGTGTAATTTGGCATTATTTCATCACTATATACGCATACGTATTTGGTATCGAAATCTGCTACATGCAAAGATATGCAGGATCCTAGACTCGAAAGGTTGTCTAGTTTCACATATCTAAGTAAATTGCCTAATGTAGAGAGTAGAGTATCATCTTCCAAACAACTTTATTCCTATTTTCACCAACAGTTATCATACATTTTAGTCATAAAGAAATAACGACACTAATGACGTTTTGGGTCATAACTCTTTTGTCGTTATCAGGGTTACAGCGCGGTGTGGTAACGATTTTCCACATTTGCTCACATCATTTATATCATCTCTTTACGGTTGCCTCAACTAACGTGCATTATTGATGCGGTGCCACATCTGGAGTAAATTATGTCGCATGATACATGCTTAACTAATTAAGAAAAATTAAGCTTTGTTTAATTTATACATTATTTTATCATCCACGAAGTTTAGCTTTCGAAATATAACAACGTGCCAAAAGTTCTTTGCATATTACTTCACTTTATTTAGTATAAATTAAAAAAGCAAAGTGCAGCAAATAACTTAAAGTTACCTGCAGTTAGGGATGCTCTATCCTGTTGAATATTTCCTCTTCCAGAAATATCACTCGAAATGCATCAACAGTTCTAAATAGGGTTATCTCCGTATTCGCTTCAATTTTACAATCACCCGATAGAAATACTGCTTACTATAATCCAGTTACTGAAATAATTCTTGCTTAACAAAGTCCTTCATTCAACCATGAACTCTACTTTTTTAAACATGAGCTCTTGTTTTATGCCAAGCGCTTTCATTAAAAATGCAACATGATACAAATAATTAAAAATATCAGCATGGCACAAGTGGCTCGGGATTGAAACTCCTCTAGCATGCCCTCACTCTGTACTGTAGCTTCCAATAAATGCGAAGAAAACCATCAAAAATCGATATATAATTTTGAAATGGTCAAACGCTGCACCTATCCAAATGCAATCGAATTTGTTTCACTCGCCAACGGCCAATAGGCGCAGTTTAGTCCTTTCATGTTGCACCTGCTCTGATATCCAAAGCGTACTACTGGGAAACCTAACGACAAGGCTGACCAGCACCATTGATATTCTCCAACTTTAGCATAGATTATCAAGTCAAAGTTTTCACTTCACCACTAATTTTTCATCAGAAAGAAAGAAAGAAATAACCGACAAACCAACTGGCCCTGATGATATACCATCCTAATACTGTACTAAAACCTTGTGTTCCAGAATTATGTCCTATATCGCCCTGTTAACCTCTTCTGCTCGACAGATATTTATCCTTCGGCATGCAAACAAGCCCAGATTCAACTAAGTCCAAAAAAATAGCGATAAAAGTCGGCCAACCGCTCTAACCTCAGTTGTCGAAAACCATGGAAAGAGTTATCAGCAAAAATCAGAAACGGTTAACTATATTTTCACTGCATGGAAGTCCATCAGCTAATTAGTGACCAGTCTACCACTTTCCGTCGATAGCATAATCTTCTGGCCTTCACCATATCTATCTTTGAACGAAGGTCATGGGAAAGTTTGGAGAAACTCATGTGCTGTTGACATTTGTAATGCCTCTGATTGGTTATGGCACAGAGGCCTACTCAATAAACTACTATCCTACAGTCTGCTTTCCTCATTTTGCAATCGGTCTCTAGTTTCCTGTCATGTCTCTCATTTCGTCATGGTAGATAGTTTCCTCTTCTCAGGATTCCCTACCAATGCTGGAGTACTTCAGATTTTCAGAACTACTACTTATTCATGCACAAAAATGAACTTTTCTCATCGTCTTCAAATCCTATTCGAAATTTTGCTAATTACAGTACACTCCATTTTGCTTCTTCATTTGACAAATCTTTCACACCCAATCCATGAAAGCCTCAAACGTTTTCATAACCATTATCTTGATATTGATCTCCTTGATATTTTTAGTGGGGTGAGGATAACTTACGAGTTCAGTGTTATGAAAACAAAGTTCTGTTAAATTTCTCTCAAGAAAGAGCTCAAAGTATCCTTTACTATAATACCTAGATCTCAAAACATGATCAAATTTTTCATCTTAAACTGCGTTACTCTAGTCTTTCATGACACAATCACATTTACACTATTATTTCCACAGCCTACAAAAATTGAGCGTGTTTTCCGATCACGACACTATTGCTTACCTTACCTGGGGGTGATACACTCAAAATCTATCCAAATTGCTGGATGTGTTACAGAAGAGGGGAAATCCGATTAATCAGTGACCACTTTCTCACGAAATTACGACAGTCATTCTCTCACAAATGTTCGGTTTCTTCTCTGTGTCACTTCTATAGTTCCTTTCACAAATAATCTTATACAGATAATCACTATCATTCTTCCTGTATATTCCAAGATTGCATACGAAGAGTAGGTTATACAGTCTTATGATCAACACCCAGTTACCGTTCAGATCGAACCAGCTTATCTTTCAACAGAAAACGTCAACAAATTCCTTCTTTCTTCTTATCCTCTTACTCACACAGGTCTTGTGACCGACACGAGCAAAACTTATCTGATATCGACCCTATCATAAGACCTATCTTATATATGTCTTGTGATAAAGTTGCCTTATCATCCATGAATGGAAGTCTTTTACCTACCATTGGTCAACTTGTGACCAATCTGCCCAAACACTTTTATTGAAGCACTGGCTAAGAAGAAAGTTGCCCTCGTAATATGATTCTTGTGTTCCGCAAAAGTGACCTAGAGAGAGAGAGAGAGAGAGAGAGAGAACGATCGCCAAAACATTACGATCTATGTCTGCAGAAACAGAGACAAAGTGGCATTAGATATGTACAATTAGCGGACATAATATTCTTTCGCTCTTCATAGACGTAGCTGCTTCGACTATAACTTTAACCACCTCAACACGATCCATGCTATCACGATATTTAACCAAAAGTTCATGGAAATGGCCTGGGGACTTAAAATTAGTCCATATCCAGTCTTTTTATGAAAAAAAATGCCTTTTTTTCTATCGATCTGCATGCATATTGCTCTCACCTGGATACTTTCTACAATAATGAAAACTTCTACCATCTGGGACGCGAAGAACTTAATATAGGCATTTCAACTAAAGGCAAGTTAGTCGGTCTCATAAGGAGATTGCAAAACTTTCTACACGGAAACAAGGATTTTTTTATTCTGCAAAAAGAATCAAACTGGGAGAGAACGAACGTAATTCATAGACATTTTATATGCGTCTCATACTCGTAGTCTTCGTTGCTTTAGTTGTAATTAGTCAAATTTGATCGCTTCTCCATTCCTAATTTCCAAGATTCCTTCATAGCTCATTACTGGAATTAATGGTTCTTTCACAACTCAGTTATTAACGAAAACTCAGCTAAAGTGGATTATTTTATAATATTTTCTCTGTAAGATATGTCGATCATCTCTCTCTCTCGACTTTTCATTTAAATCATACAGCCAGTATGCATTTGTCCTGTCTTTTATTTACAGCCATTTTCTCTAATTTATTGCCACTCATTTTTTTCCTCGCCTCTCAGAACTTTTGTACACAGAAATAACAACCAGGAGCCACATATTTATGGTTCAATTTCAAGTGACTTCAAAACGAAATTTATACGTCTCAGATGCAAATAAGTTTTCTTCATTTCAACACACTTTCAACTCCTAACAATAATTAAAATTTTGCAGTTCAAATGTGAATAACTTTCCCCTCTATTTTATTTTCACTTTTTTTTACTGTTGAAAATCATAGATATTCGAAAATTAAATATTATTTGATTTTGGTAGGATTATGTGCTGAACTAATTACATTAAGAAAGCTTCCCGTAGCTCACTCTGTATAGACGAAGCCTTTTGGTCGGAAAAGACCCGGGTTCGATTCCCGTCAGTGCGTAAGGAACCTTTATCTGGTCTCTTTCGACTAAAGGTGCGTTAGCCGGTCTCATACGGAGGTAGAGAGTTTTCTTCACCTGGAAATTCGTTTTTTTTGTCCACCAGAACAGGCAAACCGGCCTGTAAACACACATGGATCTACAGTTATAAAATACATACTTAATTCCTCATTAAGAGGGCTTAATCAGTCTCCTAAGGGACGGTAGAGGAATGGGGGGAAACCCCATATGAATAAATAAATTACATTAAGAAATATTATTTTCCAAGTATTCTAATTTGAAAACTGTACATTTAATTCAGCAACATTTTTAAACTAATCATTTATGGTCACAATATACTCTGTATACTCTGAGAAGGAGTATACTCTGTGTATAGTATTGAACTAGGAAAATTAGACTGCGCAATCTTCTCTTGCTTTCTTCATGAAAGCAAAAAAAATTCTGATTTATTGCAGACTGTTGAATGCACGTGTTTCTAAGTACAAATCCAAACTGTACAGTACTAATGTACTATAGTTTTGCCATTTTGTGTGCGTGTCTAAAAGAACAAAAAAAACTAATAACTCATTCAAGGTACTAATTCCCATCCTTATTCCCATCTTTTCGTGGATGGGAATCACACACACACACACACACACACACACACACACACACACACACACACACACACACACACACACACACACACACACACACACACACACACACACACACACATTCCGAGAGAGAGAGAGAGAGAGCTTACAACACGCAGATCCAGAATTAGTAAACAGCTACTCTTTTTTTTTTTCACAATAAAAATTACCTACCTACTTATCCACATCGTGCTATGTGACACATAAGGCCGAGAAGTATATTCTCCATTATCATCGTCCTTTGCAACTAATTAATTTCGGTGTTTTCCCAACCAGCCATTTTTCCCCCTTCTCATTCTCTGCTGAGTTAGTTTAGGCCTTGGCCTTCTTCATTTCTTTTTCCCCTTTGGGATCCATGTCAGAGATACTCTTGGAACTTCTCCGCTGCCCATTTTCAGTACAAGTCCAATCCATTTCCATCTGAATATGTTTTATTTCATTGGTGTTTTTTTTATCTGCCTGTTTAATATAATTTATTATTTCTTATAATTTGTTGTCAAGATATTGTGATATCTTATACAAGCATTTTTTTGAAAACTATTTAATTTATCTTCTTGTTTCTTTGTTAGTTTTCATGTCTCTGAAGATCTTAGATTTAATCATAATATTTGGATGATTTCCATATGTTATTCAATCTTATGAAAGCAGTATTTGCTTTAGTTAATCTGTGTTATATCCTTCTATTTCACCTTCAGTATTACCATTCTCTCCTAGGTATCAATTTGTTTTCACTTTTTTTTTCTCTATTGAATGTTGATAAATTGAACCATGAATTTCATTCTGGCATTTGTGGTTTAATTTAAGAACTTTTGCTTTATACATACTTATTTTACGTATAACTTTTTCAGCTGTTATACAATGCTTATCATTTGCATGTATATCAGTGTGGTTTAATGATATCACAACTTCATCTGCATAATCTGTTTCTACTAGTTGTGATATGGAAATAAATATTATTCCTCTATACTTTTTTTTCATAATCCAATAAATAACAATTTTAAAAATAAGTAGTCCATGCATTACACAACTCTATCTCTCATCAGTCTTTATCTCAAACTATTCTTACCGTTCTCTAAATTTCCTAAATCTAAAAAATTTAGGTAAGGGGGAGGTTTTAAATTCTATACTGTGTTCGTTGATACTCCTTAAAGTAAAATGTGATATACTCCACGTTTTAAAACCAACTTATTCATCCTTAATATATTTCACTTTTAATTCTATTTAACAACATTTTACAATAATAACTGCGGGTGATGACAGCAGATTAATTTTTCACATCTTATGAGAGTTCCTTTGTTTTGGATTATGGTTATCATTAAAATTACAAATCGTATATTGCAAAAAAGTAACTCTATATTATACTGTATACATAACACTAGCTCTATATCATCAGCGTATTTCACAGAGCAGAAAGCAATCAACGGACACCATACAGTGAGAAACAAACACCTATGGCACCGATCTAAATAAGACGTAGGACCTCCTTTCGCTGGATGAATGCAGCAGTCCTACGGGACACACTTTTCACAAGCGTACACCATAGCGATCAATGAGAATTTTGAACCATTCTTCGTGTACGCATGTAATGAGGTCCTGAACTGTTGTGGGACGGAGGTCCCTTAACTCCCCCGAACGCTCCAGATCATCCCACAGATGTTCAATATGGCTGAGATGAGGGCTCTGTGGAGGGGCCAGCCAAGTGTCAACCATATGACACGGTGCATTTTGCTGAAGGAGACAATGGCCAGTTCCTTAGAAACGCCACAAAGTAGGAAGTACTGCATTGTCCAGAACGTTCAGATACCTCGCGGAATTCAATGTTCGTGGTACCACAAACAGAGGTCCGAGGCCAAACTAACCCAGAACTTCACTTTCAACATGTCATCCGATGAATGACTATTTTTACGTAAATATTATCCTTTGCAGCACCCTGCGGTAATAATCTATGAGTGTGGTGAGTCGTCCACTGTGGTCGTGCACGTCACTTGCAGTTGACTCCCGGCGCTTCCATCTCAGTATGATATCACTGATTGTTGACCTGGGGTGGCAGAATGTTTGAACAATTTGCCGATTAGATAGACCTGCAACATGAGATCCTATCACATTATCTCTTTCAAACTCCGTCAGTTGCACTGACTTGGGAGCATCATATTCTTCCAATTTATACCTGCTACTAACACGTGACTCGTTACATGGCACGATGTCCCTTGCCCATGGGCGTGTCCGTTGATTTCTTTCTAAGCAATGCATGTCTCTCCCTTCTTTGATTCATCACTGCTGCTGGAATAAACACGTTGCCGTTATTAGTTAACGGGAGCTTGCTTATTTCATTCTTATTCTCAGTACACCAACATGTTATTTAATTCTTAATTAAGTAACATGTTGATTAAGGAATAATTAATTCTTCTGGCATTTCCATTTATTTTACATTAATGTTTCTTACATTGAATATTACCTTTTATATAAAACTTAGGCTGTCGTTAGTTCTGCTGATGAGCTTTTTTTTTTCCTGAGTTGTGTTTATTTCTGTAACTGTTGTTGCTATTTGGAATTACTGTTGAAGCAGCTACAACTATTAGGCCACTTTATTTTCGTTGCTGGATGCTACCGAATTATGTGAATAAAACATCAACCACTGTCTGATGCTTCACCTACATGTACGGCGCCTCTGAAAGTTTCACGTCGCTTCATAATCTGTATCTCTTTCAAAGTTTATTGAATTTCATGCCCACCTATACTGTATTTCATTTTCTGTCGATCTACTAGAAAACGATGAGCATGCTGAAATGTCTCTCCTCAAAACATTACACTTCCACTTTGTAAAAGTATGAGGCCTAAATTCAAACCCTGGTAAAGCCATTGTGATTAATACGAGAGTATTGACACGAAACTTTAGTTTTTATTTCTCGCGTGAACTTTTTTCTCCTTTAAGCTGGTTAGGAGGAAGAATATATAGTTTGTTGCGTTTAATTTTGTACTCCAGGGAATGAGCGGAGAAGAAAACTACGCCTTTTCTTTTGTTAATTCCCACGAGTCAAAAATTCTACAGTGTGCTTTATGCTTCTTTAGGGAATACCCACATGTAAATTTCATCACTCTACGCCAACTGTCTCATTAAGTTTGGAGAGATTCGCTTTAAGTTAACAAGTGGTCCAGCCCCATGACTGTTAGTCGCGATAAAATATTACCCTTTCTTGCTATTCATTAGGAGAAATTTGCATGTTGAACATTACTTATAGATGTTCAATACGCTGGATAAAATCTGTTCCAGTGAAGAACCGACAAATCAAAACCATACAGTATTTTATTTAAAAAATATCTCATTTCTTTTAATTCAAAAAATTAATTTATGATAAAAATGCAATTTTCACTTTTCACTTTTTTGTTTCAGAAACCGAAGTACAGATGCAATTAAGTAGCCATATCAATATTTTAATTAGAATAGTCATAACATATGTAAACTGAAGTAGGATACAGATTGCGTCTCTGGTGTGTGTGTGTGTGTGTGTGTGTGTGTGTGTGTGTGTGTGTGTGTGTGTGTGTGTGTGTGTGTGTGTGTGTGTGTGTGTGTGTGTGTGTGTGTGTGTGTGTGTGTGTGTGTGTGTGTGTCAAGAAAAGAAACGAATCCGTTAGCTAGTGTTATAATATACTGCTTGTAGTCAAGGAGTCGAAAAAAATTAATCAGTCATATTCAAGAAGAGTTCATCAGACTAATTGATCAAGTAAACAAACTAATCATGGCAAAGCGAGCTTATTATCTTCTAATAAATACCATTATATGGGACACACTTCAGATATTATCAGGTTGTCTAAATCGAGAAAAGTCAGTCGGTCGATAATAATGAAGTCTGTAAGGTCATCCTTGTTAACAGCAGGAATAGAAATAAAATTGCAGAGGATAGTAGAGATATCAATAATAATCTATCATGAGTACCAATAAGGTAAGCAATTGCGGACGTTTAGAGACAATCATCTGCCATTTCAACCAGATATCAATTCATGTTATTATTGTCATTGTTACTATTATTATTATTATTATTATTATCATCCAAGACCTCCAAGGAGTTGAAGACTCATCGAGAGAGGCTCTAAATCACCCAAACCAGCTGCCATACCTTCCCTTAAATTCATTCACACTAAATGCACTCACTACCCCTAAAGGCAAACTATTCCACTCACTCACTGCTCTGTGAGAGAAAAACCTAGTTCTTTTCCCATTCTTGAATGAGAACAAACTTACCTTCCATGATGGCCCGTGTGTTCTCCTTCCATATAACGAAAAATTTCATCGGACGATATATATATATATATATAACACCCATTGAGAAGTTTATAGACCTCTATTATATCACCCATCTTTCTTCTGTTACCAGAGTTTGCAATCCACATATTCGTAATCTGTTCTCATAATCTGAATCCCACAATCCATAATCTTTGTAACTCTTTGCACCCTTTCCACAGCTTCTTTATCCCCTTGTAAACCAGGAGACCAAATCTGCGCACATTAGTCCAGGTGTTGTCTTATCATGGCCTTATAAAGAGTCAAAATGAATTCTTTATCCTTACATGTCAAGGTTCGCTTCGACATCGCAATTAGCTCCTGAGTTCTATTTGCAACTTTTGCTATGACCTTTGAACTTTAAATTCATATTCACCATTAAACCAAGATCCCTAGCATCATCAGTTTCTTTGTAACATAATCCTGCTAATATAATATGCAACTGGAAATCTCATCACACTAAAGTACATAACTTTACACTTACTAACATTAAACTGGCAGCCATTTTCGTTTGCCAAATTTACAGTCTGTTCAAATCATTTTGTAAGTGTTGAATATCAGTAGTATCCCTTGTTTCCCTGCCTATCTTCGCATCGTCGGGAAACAATTGCACATCTAATTAGACTCTGTATGATGTCATTAATGTATAGATTGAACAATAATGGCCCAAGCAGAAAATCCTGAGGTACACCACTGGTCAATTTATATTAATCTTTGTACTGGTTATGGGCTGTATTACCCTTAGATCACGTCCAGACATTTCGTCCAGACTTGATATAGGCCTAAGCCTTTACAAGTGTTTTACCCTATGCCTGTTCTAGTTATCATTGTAGCGACTCTCTACTGGCAACACCATGCCACCAGTGTGTCCTCTAGGGCCCTTAAGGAAAGAACTTTTATATCCTTCTGCATAAGCCCAAGCTGTTTTAAGCCCTTATAACTATTTGCACTCCATACGCCATTTAAAGAGATAGTGGCACTGGTAAACCTCGGAGTTGCCCTATGCTCCTCCCGTATCTTACTAACTAAATCATGGTTATTTTTATAATAATTTACTTTATTATTATGGCTATAGGCTAGCGGGCGCCCTGTTCCCACCACCTGGGAATCAACTACCCAAACGTCACCATCTCTTTTAATCACTAAGTCTGGTTTATGCAAACCCGCTGAGGTCCTACAATCTGGTTCCACCGCAGTCTCCCAACCTTTGTTCTTAAAGCGGTTGTTCAAAATGGAGACCACGGCATCATGCCTCCTCATGCGGACCTCATGGGTGCGGAAGCAAGGCTATATAAATCTGACAGATTAACACCCACCGTACACCACTTTTTAATATCTGTCAATCAATCGTCCACTAATCCAAGTCATGAGTTTATATTCCAATCCCAGTTTATGCAATAGCCTTTCGTGTGGTATCCTATCAAATGTCTTAGCAAAATCCAGCAGTATCATAGTGTATCGTTTACCTTTATCCAACTCTTCCGTAACATTTTTTTAAACATTTTCTAAAACATGATCTTCCTTTAGTAAACCCATGCAGAGTGTAGCTTGTTTGTCTACCCATTTCTGTATGCGAGTTCTTATCAGCTGTTCTATATCTTCACCACTACACCAAAGATACGATAGCTCGGTAGTTAGACACCTCAGTTTTTGCACCACCCGTGTACAATGGAACTATCATAGATTCCTGTGGTATCATTCCTGAGCTGAGACTAAAGTTATACAAACATGTGAAAGGGCCAGCCAATTCGGTCGAACATTCCTTTAGCAAGCGTGCTGATATTTCATCTGTCCCTATTGATAAATTCTCTTCCAGGTTATGCGACTGCTCTTCAACCTCATTATCATGCACCTCTAATTCTTCATCCAATGTAGCATCCACTGTACACTATATTAGATACACCTGGTTGATATATCTTAGCAAAGTGAGCACGCACCAATTGAACAATCTCATTAACTTCTGACACTAGAGTTCAAAAACATAGGGTGTGCCCTCGAATAAGAATTTTTTGGTTTGATTAACATGAATTGCAAAATGGCCTGGTACATTTCGCCCATTTTAATTTCTGGAGGACAGGATGAAGACTTATGAAAACGAGGCATGGCACATTTACCTCACGATTGGCAACTATGTTGGGGTCTGACGAATATTCAATGAATATTAACCATCAGATAATATCTTTCCAAGAACAAATGTTTTTGATAGTTCGAAAGAGGAGTCATGGTTCGAGACCGTTTCATATGGCTTTTATTGGCGTAAACCGTGAGAACATGAAATTCGTTAATATCCTGGACTGCTGTTGCTAACAGTGCAGTCATTCTGTTGAATTATAGCTTCTAAAAATGTACAAAAGCTTGAACTAGAATGATAATTTTAATCTAAACCACGACATAAAGTTTTGTAGCCAATTTACTGGAGGGTAATATATAGCATTACATGAACATCTGTTTACTGAACCATATGTGGACTTTGGCAGTGGAGAAAACATTGCTTGAGAGAAGAACTGATGGATAATTTTTCAGAAAGATAGAAACTGATTGAATCTTTCAGACAGATGTAATATTGATGCCATAATGACGCTAAAGCTGATGGAGAGTGCAATGACCCTTCACAGAAGGTTGTTTCTTAATTAAGACCAAACGTGGTCTGCAAGTTACTCGTTTTGGTTTAAAAAACTATGTATTTATTTAAAAATGAGGAATGATTGTATTCGAAGACGTCTGAGATTACAGAAACTTCAATCATCTTTAAATTTACTTATTTGAACTGTATTACGATTCATGGTTCAAGATGGCGTTTCATTATCTGAAAATACACCACTCTGAATTTAAAACGAAACATCAGAATGCATTGCCGCAATCAGTCGATAATAATGAGATTCATATACAGAGTTTTTGAGATTATCAGCTACGTTTCACTACTCTGTGGTGAAAACTTGTTGGCTGCAGTTGGACTGGTGTCTAACTGAAGCCAACTATTGGACTGGATCTGACTGGAGATAAAATGTGGAGAAATTTACGAGACAGCCTTTTATGTAATTGATTTCTATGATGTTCTATAGCATTCCGTTATTTAAAAATTACACTTTTTTTATTAATGATTACTTAATTTGAAAAAAATAAAGTAATCACTAACAAAAGAAAACCTCTACTAGAAACTTTTTATAGTTGATTTTCTTCAACTAGGAAGGAAATCTCTGCTATAAACTTTTTTATTTATAAAATGATAAATATGTCGTGATTAAACACATTTTGTTCCTTTCCTTCCTTTCTTCTCCTTATCAATTGCAATATCATCGTTTCTATTCTAACGTCCTTGTGTCTGTTCACAACTTTGAATTAAAGAAAGCACGCCTTCAGAGTGGAAGTATATTGAGGGTATTATACGCCCTGGAGCAAACAAAAAGTTGAATTCCCAGTCATTTTCTTTTTATACATATGGTTAAATATTGTTGTCAGCAAAAATAGCAACAGAAATAAAAACAATAAATGAAATTATTCTTCCGGAAGCTTCTGCATTCGTTGTCGTACCGCATGCTGTCGTGTTCGGTATTAAAAACGTGGAAGGTGGGGAAGGGAGGTACCTCTTAAGACTTCTCTGAACGGGTGAAGAACATAGCTTCTTCTGAGTAGTTCAACCTCAATCCCTTTCTTTCCGAATTCTTATACTATATTTCCGTGTGCCTTTTCTTTTTAATAATAATAATAATAAAATAATAATAATAATAATAATAATAATAATTTACGTGGCACCTCCAGGGATTCAAAGACTCGTCGAGGGCGGACACTTACTCAACAACTCTGTCTCCCCCCGTTCAATCCACCACTTATGCCGGCCTGGTTGGCCGACTGGTTAGCATATTCGCTTTCCAGCTGTGGGCATGGATATTTGTAACGTCTGTGAAAATACTAGTGGTGATGATGGGAGGTAGATGACGTTAGTGTAGATGATGATGGTAGTTGGTAGATTAAGTGGTGAAGCAGAGAGATGTAGAGTAGGTAGGTGCTCTCGTTCGATGAGTCTTTGGACTCCCTGGATGTGTCACATAATAAGAATGATTATTATTATTCGTATGGGGTTTCCCTTTCCTTCCTTTCTGTTCTGCCCTTTTTTTTGGGGGGGGGGGGAGTGCGGGTTGATCCCTCCTAATGAGAGATTAAGTATATATATTTTTTATGACTGTAGATCCGTGTGTGTGTGTGTGTGTGTGTGTGTGTGTGTGTGTGTGTGTGTGTGTGTGTGTGTGTGTGTGTGTGTGTGTGTGTGTGTGTTCACAGGGTCGGTATGCTTGTTCTAAGGGACGAAAAACCCGAGTTTTCGGGTTGAAAACCCTGTACTTATGAATTCTTCGTAAGAAAAGATATAAAACATGTAAAACATAAACATAAAATATGTAAAACAATAAAGAACAATGGTATTTTCAATGTCGCGCTATCAATAAGTAGAGCAGTATACTTATACTGGGTGATGAAACTCATCTACCACATAAAACAATTCATCAATATCCAATGCATAGTGAGATTAAAACTGTAAGCCTGATGGAAATCGAAGACGAAAGTCTTGGTCCAACTATTTCGAGGAACAAAGAAGTCACTAGAGTCTAGAAAATTTGGATATGCCAGACAATAGTCATATAATTGTTCAAAGAGTATTGCACGGACAATACAGGGAGAACGCACGAACCAGTCACAAAAGCAATTAGATCTGCATGTACTACTTTTGTAATTTTTTGTAGCGAACACCTCTTAATTGCATAAGGAAACAGAACCACTTGGACGTCTGTGTTGTTGTTGTTCACACAGTCATATCCAAAGGCTGTTTGCAACATTTCACAAGTTTTTGAAGCAGTTTAATAGAATATGAAAGAAAACTGGATTTAAACTCTTAGCTTTTCTCACATCACTCCGTCCGAAAATTGCAGAATACTACAAGTTGCAGAGCAATTTCATATGAATGACTTACAGTATATGGAAGCACTGCAAGCTGTATTGCACCCAGATTAACTTATCATATTTAAGCATTACAATAATACCCAAGGTTGTGGTTACAGGGGCACACCAAGGGTATTTGCCTTCCGGGTTCAAACATTTATGGGCCGCCCCTAATATTGCATTATATAATCCAAATTAGATATTAGCTACATAAAATGCCACCCTATCAATGTTTCCGGCCGGGTGCGGTGCACCCCCTTGCACCCTCGGGTTGGCACGTCCCTATGTAGTTATATCAGTTGCTTTAATATTATTTTTGTTCTAGGTGTTTATCAGAACTTTTCAGACACTCCCCTCGTATATAAGTCAATGCTTCAAGATCAGAATTCAATGTGTTTACAATAAGTGAACGTACATCCCAATCTAACGACAGTCGCCAAGTCATTAATTTGACTAGTGTTTCTTTATTAAGCAAAAGAAAAATTCATCATAACATGCTAAACTAAAAAAGAATTTAAAATAAATTATATTCATAATACTGAAATAGAAACAGCATAATCGCTTCCAGGAATTTGTATAATATGCTGTTTTCAATAGTTTAATAGAATATATTTCAAGTATAATTTTATCCTCTAAGCGAGGGAGGGATTCCAGACATACTGCACGCAATCTAGAAAAGATTTACGCGTGTTAGGAGTGATGCAATTTTTTTTTTAAGTTATTTTGAATCACTGCATTCTTCGGCATGAAACGCTTAGATCGTAGTTTTCGATCTCAGAGTTTCGCATACCGGCTGTAAAATAATAAGGGATTTTTATCCCCTTAATTTAACATATACAGCTGTTAGTATTATGAGTTCTCCCCCATATCAGTATGATTTTTTTTATTATTATACTTTCTTTCTTTTTGCATTCAGTGATGTGAGAAAAGCTAAGATTTTTCACCAGTTTTCTTTCATATTCCATCAAACTTCTTCAGAAACTTGTGAAATGTTGGAAATAGCATACATGTAAACAAGATAAACAAAATTAATAGAATATCGATAAAAACGTATTATTTAAATATCACACTTCTTCATCAAAGTTATTAATCTATGCCTAAGCTACACCATTAGAAATAGGATTATTGGCCTCTTATGAAAAATCACAATAAAAGTATACAGTCTTATCACTGGAAATCGGAATAAGATGATAACGTTATGCTTTAATGCGCTAATAAATCTGCATCATTATTCTGTTGTAGATATTGCTTTTTTATATTTCATATTAATGCTCGATAAACTAGTCCTCCTTGACACTCATAAAACACTGCGATGTTTTAGCACGTTTCAGAAATTTAATCTCGACACAGCAGAACAAACTTTAAAGTGTGAAAGATATTCATGACCCCTTTATTGGTTAACGCATATCCAAGTGCAACACCAGAGCAGTTCCACTGATGCGTTTCCCATGTTTACTCTCTCATAGATGTTTCATGCATGCATTCCCACTTGCCGAGGAGCTCAGACTTTACAGTGTAGTCTATCTCGAAGGGATTTCATAACTTCTCAGGCTAGAAAATGTAAGTGGTTAGCACAGAACTGGAACTGAACATTCATAAGGCTAGTTTTCTTCCGTAAATACACCTCATTAATTTTGCTAAAATACGGTTACAGTAGTTAACTCTTTCTTTAACGTATATTTGTTTAGGATATGTTTTTTCTTATGGATCCATAAGAAAAAACTCTCAGATCCATAAGTTCAGAAAAAACCCAGCTCTCAGATCCATAAGTTAAAACCAGTTTTAACTTATGGATCTGAGAGCTAGGTCAGAAGTAAAACACTTGACCAAAGACTAGAGACTTCAGATATGAGAGTCCTGAGAAAGATTATAGGCGTGAACAGGTGGCATCAATGGCAGTATCATATTAAAAACGAGGATATTAGGAAAGAACTTGACATTGTCAGCATCCAGGAATGCGTTAGCAGAGCTAATCTCAGGTGGTATGGTCACTTAAACAGAATGGGCGAGGAAAGATTAGCAAAACAAGTGTTCTCTGCCAGGTTGGCAGGAAAACGACCGAGAGGAAGACCAAGATATAGGTGGATCGATACTGTACAAAGTGCTTTAGACGATAGAAATATAAGAGCTGATAATATTGGAGTGTTGACAAGTAACAGACTGATTTGGAGGAAAATTGTAGATAGGAAATTAATAATGATGTAATTTTTTTCATGTAGTACTATCATATCCTGTACACCCCTTGAGGGTACATGGCAGGAATTTGATGATGATGATGATGATGATGTTTTTTCTTCTTTTTTATAAGTGAAATATTTCATGCGTTAATGTTGCTTCTCCTCTCTCTCCACACACACACACACACACACACACACACACACAAGAAATCATAGGAAACCATGTCCTATGATTTGAATTCTGTTCAGCACCCGATATTCTTTCAACATGTACAAAGGCTAAATTGAAGTAACGCGGTGGCACCTGAACGAATTCTAATAAAAAGTGATAAAATGCAGTACAATTTGCTTCTACATAGAAAAGGAGGAGTACCTAAACTGTGATTACGGATAACTTTGTAATTCGTTTTGAATGTTCTAAATTAATTTTCCAGTGCATAAGGTAGAAAATCCTTAATATTTAGAAATTAAGATAAAATAAAATAGCACGAGAATAAGCACACAAATATTTTAAAATAAGATTTTTTAGAAATATATTTTTTCGTAATTTTTAAACTGCTTTTTTATTCAAACGATTTTAATTCAGATATAGCCAGAGATGGACTACGCATTGTTTACACATTTTTCTGTCTACGATGACATATTATAGCCACTGTACCGGCTTTGATATGTTTACACTTCCGTAAATACATGAATGCCAAATTTATTATTTTTTTTATGGAAGCTTTTTCACTTGGCTATGCTACTAATTATATATTGGATTTTATTCTTTATCTAAGTGTTAGCAAACAAAGTTTGCGCCTGAAGTACTTTCTGGACTGGGGCAACTTGTGGTAAAGGTGGTATAAGTTCTCATCACTTGCCTTAGTATCTCCCATAATGCAAAGCACATCTCCTTGAGGACATGTATAATGCTACTCATTAAGGGAAGGGCCACTACCCAGACCGATTTCGACCTTTATTGAGGTATTATCAGTGGGAGCCAGAACCAGAAGTGGTGATACTAAGGTGGAAGTAATAGAGAAGTCATATTAGAAGTCATACTTCCACCTTAGTACCATCACTACTGGTTCTGGCTCCCACTTATGAGACCTGAATAAAGGTAGAAACCGGTCTGGGTAGTGGCCCTTCCCTTAATGAGTAGCATTATACATATCCGCAAGGAGATGTGCTTTGCATTATGAGAGATGCTAAGGCAGGTGATGAGAACTTATACCACCTTTACCACAAGTTGCCCCAGTCCAGAAAGTACTTCAGGCGCAAACTTTGTTTGCTAACACTTGGATAAAGGATTAAATCCAATATATAATATGAATGCCAAATGTCCATTGAAATGGAAATAATATTTGGATACTATTACGATAACATGGATACGAAGCATAAGTATTTGATATACAGTATTTCATCCATATAACCGTTTTAGTGTTATTAAAAGCATCAATTATTTAAATTGTATTTTAAAAAGTATATATTTAAATTTTTTTTTTCATTTTTTTTCTTTAAATATATAAGAAACCTTGAAATAATAATAATTACGTAACTATTATGGCTGTTTAATGTATTTTAATATTCAATTAATTTATGTAAATTAACGTGATCTAATATAAACATTGTAAAATTTATAAATGCAAAAAAAAAGCATAACGAAAATAAGGCCTACAGGTGCAAAAATAATTCAAAATTGCTCTCGATATATTAGTAATAGAATAATACTCTTCTCAGAACTAATTCTATATAAATTCAAATGAATTTGGAAAACACAGAACCAAACTGGAGACTGCTTTCTGTGATATTTAGTTTTGTATTTTATGTTTGTCAGATTTCCAATATTTGCTCCCTATTTTGTAAAAGTTATACTTTAAACCGATAGAAATAGGATTTTCTTGTTTTTTACTGCGTTTACTTATCTCTTAACTGGATATTTATTTATTTATTCCACTGTGAAAAGCTTAACTTTTCTTTGCAGCCTGCGGAAGAGGATAGTGGACCACGAAAATTCTTTCAGTCTGCGACTTAAGTGTTAAATCGATGCCTGTCTACTGGAACAACGAAGCACGACGCCTTTTTATTCAAAAGATTTCTTAAACTCAGTTGTTTGATAAAGTACAAATATACTTCTACAGACTTGACTTCAACTCTTTTCTTTCAACAGATATTCCTTCTTCTTTGGCTGTTTTCATTTCCGCTTACCTTACCGACTATTTACTTTCCTTCTTTCCTTCTCACTATATTCTTAGCTTTGCTCTTTTTATCAGTGTGAATGCTTCATTTATAACTAAATTTTTTACGTATTCTTTCAGTTTAGAGAGAGAGAGAGAAAGAAGAATGACGACTTTTCCCCGACACTACCGTTTTACGAATTAGTATGATTAATACTAATTAATACTTGCGCCCTTCGATTGGAATAGGCCTAAGTTCGATTCTCGTCGTGACGGGAGGAATCTTTATGTGGACTTTTACAATCGAAGGTGAGTTAGCCGATCTCATACGGAGGTAGCAGGGTTTTTTTCTCCCGGAAACTCGGTTTTTTCATCCCGCATACTGACAAATCGGCCATGCAGAACATACGCAATTTACAGACAAAAAATACTATTTGTGTTGGTGGTGGGCGGTAGATGGCGTTGATGGAGATGATTATTAGTAGAGGTTTGGTGTAGTGGTATGATCAATGTAGGACACCTACGAGACTGTAGGTGTCCTCCCGTGATGAGTCTTCGGACTCCTTGGAGGAGTCACGAATAATAATAATAATAATGCTTTTTGCTACAGTGATGCTGCAACACCATATTTCCTGCCAATAAAAGGCATCTTGTTATTTGAGTTCAGGTCAAACATACCCTGATTGCGGCACCACAGTGACTGTGAAAAACTGTTTGATGACTATCGGTAAACAAACTTCTAAAGCTTCTGTAAATCTTTCTCTCTTACTACATGTAATAAGTGTTGTGTATAAAGATGGTAAAACTGCTTCGAACACTGAACTACAAAATTGGAACGCCAGCTTTTTCATGAAAATCAATATATCACGTTTTTTCTTTCTCTCTTTCTCTCTCTCTCTCTCTCTCTCTTTTTTTTTATTCGAAGTCTTTTATCCTTCATCTTGCAATGTAATTTAACATCAATAGTTTAAAAATGGATATTTAATATACACATATTACATAAGTATTAAATACTTATATTACAACTAATTTTGTTATAATCATATTTATTATAATACGTAAATACATTTCGTTTGTTTTGCATATTTAATTTGTAATAAATATAATTATGACTAATTCTTTCGTACTATTAGTATTTACATTATATATAAAAAATGAGTCTTCATGAAATTCCTGACATGTGCCCTCAAGGGATGTTAGGTTATAATGATAGTACTGCATGAAAAACTTACATCATTACTAACTTCCAATCAACAATTTTCCTCCAAATCAATCTGTTATCTATCAAAACTCCAACATTATCAGATCTTATATTTCTGTCTTCTATGGCACTTTTTACTGTATCATTCGCCTATATCTTGGACTTCCTTTGGGTCAATTTCCTGCCAACCTAGCAGAGAACACTTGTTTTGCTAATCTTTCCTCTCCAATTCCTGCCAATTAAGTGACGATACCACCTGAGATTAGCTCTGTTAACACATTCCTGGATGCTAACAATGTTAAATTCTTTCCTAATTTTCTAATCCTCGTTTTTAATATGATATTACCATCGATGTCATCTGTTCACGTCTCTAATCTTTCTCAGGACTCTCATATCTGAGGTCTCTAGTCTTTGGTCAAGTGTTTCACTTCTAACCCAGCTCTCAGATCCATAAGTTAAACTTGGTTTGAACACTGTTTTGTATACAGCTAATTTAGTGCTTTGACTAATTTTTCTCTTATTCCATATAAATTTATTCAGTTGACTTCTATTGCATACTAAAAATTAAGTTCTCTTAGAATTAAGTTCAAACAATCTAGTAAAAAAATAACGACATCTAGAGAAGCTCACTCTCAGTATTGAAAATGTTTAGGTGCTTTCAATATAATAATATTTCTTAAATGATTAGAGTCAGTAGTCAGTACTTCATAAGCGAGTTCTAAGCCTTCCAACTTTTTTTAAACTGAGAACTGCATTAGAAATCTTATATTTGTTTTGATCGATTCAGGGTAGCTTTAAATATTTCTTAAGGAATTTATTTATTTATGACAGAGATTGACATAACTTGAATTTTTCGTGGTTGCTCGTAATGTTGGTATATGTTTTTTCATTTGGTTCAATAACGTTTCATTACAAACTAAAAATATAATAATTTTTCAACTCTGATTACAAGTTTTATTATATTTCTAAATAAGTTTTTAATTATTATTATTATTATTACTATTATTTATCTTTTTTAAATCTTTTATCTGTTTGTTTTTATCTATTTTTTTTATCTTTTTTCCCTCTTGTTTCACATATTTTTATTTATTTTGCGAGGAATTAACAAAGTCTCAAAATAAACACATAAGACAACCACGAGATTTTGGTAGCTCTATCATAAAGATATAGCATATGATAATTTATCATGGAATCTACACTTGCGTACTTAATTGGCAGACCTTAAAGGATGAAGGCAATTGTAATTTTCCGACTATATCTCGTGTTCTGTGTTTGTCTCGTAGGTCTTAAACATTAGTGGGAAGAATTATTGGTTACACTTTCATATTTTTCAAATCAGAAATCATTTCTAGTTTTATTCTTCAAAATCAAACTAATATGTATCGTATGTTATAATTAATTTTCTTTTAACTTTCTTTGCTCTGTCATTTAATTTCATTTTAAAGAAAATTATTCTTTGCCAATTAAAAAAGTCAAAAGAATTTATTAATCAAAGATGTATTAAGATAACTTTATTGGAAATTTAGTGGTACCGTGCATTTTATAAAAGAGGCCACACTTTTGACGGCACGAAATATCTGAAAGCTATGTTTGTAATCAGAGCATCAGAACATTTCAACTAGAGTATGCCAAACCTTTTACTGGATAGCGGAAAATTTTCTAGAGAACATAATCTGAACTAAAGCAATAAAAATAAATTTCTTTCAATAAGCACATTGAAAGAAATTTTCGTCTCCAATTTTTTTGACTGCTCTGAAGACAAATTAGTACCAAAGGTCGAAACTTCACATGTCTTATATATAATTAAAAAAACATTACGATAAAGGAACAAGAACAAATATATATTTTTAAATAACATGGTGAATTTAGATCTTTTCACCAAAACTAATTTCTTTATTGACTCAAGAAAATGAATTATAGTGGTATGATGTGGTACGGTAAACATAGTGCAGTTTCAAAGCTCATTACATGGTGGCAATTGGTGTTATTTTCATTAAAGTGAAAGAGCATGCCATGCAGTTTTTTCCCCTATATCTTTTCAGATGCAAATCAATTTAAGAAGGAAAAGATCAATGGATTAAATGAATTATTCATCTGCGCACAAGTAATCGACAATATATCAAGTAACGTAGCTCGAACTATTTGTTACTCGAAGACAACAATTGATATTGATTGAAATTGCGCGTGATAGAACGTAAACCTGTAGGTGTTTATTGGCAAAATAAACGATAGCACATCTGTGCTGCTGCATCTCTTGTGTTGAACAGAATACTGGATAAAAAGATTTCCCTTCTGTTTACGAAGAATATTCTTTGCTTTTACAGTACAGTGACAGAACTATTGAAATATACAAAAAAGGCATCGAAACTTAAAGTGAATTGAAATATATTATAGTTCGCCCACCGTTTCCAGGTCCCTGCTTCGCGTCTTTCCAAGAATAGTCGATTCATGCTGAAGGGGAGAAAAAAATGAAGGACGTCCGAATTGGTCGCCAACACGCGAAATCACGTGCTTTATAGGTAAAATTTTCCAACTGTTATACAAGCAACATAGTTAACTACAATAATCATAAAAGAGAAGTTAATTTTCCGACCGGTAATAATAAACAACTCATCCCACTATACAGACTGATTACCCTATTATCGGAATGGATTCTTCTTTTTCTGAGATGCGCAGAAGTGTCGAGGGACCTCAAATCGGTGGGCGAACTATACTACGTTCATTTGTAAAGCATGAAATATAGTTCACTGCATTGCACGTGTATTCTAAGCAGGTGTGACATACTTTCTGCTCATTGATATGTTTTACATAAAAAATCAAATGAAATAAATAAAAACATTCTACGATATCTCAAGCCACAAAATATCTTTTAGCGATTCAGCCGGTTAAGACGACCTTTACGAGCGATTCTAACAAATCTGTCTTCCAAGTGTTGTTCTGAAGTAAGAGTTGGACTCTCAACTTGTAGCATTTTCAATAAAACTTCAGACTAAGTTCTTACATTTGTAATTTCTAGCCTAACATTATTATATTAATATTCATATAACCTTTCCGTATAGACACTACCGAAGATAGTAGTATATTATCCAGGATGGCAGCATGATGGTCATTGTTACGTTAAAACAACATTAGACTGCCATAAAGTGGGCTTGCATTGAAACTATGCTATCCAATGAAGAGTTAACTAGGTAATCGCTACATCCACGTCTTTTTCATATAAAAATGGCATACGCAGAATTCGATGCTCCAGGTAACAGCTTCTCCCTTCTCCTCTGGAATTTAACGTCATCCTCAAGAGGTACATTATACACCTGAATAATAATTAATATATTTTATGAGCACGTGTTTGTTCGATATTTGAGATCTAAGGTTTGAAGAGTGATGTGTTGGATTTCATGGTAAAACGTGTGGTTTCATGTATTCGCTCTTTTGATTTTTTTTACAAATAAAGCAGCCATTGATTGGTTCTCGGTTTGCATTAGTATATTCACGTGCCATTCATTTGGATACTCGAATGTTTAGGAGATTGGGAACTTGAGAACCGTAGAAATCTGTCCGATACCTGTAAGTGGCACACACTGTCCACCTTTAAATTCTTTAAACTCAGTGATTTTTCGAATGCAAAAGAAAGTTAAGTTTTATTGAAAACATAAATCTTTATTTATATCTTTATTTATATTGATAGATACAGATGGATGTGACCTTACAGCACACAAATTCTAAAAATATAGCATATAAACGTTTCATATCTTAATCACACAACTATAATTATTACAATTAGCCTTCTCAAAACATTCTTATCTATAAGCGCTATGCTTACCGATGGATATATTAAACTGATAAATAAATAACTAAATAAATGGAGAACAAAACTGAGTTTCTATGATAAACAGTGAAATGTTATTCCACATAAGTCATAATAATATTTTTATTGCATACTGATACATGTCGCAGCCAGTTGAAAACTTGCTTAAAATATTTCGAACTCTTGTAAAAAAAAGAGCTTGAATTTACAAATAAAAATAAAATCTCTACTTCCGCTACGGAAAAATATTGATGTGTTGACATTTTGACTCGCATATGAATTTTGAAAGGAAAGATTCGTTGAAACACACACACAGATAGAGAAAGGTAAAAATACAGCACTAAAAAACAAAATTCTTCCATTCTGTAGTACTAGAAAATAAAATAGGAGGATAGTAGAAAGAAGCAACAGCACGAAAGAGGTCAATAATGAAGTGCGTATGTGAATTTATAATGCACCCAATACATTTCGAACTGGTAATCCCTACCACTTCCATTGCATTTTACTTATATATCAATGTGAATGCGCTATAAAATATTCATAAAGTTTTTAATGGATATTTTAAAAAAAGTAAAAATAAAGAGCCTTTTGATTTCCCCATAGATGCTCAATGCGATGAAACATATACAGACTGTTTGCGTTGCTTCTGCCTAACCATCTATACCAGGCCTAACATTGCTTGGTATGAAATGTAAAGATGCCTTTATTTCGCTTAAAATTATGATTTTTTAAACATTAAGTTAAATAAAGTTAAAAACTCATATGCTTAGTTATAAGGTAGGTTTTGTTTTTGTATATATTCATTTGTTCATATGCCTATGTATTTATTCTTCCCAAGCTCGTGGCTGAATTACGGAGCGAGTTAGACATATAGCTAAACTTATTTCTACATGCGTCAAACGTACGTACTTCATACTTTTGGATTTTGGATTTGACAACGAGTGAGGTCACTGTATGAATAGAATTCATACAGTGACCTCACTCGTTGTCAAATCCAATTGAATCAAAAGCCGTTTGCGACTTATATACTACACGGTAGACAGTTAACCATTTCATTTGTAACATATGTCTTTCTTTTATTTCGACGTTTTGCCGAAATATGACAAAATTAGCTGATTATAAATGCCAAATCTTGTTAAATTTCATTCCTGTTTGATGGAATTATTCATTGCATCATTTTGAATGCGTTTGTCAAATTTTGCAACTAAAAGTGATCTATTTTAAATAAAATTTGAGATAGCTTGACAAATTTGGATAACTATCCACAATGTGCTATAACAATAAATTCCATTCCAGCGAAGGCAAGAAAAAAACTTAGTTTGAATCAACAAACCAAACAGAAAGCGAACAAAACACGAATGATAGAAGCTTACCCATTATGCAAATGCACCGAAAACAACCAGTGCTTTTAGTATTTATTAGGAAGAAATCATTTCACAGTATATAAAGAAATTATTTATATAATTGCATGCAAATTTTATTTGCATATAAAATATAATCCTTATTAATACTTAGCCTTTGATTTGTGTGGGTGTGTGTGTGTTTGTAATTGCGCCTAGAAATAGTTCTTGATAACGAAAACCGCTGAGTAGTTTTAGCAGGAAATTTCTTTATCTAGTAGAAAATTTACTGTCTTCTATTTGAGGTTTTTTGTGAAGCTCGTCGTAATTCACCTGAGTATCATTAGTGCTAGCATCAGTATCATATCACTTAGAAAGATCTGAATTCGAATTCTCTCTGGGATGCACGAACTATTTTTAGGGGATTTTCAAGAGAAGGTAAGGCGGCTAAACTCACACTACTGTTACAACTGATACTAACAACAATAACAATAATAATAATTGCTCCGGTACATTGAAAACAAATAAAAAATCACTAGAATCATTGAATTATTTTTCTTATTATTCTCCTCCTCCGCAAACACGTCTATTGTCATCATTCAACCAGTTCTTACCAAACTAATATAGCTGTTTCTAACATCTAAGTCCTCTGCAAAGTGATCCCTGCATCATACCTACAAAAATACATCACACCTACACTTACAAAAACTTTGCAGCACATGATGCAGGAATCCCGTCCCTCCGACACTTCGTTAGGTCGTATTGATCAATCTCTGTCTACCAAATTTGGAATGATAATCTATAAAATGAAATTCAATCCAATAATATAAAATGAAAGGAGGAGGAGGGGGGAACTGAAGGGATTGCTTTCACCTGAGACACTTGTTCAGATGACATCGTTTGACTGTTTTAAAATAACTTGGAATATAGGTGTTGCCTAAGGTGAGTAAAGTCTCCAATTTCCGCATTCCATTGGACCATATAGTGAGCAGAATTATATTGCAGGGAGATGAAATCAATGATATAAAAAGTGTGCTTATTAAAAAAAATCTCATATATGTAAAAATGGAGCCAGGTATCAGGAGAGAAAGGAGGTTGAAGGCGATCTGGAAATGGCTACTTGATTGACACTGTTGCTCTAATTGTTGGGAACCAAAAAATCCCATTTCAAATTCATCAGTATCATGTCTGCAGCAGCAGCAACGACTACAACAACAACTGTGTTATGTTTTCCCCTCAAGCTAGTGATTGGCGAGGTAGCAATGCTACTTTACTAGGGAAATATTATAGAATAAGGTATTTTCCCGTTACATCCTTGTCCAGTAGTATGCTATGTCTGTAGATATGTGTGCCTGTTTTGAGGGACGAAAAACCCTCCATTTCCTTATGAGACGAACTTTATCTCACCTTCGATCGAAAACAACTTTAAAAAGGTTCCTCTCGCGTCATAAGTTAGATTCGAACAGGTCTTTCCAATCAAAGGGCTCCGTCTAAACCATTTGAGCTACGGAGACATTAAAATAAACTACAATTACAAAGGCCTGCAAAATTCGAGTCATGAAAAGGTGTCTGGAAACTATTATTGTTTCTGATTTATTTTTGACCGCTGATTTTAATCATCTCTTCCATTTTTCTCTATCACGTAAGAATTTTTCACAAAATGGATCTCAATATTACAGTAAAATAGTTTTAAAACGCATTATATTAAGTAAAATAACAGCATTTAAAATTTTCCGTAAATAGTTTTGGGATGAAAGTATTGGAAAACATTTTTTTAATTAAAGTAACTAAAGATTAATCTTTAGTATATACTTTATATTTCGTTGTGGTATCTTTTTCGTTTTCCTTCAAAGCTTACTTCTGACCTTTTTCTGTGAAATTCTTTTCCGGGTCATCTCTTTGCAACATCCAGCAATAGTCCGATATCATGGTGACATTCCACCTGCCCTGATACCTTTTTTCCATCATCTTGATGTCTTGATGGAATTTCTCTCCTTGGTTTTTGCTGACAGTTCCCAGATTCTCAGGAAAGTAGCCTAAATGAGAGTTGAAAAAGTGCACTTTTAAGCTCATGGAGTGTCCCCCCAAATCCTTGAATTTCTGTAGCATGTCTTCCACAATCATTTATAGTTGGGACATTGTGATTTCCTAAACATTTGGTCACCACCTCTTTCAAAGCTTTCCACGCTTCTTTTTGTCATCTTTTCTTCAAACAGTTTATCCTTTATAAGTTTCCTGATGTCCAGACTGATAAAAATACCTTCTTTCAATTTTGCTGTAGATAATTGCGGAAATTTTGCACAGATGTATTTAAAACACTCTCCTTCTTTCGACAAAAGCCTTGACAAATTGCTTAATCAATCCCAGGTTTATGTGAAGCGGGGGTAAAAGGATTTTTTCCCGAGCAACCAATGTTTCGTGCAACCAAAGTTTCACATTTTTACTTCCAGGTTCTAATGTGACTCTTTCTGGCCATTCCTTCTGATACAATGTTGCTCTCGATCTCGGCTGTCCCACTCACGCAAAAAAAGCGGGTATTTGGTGCATCTCCTCTTCTCATCTCCTTAGGTGAATTTTTGCAACTTCTTGAAGCCATTACAAACACCACTTAAAACACAGTTATACGAATTTTAACGAATGGCATCAACACTATTACATGACAGATGGAAGAATGGAATGATTTCCTTTCATCCTAACGGATGGTAGGGGCAGCTATGCTACTATACTAGGGAAGTGACTGAGCAAGGTGGTTTCCTGTTGCCTTCCTTGCATTGCTATGTCCTATTCACGGGTCCGGTTTGCCTGTTTGCGGGATGAAAAACTCCAATATAAACTGGGGAAAAACCTACTGTTCACGACCAAGACCGGTTAAATTGGCTATGGATGAGGAAGATCCTTAAGCTCCTCACGTCTCCGACAAGAATCGAACCTAGGACACTCCTCCCCCCAGTCATATGGTTGCGAAGCGCACAACCACTAGGCTAACCGCGTGGACTATTACACGCCACTACGTAAAAACATTAAACAAACCCCGCAAACACATTAAATTAAATCTTCACACTTAGAAAATATGCCACCTACAGACACTTACAAGAAAATATAAGTGTCTGTGAGTGTCTGTGTAGCCACCTGCACTTTTATCTGCATTCCTTCCTCCCTCTCCTATCTTAAGGATGAGAAGTTTCGTGGAAATTTCTTTATTTACCATAAAAAGAGACTTCATAAATGCATTTATACAACGAATTAATTGTAAATGAAGGAGAATGAAAATAAATATCAATGCGCTGAATTTAAATCCAAATACTACTAATATAATAAAAACGATAAAATTGGAAATTGGGTAAAATTGGTGGGTGATGGTATTTTTTGACTATTTTTTCTGAACTCAGCGCCTAAAAATCTACAAGAATCAATTATTAGTTCTGAGACAAGCATTCCATAGCAGGCCTGTGTTATTAAAACTAATAATAATAAAGGAATTTCCCCCCATTTTTTACATGAAAATATTTCCGAGATAAAATACAGAAATGTAGAAATATGAGGCAATAGGTTTGCGAGAAACATGAAATGTCCAGACCATCCAAACATGAGTTATCTAAATATGATTTAAAGTTTTGATTTTAATGAAAAGTTTAACTGTATCAATACGATTTGATAATGCGAATACCAAATATACCAAACTCAGAGCAAAATTCATTCGACCATCATCCAATCGAATCAGGATATGCTATAAATGTCTTCATGCATGCTCATTTTACATGAGACAGTTTCGCTCTGTACAGCTGCTAGAAAATACTTGCAATATTCAGTGGAAATATTAATCGATATCGTTTTAAAATTTTCTCCGTTGGTATCATAATTCTAGTCGTGAAACATTCAACTGAAATGGAATATCCCAAACGAAAGAACGAAATAAATTCTTAAGGCATCAAACCTAACGTAATTTCAATAATACTGTATGATAGGAATAAGAAATATGAAAGCATATTAATCCTTCATGCAGAATTTTCTTTCAGTGTCTAGTTAGGTTGCAAACGAAACCGAAAGACATCTCTTTATTAATTCTTCCCCCCCCCACCCCATATATAGTTAATAAATTAAACAAAAAAATCCATCATTGATCGATACCTTCTCGATTTTTATTTTTATTTTTTATTTTATTTTTTATTTTTTAATTCTCCTCTCAGTCATGTTATTCCACTATTTCGGCAGTAACGATGAAAAGAAATCGATCTAAAACTGAATTGATGGATCAGGCCATAATAGATGAAAGCATCAGAACCATTAGGAAAGGGCCCGCAATTTTTAGAACCTACTTATGAATTGTAAATGAATCGAAAATCTAATTAAGACTAATTCAAATATTAATAATAACATTTCAAAAAAATTTTTTTTTATCAAGTTCCAGTTTAAGTACTGGACTTCTTTTTGCGTACTAGACCAATCCGGACTTTTTTGTTATTTTCATATTGTTATTGGAGATAACGGCGGAAACATCTAAGGCTATAGAGATCGTGCATTATGTGTGTTAAGTGCATGGGGAGATCTTAGGGGGTGACCTAATTTCCGCAGAGGGAACTTCCATTTCTGTATGAGACCTGCTACCTCACATTCAGTTGAAAAGCCGAAATCAAAGTTTTTTACATCATAGAAGGGATTTGAACCCAGGTATTTCCTTCCCAAGGATATCGTCTATACTGACTACGGTACAAAGGCTCAATAGGGTGTTTATTAATGAACAATTCTTCAAATAATGAATATTCAAATCAAATGAATGGTTTCTTTTTTATAATTGAATCCTTCTTTAGAAACGCGAGTAAAGAAATGATCAGAGGAGACAATCAATAAAAAGGGTGTATTTTGCAATAATATTATTGTAAAGTGACACTATTCATTATTACAACTTACCAAATTTGGCAATTTGGTATTCATTTGCTGATAATGTTGAGCAGTCAAGAATTACAACGAAACGTAGATTCTCTGTTTTAAGTGAGTTAGTGAGTGAGTGGATATTATAATATGAGTATTAGCACATCAGACTCAATTTGAATTACATAAGGAGGCCAATTTTCATCCGACGTCATATGGCTACATTTTAATTGCAGTATGAGTTAATTTCTATGTGATAATCGGATTTTGATCCTCGCTTACCAAGTGTATACAGAGTAATCAAAATTACAGTATAGTTCGCCCTCCATTTCTAGATCCCTTCTTGGCTTTGTGCCAAGAATAGTCGATTCATGCTGAAGGGGAGAAAGAAATGAAGGATGTACGAATTGGTCGCCAACATGCGAAATCACGTGCTTTCTTGTCTGTCGCTGTACTAGTACTAGCTTAATTTTTTTTGTTCTCTTTTGGCATTATTTTTTTATTATTAATTTGTATGATGGATCCAGTACAGTCAACAAGTTCTGTTGTTTCACGTTTCAGTAGCTCTTGCAAAAGAATATTGAATAATGTGCTGACATTCTGCGAAAAAGAATCGTCAGAAGGCCGTCTTCTTGTTCCCTTTTCTCAAGTCAATAAACGTGCAAGTGCAATTGCGGGCGTATCGGGGTCGACTGTTAAAAGAATTCGTAGGGAATCAAAAGGTGAAGGTAAGCCAAAATTTAAATCTCCTAAAAAAAAAAGCGCCAGAGAAAGAAAACCATCGAAACCGTAGCTTTGAATGATTTTGATGTAGACGTTATAAGAAGAGCTATTCACGAATTTTACGTATTCGAGAAAAGAGTGCCAACTATTCTGAACTTGATTCCTGTGCTTAAAGAAAAAATTAATTTTCCTTGGAAAAGAGAAACTTTGAGGAAAATACTTCATGAAATCGGATATTGTTTTAAAAAGTCCCAGAATAAAAGGAAACTTATCATGGAGCGAAGTGACATTGTTTTATGTAGAACGCAGTATTTGCACGTATTAACACTCTACGTACATTTTTCCAACTATTATACAAGCAAAGTAGTTACACTTTAAAAATAACAATGTTCGTAAAAGAAAAGCTAAATTTTCCGACCTGTAATAATAAACAAACTCAGTTTGTTTATTATTACATCCCAGAAGACAGACTGATTATCCTATTATCGGAATGGATTCTCCTTTTTCTGACATGCGCAGTAGTTTCGAGGGACCTCAAATCGGTGGGCGAACTATATACCTGTTTAGGTCCTTGGGAAGCGCCATGCAGTGAGCCAAATGCTGCAAAACTTTGCAGGAATACAACGAACGTCATGCGGAAGCGATATCTGAGAAAAAAAAGTGGTCCTAAAATTCACCACCAGGAGCGTTATAAACACTAAGTGCATGGAAGTTGCATATCACACAAGTCGGCAGTTGCTGTAACAAATGATAATATTGGATTTTTTCCCTTCATTCTGGTTGTTCATACCGTCCACACTGCCACTAACCTTGCCACAATGTGCTTTTCTTGTGAAGATGTGCTACCTAAACAATTGCAATGCTGTTCCTGCACTTCGCGAATTTCGTCACCTGAACAAATGTTGACGAGGTACATTATCTCCATGTGCTCTGCGACGAATGATTACTCGTTTCGAAGAGACGGGATCGTTGGGAGTTAGATCTGACAGAGGTCGCAAACCAATCAGTTCCCAGCAAGTGAATGAAGTTGCTACTGCCGTTGTGGAGCAGGCCAAGAATAACAGCGTTGGTTCCTTCAGTGATCGTGCTGTATCAGTGAACGTGCACATCCATCTGTAGCAGATGGATGTGCCTTACACAACTGTCTGGAAAATTCTATGGAAGATTCTGCATTTCTACCCACTCAAGCTAACCCTGACACAGCAGTTGCGCCCGCAGTACTTTAAAAGTCAACTGACATTACTTCAACATTCCTTGCTCGAGTGGAGCTGGACGCTGCTTGGCCGTGATGATTTTGTGTTGAGAAGAGGCCCACTTTCACTGAACGGAACTGTGAATACTCACATTCGCCTGGTATCGGCTGCGCCAAACACCCTCATGCAATCCAATAAATGCTTTTGCATTCATCCAAAGTTACTGTCTGTCTGGTGCGGATGTACAGCTTCGTTTATCATTGGACATTCGCCAGTCGGGTCCTGTGACCTGCTCAGTTACTGCAGAGAGATATCGCGATTTGATAAACATTTTGTTGGGCCACAGCTACAGAAGCGCTGTGTATGGATTCAGTCATTTTCATGCAGAATGGGGACCCTCCATACATTGGTCGATCAGTACAGAAAGTTCTCCGAGAACCTTTCATGGAAGTTAGGGTGATCAACCGTGGGCTTCCCATTGCATGACCGTCTCGTTCACCCGATCTGACCCCCCCCCGTGACTTCTGGCTCTGGAGATTTTCCAAAGACAGGATTTATCAGTGTAATGTTATTTAAGATCATTATATGAATTTTTGAATTAATATCTTTAATTATGTTTTAAAAATGTTTACTCTTCTAATACTTGGCGATATAACATCACGGCTCGTTCTATATATGAATGATCAATTGTTCATATTCCACTTTGTTTTTTTAAAAACTATTCCTATGTAGCCACTGAAGATGGTCTGTAATATTCAGACCGAAATATTTGGCAAATTAAATATTCTTGTGCTAACGTATATATATTTCTAAGGGTTTATCAGGATCATCCTGATAACTTGCTAGCGCTGAAAGACTGCATAACGAAGCACGTACCCAACATCAGTCCCGACCAGCTGCGTTAACACGTTCATTGCCAAGCTGAAAATTGGAATTTCGTGTGGTGGCCAAATTTTTTTTATTTTTTTATTTAGTTAGCGACGTCTACGCGATAACGCGTGATCGGCAATGAACGTGTTAAGCTGTTGAATCCACTGTACAAAGGATGCAATTTGTGGCAGCACATTGAAAAGTACAGCTGGTGAACGCATAATGGAAGTGAATAAAATGTGTTATTTATGCTTGTTTCGCTTTTTCCCCCTTATTACACACACAGAAAAATCACTACATGGCGATTAATTTTTGACCTAATTTTTTTTTTTTTTTTAATAAGATATCGCTCCCGCATGACGCACGATGCATTTCTGCAGTTTCGCTGCAATTTGGATGACTTGGTGGCGCCTCACAAGACTAGGTACTTTAATTTTGATTACCCTGCGTTACAAGTATGTCTGTTAACTGCGCGTATTCTTCTGACAGGCGTGGCCGTTTTGCTGCATATAAAATTAGATTTTCTGGAAGAAATTAAACTCTGACACCTCCATATGAGACCCGCTAATTCAAGTTAAGCTGAAAAGTTGTTTTATCCTTATAAAAGTTGTTTACCTTCTAGACTAGATGGACTCTAGTCTTTCAAACAAAGGACGTCGAGGTCTTAGCTGTTTAATTTTAAATCAACCTACTCTGAGCTCATCTGAGGGCACTACCTTATTTACTACCATCAGTGAGAAAAATGACAGCATGGCATGAAGATTGGTGTGATCTGATTTTCCCTTTCAGTCGTTTCTGACCGTAGGTGACTTCGTACACATTGCCCACAATGTATTCCTGGTGAGATTTTTACAGCGTAATTCATCATTGCTTGGTCCAACCCCCAATTTTAACCGGGCTCGGGATCGGCATATGGCTGGGACGTATTCATGACTCTAATCCATGTGTGTTCACAGGACCGGTTTGCGTGTTCTGGGGGACGAAAAACCAGAGTTTCTGGGTGAAACCCCCCCAGAAATTAGCCTTATGAGACCGGCTAACTTACCTCGAAAAAGACCAGATAAAGATTCCTCACATCACTGATGGCAATCGAACCCAGGGCTTTCCTACCAAAGGGTCGAATAGACCTTCGTCTATACTGACTGAGCTACGGTGGCTCTAAAGATTGGTAAAATTATTTAAAATAAATATGTGATTCGTCCGCGCGGTTAGTATAGTGGCTGTGCGCTTCGTAACCATATTCCTGAGGAAGGAGTGTCTTAGGTTCGATTCCCGTCGGAGACGTGAGGAGCTTAAGGATCTTCCTCAGCCAAGACCGGTTAACGTAGCCAAGTTAGCTGGTCTTGGGCGTGAACAGGAGGGTTGTTTTTTCCCCGTTTTATTCTGGAGTTTTTCATCCCACAAACAGGCAAACCGGACCCTTGAACACAGCAGGATACAGCCATAGGATATAGTACAGCAAGGAAGGCAACGGGAAACACCTTGCTCATAGTCACTTCCCTAGTATGGTAGCATAGCCGCCCCCTACCGTCCGTATGGATAAAAGGAAACTAATCATCGTCATCATATGTGATTCATCATAATAATACGATTGTTGCCCAAAATATTCATCAATTATTTTGGCTAATCTAGATATCTAACTGCTTTCATCGTTTTATAATTTTCTGCTTCACACCGGGGATGTAGTAGGGCCAGGGCGATTCCCTGGTACTTTTCAAAAACTATCAAAAATTTTAAATTCATTATAATAAATTATAAGAATTATAATAATGAGACTCATAATCCATTTCAAGCTTTCGGTCAAAAAATAGCAGCTTGCAGCTCTTGTCATTTGTTTTCCAGAAAACAAGGCAATCTCTCTGCAATATGACCATCACAATAATAATAATAATAATAATAATAATAATAATAATAATAATAATGCCGCACTTCGTGCTCTAGATTTTTGTTTCCTGGCACTATATCTTTTAGGACTACACCCCTGGCTTCGCAGAATCAGATCACGGTGTTAAATAAATAAACGACCATTCATTTACTGAGGATTTCGCATGAATTATCTTTAGCATTTTCTGATTATTTTACTTTCAACATTTTTAAGCAAAATTATTAAATTTTGTTACACAGGAAGCTATTCCGAAATATTGATTTAAATGATTCACTTTGGAAGAACGTCTTCTTTTTAAAATATAGAATAATAATAATAACAAAAGAACAAAAATAGATCTACATCCTTTCACACTCGTGACTTCTAAAGAGAATGCTCTAAACTTATGCATATGGTAACTCCAGGCGGTTGCCTGATCGACCACGAGAAGCTTCGTTCACATTCACCTGCTCAATGTTCTTTGTGAAATGTTTTTCACAGCATCTTACTGAAAACCTAAGCAGTGGTTTACTCGATGGCAAAGATAGCGGTTTGAATTCCTTTTCAATTCAGCCTAACAATTTAGTAGACGGCTGAGTAGGCGGTATCGTTTCGATAAAATAAAGAAATCCTAAGGCCAAAATAAGTATACCTTCTGTTTCTTTTTCCTTTTTTTTTTTTTTCGTAATCTATAAATTTATGAAATAAACACAGTTTTAAGCATCTAAAATAATGTCATATTTATTCAAATGTGATATATTTTCTCACTTTTTATCTCTTTATTGAGTTATCTTCTTATTCCTTCCCTCCTCGTTCTGCCTTGGGGAGGCGAGGATTTTTTTTCTACATTTACCCCTTACCGTATAGAGGATAAGGTGGTTAGCCTATGTCTCCGGTTTGTACTATGTCTCTAGATGCGTGTATTCACGGGGCCGGTTTGCCTGTTCTGGTGGACAAAAAACCCGAGATTCCGGGTGAAAAAAACCCCTACCTCCGCATGAGACCGGTTAACTCACCTTTAGTCGAAAGAGATCAGATAGTACCTCACATCACTGATGGGAATCGAACCCAGGTCTTTCTGACCAAAGGGCTTCGTCTATACTGACTGAGCTACGGAGGTCATTCAAATTAATCCATCAATTCAATTCTCGTCCGTCAGAGATGGGTTGCGTCCTGTAATTAGGGTTAAGCAATTAATGCAGTGGCTTGCCAGTCCCCATAAGGACCAGTATTCTCCGTATGAGATCGGCTAACCCATCTTATTATTTGAAAAACCGTGATAAAGGTTTTTCGCATCATAGAAGGGATTCGAACTTTAGTCTTTCCACGCCAAGGGTTCTGTTGAAACTAACTGAACTACGGAAGCGCTTTCAAATTAATATTGCCACAGAAATCAATATCTCGTTAATGCGATCGTGAAGACTCTTAGAATGGTTCAACACAATTTACCCAAACCTACAGTCAAAACGGAGAATATAACATTATTTCGTTTGGAAGTTTATTACAATATCATTGTCGCCGTCATCGGATGATGAAGAAGAAGATATAATGTTCCAAATTACAAATATACCCAATTAATTTCATTTAAGTAATCCAGAGATTTTCCAAACACTCCGATATAAGCAAATACTAACATCTGCCTCCATATATATACTAAGCAATGTTTAGACCATTCTAAACGATGTTTAGAATGGTCTAAATATTCTAAACGATTCTAAACATTCGGATAATTCAGTAAGAATAACTAGTGCATAGTTCAAATATTGGCAAAAGTTTAAGATCTAGAATTACTTTACGAGCCTACACAAGAAACAAGATTAATTACATTATTTGTAGAACGGAACTTTGGAACTAAAAGGTAGCAAGGAAGTAAACTAAAGAAGTAGAAGTAATTAAAAGATTCCTAAGGATAGGAGTTGAGTAGATTTTTTTTATATAAGTGAATCTTATAGTTGGCTGAAAGCAAAACCAGCCGTAGTAATAAAAAGAAATTATTGCCGTAATCGGATAATTAGAGAACTGGACATTCAAAGAAGAATACTGAATAAATCCAGTCAGTCTAAAATTACGACTTATTTCTGTACTACCATGAAAGGGAATTGTACGGAGTTAAACTAGTTGATGAATGATAAATAAGAATAATTAATGTACCTTATAGTTGTTATCTGGATTTTTGAAGCGCAATTAGTAATGTTTTAGTTATTTAGTGTTTCGCAAGTGTGATAAATACAATTTGAAAGTGTGCTCACAAAATATTGGAAGTACTGAAGATTATTTCTGGTAAGGACAGTCATATTAGTTTATTTCAGTGTATGCAGATTTAAGTATCAGTTCCGTTGCGCTGTTTCTAACATTAACTGTAGCTTACCATCGAGGCTGAGAGTTGAAAATATAGACATTGAAGTGATATCTACTGTGGTTAGTGCCTGTTATGAGTTAATCGTAGAGTGTAGCTGAGAGATACATGGAAACTGAATAAATAAGAAATTCTATTGTAATAATTTGAGTAAAGAAACTTTGTGATTCTGAAACTGTGAATTTGTTTGAGAAAGTTTGAAAGATTGGATTAACATGAATGACTTGACCTGATGTACTAGCTTGACTGAGTTGTCATATTTAAAAGTGGAATTCATGTATTTGTTATATAACCATATATTAAATGTTTTGTTTGTTAATTTAAATATTGTGTTTGCCTGAAATTTTTTTTACTGCACCGTTCACAAAAATTCGAGTCTAGCGGGAATCCCAGAAAGAAAATAAATACCATCGGCCTGAATGAATGAAAAGACTGCTAACTAATTTTGAATTGATCCTACTAATTCATATAGACTTATCTAAGGATAGAGTGGCGCAGTATAACAGAAATTTCTCTACCCTTAGATCAGTGATTAATTTGCAAATTAGTTTTCCTTTATTTTATGAAAGTGACTTATAGCAAGATGGCGGATTCGAACGTCAAAAGAGAAAGAGAACACGTCACGACAAAATGGCACCGGCACCTATTGAGGCAAGCTAGCCTCAATAGGTGCCGGTCCCAAGCCCGGATAAATGTGAGGGTTGATGTCAGGAAGGGCATCCGGTCGGAAAACTTCAGTGCCAACTCAAACTATGATTATGAGTCGAAGAAAAAATGATATAAGGGCTAGGGCGTACCCCTTAAGCGACGCGCAGCCACATCGCCCTACAGCTGTGAGAAGTGGACGAGGGCTACCGCATCAAGGGCGGGTGCGGTTAAAGAAGCGAGCCCAGCAGGTGGAGAGGATTTTGCGAGTGGGAACATTGAATGTTGGAAGCATGACTGGAAGGGGAAGAGAGGTGGCAGACATGATGAGGAAGAGGAAGTTGGACATTTTATGTGTGCAGGAGACAAGGTGGAAAGGCAAAGGAACTGGGAGATGGATATAAATTGTTCTACTCTGGAGCGAATAACGAGGGAAGAAATGGTGTAGGAATTGTGGTGTGTGACAGAATGAGGGGTGAAGTACTGGACGTGGGTAGAAGGAATGACAGGATCATGTGAATGAAATTGGGTCTTGGAGAAGAGCGGGTGGTCGTATTATGTGTATATGCCCCGCAAGTTGGTTGTACAGCAGAGGAAAAAGATGAGTTCTGGAACGTGTTAGATGAAGAAATGAGGGAATTGGAAGAAAATAAGATGGTGATTGTCGGAGGAGACTTGAACGGGCACATAGGAAGACAGAATAGAGACTGTGAAAGGGTGCATGGTGGCCACGGAGTGGGAATGATGAACCAGGAAGGAGAGAGGGTTGTGGACTTTGCAGTAGCGTTTGATCTGGCAATTGTGAACTCGTTTTTCTTCAAGAGGGAAGAACATTTGATAACATTTAGAAGTGGTAACAACAGCTCACAAATTGACTACATTTTGACTAGAAGAAAACATCTTAAGGTTGTGACAAATTGTAAAGTAATTCCAACAGATCAAGTAGCACAACAACACCGACTGCTGTGCGCATACTTTAAAATAAGATCGAAGATAAGAACTTCTGGTTGCCATGGGATGAAGACAATTAAGTAGTTTCGCTTAAAAGAGGAGAGTGTGAGGAATCGTTTTAGGGAGAGAGTGTTAGAGAGGATTTCGGATGGACTGGAAAGTGTACAAGATTGGTGGAAACATAATTCAAAAGTAATCCTGAGCTGTGCAATCGAGGTGCTTGGTGAGACATCTGGAAAGATTAGAGAGCAGAAGGAGGGTTGGTGGTGGAATAATGATGTACAAGTGGCAGTGACAGCTAAGAGGAAGGCAAAGCAGAAGTGGGATGAGTCAAGAGTGGAAGAGGACAGAGAGGTGTACAAAGAGAGAAAGCAAGAAGCCAAGAGAGTTGTGGCACAGGCGAAGGCCATGGCATATCAAGATCTGTATGATCAATTAGAAACAAAGGAAGGACAGAGAAAAATTTACCAACTAGCGAAATGTAGAAATAAAGCAGCTAAGGACATCTTACATGTGAGGCAGATCAAAGATGCTGAAGGAAGAGTATTATGGAGGGATGTGGACATAAGAAACAGATGGAAAATATACTTGGAGGGACTTTTGAATGAGGAAAATGCAAGGACTCACAGAGAAGATGGGCAGCCTTCTGAGGGGATGGTGCAGAACATCAGTAGAATGGACGTGACGGAGGCCATGAAGAGGATGAAGAATGGAAAAGCAGTGGGCCCCCGACAGAATTCCAGTGGAGGCATGGAAGGCACTGGGGGAAGAGGGAATTGACCTGCGGTGGGACCTGTTCATGAAAGTTTGCCAACAGGAAAATATACCCGAGGAATGGAGGGAGAGTACTCTTGTTCCCATCTACAAGGGTAAAGGGGATGCACAAGACTGTAAAAATTACAGAGGAATAAAGTTGATGTCCCACACAATGAAGATCCTAGAAAGGGTTCTTGATGGTAGATTGAGGGAGGAGGTGGAGATTGCAAAGGAACAATTTGGCTTCATGCCTGGTAGATCAACAACAGATGCTATCTTTGGGTTACGACAGATGATGGAAAAATATCGAGAGAAACAAAGGGAGCTACATCTGGTATTTATTGATCTGGAGAAAGCATACGATAGAGTGCCAAGGCAAGAAGTCTGGAGGTGTCTGAGGGAGAAGAAGGTGCCGGAGAAATATGTCAGGTTGGTGCGGGAAATGTACAGAAATGTGAAGACAAGTGTTCGGACCTGTTTGGGACAGACAGAAAGTTTTCAAGTAACAGTTGGCTTACATCAAGGGTCAGCATTAAGTCCGTTTCTGTTTAATATTGTGATGGAGGTGAGAGAAGATGCACCTTGGACAATGTTATATGCAGATCACATCTTGCTGTGTGTAGATTCAAGAGAAGAAGCGGAAACTAAACTGGAAAGATGGAGAAAAGTACTGGAAGAGAGAGGTATGAGACTGAGCAGAAGTAAGACAGAGTATATGTGTTGCGCAGTGGGCGGTGGCCAGGAGACAGATCTGGAGCTGGAAGGAAATGTCATCAGGAAGGTGAGAGACTTTAGATACTTAAGTTCAACAGTGGAAGAAGATGGAGGAGCTGAGAAGGAAGTGGGATGCAGGATACAAGCGGGTTGGAGGAACTGGAGGGAGATGGCTGGAGTGTTATGCGATAAGAGGGTGCCGATCAATCTGAAAGGCAAAATTTATAGGACAGTAGTGAGGCCAGCTATGACATATGCTATAGAAACTGTGGCCCTGAGGAAAAATAACATCATCAGGATGGAAGTAGCAGAGATGAGAATGCTTAGGTGGATGTGCGGTGTGACCAGAAAGGATCATCTGAGAAATGACTATGTCAGGGGAACAGTCAAAGTTACGAACTTAGGAGCGAAAATACAGGAGGCAAGGTTGAGATGGTTTGGTCATGTGATGAGGAGGACGGACGAATATGTGGGAAGAAGGGTCATGCAGATGGATGTGCAAGGAAGGCGGAAGCGTGGGCGCCCAAAGAAGAGATGGAGGGAGCTGGTAGAAGAGGACTTGAAGATGAAGAACTTGGATGTGGTGACAGCCCAAGACAGGAAGGTGTGGAGGAGACTCATAACAAACAGTGACCCCACTTAAGTGGGAGAAGCTGTAGAAGAAGAAGAAGAAGAAGAAGAAGAAGAAGAACAGTTTTACATTCCGATTAAACTGCATATAGTTGTAAGTCTCATTTAAACAAATAACACTTTCTGTTTTTCTCTCTGTCTCTATCACTCTCTGTTTCTGTGTATACATGCTTCTCTCTCTCTCTCTCTCTCTCTCTCTCTCTCTCATTACAGTATGTCTAGTTACAACGAACTTCACTTGCGGGCACACCATTTCTTTAGTTTATAAACGACGTGGGCCTTTTGGCTCAATTGACTGATAAAGTCGTTTAGCCAATATCGATTGTTTGTCCAGTTACAGACAGCGGTTTATAATCCGTTGAGAGCTTTCCGCGGATTACGTAAGAGGAACAGGGGGAGGTGTAAGTGTGCCAAGCATCTCCGATCAGAGACGTTCCGAGGATATTAAACAAGTACATCCTACCTCCGATCATTAACCGTCCTTAGCGAAAGCAAGTCGAACAAATGGCGTTTTTCTCGTGTTGTTGCCGTTCCTAATTATCGATGATGTCTCTCTCGAGGTTGTAAACACGTGCTGCCAAACTGAAGAACTGCGGCAAACTAGTGATCCATCGCCTAGTTGTCTGATGTTTGCAGTTTTATGTATCCACTTTTCTTGCAGAAAGTAAATGTTACTCAATATCAATTGAGTGACATCTGATGAAATGAAATAAACATGAATAATTTATTACTTCACAAATGCGTAAGAAATTTGTTCAAATAGACTTCAAGATATCCTGTAGGGACAAAACATCGTATATTATTCCAGCTCAAGACGAATTTAAGTGTCGTTTTTTTCAGACATCAGCTGCTCTGAGACAGACTAAAACATTGTGTGAATAATCAATTACATGAGTTGTTCATATAAAATAAGGAAAAAAATCTTTCTGGGTATGCTCCGGCTTGCATAGGTTTTAAACAGTTGAGTTCCTTTGTTTACTAGACTGTTAACTTCGTAAAAAAATTAACAGCTTTTCAGATCTAATTAACAACGCATGAGATGATGTTTATAAAGCATAATGTTTATTGTTTTCACCATCGAGGGTTGTAAATCATGCTAAACCTAACAATGAAGCAGTTAAAATACACGGTCGTTATGAACAGGTAATGTTCTGTAAATCATGTGCCTCCATTTACTGTTGTATTGTCATCATTCATGGATATTTCCTTGAATAAATGTAAGGTGTTTCATTCCACATAGGATGCAGGCTAACCAAAGCACATACACAAGCACTGCAGATTGAATAAGTTCGCATCATAGCTGCTCTTATCAATGGAGAGCCGATCAAGCAGTCAGAATTGGTAACTTCTAGAATAGGGAATATATTTTCACCAATAAATTTTCGTTGCTGTTCAGACTTTTTACAGAATGTTATTTGTGTGTACACGCGTTTACTTGCGATAGCCTTCTCTGTCTGAGAGGAGCAGCCAACGTTTGAAAAAAAAAGAAAAAAGAAAAAAAAGATGATATAAATAAATCGGCCTGTTTCATAATGATAAAAATGCTTAAAATTATATCAGTACGGATCTGATATCTAACCAATATGAAGATAAGGCAATTACAACAACAACAAAAATTGATTATTATATTGAATGTTCACTTAATGATCTAAAGTTATAACATATAGGCAAACTTTAATATAATATCTAAGTTATTCTTAAATACGAAAATTAATAATTTTAAGAAATGAAGATCACTAGATATGTCTTCTACTTGGAATACGCTGTAAAAGAAATTAATCACTAAGTTTTTTTTATATAAAAAAACTTAGTGATTAATGTCATATGTTGCTATATGACACCATACGATCCACCAAACGTTGATGAACTTCAGCAAAAACTTGTAGATTACGGACAATAAGGATGGGAGATTGCTGTCGGTATTCCTCAACAAACAGCTTTCTCTTTGCCGTATATGAACCGTAAATGAAGAAGGTGTAGCAGACTGCTCATTTGAACTTTTTTAAATTAGTAAACGAAGACATACTTTTAGGTACACAACAGTGGCGACCGGTGAAAATTTTAAGTGGGGGTGCTGCATATACAAAATTAAAAAAAAATATTTTTTTTCCTAATCAGTAAACAATTTATTAATAAATAAATTTACATATTAAAAATTGCTTTATTAAAAATATTTCATCCTCACCACGAACAAACACCAATCATAAATGTTTCGTATCTCAGGGAAATAACGCGTGCAAGCATACGATACACTGCCCAAACGAGCAGTGTCGGAATCGCTTGTAACGTGCAATGATAAGCGTAAACGAATATTGGCGAGTCTAGCTGCAATTGGCGCAATAATTCTCACACTGTGTTAGATCGCAGTGCATTTGTTTCATGTAACGATAATTGAAAAAATATAAGTATTTTCATATTTTCGACAGTGACACTCATCATAATTCAGCCTTGCATCTATAATAAATAAATAAGTATAGGTTATTTTAACAAAATAAAATAAGATTTACAAAAAATAGTTCGCCCTCACCACGAACAAGCACCAATAATAAAAGTTTCGTATCTCACAGAAATAACGCGCGCAGGCATACGATTTATCTGTAATCGACACTGCCCAAACGAGCAGTGTCGGAATCACTTGTAACGTGCAATGAGAAGCGCAAACGAATATCGGCGAGAGTAGCTGCAATTGGCCTAACATGATAATTCTGAAATTACGTGATAATTATCACGCAATAATCGTGATTAATACGAAAGAAATGCACTGCGTTAGATCGCAGTGCATTTGTTTCGTAATCTAAAGCGTTAATCGAACAATTCAAATTATGAACTATTCAATGACTCTCGAAACACAAGCTGTAACCTCTAACATGTTGCACTGCATTTATATAATGTTGTAAGCATTGTTATTATTTATAAACACAAACAAAATTTAATTTTTTCATTTTTTCCTTGGGGGTGCTGCAGTGTCGCAGTGCTTATGTACGAGTCGCCACGGGTACACAATCAACCGAATAACATGCTCGAGAACAGAGAGAACTAGAAAATTAACCAGACCGCCAGCGATACGTACAGAGTTAGACAGTTGTTCAATAATTAGTGGCAGAATCGTGAAATGATCTTATCTGACCCTGCCGTACCTAGTTCAACCAATGCTGATATGCTATTTTTGCTTTTCATATAGTAGAATAAAGCCTGTCTAGCCGTGTGGAAACGATGTTTGCATCCCTAGGCTGCCGAAAGAAGACAGTTTATTCTAGTCATCGATTGAGGAACTTTTTCTTAAGCTTTTTTCTACTGGTTTCCGAGTTAGTTGATCCTAGCACGGGCACGAGGATTTTTCCACAAGGCGGTATTTCTATCTCTATTGCACTCTCTTCTCCTGGTGCCATAGTTAATATTATTAATACCATGGGCAATCTACTCTGTGATTGGCTAAGGGTAGTGGCTAGCTGTCCGCTAGTCTTCATTAAGTTAGTATTTGCTAAATCGTCTCGCCTACCCCCTTTGGGAAATGAAAAGGCATTAGCAGATTTTGGTAGAATAGAATAGAACGATACTTGAAGATTTACAGATTGCTCCTGAGGAACTAGTGTGTGTATGTGTGCAGGTGTATTTTATTTTATTTATTCTAATTGTTTAAAATACATTATTTGGAAATAGTAGGTGTCCCTCAAGAGTCCCATGTAAGTGAGTATGAAATTAAAATAAAAGATTTCACAAAACATTCAAGTGGATTTTAATAAGTAAGACATGGAAGCAGCCCCCCCCCACACACACACACACAAAGCCAAAACAAACAAAACAAAAGTCAAAACATGTAAAATTGTAAAATTCAGGTCTAAGGAGACGAGAGATAGATGACAGAAGGACACAAGAATATAAAAAAATACAAAATAAGTACCAGATATATATAAGTAGTAATTTTAAAGATGGCAAAATATACTTGAATGAACATTTGACTGCGAACACTAAGCATCTACTTTATGCAGCAAAAAGACACTTCACATATATGGAGGATAAAGTGTGAAAATGACTTCCAAAAACTTAAAAGAAAAACATTCATTCGATTAATTATTTATATGCATAATTGCATATAGATAATTATATGCCTGGGCTGCTGCTTCTGTTCAGTTATTATAGTCTTATGCCATTGGGTATGCTAGCGTCCATGGAAATGCAGGAGAGAGAGAGAGAGAGAGAGAGAGAGAGAGAGAGAGAGAGAGAGAGAGAGAGAGACGTTCGGGATTATCAATAAGTCTAACTACTGTCTTTTGGAGCGGATCAAGAATTTTTATGGTTTTTGTGCATTATTCAATTTCGAGAACAATATTTTTAGTTTGGGTTATCAGAACAGTGTTAAAACACTGAACAGTACGTTGAACAGAGTAAGTAGCTGCACAGATGCAAAATGATTATTTGAGTGCAGTGCAAAAGCACATCAAGTTTTTGGAAGTTGAAGTAGTTATGATGGGTTATTCCAAGAAAGCTGGTATCAGCCTGTCAAATCTGATCTTGCTTTACAAGCCTGGCACTTTCAGAAATAAGAAGCGGTCTTTTTTTTTTCTTTCCCGAGAAAGAAGAGAAACCTTTCTAGCATCCATTAGGTTGTTCTCTTCCATCTGAATGATGTAATATATATTGATCGATGTTTAATGTAGATCTTTTAAACGGCCTTGTTTAATCCAACTTGGAAAGTTGAATTTATTTTGTAACCTAGTAGGAAAAAATCTTTCTGCAACACACTTGTGAATAGGTTTATCAGGTTAGTGAGAAATATAGAGCAGTGTTGTATTCGTAGAGACTATCCATTATGAAGGGAAATTTCTGTCATTTAAGAGAAGACTGAATCTTTACAGAGGAATGGATCAATTCTTTAATGGGTAACTTTTATCGTCGTTTCAATGGAATCTCAATAGAATATGGACCTGCTTCCATGTGATGAAATACACACTTTTGGAGAATGAAAGAGTAGTACAGTGTACACACACACACACACACACACACACACACACACACACACATACACAGAGAGAGAGAGAGAGAGAGAGAGAGAGAGAGAGAGAGAGAGAGAGAAGAGAGAGATGATATCGTACAGGTGTTAATTCTGGAGTGCAACTTTTACGAATTGGGGAGAAGATGCAGTCACGTCTGGATGACTTATTTAAGATTCTTCTACGACGACTTTCTGGAGACGAGCCGCAAGACAATATATATAGCATTCAGCTGCATAACTGGAAGCGATTTGCCTTTGTTGTCTAGACAGGAGGTGGAGGAGAAGGATAATAATAGCAGGTACGCTAAGTTTTGCTTTTGATGCCACACCAATGCCATCTAGATGTGAGAAAGACACACACACACACACACACACACACACACACACACCGCGCGCGTATGTGTGTGTGTGTGTGTGTGTGTGTGTTGATTGTTTTGTGTGGTTCACAACTCTCTAAAATATCGTTTCTTTCTTATTTCAAAAGAATATTTGGCAGTTTCTGCCCCGTGTATTACTAGCTCCCCGCTCTCTCTCTTTCTCTCAACTAAATGGTATTGGTATAACAGTACTAAAAGACAAAGCTTAGCTTATGTCCTGTGATCATCCTAGTATGTGGAAACATAACGTTTGACAGTTGCAGCGCACCCCATATCATTGTTCAATGAAACATTGCCTATTGTGCGCATGTTTTGCTGTCAACAGGCAATGTTTCATTGCCTATTGACAGCAAAGGTTCTGTTCACGCTATTTTACTAGCGTGAACAGAACCTTCTATTGCCATGAAAACGTTGCGTCACATCATTCCTTAATTACCAAGCAGTCAGAAAGCATGTGCATTACAGTAGATTAATTCTTAATCAGAAGCGTGAATGACTCTCCTATTGTTGGGAATAAGTGTGAGGGATTTTTGATTTTTTTTTTAAATCTTTTGATGTGGGATGAGAGCCTTGATCATTCTTCATCACAGGCATTTGTTTGACTTTTTCAATCCACTCATTGTATTTCAATGTAGAAAAACATGCTTCGTGTTTTGCACTCAACTTTCTGGATCTCATAAAAATTAAGTCAGTGCACACTGGTCTATTTTGTGTACGTAGTTAGATAAACGATGATGTTTCACCCTGATATTTCTGAAATATTAAGCTAATTAGATAAAATGTTTTCCTCAATAACAATGAATGTTCACGTTTAGATGTGTGCACATACAGCAGTAGGAAAGAAAATTGAAACATGACGAATACTTTCTGGACTTAACCTTCACATCATTCCTTCGTATAAAGGTTTTAATAATTTTGCTTCGGCTTTTGTCTGCTTACAACGATCATATCAACGACTTGACTGTTGACTGAACTGATTTGTTACAATTATCAATGGAACAATGTGGTCCGCTTGACAAGTCATTATTGCTCTAAGCAACATTGAACGAAACATGGCTTGATAAAATGGTTCAAAGTTTGTTGGGAATTATGGTAGAAAGGTATTCTTTCGTGCTCTGCTTCTTTTACATTCCAGGGTAGAGACGTCTAGTTGGCTTTGCAGATCTAATGAAAAGATGACAAGGAGATGAATAAAAATAAAACTCCTAGATTTGTTTGAAAACGCTTTTACCAAGTCACGTTTCATGCATTGGATACAATTAACTTACTGCGTATTTTAGTATCATTACAGGAATTTGTATTAATGAATATGCACTTTTTTTAAAACAACAACAACAACAACTGAGGTTTGATGCATTTCCTCTATTTGAGGAACTATTTGAACTCATGAAAAATTCCCTAAAATTTTACAACCACAGAACTGCATTAATGAAACAGATTCCTTATCATCTTTAGGAGGTGAGTTCCAGGGTAACGGATGTCAATGCTGCAGCCAATGAAGTTTTAACCGTGACTCTGCTATTGACGTTACCCAGCCATGACTAGAACTCATAACTCAATAACACCCAATCCACATATTTTCTTCAATCAGATGAAGGGATAAAGAGTCAAGGACTCAGTCCATCTCCTTTTAGCACCTTCGTAGCGCAATTAACGGAAAAACGACGGTACGTTGCGTCCTTCAATTGGAAAAGGCATAAGCGCGAGTCTCTTCATGACGGGAGGAATCTTTATATGGACTTTTTCAATCGAAGATGAGTTAGCCGATCTCATAAGGAGGTAGCAGGTTTTTTCTCCCTGAAACTTGAGTTTTTCAGCCCGCATATAGACAAATCGGCCCTTCAGAACACACGCAATTTACAGACAAAAAATACTAGCTGTGGTGGTGGTGGTGGGCAGTAGATGGCGCTGGTGTAGATGATTGGTAGTAGAGGCTCGGTGTAGTGGTGGAGACGGAGTCCTCCCGCGATGAGTCTTCGGACTCCTTGGAGGTCACTAATAATAATAATAATAATAATTCAACCATTGCCGTTTATTTATGGAAAAGCAAGTTCATGCACAATCCCATCCCAGTAATCAAGATACTGAGATATCTTCTCTTTTGAGATTTATTTAAATTAGCAGTGTAATTTCGAATTTTCGAATTTTAAACTAATAAAAGCACACGTAATATATCACTCTGAGTTTATTTTCTAAACACCATTAAATAATTTGCGTTTCAATTCATTCAACATACTTCATTTAAAAATAAACAGAAAGAAAGAAAGAGAGAGAGGGAGGGAGGGAGAGACTTAGTTTATTTATTATAATTAACTATTCATTGATCGGGTAGCCTGACTTAATCTTTCGGCGAAGTTAATTTCAATTTCTTTTTTTTTCTTTTCGTTTTTCTTTTTTTATTTTTTAAATTGTCGTTGATAAACATTATTTATTTATTACCGATCACACAATGCTAGAAGAAAATAATGACGCATCTTATCCAGTATTCCGGTTCCAAATCCCACTTGTGCAGGCCAGTGTAATATTATTAAAACTGATAGGAAAACCACCTTTAGCTTGTTGTAGTTGTGTCCGCACGTAATTAACTGATAATGACACATTGGAAAAGCATTGCCGTTGCTATGGTGCCACGGTTATTGTTTGCTTACTGCGTGAACAGTAATTAAAAGGCTGTGAGTCGGGAGATTTATGTATTGTGTTTCGAAGCCTAACTTTTAATTTTCAGTGCTTGGTATATCTGGGAAACGCTTCTAAGGATAAATGCTAGGAGATTACGTCCTTAATTCGTAATACCGATAAGGGTTATTTTTTAATCGCTGTTTTCGTTACTATAAAGTCAGCAAAGAGCTGTCTGTGGTAAGCCAAACTGTGCAATTTTAAATATTTTAATCGCATTTCTTACTTCTTGCTATATTTCGTACGTTCTACCATCGCCATCTGTTCCACTTTCTATTATGTTTTAAATAGCAAACATTTTTTATATTTGCGGTTGATAACTATTAATATGGTTAGTATGTACATTCATCTACATGTTAATCATATTACTAAAGGAACAACGAAAAAATAAAATAAAACAAGGACCATTACTTCTCTTGAGTCTACAAAAACAAACCAATTATATCCCACCATGTTACCTTGTTCGTTAGACTGGAAATATCAGCTAGGTTTGCTTTACAATAGCAATGAGCACCAGAGTGATAAACAATGATATTTATGGTGACAAGAAGTTTTCTATTTGATGATAACATTTTTTTGCGGCCAAAGAATAAAAACATGTTCCACACCCAAAGACAAATATGTCGCTTTTTTTTTTTTAATTTGTTAAAATAAAGGTTGTTTACATGGTTTTCTATTTTAGGTAAACCTACTCATGTTTTCAACAGGACTTTCTCTTTTTTGTGTCTTATTTTCTTCTTTATGCGCTTCATCTATCATTATTACTGCTATTTATTTACTTTTTTTTTGTTTCTCCCTCTCTCTTTCTCTCACTACCTCTTACGCCGTGCTCATATTTGTGTCGTAAATTGGACTCTAACCCTGAATATTTGAAAGTAGTGACGAACACTTACTGCTTAACTGTGGTCTGTGGTTGGTCAGTCGTTTCTTTAATTCTTTACGGTATAATCTGCCACATGCCACCTGGTGGACGCTAGCGCACGAGAACTGACTAGCATAATTTCATATGATCTTTTTTTGATTAACTTCCGCATTAAGTAATACAAAGAAAATTCTTTAAAAAATATATCAGAAAAAAAAATAACTTTTACAAACCTACCACATATGTCCATAAATAAATAATTATGCTTTCATACCTTCTGTTTCTATTGAAAATTCGTGTATTATGATACACAGAAAATATTCCTTTCACACGCGGTTTCCCTGACATGATAAATTTCACCAGTTTAACAATATTATCATTTCCAAGTCTTTAATATTTCTTCCATTTATATAGAAGAAAAAATGGAATATCTATTCCAATTTTATTGTGAGAGTAACTTCATTGCAGTAAATCCTATACATTTATCATCGTCATAGTTTACACTAATGCGCATGCCTACACTCGAATGTGATGCGAACATTCAGAAATAAATCCAACGTATTAGAAAACCGATTATTTTCAGATACGTCGGTTATCTGGGTGTGTAGTTCTCTGATTTTCAAATTTTATGCCAGAAGAAAAAAAGCACTAGATTCCTAGAGGAAATAAACCAAAAAAAAAAAAAAAAAACCTACCATCGAGCTAATTTTTAGTTGGAGATCCCTTTTTGCAGTCGATGGGTTTTGAACATCTTTCAGACCGAAGGACAAACATCGCGGTGTTCTCGTCTCTGATTATAGAAGCTAATTTCCCGTCATGATTAAATCTAATTCAATTTGAAATTATAGTTGAACAATACCATGTAAATTTATATTTTGAGTTAAATTTGGTTTCAAGTTGAAATATGGTGGATGTCCTCATTCGAAACCGACGTCATCCGAATCAGTATTGACATACATTTTTTAGCATGACATTCGATATTCTGTTTCTTTCATTCTTCACTTAATAGGTATTGATTTTCAATTACAATTAAGGTTACTTTTAAAGAAATGTCATAAAATGAATTTATTGCACGCTCACAAGACTTATCAAGTATTGTACGTGCATGAATAATTAATATTACGGAAAAAACATGAAGAAAAAAGTTAACTTCCATATTGATCTCTCAGGGGAGAGTGGAGAAAAAGTTGTTCGATAAGCTGGACGTTATGTACGAGAGGTGTAGTCACCCTTTGGAGATCTAGCTCAACTAGAAACAATGCGTTTATTCTCTAGAACCTACAGATCTGAAGTTCGAATCTCTAGATTAATAGAAATTCCTCCCCCCCCCCAAGATTAATCTATTCTTCGGTATCTCTAGAAAAGATAAACCATAACAACAGAAGACAAACGTTGGAGTTTGTCTTTAGTTAAACGTAGAGTTTTTCAGCTAATATATTAGATGAAAGGATCTACGTTAGTAAATTTAAATTGCAGTGGTTATTTCTATGTAGAGATCATGGTTTGCAGTTTCAATTTCCCAACTTAATTAGGTAGCATTTATTGTTTTGAAGTGAAACCTTAAAATATTCTAAATAACCAAAATATCGTTTATTAGATTTTTTCTAATGAATCAATCGATCTACCTTAATAATTGCATTTTATTATTGTACAGCTATGCCTGAAAATATTTATAACTGGTGCAAGAACAGTTATAATTTTGAGATTTTAAATCGTGTTTAAATTGGTCTTTTTTAGCTCATCGAATAAAATGTTATCATCTTCACTTGAGAGTAAAATCAGGTCAGTAGCACACGATTACGCACAATACAATGACGACACTGATAGTATAATTGAGACACGAGGACTAAATTTTGTCGGTTCATTTTTCAAAATTCTTTACTTTTCTCATGTATGATCTGAGCTATTTTTTTCCCAGTAAGAGTAAGAAGCACGCATCTTAGAGAAGGTTGACCAAGTCCGTCAAGGAATTGTATAATGGTTTTAAGTTGAAATATGGCGGATGTCCTCATTCGAAACCGACGTCATCCGAATCGGTATTGACATACATTTTTTAGCATGACATTCGATATTCTGTTTCTTTCATTCTTCACTTAATAGGTATTGATTTTCAATTACAATTAAGGTTACTTTTAAAGAAATGTCGTAAAATGAATTTATTGCACGCTCACAAGAACTTACGAGAATTGAGTGTAAGGTCTAATTTGATGAATTTATTTAACAGGATAGCGACAGGTGATTAAACTTTTTTAAGTTGGCTCAGGACATTTGTAACATAAATAGATCGTAAGAGTTTGCTGCATTTGGCTGAACCTGACTTTATTAGACTGAATAAAAAGATAAAGACGAGTTAGAACATGCACATAAAGTTAATGTTTTCTATGACTGGTGAAACTATGCGGAATGGCCTTCAATAGTAGGCTACAGAAGAGGTAATTTTCTGTAACTTTAAGACAGAAAATTACAGCGTAGGTTAATTGATATTTCTGTATGATTATGTAACATAGCAGTGAGTTATTACCTTGCTTGGTTACTAACCAAATGAACGAATAACGAATAATAATAATTGGACTGTCATATTGTACTATCATTTTACACTATGGTTTAAGCCAATAAAAATACAATTTGGTACGCTAAATCTCAAATTGCTAAACGTAACAGGGTTCACCACAAGAAGGTGAGGATTGAACTTTGGGTCAGAAGCCCTGATCGGTTTTCCGCATTCGTCAAAAGGCTACATGGAGGTCCCCCCCCCTCCCACACTTATCCAACTTCATCTTACACCCTCTGAAGGTACATTTCAGGAATTTGATGATGATAATAATAATTGGGATTGCCTGAAATTTCAATTAGCACAGCCTTGTTAATCACTTCTCGAGTTTTCCAGTTAATTTTTCTGTTTTAGGGAAAATCATAGAGAGGAAAAAAATGATAATAAATATATAAATTATCATTTATATATCATATACAACTTAGGAAAATTCCAATGTAATCTAGTTGTTTTTAATCACAAAAAACTGTTATCTCTAGAGATATGCAAATTTGTCAAGATCATATGAATTAATCATATAGTAGAACTGGCATTTCTACTTCCGCCTATCTACGACTCTTATCGTTGGGTAGAATTAATTATGAAACACCTATGTGCATCTACAAAAGTCACATGGCACTAGATTATCGCAATAATTCTTTGATGACGCCTGAAAGCCTCTTGTTTGTCTTTGCCACCTGCTGAGGTAACGCTGTACTATTTAAGCGCTATCCTACACAGACATTATTTATGTGTAATATGTTGCATCTTACAGTATTACCGTTCAATTCACGTTCAAAGAGAACTACAGTATTTTATGTCATCGTGCACGGATACTATTTCTAGAAATAAAATTAATGCGCTTATTTTCGGAGGTTAATGAAGATATTTCAATTTTATATTTGCGATTTCCATTCTTCAATTTCGAACTTTTGCTTCTTTGCCTACTCGATCATTATTTGTCATTATGTTATTGTTATTCGATAATTTTCAATAATTGCTAGTGGCCTATTTTTATAAGCTGCCCGGGTTCTTTTAGAGAGAAGAGTATGGAAGAATGAATATCCTTATAGAATTTTTTTCCCTAATGTCAGTGGGTAAAAATGAAATAGGGATAAGAGTATTTATGTTTATTTATAGGGAGTACATTTGTAGTGCCAGGCGAATGAAATGGGCAGATGGTGGACTTCAGGCGGAAAAGAAGAAAATTACTGGGCGAAAAGATCTGACAAGTTAATTTTTCTGTTATAAGTGTTTCAGCGTAAAACGATGAGTAAAGGTTGGCAGTTTTCAATATTTCCTTTTCTTTTGGATGAAAATATTATTAAAAATCCATTATTATTTTATAGCCAAATATCTGACACTTAAAGTTTCCATATTGACCAGAAAGAGATTATGAGAATGCAACTTTCAGCATCTCAGTTGCCTTAGTATCGTACTGATTAAAAGATACGAACCCTTAGGATATGTTCATCTTTCATTGTTTGGCTGATTAGAACCAATAGTTCTAAATAGCTTTCATCCCAGTGATAACTTAATCAGAACACTAACTACAGGTGAACCTAAAGATCGCTGAGCAAAGTTGAATAGTTCATGTCTTTGAAGTGGAGCATTACCAATGCATTCCCGATGCTAAAAAGTTCTCTACTTTTTATTATATATAGAGAACTTTAAAACCTGTGGAGCATTCATAACTAAAAATTCACATGTATACCACAGTAATTAAATTTTAATAATATGTAGATATTTCGTCTTAAGTATCTCAAGTCATCATCAGTATAGTTATTACAAACAATACTAGGAATTACATTCAAAGCAACAGTTAGTGCGCATGCTTACATTGGAATCCCTCTATGCGTACACATGCGTGTTTGAGGACCCCAAAAAATTTTGCTGTAATTAAAATTAAATTACAATATATCTGATAAATTTATGTTATGTAATTGAGGATAATAATTTCCCAGACCTTTGAGGCTTCATCACTTTCTTTATACAAACCGCTCATTTTTATACAAGGATCTATGTAGCAGCTTGATGTTTTCCCACTGGATCCTATGGTAAGGGTTTTCAGCTTCATGTTGTGCGAGGCCAGGTTTGATAAGAAGGATGTGGTCTTGATGTTCAGAAATGAGTTTACTTGTCTGGATTGTGATGTTTTGAGTAACTGATGTTTTTCGAGTTGCTTTTTTTGTATTGTATCCATTTAATAAGGCTGTATCTTTAATAATTTCCAATTCGCGTTTTAAAGATTCTTCAGAGGAACAAAATGTGTCTTCCTCTTGTTTATAAATTTTATCTTTCCACGTGAAGTATCCTGAATTGTTAACTCAAAAATTTTCGACCTCCAGCCTATTTTCTGGAACAACTAGAAGATAGAATTTTCGTTCTTGAACCAAAAGCAAAATATGGCTACAATATGTTGATGACGTCTTTGCAGTCTGGAGTTACTCTGAACAAGAACTACACTCATTTCTAAATAAAATCAACAACTTTCCTCCTCGCATCAAATTCACACTAGAAAAAGAATCATTACAAGATAACTTCTTTCTTGATATACACATCCAAGGAAAACAAGGTGATTCGATTTTCACTTGTCTATCGTAAACTAACTTTTTCAAGTAATTACATCCAAAATTCATTGGCTCACCATCCATTTCAAAAATATGGCATCATAAATTCTTTGGTATCTAGAGCACAAAAAGTTTGTTCTTCTGAAAAATCTTTAAAACAAGAATTGGAAATTATTAAAGATGCAGCTTTATTAAATGGATACAATACAAAAACAACTCAAAAAATTATGAGGCACTTCCCTACACATCAACCCAGACAAGAAGAAGCCCGTAGGACTCCTATACCATATATCAAAAGCATCTTGGAACATCTGTCAAAAATTATGAAGAAATACAAACTCTCCGCTACCCACAAACCAATCAACCAGACCCTACCTGGTTGGATCTGATTGACTGTTTTGGTTACACATCAATCAACAAGATGCTACCTGGCGTATACAAAGTTCCATGTTTTTGTAAGATGCCTTACTATGGACAAACAGGAAGATCTATAAGTAAACGCATCTCTGAACATCAAGACTATATCGGTTTTATTCAACTGCACAAATCTGGCTTCGCACAACATGCAGTTGAAAACCCTAACCATAGAATCCAATGGAAAAAAATCCAAGTTGCTACATAGATCCATATATAAACATGATCGTTCATGATATAAACAATCTGGGAAATTAATATCCTGAATTGTATAAAATAAATTTATCAGATATATTTTAATTTAATTTTAATTACAGCTGATTTTTTTTTGGGGGGGTCCTCAAACACGCTGTTGCTTTGAATGTAATTCCAGGAATTGTTTGTAATAAATGTACTAATGATGTCTTAAGATACTTAAAGCGAAATATCTAGATATTATTAAAATTTAATTACTGTGTTATACGTACGCATTTTTAGTTAGTGATGCTGAAAGTTGTATTCTCATAATCCTTGTTCTAAAAACTAGGAATAGTAATATTTAAGTCCTCTTGATGCCTGCAGTAAGCAAAGCAGTTGGCTAGTAGCGGACAATGTAAATCACCTAAAGTCTGTCACAGATTTTGAATGCCACAGTGGAATTAGAACTCAAAGCTTATAGGTTGAAAAGCAGAGACACTATCTTTATGATCAAACATATCGGAAAATTGCATAATATCGGATTTCTGTATTTACTGATACCTAAGGGTAGCGTTGAAGTGTTGTACAACAATTAAGGGAGCACTTCGTAAGATAAAAATATATTTTGCAAATTTTATATATATATTTTATTTATTGCGCTCAGTAATATTTCTCATAATATTTCTCAAATTTGTGGCTTAGTTGTCATGGCTAGAACTTCTACATCAATACTGTTTGGTTATGCTATTATATGTGATTTTAGATTATCGAATGTTTCTTGTCAAATGGCCAAAAAGAAAACGCAGGGCAGTAGGAACAATATTTTATGCTGATGGGTTTTGTTTCTTTTCTGAGAGCAACCATTTGTAGTAATTTATTATAATTTGCAGTATCAATAGAGCCTTCGTAGCTCAGCTGGTATAGACGAGCCCGTTGGTTGGAAAGAGCCGGGATCGAATCCCATTAATGACGTGAGGAACATTTATCTGGATTTTTACAACTAAATTGTATAGGTAGCGAGAGTTAGCTGACCTCCTACGGAGGTAGAGAGTTTCTTTCTCCCGGAAACTCGGGTTTTTTGTCCCTCAGAACAGGCAAACCGACCCTTGTGAACATAGACGTACACCAATAAATACTTGCCCTTATTGGGTGCAGAAGAGGAGTGACGTGCCGGCTGCATTACTTCGTCATGACCCATAATCAGTGATCCCACCTGTCCTAAGGGACGGATGAGTTGAAGAAGCAGAGAGAAATTGGTATAATATCTCATTCCTTTCTTTTTCCCCCTCTCTTTTAACAAATTTCATAACTAAATGAATGCTTAAATATATCTTTTTTTTCTGTTTCCAGCTGTCCCCCAACCCCCTCAAAATAAACACATAAATATGCTTTCTTGATTTTATTTTGGAACAATGTTAACTCTTGAGTTCACTTCAACCAAACGACACTTTACACTCTTTTATTAAGCAGTGTAAGAATTTCCCAGTTGCACAATTGATATACGTTGCACAATGAATACAGTGCACCTATAAAGACTTCTTTGGTGAAGTGAAGAATTTGATTTTTCCGATTTGCTTATTTCAACTTATGAGATACTAGAAAACCCATTTAAGAAATATCCCAGTTTTTGACCACTTTTCAGCAAGTATTACTTGGCTTGTTCAATGTTCATTTGTTCATTTCTCAGTTAATTGTCTATTTCTTTATGTCAACAATTTATGAACAATTAATTTAAAAAAAAAGAGTCTAATAATCTTGCTTTAAATTTGTCTTACATTAATTACCTGAAATCTAAGGTGAATAAAATACAGTACAATGAAGAATAAATGGAAATCTATTGCTTTTTTAATTACATGAAAGTAAACACACACACACACACACACACACACACACACACACACACACACACACACACACACATACAAAAGCAGTTCGCATGACATCAGTTTCTCCGAAGACGATCATCGTATGCAAGCTTCTTGCATCTACTCAATTTAAGTCAAAATATAAATTTCCAAAGCGTTTTAGTTCGCCCTGAAATCAACTTAGGTTAGATGAAATATGAAGAGGTATAATAAAGGAATCGAATTCCATAAAGTCTTGAAATGAGATTTCATATGAGAACTTCGTTTCCATTTCATATCGTTATTAAGACATAAGGAATAGAAAACAGTATAAGCCGTAGAAAAACGATAATTTGTTTAAACTCCTATACTAGTTTAAATAATAGGATACTAGATTGATTTTTAGTATTATAATATTGTACAGAAAAGAATTCTTTATTTTGCAATTTATAGGCTGACAAGTAAGGGACTGCACGAAGGTGCAAGAAAATTGGCGATGTAGATGCAAGTCAAAAGAACTATCATAATAAATGTATTTACCAATGTATTCTTATCTCAAAATCAAGTGTATTTATGCTTTTATTTACACTTCGTTCAAAAGTATTCTAGCAGCAATATATTTCATAGAAACCTAAACTGCGTACATCTCTACTTTATAGCGTGTGAACTCTTTTTCTGCATTAATCACCCTTTTCATTTTTCTAGGCATATTCTCCACCTAATCAATGTATATTTCGATTTCAGTGAATGAATTAGGGCAAGTTCCAATTACAGTAATTTAGTTTAAGTAAATTTAAATAATATATAAGCAATAGAAGCTACTGCACGTAAAATACTGCACAATCCCTTAACATTCACATGCACACACAGCCGTGACTGACTTCAATACTAGTGAAAAAATAAAATTTAGTACTTTTATCTTATTTTTCATTGATTTTAATTTACGTTAATTGATAATTTCCCCAAATTCTATCCCAAGTAAACCGACATTCGATGAACAGACATTTTTATTTTAGATACTTCTGCATGTGTTTCGTTGAATTCTAATAATATCAATTTAATCTACGTGGTGCAAGGTTTTTCAACAATAAAGATTAATCTAAAGCTTAAAGTTGCAACAAAGAATTCCAAAATAAGATATGAAACAGAATCAAAGAGAATATTTTTATAGCTAGCATGATTAAGGCCCCCCTCTCGGATTAAAGATTGCACTGAAAGTGCTTGTATACCAGAAAGACGTGTTCATAATCTTTTTTACTTTTAAGCTGTCCTTCTTTGATGCTATAAAGTTATTTATTATTTTTGTTAGTTATTTTTTGTTTGTTCTAAGCCACTTTAATAAAAACTTGTGTTTACTTGTAACATAAAGTAAAGAAGAATAACGTACACTACTAGCTTAAAAGTGAATTCTGTTTCCGAACATTTCTTTTAAAAGTGCTCTCTTTGGATTACACAAACTTGATAATAATTCTAAAGGTAATGCTAAATTATCCTTCGGCTCCACTCATTATAATCAAAAGAAATTGTACCAAAATATGAATGCGTAGAGACATTGAAAATATGCTGAACCGATGCTTGCTACCGATGGAAGTTTCAGAGGTTTCTCTATTCGGAAGTCAGGGAATATTAGTGAGAATCTAATTGGCTGCTTTAAAAACAGAAGATTTTTTAATCCTTTTGAAACTCTCTAAATTAAGTTAAGGGAAACACTTTAATCCTTATGACTAAGCCATGTGAAATCTTGAAATCTTTTTGGAAATCTTTCTCTCAACTAAGTTAAGAAAAATATTTAATCCTTTCAAAATCTCTCTCTCAACTAAGTTAATAGAAATCTTTTAATCCCTTTAAAACTCTCCAAACGATCTTAAGAGAAACCTTTTAATCTTTTTAAACCTTTTGAAATCTAATTTAATAGATCTTTTAATCCTTTTGAAACTCTATCAACTAAATTAAAAGAAATATTTTAGTAAGTTTGAAATCTCTCTCTCTCTCTCTCTCTCTCTCTCTCTCTTTATCTCTCTCCTTCTCTCAATTAAATTACAGAATCCATTTCCTTCCTAACAATAAACCGCGACAGGAAGAAATCTGGTCTACTTAACGAAAACCAGCAGAAGCATTTATTATTATTATTATTATTATTATTATTATTATTATTATTATTATTATTATTATTATTATTATAATTATTATTAAATTAACAACTTCGAGCAATCTATAACAGCAATTACCATCTAGCAATCGCTAGATGTTTCAATCCGAACTCATGTTTCTTCCTAGAAATTCAGGTTTATCCTTCTACATAACATGGTCTGAAGAATGGGCGAAATTGACAGACTCTACTCAGCAAAATATCTTTAAGTAGTGGTGGTGGAATTTTTTCTAGTTGGCTGCAGTGTACATTATACTTCATTAGCGCCACTAATGGACAGGAATGAGCGATATACAGCCTCTCCCTGATACGTCAATCTCGTCTTCCCCTGGTGTGGCCTGTATCCACAAACGGGGATCTGCTGTTTGCAGAGAGCATTCTCGCTACCAAAGGATATCTTCCTAGTCGGAGGAAATGCCAAATACACTACTAGGTCGTAAATTACCTTCATCGTCCTTTGAAACACCACCACTACCAACCTGCTTATTTTTGACCTGAATTGTCGAATGTGCTTGGCCTTAAGAGCAGGAGTTTCGGCCTCTATTATATCCTTCTCTACTCTATGCAGCGTGTGATACCATTCAAGGGCTGAATAACGTACTTACCGACCCAGATCCTCTCTCTTCCATTTTGAGGGTACAGCAGTTAAAACTGTGTAACGCAGGCCGGACGCTAGATAGTATACTAGTCGAACCATTTAGTAAGGAGTCAGGAGGCTTCCCGATCAACTGATGCATAATCCTTCTGCCACATACTCTGAAAAGTCGTGCCTAGTGAGAGGGTCCAAGTAGTTGTTTGTGGGAGACACTATCGAGGCCGTGAAAGGAGCCTGGTCGTTTTCTGTATGGATGTCATGTTCAAGAGTCTATCCCCCCCCACACACAGCATATCTGCACTCTTTCTTTTCATTAAATAACAAACTAAAAATGAAAAATGAAACAAACGATGAAGGCAACACTGCGAACATAATAAATCTCCTTCAACAACCAGTTCATCCAAACAATTCAAATCAAACACAATCACAATATTTCAAACTTACCAGAATCATTACCAATATATATATATATATATATATATATATAAACCAAAAGTTTGGAAACAATGTGTTGATGATATTTTCATTATTTGGAATCACAGGCACACATCTCTCATAGATTTTCTTCACCATCTTAACATCCACATTCCTAATATAACATTTACTGTAGATCTAGAAAATAATAACTCCTTACCTTTCCTGGATGTCATGCTTACACGATGCTCTGAAAGATTAAAAATCTCTATATACAGAAAACCTACTAATACCAATAGATATCCTAGGCAGTGCACAACAGAAAGTATTAATTTTAAAAGTAGCATCTCCATCCCATACATTAGCACAGTCTCTAACAAATTAGCTGAAGTTCTTAAAAATTACAATATCAGGACGTTCTTCACCACACTCTAAAATCCGTTCTCTAATCAGCCATGCAAAGCCTACTCATCACAACTTAAAATATCCAGGTGTATATAAATTATGGTGCAATTGCAATATCCCTTATTTTGGACAAACTAACAAATCTATTGAACAACGTATAGAGGAGCATAAGAGAGACATCTCTTACAAAAGATCTCATGCAACTGCGTTATCCATTCATGTTCTTTTTTCAAATAATCCTAATGATGATCAACAAAGCCACTCCGTTTGCTGGGATAGATCAGAAAATATCTTTCGCTGTGATGATGAGTTTCAGAGAAAAATTATAGAATCAAGGGAAAACATGCTGAATCCTGTCTATTTAAACAACAATTTGAGTTATAACATCCCAGATAGCCATGCTGCAGTTATTCAATATTGACATTCACGTGAGCCTGCACGCACACTTCCAATAAACAATGGCACGCCTGTTTGAACTTGAAAAAATGCAACGTTTTTTATGTATCAATTATGTGTGGCAATTTTTACCTGTAATTTGCAGTTTTTTAGATACTTCAATGTTTATTACTATTCTCTTCCTTTATGAATACCTGATGAAGGCTGTTGTAAGCCGAAACTAGTTGTATTATTCTCATTAAAATCTTTATAAGTTATCTCGGTTTTTTAAGTCATTAAATCTATATATATATATATATATATATATATGAAAAAATTAGTTTGAATGACTATAATACCGAACTGTACTTCGGTCTTATATATTACTTCTGTTGATGTAATTTTATTATGTCTCTGTGTTATTTTACATAATTCTTTGTCTTTGATACCTGAAGTAGTTGAATTTTGTTAAACGAAACTAGTAGTATCTCAGCATTAAACCTTATTCTTTTTATTCTAGGCATATATATACCTAGATAGTCATTCAAACTAATTTTTTCATGACATTATCTACCGAATAAATATGTACGCCAATATATATATATATAGTTATTTGAATTGACTCGGGATGTATACATTTAGAAAATTAATATTTAACTGACTAGAACCCGAGAAAGTATAACGCCAAAAACTTTAATGAATCACGACTAGTTTCATCGGTGTCCCGACTTCTTCAGGTGAGTAAGAAATAACACAAAACTTATAAAACTAACAAGGTAAAAAACCTGCACTTTCCAGCTTAATAAAAAGAAGAAGAATAGTAACAGTCATATTTGAATTGGTGACCGCGTGCTTTGTTAGCGTGAGTTGAATGTGAGTGACAGCTGATTTTAGAGCGCCAGTACTGGATTACTGCGCTATTGGAATCAGGCAAACTGTAGCTCAGATTGTTGTTCATGAGTGAAGGGTCCAGAACTATTTCTTTGGATTCTACAATTCGTTTTTCAAATTCATCATTGCATATACAGTATATATATATATATATAAATTGGTTGTGCGATTCCAATCAACTTGGTGTTGACGTTCTTCGAGGTTAGAGTTGGCGGAGAAAAGAACATGACTGGAAAGGGCACTCGCTCGTGTTCTTCTGTAGGAGATGTCACGTCTATGTTCCTCAAGACGTAGTGAAATAGATTTATCTATTTCACTGGCCAAAATAAGGTCGACCACAGTTGCACATAACTTTATAAACACTGGAAAATGCAGTTGGTTGTGTTTTGGTTTTGGTCGACTCAGAAAAGAACAAAGTGTTGGCAGAGTGGTATAGTCGGTCTTTATGTTGAATTATTTCATAATCCTAGATAGTCTTGGGGTAAGAGAGCTAATAAATGGTAACTGGATGTTAGTGATAGGGTTGTATTCATTTTTCTGTCGAGGTTGTTGACGTGGTCTCAAACGTTTAGTGATGTTACGAGATAAATATCCATTATTTAAGAAGATGTTTTTCAGGAAGTTGAGTTCTGTTTGAAGGTCTTCTTCTGTAGAAGTAAGACATCTTGCACGATGGGCAAGAGTGGAGATGATGCCAAGTTTTTGAGGAGGGAAGTGATGAGAAGAGGCATGCAAATATCTATCAGTGTGGGTGGTTTTTCGAAAATTCGAAAATTTAAGACAGTGAGGCAATCTACTGATCTAAAGATAAGTAGATTACCTGATTGCATAGGCTATGCATGAGGGTATGTGCTGATTATGTGCGACTGTGGTCGACCTTATTTTAGTCAGACAGATAACTCTATTTCACTACGTCTTGAGGAACATAGACGTGACATCTCCTACAGAAGAACACGAGCGAGGACCCTTTTTAGTCATGTTCTTTTCTCCGCCAACTGTAACCTAGAAGAACGTCAACACCAAATTGATTGGGACCGCACGACCAATTTATATATATATATATATATATATATATGCAATGATGAATTTGAAAGACGAATTGTAGAGTAAACGGCATTTTACTCTTTTTGAATTAAAAGATCAGTAGATTACCTGACCGTCTTAAATTTTCGATTTTTCGAAAAAACCCACACGTATAGTTATTTGCATGCTGCCTCTTCTCATCACTTCCCTCCTCAAAAACGTGGCATCATCTCCACTTTTTGTGTTTTTTATATAACACAAAAAACATTAGAGTTTTTTGTGTTATACTTTCTCTGGTTAAATATTAATTTTCTAAATATATATATATATATATATATATATATTCAAGATACCAAGTAATTTTATATGAACTTGGTTTTAATCCTATTTCCCAAGAACGCAAACAGACAAGATAGTGAAATTTGTGCCTGCAAGTCTAAGGCAACTGATCCCTAAGGTAATGCCAGTCAAGGCAACTCGTGGTAAAGGTGGGTAAACTCTGATCACTATTCTTAGTATTTTTCCTCTGATGTAAAGCACATCCCCTTGCGGAGATGTATGATGGTAAACATTGAAAGCAATGGTCACTACCAATACCGGTTTCGACCTTTGTTGAGGTCTCGTCAGTGGGGGCCAGACCAGAAAACACATTAGAGAAAAAATACTAAGAATAGTGATCAGAGCTTTATCCACCTTTACCACGAGTTGCCTCGACTGACACTACCTTAGGGATCAGTTGCCTTAGACTTGCAGGTGCAAACTTCACTATCTTGTCTGTTTGCTTTCTTGGAAAATAGGATTAAAACCAAGTTCATATAAAATTACTTGGTATCTTGAATACATAATATATACTCAATTTAAAACTTTCTACACACACACACACAAACACACACACACACACACACACACACACACACACATATATATATATATATATATATATATATATATATATATAAAGTACAAGTAACCCTATAATATTAGGGTTACTTGGTAACCCTAATATTATAGGGTTACCAAGTATATTAGGGTTACCAATTACTTGGTAACCCTAATATACAGTATCCCCAAGTTAAAAATATGAATTTTTATAATATGAATTAAATAGAGTTGAATGACTTAAAGCGAGAGTTAGGTAAAAAAAGAGGGGGACAGCATTCATCAGGTTACATTATAAAAGAAAAAACACTAAACACTGAAGGTTAAAAAAAACTATGAACAACATTGAGGGTCTCTATACATAATTAGCATGAAAACGTTGTAGTTGTATTTAAAGCTGTTCTTTCGTTTGTTGCATTGTTGGGAGAGTGTGTGCTTGCAGCATCACGTGAACGCCAGTACATCATTACAGCCGAATGACTATCTGGGAGGTTGTAGCTCAAGTTATTATTTAGATGATCAGGGTTGAGGATGATTTCCCTAGATTCTAGGATTTTTCTCTCCAATTCATCATGGCAACGAAAGATGTTAGTAGATTTGTCCCAGCGGACTGTATGACTTGGGATTTCATCATTAGGATCAGCCGAGAAAAGGATATGGCTTGATAAGGCACTGGCTCGCTGTCTCTTTTAAGCAATGTCCCTCATGTGTTCCTCCAGACGTAATTCGATAGATTTGTCCATCTGGCCAAAAAAAAAAAAAAAAAAATATATATATATATATATATATATATATATATATATATATATATATATATATATATATATATATATATATATATATATATATATATATATATATATATATATATATATATATATATATATATGTGTGTGTGTGTGTGTGTGTAATTTTACCAAGTAATTTTATAAACTTGGTTTTTTACTCCTTCTCCCAAGTAAGCAAAACAGTTAAGTTTGCGCCTGAACGTAGTTCAAGCCTAGAGGTAGTGCAACACCAGGGCAACTCGTGGTAAAGCTCTGATCACTATTCTTAGTATTTCCCACAATGTAAAACACATCTCACTAGGAGATGTATACTGTTTTACGTTATGGGTGGGGGGGTCACTACCCAGACTGGTTTCAACCTTTATTTGAGGTCTCCTCAGTGAGTAGCTACACCCTGAAATACCAAGGTTATTAGTAATACAGAGCCTTATCAACTTTACCTATTCAAGTTACTACAAGGTGCTTTTAATTTTAATAAGAAACTCCGGATGAGATAAAGATGTGAAAAGTTATTTATCTTGGGGATAATATATATTAAGGATACCAAGTAATTTTATAAACTTTTTTTTTACTCCTTCTCACTAGGAGAAATATAACAGTATACATTTCCTAGTGAGATGTGTTTTACATTATGGGAAATACTAAGAATAGTGATCAGAGCTTTACCACGAGTTGCCCTGGTGTTACATTACCTCTAGACTTGAACTTCAGGAGCAAACTTAACTGTTTTGCTTACTTCGGAGAAGGAGTAAAAAACCAAGTTTATAAAATTACTTGGTTTCCTTAATATATATTATCCCCATGTGTGAAAATGAAGAAACCAAAAGCACAGCTACATCAACCACAGTTCACCTTCAATGCCTAAATTATACTCTTGGTGATTCATTTCGCCACAAAGGTGGAACCTGTGCTACCTTTGTATATTTTAACATTGCCTGTCAGAGAATGCCAACTTTAAAATCCCCTGCTTCTGACTTGCTCTGGTTGAAGGTTTCCTTGACCACTTGGTAATATTCGTCCGCTGCATTTACCAGTCTCCAAACTCTGAAAACCACAAAGACCTCTCGCTTTCCTCTCTACGAAACACGACCATCTTCAATCCAGCTACGCAAACAGCAAAACATCGTCCAAGGTGACTTGAATGTCCCCAACTCCAACTGGCTCTCCTTCTCCAACGCTGCATATCAAGCCGCACGTGATTCAGAAAGTTTTGCTGTAAGCAATGATTTAACGCACATTGTGAATCTACCTACCTTAATTCCAGATAATCCCCTCTACTATCCCCATACTCTCTTGATCTTTTTATTTTAAACTACTTCTCCTTCCAGACACACTGTAAAAGTTATCTCTCCACTCGGCAATTCAGACCATAATCTAGTGCAATTTTGCAGTCTCAAAGAAAGTCCCTTCTCCGACCACACCAATCTCTTGTCCTCTAGCAATGAAACGGTACAAAGTGGGATGATCTCCGGAATTATAACTCTCTTTTATTGGCATTACTATTGCACTGAGCGAGTCCCAGAAATTATCCTCAGTCATCATGAAGTTATTCAATCCAAAATTCTCATCCATTTTCCCAGACTTGGTTCAACAAAAGATCTATGAAAACAGTCGAAGAAAAGAACTCAGTTTACTGCAGATAGTTTGCATCAACAACCGAAGCCTCATGTTCAGCCTATGCAAAATCACGCAATAAATATAAATTAACTATCAGCAAATCCCAGACCCAACTTCATAAACGTCACTAGCAGAAAACTTGTCTCTTGTCCAAACGGTAGCATTGCCTTCTGGTCCCTCTCAAAATTCATCGGTCTCAACTTCTGCTCACTTGTGCCCCCACCTCTCTCACATCTAGATGTTACCCAAAGAAAAAGCTGACCTCCTAGCATCCCTCTTTTCCTCTAACTCCTGCATTGACGAAGAAGAAAAATCACTTTCTTCCATACCAGCAACTGAGCATACAGTATATGCCTCCTGTGGCCTTTGGGCAGAAAGACATAAGAAGAATAATAAACAACCTAAATACTACAAAGTTGTGCTCCAGAGTTAACATCTGTTCTTTGCCATCTCTCCAATCTTCTGTAATCAGCAGGCACCTATCCCATTTCATGGAAACTAACATACATCCAACCCATTCCAAAAGAAGAGAGAAAAAACGCTATCGTCCAACTACCGACCAACTGCCATCACCTCAGTCCTCTCGAAAATAATGGAGAAAAGTTATCGATGGTCAACTTCTTCACGGGTTAATCAGTGACTATCAATATGGATTCCACTAATCCAGATCCACGGATTATATCTTAGTCTACATCACTTACTAGTGGATACGTGCCATAGAAAGGTTGGAATAAATGTGTGCTGTTGCTCTTGACATTTCCAAGGATCCTGATCGAGTTTGGCATTAAGGCCTTCTTGTAAACTTACTTCCTTCGGTGCCACTCTCTGTAACTGGATAGCCAACTGTCTCTCTGTTTGGATAACCTAGTCAACTTCAATGTCGCCTAAACGCAGTCCTGCTTTTTCTCTCGCAAAAGAGGTCTCACCTCACCTTCCCTCCCAATCTTCAGTAATACACACATCACCAAACAGAATGAACTCTCTCTCCTCGGACTGACATTTACCTCTAATCTCTCTTGGTACAAACACATCACATCAATGTCATACTCAGCTTCTAAAAAAACTAGGGAATCTTTTCCGCTCAAGAAGCTATTTTACATCCACCAACCCACTCACTCAGTTACTAAGCCTATATTATTGTTATTATTATTAATACGTCGCACATCCACGGAGTTCAAGGGCTCATCGAGGGTGCGAACCTACTCTACACTTTTCTAACTCCACCACTCAATCCGCTAACTATAACGAACCGCAACTACACCAACGCCATCTACCGCCCACCACCACTAGTATTTTCACAGATAATCACAAATATCTATGCCCACAGCGGGATTTGAACCCGCAGTTTTTTGGCTGGAGGCGGATACGCTAACCACTCAGCCAAGCAAGTCGGCAAATATAAATAAATAAACCAGGACTATATAAATGCCAAATCCATCCATCTTTAGAATAATGTACACACACACATTTGGGTGGTGCACGTAAAACCTCCTTAAAAAGTCTTGATGTTACCCAGAGGAGAGCAATTCAACTCATAGAAAGCACTTCCCTTACAGACTCATTTCAACCTCTATTTCACAGACGCAATGTGTTTCTTCTATAGGATGGTGACTGCTCAGGTGAATTGGCAAATATCATTCTTCCTCTTGCTGATAGGTCTGTTAAAACAAGAGTCCTAAATATGTACTATAAAAGGATGCTATCCAGCATCCTTTTATAGTACAACTGAAAACTCATTGAACCTGCTTCTCCTTTTTCTTGTTTATTCCACCCTCCTCTGTCCTCTGGAACATACTTCTTCATAATGTGTTTCCTAATAATTTCAACTTACAATTCTTTAAGAAGAATGCCAATAGGTTTCTTCTTTCTCAACCCTCTTCTACACCTCACACACACACAGCACTAATGCTATGGGTTCTTTTGCCTCTCATGTGTGGGATAATAAATATAAAAAATTGCATTACATATTATTCTTAAAGTAACTTAATGCTTAATCTACTTGTGTATGGGCTATTGACTTCACGTTAGTTTCCTTAGTATCCCATAATACAAAAGTAGTATGGGACGGATATACCCAGATCCATTTCGACCTTTATCGAAGTCCTGTTAAAGTGAGGGATGCCTCTGCAAAAACTCTTGAGTGATCTGCAAAATCACTAAATCTCACTGAGTGAGAAAATATCATTAAAGTCATCACTCCTGACCTGACTGACTTAAGAACAGGTAAGACACACACACACGACATTTAGCGGTTTCTTCATCGAGTGACAGATTAAAACCTACCACCGAATAGGACCTCTCTATTCCTAGGAAGCATGCTCAAAGACGAGCTATATTAAAACATCGGTGTTAGCCAGACCCAGGAAAATACCTCTTTGCAAGTAATGGGGTCTTCTTCCAAAAATAAGAGATCATTTAGACCATTCTAATCTCAGTGAGCTAACAAAGATCATTTTAATTCTAGATTACTCCAAGATACTCAGCGGCGGTTCCTTTCAGTGACAGGCAAAAACTTATCACCGAACAGAACCGTTCATCTCCTAGGGCAAGCCCCACTGAAAGACCCTGATCAATGCAACCTTAGCAGAAGCTATGCCATAGGCAAGCTTCCATTGGAATGCAGTGATAAAGGCCACTTCAGCAAAACAGTAATTTATGCGATTAACAGCTTCCACAAGACTAGTAGTGAAGTTACTTCACCCTTATGAGTACTCTCGGGTAATAGGATTAAAACAAGATTTTAATTTCTTGTCAGGAATAATATATTCTTAAAATACTCTATCGCAGAAGTAGGAATGATTTTTGTTTTGCATATTTATCACTCCTACACATGAAGGCCATAAGGCGTTTAGCAATTAAATGCTGTGTGTCAGATAATTACGGGATTCTTCATTATCCCCGAAATGGTGAGGGCAAGTTCTAAAACAGAACCTATATTTACCACCAAATAAAAGGATTGAAAAAGGATATAAATGTTTAACCACATTGTTAACAAATTGGTTAGACATTATTATTTGTGATTAATATATTATTAACTTACCACATATATTTGTTAAAAATTAGTATCGAATTGCGAATTCGATACTAATCGTATTGCGAATACGATTTTAAGAGTTCTTTTGAACACATTTAGTAACACATTTTTAGCATTATCAGCCATCTAGAATAACAAAATAATGCAATGGCTAACTTTTCATGCTTTCGCCTTTGGTTTTTTCCTGATAACAGAAGTGTTCAATAAGCCATAGAAACTTAAAGAACTAACCACCATGTTCTGTTTCTACTATTAGCCTTTCATTTGTATGCCTTGCAACTGTCTTGCATTGGTTATTGATATAACCTCCTGAGTTAAACTGTGCGAAGTGTGACTGTAAGGCAGTGTCTAACAGCAGGTGGCGTGACTTGAGCGGACTTACTCTCTATTTTGTATTCTACTCTAAAGTGGCATCAGCGTTATCTATCGATCGGCATGATACGGAGACTGATGTATAAGGGAAGGTCGAATAGCTGGCGCTCTAGGTTCATAATGTGGACAACCAAACAGCAGCTACTCGTATTACAATTCTATGCACAAGTCTTTATCTATAAGTTTGTTTTAATACTTTATTAGAGGAGAGAAATGTACACTACACACACACACACACACACACACACACACACACACACACACACACACACACACACACAAATAGTCGATTATTTCTGAGCAGAAATTAATTAGGTTAGAGGTAATGTATTCAGGAAAGATGAAATATTTTCTATGTACTGTTTTTCACACACACAGTATTAGTGGAAGAACAGTTCATTAAACCGAAAAAATAGTAAACTGAATTAAATATTTAAGTTTTTTATGTGACCCTGGCCCACGAATGATCATAAACCTATAGTGCATCATTACCTCGATTGGCTAAGATTTTTTATTTCATTTTATTACATAATCTGGAAATTCCGCTTTAGAGAGACCAACAGGAACCTTTTGCAACTATTTCTGCCCCCTGTTAAGCTGGGAAAAAGATCACACACACACACACACACACACACACACACACACACACACACACACACACACACACACACACACACACACACACACACACACACACACAGGATGACGAAATTGATCGCCTGCCCTAAAACTGATCATAAACCTTCAATTCCAAAAAGACGGATTCAAACGCGAACATGCAACCTGTGTTGGTAGCAGAGCAACAAATGTATATTTTGTTTTCATTACTCTTCAGGTTTCGCATGATTTCTTTTGTGTATGAAGAAAATATGTCTAAGAAAAATTATTTCTTAAACCTACTGAAATCTAAAGGAAGATTATTGAAAAACTTTAAAAGCTATTCTTGCAAAGAAATTTCTTATATTTAACTGACCGTAGCTAGTATACGGAATGATAATTTTCTGCAAAAAACACATCCATTGCCCTTGAAAGAAAGCGCAGTTAAACCCTTTTAAGAATGAGCTGTTACTAAAGGAGTCTTGTTTAATAACATGAGAAACGGAAAAAAAATGGCAAAGTCATAAAAAACATCATCTTCGCAAGAAAAGTAATCTGAAAAATATTTCCAAGAATGACACCTTCTAAGAATACCGTGAAATATACATGTAATTGCTAAAATTCAGCAGGATTCACAATAAAACTCTCTCAGTTTATCTCTTCCTCTATATATTGTTGGTATTTATATATTAGTGTTGGAATCACTCAATTCACGTTCTTCTTTTTTAAATTTCTGTACTAATCGCTAAATGAATTATGTTCTTCTTCCTGAAAGGAAAAATTTTATGCTTTTGCTGCTATTTCCTACATATCATGATTCAGAAACTTTGTTTACTTCCTGCTTTCTTACTGGAGACGTTCAATATCCTTAAGTATCTACCAATATCTCTCCATTCCTCTGCTGTAACATTATCGGTTTCCTTCCATTAAACCACTGCAGTTAATCCACATTTCTCCCCTACTCTTAGACATTCCCATCTGCTGATGCTGTCATTCCCATCCCATCTTTAGACACATGTTCCCCCTAATCCACTAAAGGTTTTACCATTTCTTTCTACAGTTTCTCTTTCTGTATTATACGAATCGACGTTTGTTTCACCCCCATAAGCCATTTGGACCCACTTACGTATCGCTTGTTTGTGCACTTCTTGAAAAAAGAGCACAAACATATTTAGCTTATGGCATCGCATCAAAATCTTCACTTAGGAAGGATAAAAGTATTGTTTAATAAGCAAAACCAACTACAAATATTTTAAACATCAGCTGAATAAAATTCTTAGAGTAGAAAAATATTTTATTTTTCATTATTTCTTTATCTGCAGAAAGATTTTTTTTTTCTGTTAGGTACGAATGGGCAGAAAAAGGCATTTCTGGGATACTAAAACCACTATTGATACATGTGCCCGATAGTCAAGTCACGTTAACACACGCATTACGCAGTACGTGCGTGTTGGGATGAGAGAGTAGCAAAGACCTTGAGCGTTCTCACGTACAGTATATTATCAACTGCACGTGTCAGCGAGAACGATAGAGAGAGATGCTTGCCTGTCTCATGTTTTTTCTTTATATATATATATATATATATATATATATATCGTACTAGATCATCGAGTTAGCTATGAGAAATTATCTTTGTATGATCTAGAAACATATTTTAGATACTCCCAGCTACAGAGTCAAAGTAAATCAATATTTTACATTCTGATTAAATATTAAAAAGGCCTAAGAAGTAATGCTGAATCTTACAATGGAACAAGTGGATGGTGAAAAATTATACATAGTGAACAGCGTCAATTAATGAAGTACTATGATTGTTGTAACTTATTATTGTAAGAGAGCAGACGGCTAAAAGGCAGTCGAAGAATTTTTTTTTTCTGTCTCGTCTTATTTCCGTGCATAAAAAATACTGCTGTGATGAATTCAAGACAATGCGATATTATTAATATTAAATTGTTTAGCAAAACCTTTTGTAATTCTTTATTTTTATTTAACTTTCATTTAAAGTCTGTAACATACACTTTTCTTGATTGTAAGTGGAAGCGCCAGTAAGTGGAAGGCCTTTTCTGACGTTTTTCACCAACCTCTTTCCAAAGGACAAAGTCATAGAGAAAATCAAATCTTTTTAATTATGTTTGTGATAATTAAACTGAAATTATATCTTACTGTATAAACTTTCAACAATTTTAATGTTAGAAATATCTTTAATTTTGTCAAACTGCGAGTTTAAGAGAAAAGATTTGGTTTCTCCTCTAACCCTATTAAGTAAGAATATAAATGTGCAATAAATAATATAATAAAAGACCACCAGAAGAACTGGAGAAAGTACACCGGATCTTCCTATATCTGTTTCCTGTTAAGTCTTACTTATTATCAGGGTCGGTGCGAGAGTAGCTGACGACCCTAGGCAAAGAAAATTTAGGTGCCCCTATGTCTCTATGCAGTAATTAGTGCGTCATTTTTTTCGATACCCAAATTCGATTAGTGCGCCTCTAAAATTTGATCAGTGCGCCTATCTGATCAGTGCGCCTATTTGATCTTAAATGTTACAGATTTTAAAAATTTTCTGTCTATACATTTTTATACCTAACTATTTAAAAAAATCACTTACCAGAATGAAATAATTTAGTTATCGATTTAAAACATTTTACAACGTTATTTTTAATGGCATACTACACTACTTCCATGTACACTATGAATATCAGAGTTTCCCAAACTGTGTTCCGCGAGAAGTTCCTGGAATTTGTAAATTTAGTTTTCTAAGCATATTTTATGAATAAATATTTTATAGTGGAAATATTCTGAGGAGAATAACATTCGAGAATATGTCGAAAAGCTCGGACCCAGAACGCCTAATAACATTTGTGTATCATTAATTTTCACACATCGAAACCTTTCAACATTTGGGAAAGAGAATTATGATCGGTCATAAAAATTGCCTGCAAGCGGATTATAACAATCGGAGGCGTATAATATTTTTCGTACAAGCGAAGTTTTAAAGCAGCAATGCAGAGGCTGACCCTGATGAACAGAGAAGCAGTAAAATTTGCATAAGAGTAGAAGAGGCAATAGGGCCATACCGGCGGTTGTATGAAAAAAAGAAACAAAATGCCCGCCAAACTACGTTAGCTCAATTCTTTGTTAAGAAGTAGAATAATAAAATTTATTATTCAGAATATGTTTTATTGTCTTTCAGCTTCATGATTTTACTTTAACTAGGCCCTGAGACATACCTTAATTCTTTTATAAAAAAATTAAGGTTCAAAAAAAAATTTAAGGAACGAATTATACTTTTCCCCATAAGTTATTATATTCGATTAGTGCGTTTTCGATTAATGCGCCTGTTTTAAAGAACGCATTAGGCGCACTAATCGAGGGATTGCTGTATATATACTGTATTTTGTCATACTCAGCCAAGCACACGTACACCTACACATGTGGATATTTATAAAAATAATATCATTATGAACATTTATATATAAAATTTATTAATCAAAACCAATACATATATGATTTCTCCTAATATCTGTATAGCAAGAAAATTATTACATCTTAAATACAAAAAGTATGAAAAATTAATCTTTGGGGCTTTTGCTTTGGCAAAGTTTTGAACTAATTCATTTATATTGATTGTAGATGCAATTTCATGCTCCATAGATATTATTGCTAGACCAGTTAGTCGTTCCTGAGCCATCTTAGAGCGAGTGTAAATTTTTGTAAGTTTTAATTTCGAGAAACTCCTTTCTGAACTTGCTACCGATACTGGCAATGTCGAAAAAATTCTCAGAGCAATAAACACATTTGGAACACTATTTTCTAAACTATTTTGCATATGTATGACAGGACATCTAATGAGGAAGTGTTTTCTGGAATTCGCCTTGCTATCATTTGTAATTCACTACATAAATTTGTTCCGTCAATATCTCTAGAATTATCATGTGTTAAATCATTTTCCATATCAAACATTTTTTTACGCAGATCTGCTGAAGTAATATTTTGAAATTCATATATATTTAAAAGAAAACCAAACTTTTCGTTAATTGTAGACATGTGCTTGAATTTTTCATCAACAGATGCAATTGCGGTATCAATAATTGAAAAATAAAAATCTACCTTAAATGTTTGTTTAAAATCTTTATGAATTCATCCTCTGCTTCATACACAAATTGTTTCTTTTTCTTTTTTTCTAAATCTAACTGTTTCTTGCTCAAAACAGGCATTACACCTAAAACCTCAGCGATGTTTTCCGCATCTTTTAATATCTTTTCAAATTTATCCTCATTTCGGATTTTCATTAAGAAATTCTTTGTATCATTAATACAATTTATGGCACCATTTATATCAAAGCTTACATTCCGAAGTTGTTTACTTGTAAAGTTTATTTCAAAAAGTATATTATACCACATTACTAAGGATACGTTAAATTTGAACTTCCTTAAAGTTTTACGAAGACTACTTGCGTCTAATTTCATGGTATTTCCACTTAATCCACACAAACTATCATCTTGAGATATTTCTTGCAGTGCTTCAAAAACATCGGACAAATTCTATCTTAAGGGCTTTAATGAGTCAATTGGAATCACCAATCGTGTATCAGAAACTGGTTTGAGTGTAAAATTACTTATGTGTCTTTTGAGGTATTCCCATCGACGAGTCGAACCGGAACAAAATACATATAGACGATGTGCCGCGTCAAAAGATGCTGTGGCATCTATGTATTATTATTATGTATGTGTAATATGTATAATATGTATTATATGTATGTATAATATGTATTAGTAGTGCAATTCACTACTAAATTTAATCAATGTGAACTACTGGGTACATACATTGCTCTCGGGTTAATATTTGAAATTCGTCGCTGCACACCTTTTAGATCACCTTTCAGGTTACTGGCGTTATCGTATCCTTGACCTCGTAAATCTTGTATTGGTAATGAAAAGAGTTCCTAGTATTTCATTTGATAAAAATTCTCCAGTGGTATTTTCTATTTCTATAAATCCCAAAAAGCGTTCTTTTATAGAAGCCGTGCTATTACTAGTGTCTACGAATCGAAGTGCTATGCTCATTTGTTCCGTGTGACCAATTGTCGGACGTACAGTCGATAATTATGGAAAAATATTTTGCGGCAACAACAGATTCTAAAATTTTCTTTTTTATCACATTGGCGAAGATGTTTATTATTTCATTTTGAATATCTTTTCCAAGATAATGCACATATGTATCTTTATTTTTTATTCTTCGAAAATGTTCATTCATTATTGGATCAAACCTGGCTAGAAATTCGACAAATTTCAAAAAATGTCCGTTTCCATGAGAAAACAATGTCTCATTTGTTCCTCGAAATGGTAAATTTTGAATAGCTAACGTCTGAACTAAAGTCTGAACTATAAGTAAAGAGTCGTTCTAATACTTGCACCCAATGTTTCTCCGCTTTTCTAATAACTAGCAAGTTCTCTTCATCAATGCTTTTCTTTTCTTTTATTCGAATTTCTATTTCTTTCCACTTATGGTAATCTTCAACGTGTCTTTGACTTTTTTCATGCACACTAAAATAGAAGAAGCATTTTACCAGTCCCTCAATCCAGAATCAGCAAGGTTAATCTGCCATTGATCAAATAATAAACAGCAGAAGCAAAATGCAGAATCCGTAGATTTTGAATACAATAACTACAAACGCTGCATTGTCTCGCCGTTAAAGAGTCTTCGAGTATAATGAGTCATTGAAAATCTTCTATTATTGTTATCTTTCGGAAAATCAAAATTATGAATCTGTTCAGGTCCATGTTCAACTAATAGTTGACGTAATTGATTGATGGTATACATTTTTGGTCGTTTTTATAGATAGAAATACACTTTTATTAATACAGACCAGTATTTTACAAATAAACATTTATTAAAACCTTTTAATAGGTTTTAATAAATGTTTATTTGTAAAATACTGGTCTGTATTAATAAAAGTGTATTTCTATGTAATTGATTGATATTGGAAAATGTTGCAGGACACCAAGTTGCTAGATCATTATAATTTAAATTTGTAAAATCAAATCCTTGTATGATATATCTCGATGTTTTAATTCAATTTTTGGTATCTGTAAAATTCTCCTGCAATTCATTAATCGAAACTATAGACAAATTATCCAACGAATAATCTTGAAGATTTTCTTCTTGTATGCGATTACGATCTTCTCGGCGAAGATATTTTAAAAATGTACCTTCTTGTTTTTTCAAACTTTCTTCCTTTTCTGCTTTATGTGTGTGATATTGAAAACCCGATTTTGTTTTATCTATTTTTCAAATTCAGTAATTGAAATATTTATAAATAAAAATAAACTTAATTATAAAAAATATGGACTTTAAACTATTCAGTAATTCACAAATAAATTTTTATAAATTTATTTAATGAAGTATTTATCAATTATATATACCTTATAAGTTATAACTTATCTATCATACATTTATAATCTAATAATTCAAAAATATCGTTTTCTATGAACATAATTGACAAATTTCTCAAATGCATCTAACTTAACGGATTGTGTAAATATTTTTAACGCGTTTAAGTACAGAAAATGAGCGTTCACCGCTAGCATTACAAACAGGCAGTGTCCATGGCCGCATTTATACTTTTGGAGACCTGAGGTGCAACATCATTATGAGGCCTCCAAAATAAGCACTTTTTTAGTTTATTGAAAATAAAAGTCAACATTTCCATAACTAATTTTAATAATACAATACAAGATTGATATACATATATTTGCATTTTAAAAAAAAGTATAAAGATAAATCAGTTCAAATTTAAATAAAAAAAATCAATAAATAAACGTTTTTTTTTCCTGGCTTTGTTTTAGCAAATATATCTATAATGTCATCATAATTAATCGAGTCCATTATATCTGATTCAATGCATAATAACGATGGTTCACTTGTTTTATTCTGGTGCAAGTTACTTCTTAAATAATTGTATAAGGATAAAAGTTTTTTTATTTTTTATTTATTTTTTTAAAGAAAAGAAAAGAATTTAAATGCAATCGAATTAAGCTTGCTAATGAAGGTAAAAATAGGAACTTCATCAACTGTAAAGTTCAGATATTCTCATTAAAAATAAAAATTTTAAATTTACAGTAATAAAAATTGTAGCAAATTATGGAATTACAACATAGATCTAAATATAAATATAGAACGTTTCAGTTTGTAGTAACATGTACAGTATGCCTCCCTGGTTGACAGAATTGTTAACGTATCTGCTTTCCAACCACCCACTTTAGGTGAAAGGTAAATTTTGTCGCCTAGTGCGAGACCACCTTACTTACTGGAGGCATGGGATTCACATAAAAAAGCATATAATATATATAGGATTAATTCAGTTCCAACTTTATTGCACAATTATTAAGATTTATTCAACTCCAGATTTGATTTTTTTAAAGTTGCAGTAATAAGTATAATAATTCCCGCTTTAGTTAAAATGTAGAAGCAATCAATAGCAACGATAACTTGCTATGCTCGTTAACATCCACTTTTTTATTCGACATTTTACCCTAAAATAACTAGAATCTTGATGCACAAAAAAATGAACTGAAAAATCAATTTAATTTATAAATAATAATAAACTTGAAAATCAAATGCTCTGTTTATGTGATATAGAAACTGCTCTTACACACTAATTAATACAAATAGCAATAGCACATAAAAAATAACCTCTGTTGTCTCAGAAACGTGTTTCAAAATGATCGCAAGTTCAAAACTCAGCGATCTGTTCTTTCCTAACAGGATTCTGGGAAATCACAGGGTGAAATATTCTTAAGAACATTATGGATTAAACTGACCATATATTTAATCTCTGGATTAAACTGCTAAGTCAATGATTGGTCAACAAAGGCAAACATTTAGTAAGAGAAAATTTCAGCAGCGAAAACCATCTGTGACAAAATGAAACTTTAATTTTTCTTAAATTTTACGCTGAAATGGTACGCTAACATACATGAATTTTACGGAATACAGGAGTTCCTGTTAGTTTTATATAGTTTTACATGTAGCAAAATCTGGCGTCACGAAGTCTTGACGCCCTAATGATAAAATCGGCCCTGCCTATGATAGGCTTTTATCTCATACATGGTGTTTATGTTTTTTCCAGTTGTTTTTGATAATCTTTTATTATGTCCTTTAGTGCACTTATCCTTTAATTTTCTAAGAAATTTCATTTTCAGCCACTTATAATCAATTTCATCCTTTTTGATCTCTGGTCAACATTCCGAGCCATACAATATTGTTGTTATTGCCATGATCTCATAAAAGTTTAATTGTGTTTCTTTTTTTGTTTGGATTTTTTTTACCGCTCTCTTATAGAAAACCGTGCATTACTTGCAAATGGTGTGATTTATAATCTAAATGACTGAAGATTAATCTCCTTATTTCATAATTATTAAATAAAGTATTAAATGAATGAAGTTCTAAAGGTTATAATGTTTTAAATTTATTATTTTTTAAAATTAGTGTTGCAAAATGTAATTGACTTGCATCATAAAGCTATGTGCTTTGCTTAATGATCTGAAATAGTTTATATTTTTACTTACTACTGCTATAAGAATACTCTATAATCAATCATGGATTCTTATTCTCTCTCTCTCTCTCTCTCCGTTTCAATATAGCCCGCATTTCTCAGTACCCATAAGGTGCACAGAAGTTTGATAGAATCACCATGGAAACGGCATGTATTATGTAACGCAGGTCCTCATTTTAATCTCCTTATTTCATAGTTATTAAATAAATTATTTTAATCACTAAAGCGTAAATTATAGATCACTGAAGCTAATATATGCTTGAGCAATCGATAATATATATATATCGGTAATCTTAGATTACCGCATTTTTCACTTGGAAACTAGGAAATGCGGTAATCTTAGATTACCGCATTTCCTAGTTTCCAAGTGAAATAATATAATATATTATTCTTAAATCCCCTTCTACCGCCCATGGGAAATTTCCATTATCCCTTCATGCGATTGTTAAAATTCTTGAAATGAACTTGCGTAGCGAATTTAAACAAGTTTTCCATTCCGAGGACTCGAAACAAACAATAAAATCGTTTTAACTGTTTAGAATTAAACAAACCGAAAACGACGAAATCATTTACGTGTGGTCTTTTGACATTGATTTATTGCTCTGTTTGGAGAAAAATTCCTCAATTTAACATCACTGATTTAAAAGGATTTTGTCTTTGAAGACGATTTATTTTTATTTTTTATTATTTATTGCAGAACTATCACCTAGAAAATGGAAAGGGAGATGCAGCTGCTGCAATATGCACTTTGAATTATAAGTTGACTTAATAGTAATCTCAGATATTACTTTCGAATTTGTTTTGCAATTGGATTTAAAGTAAAATATTTCAGTTACATGTAGAATTCCATATTTTACGAAAAACTTCCTCCTGATTTGAAAGTTCTATTATGGACGATCATTCATTGATTAGCATACTGCACACTATCATTCAATAGAATGAGATAATTCTTTTTTAAATTAATTATGTGAATCCTACAGATGAAATTTTCTAAACCTACATTACATTTAGTGACCTGGATAGGCCATAGGATGCGCTAATCCCGAAACCAGGTTCAAGAGGACAAAACGTGGAACATTTTAAACTACTTCAATTATCTAATAAGAATGACAGTGATGTCATATTGGAGGAGGAAACAATCTGCCAGCTAAGGATGTTCAGATATATCCATTCCAATGGTGGGATTCTAATCAACGGCCTGTAAGAGCTCACTAAAATTGTGCCATCTGAGAAAATGTACTTAGAGAAAATGTTGTGGCGTAACGTAAAAGCTTACATTAGTGATTTATAAAAAAGTATCTTATGTCTGGAGCTGTTGCATTTGTTTCTCTGTTCAACAACATTAGCGAGTCTGCTGTTGTTGAAAATATTCCGAGGACTTATCCAGCTGACAGGTTGGTGCAGTCAAGAAGTAGCATGAAAATTTTTTGTCCAAATGAAGATCTGTGACAGAAAGAGCTAAAAATCGTCACATTGATTAACTATTAGAAAAGGATATAAAGAACACTCTCTGAAGAATTTTACAATGCGTCTACAGCCATATCCGCCAAACAACCGTCAACTGTATAAACCTTTTCATTTGTCAACTTCTCAGGATGAGAATGTCACAGCGCATTGTTCTAGGAAGTCATTGAAATAGTTGGAAGAAAAGGACTGTTTCCGTTACATATCCGATGTACACAGTCTTCGAGTCCTAATTTTATAAGGGCGCATCTGTGGCAGATGTTTCCAATCGGATAACAAATATATACGTTTGCATCAAGCTTCGTTAAAGAAAACGTTGCAGAAATTCTTCGGAATCATCAACGCCGATAATCTCAGACAGTACATGTGTTGATGATAGAGGCTGGAAGATTTGATTTAATAATGTTGTACCGTAACGTTTACTGTGAAGCATGCAGCATTTATGTTGAATGACAGTAAACTGATCGTTATTGGATTTTCCAAGAAATAGGGACCACTTATAGAAAGGCAAACATGTTTTAGTTGCTACGCTTGCATGTAGCCGCTGATTTGTGACTTTCATTCGAAGACAAAAGCGTTTCACGAAAAGTTACAAAAACAAAAGCAACCGCTTGTTTAGGCCAGGGAAGTTATGAGGAAAAAAAATTAAGAAATAATTTTTTTCTTAAAATCTCTTGAGTACTTAATTGAAGTTTATTGTACTTGACCTCGATTTTTTAGTTGTATCTCTTCGCTTTTCTTGGTTCTAATCTCCACGATAGGAACTTTTGTTTTGGAACTATTAAAATACGAATGAAGTAAAAGGGCCGGGTTATATCTGAATACCACTTGCACTAACTGAACCCATCCGAATCGATCCAGAGAACCTGACACTTACGCCACGCTACCGGAGCACAGACCAGCTATCTCTGTTCAGGGTTGCTCACATCAACTGAAGCAAAAATCGTACCTTTATTCATATTTCACAGTTCACTATTGCATTTAAGTGCCAATTTGGATTTTATTTTGCATGATGAAAGAAAATATAATTCAGGATTTGTTAAGATTATACAATGACTCAGGGGAGACTACTTTAAGAAGGATATTTTTTTTCTCTAACTAAATAAGCAGGAGATAATAATTTCAAGGAAATGATGCCTTAGGCAACATCATCCATAGACAAATACATTAAAGTGTAAGCGAAATAAAGTATTTCGTTTGCATCAATCAGGTAATTCAGTGACATCACGAGACTTCCATATCGACATTGTCCTGTTTTTTTAAATATTTGCATTGGTGCCGAGTTATCGGATTAAATTTCAATGAAGATTGCGTATTGGAATCGATGGCTGTGCTGCACTTGTGGAAATGATAAAGGAAATGCGTTTGTCGTTACAGTTTTATTTCCTTCCGGAAGAAGCTTACAAAGAAGAATGAGTTAATATTGCGATGTGTAACAGTAGTTCTACAAGTTTTTATGTTCTAGGAAGGCGTTTTTTTTGCCGTTTTTTACTACTTACAGGACTGTTCATGTTAATGATAGTCATTCCAAAATGAACAATGGCTGAAACATTTTGAATTTCTGAGGTCTTTCTTTCAGATAAAGTGTGGGAATTGAAATTGTACCCAGCAGGAATAGGATGCCAAGAATGTAGTTTTTACTATATAAGTGCTTTCTTACAAACACATTATATATATATACAGCTGTCTGTTCTTTAAATAGCTTGGCTTCATTTCTTTATTTACAAGGCGCCCCCACATAGAGATGGTAGCCCTTTTCCTTTTCGGAACACGAATTTTTCACAACAGACAAAATATTGGAAAACACACGAAACCGAAAGGCATAAAATACTAGTACCATAGCTTCAGATTTAATTCCAACTAAACCAAAACGTAGAGGCGTTATTTCTCTCCCCAGTAAATGCTCAGTTTATAACAGTCAAATATCCGAGATACTTTAAATGCTTCTTCTAAATTTGATTTTGACTTGATTTGAATTACGCACAATCATCTAAGGCTTTTGTACAGTGTGTTATTCTCTGAATGAAAACGGCTAACCAACTCACCTTCATTTGGAAACTCTTATAGAACTTCTTCGTCTCTAGAACTAGAATTTCGTTTCCTCGAGCTGAAGTCTTTTTTATCCAAAGAGCATCGTCATTATCCACATTAGAACAGCAATGCATCAAAATTCTCTATACAACCCCTACCCCATCTCTCTCTCTCTCTCTCTCTCTCTCTCTAACTGATTTACTACACTATTCTCTGTTAGTATATTTTTTGCACAATGTCTTCTTTATACGTCATACAACTGGTTTTATTCAACAAAAATGTCATATATATTCCCCTCACTTTTCTCTAATACAGAAGGAACTAGTGTGTTAGAGACAACAGACGTCCTGTCTCTGAGGAACGTTTTATAAAAATTTATGGCGCTGTTTCGTTTATTGTTGTTTCTACTCAGCGTCTTCGTTTATCGTTCTTTTCTTTGGATTGTAGACATCCTTATTTCATTTTATTTTCGTTTTCAATAAAAATTATTAAAACACATTTTTAATTTTCGAATTTTCGATAGAAAGCCTACTAACAATATCTGAAGAAGCGAAAAGTAATTAACACTTTATTTTTGTGGGATTTTTATATAAACAGTTTTTTAAGACATTTAATTATTATTACACAGATGCAATCGATGGTTCATAATAAGTAACGTTTTGCAACTTATGAATTATTGATGCCATTTTGACCGTAAAACAACTACTCGTTGTTTTATACTGTCAAAAGGTGACAGTATAAAATTTTTATACGAAGATACATTAGAGCCTCCGTAGCTCAGTTGGTATACTTTGGGTGGAAAGTACTGGGTTCGATTCCCGTCCATGACGTGAGGAATCTTTATCTGGTCTCTTTCCACTAAAGGTGAGTTAGCTGGTCTCATACGGAGGTAGAGGATTTTTTCATCCGGAAACACGTGTTTTTCGTCCCTCAGAACAGACAAACCAGTCTGTGAACACACACATGGATTTACAGTAAAAAAAATACTTACTGAAAATCCCTCATTGGAGGGCTCAAGCACTAAGGGACGGATGAGGAAAATTGGGGAATCCCACACAACAACAACAACAACAACAAGAGGATACATTAGAAACGAATACTGTATTTACTTGGAAAACAAACTAAACTCATAAATAAATAAATAAACTGAGCATTGTTGCTGAAATGTCAGCATCTCCACGTAGTCCAATTTCAAATTCATACAGCTACATTTTTCTTCTTCATCGTCCATCTTTCGACAATTTCTAATCCTGACTTTTTCTTTTGCAATGTAAATTTTATTTTTAGATGGTCTGTTATTAAACATTAATTAGCAATCGATCTGATTTACTTCATAATCTTCATGATCATCTCCTTTTTTATTGCTTTACTAGTGATGAAAAAGACCTTCACCTTATTCCTCTCCAGAATGCATATACTCCTAAGTTTTCCCAAACTTCTACTTTGCTATTATTCTCTTAATCATACTTTTATATGTAGACCTCTGCACCTCTCAAATCTCATTTACAGTCATCTTCTGTCTTACAGGTTACGTGCTTCATGAAGCACGTAACCTGTAAAAAACGAAACGTGTAGATATTTCTTTACAGCTTTCTTCCTGGTTCTCAGCTATACGCATTTTATCGAATAAGCGCTCCTCTACCACTCCCATGCACTTTCGTCTTCTCAAATGCTTTTATCTCAGTCATTTTGATGGCTCTTCCTCCAATCCGTCCCTTCATATTTTAATAGTTATTTTGCCTTCTCTTTTGTAATTGCTTCACCCTCTGTTTCTACTATTTCTAACTTAATGCATATTTCTGTGTGGATTATCGGAAGTTTACCGTATCATTTTATACTTCTTTACTAACTTTCTGTCTGCTCTTCTTATCACAGTATCATTTCAGTTCTGGTAATGGCGCTTATGTTTAGACACCTTAAGTACGATGTGTCAAGACACGTTACAAGTTCGTTAAATAATGAAAACATTAGTGTCATTCCATTAGAAGAATGTGTTAGGTGTCTTTATTTTGAATATTGAAAGCGATCGGCATTATTTTAGTACAGTAACATAAATGCTTGATGGTTACTCAAATAAAGAAAACAAATCCATAGGTAAATACTTGCTGTAGTAGACGATGCAACTAAGAGTAACATAAATACTTATACTCCTGAGCACTCAACATCGTACATTGGGATGCTCTTTATAATAAATCAGTAGTGAATCGCTTAGTGGTGATCGAAAAAATGCTATAATCAAAGTTTGTAAAATAATATATTAAAAAAAAAACATTAAAACAAACAGCATGAAATGGTACTAAATCAGTTAGGAAAGTTTATAACCTTGAACACGTTCCGTCAAGTAGATACCTAATTTCTATCTTGTTTTTCATCAGAATCCCAAGTGCCATCATATCGTCTAAGTTCACCACTGCTGGCAACGATTACAGCATGATATATAACAGCAACTTCTCTCGATCAGAAAGAGACCTCAGTACCTACCATGTTCGCATAAATAGAAGAAGGCTCATAAAAATATAATCTTGTTCGTTGGGGAGATAGAGATGCACGTGCATCAGAATCATTTTCATCGGCGCCTTCACACGAGGGAAAAACAGGGGTCTTTCCAGTCTCTTTCATTGGAAAAACACAGCTTCACATTATATCTGGAATCCGAAGAACTGTAAGGACTTTTCAAATGAAAATGAGACAGTCGTTTTCATAGGAAAGAAATTTTTTTCCTCTCAGAATTCCTGTATTTATCACCATAAACAGATCAACCTCCCAGAGAATATATACAGTTATCAGTTATGACATACTTGCTTCATACCCTTAGTTGCTTTGACGCAATCACGAAGAAAAAGGACAATTTTCATCGGAACTAGAGAAATCTGATTTATCTAGTTCTGATGAAATCTCTCAACAAATCCAGCTCACTTGAACCAAATTTCTTGAATTGGCAAAGCTATTTTTGAAATTGTGCAAATACATCTTAAGCTGTAAAAAGTACTCTTGTATACTGAACGAGCATGAATATCAACAATGACGTAGTCAATGAGACTTTTCTTATTTCTTGTGTCTTCTTCCCATGTGAACTTGTGCACATCTTTATGTTGAAACATGATGTTAGGAATGACTAGTCTGTGTACTGAGAAGTCCAGTAAATACTATTATTATTATTAGCTTTGCCCTATTCTGCAAATTTTCCCAAAACATTCCTTAAATGCCTGGTGAGATTCATTTCCTACTCTGCTGTTGAGCTCACCAACAAGGACCACTTTTTCTATTTTCTTTATGTCAGCTGCCTGTTCTAATGACTCAAAAAATTCTTCCACTGCTTCCTTGGAAGAACCTTCTGTGGGGCACAAATAAGTTTCATTGTCCATCATTTTCAAGAAGTCCAAACAATTTGAACCGTAAAGTAAACAGATCATTCAGTTTGTTTTAATCGATTCTTCATGATGTTATTCATAAATGTTTCCAGTTACGTGCGTATAAATTGCAGAAGTTCCATTATACCAAACTTCTAGTTGATTTAAACGAGATTTAGCTAAGATACTCTGCAATGAACCGATGAAAGCGATAGATTCCTGGGATCAGTTACGTTTTCTCACGCGACCGCATTTAATACCAGTGGCCAGGCAAACAGGCATAATGACCTCATTTGGGAATTTAGCAACGCGTTAAATGGCCACTGAAACATGAAGAGATTCGTCTAAGCTGAATGTATGGTTGGTTCTATTAATGATCACTTCATTGACCTATTCTAATGCCTACTGTGACAAGCAACGCATTTTTTCGATATGTTAGAAATGTGCGAAGTGACATAACGATCAGCAGGTGTAATTTTCCAACAAGATCATCAATATAGTTTAGTGACATTGATGTCAGTTTCTGGAAGAGGAATTTCCTAAACCACTGCACTGAAGGTTAGACTCGAGTGGTTGGCATGTCCGGTCACTTACCTAAATTTATGGATGGATGTTTTATTGTTATTTCGGTGTTACGTCAGGAATATCTTCTCATGTCATTATTGCATGGAATAATATTTAAGCAGATCGGTTTCCTAGGGGTGCCCGTGTAACAGTTTCAGTTGCTAAAACTTCTTTGTGAACTTTTGTGGTATACAAATAGCCTGTAATCATTTAAAATTATTTTAGAAATGTTTTACTTTGATATCAATCATTGCAATAAATTATCTAAGGCTATAAGAATGTTTATTTATATATATCGCACTATTTTTTACAATACTCCATATTCAAAACCTTTCAAATTTTCAACCTTTCAAATATTTTTAAATCTCAAAGTCTTTTATTGGACAAACAATTGAAACTTTTGTTACATAAACTGCTTGACCTATTCACAATAAAATATGAGTACGTTACTAATAGTAAGCAGTTATACTGTCTAATGGGATCCCTGGTCTCATTTACAATTAATATAATTACCGTTTCTATGGAATTTGATGCATTTTAGTGTTGAAAACTTTTCACCTTCCTGTTTAACTTCATATGCACATTCGATATTTATAAACTAAATCTATCTCACTCGATGATTTTTTTTTCCTATACGAACAAGAAACACTGGAAAAATATGATTTCGAAGCCTGTAGGTCGCAAGTAAAAATTAAGAGGACTTTTCAAATGAAAGCAAGTTAGACAATCTCATGCGAAAGTAGCGGAGTTTACTCTGGAGGAAACTGAATTCCCTGCTCTTCCAAAATGCACAAACCGGCTGGAAAACATACGCAGCTACAGACGTACACTCATCTCACGGTCTTTGCTGGCTAGGAATAATCCCAAGTACCCAATTCGCACGTTAGGACATTGGTAAACCAAGTGTTGTCCATCATGACTACTCTAAGTAGGCAGATTACGCTGCTAAGCATATTTCGCTGATGAAGGGATCACAGTAGATCATATAAGCTTCTGCTCCGATGTTGTTAACTTCGTATAATCATCTTGTGAGAGTCCAGTTAGTGACTGGCGAGCGGGTGCATAGCAACATACTTTAATTACAACAGTGATGATTTGTTCCCGTAGGAGAATGACTCCATATGGTCGTTCTTGTTCGATAACAGTCGAAGCATAATGCCTTTGTTGCAAAGGAATAATGAAATGAATTGATTTTCGTAATGAAATTATTTTCGTGTAGAAAACGAGCACTTGGCTTGAATGAATTGAAAATATTTAATATTCAAATAAATGTACATCCTTAATCTACATATAACTCCTTTAGTTTCGACTGTTATTTCAGGTGGATGTGTCTAAGCAGGCATTTTCTGTTTTGATGTTTTGCATTAAAATGATTATTAATTTACTCTTGCTAAGATAGTTTAGGTAAATGCATTCTCCACTGGTATAATAAAAATATCAAAGATAACTTATGAAATAATTAAATGATTTTGAAACATATTTTGATGTCAATAATGTCGTAGTTGTGTAGGACGAAACAAAAGATCGCACCTGTGTGCACAGCGCGGATAACTATAATTGTATTTTCCTCGGTAAGATAATTCCTACTGTAAATGTGTAATATTCGGACAGGAGTGAGGCAATAAAGTGAAATGCTGTAAAGTTATATTTATGAACAAAAAAAACGACAAACGACCTTGGACAAAAATCCAGGTTGTGAGAGGACAGAATACCCTTGGTAACTTACGAGTATTCCTAGAAACATGTGAGAAACAGGCTTTGTCATATAGGAAGGCAGCATGACGAGTGTCAATATTTAACCAAGATCCGGTGATGAGTGCATGACTAATGTTCCTGACCCTCTCCCATCATTTCCAATCCAAATATGGTTAAATTTTGGTCTGCATGTATACAAGCAGTTTTATATATTTTTATATATTTATATACAGCATGTGAGAGTGTTGTATATAATGCACGATATATTGGGAAGGCACAAGATCTCTGCACGGTGGATACCCTATCATCTCATCAAGTATGTTTATATTCGTTGTCTTTCTTTTCCCTATACACCACCACCACCACCACCACCACCAGAGCACAAGCATACTATCACTCGAAATCCAGATTTTCTTCCTTAACTTTACTCTTCGTTCATAATAATAAATGCTGTTCAGAAGTCTATTCGATGCTTGTCCAATTTACTGCCATCCAACTTGATTTGCTATCTTAGCGACTGTTTGCATTCCCACTTGTATAGTTGTCCATCTCATGAACACAGTACCGCTTTGATGACGTTCTTCCCAAATACAGGCAATGCAAAGTGTACTTTTATTTTCACAACCACATATTTTATAATGTATTCGAAACAATTAATATCACTGGTTCAACCGGATCACACAGCTGTGACATTCACATACCAAACTGGCATGTGAGACTGTGACATATATCTCATTTGTCTCACATGCATATTTATATGAATTACCGAAGAGATAATATCTTCATATCCAGTATTTTCATACATAGTACGTAGTCAAATAAAAACACAGAAACTGTTCCGTCATTTGAATTATGTGCTTTCGTATGTTTATTTTCACAGCTTATAATCAGTAATACTTCCTAGATATATAATGCTTTTTTCGCACGTAAATGTGCCTACCGGTCTGTATCTAACTCAAGTATTTGACGAGTAAACTAATTCTCTTTCGTGCAGAAAGCAACATCTGTTCGAAAAAGCAGCGTTGGAAACAAAAAATGAAACTCTACACCAAAAGTTTACATTTTTGCATAATAACCGCATTTTTATAATTAAAAACTCGCTTCGTCGAGCAGCATGCGAATTATTTCAAAAGTTATTCTTTTTTTTTTTTTTTTTTTTTTGCTAAAATGTAGCACCTAACGAGCAATAAGTCTTTTATATATAAAATGTAACAAATCCATGATATAAGCATTCATTTACATTCTTTATTTATTCAAAATAACAAATGAAAATTTGAATGAAAATTTAGTAATTAAATCCTAGCAAGTAAAGCTTGAAGACGTACTGGTATTAAAACAATTCCATAAATATTAAATTCATATTTAATTACTATAATGCACTGATCGTATTAGGATAAGATAGGATCAAGTGGAAATTAGAAACTAAGCTGTAATTTACATATCACAAATATTAACGTGATATCATAACACACACACGCACGCGCGCGCGCGCGTACGTGTGTGTGTGTGTGTGTGTGTGTGTGTGTGTGTGTGTGTGTGTGTGTGTGTGTGTGTGTGTGTGTGTGTGTGTGTGTGTGTGTGTGTGTGTGTGTGTGTGTGTGTGTGTGTTATGATATCACGTTAATATTTGTGATATGTAAATTGTTTCTAATTTTCTAATTTCTAATTTTTAAGTGTGTGCGCGCACACACGCACACACGCACGCACACACACACACACACACACACACACACACACACACACACACACACACACACACACAAAGATATTTAATATAAATTCGATTAGTTATTTGCTTTAAAATTGCCTTTTTTTAAGTAAAAAAAAAACATACTAAAATGAAATAAAAACTTGCAAACTGTTTATAAATAATGAATACACTCAGTTGCGATCTACATTGAACGTAACGGCAGAGAAATAAAATAATTCCCTAGCCTTCATTCGCAACGCAGAAACTGCTACCTGGTACGTGGATTCATCGAACTCGGAAGTGATGTTTCTTTACTAAAGCCATTATCACGGCCATTACTTGTATGTTTCAAAGGGACAGGCGATCGAATTTCTGAGCAGCAAGCTGATGTAGGTTTATGACGGAAAATGTGATCAGAAGAATGATGAAGAAATATATATGTAACAATAAATCACCTCGTTGGATTTATAACCTTCATGTGATTCTACTAAAATAACAAACCTGCACGATATCGAATATGTTCAAGAAATACGGCTATTGGAACTAATCAGTTCCCATTATTGTAATTCTTTAGAGGCAAGGGTTACTCTGAAATATGAAAATATGAAAAAATAATATGAAAAATTTTAGGTGTTTGTTTATTGGGTTGTCGATTGAATATGAAGTTTTTCACTGTACAGTGTGGGAAAACAGCATAGTACACATACTTTGCATGACTAGGACCTTTTTGTGTAAAAGGTCCTAGTCATAAGTAAATATGCCATTTTTTTGACATATTTACAAATTGTATGGAAGATTCCATGCATTAAAAAAGAGTGCAGACTGAATGAAAGATTTACAGCGAAGAAAGAATTCTGCGTTACATAGAACACTAGAAGTCCTATAATTTAAAAGATAGGTTCATTTTGATTATAAGTAGGACAAATATTTACATACCACAAATACCGAGATTAAAGTAAATCGTAATCATATTGACTAAATCAATAAAAGCCATCTGGTTTGCAGAGTGGATAGCATATATTTTCTCTCCGTACAGCAGGTCACGGACTGGAATCTCAGCTTGGCATGAATATTTTTTGAATGTCTTTAGTTGGCAGTTGAATGAGATTCTCTTTTCCTTATTGCAGGCATGAAAATTCACAAGTTTTTCATGATCTCTACTGTTGCCTCTCTTAAGATCCATAATGCCACGATTCTCCGATTTTTTAGATTGACTGTATCATCCAGAAAGCCCCTTTTTTATTTTATTAGTTTCTTGAAAACATGCCTTCTTAAACTCAAGAAGCTTTACAAGCTAGTTCAGAGCAGGCCATTATAAACATTTCCGCGGTGGGAATCCTATCCACGTCCTGTTGGTTGGAGAACGGGCGTGCTATCCACTCGGCCGACAGTCAGCCACAGCATTTTTATTCCAAGCGGGTTATTTCTTTAAAAGCGAAGCAGGTATGAATCACCTAACTTCAGTGTCTGAAGTTATGCGATTTCTAACTTCAGACACTATTCAGGCTCAGTTTTTTGGCTTATCAAACAATTTTAGTGACGTATACTGCTGTCAGAACTCTTATGTTGAAGGGTATGTTGAAGTCAAGGCCAACAATTGTTTTTTTTGGCACATTTTAATACTGTGAACATTTCACAAAGCGATATTTATTGTCAGGTGGCCATCGAATAAAAAAAAACATTTGTTATGCCGAACAATAAATTGTGGTTAAAGCAATTCAGCCATGGAATTATGGACAGACCAATATAAACGATGCAGGAAAGTCAGGTCGACCAAAACGTCAGTCTGCAAGTAATTATTACCTGAGTTTGGGACAAAGAAATTATTTTTAACCACTTTAAGCACTCTCAATACCGAATCATATAGCGAACAAGTGACTGAGCGAATTCATCTAAAAGATATCCACATTGATGTACATTGAAGTTCTGTTGATCCACAATATGCCCAATTGTACACACATCCAGTTTAATTCATCAGTACCTCTATGATTGTTCGAAATTGTGTCCCTCAATACTCTCCTTATGGGGACCTTTTGCCATGGAAGAAAAAAAATTTCCAGCATTTGATCCACAAAGGATACAGAACCCATCCGTTAACATTTTTGATTAATGTGTCATTTACATATTTAGAAAATTTTCTTTCTAAATATTTCTATTTTTTTCTTTAGTTCTAAATAAGACCTTTAGATTTATTATCTATTAGTTTTAAGTTATATTGGCTATATTTAATTATGAGAATGAAGTTATCGATATCAAATGAATAGTTCTTTAATTAATTAATAATTCAGTATTAGAGAGAGAGAGAGAGAGAGAGAGAGAGAGAGAGAGAGAGGATCGCAATCAGAATTCAAGGAGTCTAGAAGAAGTTCGATTGAAAGCAACGACACGTGTACAGATCAGCTGCATGTCATTATAATCAGCACTATTCACGATAATGTCATGTGTTTATGCCTTAACAGACAATTACTTGGTGATGGCACTCTCGAGGTCATTACGTGAAAATTTATGCTTTGTTCGAGGTTGCCCTTTCATTGCTGCAATGACAAGTGTTCTAACATTCCGTCACTTGCTTGAAAACGATCGATGCCATTAACGAATAATTATAAGCTGCAGCGAAAAGCTGTTCTCAGTGAGGGAGGTGTGGTCAGTACAGGAAGGTGGGGCACATGGGGATAACGAGTAATTTGCAGCGTAGTTTAGCCCTAACGACCGGAATATTAGGATATCATCTAAGGGAACTTTTCTTAATCATCAAGACATTAGTCTGAATAAACGTATCTATCATGAAGGTCGTAAGAGTATGTTTAGGATCAAAGTTATTTTTTCCTTACAAAGCATGTTTCTTTCTACCTTTATAATAAGTTTTCTCTTTTTTTTTTTTTTTTTAGCAAGCGGCACGATACTAAATTCTTCAAACTATTCTACTTTCTCTTTTCTCACATTATATGTGATCGTGGGTCAGATAATAATGTACAGTATATTTCTCAAATACACTGAAAGCTTGCATATCCGTATAGTAAAGTTCAGGACCCTAGATCTGAAGAAGACAGATTCATGCATTCAATTTTAGTAATCGACAAATAGAGTTAGCTAATCGTTGGCAAATCCTCCAAAGACACTCGACATTTTTAATCTCGCCACTCAGCAAAATTGAACACACACACACACACACACACACACACACACACACACACACACACACACACACACACACACACCACCACCACCACCACCATCACCACCATCATCACATTTGGAACATTACCTCTCATCTAGCATGCTCTGGGAATACACTCAACCTCTGGGACAGTGAGGAGGACTGGTTGTTGACACATTTCACCAAAGGACAGCATAGCCACTAGGCTAACCTAGTGGTTATGCGCTTCGCAACAATATGCTTGGGGAAGGAGTGTCCTAGGTTCGAATCCCTTCGACGATGTGATGAGCTTAAGGATCTTTCTCAGCCATAGCTAAGTTAGTCGGGCGTGGACAGCAAGGGTTTTTATCTGGGGTTTATCATCCCGCAAGCAGGCAAACCGGCCCCGTGAACAGACAGGCTACAGTCATAGAATATAGTACTTAATCCCTCATTAGGAGGGCTTAACCAGTCCTAAGGGGCGGTCGAGGAACGGGAGGAACCCAACACGAATAAAATAAAAAAAATTCAAAGGACAAAGAACGTCGTTGCTCACTTAGGAGGATAAACTAGACGTTGGAGGATTTTTTAACATTTTTATCAATATATTGTTATAATACCTAACTAATACATATAATGTAATAAAATTACATTGATTACGGGACGAAGTTTTAATGGTTGGAGAAAGAACAAAAGCGAATAAGTCGAAAATCCTTGGGCATGTTTTGCACATGCACAGATGATCTGTAGTTGAACAGTCGAACTAATAGGTTAGAAAACCTTTCCAGAATCATATTTACAGTACTGAAGACTCTCATAATGATTTTGAAACTGGACACTGTAAAATGTGAACACAGAATAGCAATAATTTATGCATAAAGTATACAATTTGTTAAAAAAATGTAGTACATAATTTATAAACAGCTTTGCATCTTAAACAGATTACAGTTTACACAACAAGATAATATATGTATATAATAAACATTGATGGGCGCCACGACCACGCTAATATAATAATGTACAACTAAATAATTCAGTAAATTCGCAATAATGAGTTTTACAGTTAAGCCAATTGCAATCGATAATGAGCAGCCATTGAAAAACGTTCACGTGATAGCTAGAATAGTATCACAGATCACAGTATCAAGTATAGGCAAGCAATATACAGGTTAAAAGTATTCAAATTTAATTTAACAGATTTAAATATCTTTCTTATATAATTCTTTCTTAATCCCACTATATGTGCTATATTAGAAGGATATATTCTATATGTATCACTGGCGTTCCATAGGTTAAATAAGCATACTACTTTTTCCACTAGTGCTTAACTCCACATTCTTTTGAATAACATTCTTTCGTATGCGTTCAAAAAAACTGTCTTTACGTATTCAAATCTAAAGTTACAAAGATAAGAACCTTTATTATTTCGAAGTTTAACAAAGCATTCAAATGATAAAAATATTTATGCTATTACAGTGTCTGTTATTAAAAATCTTCCCTTTTATTTTAATGCAAAATGTTATGATGTACTTTCAACAGTTATTTAAAAACCAAAAAAAGGTAACATATTTCTGTTAAAACGATAACTTTTTAGTTATAATTTTTTAACATCTGAATGTGAAAAATGTTTAATTAAAATGGATTGGAATGTGCAGTTTTTTTTTTTTTTTTACTCTAGAGATTTTTAACAGACCAAGGGTTGCCCTTTAATTCAGTCTTAATCCTTTCCTCTCAGAAAATCATTTTCTGTCGACTAAATGTCATGTGACACTACTTCGCTTAAAGGTACAAATAATACAATCCAATTGTTTTATAACTCTCCCAAAAGGATATATTATTGGGAAAAGTTGACAATAACAGAGATTAGTTTCTTCACCTGTGGAAGAAAGCGCTTTTGTGTGATAATTGATATTTGCAAAGTTTAGTAATTTATAAAATTTAAATACTTCTTTTGATAATTGAATTATTATCACTGATGAAATCATATACTGTACAGCAATGAAAATGATCAAATTATATGTTCTCTGTTATATTCCATTAAAATATTGAAATAAACGGCAGGCTGATATTTGCCATCTTCTGAGGAATCGGGGGTGCACGTTTTTCAGAAATCAACTGATGTGAAAGAATAACATGAAAGGGCTGCTTCCAATGGGAGTCTTTTCATTTTATTGCAAACGTGGGCTGGTCTTTTGAAGAATTTCATCAATAATCTATGGATGAAAATGGTACTTGTTGTGAAGTGGCAGTCATTGATTTTCAGAGAATGTTCTAACGGATAATGACATAAACAAAACTTTGACCGCATTCATATAATGGAAAATAAAATGACACCTAGCGGCAAAAACTATTTCCATTTCACAAATCTTTTCTACCTCGTCTGCGATATGTACATTTACAATACCACAAAATCGTCATGGAGTTCACTACAGTCAGTTAGATATTTAGGTTTTGTATAAAGGCAGATTAAATAAATAATAGAGTATGCAAACTGTAACAAATGATAACTCTGACTAAAACAAAATTATTTATCTTAGTTGCGCAGTTATTAAACAGTAATATTGCTTAATGAAACGCACAACACCTTCTTAGTTTTACAAAGATGCTGAAATATTCATTCCTTGAACTTCCTTCCCTTTTCAGAAACTGAATGCATTTGTATAATTGTTTCCATATTACAACATGTCATATCACCGTATTGTTACTGATATTCAAGTTACTCTTGCTGAACTTTAATTCGTTGTACTAGCTGGATTTGTGTATGTTCGTCACGTTGTAAGGGGAGACGCTACAAAGGAGCAGTCTTTAAATTATAACAGAAATGACAGCACATTTTCAGTACCATTAAACACCCCGTTATTGCATACACTAAGTTAATTCAATCATGTAATTTCTAACTTCGTTTGACCATTGGAACATCGTTTTGATCAAGGAGAAATTTATTTAAAATAGATTTATGCTATAACATAATATTAGCAACAACAGGAGAGCACTGTCATCAAATGGCGCGTTAAGATATTGTTTTATCTTAATAATTCTCATTTTCTTATTTTTTCATTTGAATTAAAACAATTACAACAATTAAATTTCAAGTTTTTGACTACATTTCAATAAATTTACGTGCCTTGATTATTAAACTATTAATTTTTAGCATTTTAGCCCACTCTATTCAACAAATTTTATGTCTTATCAGGCGACATAATCGTAACAGCATTGAACTCAGTCCTTATTAATTGTCATCGTCTTTTTATGATGCTTAATACCGCTCGGTATATGAACATTATTTGTAAAGTAAAATTACGTTTTCGTTTTTTCATAAATCCAACAATACTGTCCTTTCTGTTATAACAAACCACTTTTTAAATATATATAAGTAACATAATTAATCACCAGGAGAGGAGCAGCTTCTCCTCCTGGTTTTCCCTTTCAGTCTTTTCCGACTGCAGGTGACTTTTGTAGGCAATTGCCTACAAAGTGTTACTGGTGAGATACAGGGTAGTTCATCATTTCTCTTCCCCCCCCCCCCCATTTTATCCGGGCTCGGGACCGGCATATGACTAGGACGTATCCGTGACTGTAATTCATGTGTGTTTTAATTTACAATCATTTTCATGACTGTAAATTGAAATTTCTGATTTCTACTGATATCATCTGCGTCTATTTTCTGCATGAATTCAGAAATAAAAAAGGAAGGATTCTTTCCAGCAGTCTAGTGAGGCACTGGAAAAAAGTTCTTCCTACTCCCTTCTGCTTGGAAGAGATTCATACTAGATCCTAACTTTGTAGTACTTGGGTCCTTGGAAATATGTTTTTGTGGGGGAAGGGCCCTTCAAACCTCAATGAAAAATATGATTCATATATAGTAACTCAAGGACGTTGAAGCCGAAAATAGTATTGGAGGGAAAGCTTATTTTTTCCCTCCACCACGTGCTATTCATTAAATATAGAAGAACATTTATATATTTGGCACACAATGCTAAATAATGTTTATTATTATTATTATTATTATTATTATTATTATTAATCGTAGTAGTAGTAATGGTAGAATTTTTGTAGCCCAAAAAGTACTATAGTAATTACTAAAATGACACTTGGGCTGTAATGACTAATGCCAATGGATATTGACTGAAAGAAGAAGAAGAAACTTGAAAGGAAGTCTGTTAAAGCAGCCACTTTTGTTTCCGTTTCAATCACATAAAAAAGACATGAAAACTCTGAACGTTTTTTGAAAAATCTAACACATATAGAGAACATAAGTGGTTAATTTATGGATATTTTTTTACTCCATATACTTCTGAGACAGCGGACATCATACTATGTTTCCTTTGAGAAGAGAACAGGAGAACTTGTAATCAGTATTAGCTTTAAAAACGTGAGACTAAGAAAATGAATCTTCTTGTCAAGTTCAAAAAATATTTTCAGTAAGAATTTAATATATTTGAATAAAGATCTCTTTTCACGGTTTCGTATAAAATTAAGACAGTTTGTTATAACATTAGACAAGAATATTTCAAATATCTTTGTTGCAAATTTTCAGGTCTTTGAGATGATAAGTGTAAAAATGTTTGTGCGACCATATATAAGAAAATAAACTGCAAATGATCGCTTTCAGAAGGAAAATGACGCAGCCAAAAATTAAGCACAGGTTGGGTTTCAAAAATGTAATAACAAAAGGAAACTGAAAAGATCCCAATTTCAAAAAGCATGTCCGAAATTTTTTTAGGATCTTGGAAAAATTAAGTGCAGTGAGCGAACTGCAGTGTGATGTATTCTGCCAGGATATAAAAGATATGGAACAAAAGGAACCAGAGATACTGGAACTTATCAGGATGGCAGATTACTATTAGTGTTTAGAAAGAGAAACTGATTAGCCAAGTCTCATACAGTGGAAGAGTTGTTTTTTTTTTTTTTTTTTTTGTAGAGTAGGCAAATCAGTAATTAATTACTTTTACGTCATTATCACACATGCCAGTGCTTGTTCTTGTCCTCAATAAATAACAAAGCATCAGGAAAACAGTTAATAAAAAATGTTAATATTCTAAGTAGAACTGAAACAAAGGAAAAGTTATTTCATTACTGTCTTTAACAAATTCCAACACCACAACCATCCACCCCGTTTTGATACAGTAAACGGAATCCCCTTCTCGTTTCATGATAAGTGAGCATTCACCGTCTTTCAAATTACATTTCCGGATTAAAAGTCTTACATCTTTTGAAAAGATATATGCGTTTCATTCGAAGATGCCATTACTTATTTTTCATTAAAATGCTCAAACGTCCTCATGAAATGTCACCGACACACATGGAATGCTCCATAAGTTCTAATAATACAAATTTATGTTTCGTTTCTCTTTTATTAAGAATTACTGATCGTTGTTCATTGGGATTTAGTGGCCGTGCACACTAAAATTACATAACGTGGCGGTTCAAGTTTTGCTTCAGACCGGAAGTTAAACACCAAACTGCTACTACTAATTTCTGCAAAAGGTTAACGAAACAACAACCAAGGTCAAACACAGGAAAGCTGAGAAATGGGAAATAGACTCATTATAAATCAAGACACTGCACCGCAAATATTATGCAGCGGCTTAATATGGTTATACATATTTGCATAATATGGAACAGGAATAAAAATAAACAATCGAATCACTGAATTAAATATTTAGATACCAACGTATCGTCAGCTCAAACTAACATCATCTAGGGACTAGAAAGGCAACTGCACACACACACACACACACACACACACACACACACACACAACAAAGTGAAATTACCTATAGAATCACGTGCACAAAAGCTAGAGGAGAGAATTTCTCGCCTCGTGGCTATCTTTTGTAATTATGGTTGACAGTAAGATAAGGCAGTGCACCAAAAATTGTCTACAATCACACCATCAGTTCTGTTGCAATTATTAGGGATCTGCACCACTTTCAGACTCTTCCAAGATAATTTATGATCTGAAGTGAGATCTTCGAAGTAACTTGGTTGATGAAGTGAGTTTTATCCAAGGCATGTTGTCTGACTTTTCGGCTGTCCATTCGTTGTGTTTTTTTTCTTTTTCTTTTTCTGACTAAGATACTTCATCCTATCTGTCCGAAATGCTAGGTTGACAGGGAATAATCATATATACCCCTGGAAATGGAAGATCTTGGCAGTGATCTGTCTTAGGAATGCAGAATATGTTCAATGGTTTGTAGGCTGATTTAATAAATTTGGTTTAGAGATTGTGTTTTTTTAAGGAGTTGGTCAAGAATATTTTTGTTTTTGTTATAACCTTTTTTTTTTTTGATGATCTCGAGCCAGAGACACAGTAAGGCTTTACTTTGTATCTTTCTTCTTCTTTTTTTTTTTGAACAAGCATTGGGGCGGTATCATGTTAATCATTAACCACGCTAGTGTTTAAGTAATGCTATATTCTCTTAAATATATTAAGATGATACAACATGATGTATTAATTGATAAAACTGAATGTTAATAAAAATTGAAATATAATTGAATGTTTGACACGATTGTGTCAAACATTATATAATACAGTTTAATATTTATTTTTTAGCTAATTTAATATTTTGGATAACGTTGCTGTTGCCTACATTAACTCTTAGAACATAAATTATTTGACAGTGCCCATGCGCTGTTGATTCGAGGTTATTCGATTCTAGTTATTAGACAACCAACTTTTCAACCAATTTATGAATGGCATAAATTTAGTCCATCATGCCTAATAGAGCTTTACAATAAATTTTCATCATTGAGGTGAGTTTATGTCCAATTTCCTTATCGATTGACAATGATTTAAATATCCTCGACCAAAAGGTTACTCTTTTTCTCAATGAAAAGGGCGTGGACGTGCAATGTGTCCAGACGGGTAAAATATGCGTGAAAGTCACGCAACCACACAACAATAGTACGCGAGCTGAGTAGAGTAGGCAAGAACCAATGCCATGATGTAATTTATTTGTTTACATAATTAACAATGTAAGATAATAAAAGCAGTCAGTTAGAGGAAACAACTCGTTAACTTTCTCAAATAAAGTCGTGGTCGTGACTTTCAACTTTATTTCATTCACAGCATGCTAATAAGCTATTTAAAGAATACAAATATATAATCTCTCCACTACGCATGGATTTTAGTAAAGCATAATCTCAATATTCACACGCATGAACACAAAATTACGAAGTCTTAGCTAAATATATATTAATTTTTTTTTTTTTTAATTATCTGTTCCCAGTTGGAGGAAAGAATGTGTTATACAATTTCATAAACATCACATCTTAAATTCTTTAAAATATGTATTTTTAAAATTATTTAAGGTCTTATTTGCATTCCATATGTAAGTTTAAAGGAAATGGAACATTTGGATTTAAAAAGAAAACATTCGGCTGTTGTAGCAGTAAATTATTTGTTGTATTCTTTATCTCTGGAATAAACTTCATTATATGCTCTGCAGTTTCTGAAAATAATAAAAAAATTCCGTTTCGCTGTGTAATGTACACGATGCCTGTTTAGCTATTTTTACGTAGCTCGATTTTTTTATTTTTTATTTTTATAATAATCTTCTGTAAGAGCATCTATCATGCGTAGGTTACTGTGAGAAAGGACCATCTGCTCATGTAGAACATAAGTAATGAATCTCACTTTTTCTTTTTTTTTTTTTAAAGGTAGGTTTGCTATTAGGAAGCTGACTACTGACGAACTGCAAAGAACAAAATATCAAAAGAGTGAAAGAAGCAAGAAAGTGACTAATTCTGGCTTTGAGAAGTTTAATTATCTCCACCAGTACGATTCCTGTTACATTTAATTACACAAATTTTACAATTATTCATAAAAAAATGGACAGGAAAAACTTGCTCGATTCTTTCGCTAAGATTTTTGCAGCTATTAAAACAACTTAAATTCTTCGGAAGAAATTTCGACTTTGTTGTAAGTCGGCATTGTCATAATTTTTAATTATAGTTGTAGAAAAAAATCAGTAATTATTAAACATTAAATTTAAACAGAATAAAAATTAATAATTCAAGAAAAAGTGAATATAAGGGAGAATACTTGGCCTAGCCAAATCTAGTGAATCGCACACCGGGCGGTGAAAATCATTTACAACTTAAGAGATTCATTCTCAGATTATGTAATCCATACCTGCACTAATATACTATATGCTTATAGGCTCTCCTACGCAGAATTCGGATAAAATGGAAAAATGGAAAATTACAGTGCCAAAAATGAGAAATGGTGCTCAATGCACTTCGCCCTTTCTGTCTTGAATATCTATCTTCTATCGTGTGTGATATGGAGCAGAGAAGTGATCACATTTCATCCAGTCGAGTTGTCAGTTGTTAAAAAATATCTACAAGCAAGCAATTGTGGTAGGCAGTTGTATTTACTGCCGTATATAAAATTTCCAGGATATTCCATCTTTCTTCGAAAAGATTTAAAGTCAAAGAATATTGATGGTCAAGCTAATTGCTCTTTTATTCGACATGCTTCCAATAATTTTGAATCTTCAACTTTTCTTTTGCCTCTATTAGTAGTATTTTCATTTTGGAATACCACATTACTTGAGTGATTTTGTAATTGAGGATGCAGGTATAATAAGCACGATTCTTCTCAACGTGTTAGTGTGAGAACATGTTACGTTTTCATATCTGCCATGACTGTTCTTTTTCACTTAAATTTTATAAACAAGTATCTTACTAAGTAAATTCCCTGGAAATTAATTGAATAGTTTAAACGCCCTAGTTCTAAGTTTAATTATCCTTATAAAATTAAATGGACGATAAGTTTAAGATATTAACAACGGTGAATATGATCGATGATTACTGATGCAACGCTCTTCATGACTGCTTAGGATGGTTATTATATGAACCAAGCACGTTATTCTGTGTAGATTATCTAGGTGCTAATTTTAAATTTAGGTGATAATGTTAATCAAGACGCAAATAATATTAATAGCTTAACATTATAGGGAGTGTTCCCTTTTGTAGAAGAGGTTAAACATGATCGTTATAATGTGATTATGATTTCGAATGAGTATTCGATGATGAAATGACTTTGGTTTATTAATAGGTTGAGGAGATTATAAGAGCATGTCAGGCATGCATGTTTGTTACTGATTGGACGAAAAGAAGTAGGTTCAGCTCTAATTTCCGTCTGGCTTAAATTTCTTTTTCTCTTGTTTTAGATTTCTTTCTTTCTTGCCTTTTATCGGACTGACTGACCTAGTGGATAACATCAATGCTCTGTGATCAAAAGACTGTGGGTTCGAATTCCGTTGTAGCTTATGACCTATACTAGGTCATGAGCCACAGTGCTGAATGTACGATAAATTTACCATCTTTACGTGACATTCAGAAAACTGAATCCCACTGTAAACAGATTAAATAAACTGGTCTCATTGTAATATTTCAACAAACATAGGTAAATTCTTAATTAATCTCTTTTGAGGATTATCGAAAAATTATCGTTACTGCATTTAAATGGAGCAGTTGAAGTTGACATTCATTAGTTTTGCTGGATAATAAGTTAATTATTAAAGACATGAATAAGATTGCTTCTAGCAAATCGCTTTTTAAAATATTCTCAGACACGTGTGGAGCAGCGGTCGCCTACTAAGTAGCTCATAAGTTTTTACCGATTACATAGCGCTTGAAAGTTCGTATTTCTATTTATTTAAGAACTACATAGCTTATTAAAATGGGTTTTTATCTGAACAGAAGCCGTCAATAAATGCTGCAAGATATCATGTATCATCAAAATCATTAATACATGAAAACTTCCATTCCATAATTTACAGATGTAGTTGTTCTTTTACAGTTAACATACTTTGATATTCGAAGAATCTTTCATCTTATAATGTATAGATCACCCGAACTAATTATCAGAAATGCAAATCTCAAACTACGGATAGACCGAGAGAAATAATTAGATACATTTTGGGTTTCGAGCAGTGCATTCGAAATTTATATGACAAGATGATTTGCATCTGTAATATCTGAAAATTATTACTGCCATGGAAGCCCTGATAAAAAAAAAATAATTCACCATAAAAATAGTACACAGAGGTTCGAGTCTAATTAATAGAAGTGACAATGTCCCCTGTCCCTCCTCCTGTCGTGAATTCGTAAAGAACCTTCTTTGATGATTGGGGTTTAAGAGAGAGAGAGAGAGAGAGAGAGAGAGAGAGAGAGAGAGTGAAATGATAATATGATCATAAGAAGCAATAACAGAATGCTTTTGTGAAGCGTTGTCACTAGTGTCTACATTAATCTGATGGTATAGTTCGATTCTAAGGCAAATGGATACCTTTACTATGATAACTATATAACCAACGAAGAAACATGAAATAGAAACTATAACCTTAATGATTTATATTATTCATCATCATATTATATTCATTATCTGATTTACCTGACTTGTTAATTTTCATAGAATTTGGATCCCTTCAAGTATAACCATCATATGGATAGTGTTATTTCGTAAGCGAGATATTTCATGTCCACACAACAGTATTGCTATGAATGAATAGATGAAAAATAAATAAACTTAGGTGTTGGATATTTTTGATCGCTCGGATCGATGTTGTTACTTTGAAGGCTAACACTGTTGCTAGAAACAAACACACCAATATAGTGGTTTAATTAGATTAAAATACTAGAATTTCTTAGTAGATAATTAAAAAAATCATGCAATGGGTGCACTACTCAGTAATTCATAAAGGACTCGCTTAAAATAAATAAAACAGATAGTACAAAATAAACTTACTTAGTATACGATGTGGCTCATAAAACTAAATATCAAATGCGATATCAATCCATAAATATAATCACCCGGTTAGTTTTATGGATTGATATCACAACAAAAACACAACAATACATTAGTCTGGTTTTTTTTTTAAAATAAGGTACGTTTAAATAAAAATTCTGTATTTTGATTTGTTGAGATCAGCTAATATCAATGTAAACAAACAGATAATTAACAAAACTTAATGAGAGGCTGTTTCACTATCGTCTGAAGCTATCATTAAAAACGTAAACGCGATCGAAAGCTATGACGAACACAGTGAATTGAAAAATGGCAAAAAGTCGATTTCCTATATCATGACTTCTGCTGTAAGGCACAAATGAGGTGACCCGTACGTGACTATGTGTAAAAAACACCTTCCAATTCTTGTTTAGCAATTGGAAAGCATTTTGGTAATTCTTTGTTATTTAAACGTCTGTCAATTTACCAATTCTAGAAATGGCGTCTCTTTCATTTAGTGCATGCTTGAGTTATAAACTTATTGTTATAACTAAAGTGTTGTACATGGAATTAGAATAGTGTTCTGTGCTATTTTTATCAAGATGGTTATCAAGAAATAATAAACGCGATTGTTTCCTTCTTGGAATTCTGTAAAAATTGTTTCATCAGAAGCACTTCCATGTTACTATGTGATGAAACAAACATTACAAGATGAAAGAAGTCATAAGTGATAAAATGAAATAAAAATTTGCACCTTTTATTCATCTAACGAGTCGAGAATGATCTGTGAACAACATGAATTAATAAAACTTAATCTAAATGAAATGTATCCGCGAGCACTTAGATGGTGTCTGATGTTTCTTGATGTTGAATTATTTAAATGAAGCAGACAGTGAGAAGGAAAAGTATAAGGTCATCAAAATATTATTTCTTATATGTTTCAATTTGTCAAATCATAATAAAACCATTTCTTAGAAATCATAGTAAAACACTTTGCAGTCACATAAAATATCTTTTAACGTGAACTGTTGAAAAACAAAAAACTGCTTTCAAAAATATTGCGTTTCGCCACTAAAATGAAGTCAATAAAACCTTAAGACGAGTAATCCTCTATAGAAAAATTGCTGTAACCTACACAAATTAGGATATTTAATTATACTGATTCCAAAATTATTAGTATATAAGGAAATTCAATGAAATTTAACACTACATACGCGAAATATAGCATAAGACCCATGTAGTAGTTTTTCATGTTGCTGTTTTCAAATCAGGTCCTCACAAATGTCAATTCTTTACCGAAGAAACTACTTGTTTAAGTGATCAAGACTTTCGCTGTAGAAATGTATCATCATAGGTAGTGCTACATTATCGAAGCTTCTGCAGCCTTATAGTAGTAGTTGTATAGGACTGCATGGTAATTGCTACATTAAAAAAAAAACTAGGGGTCCAATAACCATGTGATGGTATTGGAAAACATCTAGTGGCGAAACAAGATAGCTGAGTGACACTACTGAAATGCAGTTTACTTTTTAGAGATTTCGCTTTCATATATAAATGCAAATCAATATGTAATAAATGTAATATTTTTGAAGGTTACCAACGTCTAATGTCTTAGTTAAATGGCACTAAAATAAATCCATTCATAATAAGGAAAGAAAGATGTCTTGCATTATATTGGGTGGTTTAAGCTGACTAGCGTAAGGAATGACTAAGTAAGAGGTGAGTTATACATTAACTGGAATGGAACATTGAGAGAGTTATATGAATAGATGTTAAGGTGTTACACTAGAACTTAGGATGATTGGTAGAACTATAACATTTCGCATTATGGAGTCGTCGAACTTGAAGCTAAGTGGAAGGCGAAAACTTTGGAATTATGTGCTCCATGTAACTTCGGAACTTTTGGGCTAAAGGGTTTTTAGGCAGGTTTGAACTCTGGTGGACGGGGAGATTATTGATTAGAAGATGGATTTAAAATTGATATTATTATTGTTCTAAGTGGGAGTAAATATAGGAGCTCAAGATATTTATGGATTGATTTTTACATATGTGGTACGTGGAAAGTATGCGTGATACATCTGAATATGTGGTACCCTGATGAAAGCCATTAATTGCTCTACTATGTAAATATACTCGAAGAAATGGGTTTTGCTCTTTATTGTTGGCCACGTTCTCACTTTAATATCTTATACATATTTAGACGCTAAAGCTTTAATTTCACTTTCAGTATTATTGGAAAAATTAATGAACTGACCTCTGTGGAACTTCTAAAGAAAGCGGTCTAAGGAATCATCATTCAGAGTATCAGCTTTTTTTCCATAGCCATTCTTCTAGCTACTTCAGCGGCTTAAATTTAATACTGCTTTTCTACAGTTTGTAAACAACACATTGTTTGGTGCGGTATTAAGTGTCTTGCGGAAATCCAAATATATAATGACTAAATTAATTCCGGCGTCTAACTCTTTTGTAAACGTATTATAGTCACTGATTAAGTTTGATAAATTTGATAAACAAGACTTGGGTCTAACAAAGAAATGTTCTAATTCGTTTATATTTGGTTGTCATTTAAATAGCTCTTTAACTCTATCTAAATGGAATCTCTTAACAAGAGATTCCATTATTTTACTTACTAAGGATGTTAGATGCGGAGACATAGATTCATGTCTCACTTCCCTTCTTCCTTTGTAACTTTGACCATTGACACTTGTCTTTCTCTTACTAACGAATACTAGCACTGAACCCAATGCAGCTGTTATTATTTAAATCTATTGGTTACCTGACTTGATGTGAAATGTTGGTATGTGTCTACTACATCTGGAGCGTATTAAGTTTAATATTCGTATTTTTAAAGTCCATTCTCGGTTATTAAAACATCTTCAAGTTCTCTAAGTGTGTAAAACCGATTAATAACTTCGTATACGACCAACACCTGATCATGTGTGAGTGTCAGTAAAAAGAATTAAGGCGTTGACCCTATCTAGATTTAATAATAATGTTGTCTTCTCAAGTACCAATGAGTTGGTCACTTTTCCTTTTCAATGTCTGTTAATTACGCATGCAATTACCTTCATATTTCTTTTCTTGCTCAAGTCTTATGAGCTTCTTTTATACATCTACCACTAAATTCCATATTTTGACGATGAACTTGAGCTTGAAGTTTTCCTATAACATTCATCTTATTACACTAATGCTAATTGTTTTGGAAAAAGCGAGTAGATTGACTAGTTGAATTAAATCATAGACTTCCAACTCTCTGCTACCTAAGGAATAATCACGATATTCTTTATATCAATGTAGTCTGCGTTGTTGATTGCTATAGTTGATATGTCTCCTATCTGAGCTGCTGTTTCTTAGAAACGTGACGCTCATTACTATTTGTACTATTAAATCATACTCTTTTAGATCTTTGGATTTCTGGTTGACTATTTCAACAACAGACCCCAGGTTGTTGCTCCACCTTTTCTAGCATTCGCTGATCCCTTGGCGTCCCTTGACGTTTGCTTCATTAACTCTCTGTACGATGTTTGGCTAAGGTGATGATACCCTGACATTTACATTGACCGACAATGCTGACTACGATTCATTTTGAGTAATGTAGTTCTTTACCAACGTCACTAATGAATTGGCCATGGCCCCTGATATGGTGTCCTGTGATGATTCAAGTAGCGTAATCACAGTTCTTCTCCACATGTTGTTGATAGCACAGAATCAACAACGATTCTAGTGGTATACTAAGCTGATTTGATACGGAGGAGTTTTTCCTCAAGATTTATCATCTTACAGAATAGCCATACCAGCCAGTGGTCTGTATAGTCTTAGTTGCTTTGGCCTTAACTACAACCAGCCGAGTATACGTAAATTGGTTTGCATTTTGTAGAAATAGACGTGTAAGGACAAGAATATTAATATTTTTTCATTCTAAAAGAACGGTTTTTTGTTGTTTATAATTACAACCAAAGCTATTTTAACATTGGATATACCTTAGATGTAGCGAAATCCTGGTGAAGTCCTTGTTTTTCTCCATGAAGCCAGGTTTAGTTTTGGTTCCGTAAATAACAAAGTTTGCATTCCGATATTTCGATATGAAAATATCTAAAATGGAAAGCAAATTATCGTTATTCAGCTCCATTGCTAATCGCAGTTTATTGTAGATCTCACTAAGATACTTTCAGGATCTATTTAATTTATCTTCACCTCTGAAATATGATTTCCCAGTTACTTTATGAAACTACTAAAAATAATAAATGCAGAAAAGCAATACACGTGAACTATAACACGATAGCTGCAAATGATTAATTCGAAGAATGTTTGATTTCGCTGTGAGAGACTTACCACTTTATATCTTGTTCGGAGTGCATAATTAGTCACAATCGGTAATATCGCTCGTGGAAGGCATCTGGAATTCTTTAATGTTGGAAGGTTAACATTATAATAATTATAAATTTCCACGCTAAATAAGAACTATTAAAACAGTGAAAATTTGAATAATTATCATTGCAAATTGCGGAAATGTTTTCTTGTTGGATTCCTTAAAATAAAACGGTAAGAAATATTGTTTTGTAATTAAGTTTAATAGATAACTTAAGTTCTTAAATATTATATATTTACATGAATTGGTGTTATCAACGCTGCACTCAAATTTTTTTTGGAATTGCAAACATTTTATTCTCTGGTCTGTATAGATTGAAATAAGGATGACTAGGAAATACAGTTCATCTTTTAGGACGAATATAATCTTTAAAAGGCAGCCATTAGTATTGAGAGAGAGAGAGAGAGAGAGAGAGAGAGAGAGAGAGTTTGATTATATTGGATGAGGTCGAGGAAAAGCGCAAAAAACTGACAGCATTTAAATAATTATATAAATTAACATTCTGAAAGTAAGATTGGTATTTAATTAGAACGTTTCAATTGACGGTGAGTTTGCCATGCTTATACGCAGGCGGAGAAGTTTTCTTCTCAAAAATTTGGGTTTTTAATCCTTCAAAGCAGGCAAGCCTGTCAAAAGACCAGACACAATTAACAGCCATAATCACTTTGCAGATAGGATTACCTGCCTGATAAGTGCATTAAGTAGGTTTAAAAGAAGCCAAGTTACTTGACCAGGATAGGCTATTGAGCCTAACATGCAAAGGTTTCCCCTTGATGTAATGTTTGCATTGATTTGCAAAAATATTCCCATTTTTATAAAACAAATTAATGAAGAAGTCTGTCTTTGGTCGTTTCAGTGTTACTAAACATAACTGAAACAATAGTTGAGGGATAATGATATCTTGAATGAAATTGAATGATATCTTGTATTCCTATTGGTCGAATGATATCTTGATCTGAAAGTGAAATGGCAAGGTAAAAGTCACTAAGCCTTAAGAAATATGGAGTGATAGTAAGAGATTCTGCAAATGTTTGATGTAAAGTAAAGATTACTAGGGAAAATGTTTATTTACGATTTTCTACAAACTCTGGAAGGCTGAAGGTGATGATAAGTAATATATTTATCCAAATTACTTCAGTTCATAATAGAGAATTGTAACCATGAAAATAAAAACCGGAAAGAAGAAATAGGATGAAAATCTGTTGCTCTCTGAAGAGTACTGGATAATATATGGAAGAAATACATGTTAAGGATCCTAAATTTAATGATCGAATTGAAGAGTGTTAATCTTTGTTTCCCTATTCTTCCTTAAGACACAAATACCGAAAATGAATGAAGGCAATGAATAGGTAGTACAAGAAAGAGGCGAATGTTGCTTGCAAAATATTATTGATTGATTGCTACTTTTAATTTTTTAATAGGTTTTAAGGAGGGTATTAAAGTTATGGAAGCAAATTCGAAAGAACAGTACAGGAGGGAGTATTAGAAGAGGAGGCAAAAAGGAGTGAATACTCCTTTGTGCCTGAGTATACTGAGTGAATGTGTGCAATGAGAGCGATGAGTGGTTGGTAACAGAAGGATCATTAATCAGTCTGAATGTTCTCTGCTGAACACAGAGTGCAATTTTAATGAGATTTTGTAGAAATCTTCCCAGACATGTAAGCAATAATTCGTACATGGACGAATCTGGAATTTTTAATGGATATGCAGATGTTGAAGTAGTGTCTGGAGTGGAAGAGTAAGCACAGTTTTTAAGTTTACGATGCTTTTACGTTCTCTGATTAAGAAATTCCAGTAAGTTCGTGAGCCAGACAGACTTATCGAGAGAATGCTAATACGCTGTACTCTCATCTTTCAGTCTAATTCGATGCCATATTGTCATATCAATAATTTCAATCGGATTTTCTGCAAAAAAGAATTAAGAAGTTTGGGATTATTGTCGAGAGATATACCCGCTGTGCAAAATAAATAAGAGTGCGAAAACACATTTCCAATTCGTGTTGCCTTAGTTTTGCAATAAAGATTTCCAACGGAAGTTGCTTAAGAAATGGTATGCCTGTGGCACGTAGTATAGGAATGCACTATATAAAAATGTTGTATCATCCTGATTTGTTGTGATGACTTAACGTGGATATATTGAATTTATATTATAATGGCAAAGAGGAGAAAAGATAAATTATTCTGGGATAAGAGGGATTTTATTGCCAAGGAATTTTGAGGGGAGGAATTTTCAAGGATAAGAGGAATTTTGATTTTTTTCTGGGGAGGAATTTTCAAGGAGTAAGAGGAATTTTCCTCTGACTTTTTCAACTGAAATTGAGCTAGATGATCTCAGACAGAAGCAGATGTCTGTTGTTAGGAGAAGGTGTTTTTCCTTCTGCAAACCAGATTAACCAGGGGTGTATTGGCAAAACATGTTTTCTTCATGACTGATTTTCAGCTATGAAGTGAACAATGCGTGTTCCAGTTCGGGCAAACCAGTCGAACGACAGATCCAATTAGGAGACATAATACGCTTGCCTCATAGCCTTAATTATTTCTGCTATAATTCCAACTAAAACGAAACCATACTTAATCTCGTGCTCTTAACTGCAATTACATTAATCCCCTAAGCTAGACAATTCAAACATCCGCTATCTATTACGACTAAGATTGTAACTAAGTTAGCTAAGTTAATATGTTATTGTATTTCATTGCATCTGAAAACTGAAGTTCATGTAGATGAGAATATTTTGTACTTATATTGGCTACTGTAATTTAATATTTGATAGTATGACGCTCACAATTATAGTAGAATTAGTTTTACATGATAATATTTCTCGCAGTTTTCCAGATATTTAATGAGGCTAACTACGTAATTAAAAAAAAAAAAAGAATCCGCAGTGCGGAGTTGAAATTTCAGCCCACGACTGACGTGCTGTTATGGATATGCTTATTTAGCTTTACTATCTAGAAGTAAGAGTCATTTTAATTAAAAACATTAGCTCCATGACTCACGTGGTCGCGGGTGATTTTCCTTCGTAACATCAACAACAATTCGCACTGTGAAAAGACGTTGTTCTAGGTTCAGAGACATCGGGATTTTAATTAACCTCAGAGGAAAATTCATCGGCATGGGGTCGTCGTGTGATTTAAGCAACCATACTAGTGGTCAAAAATATCGCCATATCGACTAGAAATATGTATCTGCATTTCCAGCTACTAGGCACTTTACAAAAGTCAATGTTCAACTCTGTTACTCGGATGCAAAAGAAAAGTCGAGCTCAATTCATCCCTCTCCCCTTTTACACAGCTGATTTGTATACTGATCCATAGCAGTGTAAGCTTTTAGGATTGGAACGATAAATGATAAATACTTGAAAGTATAAATAATTGTGAAAAACGGTTACATTAATTGAAATATATAGAACCGAACAGTTATAACTGGAAAAGCAAATACGATCTTGTAATTTATGGTTATAAATTTTATCGTTATAAATGTTCTATTTAACATATTTTAAGTAAATTACCACATACAGTTTCAATGATTCATAATGCGTCATTATTGATGATTGAGGATTGTTGAGGAGATTCCATGAACAAGCCAAGAGACCCCACTTACGAAATTACCAAGCAGTTTCGGTGGTCAAGGAAAGACCATGTCCTGGAATATGGACCGGAAGATATCCAAATATTCGTGATACAAACTAGAGAAGGTGACATATGGAGTAATTCATGTATTTAAATGATTGAAAGAAAGCAGTGACACTGTGTGACTATTTTCCGAGGTCTTGCAACGAATCCAAAAAAAAAAAAAAAACAGACATGATGGTTCTGTTCAACAGATGACTACCGAAATATCACAAATGTATCGCTGTATCTTGTTGATACGATATGATATTATATTTCGAACAAACCAAAACAACAATGCTTCTGATGAAGTGTGAAATTTCGCCTTTTCGGATGTAACTCGATCGTATACATATTTGAGCATCATGTGGAAGGTCTCCCCCCTCTTCGGAAAACTATAACAGACTAACGGAAGAACAGAGCCTAACTAATTCTTCCTTGAAAGGTTTGACGAAAGGCATACTGCCTGTACTTTTCTTCAAACTTTTACACCTGTAAGTTTCTTACTTCACCATCGTATAAATTTAACAATCGCATAAATTCGACACAGATGAATATATAATTGACGTAATAATTCTGCGAGCCTTTAGAGTTAAGAACAACGTTTGCGCACGTATACCATTCTTACGCATCTACCATATTATGAACTGTATCGGAAAACTTATAATGTTACAAAAGGCACGTAATATGATTTTCCGGTTTCTCAAATCATTAACCGACGCCTAGTTGATCTATAGGATAGATACATCATCTCTAAGGTAGCCATTCCCCTTGGAATGGCTACCTTAGAGATGATGTATTATTTACCTTAGAGCGAGTACTATTTTTGCTTCTCAAAAATAGTACTCGCTCAAGTAATATGATATTCCTGGCACCATCAGTCCAATTCCTAGAACTCGAAGAGTAGACATGAGATATTAAAATTCTGCTCTTCATATGGTTCTCACTATACTCTAGGATTATTATACTTTTGATAGAATGAACTTTTTTTTGTAGAATGAACTATTATACTTTTGATAGAATTATAAATTCTTCTTGTACATTATATTTGCAAGCCTCAATAGTCCATTTAAGTTGCTTAATTATATCACCTACTGAAATCAGTTGCCAGACCTCTATTGCATACTTTCATTGACGAACTTCGCTGACACGGTTGCAATTAAGCTAAATCCGTGCTTATTAACTTCATACAGTTGGTGTTTGTTCGTTCAATGATTTCAGTCCATACTTTCAGCATAAAGTGACGCTTAAGCGAAATGTATTGCCTTCAGAAAAATTGAAAATTCATGTTCTTTTTAACATTGTTTATCCACTATTGTGCATATCATTATTATGCGTATTTCTGATTTTAGGATTCCAAGAAAACCAGCTGTGATAACTCATTCACATTAGATGCACTCATCACTTCAAGAAGCAAACTATTCCACTCACTCGCTGCTCTGTGAAGGAAACCTCTCGCTCTTATCCCTTTTTTCACTGCGAGCAAACTTCCTTCCATGAGTGTCCCTGTGTTCTTTTCCCACATAAAATTTCATCCACCGATATCCTATAACACCAATTAAAAGGTTATAAATCTCTATCATATCACCCCTGTTTCTCTTGTTAACCAGAGTCTGTAGGTCCACGTACTCTCAATTTATTCCCATAATCCCCATATAATCTTTGTAACTCTTTTTTGCACACTTTCCACAGCTTTATCCCCTTGAAACCCAAGTGACCAAATTTGTTCAGGTAAGGTTTCATCAAGACCTTGTAAGAGGATAAACGACTTGATTATACTTACATATCAAGGTTCGTTTCAACATAGCAATTATTCTCTGAGATGGATTCAAGAAAATTAGTTCCTCGATATGGAATTTTCCACCATTCTATTTTGAGTTTATGACCATTCTTACAGAAGTTCCGTGTTGTTATTTTATTTCTTGATTTTTTTCATTAATTTATTTCAATTTCTATCTCTCTGTCTCTCTAGTTTCTTTCAGTTTTTCCTTGATGGGTTTTATTATTCATTATACTCGCAGCAGTAAAATTTTTCCCCATTTAAACTTTCTTCCTTTAATCTAATACTTCTTAATTTTCCTTTTAAAAATAAGTTCAGTTTATTTAAACTGAGAGTTTTAACGATTTATTGTCATATTTAACTATTTTAAAGAGTTTTATTTATTTATCCAATGTTATCCAATCTCATTCTTCTCTTAGTTTTCTTTTTAAATATTTGTAAATATAACTTTGCATTTTAATCTGCGAGCTTTTAATGATTTATCGTAATATTGTTTATTATTAGATTTACTCAGTATATCTATATCAACTTCCTTTCCACCTCTCTCTCTCTCTCTCTCTCTCTCTCTCTCTCTCTCTCTCTCTCTCTCTATCTATCTATCTATCTATCTATCTACCTATCTTTTCTCGCTATATTTGACTAAATGTTCAATTTGTTACCGTTTCTTGCTACAAGGCTTCAGTGTGATAACTGTCCCGTTGTATAATCATATGTTGCTATAGTGCTTGAGACACTAGAACCCTACTACTTCCCTCTATCAATGTGCGTGCGTGCGTGTGTGTGTGTGCATGCATGTAGCAACGCCCTCTGTGTAGGTATCGATTGGCGCATGCTGGATCGGTCAACTCCGCTATTAAGACGACGGCAGTCGGTATGTGGAGTACCGGTGACACACGTCGGCTTCGGTATCGCCATGAAGTGGTCTGGTTTCGGTCGAGCATCCTCGCCACCTGATCCCTCAATGACTGCAGCAGGTCATAGTGGGTCATCCTTCGGAGTACAGTCCAGCGACAGCTGTTTGTCTCCTTCAAGTACGGGTGTCCGTCAGCCCCCGCAGCAAGTGTATCCGTTCGGTGTGCAGAGTGACCTTGGCGAGTTTACCGTTAAACCACCCAAGGTATGGATACTTACAATAGTCAGTCGTTTTTATAGAATAGTTCTGGATATTTGGCTTTTTGTTTGCGGTAAGTAGTTATTCAAATTACCTAGATAATGATGAAAAGGATTCGTTGGAGGATTGATTGAATCTAGTAAGTAACGAAGTCGCTACTTCTCCCCCTTCAGTTTCTCTTCTTACTTCGGCTAACCATCACCTATGTGTATATTTTGATCCACAGTTTCTGCTGCTAATGTGAGGTTCTAGTTTCTTCACTTTTCCCAGAAGGTGCCTTTTTTCTAGATTTCAATTTTTATTTGATAATCAATCAAAATTTTATATATCATGGATACTCTTTCGTTAATTATTTCAACTGAATCTATGTCCGAACATTATGGATTCAGTTCGTTATGGATTATGATGTCAGAATTTAAAAATATTTCTTCTCAGATGTAAGAAACCAGTGGCATGTAAGCGAATCATAATGCCCGAAGCAAAACATCAAAAATTATCGTTCCTCTTCTTAGCTGACAGAAATTTAAATAAGCCATCTATACTTAGCTTTCCTTCACTGAGTATTTCAATTCCACTCTTACTACTTATTATTTTTAGTGATCAGATAATATTTTGCAACGAAAGGGTAAACATTTCGATTACAACATAATTCTCGAAATTCTAAAATAGTGTAGATAATATTGCTCTCATATTTTCTCTTTGTGTGAGTGTGTACATGAATTCGGCAGTCATCATTCATGCATAATATATACAGTAATTGTGGTTTTTAAATCGTACTTCAAGGTACGATTTTAAAACAGAATTACTGCATATATTTTTAAATTTCAAATATTCTTAGATTTTCAATTTTAAAATCGAACTTTGAATTAGTAATGCCAAATATAGAGAAATATATTCGCAAGGAGCTCATTTCTAACACAAAGGTAACTAATGAAAGCAGCAGGCATTTGTTTGGTAATTTGTTCCACTGTCATGTATATTTACCAATATGAGAAAACATTAACTGCGTTTCTAGCAAAATCTTCTGTTAATTTATTAAATTACGGCTACACTTGAAATTTAAATTTTTTAATCAACAGTTTAACTATTTCATATCAAAGATTATATAAATGAGCAATTCAGATTTCAAATTATATTATATTATTATTATTAGCAAATACGTCTTATTTAAACAGTAACCTCGAACTTGCTCTTTTGACAAACTGAAGATTCTTATTTGAGTCTTAATCCTATCGTTTTCTTTTATTACGTGAGACACTGTGGTGTACCATTTTGATCAGGTGGATTCCTTTTGAGAAGATGATTCTGGTATTGGTCGAGTAGTAAATGTTGAAAACTATGTGCAGATAATGTAGGTTTTGCAGTTCTTTTTAATTCATTCTGTTTTAGAGTAAACTGTAAATTCAGCCTAACTTCGGATTTTTAGCAGCTACATCGAGACCAAAAGACGAATCACCTTCCCAAAATGAAATCTATCTGATGAAAATAATGTCTCCCTCCCCTCCAATATATCACATACAACAAGAAACAGAATTAAGAATGGAAAAGACACACATATTAAAGATAAAGAACGTCTTAGTGTCTTCTAATAATACCATAATTTAATTTGCAGGGGTACACGTGAAAAGAGAGTTTCTCACATACATAGGCTTTGATATTTAATAAACATGAGCCATTTGAACAATACACACCTCTAATGCAGAAATAATATTAATAAACACTTGTAAAAACAAATATGAATGACAATAGCAGTAATGCATAACAACAGTTGAAGATCAGTGAGTTGGATTATCGCCTGTATAATATTCCTTAAAGAAGAATTAAAGGAAATATTGATGAAGATGATGGGTTGAGAGTGACGAGGAATAAACAGGAAAACGTGGAAAACTTCAAGTGCATTTTCAAAGGAAAAACCTATAGAAAAAGTGAGACACTTGAGATTTTCAAGAACAATTTTTAGTGACAATTGCAAAATTATATATGGAAAAAATAGAGAACAGAATAAGCGAAGTTGAAATGATGGGGAGTTGAATATATTATATGGAATAAGAGAGAAAAATTATTGTCTAAACAGTAAATAGCAGTAAATAAAAAGTATTTAATCCAATTTTAATTTATAAAATTGAATAAAATAAAATAAAATAAAATAGTTCATCAAAGAAAAGGGAGGAGACTTATAGATATGAATGTTCTGAGGAAAAGTATGGGACTGAACAGATGATTAAATGAAGAATCATATAAAGATGAAGATATCAAGAAGGGACTTGAAATGGTTCGTATTCAAGATGTGTGTACACAGCCAAACTCAGTTAGTATGGTCCCAAACAGAATTGGAGAGGAAATGTTAGCAAAACAGGATGCCAGGATGACAGTAAAAAGACTTAGAGGAAAATCCACATCCAGGTATATTGATGCAGGCAGAAGTTCTCTAGAAAGCAGAAATATAAGATCTGAATGTTCTGATAGGTGACAGAATGATTTGAAGGAACATGTTCTTAGGAGTTCAGTAATAATGTAAACGCAATCGTCTTCTACTATAATACGATCTTGTACTCTGTATATAGGATGTAATATAGGTGTATGTCAATAATCTGAGGACGATAATGATATAATAATCTGATGTCTTGTAGCTTAGACTGTTTTGGTACTTATTCTAAATAACCCGTCCTACATTTTCTTCTGTTATTTATTTGTTTAGAAACAATTATTACAATTATAAATACAATACGTATATAGTTTTGTTGATTTCAAGGCTGCTTAATAAGGATTGTTCATTATTTTTCTAAGTTACTACGATATTTTGCTAAGACATACACTCTCCTATCATGAAACAGAATCTAAGTTTAAGTATGATGATTACGAAAACAAATTCGGCAGATAAAGTTTTATTAACTGGTCACATGTCCTACCAAAGTACCATTACGTCACGCACGAAAAACACAAAGTAGTCTGGTAAAAAATATACTGCTGTATGAGACCATTTACTCACATTTAGTTGAATCACAGTTATATAATCAAGCCTAGTTTATGTTCAGACTGGTGATGAGATATTTCTCCTTTTGTGGATTCTTTGAAATGTTTTTCTGTAATTTATGCACGCAAATAAAACATATTTCACAGTGTATACTGAGATGAAATATAGATAAATTCCCCTCCTTTTTTGTGACTATAACACAAATGGAATTTTTTGTATCCAATGCAGGTTATCAATATTATTTTTTGTTCTCTGAGGATAAACAGGATGTTTGGAAACATTTTTCACACATGGAAGAATTGTTGATCATCCATGGTGTTAGTTATTGTTATATGTGTGTGCAACATTTATAATAAGACTCATTTTGAATAAGTGTTTCCGATTCGTCTTTCTGTTACTGTCATCCCCGTAACAGGGATTTTTATTTGTTGTTTGAGATATTTTGTGGAGCCAGTTTATAGAAAGGATGTTATCAGCCTATCTCCAATGGTGGTTTTTAATGTGACTGAACTGTACATTGGAAGTGTTTGAGGAAGTACCTACTGATAACAGCAATTCTTTAGCTAACATGTATTGCCAGTTATGAATCTTGTCTTACAACTAAATGAAATTATAAGTGGTAAAGTGCAATGCATCTTTATGCAAGGGTTGCAAAGAAAAATATGACCATTTCCACGGGTTTCATTCCTTGACTCGTTTTAGATAAAAAAGATTATATTGACAAGTGTTCCATTTCAAAACGGTGGAATGAGGAAACAGTTATTTCCCCAGATGGCCACTAGTATTTTTCGTGATGACCATGAACTTATTGTGGTCGTCTATGCGTAGTCTATTTCTCAAACCGTTCTCGCAAATGTAAATAGTATTCCGTTGTTTTGTACTCTGTTGATCATGTTCCAAATCGAATATAATTTATTGATGCACATCATCTGTAGTACACCAAAACATTGGATGTATCTGAACTTAACTAATTAATCAGAATATTCAACGTAATTCCAACAAACAAACGAAAGCCTATAAAGTACTCGAAGAATTTTTCACTGCTTTGAGTTTTTTTCCTAGAACACTGGATAACGTGAAGTAAAAAGCTTATACATCCATATCATTTGCAAATAAAATACGGACACTGAAGAGGCAGATTATGAACAGCGAGTGAACTTTTGCCGTTGGATGCTTAAAGAGCATTGTATGAGCAAGAAGTTTTGTTCTTGAAATGAAGTAGATAATACCCACAATAAACATTTATGAGCTGGTAAAAGTCAGCATTCCAGAGTAGAACGAATTTTCACTGGCAGGTTCCGTACACCAGTAAATACGACCACAAGTGTTGAATGGTGACTTTCCTTGGGCCTCAATGAAGAGAAGGCACATGTTTCTCCATTATAACAGAGTTCCATCATATAGTTTCCGATTATCCGAACCATCGTATTCTGTCTGTTGGATTGGTGTGACAAATTATGTCTCAGCTTTTTAACGTATTGACGATTACTGAAATCTTTAGTAGACACTCTCTCAGACTGATTTCAATCACTTTCTCATAAAAGATGAGTTCCTCTCTTTCTCTTTCTCTTGCGCCTTTTATACAGTCTTTTGTAAAGGGAATTGTTGTAGAACATCATCATCTTTCCTTCATCTTCTTCTATGCCTATAAGACAAGAGGAGCTGCTGGCCAACATCAAGACACAGTTTAGATTCAAAATTGCTGAGTCAGCATCTCGTCTTATTCTTTCGTTGCATCTGTTTCTTCTAAAGAACAGAACTGGAAGTGATGTTCTAAAAATAATCACAAAAATTAAATAAAATGAGTATGTCTTATAATATTTAATATTAATCATAAAGATTATGTGATTGAGTGGAAGACCACTTCATTGCATTCTGCGCAAATTTCGAAACGCATCGAACTGAAAAAAATGACATTTAACATCAGTTTAAAAGAGAATGAGCTAGACAGAGAGAGAGAGAGAGAGAGAGAGAGAGATGAATACTTTGCCATTTGAAAGATAACTCCTACTCTTCTGATTCTTGTTGAAGAATAATCAGAATAGTAGGAGCAGGAAAAGACACGTATAGAGTATGAATATGTGTCTTTATATAAAAACATTGAGAACACAAAGAGTTTCATAAAATAGATCAACATGACATAATGTTGTTTCCACGACAATAGTGGATTTCTTTAAGTAAGAAATGTGTGTTGTTGTTTCCGAACAATTCTGTGTTGTAGTTGACTGGTGCCACAAATATTCATTTGAGCGAAGCAAAAAGAAAACGAAATAACGATAGTTTAGTTCTCTGCGCAGTCGTTAAGGACCGATGTGAAAATGTGAAAACAATTTGAAATAATGAAAGAGTTCCGGTAATGGTAAAGAAACTCTTGAGAAACTCTTCTGTAGATATAGTTTATAATTCTCAATGTGTTTCAGCACACTATCATCGAAGATGTTTATATATATATATATATATAAATGTTAGTCGATTGAGAAAAGGAAGCCTAGTAAAATCTCATGTGTTGTTAAGTTCTCCAAATATAAGAAATGAAAGAGTTTTTATTTTCTCCTCAAGAAAGAAACTAACAAGTTCTTTAAACTCAAGGACTCTAGGAAAAGAAAAAAAAAAGCATATGAAAATATTTCGTGTCAAGTAATTTTGAATGTGCTTTTAGAGTGTAGCGCGAGATACATCTAAAGCACCTGCATAAAAGGAAAAGGTGACATTTCAGGAAAAAAAACTAACAAAGTTGACTACAATAATATCCTAAAATAGGCCAAACATGATAATATAAGCCACTTATGCGAATGACGCTTCTTACTTCAATGGGTGTATCATTTGAAATAGGGCAAGCAATAAAAAGTTTCTAAAAATATGAGAAAAGTGGTAGTCTGCTAGTTATTCTAGAGGGCGCCGTGTAATAAGAGGAATTTATATTATGGTATAACTGAATATCTGCCCTTGTTTGTGAGATGAGAAGATATTTTGATTTATTATTTTTTATTTACTTAGTAAATAATTGTATTCCCATTACTGTTACCGATTTATTTATTTGAATCCATGCGTTTCAGGAAGAAAGAATCGACCATTGTCCTATGGGAATTTGCGGCAGATAGTTTCGCTCAGTAGAGTTCCGTGCTGTCTGTACAAAACTAAACTGCTGAGCCACACTGAGCATGGAGCCACAAACTAGTGATCAGCGCTTTTATCGAATTGGCGCGTTACTGTGTCTATAAAAAGCATACCTTCTGGAAAGGATTCGTGATAAGAACAGAAAAAAAACGGAAACCTTAGGCACTTTTACAATTTCTCAGTATGGCAGTTTATTAAATATTTTTTTGGAACTTGTAGCTCAGTATCATTGCTGCAGTTCCCAAACATTTAGCACGCTGCACATGATGCAATACTTCTTAGGTCTGATTAACTACTACCCATATTCATTTAAATAAAGAAATTAATCAATAACAGCTGATTTTAATAGGAGAAAAGGATGTGTACATACACTCCCTTTGAAGAAAGTTAGAAAAAAATCGAAAGTTATACAACCAGTATACTCTAATAATTCACTTATGTTGCTCAAAGCGTGATATAATTGACATTTCAAGACAACCTTACAGCAGGAAAAATCATAGCAAAAACAATGGAAACCACTGAATTGCCAGGGAATTCCTTTTGCAAAATGTATAAAAATGATCAGCACATCCGCAACATTTACTTCCATTTGGATAATAACTGGTAGAAATAAGGAATCACAGACAGGATGCGATCGACCAAAAGTAAGCCTTAGCTGTCGGTTACCATTTTTGTATCACATTTCTTTATAACAGTTCAGCACAAGAGCGGTTACAAAACCGATAGTACATCAATTCCAGTAGGCAGCACAAACAATGACTCGATCGAGTAGTGAAAATATAATACCCAGTGCTTGCACTGGGTATGACTATCAGTGATTTGAGGAGCACAATATTTCAATTAGTCATTTTCAGCCCTATTCCTCCTTTTTTTAAAATTTATTTTGTTCTTCTATGGTCATTTCTGAACACAGAAAAACAAAATAATTTTTTTTTAAAAAAAGGAGGGATTCCTTTCAATGGCAAAGCAGTATAGAACCAGAAATTATAAAGCAGAAAAGGAACGCAGTAATTTGAAATTTCTTTCCAAATTTTCATTAATAAATGAGCAGTCTTAATTTTGATGATTATTGGATCCTGATTAATCCAGAATACTCTTTTTGCTTTAAAATTTCACGAACCAACGAGCGAAACTAAGAGAGAAAAAAAGTTGTGTACTGCCTAATTACATAGTTTATTACATAAAGAAGGCATAAGTGAAAAATTGTTTATTTGCCTCATGGTTGGACTTATCTTAACAAAACCATGTTATTTATTAAGGTGGAGATTTGTAGATGGAAACGAGAGTTTTTTTCTAAACTGACTGATGTAATGTGATGGAACATACAAGTATTCTCGTTACTTTCAGTATAAAATGTAGTTTTAATGCGATAATTAAAAATTGATACAAAAAGAATATTCTACTAATAATTAACAAATTAAAGTTGTTGAGAATGAGAAGCGAAATCCAAAAAGAAATTAATTCAAAGTTGAGAATGGCTGAAACCGATAATATAACAAAGGTAACATGTGGTAAGCTGTTCATATGTTTACTAATAAGTAAAAACTATGTAATGCACGGCGGTATTAGTATTAATAATTGATTTTTAACTAATAAACAGAAAAACAAACCCTTCTTAAGGACGGAACAAAAAGAAAAACTCTTGATTAGGCAACAGTATTACTAACACTAAACCTCCCCCACATCAAACATTGCTTCATTTTCTGGCAACGGTTTTATAACATCATATTAAAGAAATGTTTTCAACGCTTACGTTGGTTTTCTGTCTACCTACAAACGTTTGTGGATTTGTTATTAATGTATTAAATGTTTCGATGAAAATAAGAAAAATTTGAGCTACGAATTTCATTATAAGTATTGGACTCAAGTATTTTGAGTGATTTTCTAGTCATAAATTTTAAGTTCCGTTTCTTCATAGTTTACAGACTAAACTATTGCTATCATCCTTAGATTTATTTTATTTTTATTTTATTCATTTTTAAATGTCTTGACAAGGTACGCAGCTTGAAAGAGGAAGTTTTGTTAACCCATAAACTATTAGATTAAATGAATTTTGATGGAATTTAATACAGCTACTGAAATTCATGAAGAAAAGGTACGATTTAACCTTTCTATTAAACAGGTTTGATGTATTTCTCCATACATTAGTGAGTTGAGTATCAGGATATAAACTATTTCAGAGATTTCGATATAATTTGAGATGCCATATTAAAATTCATTAGTGAAACATCAATTTTCAGTCGCATAGATTAGTTAATTACTTTCTATAGATTTTGATAAAATTTATTACAGAAAAGAGAATATATATATGCACAGTAATATCAGTAATATATGCCGCTTAATATATTTTCTGTGATTTATATAAATAAAAAAATCTAACATCTAACAATAATAATAATTAGATATAGACTTTCCATTTTATAGGATGCCAATGGAGGTTCTAAACCAGTATGATTTGAAAAGTGTTTTGTAACTGTGTTTACTTGCTTTCCAAAATATATACACATAATGTATACAATGTACCCACAATTGACAGGTATGAAAATGTGCTACTTGGTCTTAGATAACTAGGAGTAATATCGACAACAACAATAACAACCTTCTATTGAAAAAAATCACGCAATTGCATATAATTCATTTTGGCAATTTTTGATTCTTCTCTTCCTTAACGCCACATATATAAAATGGAAAAACAACGAAGTCTTTGAAATTTTTTTTTCACATTCACCAAAAAATAATCAAATGTTTAAAATTTGTGTACATTATTATCGTTAAGTTGATCAAATGCTATCAGTTTGTTTTAAATTCATACTGACTTGTAATTAAATAATTTGCAATTTAACATATTGAAAATTTTTCCAATTTCAGATACCTCCGCAAACGGAATATTTGTACAGCACGTCTCGCAGTCACCCAGCTTCCCTTGCCGTCCATTCAACTCCTAACCATACCATTCACACCTTACCCGTGCCTGCTTCTTCTCCCAACGAAGAGGGAGTTCCAATTTCAGCCGATGTTCCCTCTCCTACAAACTCCTATCATTCTCTAGCAGGACATTATGTCCAACAAGGTCCGTTTCCCTCATCCAGTTCGTTTGGTGGAGGAGCGTGTAGCTTGGCTTCCAGCATTAATGATTTCACATTTGAAACTGAACAACTAGAATCAGCCATCCGCCATAACGATCCAATATTTGTGAAACGTATGTTGGAACTTCATCATGGTAAGTTTTCCGTAAACCTTCACGGCAGTCTGTTAGACAAGTCAAGTTATGACTCTCACAGTCACTGTGTTAGTCAAGAGGTAGAAATCTTATTAAGAAAGAGTCAGACCCTTCTAGATAGGCTAGACCGTCGTGAAAGTGTGTCAACAGAACATGATACTCCAGCCATCTTTATCAATGCCTTGCATCTTGCTGTAGAATATAATTCACTCGATGTGGCCAGGATTCTTCTTAAATATGGAGTAGATCCTAACGAAGGAGGAATACCTATGCTGCCTTGTAGTGCATCTTGGAGGCATGGCAGCATTTCTCCAACCATTGGAGAAAGCGAAACTGTAGGTGAACCAGCACGACGTGTTAGTCATCTTTTGAGTCCAGAAATGGCTCGATTTGTTTTTAATTCAAGTCCTAGTAACCATAGTGATGCTAGCAATGGTTCTCCGGGACCACCATCCTCGCCAAGAACCTTTCTTACAGTAAGGCCAGATTTAATCTTGGCTCTTAGAACTGTGTACATTATGCAAGACGATCGCCAAGTGTCATACGAAGATGAATATACCCATGAAACACTTTATAGCCTTCCGCCTCTCTTTCTAGCTGTAACTTTGGGAAGTGCCAGCATGGTGCGTTTATTACTGAAGTACAGTGCTATCCCTAACATCCAAGATCACTACGGAGTGACCCCTCTGCATCTAGCAGTGTGTCAAGAACAAGTGCCCTGGAAATGTGTGCATCTACTGATCGAAAGTGGAGCTAAAATATCTCAGCGGAACAACCAAGGAATTACTCCGTGTGATTTAGTTGATTTCGATCTCAGGAAGCTTCAATCATCCGTTATAGAAGAAGCATTTACCACTCTTCTTCCGCCTACGTCAACGCCATCTAACACAATATTTGGTGAGGAGTCAGCATTTGGTGCTAATTTCAAGAGCAATCTGTTACGTCGGTTTCAAACAACCGATAAAAATCGAAGCTCGAAGAAACGCGATTTCTTATCAGTAGATGACGTGAATCGCCTTTCTCCTGAGAGAGCATCATGTTCATCTCATCACGAGTCTTTACATAGCCGTTTCAGTAATCGGAGTACTCAGAGTGCTGGAGATGAAGAGAAGTCGATAATGGGAACAGAAAAGGTATGGTTTTTGTATGCTCTAGAGCTAATTCAAATTTAACTTGCTGAAAATAATTTACTGAAGAAAAGTAAAATGGATATGATTACGCCTAAAATAGATTAATGGATACTTTTTTATTTTTGAATAATAGAAAAAATGTACTGGTGGAAACATCTTTTTTCTGGATAATTTTTCTTAAATTATGTGGTTAATATATATGTGAATAAAGGTGTACTTATCAGAGGTGTAATATTCACCGATCACAGAGTGAAACTGAATATCCTTTGGTTTATGTGTGTGTGTGTTTTCATTCGAGTAAATAAATTGTTTTGGATTATATATTCATTTTCTAAATGAGAAAACTAAATGAGGTTTCAAAAATTTTCAGGCTGTCTTCAATGATAGAAGTTACCTTCATTTTTATCTCCTCTCTTCTCTCATATTAATAACTCTCAATTTTAATATCTGCAAACAAGGCGTATTAACCACTTATAATGATACATAAACATTTATAATTATAAACATTATCATACATATTAATTACGCAATTTTATAGTTACTAAGTATAATTAATATTTACAAATAAGAGTGGTCAACAAAAACTACAACCTGCATTATTGAAATCAGGTTAAGTTTGATAATTTTAATGTATTTTGTGGTACTGAATCCGAATCCAAAAACTCCCATCACAAAAAGATTTAATTATCAGTAATCCTAAACTTTTTAATGATTGTTATTAACTTCCTTTTTTTGTAGCTGTTGTGATTCTCAGGCATGTAGTGGTAGTTTGAAAATTAATGGAGGTATGGCGAACATGCCGGAACGAGAGTGAGCCTGTTTTATATCAAAACAGTCCTGTAAAATAAACTAGACCTGATAGAGTAGTTCTCAGCCGCACTGAGAAGGAAGTTTCAGAATCTTTGTGTGTGTGTGTGTGTGTGTGTGTGTGTGTGTGTGTGTGTGTGTGTGTGTGTGTGTGTGTGTGTGTGTGTGTGTGTGTGTGTGTGTGTGTGTGTGTGTGTGTGTGTGTGTGTGTGTGTGTGTGTGTGTTTAATATTTTATTATGTCATATTTAAAAGTTAGAGGCTGTAAAACAAACCGGAACTACTTTTTTATGGTGTATGCATAGTTGGTAACTATACTTGCGCTGTAAGGACTGCATACTTTCATTACTTTGGACGTGAAATAAAGGAAAAAAAGAAAGTAAACTTCTCGTTGTTGTCGCAGTTCAGTTAATTTAACTTAATGGATTCAGACAGAAGAATATTGTACGATTTGGAGGACTAGAATATCATACAACAGCTTTTAGTTCCTGTTTAACTAATGTATCAGGATATTCTTATGAAAAGCAAATATTTGATATCGTACACAAACTTTAATACTACATTAACAACCAGTGCTTTATTATTTAGATATTTCAGCCCAGCATGACCATTATCGCATGCTCATGCCGACACTTTTATTTTCGGTGTAGATAAAAAAAAAACTATTTCATCAGATGAAAGCATTTGAAAATTTTCAGCAAGCGTCACCTAAAATCAAGAAATTCGGAAATCATGTTAACGATTTGAATTTATTTAAAAAAACATTTTGAATCTATTAGAGTTCGTTTTAAGCATGTATTTGTTATCCACAGAAACTTTAATTAAACGCTGAGTGTTTGTGTATTATGTCTGTTAATTATGTGTAGTCTTCTGATTGCCCTTTTTTGCCGAATGAAAAATCGAGTTTGTTTACTAGAGGGCTACCTTCGGATTTAAATATTAAACTTGGCTTCATATTTTTAGACAAAAATAATGGAATTTAGCGAAATGAAACTCATGAGCCAAAAGACTGACACTTGTTTCTAGACACTTCCAAAATAAACTTGAAATACCTTTTTTTTAAATAATACTATCAGGAACAAAAAAAACATTCTATAACATCTCACATTTGAAAATATACCGAAGTTGATCAATGAACTAAGGTACACTGTGATATTTGTGGCAATTCAGTGCTAAATATGGAAGAAGCATTAAAACCACACACACACACACACACACACACACACACACACACACACACACACACACACACACACGCACACAGCTTCTCTTTTGTTCTTATGAGACAGCAGAGCAACGATAGAACCCATATGACAAGAAATTGCAATCCTCACCAATACATTTTACAGCAGGAAGAGAAACGTAAGCCTTAGTTTGATCTTTAATTTTATTAAAACTTTGAGCAAAAATGGGCACCAATCCATATTACCCAACTGAATGGTTTTCGAAAATTCTAGAAGCCAAACCTAAAGGGACTATATTTGATGGAACACAAATTAGGGAATTCTTAAAAGATAAATAATTAAAAAAAAAAAGAATCTGGATAAAATTGAACTAGCGCGGAAGTCATTCAGAAATATCGCTGAAGGTGTTATAGTCAATAATAAAGCTGATATACCAACCCGAAAGTAGCATGTTGATGAACATTTGATATTGCTTTTACTTAGACTTCTTTCCTAAAAACCTTAGTTCTTTGAGTGAATAGAGGTGCGAACTGTTCCAATAGGACATCGCTGTAATGAAGAAACGAAAATGATACGATGGGAGACTACTGCTGGTTTCTTCGAAGGTGCTTGAAAGATGAAAAAAAAAAACTTATTTACTTACACTGCACTTATAAAGACATATCACAGCGAGGTTGTAGATCATGAATCACTAACATATAAAAAAAGAGCAATGAATGTAATTATTAGGAACGAGTCATATTTTCTGAATTCGATTTCTTGTTCAACACCTTAATACTTCATTCCTTCTGTGTTTATTTTTAGGGCGTCTTTTTATTTTCATTGCGTCTTTTTATTTTTATTCATCTATTTATTTTTTATATTTAAGCTCTAGAATCGCGAAGTGGTGAACTAGAATCTGCCCAAAAAATCAGATCTTTTCCAATTTGAACAAGTTTCACAGACGTTCAAACATGCTCAAAGGAAGAATGATTTAAAATAAAAGAAAATATTTCTTTTATTTTAGATCGTTTATACCGCTTTCTTTGAAATAAATAGAAATGTAGAAATTAATTAAATTTGATTAGCGTAATAAAAATGTAAAAATACGATTATATCCCAGTCATAAAATGGGTCATGATCGACAGCGTAAGAGAGAGATGTATAGAAGAAAAGCAATGTATATTACAAACATCTGAAGTTCCTCGATTTCAGTGTAAATGTAAAAATATTAATAGACGTAATGGTTCAATATGTCAGGGCAAATTTCTATTGTACGGATAATATTTAATTAAAACATTTTATTTTCTAGGAAAAAAACTCACTCATAAACTGCATAAATGTAGCTGTATAGTTTTTAGTAACTCAAACTGTTCTCTTCGTCCTCAAACAGCATTCGTGTCTCCCTTGGGGTTGGGTGAGTCCCAGCGTTTGGTAAACGTGGATATATATTTAAATGACTGGGAATGCACATTAATCTAATGTCCAGAACTTCATTACATTGAAACATAATTTTAATTTGTAATTCAGGAGTGATGAGGCGCACTTGTTGTGACATTTGCTGTTAGAATAATTATTAAGAATTCGTTGTATGTAGTGTGTCACATTTTTTGTTCTGTGATGAGAGCACTCCTTATTGACTGGAACAGGTTAAGCTTCAAAATCTTCCCTGAATAATTAGCTCTACATTTTTCTAAATGTAGTAGGTAATTACATGAAGCGCTGGAGAAGACTGTTAGGTGATATCCTGGTATGGATTTTAAAGTGCCGTGATAAATATTCTTAATAGAAAGTGAGATGTCTTTCATTTGAAAAAATATTGAAGTAATCTGGTGGAGTTTACGTTGGAGGTATTTTGTCCAGATCATTCCATTTTAAATTAGCATCCATGCAATGAGTCAGATGTTTAACTTTCTTTCTTTCTTTCTTTCTTTTTTGTTTTTTTGAATAAGAGGTTGAATGATTCTGGAATATTTCATAATTATCGTGTGTGTTTTTAGATCTTATTTATTAAGATTAAGTTACTGTTGAAGTAAGTCTTATATTGGTAAGAAGAATGGGTGGTAAGATTGTACTTCAAGGGACTTTATAATCTGTTTATGTCACTTGACTATCATTTAAATTCATTCTTGTAACTATCTGATTTGCGAAGCATGACTATTGATGGTATCTTGAATGATCAACGTGACAAATGTTTGTGTTAATTTCTGAAACTATGCCGAGAATGGTTTTAATTAATTAATTTATTTCATTTATTGAGAGTTTCTGTTTAGAGTGTTCTGTATTATTGCTATTCTCTTTACTTTGTAGAGGAGTGTTGTCTTTGTACGTTTTGTATATGAAGAAAAGTTCTTTTGTTCTTGTTTTATGTAGACATTTAAGAAGAATTTTTTGTGACTATGTGCAGTTTTCGACATCTGTTTTACTTTATTTTCAGGAATGAATAGTTTCCGAGATTTTGGTTTTGTGAGGGAAGTACTGTGGATTATCATGTTCGCGAGTTTCAAAAATTCTAACATGGAAAGTTCCACTGCGCTCCTATTTGAATATACAGAATGGAAAAATAATCTGCAAAAGATTATCTGCTGACATAGAGTGCGATTATTCGAAAAAATAGTAAATTTATAATTGTCAGCAAGTGATGCGCTCTAAGGATAACAATATGACATGATTAACTAGTACACAAAGGAAAAGAATTCAAAGTGACATGTTTGGAAAATACAACGACAAGAATTCCTCAAAATACATTTAATATAATATGCAGTCACAGAGATGATCAAAAATTCATTGAAACTACAAATCATCAAAGGAAAAGACTTCATTGAAAAATTAATCGATGGTACAACATCTTCGGCAAACCTGAGTAGATTATAAGCGAACCGTGAAGTTTACCATTTAATAAAAGTATTTATAACAAATGAAGACGAGAAGTGTGGCTTTAGTGCATTAGTGCTGCGTGGCAAAAACAAAAATGTCCTAGTTATCGAGAATAATGGCGCTCTCGATTAACACAAAATATTATATTATTCTCATAGTCTACAAATTCACATACACAGAAAAATACAAACAACAGTTTCTTTATCTTTAATATCTTTAATATTGATACTACAATGCAAATGTGACATGCCATGCGCTTTATTATATTCAATATCATAGTAAGAACCTCCGATGCAGAGATTCTCCCAATGGTCTTTTAACCCATGAACGTTGCCTCGGGATCCAAATATGGTAACCACCTTCAATTTCATAACTCTCTAATAAGCAAAGGTGGTGATATTACAACGGTGCTGACAATTATCTACTGCCTAGAGACAATTATTACAAACGTACAGGTCACACTGAAACTCACCCATGCCTGTAGGCTGGGAATGTATAGACCTCTATCAACTCAGGCAATCAGACAGACAAATATATTCTTCTCAATTTAGGTGCGAGATGAATTTCATCGCCCGATGTGAGGCTCTTCCCTGCTTATTAGAGACCTCAAGTGGTCTCCTATAAACAGACCAAACAGAGAATTTGAAAAAAATCCATATTTGATCTTTAGAACTCAGTTTCCAGATCAGATAAAAAATAGAAAAAAATTATAAAATTAAAAAATCAATAGAAAGTCTCCATAACTAATCCACGGTATTAATGTCTATATGCGTACAACCTTTCATGGTAGGAGTCCCATAAAGATATTTGCGTAGCATCGTAGTAAGTGGCATGATCTTTGAAGAAGTAAGATTTACATATTTGATTTTACTCAGAGGAATTTATTTCCATTGCTTTCCTCCATCTCCCAGAAGAGCCTAGAATTATCAAACATTGGCTGAGGCGAGTACTATAGGAAGGATTTTTTTTTTTTTTTAAACTCCAATTATTATTCCTACAACTCACCATAATCGACCGTATCACACACACACACACACACACACACACACACACACACACACACACACACACACACACACACACACACACACACACACACACACACACACACACACACACACGCACACACACACACACACACACAGAGAGAGAGAGAGAGAGAGAGAGAATGCGCTCAGCCTCGATTATGCTGAGAGGTGGAGATCAGGCTGCCTACTGCTGTTCCAAAGTCTGTAATAGTGGGGCATACTCCATTTGGAGAATAAGAATGTATTAGAGGAGTTACTGTAAAATATAAAAATTGTTAGCTAATTTAGTAAATGAATTCATTTAGACATAAATATTCTTCGATAAACATATTGAATATATATATATGAGAAACTTTCTACAATTTTTTCACAATTTACATCTCAGCTGAGAATGCAAGAATGAAATTTTATAGAAGCAATCAAAAATATTGTTTAGAGATTAAAAATAACTGTTTCAAATTTAATGTTATTTTTCAAAGAAAATGATAATAAATAAAGGAACAAAATTTTCAAATTTATTTAGAAATTTAATTTTTTATTCAAACTAACTAACAAAACAACCAACAGTTGAAATGTTAATAAATATTAAATAAAAATAAAATTTATTTTATATTTATTACTTATTTTCTCCAAAATCTTTGGTTAGATATATATTGAATAAGAATGATCAGTCTGGTAGAATCCCAGGGGAGTTTGGCCCCGTTAGGACTAATGCCACAACAACAAAAGCCTACAAGTCAATGCATTTTGTTCTGTTAATTAAGTAGTTACTCTGCGATTTCACCTCCTCTCAGTGTTCATTGTACACTCCGTCCGTTTTACGTCATGTCTTGTTTATTACTAGCCAATCACATGATCCCTTAAGGGCGTGCCTTACTGCAGATTCAAACTCTGACATTCCAGTCGAAAGTAACAATGAATATGCATTAGCACTAAATCGATTATACTCATCAATTGAAGTTAATATTTTAACTTTTAAAATAAACTTATCATTTTAATAACATGACCATATTCTAAGGTTAAGAATCTTTAGATTCTAAGGCCAAGAAACCATTTGGTGGAAATGACTCGATTCTAATCCTATTTAGGACACGAAAAACCTTCCTTCACTGAAAGTCAGTTAGCCGGTGTCATATGGATTTTTTAATAGTCACATTAATTTCGGTGTTCTTAATTAGTGATATTTTTGTATTTTTATTGTATTTTTATAGTAGTGCAATAATTTAAAATTTTTAAGAAATATTTTACTATTAATGTTATTTTTCGAGAAACATGTGAATGATAAATTTGATATCATCATCATCATCATCATCAGCCATTATCGATTCACTGCTGAATGAAGGCCTTTCCAAGATTACTCCAAAACTGTCTGTCCATAGCTCTCCTTTTCCATTTCACTCCTGCAAATCTGATGATATCATCAATCCACTGTGATTTAGGTTAGCGTCGTAGTCGGTTTTTCCTCTCGTGGAATCCAATCCAGTATTTCTTTTGTCCATCGTTGATCTTGTCCTCAAGCAATATGCCCAGCCCATTGCCACTTCAGATATTTCACTCTACCTATGATGTCAGAGACTTTGGTTTGATTTCTAATCCATGTCTTCCTTTTGTGATCCAATCTTGTGATACCAAGCATACTTCCATACTTCTTTCCAAACTAAATTATATTGTTCTTAATTTTTGAATTTCCTTTGCATTCAGTGTCCATGTTTCACAGCCATATGTCAATATAGGAAGAATATATTGATTAAAAACTTTTCTCTTCAGGCAAAATGGTATTTGGCTTTTGAATATTGAATGTAACTTTCCAAATGCTTTCCACCGAGCATGTGCGCCTTTTAATTTCGTCCATGATATTTTGTTCCATTGATATCTGTTGCCCTAAGTATATGTAATAATCTACTTGTTTAATTTCCTCATTATTGATTTTTGTTATTTCTGTTGGACAAAGCTATTGAACATAACTTGCGTCTTCTTTAGGTTTATCTTTAGGTCAGCGGTTTTGCTAGCAATTTGGAGTTCATCGATACGAGTCTGTAATTCATGCGCAGTTGAAGTAAAGATAACTATGTTATCTGCAAAGCATAAATGGCTCAAATATCATCCATTTATCTTCGGACCTTTCCCTTCCCAATCAAGAAGTTTGAATATTTCTTCTAGGCGCACTGTGAATAATTTTGGAGATATTGTGTCACCCTGTCTTATACCTCTCTGTATTCCCATAGTAGAGAGATGTTTCCATTGAAATGAATTGCTGCTGTGTATTCTGATTTGATGGTTCTGATGTATGGCTCTTCCACTTGTTGGTTTTGTAATTCTTTAAGTACTGCACAAATTTTAAGTGAATCAAAGTCTTTGTCATAGTCAATAAAACCAAGACATAGTGGTAATTGATATTCATTACACCGTTCAATAATCTGCTGTACAGCTTGAATATGATCCATTGTACTAAAGCTCCTTCGAAAGCCTGCCTGTTCTTTTGGCTGTGCTAGGTCCAGAGTCGCACAAATCCTATGAGCTAAGACTTTTGTAAACACGTTGTAGACTACTGATAGACGACTGATAGGTCGGCAGTACGCTAAGCCTTCTATCTCATCTTTTTTATGTATCAGTTACATAAAAAAGTTTGGTACATCAATTTTTCTTCAGGCATAAAGTAAATAGATTTGCTAAGAGTTTGTAGATTATTTCTCCACCTGTTTTTAGAAGTTCAGTTATAACTCGATCCTCACCTACAGCCTTCCCATTTTGCAAGATTTGGATGCTCCACTTCTTCTGGTAGAATCGGTGGTACTTCAGCTGTGTCGTAGTTGTATTCTTCTTTATTTACTTCATTATCCTGATTTAATACTGAGTAAAATTCTTCAACTCTTTTTGCTATAGCATATCTATCTCTGGTGATGGTCCCGTCTTGTAGTTTGACTGCAACCATCTGTTTGTTGCTGTTCATCAATTGCAGCTTGGCATTTTTGAGACTACGGTTGTTTTCAATTGTTTGTTGTATGAATTTACAATTGAATTTTCTTATTTCTTCTGTGATACGCTTTCTGATCGTTTTTCACAATTCAGTGTTCGGTAGGTTAATTGATTGTTTCATTTCTCTTCGTTTCTTCATAAGCTGTTTCATTTCTTCACAGATTTTGTCTTGTTTCTGTTCTGTGGTTCCAGCTATTTCAAGTGAGCATTGTAAAAGGTTTTGGGTAATAATGTCATTACTTCCTGATAGATCAGCATTGCCATTTATAATAAGATGTTTAAATCTATTGTATAGTTCGTGTTGGAATATATCTTTTTTAATGTTAGGTTTGTGTACATCTATGTTTTGTTTTGATCTCCGAAACCTTTTCCTTCTTTCTTTTTGACAGTTTATTTGGATTTTACTGCGTACCGTACGATGGTCACTTCCAATGTTGAAGGTGTTTATAACAGAGCAGTCTTGAAAGATGTTCTCTTGTTGCTGAGGATAAAGTCAATTTCACTAGTTTTTCCATTTGGACTTTTTCATGTCCATTTTCTATGTGTTTTTTTTTTTCTTGAAAAGGAATTAATGATATATACAGGTTTTCTTTTTCTGCAATTCTATTAACCTTGCTCCTCTGTCGTCTCTCATGCCATATCTAAAAATTTCCATTGAACTTTCATCGGAATGTTGAATACCAATTCTAGCATTAAAATCTCCCATTACAATTCTGAAATGATGTTTGCCTTTATTGTAAAGTTGGGATGCAACATGATAGAAGGCTTCAATTTCTTCGTCAGTATGACTTATTGTTGGTGCATAGACTTGTATGATCTTAAGAGTGTATCTTTTCAAGATTTGAACAACAATACTTGCTGTTCGATCGGATACACCGTCAAATTCTATTATGTTGTTCTTCAGTTTTTTGTTGATCAAGAATCCAACTCTGCTGATTCTTTCCTTATCTTGGCCTCTATAATATAGTATGTCTCAATTTTTTAAATGAAGAATTTCTATTTCTTCCCCATTACGTCTAACTTCGCACAATCCAAGAATGTTCCATTTTAGTCGCTTTATCTTCAGTTAGTTCAGTTAGTTGTGCTTCACTGCTCCGAGTCCTACAGTTTAATGTTCCAAGGTCTATTTTCCAATGGCAGTATGATCTGGTTACCCAGGCATTCTTAGCACCCTCTGCCTTCATGTTTAACTACATGCTGCCATAGGTGGTAACAATTCTGCCTCCGGAGAATGAGGGCCATTTTATTTCTGTCGGATTCATCTTGGAAGCTTAGGCCATAAATCCACCAAGCTGACCAAGTGCGGGTTGGTGAATGGCAATATTTTCACATGGGATCGCCAGTCCCAAAATCATTGGTTCATGGCTCTTTATTCAATATATTCAGAGCTGCCCTGATATCCAACGGATGGTAGTCAAGGTTTACCCCCATCCACCACCTAGGGGAGGCACTCGGTAGGCAGTGGGAGCCCCGAGAATAATTAATATTATGATAGGGCGATCGATCCTAAATACATAGTATGCTGAAGCGAGGTTTTCCTTTAGGAATCTCACCTTCACTTGAAAAGCCCATAAAACAGTTCTTTACATCTCAGAAGGAATTCGAGCCCAGGTCAAAACAACCGAAACATGGCATTACTGATTCAATACGAAATTTTAATGAAAAATAAAGTAAAATAAAAATTCGTTTTCTCGGAAATTCAGCTAATATGAATAAATGCTTTTGAGGCTAGAGCTATTTGTTAATGGTAAATTAACAAACGGCTCTAACATCGAAACGCCAATTTGCGGCTGCTGTGGCATAATGGTGATCGTTTAATATCTTGTACTTTCAATATCCGCGTGTAAAAAGTAGTGCCATCATATTTTCAGGGTTTTTTTATCTCAACTTAGCGAGTCGAACCATAAGCAAGAATCGTAGTTTTTCTTCATTATCTTAAAACGAATTGACAATTGCTTGACACTATTTCTTTTTAAAAGAAAAATACTATACGAGAGTGTGGCTTAATTGCGTAAGAAGATGATGTTATTAAAAATTGTGGATCAACAGTAAGAGCTGTTTTTCATTTTATTATTATAACAGGACACAGATAAAACATATCTCAATCCAACATTTTTTCGATACATATTTGGAAAATTACATCTTATAATTCCCTTTACCTGTTGTGTGGAAGTGAGGAGTCACAGTACTCAAATTAAGGATTAATTTGCTCATTCTCAAGAAATAAAGGCGTTTTTAGACCATCACAGCTACAAACAGGGGCGGCTAATACCATCATATGCTCCTTGACATATGATTCATTGCGCGGAACTCTTAAGATTCACATGATTTGCAAGTAAGATTAGATTGGAATTAAGAAGTATAATTAGAAAAAACGTTCGAGTGAGGAAAAATAACTACAGGGATTGCTATTTAAAAAAATGAACAAAGAAAAAATTATTTAGTTTCAAAACTTAGCAACAAAATATGAAACTTAACATTTTATTTTATAATTTAAAAAAGTTATCGAAAATTAAAACCTAGCAGAACTTTTTTGGGCGATCATTAAATGTGGAATGCGAAAAAAATAATTTGTTGTTTTTTTTATAATTTATTCATTAATTTATTATTTAGTTGCAAATTTAGAAACACGTTTTTGTTAGCTGCCATGTGAATATTGTCCTTAACAAGTTAGCTAGTTAGCCACGAACAAAAAATATTATGAATAATAGTCAAAATTACCTGAAGAGTATCAAAGATAGAGATTATCCCATTTCTTCTATAAAATCCATCTTTTGTAAGGGGGCGGAGGAAGTAAGTTGAAACGTTATAGTATAAGGAAAGAAATCCAACTAGTGATATATTTCTTTATCTCATTTTATCTTAAACAAATAAATTTATTTATCTAAAATAAATAAACTATTCTCCATTTCTAAATTGCGACAAATAACTTTATTATATTACAGAATAAAGTGAATGAAGAAAAACTCATAGTTTGTAACAAATTTCAGTGTTTCATTCGATCAAATGATTGTAGATGCACTTCTTTTAATGTTCATATTTCAACAAAACATTAATGCGTTTTCTCTCTCTCTCTCTCTCTCTCTCTCTCTCTCTCTCTCTCTCTCTCTCTCTTTCTTTCTTTCTCCAAATTGTAAACTTTCATATAAATATTTATGAAATTCGTCATACTGCACCGAGAAAGTTTATGAGACGTATTCATAGCACAGCAAAATAGTAATCCGTTTTTGAGTTAAGCATACCGTACTTCGTATGTCTTCCTCCTAAGTTCGAAAACTACGTAACTTTGTTTATTAAACAGATTTTTTAATACAAAGTGTATATAAATTTCAACTATCAATGCATGAAATCACGTAAATATTTCTCAGAGTATGATTTTAATTTAGGAAATCAGTAAAAATGAGTAAAACTTTATTCATTTTTCTTAGAAAGATTAACGATTAGAATATTTTTCAGTCTTACAGGATTCTTCACTCCCCCTAGTGAAAGACAATTTTTTTGTGTCCTGTAGGAGAAAAAGGGTAGAATTACGTCCTATCTACCAAGAAAAGCTCACTGCATTTTTTTATTGTGGTCTTTCTCCAGACAAATAACAAAAGAATTCTGAATAGCTTGGACAAAACAAATCTTCAGATCCTAATGTTATCACATGTTCTCTCTACCCAAATATGCCAACCATTGATTTCACAATGAACACCTATTCGATATCATCTTTGAAATGCCTCATAGTTTCTGACATTTACCTCAACTTTGAAGCAAGAATATATTCTGCCTTCACTCCCTACAAAAAAAAGAGCACTAAAAGTCGATCATTAGACAGACTATGGTCCTATTGTCAGCTGACGTCTCTCGAAAATAATGGAGAAAGTCATTAACAGTTAACTTTGCCATCTGGAGGCCGATCAATTAATTAATGACAACCAATACGGATTCCAGTATTTTCATTCCACAGCAGATTCCCATAAAACATTATCCACCTGTGGACACGAGCAATGGAAAGGTTTGAAGGTACCTGTATAGTCGATGTAGACACTACCTGGACATTTAATCGGCCTAGAATAATATCCACAGCCTCCTCGGCCTTCAAAATTTTGGTTTCATTTTTCATTAAAGATAGTGTATTTTCACCTGCTCTACGGCTTCTTTATTATGCATGTTCTGTCACTACTGCATGATGCGTATTTCAAATTGCGCATGTGTCTATATGTTGAGGTTTGCGATATAGTCAGAGAACTACATTCATTTCTTAATATCCTCTGAACATCTTCCTTTAACTCACTTTCCACCTCCTGGATGACATTTCTATGCATTTTGAGCATTATGTCTTACAATATGCCCTACTCAGTGCACACGGATCATTTAATGGTTATTATAATTTCTCTCAGTCTGATTTAAACTCTAACCCAAATGTCGTGCTTTCAATTTTAAAGTGATCTTTATTTTTCTGAGTAGTCTTTAGCTGGTCATTGCTAACGGAGATTATGATGTCGCTTTTGAGTGTTCCAAATTGGTTCAACCTAGATGAATTCGTATGTTTTTTACTCTTTATTATATAATAATATCTGTATAAATACTATCATATCTCATTCTTTTGCCTCATTCTTTTAGAAGGACATTATAATAATATTATATTTCAGTAACAAGGTTTTCGCACGCATTTTAAGCTTGGTGTTTCATGGACTGATATAATTTTCATTATTATTATTATTATTATGTGACACCTCCAGGGAGTCCAAAGACTCATCAACAGCATCAAACGAATGAACCCTTTCCATCTACTAACCGCGCTCAAAGTTGCTTAACTTTGTTTGTGAGCTATTAGTAGCAGAGCCTCTACCAATCGACCAATATACATAAAAACATAAAAACATATAAATAAAAACAGTAAACCAATATATAAATAAATATCAGATTGTGTTGATTTGTTTATTTGAAAATGTTTTGTTTTTGAGAAGAGTTAAAATTTTGGTTGATTTTAAATACAGCATTATGATCTGAAAATTTAAATACATTTAATGTTTTACGAGTCTTCTCGACATATAGATATTTCAGAATTTTGTGTGTTTTAGAGTTCTTCTCTTTCGAGTATACTTCAAAATTTATCTAAATACGGTTTCAGAGAGACAATTTTTATCTCAAAGTTAAAAACAAATCCTCTCTGAGTTTCATTCTTTCAGAGAAATAATGTTCAAAATTTCTAGGTTGGCTTTGTATTAATTGCAGTGACTAATGATAAGTGGCAGAGTATCACGTCTACAAATTGCGACTTTTTTTTTCTGAACGATGTAATGGTTTTAATGCCAGTTTCACTTAAAGAATGACAAATGACAATCTCATAACGGAGATGGAAGGGAAATCCTTCCACCTCTATTTGGGATTGGCAATTGACAATAATACGTATGGAATAAACTAGACTTACTTTTTTAAAAAAATAATGACATAATTAAAACTAAGTTAGAGGGTTTAAGGACTAAGGGTCTGTTTTATATAACTAAAGCTTATATTATTAACTACCAGTATTACAAGAAAGAATCAAGGATCTAGGTTTAAAGTTCGGAAAATTTTTCAGTTTTTATGAGATGTAAATTTTATAAACAAAACGAATCATTCGAAAAATTCGCTAATCGTTTAGAAAAATCTTTTGAAACTTTCTACTACTACCAATAATAACGCACTGGCTCCTTTTTGATCAGTTTTTATCTATAGGAATGAAAATAAAAATAGAAAATAGACCAAAATAAATAAATAAATAAAACCAGTAAGTCCGGTTATCCTACGAAAAAACATCTTCACTTCCATATAATGATGTGATGCGTTTGACATTTCTCAGTTGATCGATATTTTTACCAGAAGCTGAGTTATTCAAGGAATCTTTACTCATGCAGGAGACAAATATAATCTGATTCTGATAGGTTGAAGGGAAAGGGTAAAGAACTACACATTCCTGCTTGTTCCAAGGTGGTGATTAATAGAGAAAGAGCGTTAGGAAATTGGGTCAGCGTAAAGCACTATAGTGTTCCATGGTTATGTGAAAATGTCAAAGTCTCTTCTTTGCCTCTGGCATCTATTCCTGTATAACTCGGGTAATTTATCAGGGATTTAGAAGGATGAGGCATTAATACGGCTAATGAAAATTAATATGAAAAATTTACAGAATTATTTGGCTTCGAGCAAACAACCACAGGGACTGAGGTTTCATACAAGCGTGTGTATGAGGATTCACACACTTAGAATAGGCTTGTGGAATAGCAACCTGGAAAAATTTACATGCAGCTCCCTGTTACTCAACTTAAATTTTTTTGCATCGGTTGTCACTTTTGAACAGTGCCTTAGAAAAATCATTGGATTTCATTTTCTCTCAAATGCATGCCGGTAGCTTGTAATAATACTTTCAGACACTTTCTTCTTGTAGAGTTTGTACACTGACAAGAGTGAATAGTATTTATTTAACAGGCAAAGTTATTGATATTTATTTTAAATGAAGATAAAGATATCGATAGCGTGGCTGTGGTCACACAATACTTAGAGATTCCGCATTTAAAAAACAAAAGGAAATAAGAAATATATCTAAGCAACATTTATGTAAACATGCTTCATAATATATACAAAATAATTGTATTGATGTGTTAGAATATGTAGCGTATATGTGGGAATAAGCATGTTTAATGATAATTCAAAGGTTGTAGTGCTTTCATTGGTTTTATTTAGAACTATATAACTCCTCAAAACCACCCCAGCTATTCACACAAAATCAAGAATTTGCTGGAACTGCGGCAGTCTGTTATATAAAATGCACCAGTGAAAAACTAAGAAAGAATGTTTTAAACACACAACATCAAAACAATATAAGAACCTGCAGACGAATTTTCGAGCACGTGATAAACTATAAACACGAACGTCTTTCTTAGGGAATACAGCATAAAATGCAAATACGATGCTGCTTACATCAAATAAATTGGTATACCTGCCAATTTAAATAAACACAAAGCAGCATAAAGCCTACAATCCTTCATCCGACTTTGACTCGAATACATATATAGAAGGATAATTCAACAATTAGTGATGCACTGAATTGCTATATATTCTATGGGGCACCGTTCTTGTTTGCATATTGTAATCCAAAAATTTGCATTATGCAATATGCAATTTTTTATCGATATTTTGATTTCGTATAAATCTTTGATTTCATATAAAGGAAATCAAAGATTCAAAGATGAGTGTTTGAATGAAGTTAATTACCTTTCAGGGGTAAATGATTGTGGTATGCAGAGGAAACGTTTGTTCGTGCAATTGCACAATTAAGCCTTCCAAAATCCATAGTTGGAAAGGTGCTGAGGAAATTAAAGCTGAAATTGAGTCTAAAATAAGAACAAGGTGCACCTAAAATACTGACTAGAGAGAGCCATGGCTTTATGAGAAGACTGCCTAACCGATTTTTCAGTCATCCCCAGAGAAACATTATTTAGACATGCGAGAAGTCATATACAGTCTCATAAGTGTTTTCATGACACGTAACTCCCATAGTTTTTAAGAACAAGTATTACAGGCCTTGGTAAACTAGAAAAATACATATCGTTGATTCACCGGCTAAGGTGAATAGACCTGAACCGTAGGGCAATAGAAATCGTTCCTGTGGGAAAACGAATCAGGCCACACGCTTTTCAGTTTGACGGACGTGTCTAAGTTTGGAGATGCCCGGAGAATGCTTTTTATCTGAGTGTGTTGTTCTATCAATTAAGTTTGGAGATGACTGCTTAATGACGTGGAGATTGTTTCTCGCGCTATTGATTAGGCCCACTGCTCTTAGTGAGTGCATTAAATCACGACTGTGTGGTCCTAGATTGAGGTTCTAGTTATTGCTGCATTTCCTTCATTGTAGTGAAAATCTGTCGGTCCTGCCTCTTTCATTTTCTAACTGATAATACAAGACATCACAAGGCAGAGATTGTATACACCTAGTGTATACAATCTCTGCCTTGAAGATACTAAATATCATTGTATTAGTGGAAAATCTTATTCTAACTTGTAAAACGTACTAGGATTAAGTGTAAAGTGTACTAGGATTAGTGTAAAGGATTACACTAATCCTAGTACGTTTTATCCAGAATTATCCAGAACAAAGTCCTGATAATTTGTTGTCGGTTTCTATCTGTAAAAATGTTTTGTTAATATCTGAGTACGTATTTTTACACGTATTAGGTCTTGACTAGAATCATCGCTAATGAAATCATTGCTGATATTACAAGTGATGCGACTAAATGAACCAAAATTATGTTTATTTACGAATACCAATTAAAACTTTTTTTAATTTACCAGGATGACGTTTTTGAACTTCATAGATGATTGTCTCGTACAGTTATTCCAAACATTTTGCTGTAGTCATACCAACTCACAGATAGTTCATTTCTTCTATCAGAAATGGGATTAGTGCTTGTAATCTTCAAAACTCAATTCAAGACAGCATACGCTAGCAAGTATTTCTTTGTAACATTGGAAAAACGACAAACGCATATAAGAAGCAGGTGGCAACAACATAAGTATAACTAAATATGCATTTAGGGCGAAAGTCGATATCATATCGACAAGAGTGAATGAACTAAGAAATTTTTTCTGTTTGTTAGGCTAGATCTAGATAAGGCTACACTGAACGCATAAGGCATTTAACTACCATATATCACGCACAGCAATATTTTATGTAATACTATTTTAGTCAGAGTAATATTGTTTTATTTTGATTCTCACCGAACTCTTTTTCCCGATCATTAAACTAAATTGAGAGCAATTAGCAATTAATTCTAAAACTAAATAGTATATGTGTGACAAATTTCACCATATTAAGATGTCTTCGCTGCCTGACGCTTTCCTTATTATATCTTTAACAAAAAACGTCTTTCTATATCAAAATTATAGTTGGTATTAGAGAACCTTTCCCCATTTCCTTTTATTTCTTTGGATTTTTTTACGGACTTTTACTTCTACAATCTCTGTTACCTTAAAAAATTGGCAAAGTAGAAGAAGACATACACAATTAACAGATATCATAGCATCGTATTCTTTGGTGCTTCGACTAAAATTTTATCGCCAGTCCTCTACTATGGATCACAACTTTGTGGCGAGAGCGAACTACTGTTTCTTATGAGTCTTAGAGCGATTCCATCTTCTGAAGAATCTAACTCTTGGTAGAATCTCATTAGGGGACAAAGTTGAGAGGTGATTCCGTATTTATTACGGAATCTCCTCTCAACTTTCTTGCGATCTGGCGATCTTGAAAGGCTAGTGGACTATCAGAAGAAAATGATTCACTTCTATTAGTCTGAATGGAGGAAGAAGATAATAGTATCAGGGAGATGATTCGTCGTCTATGGCTCATTGCTTTGATCTTCAATTTATCGAGTATCTTACACCAGGATTCTTCCGTTAAAATGTCGCTCAGAGGCGTCTTACAAAACAAGGTCTACCATCATCCCTAGAAATTTCTTTTCACAAGTAAATACTAAGAAGAGGAATATTTTGAATCTAATGGTTCCTAATCACAAAGATAAGTTGGTATTTATTTCAGCTGCGGAGCTTGAAGGGTTTAGGGGGAAGCATTTCTCAGCTGCACCTGGGGAATCTGAAAACAAATCTACTGAATTTCATTTATTTCGGTGAACAGCAGTGTCCGCTGAGATAATTTCCGTTGTAAACACTATTACATCAAATCGAATCGTGAAATGCTGGATGCTTATGGACAACTTGGAAACGGGCTGTTTTTGTCGCTCAATATATTTACTCTGTCAAAATTTGAATATAGGAAAGAGATAGCCGAGATAGCATGGAAAACAAATTTTTAATATTGGGTTTATATTAAGAAACTAATTCTTTTCGTCACTTACCTACTCTAAACTTTTATCCGAACTAGGTGAGCATGTTATGGGGGTGGTGATCTTATCTCTGTCAACAAGCAACAAATGTTAGCTTATATGACCCAGAGATAGAAGCTAATGATGATTCCATGAACTATTTCCATTTGAAACTGGAAACACATCCTTAATTCATAACTTCATTGCTGGGTGTGACTCCGTTCTGGCAAAGAACTAATGTTGGCAAAGAAGGAAGTAAGAACTCAAACTCCTGTTGTCAAAAATATAGTGATATGATTTTTGTCACCATTAATACAATAATAACAAAAGAGTTCCGTCAAAAAGCTCCCTTTTAAGACATTGTTGGACTTTGCCTTAGAAAACACCCTTAATTGAACTGCAACGCGAACGACTCAGGGGCACTAACAATGATGATGTCATTGTTTGTATTTTCGTAAAAATATCCTTCTAAGAACTATGATCAGTTCTAATTATTGCAGAACCGATTCTTGTGCTATCTAATTCACCAACATCAAAATACATCCTCAATGAAGAACGAAAGAAGCACACACACACACACACACACACACACACACACACACACACACACACACACACACACACACACACACACACACACACACACACACACACACACACACACACAGAAAAGAGAGAGAGAGAGAGATCAGAGCAGATACGGACGATGCACCATTTTCGTGGCACAGAATACTATGTATATGCAACCTAAGCAATCACCACCATTCGAAGAAACAACAGGTATGATTTGATGAAACAACAGGGAACTCCATTTCCGATCGATATTAGATTAAATGTCGCGGCTGCAGAATGACAACAAGAAACAGTTACATTAGAAAAACGTGACTCCCAAAGACTAAATGGTAGTTGCAGAAATCGAAGGAAGGAAATATAATACCTTTAATGACAAACAATAAAGAATTTATAAGTGTTCTGAGTATTTGTGAACACCTGCGGCTTATTTTGAGACCAGATGCACGACATCATGTCCATAAGTGGAATCAACAGCTAATAGTTTGGAGATTCATTTACGGTGGGAACTTCTACTAGGAGTTGATATCGTTTACAAGGAAGAGGAATCTTTTCAATCATGATAGCTTCTGACCTCAAACCAAAATAATCTAAACCACAGTTGTAGAACTCCAATATTCTGATGGTGATCCTGATTTGAGAAGACAATAAAAATTGTAAGACTTAAATTATCTATAAAATGTAAAAAATGTTTCTATTCTGCTTAAATGACTCAAGAATGCACCAGCAGTTTAGGTGAATGGAATAAACCTGGGAAATACTGACCACATTTTCTAAAATAATCAACATTTCCCAGATTAATCTCTCAGTAATATTAACATTAATGAGAAAAATCCTCTTCCAGGAATTTTTCTTTAACACACCAAAGTGGAAATGGAAGATATTCCAACCAAGTTGAATATCTCGTAGACTGTGCTCATCATGATTATTGTTTCCTCATCAATAAGACGATCAACATTGCCTTCGAATAATTTTGCAGATTCGCTTGGGACATCAAACTACTTATCCTGATATTAGTACTGTCCAATATTTTTCACTAGATTATGGCTATGGTTATCTACTTTCCCACATTTGTTCTGTTTCATTGCCGGAGCACTTATTCTTTGGAAATATAACAATTTGCTAAATACCAACTATATATTTGGTTTAATCCTTTATCCAAGTGTAAGCAAACAAAGTTTGCGCCTGAAGTAATTTCAGGACTGGGGCAACTCGTGGTGAAGGTGATATAACTTCACATCACTTGCCTTAGTATCCCATAATGCAAAGCACATATCCTTATGGGTATGATGATTATTACTAAGGTGAAAATAATGCAGAAGTCATTTCCGGGTAGTGACCCTTCCCATAATGCATAGCATTATACATACCCATAAGGATATGTGCCTATGGGATACTAAGGCAAGTGATGTGAAGTTATAATACCACTTTTACCACGAGTTTCCCCAGTACCGAAATTACTTCAGGAGCAAGCTTTGTTTGCTTACACTTGGATAAAGGATTAAACCTAATATATAATTGGTAGCATTGCCAAGTGAAAAAACCTCCATCAATGCGCAAAATGAAGTTTCGGAATTTATTTTGTTTAGTTTTATAGCAAAATAAAATAGCAACGAAAACATTAAGGAAAACTGAAGATGCAAAAATATTAAACAAGATTAGAAACTCAGAGAATGTTGTAAAATACAGCCAATAAATGATTAGATCTAAAACATAAAGAATAATGGAAAAATCATATATAAAGAATGAAGGATAACAGACGGGAAAAGAAAATAATGAACTGGATACCAAAGGAAAAGAGAAATAAAGTAAGGAGCCGAGAAAAAGAAGAAGAAAATATATGGTGGAATGGTCTTAAAAAGGGAGACACTACAAGTATTTGCGCTTAATAGTGAAGAAGGACATTAAAATAACTACTTGACTTACTAGTAGGCATAAGAATACATGCGCATGTTGAAGGAACATTATTCTGACAGGAATGCTGTACACGTATTAGTTTTCTAATACGTATTTATTTCATGTATATATATTAAATTATTTCTTAAAATAAGCCAGAAGACATGCTCATCAGTTTTATAACAACAAAGAAAAATAACGTATTTCTACATGTGATACAGACGTGTAGAGAATGCTTGATATTTAACGTTGCGTGGCAGGCATCTTTTAGATGATATTGTTGATTAGACCTGTTACATTAAACCCATTAAGATACATCCATTCTTAATTCATCCATAGCATCAGAATGGGCAGAATGAGACAAGAAAAACAGGAGCTTGCTTTAATAACAGTAAAAAATCCCAACAAGGTGGGTCATGTTTTGATTGTAGACATTAAACAGTACCAGAATATTAACTGATTCTTAGTGAAGTTCGTTATTTCAATGTTAGCCATTTTATACTCATTTGGGTCTTGCATCTTCAGTTGCCTCCTCCCTTTTCTTGTTGTGTAGATAACAAAATTAGCTGAAGAGATTGTGTTTTGCTTCAAGAAGGTAGCTGAACTTGAGTAATCACGCTGTCTCTAGATTTAACGCAACCCAAAAGCCAAGTAGCCTTACTAATCAATCACTTTTGCATGAAGCGGAAGATTACAAGGTGACGTATTTACACTGGTTTGTATGTACATTACGAGAATGGTCCACTGACTTCTGAGGAATTATTATGTCAGCCATTGATGTATCATTGAAGGATTTCTGTTAATATACTAGATTAAGAGTTCGTTATATTAGGCCTCATTAGCCTTTTAATTATACAAAGAGCTCATTTAACTTACATGTAATATACTAATTAATTCCTTTCATTTGGTTTTGTTTTTATAAAGTTTGTGGCAGGTAATATATGTTTTATTTAGAGCTGTTCAATGAAATAATTTGATTCGGTTTCATGATGAATTTTCACGAGAGATTTAAACACGAATTTTTTGTTTGCTGGACTATGCGGAATATGCTACATTTGCAATCTTCAAAACAATCCATATTTAGCTACAAAATTTACTGCATCAGATAAATAAAGCATCAGAGTTAATATGCGAGGTTTTCACATCACAAAGTATCCTTACAATTAACAGAAGCAATACACTGCGGTTTCAGTTGCTTCTGCCACAATCTCGTCATATTTTCTACACATGTATGCAGTTTGTTTTTGTAATAAATAGTGCTGAACAAAGAAAATTCATTAACGAACCAAAAATAACCTAAAGAACTATAGTAAAGAAAATAAGCTCTCACGAACTTTATGTTGGAATTACGATTGAAACAATTAAGGCTAAGAGGCTCGTGTATTATGTCTGTTAATTACAAATGTATGTTTATGTTCTTCAGGCCAATTCAGCCTGTTTTTTGAGTTGATTAAAACTTTCATCTCCTTATAACATCGGCTGACTCATCGAATAAAAAATTAGAAAAGTTCTTTACGTCCCACAGGATTCGAACTCGGCTCCTTCCAACCAAAAGACTTGGTCGTTACAAATTGAGTTAGGGAGGTGGGCTCACGATGCAGCATGAAATCTAAAGAATAAGAGGATGTTATTTACATAACAACTACACTTCATGGATAAAAGATGACGCAATTCATTCTTTGATTCACATTTTTGTTAGAAATATTCTTTATTTCTTAGTGACCACAGACGGCACTATGTCTTACTCGTGTAAGAACACAGGTATAAATAACGGTGGATGAGAAAGCGCATCAGAGTTGAAATCTCCAATCGATAAACTCAACGAATTCCACCGATCTACAACATGCTAAAATGGTCGGAGATCATCGTTTCATTTGGCATAAAGAAATAGGTCTCGCTGTTGAAAGAACATCACTCAGCTTGATTTCTCTGTTCGTATAATTATTCTCATACGGGAGAGAAAGAGAGAGAGAGAGAGAGGGGGGGGAGGCTAGATAAAATGCAGTGGAAATAACTGCTTATGTTTATTATTAAGTAAATTTAGTAAAACATTACGATGTGCTTGTAGTCGAACGACATTTTTCTTTTATTAGAGAACAAGAATGTGATGATTGGCAGACCTAATTTCTAATCTCTCTCTCCCCTATTTTGTCTACAAGTATTGAAGTATTGAGAAGTAAACACATTAACTGGTAGTGTAATATTTTAACTCATTAGACGCAATAGCGTTGTAACTTTGTCTTATAATAGTAGTTAGAGGCTCTCAAAATAGCATTAATGTTGAGTGGCCTTCTAGCTTAGGAGATAAATGAAGTGAGGGCTGTTAGCGTTAGATATTAATAAAATTTACCTGGGGAATAGAACGTTAAAATATCTCCCGTTATCCTAATTGAAACTGTTATTAACCGTAAAACGCACAACACATTCTTCACAGTCTGTAATTATGACAAAATAATTACTTAACGTTTTAAGAAGCTCTTTAATAAAAGAATTTTTTTAAAAAAATAATAGATCAGTGTGGAAATACATAAAGAAGTGAATTTTTTTTCTCTCTCTATCTTTCACTGCAAAAATAACTGGAGAGATATATTACTCCATAACGAATAACATTAAATAAACTTATGACAAATAATATAATCATAATTTTATTTGACAAAGTTTATTATCCTCTTCATATATACAAAATATTTAGAAATATACAATTGAAGTATTACTATTACATTTTTGTTCGCTACGAATATTCAGTATTTAATGTTAAGTGAATATCTTATTTAAATACATAAATGATAATAACTAACAATGTATTTTCTATTTTTCCATACATATTTACAATTATTCATTTCATGTGTTAAAAGAGCGATTTTTTCATATTAACGATATTGGTTGTGGAATATTTTTTTTTTTTTTTAGATAAATATACATAATTTTTGCAGCATTTTGTCATTTGCATTTATTTTTTTTTTCATCTGCAGTTCAATTAATTTTCAAATTATATTCATAGTTTCTTTTTTGGTATCATCAGGGAATGCTGAATGGATTTATTTCACTTTTTCACAATGCTATTTTTAAATTCAAAATAATATTAATAATATTTTTTTCATTAATAATAACACTGTATTTTACGTTTTTTCACATACATATTTACAATGATTAATATAATATGCTAAGAGTAATCTCTTTCATTTTGACAATATTGGTTATGGATAAAATTTGTATAAATATATATACAAGTTTTTTTTTCTACATTTTTATCTATTACATTTATATTTCAAAATTAACAACAAATAATGATAATAGAAATATTTATTTATTTTTTACAATTTTTATCACATTACATACATGTGTTACAATTATTATATACATTTGATTACATATGATACAACATTACTTAAATTTGTTTACATATGATACTTACATTACGTACATTTGTTTACATATAACACGTGCATTACATACATTGGTTTTCATGTGATATATACTTTACATAAATTTGGTTACATGTGATATATACTTTACATAAATTTGGTTACATATGATACATACTTTTTTCATTTTTGTCTTGGATGAGATGTAATTTCTCAGCTTTCATCCTCGAAGCTTATTTATAAGCTTATCTGAGGATGACACAGGTTCGTTATTATATATTGGTTTGTTTCGTGTGTTGGGAGGCTACGAAATCTACGATTGAGAAATTCAATCATTTACAATTCAATGTGTGTGCGCGCGCGCACGCACGCACGCACGCACGCACGCACGCACACACACACACACACACACACACACACACACATAATAACTTGGAATGTATTGATGCTTCGCTGAAATGGAAGCCTGAACGAATATATTGCGTTTCATCAAGTTTGTATAGTATTTTGGGTGCATGTTTCTTGTTCATAGCATGTCCTTAGACCTCTTTTCAGGCTATTGTAGTTTGTAAGGTTTCTTTATTTAAAAGGTAATTTGTTTATCATGTCTGGGATGTAGAAGTTTCGTGTGGCCTTTCCGTAGTGATTATTGTATTTATATGTGATATAATTAGTAGTCTGAGGTCTTGTTATACGGTATGTATTTCTGACTGTTCTGTAGTTGTCATCGAAATAATATTTTAGCAAAGCTGCATAGTGATATAAATGTTTTGCTGTCAGTATTTTGTGTTCTGACATTGCAATGTATATAAAGTCGTGATTTTCTCTTTGTTCCCAAACGATCAGTTTTATCATTTTGTACTCTAACGACATTAATCTATTTAGTTTGTAGGGTGCACAGGAAGCATACGTTGTTATAGCGTATCTTAGCATATTTTGGCAGAGTGCTTTGTATATTAGTGTTTTTAGGCATGTGGGAACTATGTCTTTTAACCTGTAGAGTTTGCCAGTTATTGTTCGGAGTTCGTTGTGTAGATAGTTTATGTGGCTATTCCAGTTCATATCTGCATCGAAGTAAATTTCAAGGTATCGTATTGTTTCAACCTGAGTGATTGTAGTGGTTTTGCTGTTCTGTGTGTTTGTTTTTTATGTTGGAAAGTGGATGTTGGATGGTTATATATTTGTTATCAACTGGTCGAGTCAGTGGATTTTTGAATATCATTAATTTGGTTTTTCTGAGTTTAGGTGTATGGAGTTTTTCGTGAGCCAGTCTGTGATCAGATTTATGTCATGTTGCATATTTGTTTGGGCTATGCTTGCGTTATTATGGATGGATATTATAGCTGTATTGTCTAATAATAATAATAATAATAATAATAATAATAATAATAATAATAATAATAATAATAATAATAATATTTGCATGGCCAATTTCTTAGAGATACTGAGGACAAAATTGAAGTGAACAAGACGTGGCAATGGTTCCAATATATACATATTAAAAAAAGAAACAGAAGAATTTATTCTAGCAGCTCAAGAACAGGCATTACAAACTAATGCAATCAAAGCAATAATTTTGAACATCAATAATAACAGTAAATGCGGATTATGCGATCGGAAAGATGAGACTGTAGAACATCTAATCGGTGCATACAGCAAGATATCTCAAACTGACTATAAATACTGCCATGATCAAGTTGCCAAAATAATTCATTGGCATGTATGCAAAAAATATTGCTTTCCTACATCTGATAACTGATGGCAGCATAAAATAGAGACATAACTGGAAAACGAAACAACAAAAATTCTCTTGGACTCTCAAATACAAACGGATCGACATTTGGAACACAATACACCTGACATCACAATTATCGAACATCGACAGGTAAGGATTATCGATATCCCTGTACCCAGTGATAACAAAATTAACAACAAAGAACTGGAAAAAATTACTACATATTGTGATCTGGAAATCGAAGTTGGCCGCTGTGACTTGAACACACCAAAGTTATCCCAATAGTTATTGCTGCACTTGTCGCAATTTTAAAGAAGCTATCCAACGATTTACATCAATTAAACATCAACTAAGTGACCCCATATGACCTACAAAAAAAAGCATTACTTGGAACATTCCATATTTTACGACGCTACCTGACGGATTATTCTTAGATTCTTGGGTAGAATCTGAATTTTTCTGTGTCACAAATCAAATTGTTGTTTAAATAATTTTGTTTAAATCTTGTTTTGACTATGTATCAATTATATGAATAATATTAAATAAATTAACTGTTAGGAAATGTCTAAAATGATGCATTTTTTCGCTTTACTGGTTTATTAAAATAATTTATTAGTTTTTCTTTTAAGTTTACATTTATAAATTAGGCTTATAAACATATAGAAAACCACTTGCTTGAATCTCTTCAGAAATCTCAAGAAATTTCATTTTCAAAAGTTGACGCTCTAACGACTAAACTTTAATTTAGACTCATTTTTTTCAAACATTCATTAACTTGGGCCAAATTATCGCTTTCCACTACCCCATCATGATGTTATTCGTCCGTATTAGAATGATTACTAAAGTTTCAAGAACAGTTGATCAAACAATTATCAGAATTTATACGTATATTACGAGTATATCCCTTTTAAAAAGTGCTCGATTTCGAGATTAGATCATGGATTTTAGCTACAGTGAGAGTGGACCAATGCTGAACGCTATGTAATGAAATTCTGATTTTATTTGTTAGTTCTGATCAGCCAACGTAAGTCCGAAATCAGGTAGTTACAACAAGGAAATAAGAGAAATTGATCTTTACAATTTTCTGCTTCGTGGAATAGACAATCATCTTTACAATTTTCTGCTTCGTGGAATAGACAATCATCTTTACTAAACTACAGCATAATACATCCTTTGTAAAACTAGTTTCTCTCTATGACAGTGGAGCAATGTGGGATAAACGATGCAACACTATTACAAAATATAGAACCAACGCTTTGTAATAATTTTGGTGTTCTGTAAACTATGATTATACATCGTACTGCATATGCGTAGTTTACACACACACATGACAAATAACCAATAGTATTGCATTTGATTACACATTGGTTAATAATAATATTGCAATTATTACTAGAATTATTAGTATGACTTTAACGTCACAGAACAATTAATGTGATTTTTTTAACATTTTATTATTTCTCAGATAAATTACATACATTATATGAAGACAATTATGCATAACAAATACTTTCTCGTACATAAAGTTTTTTTTAAATAATAATAATAACAATAACTGTTTACAACATATATTATTATAATATTCATAATGATGATTATTACAGATGTTTCTTTACAATTTTACACTCTATATATATACAATATCAATGGATATAATCACCCTATATTGCATACTTTTGTTACAGTTATTAGATACATTACATACATTTAATTACATATGATACATTGCTTACATTTGTTTACATATGATACATTACTTACATTTGTTTACATATGATATTTACATTACATACATTTGATTACATATAATACATACATTACATACTTTGGTTTACATGTGATACGTACATTACATGCACTTGATTACATATGATACATCTTGGATGAGAACTAATTTCTCTGCTTTCATTCTCGAAGTTTATATGTAAGCTTATCTGAGGATGACACCAGTTGGTTATTATTTATTTATTTATTTTTTTTTTTGCTGTGTTGGGAAGCTACGAAATCTATGATTGAGAAATTCTCGCACGGGCACGCACGCACGCACGCACACACACACACACACACACACACACACACACACACACACACACACACACACACACACACACACACACACACACACACACACACACACACACACACACACACACACACACACACACACACACACACACACACACACACACACACACACACACACAATAACTTGGAATGTATTGATGCGTCGCTGAACTGGAAGCCTGAACGAATATATTGTGTTTCATTAAGTTTATATGGTATTTTGGGTGCATGTTTCTTGTTCGTAGTATATCCTTAGAGCTCGTTTCAGGCTACTGTAGTTTGTAAGGTTTCTGTATTCAAAAAGTAATTTGTTTTTCATGTCTGGGCTGTAGAAGTTTCGCGAGGCCTTTCCGTGGTGATTATTGTATTTATATGTGATATAATTAGTAGTCTGAGGTCTTGTTATACGGTATGTATTTCTGACTGTCCTGTAGTTGGCATCTAAATAATATTTTAGCAAAGCTGCATAAATGTTTTACTGTCAGTATTTTGTGTTCTGACATTGCAATGTATATAAGGTCGTGATTTTCTCTTTGTTCCCAAAAGATCACTTTTATCATTTTGTACTGTAGCGACATTAATCTATTTAATTTGTAAGGTGCACAGAAAGCATACGTTGTTATAGCGTATCTTAGTATATTTTGGCATAGTGCTTTGTATATTAGTGTTTTAAGGCGTATGGGAACTTTGTCTTTTAACCTGTACAGTTTGCAGCTTATTGTTCGGGGTTTGTTGTGTAGATGGTTTATGTGACTATTCCAGTTCATATCTGCATCGAAGTAAATTTCAAGGTATCATATTGTTTCAACCTGAGTGATTGTAGTGGTTTTGCTGTTCTGTGTGTTTTTTTGTTGGAAAGTGAATGTTGGATGGTTATATATTTGTTATCAACTGGTCGAGTCAGTGGATTTCTGAATATCATTAATTTGGTCTTTTCTGAGTTTAGGTGTATGGAGTTTTTCGAGAGTCTGTCTATGATCAGATTTATGTCATGTTGCATATTTGATTGGGCTATGCTTGCGTTATTATGGATGGATATTATTGCTGTATCGTTTGCGTATTAGAATATATTACCTTTGAGTGGTAGATGATTAATATCGTGCGTGTAAAGGTTGAATAGAGATGGGCAGAGTGCAGCTCCCTGTGGTACTCCACAGGTTACTGGTAGCTCTCTGCTTCGGTTTGACCCGATACGTGTGATATGCTTTCTAATTTGAAGGTAGTTTGTAAACCACCTGTGAAGAGGCCCGTCTATTCCAACATGCCTCAGCTTTTCTAACAAGGTTTGATATGTGAGTGTATCGAATGCTTTAGTTACATCAATAAAGACTACCATTGCAATTTTGTTTTTGTCTAAGTCGGTATTAATTACGTCTGTAAAGTCTTCCAAGAGAGATGTTGTTCCCTTTGTTTTCTGAAAACCATATTGTGTTTTGGAGATAATATAAATGATCTCAGTTTATGCTGTGAGTTTTCTTTAGTATGATCTGCTCCATAATTTGATTGATAATTGGTAATGTTGCAATGGGTCTGTAATTGCTGATTAAATTTCTTTTTCCATGTTTGTATATATTGGTGTGATTATGGCGGTCTTTAGAATACTTGTTATCTGTCCTGTTTTAAAAAATTCATTTATTAATTTTAGTAAGATAGGACTTAAACTAGTTGCATGTTGCTTTATATCTTTAGGTCTAATACCATAAATTCCTGGGCCTTTGTTTGGTGTGATTCTGCTTCTTTTATGGTTGGGAACCATAATGTCTGTTTTGATTGTGGTCCAAGTGGAGGGTCTTGTTTTGTGATTGGGGGGATATTCCTGTGCAGTTCTTGGATGGAATCTGCAAAGTATTGGTTAAAGTCATTAGCTAGTTGTTGGATAGGTTTTGCGTCTTTCATGAAGCTGTGTTTTATGGTTTCGGAGGCGGTGGTGTTGGGAACAAAATCTAGCATCTCGTTGATCAGATGCCAGGTGTGTTTCATGTTGTTTTGTGCATAGGTTAGTTTGCCTCTGTAGCAGCTTCTTTTTGCATTTCTGATTTGTGTTGTAAGGCGATTCCTTTTTATCTTATATTCAGTTTTTAAAGCCCTATTATTTGGATATCGCTTTAATTCTTTCTATAAAGCGTCCTGTCTGTGTATTTCTAGGATTAAATTTTGTGTTATCCAAGGATTTTGTGTTGTTTATGAATGAATTTTGACTTTGTTTGTAGCTTTCTTATATATTTCCTCCAGTGTGAGTTTAATGTTGTTGTTGTATAAGATATCTGCTGAATCTGATGCCAGGTATTCCCAGTCTGTTTTTCTTATTTCGTGGTTGACTATTTCTTCGTCTATTATTGTTTTCTGTCGCTTTTCTTCTGTGAGACATTGCATGAGTATTGTCTTGGTGTGCAGGTTTAGAGCGGTGAAGTAATGGTCTGGTACTTTGCACTTTATGACTGATGCAATGTAACTGGTTGGTGGTGCTCGGACGTTTATATGATCTAGACAGGAGGCAGTGATGGTATTTCCGAATATTTCTTCTCTAGAACATGATGTTATTGTTGGATTAGATTATATATGAATAGCGTGTCTAGGTATTGTACAGTGTTGTTCCGGTTTTCGTTTGCAATATTTATGTTTTTGTCGCCAATTGTCATTAGGTATTCAGTTGAGCATATTTCATGGCTTGAAAGCCAGCAATTGAGGTTGTGCAAGAATTTTACCATGTTTAGGTTTGGTGGCCTGTAAATAGCATTTAGTATTATGGGATGCTGTCTATTGGTGGTATTAGTGATTTCGAGGCAAAGGGTTTCAGCATGCTCAAACTGATAGGCCGTTTCTTTTGCTATTAATTTTTGTTTGATAAATATTAATATTCCACCCCCTCTTTTTGTTTGGCGGCATGATTGATCTATGTTGTTGTTGGAAGCCTGGAATTTGGAAAGCAGTCTCTTCGTCATTAGTTATGGATACTTCTGTCAGAATCAATATATCAATAATATCAGTGTAATTCCTCAGATAAGTCTGTAACAATAACCAATGTTTAATAATTTTTTTTAAATAATTTATTGATTGCTAAACTATTTACATATACAAACATCTTGAGTAACATTGCAACTTATAATTTTACAGAGTTCAGCACAAAGTGCTGCAATTTCTATATTGCATTTCAATTAAAAGTTTTAATAATACTTTATTGCCTTTATATTATGTATTTACATCACATTTTCTTCTAATATTAACAATAAAGATTATACAGTATTTTTTTGTATATTAATAATAATAATAATTTTTTTTTAAAAATATATTTTATTGATTGCTAAAATATTTATACATACAATAAACATCTTGTGTGACATTGAATCTTATAATTTTACAGAGCTCAGCACTAAGTGCTGCAATTCCTACATTCGATTTCAATTAAAATATTTTTAATAATACTTTTTTGCCTTTATATTATGTATTTACAACATATGTTCTTCTAATATTAACAATGAAGATTGTATAATTTTTTTATTTTTTATTTTATTTTATTTATTTTTTTTAAGTTTGAGAAAGAATGATTATACATACAAATTTCTGCATTTGCTTATAAGGATTACATGTAGATGAGTGAGGCAAGTTAATCCCACCTACTTCGAAGCTTGGGTTAGCTTTTATGAAGAGAGTGGGATTTAGCCTTCACTATTTGTGTTGTTGCTACTGTTTATGTATGGGATGTAGGCATTGGATGCTAGTGATTTGTGATGTGTCTATTAGTGTTAATGGTTTCTCAACTTTGTTTTTATATTTTTCATAGTTCGTTTTTTAATGTTCTGTAGTTATCTACGTGTTTTAACTTTCTTGGTAGGTTGTTGAGTTGCGTGAGTATCTGATGTGATCTCACAAAAGAACCGTATGAGTTGTTGAAGGGTGTGGGGACGTAGAGAGTTGTTGTAGGTCGTGTTATACAATACGTGTCTCTGTTGGTTCGATAGGTAATGTTGAAGTAATTCCTTGTTAATGTCATGTAGTGGTTCAGGTTTTTAATGCTCAGACTTCTGTGTATCGCCATGTGCTTGTCAGATATTGGTTGTTGCGTGTAAGGTGTCCAGATCACTGTTGACACGATTTTCCTGTGTAGTGTTTCTAATTTTGTTAGGTGGCTGTTTGATATATTTGTATAGACTGTTATTCCGTATCTGATTAGGTATTCGCAGATACCGTGATATAGGAGGAATAATGTCTTTAACTTGGAAGAGTTTTGCTGCGATGATCCGGAGTTTGGTGCGTAGGTATTCTATATGTTTTGTCCATTTAAGGTGGGAATCTATATAGAGACCGAGGTGTTTTGCGTGTGTTACAGGTTTGATTTCGGAACATTAGCAGGTATTTTTGTTGTTAATGCAGCGGTATGTGTGACAATGTATCGATAGTGATGCGGGGCGTATGATTCTTGGGTTGTGTATTATCAGCATCTGTGTTTTGGTGCCGTTGATTAGAATTGCGTTTTGGTGGAAGTAGGTTGTGATTTCATTTAGGTCTTGTTGTGCTTTGCAGAGAGCTGTGTTAATGTCTGTGTGGATTGCTAGTAGTGCAGTGTCATCTGCGTATTGAAATATTTGGCTTCTTATGGATATGTTATGAACATCGTTAATGTATATGTTGAATAGAGTGGGTGATAATATGGCACCTTGAGGTACACCGTGTTTTATTTGTATACTCTGACTGTGACAAGTACCTATTTTTGTTACCTGTGTTCTGTTTGAGAGGTAGTTCTTGAACCATGTATGCAGTGTTGCTCTTATACCTATTGAGTATAGTTTGGTGAGTAGTATGTGATGTTCAGGTGTGTCAAATGCTTTGGTTAGGTCCAGCAGTATAAGGACAGCGTACTTGTTTTTGTCGAGAGCTTTGTTTATTGTGTCGGTGTAATGTAATGGTGCTTTTTGTTTTCTGAAAGCCGTATTGGTTTTGTGAGATGATGTCGTATTTCTCTATAATAATAATAATAATAATAATAATAATAATAATAATAATAATAATAATAATAAATTTAGTTATAGTTTTAAGTTAAAACTATAACTAAAACGATAATAAGGATGTTACAGTTTATAATTCAAATTTCATAATGGATTTTTATTAACATTCAGCATGAATACTGAGTACATTCTTTTATTTTTCGTAATATTATTCTATAAGTAAAATAATAATTTTTAACTGTTTGCAGAAATTTTTGGCAATTTTATAGATATCAAATATAATATCAAGTAATGTCACATTCATCTTTTGATTCATTAAATTTTAAAAATTTGTACAAACTTTAACAGTAGTAATATATGATAATTCGTGATAATTCTTACGTGATAATTCTTAAAGTATGCAAGAGAAAGAGAGAGAGAGAGAGACGTACATAAAAGAATAAATGTAATAAGATCGGACGATGGCAAAGTTGATAAGGTAGTATAACAACATATTAAGATAATATTGGATCCCATTGTGATAATGAGATTATGCATACTGTGCCTTTATAATCCCTCGTCTTCGAAGCTAACGTAAGCTTTTATGAAAAGACTGGATTAACGTTAACAATTGTACTTTCATGGATATCATAAAAGATGTGTCCCCTTTAATCTATCTCGTACATAGTCGACCTTGTTTAGCAGATATTATGTGGGGTCAGTTGTGCTAAGTGGTTTGGTAACACTTCCACAGATCGTGTTTTAGTATCCAGTAGCTACTTAGATATTTTATGTTGTGTACAAGAGAGTTAAGTAGTGTAGTTCTGTTATTCATTTTCCCATAGTTGCAATGAGTCGTTGCATATCATAGTTATTATGTAGACAGCTGTAGTAGCTCTCGTGTGCACAATGTATCTCTCTGGCTACGGTGAGTATTATTGAAGTAACTGTTCAATATGATTACGTGGTATCTCAGGTTCGATTTACTTAGAATGATATATGTATTAATTAAAGAACTGGTCAGTGATTAATGTATATTTGGTGTCCAAAACACTCTAGAATGATCTGTGTTTCTAATTTCGACTGGTATCTAGTTGCAGTGTTAGCGTGGAATGCTATGTCGTATTTTACTATTTCACAAATAGCTTGTTAGGAAGTGATTCAATTCAGCACTGACTATCCATTTAACTGGACAGTCAGTGCTGTTTTCGATAATGTTGTTGCTATCAGCCTGCTGCATCCAAATGAAGAAAATCTCTCTCACAATCTTTGTCAACCTAATCACTCATGAGTCATCCACATTCAGTTGTTTCCTACTGTTCTCATAGGGAGTCAAATAAGAGTCCAGATATTTAGCACGTTTTTATTTAGCACGCTGATAATTTGACACGAGTATAGTTTGGGGAAAATAGCAGAATTCCGTGACAACATACCTTTTGAAAGTTGCTGTTTGGTGTCTGATGGCAGGGAATGCATGTTCAACACCTTCAGTTCATCATCATTTCCCACTATAGTAGTGGAAATCAATGCTTTAAAATGGTCTCACAGATAAAAGTTCAAAGGATTTAGCTGAGATGATCATTGAATTGATAAGATGAATTGATCTATCTCTACCAATACAACTTTCAGGAAACTTTTGATGCAGATACCCTTGAGCCTCACTACTGAGGAGTAGTGGAGTTTCTCATATGTGAACCACATGGTTTTTCATTCATGCAAAAGTTACGCCATCGAGCATATCATGGAAAATGCAGTTTTGTGAGAAACCAGAGGTAAGTCTCCAGTAAGAATGTGTAACAAAACATACAGTCCTCTTAATCTATGTTCAATCTGCACACTGATTGAGAAATTCTGATGATATCCCGACTGAATGACTGCATACAAATTTTTATTGGCCCACATATTATTGCTGCGATAATTAAAAATAACATCTGACTGATCATTACCTAGTCTGTCAAAAGCACAGAAGAGTCATTGGTCCTGCATATAATGTTATGTCAACCTGACAAAAATACCATTCGATTATGTTTAAACCTGTTGTTTAAACATAATCGAGTGGTTATGATTTTCATAAAGAACTCCAACTACTTGGATCAGAACATTCACCGAGTTGCCTTTACCTGTTCTGCATATTTTCGGTGTAATTATGTATTGTAAAAACCTCCTATCCCGTAAATCCTAGAGTATGATGGGAATGCCAAATCCCTCTGTATATTGCAAGTGCAGGACCATAATATTTCATTTCAAAGGCCCATATGCTTATTTGTACATTAGAAGCACATACACTGCTTGGAAAGAAGTCAACGGATACCCCATGACAAGAGGTATAGTGCTATGTAACGAGTCACGTGTTTGCAGCATGTATAAATTAGAGGAATATGATGCTCCCAAGTCAGTGCAACTGTGTCCGAATGAAATAGCTGCTAGAAGAGAACTGACGGAGTATAAAAGAGGAGTTGTGATAGGATGCCATGATGCTAGCCTATCTATTCGGAAAATTGTTGACAAATTGGGCCATCCCAGGTCAACAATCAGTGATACCCATACTGAGACGGAAGCGCAAGGAGTCAACTGCAAGTGCTACCCACAGTAAACGACTCACCACACTCACCGAACGTGACCATAGGGTGCTACGCAGGATAATACGCAAAAACCGCCTTTTGTCTGCCGATACTTTGAATGCAGATTTCTGGGTATCGACAGGAACACGAATATATACAAAAATTCAGAAAGGAGATCTCCACATGATTTTCCATGGTAGACCACAATATGCAAGCTCCCCAGAACCTACATGCAGCGTCGTCTTTAGTGATGCAACAGGCGTGTAAAGTGGGATGCGGAAGCTTGGAAAGCTGTTTATTGAACAACGAATCACGCTACCCCATCCACTGAGCAGATGGACAGCCCACAACATTCCAAAACCTCATTACATGCGTACAGGAATAATAGTCCAAAATTCCCATTGATCGATAGCGTACTCTTGTGGAAAGTATATTTCGTTGGATTTCTGCAGTCACTGCAACGAAAGGAGGCCTACATATTATTAAGGTAGACGCCATATCTGTTTGCTCCTCACCCTATAATGTCCTGTGACGTCTTTGTAAGCTGTGTATTCAAACCGAATTTTTGTAATCTATTTGGACTGGATGACGCCTCCAAGGAGTCCAAAGACTCATCGAGGGAGGGCACCTACTCTACAACTCTCCGAATCCACCACTTAATCCACTAAATACCAACCTTATTACCATCATCATCTAAACCAACCATCTACCTTTCTTCTCCTCCTTCACCACTAACACCATTAGTATTTTTTGCTAAATTGATTGTGTGTTCTGAAGGCCAATTTGTCTGTATGTGGAATGAAAAGCCCGAGTTTCCGGGAGAAAAAAATCTGCTGTCCCCGTATGAGATCAGTTAACAGCTTCAATGTCACCTCAGATGACTATAAATCTAATCTGCGATAATGTGTAATTTATTGAACAATATTTGTTGATTGAGCATATTGAATGTTTTGGTTAGATATTAAATCTTAGCTCAACTCTAATAAGTATGCCATCTAATCAAATAAATGTGGAGAATTTTTTCAATCGCCGCATTTATTACCTTAATTTATCGCAACAGCAATGCCTTCTACTGATGTTATTATTATTATTTTTTCAATTTTAGATTTTTATTTTTATCGAATAGGAATTTCTATACTTTCAGTTATTACTTCATGATTAAATGAAATTTGCAGTACTAGTAGCCAGTAAATAAATTTAAAGTATGAAAGTTGAAAAAACATTTATAGGCCACTCTAAATGAATCAAATCAAGATTCGTAGTACTCAGAGTAATGGCGTGTGAATTTCGACGCTTTACATTAAAGATTATATTTGGGCAATGCGATTCGGTTCGGTTGTTCATTAAGCGAGGCAGGATTAATGTCCTTTGATTAAGTATTGTATCAAATAGTGAAAAGTGTCGTTGGGAGGATTAGAATATTTCACATGATTTGATATTTGATCATCAACAAAAATGTTGATATACTTCAGAAGCAATTCGATAAAAGAATTCAAAAAGTAATTTTCATTAATACTGGATTCCAACACTCGCTGGAAGTGTATACTGGTTGATAAAGGGCTTCTTATTACTTAGAAATTGTGTCAGAAAGAAACAATCCCAGAAATTTGAATTCAAAAATTAATGAACTTGAATTGCTCTCTCGTGCAACTTAAGCATTGCAAATGATAAACGATGCTGAAGAAGTATTATGTTGTAAAAATATAGAGTTGTATATTACTGATGTAACGTTCTGTGGTCGATGAAGAAACGCATTTCAAGCAATGATGAAATATAGGTATGACGAAAATTTTATTTTGATGTTCTACAATAGTTTTCAGATCACAAGAATATTAATGATGAAGATTATGGAATTTTTCAAAAACAAGAAATGTGCAATATGGAAGTAACTAAGGTAACAATAGAGTTGTATTTTAATTTAATTTAATTAGTTTTAATTTCAGCCTATTAGGTTTATTCCATGAACACTTGTCTGTGTACGTAGAGGGATTCCAATGTAAGCATGCGCGCTGCTGTTTTGTTCGATCATTGCACTGATGATGTCTTATGAGACATAAGACGAAATATTTACATAATAAAAAGTTATTTACAGTGGCATTCGTGTTATTCTATAGTTATGGATAGTTCACAGGTTTCACTATATAAGAAAAAACTCTGTAGTTAAAGTATTTCTAATAAAAAAAAGAAATAGCAAATTCAACCGAAGCAAGCTATGTACTTAGTGATTTTGAGTCCGAGGATGCTTCAGCTTCATAGTTAGTTACTTCAGTATCAATTGCGTTATTATCAATGAAGGAGAAACTTCAACTGACGATAAAAAAAAAACTGGAGTAGTCTACGAAGATCCAACTGAAATTAAAAAAAATGTAAAGACTTAAGACGAGTTTTTAGAAAGGTACTGATGGATTTTGGAAAATAAAAAAGTGGAAAATGTTTAAAACGAATGACGTTTAGTTTCTTAACGACACTCAACCAAGTATTGGAATCAAAGAGACCTTTTCCGCTGCTGGATTAATTTGCATGCTCATTTTAATTAGCATACAAATTGACACTAAACAAAAATTGACATTTATTAACATATTCAGACTAAAACGACACTGAATAAAATATTGCTTATGTTGAATTACAGTATATAATTGTTTGTATTTTTGATTTCCATATCGATAAAGTTTTTTTTAATGTTCTAACAATTTTTTTAATTTATAATTTACATTAATGAAATTATTATCGCATTTTCCTTTAGAAGAAAAATAGAAAAATGCCAGATTTTTGTATATTTCTATATGGTGTTTCATGTTTCAATAATGTTTTGTATATTAATATTTATTAATTTTCTTTAAAACATACCTGTTTAATAAGAATTACCATTAAGTTGTCACTAAAACCATATTTATGAGCTTTTTATCGAATTATTGGTAATTGAAAATAAGTCGGTACATTTTCAAATCCTATTGTCCAGGATTGGAAATAATGGTTATGACTCCACATCTTGGCTGAAGTTTTGAGCAGAAAGTCTTCTTCGGATGCTTTATTGCATTTTTGGTTAATTAGTACGTCGTATTGAGCACACTGTATTGATATTTACAATGTCTGCTGACAAATTCTGGAAATAATAGTTCCATTTTCAGATGCTATAAATAAATAAGCAATAAAAATTATATAACATCAAACGACAGGGGTGCACAGTATTTCAAATGCTATTCAGGCTCAATGCGGATCATATTATGAAAGAAAGTGGTGCTAAATCTGATATCGTTATCATAAATATTCCACTACTCAACTGGTTAATTTATGTAGATGGCGTTATGCTCCTAAATAAATCCTATAGTATACGACGTCTTCGGAATTCTTTGACCGAATAGCAAATTTATTATAATTATTACAGCAGTTATAACAAATATCGTATAAAAGTCGCAATAAAAAGACAACATAAAAAACACGAAAATAGACAGCAATGGGAAAATATCAAATGCACTCTTAATGAAGAACCTATAAAACAAGCAAAATACTTCAATTATTTAGATATCTTAGTAATAGAAATTTTCAGAAATACTAAACTAGCGGTATACAAGGCAGCACCCAATTTTAACATATAGAGCTGAAGTTGGGTTAGAAATAAAACAAACAGTTGTTCAAAGATTAGACCACAGAATTCTGAGTACAGTTATGGAATGAACAGATGGCATTAATAGTAGAATCATAACAAAATGACGCTATTAGAAAGGAACTTGATATTGACAACATGAAAGGGAATAAGGGAGACGACAGGCTAGCGATACTGATATCTGAATGATCGGAAAATAACCTCGAGGATGACTAGGATCTATGTGATTTACTAGAGATATCGAATAACGAACGAAATGTTGGCGTGACTGTATTGGCGACGCGACATATAACACTTTGCAGTAAATCTAGTATACGAATAAAAATTGTTTATAGGAAAGTTGTAATAATGGAAGCTTAATTTCTGAGTTCAAAAAATTTCTCATGTGTATCCATGTGGGTAAATATTAGTAAGTTAACGATTCTGGTGATGATGCAGCATCATTTAGCAGTTATTGAGAGTGTTAGTTGATGCCTTACTCATTTATATAGTGCGATATTTGGACGTTGTGGCTTTTTAAAGTGTTTATGAGGGCTATCTATTTAGGATACAGTTATTAATCCAATGATTCACATCTGCTTGTTTTTTGTTTTTCCAGTTCTTGTTTACTTTTTGTATATTTCTATAAAGTGAAGTAGAAAGTTTTTATGAAAAACATAATAATAATAATAATAATTTATCATCTGATATTTTTCATCACTTTTTTTCGTGATGAAAATTTTTGCTTCATATTCTAAATGAAAAGTAGCTTTTTAATGGATTAATAATAATAATGATAACTGGTGATACAATCCCAAAAGGCCCACGATGTATTATATTATATTTATTTATTTATTTTTTGAAACAGATTAAATGGCTATAAGCCGAAAGATTAAAAACAGAAACACTATTTTATTAAATAAACTGCAAATATATATATATATATACATGCAATTAATTGATATACAATTAACTGATAAATGATATAGTGAATATATTTCAAGTTGTCCGGCTTGTTGGCCGAGTGGCTATTATTGCTTTCCAACCAAAGATTGTGCTCTAATCCTGCTATGGGAGTGGATGTTTGTGATTTTCATTAGTTTAAAGATGAATTTCATTGTCTGGTGTGAGATCACCGCTCCGCTTGTTGGAAACCTGAAGTGGCTTGAAACTGTTCCGTATTTGGTCTCTAAAGTAGGGTTTCCAGACTATATAAAAATATACAGAATTTCTTAAATAAGGAAAAAATCCTAGCTCACTCACGATAGGATTTATACTATAGGTTTATAAACGAAACATTCGTGGGTGGGAGCCGTACACAAGAAAAACCGTTTCAAGACCTAACTTTATTTTAATTCCCACTCACAAAAGGTTGCAAGCGCATAGTATATTAGTACTGTGAGTAGGCTGAGGATTTTTACTTTTATAAAAGAACTTTGCTCCAGAGTGCAAACATGGAACTTTCAATACACTTCACTACTCCAGTAGTTAGGCTGGTGGTTTCAACACTGGGTGATGAAGTTCAGTTTTCTCCTAAAGAACATCACAAACATCCCTACCGGAATTCGAACCAACGACATAGTGGTTGGAAATTGAATCCGCTGTCTACTGATCGGCATAATTTTTGTAACTTTGCTCCAGTAAACCCGCTTTAGAGCAAAAATATTTTTGCCACTGTCTATGAGTTTCTTTCGATTTTTCTCACTACGATTCTACATAAGCAAATGTTTCATTCTCCTTGAAACAAATTCTCAAACCAGTAGTGGTGCTTTTTAAATTTCAAACGCCATAAGCGATACTCACTCGTCATAAACGCAAAGTCTCTACACTAATTCCACAAATGAGTATTCACAACTGCACACAGTCATTATGATATCACTACTTTCATGCATTTCAAATGCAAAACAATCAAATGATCATTTAACCGTAATTTGTTAAAATAAATCTATACCACGTTCTTCTTGGTTCTTTGAAGAAGTTTAAGTACATAGACTGACATTTCAGAATTGCTATTTTCCCATTTTTAACACGCCTATTTAAATGAACTCTTTCAAAAATTCTTAGCAAGAAAAGAATTTGGCGGAATGTACACTTATTTCTTCCATCGAACAAGTAGAATATTCTTATGATTAATCAGGAAGGTTAACGGTCTTGGCAAAGTACTGATTTGATTTTCCTAACTTCACCTGTCAAACAATGGAGTGTACTTTTTTGTTCACTTTTTTTTTTTTCCAAAGCACAAACTGCATATACCTTTATTCATTCAAAACGTATGTTGTTTCAATTATAATCGAAAATCAAAATCTCACTTGTATCTTTAACTTTCCGCTTGCTTGAAACCATAATTCAAAAGTACACTAGAACTGTCGGACAGTGAACGAATTATTAATTGGTATGCGAATGAATTAAAAAAAATCATGGTATTTTGTATTTGCTTAGAATAAACTATTTCTAAAACAGATCGAACACGCCGTCTTTATATATATATATATATATATATATGCTTCTCATATGACTCCAAACATTCCTTTATCCGACTCAAGGTTAAATCAACGAACATTTTCAACAAACCGTTTGCATCGTATTAAAATCTGCTTATAATATTTTATATCAGTGGTGAAATCACCGATGGCTAAACCTGGTTTAGTTTAGTTTGAATAATGTATCAAACAACTAGAGTTTCAAAAGTAATTAAATTATACCTAATGAAAATAAAAATATATAAAAGAAAGCGTGTTAAAATAACGAAAATAATAAAACACCTTGTTCGAAAATACATTGGGAGATTTTAGAGTTTATCAAAAGATCTGGGAAGACCACATTTTAGCGTATTAACTGAACTCATGTCTGTGAGTTGTTGACCTCTGGTCTAGTCAGTGAAAGTGACAGTATAATACAATCACAAGTTGAAGTACAATGATTTCAGAGACAATTTGAATACTGCGACCACACACACGGATAGAACTACTTGTTAACAAATGTAAAAATAAATTCAATTACATTAGTCTACCGGATATGCTGCAGGTTTCCAAAGTTTTGTGAGTTGAATTAAAAAAAAAGAAAAAAAAAAAGAGAAATTCATTGAAATTTAATTAAAGAAATAATCTACATTGCACGAGCATAAATCTAGAAACACTGACCCCTTCCCAAATCACTTTCCCGTATAGTCTCAAATTGCTGTAGACTAAACCACGATTGCAAAAACTAGCTACACACTCTCCACTCACTCGAAGGAACATCGCCTGTGTTAGACCATTAACAAATGAAGGTTAAGTGTAGAAGCTGAAATAAAAGGAATTTTCTTTCCTTTTGCGTACGCTTCCATAGCTCTAACGACCGAGAGAATAAATGTTCTTTCACACAAACAACACCAATTTGTGGTCTAGCAATATACGCTTCTCTTCAGTGCAGAAGGTAGCTAAGCATGATTGCTGCACTGTACTGTACATTTCGTTTACAGGTGTAGAACTCTGACAGAGAAAGTTAACCAATAGCAAAGCCAAGTAATTATAAAACAATTCTTTTCAAATAACATAAACTATCATTACAGTTTTTCGCGTAAGGGAGGGACGATTTTCAGATATTTTATTAAGAGCCGTCAAAGAGAATTAAGAGCTAATTTGACATCACTCAGTTTGTTCGATTTTCCGACAAAGCCTTGACCTGAAAATCGATCGAAAGTGAACAAGGTAGCATGATTTGTATCAATCTTTCTTACTAAGTTTGTGTGGATAAGTCTTTCTGTTATTGTGTGTAAATTATTTCTGTGTATAGCAGTAATCGTATTGGTTATCAGATGTGCAATCTCTGAAGAATACAATTATATTATTGCAAAGCAGAGTACACAGTGGCCAGAATATCAGACGCATTCCCATGCTAAACAAATTTCAGGTGGAACACTCAACTAACGACACGTAATAGGCAAAGTCAATAAATTAGCGATATTTTGCATTTAAAAGATAGCAAACATATTCAAGTGTGTACTCTCTTTCGAATATGATAATTGATGAAAATCATGGTGTAAGTGTCTTCAAAAGAAAGATGAAAGAGGAAAATTACCGAAAAGTTTACACTGCAGATCATTTCAAGTGGTGTGGCCTTCATTTCAAATACACATTTTATTAGATTTTTTAGAATGGTTTTTACATTAAACTGCAAGATCTCAATGCCATATACTTTACTGCAGGATGTTTGCGCACATGACTTTCTGGTCAGGGTATTTTACTATTAGAAGTTACTATTTTAGCATTATAAGAGAAGTATTTATGGCCATGAATCTTGTCTGTATTGGAGGGGTAGAAGCATTATAGCGTCTGAGAGCGGCCAACACAAATCTCTGCAGAATATAGACCTATAGGTCAAGGGATGAACATTTTACTTCAGACTGCTTCGCTGAAGCTAAAAAACTAATATCGAAACATGTATCAGTATTTATAGAGCGATGCCAAGATTCATAGCTTTATTAAAGAGATAAACTTTATACACTGCTCTGCTTGGTAAGAAGTCAACAGACACCATAGTGTGAGGAACAGATAGCCATGGCAGCCACCTTAATAAGATGTAGATCCTCGTTTCGTTGCAGTGACTGCAGCAATCAATGAGAATTTTCGACCATTTTTCTTGTACACATGTTGTGGTCCTGGACTGCTGTGGGGCAGAAGTCCCTTGATGTCAACCGACATACCAGTTCATTCAAGTCAAGTGTGGTGACATTCATGTCCACAAACAACGCAGCTGCAGCAGCCTTATGATACGGTGGATTGTTTTGATGCAAGAGACAATGGTCAATTGTGGCGTTTGAAATATTCTGGACAATGCAATGCTTTCTACTTTGTGGCGTTTCCGTAGAAACGCCACAAAGTAGAAAGCATTGCATTGTCCAGAATATTTCAGATACCTCTCGGAGTTCAATGATCTGGGCACCACAAACAAAGGTCCAAGGACAAATAAGGAAATACAGAACCATACCAGCACACCAGTACCTTCGAATTTCATACTTAGGGTTACACACCCTGATAAGAGACGTTCACCGACCATCCGCCATACTCACATCCATCCGTCTGCTCGGCAGAAGTTGCAGTATGATTCGTCGTTCCATAAAAAAACAGCTTTCCAGTCTTCTATGTCTCTGTACATGCTATTTGCACCACTGAAGACGACACTGCATGTTTCATCGGAGATTCTATAATGAGCTCCTACCATGGAAGCCTATGTTGTGAGCCTCAGTTCTAAATGGTTTTGTGCAGATTCGTGTTCTAATCAATGTCCTGAACTCCGCATTCAACATGTCGGCCGATGAAAGGTGGGTTTTACATATTATCCTTCGTAGTACCCTAAGGTCACGTTCGGTGAGTGTTGGGGTTGGTGCACTGCGGATAGTACTTGGAACTAACTCCTACGCGTACATTTCAGTAGAGTATCACTGATTGTTGACTTGGTGACCTTGAATGGCCCAATTTGTCCACAAATTTCTCAACAGATGGGCCTGCAACATGGATCCTATCACGACGCTTCTTTCAAACTCCGTCAGTTTCCTGTTCATAATTATTTCACCCGTACACAGTTGCACTGACTTGGGGGCATCATATTCCTCCAATTTATAACGACCATGAACACGTGACTCGTTACATGGAACGATGCGCCTTGCCGGGGCGCCCGTTATCTTCTTTCAAGCAATGATTCCGTGTATGTCTCATACATCGACTTACCGAAAGGACTAATTGCATTTTGAAATCAAACATTGTGTTAAATTCATAACAGAAGTGCGTATGTCAGAGAACAAAATAATTATATCGACTCTGCTTTTCTTCTTCTATAAACTTTGTGGTGCTGATGCGATTGACTAATTTCTGAATGGATAATCAAGATTCCTTTAGCAATAACATTTAGAGTTCCTCGTATCGTTAAAGTGTTCAATAGTTTTGTAAAATAAAAGCAAAACAGTATATCAAATAATATTAAATGAGATTGAATTTCTCTGAATTCGAGATTTTCCTGTTGCTTTAACAGATTAGAAGTAACTGAAAAGGGAAGTGAAGACGAAATAATAAATAAAGAGAGATTGATATTAAATAATCAATCTCTCTTTTATATACATTCACACTCGCTGGCATGAACCTAACACATATAGTTATTCTTATTTCATCTCCAAAGCCCCCATTTGATCCAACTCTTTATTCGGCAACAAACCACTACCAAAACTCAAACGTAATAGCTTTTAGCAAGCTACAACTATAAAGCATGATTTCGAGAGCATCTTTTTGTTCAAATAATTAATGCGTTTCCTCGGCCAACAATATGCTATCGCAAAGAGCATGTGCAGAGGTAAGATGGTGCTGATCTTTGTAGAAAGATTAGTTTGTTACTTCAACATGATCAGCAATTTCTAATATGAACCGTAAATTTATTAGGGGGTAAAAATTGCCTCAGTCAGACATTCAATATGTTGAAGTTTATTGCGTTTCTCGATATTCATTACAGATGATACAGAATCCCTGTACATATTAACAATCGATACACCTTGGAACTCTCTTTGATTACAATTGCATCAAGCCACTCACCAGGTAGACTTACTGTCTATTACATCTTGATAAACGGAATATGATATTTTAGCGGGTTCACTAGCAATACAGCAGTTAGTTCCTGTAGTGAAATTTTAATTTTTGGTCTTTTGTCAATTGATGTTTAACTCTTCCCAAACGTGCACTATAACATTAAGATCTGGAATCTCTATTGGCTAATTATAATACGTTAATTTCATCAAATCCTTTCATTAATAACTTTGGTTTAGTTGGGTTTGATATCCATTATCAGGCTGATTCAATGAGTAATGATGCTTCAATCATCCTTTCTTTAGTTTTTACCTGGATTCGATGTTGATCTAAAAGCTAATGAAAAAAAAAGAAAGAAATGTACAACTTTCATTAGAACTTCTCATCTCACGATATTAATTTATATTGTCTCTCTGAGAGGCTTTAATTTACTATTTCATCTTTATTGTTCAAAAGCGTCCGTCATGTTTAATATGACATTCTGATTGCAATACCTTTGCAAAAGCTTATTGTTGACTGAGATGGTATCTAAAATAATCAAACCATAACTTGTTTAACACTAAACCTAGCTTCACTGCTACTTCGACGATTCGTTTAGTGAGAATTCGCTCACCTTTATACGTTTTTGAGACACGTGGTTTATTGCTGGTAGGCAGTATTTGAAGAAAATGTGTGTTTTTCTGGACTACATGTAATTATCTCAAGGGGTGTAAAGAATATTACAATAATACAGAACGATTAATTTCACATTAATAACAACTTTCCTCCAAATTAATCGGTTATTTTTAAGAACTAAATTATTGTTAGAACTTATATTTGGTTTTGAAGAACACGTTGACCTGTATTAATCCATCTAGATCTTGGTCTTCCTCTAAGTCTTTTCTGATATAGAATCCAACACCAATTTTAATCATGCCACTTAAATCGCTCTGCTCATACATCCTTGAATACAGACAATGTCAACTTCCTTTTTATTCCTACCTTATTAATGTGATACTGCATTAATGCCACCTACTCATTTGCATATTTTCTCAGAACTCTATATCTGTAATCTTCAGATTTTGCTCATGTATTTTATTTCTAATCCAACTCTGAGATTCATAAAGTAAAATCCGCTTGAATATTTGAATACTGCAAGTTTAATATTTAACTAATTTCTCTTGTACTCATATGAATTTATTGAATCTTCTTCGAACAACACCAGATTTATTTATTATTCTATGTATATCTCCAAATGCAATTTGCTACTTTCATTAAAATTGTGCCTAAACAGCTGAAATATGTCATCTGTAATACAAATCCTCCATTGAGGATGATTTTGATGGTTTCCATGTTTTTGCCGTTTTTATAGTTTTTGTCTTCTATTGTTGTGTTACCTTTATCATGCCAAATTTATTGCAGCAGTTATTCAGTTTAGTTAAATAATAAACACTTGTTGCGGATTAATTTTGATATCACATACCTGCATAAAACTATGGATTGAGTTGATTACATCGATTTTGATAACAATCTTACTTCTACGTTTCTTCATAATGTCAAACCATAAGAAAAGTAAGAGAGTGGGGAAACCCTTTTCGAATAAGCATACTTCATGATTCCAAGAGAAAAGCTCTTAAAAAACTACAATCTGCAGAACACAATTAAATATCACTTTCATATTCTGCTGATTTCTGGTGTTTGTCTTAATGTAAAAATCTAATGTTGTTAACCCATTTTGGACTGATCCATCCTTTACTTTTTCAAGTTAAGTTTCTTTTTCACAATGTTTCTACGTCTTGTTCTGACTTATTCTTGCACAAATATTGCCTGTAATACATAGTGAGTAAATTCCTTTGTAATTCACACATTTGGTTTTATATTTCACCTTCTATAGATGAATACTATGACGGTTCTAATGGTAATCATCCGGATTTGACCTTCTGTCTTCTGTCTAGACAATGCAAAACTTGCAAACCCAATAATTGAGCATTTTTAGTCTGACATGATCTACTCCAACATTTCGGGTTTTTGCTAGCTCTTTCTACCTAAAATATTATCACTAATTGCATTCCTCTTGAATTTCTATCACTGTTTTTCTCTCATTTAATAGTTATCAACATTAATACTCCCTACATGCAGAAAATATTTAAGTTGTTATGTAATCTTTGTTACCTTTAATTCATTTTACAGTACACTTTCGAAACTTTATTTCTAAGCTCTTCGATAGCTTCGTTATTGTATTACAAACTTAATCTTTCTTTGACTTTTGTTTAGCTACTTTCACATGTATACCTCAGCTTTCTTACATGTTCTCTAAGAGTACCTGATGACGAACTTGCCCAATATCACTTCTTCTTTTCCAGTATGGCCTATTGAAATTCTTGAATCTACGATTAAATTCGGATTGTTCCTTGCAAACAATTGACCACACATTTCTCTAGCTTCAATCAATGTTTTTTTTTTCTTTTTCAGATTTAACATAACCAATCATTCCTTTATTCTTACTTTGTCACAGAGCCTTCGATGAATAATTTTTGTTTACAAACGTTTTTGTCTTTTTTAAATAATATTTGTATGTATAAGCCTATATTCACCTCTGAAAGCTGCTAGAAATTTATTTTAAAAAGTTTTGTGTATTTTTTCAGTTGATGCGCATATTATCTTGATCAATATTAAATGGTGATCACTTCCTATTTTAAAACTTCTACATACTCTTTTATATCCTGAATCACAGAGAATATAACACTATCAACAATAACAGTCAATGAGATATTTCGTGTTTCTTGCGTCTTCTCTCCATAAGAATTTATGTACGTCTTCATATTGAAAATAAAGTTTTAGTAATTACTACTCCTGTCCTGAACAGAAATCCAGCAGGTACTTACCATTTCTGCTTGCTGTACTTTTTTTTAATTTTTTTTGTAAACATTGCAGTATATTTGGTATTGATTTACACTTTGCTATTTTAGATATCCAACAAAAACTATCTTTTCCTTGTTCTTTATGTCATTGCCTTTTTTAATATTCCGAATTTTTTAAAATATTTTTAGTAGAACCTCGCGTTCAACCAAAAAGGAAAAATAACTGTCATTGTGCGATTTCCCATTTTTGATTTGCTCACATCACTCGAGAATTTCTACTGTGTTATTTTGGTAACGAGATTAAACTGCAGATTTAAAATTAATCCAATAGCAATAAACAGGAGAAAGATACAAGGAAGAACACTCTGCATGAATGAACTATCTTTGGATTTCAGTTAGTATATTGTCGATTTTTAATTTTCAATTCATTACTTGAGGATTTGAAATGTAGAATTTCCATAAATATCCTAGAACAATTTTATTCATTTTTGCTCTACCTGAAAACCAAATGGAGCTAATCTGAACCAAAAATGACAAACGTTGAAAAAAGATTCTTCACTAGCCGTAAAACATTTATACGGTTCGATTTCTCATAAGTATTTGAATATATTTTAATGGTCAAAATTAATTTTGTATAATAAACAACATTGTTGAAAGTGGTTTACAAATAACAATATGCACTCATGAGCTAAAACAGTATGACCACCTGTCTAGTAGTGTGTTAATCTTCCTTTGTTCGAGATCGCCACTTGCGAATTATATCCTGGAGATCAGTGACCGAGGAAGGCGCTGCCATCGACAGACGGGCTGCGTTCTACATGATCCCACAAATGTTCAATGAGATTCCAATCAGGAGAATCTGGAGACCAGTGGAGCAAACCGGATGCTAGGATATTATCTTCGAACTATGCTTGCACAATGTGAGCCTTGTGACACGGGAGGTTGTATTGCTGGGAGAGTCCAGATCCATCAGCCGACGTTATCACCATGTCGGCCAATATCTAGGTCGAAAACAATTCCCAGGTAAGAATTAGTGGTCAATGCATGTTTGATGTAGATGGGGATTCAATGAGCTCATAAGAACAATCTCCATGCAGAATACCACCACAATCAGCCTGTTTTCGGGTAACCCAGTAGTCTGATTGGCCAAAACAGTGTGGGCACCATGTATGGGCTTCTGAGTGTATTAGTTACTAATTCCATTTTATCGGCACTTAGTGAAGAAAGATGAACTGATACTTAAAACACTTTTTAGTATACATGTAGAAGTTTATTAGACCTCATAAAATAATGAATGGGATGAGACATGCAAAATGTTACCAATAAGAATGAATTGATTTTTAAATTCATTCCTAAATTTATTTATTGAAATTTATGTAAGTCACATTATTACTATTAACATTGCAGTTCGTAGTGAAAGGGCTATAGTTATACGCATTAGACGTTCTATTTAAAGTTATTAATGACCAAGGAAAATTATATTAAATGTATACTTCGTAATCTTTCCGTTTTTTTTAAAACTGTTTTTAAAATAGTTTACTTGGATAAACGATGGAATTGTTTATCCAAGTAAACTTATGAAACGATAGCTTATTAGATTTAAGAGTTACAAAACAGCGAATTAAAACTTTGCTTTACTTTTTTTTAATTATGCAGCAGAAACTGTTATAAGCTAATCTGTATAATTATTAAAAATATATCATCTATAAAGCCTACAGTTTCTAGGAAAACAGTTAAAACACACATCACAAGAGAAGAAACTTAAAAATTGCTCACTATGAAACAATATATCTTTTTTTATGTGTACGCTAGCTTATGAATCTAACATTGAAGTTTCTGTCTCTATCTCTCTTTGCCGAGCTACTTGGCAGTGGATAATGTGGTAGCTCCTTTCCAGCCAACAGACTGTAGTTAATACCACCGTTCCATGGATGTCTGTGAAAGTCTCCAGGTGACTTGATTTAATCCGAGGAATAAGACCACAGTTTTGTTTATTAGAGGCCTGAGTAGTTTGAAAAAGTTTCATGCTTATATACAGTATATATATATATATAGCAGGTTTTCAGATTATCTAACCATAGTCTATGTGCGAAATGTTAAATGAGCAAAAGGTGTACCATTTTTTGAGTTATTTTTTGAAATTGTGCCAGAAGCAGAAGTTGTTAGCAATAACTTACGCATCTAAGTTGTTGCTAACTTCTTAGAACTGCATATTTCCTTCTGATCTGCTTGCTTGTTTGCTGGAGGAAAAATCATATGAAACCGGCTAACTTATTATCAGACGAAAAAAGCCTATAAAGGATTTTCGAGTCCTTTCGTGGGTGAAAGGATATAAAAATCTGATCCCCCATATAGCATGATAATGTAACAATATGCATTTGCGCCCTCTCAACGAAGTATGAAATACCTTTCAAGTGTTTCAAATATTGCAACATGCTTTAAATCATTGCTGTCTCATATTCAACCTTTTCTTCTGTAATTGTGAATTTCCTTTCTTGTCATAATTAATAAGATAATTCTTAACTCTTATAGATATATCATAAACGCTGTTTCTTCCTAAACTGGAAGAAATAAAATTTATATTCCTGCTTTTCAGATTAAACAGATTTCAAAACTATTTTTGAATTATTCATAATGACTGCCCACAGTTAAGAGAACCGTAGCTGGTAGGGTGCCAAGAAGAGTTTCCGACGTCTAATAATAAACACTAATCCCACAAAACGCATTGAATACCTTATTATTGGAATGGATTCGCCTTTTTCTGCCATGCCCAGAAGTTTCTACGGTCTCTCATCTGTGGTCGGATTTCATTAGGAAACTAACACAACTTTCGAAAGTATATTCTTACGGAAGATAGTAACAAAGAGCTAAAGATAAGATTTAATTTGGAATGATTTAGTTCACTTCCGAGACTTTTTTTTTAATCAGTGGAAGAATGACTTCGCCGTAGTCATTGTTGAATAATTGATGCTGATTTTTCACTTCCATGAAGTGATATGCGTTTCAAACCTCATATGTTTATCTAATGACAACTGAATAAGTATGTTATTGTCCTGAGAAAGTAATTGTTGTTGAACTTCTTCATCTAACAGTTCGACTATAGATTGCCATTAGACTGAGTACTGTCCAAATTTGTTGGAGCCATTTTTATGCATTCTGGTTAGATGGAACTGCAAATAACCAACGGTAATAGGCACGCATGATTTATGATTGTTTACTGTTTTAAAAAAATGGAAATACCTTGGTAAGCCAATGAAACAGAAGAGGCCAAAACTCTTCATAAGTTTTCTACTAGGGAAGAGTGAAGTCTTCGCTAGTGGCAGTGGTAGGGTTGCAGATATCTTTCCACACAGGAAAGATATCTAGAAAGACAATTACAAATTCATGACTTTTTTGGGATTCGAACTCATATCTTGTTGGTTAGAGAACGTGTATGCTATCTATCCACTCGGCCAACCAAGCCGACTGGAGAATAATGTCAGAAGTGGCTAGTGCTGAATATTTTCAAAGAGAAATGAGTGAAGAAAAAGTGTAGTAATTGCAATGGAACCGATCTTTATGATCTTCATAATATTATTGTATCTAAAGTTGGGAAAACTCTGTATAAAAATTTCATAACAGGCTATGTATATAATTCGGAAGATAATTTGTCTCAGATCATTTTGATATAAAAGAGCGTTTAAACATAATTTTATTCCTATATGTAATTATTACATGCATCGTATTTTAAAGTAAACAGAGCTGACTCCGCGATTCCACTATTTCATTAATTCACGTTAAATATTTTAATTTCTCTTTGGTAAAACTGAACTCTTTGAAAGAAACTTTCTAGGTCGCGATACAGTGTACTCCTAGTTAATGGGCATAAACGGGTGGCATACCAAGAGATGGTGGGAAGTGGTAGTAGTAAGAGCAGGAAGGATTAATTGATTAGTTGGTGAATCTGGATTGATTTATTCTTTAGGAAAAATGATAAATAAAATGCACACAAGCATTAAGTGTAGTTAATAAAATATGAAAAAATCTCAGTGATATTTATTTAATATAATAACAGTTTATCCATTGTCAAGGATTCGCCTTTAACTAGTCTTTTCAAGGCGTTTCATTTCTTTTTCATAAGTGTTATTTTTCCTATTCTCGAGTATTTTTGCAAATTAAATATGCAAGTTTAAACTATTAACCAAAACACGTGGAACTAAAGAGTACTAAAAAGAGTACTTTTAATACTCTTTAAAATAATACTAAACTATTGCACAATTGCATATTTAAAGTAATATACAGTATATTTAATTTGAAATGTTTACCGAGATTCCACCACCTTTTCAAATAAGTACTCTATGTTTTGATCTAGCAAAATATTCTGCAATATTTTGAATTGCCTTACTGAGATTCATATTGATTTGTATCTTCAAAAAGTAAGAGATAAAGTCCTTTGAGCTTTCTGTCAAGTGACCTATATAGAATTCAATGGTTTTAATAGCTGTTTCGACTGATCTCTAAATCGGAAGTGGGTGGATTCAAAACTTGAGATTGTGGGGTTGCCCTTTCATGCATTTTAAAGTGTTATCCTGTCCATTAGACAACAGGCTAAAAAGAAAATAATTCAAAATTCTGCGAAGATTCAAACGTATAAGAAATAATTAAAGGACGAAAAATTTTATAAATTTTGAAAAATAAATCTTGATATTATTTTTGTTTTCGCTACCCCTTCTAGTTATTGGTATATTGAGGAAAGGACGACAAAACGTCTTGCAATAAACTGATAAGATGAAAGGCTAGCCATTCTGCTCTAAAGGAAAAGAATAAACTGACATTTATGAATGCCATTTTATTCTTTATGTTTAGGAGAGAGAGAGAGAGAGAGAGAGAGAGAGAGAGAGAGAGAGAGTAAACAGAAATATGAAAATTATTAAACGATTGGCGTCAGGAGGAACAAGAATTCTGCTGAAGCGCAAAGAATTAAAATATGTGAAAAACTCGGAGAATGTTCAGCGAGTTTGTTTAAAAATAATAAAAGGCGTCTCTTCTTTTTTCATATGGATGAGTTTGTGAAATATCGAGAAATGAAATGAATTAATAAAACTGTGAGTGAAGAATAAGCCTAATAGGACCGCTAGTAAATGTGCCTGAATTTATCGATTCTTTCTTGGATAGATAAGCTATTTTGGTTCCAGCCGTCTTTGCTGCATATGTTCCTTTTCAGAGAGTGACTTTATGATTTTATTTATCTTAATTTTTTAAAACTTTCTTGTTACCAGACTAGTCCCATGTTTATTTTAATTGGTGACTTTTCACACTGCTTTTTTACTGCAGGAGTTTTATTAAATCGTGATTACTGATGACAAATCAGTTGAGGATAATATCTGAAATATAGACTCAGAAGGCTTTATTATTTTTCTACAAACTAAACGTACAAGATTAACTTCATAAATTAACACAAAAATTGCTTAACAAAAATTTCTACTGTGTGCGCAGCGCGCGCGTGTGTTTATGTGTGTAGAGAAAGACTATCTACATTTGAAGAGAAGGCCTATTTGTGAAAACGAATATTAGATAGGTACAAAATACATAGTTTTTAAGGTAATCTATTTATTAAGTTAAAATTTAATTATAGGCATGTGTTTCCATATGAAGAATTTTTCCCCACATAATGAGGTTTTCCGGTTGTACTAAAAAGGTCTGCTATTTTCAGCGGTTTTTTAGTGGAATGAGCTCTCATCTACTTAAGAATATTGATGACGACTTCTACGATGTTGGAAACGGTACCCGTTGGATTCGGTTCTTCAAGGAATTGAGATAGTTCTCTGTGATGCTAATGCACAAAGGAATAGCCAGTTTGTAGTTTTCTGCGTAGGCTCCACTTGAAATTTTTGTAGAGTGAGTGAGTGATAGATGACCATTGTTTCTTATGAGCTTTAGATGGAAACTATAAATAATGGCTATTACAGCTATGAAGAGGTATTTTCATATTCCCTGAGATCAGGTGGAGAGGTTCCAGTAGTTTTCTAGGTTGTGTGTCCTGTGTGTGTCTGATTGAACTTAGCAGATATAGTGTCCAGTACACATCTGATAATCGCTGTATCTACGGGCCAAGTATAGGGTTTCAGGAATTTTGAGATAAATGCAGAGATCTGAGTCAATAAGTGTGAATTTATTCAAATTGGTCAGAGTTGATGGGAAATTACGCCACAGCCTCCACTGGATTTCTGAGTCTGCTTTGATGGTTGCAACTTCCTAAGGGAGGTTACACTGCAAATTGGATAGCACACGTCACTGTGAAGTAGATTATGTAGGCAAGATGGCTGGATGCAGTGGCAACATTGAGCGATATATTTCCTTTTGTATTTTATAAGTATTTAGACTCGTGTGTGTTCAAGGGGACGGTTTGCCTGTTCGGGGGGGGGAGTAAAACGCAAGTTTCCAGACGAAAAACACTCCACCTCCGTATGAGACTGACTAAGTCATCTTTAGTCGAAAGAGACCAGATAAAGGTCTCTTTTACCCTTTATCGAACCCAGGTTTCATGTCACTGACTAGAATCGAACTCAGGTCTTTTCAACCAAAGGGATTCGTCTCCACTAACTCCACTCCTCCGATTGAGCTACGGAGGAGTGGAGTTATTAAGCATACTTTTCACCTACTGTCCTTGTTTTTTTATTTTATTTTATATTTTTATTTAATTCAGTTCATGGATTTTGGACTGTTGCACTGGCATTAATTTTCCTCTACATGCACCGATTTCCCCTTCAGAAACAGAAAACTTTCCGTGAACACGTTTGGCAATAGTTACATACGTATAAAATGAATTTAGGCAATTAGTTGGATTCATGCCGCTGCTACCATCAATGACTTTATATCATGTTGGAAGGCAGACAATTTTTTTAAATTCTTCTGAAAATACATTATTAATGATTATTTATATAGGTACATAACAATTCTTGATTAAATGCAGACAATTCATTTCACAACGATCTCACTGATCGTTGTAAAGCACTGCACTTGTTTCCCTTTTGTTCTGATAATGTTTCTTCTAATATCCTCCAAGCTTGCGTTAACAGTATTGGAGGTTGATTTTGAACAGTGCAAGTCGCAGTATCACCACAGGTTAGGTTTCGTTTTAAATGAAAATATATTTCTGATTTGGCATGCAGAAATATGCTACATTTCCAAACAGAAACGAATGTACGATGTAACTGGTGTTCGAAGTCGTATGAAAATGATGTTCGCTAGGCTGCAAGTATAGGTCCGATTCTAGCGGCAGACTGGAGGAACCTCTTGTATGTCTTTCTTCGGCAGGTTTCAGAGTTAGACGACCTTCAGCACAGATAAGTAGGATTTTTTCTCTTTGACATTTGAGTTTTTTAGATTTTGTTGGCAACGTGATGACCGCAAGTTGTCTGTACTCTCTCCTGAATAGCTTAGTGGTCCAGTGATAACTTAAGCTCACTATCAGTGAAGGCTTGACTACCCACCTCTCTTTAAAACGTTAGTTACAGCTAAAAGAGCTCCGCTTACTCCCTTTGGGGAATAAAAGGCGTTAGATTATTTATTTTTTATTTTATTCAAACGAATGAGCGCCCGCACAAATTAATCTTTTCGCATTCATGCATGTAATTTGAAGGAGTTGCTGCCGTATTGCACTGGGCCTTGCGTGTTTTTGTTTTCTTCTTACCATCCGAGAGAACTTCATTAGGTTTGTACTGAAGCAATTTTCCATAACGTTACAATATCTATACGGTGCTATTTTCAGCTCTCTAAAAGTCCCAGATTTCTTTTGTCAATGACAGTTTGTTAATCATATCAGGTATATAAATCTTTTGGTTAGTATTTATGCAGTGATTATTATATTTATGTGAAATATTTTGATGCCTGCGATCTTGTTAATCCCATATGCTCTTCTAGTTATTCTATAATTAGGACTGAAGCAGCGTTTAACCTTATTTGTGTCGTGGCATAGATGTGTGTTGTTCGCACAACTCATATATTGTTATACTGTAACTGAAGGTGATTTCACATAATTTCTTGTAGATTACTATATTGATGTATGGCGGAGTTATGTCTTTGAATTGATAAATTAAGTGTTTAAGGGTCTATGTGTATATGGTTTTCGGTCAGCCAGATGGTGACAAGATTAATGTCATGTTGCATGTCTGTGTGAGTTAAGTTGACATCATTATGTATGGAAATTATGGCGTATCGCCTGCATATTGGAAAATCTTACCTTTTAATGGAAATTTGGTTTGATTAATACCGTGCGTCTATATGTTAAACAGAGTTCGAGAGAGAAAACATCCCTATGGGACTCCAGAAATTACCCGCAGCTCTCTGCTGCGGTTGATCGTATACGTGTGATGTGTTTTCCATTTTCAATGTATGTTTTAAACGGCAGTAGAGGTCCACTAAAACAGCACGTGTTAGCTTGTCCAATAAAGTTTTGTACGTCTGAATCGAATGCTATGCATAGTTCAACAAAAAACAACTGTTGCTATATATTATCTAATTAGCTCTGCTTTAAATCAGAGAAACCCTTCGGAAGTAATGTTGTTTTTTAATTCTTCTGAATTTACATTATGTGGAATTTTTCTATATCTGTGGAGAGTTTTTGTGATATACGATGCACTCCAAAATTCAGTTGGTCCAACAATGCGAAGTGGTCTACAGTAGTTTACCATGCCTCTTTTTTGCATTTATGTCATGGGTGTTTCACGCTGTCTTTAGTGTATCAAATGGATCTACCCAATTACAATGATGCTATTTAATAGGTTTTAGATAATCAGATGACTTCATTTAATACCTTATTTAATACCAATCATTGATTGGGATTAATGTAGTGAATTAAAATGAGGAGTTCCATCGTTTTGTTATCGTTAATGTCTGGATTGCAGGTGGACTTGGCGATGAATGCCTTTTGCAAGAGATGGGGATTGTTTATCCTTTTTCAGATGGAGTTCGCAAAGCGTTAAATTACACTAATAAATGTATCAAACTGTTGCATTAATGGTACTGCATTAACTATTATTTGCATTAAATATTAATTAGAGTATCAAATACTAACTATTAATTGCTAACTATTAAACTGATAATTAATGTATTAAATATTAACTATCAATAGCTATAATTATTACTTATTGTATTCACTAATGTAAATTGCTGAATTAAATCTATTAGAACAAACATTGTATTAAATTTTGTTTTTAAATGTCTTCAAAATAGTCTTCAAAATAGCTATAGAAATTAGGATTTATTGAAACTAACATATGCAGATACTGCTGTAATAGCTACGTAAACATTTGAATGGTTTCATGCGGTTTGCTGATGATTCCTGAGGATGATAATCATCGGGAATTGACGGAACCTTTGTAAACTCTTTCAGTTCTGCTTCGAATTATTCACGTTTAATTAGACTTGCGATAGCAAAAGAAGTTGGAATTTTTATAGACTCGTGTAACTGGAATTTAAGTGAACAAAACTTGGAGTGCATTTGGACTGAATGGAAACAGTAAGTGAAGAATTTTCAACATTTGTTGGATTTGGGTCAGTATGATGTTTGGTGTACTCGATACAATAACGGCTGGCTTTTCATGTCCGCATATTTTATGATGTCGAGAGGTTATTAACCAACATTTGACGAAACCGCTCTGGAAAATGTAAAAAATGATTTAGATAATTGTTTCCAACTTTTCAGAAACGACGGATAAAATGCATTGCAGCACTATTAAGCAATGTTGAAGAAAAAATGGAATATTGATACTTTAAATGCCTTTCATCCTATTTGATCAAAATATTAACTAAAACCGCTAGGTAGAATGTTACTAGATTACCGGAGACTAAAATGGAACCGTAATCAAACTGGAGTGAAACGTTAGTAGCGCTCTTCAACTTTCTTACGTCCGTTTTCATTTTATTTTCTCGTAGAGCTGTAGTCTTTTTCGATTTACTCTAGAAGGTTGCAACACTAAAACGCGCTGCAACTGTTCCAATAATGTAAAAGCCGCATAACTAACGCATTTGTGTCTTCTTGGTCATCTCTTCGTTTGAGCTCATGGGGGAAATACTGTTAGTGCCGAGATCGATGCATTTTCATTTTAAACTTTGTTTCTTTCCTCTAATCTATACTATATGCAGTCTAACAGGAAGTCTCTTTCATGGTACTGGTGTGAATATCATTAACTGGTGATTTCCATTACTTCTTCAAATAATCGAGAAAAGTTGCTGAAGCATTTGCTACTGATATCACCTTACGGTATACACGTATCTATAAGGATTCCGATAAATTATCAATTCTACTAACACATTTGTCATCATTGATGTACACTGTATATTGATATTTTCTTTCTCTTCGACTGAGCATACCATATAACAAGTTGCCTTTCTTTGAATGTGGTTTCAAACCACCACTCTCATCTCTTTATCTTTTGAAAAATGAGTAGAATTCTGTAATTTCTCTTTTCTAGAGAAAAAAATAATTTTTTCACTACCTGTAAGGCACTATTGAATTTTTTTCACCTGCATGAGTACCTTCATCGATCATCCTAAGAAAGAGAAAAATACAAAGCCATTACACATGATTAACAGCTCATTACTTTCACTTAAATATTTTACAAAGTAATGGAGAGTTATAAGAAAGTTCAGTCTATGCACCGTCTAGAAATTTACCATTTCATCGACGATCTTCAACTTTCTTACGTCCGTTTTCATTTTATTTTCACGATTTTATTTCGATGATTTTTATCGCAAACGTTCCAAAGGACACATCTCTTGATATATCACCCACTTCCTGACAAGTGCTGCAAAAGGCTCTGAAAGAAATTCAAGAATTTGATCTGTCTTGCAACAGCGTCCTTACTGATGCAACACTACAGCGCAGATATGACGATATGGTGTGCTATGAAACCTGATTACCATTGTTTGCGATAAAATTTCTCAGTCACGCTAAAATGAAATAGAAAAGTTATTTTGCAACGAGTTATTTTGTTATTATTTAACAGCACTGAATACATTTGGCATTGCGAATGTATTCAGTGCTGTTAACTCCTGCAATCGAAAACTTTTCCTTCTTTGAATATTATACAGTATAATTAATTGCTATATTTAACGATCAGAGCAATAAAATTCAAATTCTCCTCCTTTAGTCGATAAAGGACTTAACCAGATTTTAAAAGGTGTTCTTAATAAGGTTTTAATGAGGTGTTTTAACTTGTTCCATAAATATTAAGTTAGAATTGTATTGTAGATGGAAGCTTACTGCCGACGCTGGAATTATGGCTTTAGAAAAGTAATCAAGGGTAATAGTATTGTGCTAATATCTTTGGCTAGTTATGAAAATGCAGATGGTCTACATTTATATAATATATATATATATATATATACTTTTTCTTTTGTAAGTACCTGTCGAAAGCATGCAGCATACCGAAAATGATGGCAAACAGTTCATTAGACAGCTGGAGTAACGGTACTCAGTAGGCAGTATTTTATCGAATAAGGTTATCAGCCTTAGTTTTCTTTTGTTTAAGACTATTGACTTTAGAGAATTCCTGAAACGAAATCATCAGTATTGACCTATTAAAAAAGGAGACAGATCTCAGTTCTTAGGAATAATTAATGACATCCATGTGAGAGGCTTCTGATAAGAGAAGTTATTCAATACTTTTATTTAACCGTATTGACTGAAATAAAGTTTGTAAGCTTATGATAAACAAAATCGCACTGAAGGCGGAGGAATATCATCGACGAATTCCAGTTTGAATTTCAGTAACTTCGTGAAGGATTTCTTTTATTGATTTTACAGTTAAGTGTAATCTGTATACTGTAAATGCTGCATACATATCAATCTGAATTGGGTGCAAATAACAAAAGTTGTTTATTAATAATTGTCTTATATTATTGAAAATTAAATTAACTGATCGAAATGATAGATATACAGGGTGTTCGGGATAAATTTGACAGTTTCGTAAGGAAAAAGAAAATCTTCTTTGTATCTATTAAATTTAATGAATTGACAAAAAAACATTACAGGCAGAGTTAATTACAATACTATCAACAAGATTTACTCAAAATAACCACCATTAGCATCGATCACAACTTCAATTCTGCTTCGGAACCTCGAACAAGCTGATGCTACAGTCTCCCTGGGAAGGGCCGCAAAAACTGTTTTAATTTTATCCATTAACTGGGCTTTTGTATTACTGGAAGTGCGATTGGTGTCTTTTTCAACTGCGCCCCATACAAAATAATCCATGGGGTTAAGGTCTGGGGAGTTTGGAGGCCAAACATTTGGACTGGTGAAGTCGTAGAAATTTTCAGACAACCATTTTTGACTTTTCCCAGAGGTGTGGCAAGGGGCCGAATCCTGCTGCCATACATACGGCCTACCATTGGCTACCCTTGTTATCCAGGGCTTGACTGCAGTTAGCAACTCCACGAACAAAGCCCGAATTCCAATGCCAGGGTTCTTCAACACCTGTTCCTGCAGATTTGCGAGGAATTCTGCCGTACGAACGCAATCAGATCGTCTGTTAGGGATCTTTCTTCTTGCTACATCCTCGTAGTCACCATTGCAAGTCTCTAGTTCATGCCTGATTGTTTTTACTGTATTCAGGGAGCATTGGGCAGCAGTCGTAATATCCTTATTTTGATGGCGGGCACGAATCATCATGATACAAGTTATTCTCTTCCATGATTCAGGTGGGTTCCAGCTATCCATCCTTTCTGACATCTTGTATATGAATGAAGAAGGGTCCAAACTTTTAAATGAAGAGAAGTGTGTGTTAATACATGTAACTTACGGAAAAATATAATTAATTATAAATATGTCAAATTTATCCCGAACACCCTGTAGTAGTAGTAGTAGATTATTGTCAGTACTTTACGAATTTGTGGAAACTGATTTCTGATTAATTTGGCTAATTTTGAATAATTCGTCTTATATTTAGAATATTTAGACTTGTTTTCCCTCAATCTTTCTGTATGAAAAAAAAAATAGTAACTTCTTCATAAAACAAGTCACAGCGTTTTATTTCACGATCGACATCATCATAATGAAATTCCTGGTATATATATATGCTCAAAGGATAAAATGAATATACTACACGATCACGTTAGCATTATTACTTACTTCCTGTCAATAGTTTCGTTCTCAATTAGTTCGTTATTTGTCAAGCTCCCCTACTGTCACATTTTATATTTCAGTCTTTTAAAGTATACTACTAGCAGCATCAACCCTCTTAGGTCTTTGGTCTTCCTCTGTACCTTTTTCTGTCATCTTGTATATCAAACGCCTGCTTGCTAACCTTTCATCTTTCTTTCGTGACCATACCACTTCAGATTAGCTGTGCTCACACATTCTTAAATGCTAACAGTGTCGATTTCCTTCCTAATATCTTCATTTTTAATATTATGATATCTGTTCACACTCATAATTTTCTCAGAATTCTGTTATCTGCCGTCTCTTGTCGTTGATCAACATAGGTATTTCTTTCTAACTCAACTTTGCTTCATAAGTCAAATGTTTTGAACACTGTCTTGCATATTGCTAATTCAGTTTTTTCTCTACTTTCTCTCTTATTTTATATAAATTTGCTCAACCAACCTCCAACATACCGTCATTCTTATTCTATTGTCTATTTCCATATTTTGCCTAAAATTGTTCCTAAATAGATGAAATATTTCATTTGTTCCATATTTTCCATGTCTATATGTATTTTCATGTTTTTTAATCGTTTTATTGATAATTATTATTATGCTCAATTTATCATAACAGTTATTCAATTTAGTTAAAGAATCATGAATATTTGTACTGCACACTTATATAGGAGTATAACATCACTGCATAGGTAGCTTTATTTTGGAGATATTTAATGCCACTTTCCTTCATAATTTGATGCATGTCGCTAATAAAAAATGTGGAGACAGAGTGTACCCTTACCCGATTTTACATCTAGCCATCTTCCCATTTCTTCTTTAATTACGACTGCTGAGTGTTACAACTTTAATATTAATATTTTCTCTCCTTTTTGATTTAAAATGAAAATATAAAAGTAAAAATATTATTAATTTCGTTTAATAATCTTTAAAAGTAATTACTAGAGACATTCAAAATATCGTCAGTGTTTATATCGCCTTCATTATCTCCGATTTCATTTAGAACAGGGGCTTTCCTCAGTTTATTAGCTTACTGAATAGTCATTAGAGCATTTTGCCACAACTGTTATCAGGGTCGGCCTTACGCCGATTGGACTAACTGAGAACAGTCTGGCCGCGTGCTGAACAAAAGCAAAAAGATTCTGTTAAATAGAAAACACGAGATAAAAAACTAATTATAAAGAATTATTATTAATTTTTTTTTGTAAAACTATAATCAGCATTTTGTTCGCTATTTTTAATATTACTTAATGGCATATATCTCTGATACCTAATTATCTGAAATTAGGAATCTACTAAAATGATTTCAATTGAACTCCGTTTTTGTCATAGCAGGAATGCTTGTTACATTTTTCAAAATTCTTTTCCAATTCTTCCAATGACTTTTGTTTCGCTATTTTTTACGCAAAACTCAGGATTTTACTTTTTTCTCTGTATTCTCACAGGGCACCTACTTCCTTACTCGCTAGGAGTTTTAGATTTTTTTCGTCCTGATTCTAAAGAGACAGTGTGCATTTAACTTCTCGAGATCACATGCAACTTGGCTTTTTCTGCTCTTGCAAAGATCTTCCCCAGATGCCTTCCTGAATGAATTAATAGTTATTTTCTTTCGACTTTGCGAATGATTCTCCGAGGTTTAGTGCTTGTTTTAAAACTTTTCTTATTTTTTACCAAGCAGTATTAGTATTTTTTAGTCTAAAAGTTCGCCCGTGAAAGATGCTCATCTTTGTTTTCTTAGTACATATTTTCTTTATAATACGATATTCATTTTTATCCTGTTCAAAAATAAATAGGGTTCACTTTCTATATCAAGTACCCTGTTTGAGATACTTGATATAGTTTTGTTTCTCGATCCAGCATGAAAATGACCACAAGAACATAGTCAATAAGATTTTTCTTACTCCTTGTGTTCTCTCCACGTCATTACTCATATGGTTTGAGTAATGACGTGTCCCTCTGATCCATGTCATGAAGAAATATCGAGTGTGAACTTACCATTTTTTAATAGTTTTGCTTGTTCTACAAGTTTTCTCAAGACATTTCTAAATGTGTGGAATGCATTTCCTAGTATTCTGTTTAGATCAGCAACAAGAATGAGGATTTTCTGTTCCCGATACTTACTATGATGACCGAAAAAAATTCATCTAATGTTTTTTCTCTGTAGATCCTTCTGCGGTTACATATGTACAAGGAATGAAGTCTTATTGTCCAATTTTCCGATTTGAAATATGTCAATTTGTGATCGTCACTCTTTTTAAAGATGTTTGCCACTCCAATATTTAGTTAGAGATATGAATAAAATGATGGCGTAAAAAGTAACAGATTTTATAGAGATTTTTGCAATGTGTTTATTATGATTATTATAATTCTAATTCTAATTATAATAATTATTATTATTATTATCTGAGACCTCCAGGGAGTCAAGGACTTATCGAGGGAGGCTATAAATCACCCAAACCAGCTATCATATCTTCCCTTAAATTCATTAACACTAGATACACTCACTATCCCTAAGGGAAAATTATTCCACTCACTCACTGAAGTTTGGGAGAAAACCTGGCTCTTACTCCTTCTTGACTGCAAATAAATTTAATTTCCATGGATGTCCCCGGATTCTCTCTCTCTCTCCCCGCCTTCCATATAACGAAAAATTTCATCAGTTGATATCTTATAGCACCCATTCAAAAGTTTATAGACCTCTATCATATCACCCCTCTTTTTCCTATTAACCAGAGTCTGCAATCCACATACTCTCAATCTGTTCTCATAATCTAAATTCCATAATCCAGATATAATCTTTAACTCTTCTTTGACCCTTTCAACAGCTTCTTTATCCCTTTGGAGACCCAATATGTGTAAAATAATCCAGGTGTGGTCTTATCAAAGCCTCATAAAGAGGCAAAATGATTTCCTTATCCTTACATGTCAAGGTTCGCTTCAACATCGCAATTATCCTCTGAGTTGTATTTGTACGTTTTTTGCTATGTGACATTTGAACTTTAAATTACTATCCACCAGTAAGCCAAGATCTCTTGCCTCTTCAGTTTCTTGTAGCATAACCCCGCTAATATAATATGCCGCTGAATCTCTAATCACGTATAAAGTGCATAACTTTACACTTACTAACATTAAATTGATAGCCATTTTCGTTTGCCCAAATTTTTAGGCTATTCAAATCATTTTGTAAGCGCTGAATATCAGTAGCATCCCTGATTGTCCTGCCTATCTTTGCATCATCGGCAAACAATTGCACATCTGATATTAGATCCTGCTTGATGTTATCAATGCATAAATTGATCAATAATAGCCCAAGGACTGAACCCTGAGGTACACCACTGTTCACCTTAAATCTGGCAGATTCACATCTACTGTATACCGCTTTTTGATATCTGTCTACCAACCATCCACTTTTCCAAGTCAAGAGTTTATATTCCAATCCCATATTCTCCAGTTTATGCATCAGACCTTTTGTGTGGTATCCTATCAAATGCCTTAAAAATCCAGTATTATCATAATGTGTCCATTCCTTCATTACTTTGTTTATATAAAGTAGATGAAATATCCCATATTTACCTCTGAAGACGAAGTCGTTATTAACTAGAAAAGGTTTCTACTGCTAACATGGATTAGGTAAAGTCTGTTTTTTTTATCTTAATTAACTGAGTACTTTTGCCTTGTCTCTTTTCTCGAGTTCTGATAAAATGTCATCTGCTGTTTTATGTCTCTTATATTCCTTTATTTTTATGTTGAACATTATACCTTTTATGACGCTCTTTTATGACTAACATTCAATAAAAGTAATATATTTTTACGTGAACTCAAGGGATTTTTATATTGCCAGAGGTTGTTTCTTACTTATTGATCCACTAGTTTTCCTTACTTCAACTTAAATAGAATTTCCATGTGCTTATTTTCATATTTTATTGTTAAAAGTTACTTCTATTATATTTTATTTTTTCCCACCGAATTCACTGTTAACTCTTTATTTATTGTTTTGATTTTCATTATAGAATAATTTCTCTTAGCAATTAGTTTATATTTTCAGCAATTCCTTGTAATTACTCTGCTTTCAAAATTATGTTTCCGAAATTAATTCAGTTTTAGAAATACAAAAATAATGCTTACTAATTGATAGCGACAAATATCCTGTAAAATCCCCATAAAGTCCAATTATCCAGTTTCAAATCAGGCTTCAATGTATATTTGGTATGTCCACTAACATTTACTATTACTGTCTTGTTCGAAAAATTTAATACGGAGAGGGAAAGGAACGAGTTTTATCCTTATTGGACATGTGTCGGGTGATCTCATTAACGGGAAACTGTCTATCCCGTCCCACCCATCCTCTCCTATCTTATTCATAATTTCCCATACTTCGTATGGATATGAATATATAACATATTTACTGAGAATAGTGCTAGAACTATCCCTGGATAATAAACCTCACTTGAACGTATCATTGTATTTTAAACATGACAGCACTCACGGTCAGCTGAGTTGAGAAGTGGCCAACTATGAAGAAGACAGAGGAGGATTCGAATGAACACATGTTTTTTGCACAAGACGGTAAAAAAATCTGCCTTTTTACTGAATTAAACAAAAGCCATTTCTTTTCCAATGTATAACATTTTAAAAGTATTTCTTAAACTTGTGTTATTTGTTTATTTATACGGTCAAGATTTTGAGCCAACATCTAAGCGGAGTCTCAGAACCAATGCTTATGCTGTCTGAGCCTTAAGATGGTACGTGGAGATCAGTTTCTCCTATGAGCGTACAGTGGCAAAGTGAAAAGTTTGGGCAGATAAAATAATATATAGTGATTGTGTGTGTGTGTGTGTGTGTGTGTGTGTGTGTGTGTGTGTGTGTGTGTGTGTGTGTGTGTGTGTGTGTGTGTGTGTGTGTGTGTGTGTGTGTGTGTGTGTGTGTGTGTGTGTGTGTGTGTGTGTGTGCGCGCGTGCGTGCGCGCGCTCGCAATACCTTAATCGATATTACACGCTCACTTTGATATATTTGCCTTTCTTCACCCACTACTTTATTCGGTTAGTTACCCATCGTAATCCTAAACAAACATAATGCACAGATAACATTCATCACTGAAAGGCAAATGTTACTTTTTTTAAGACAAAGGGTGGGACTTTTCTTCTGTATATTTCCCACAAAATTAATAGCTACGAAGTTTAATCTGATGTCGGGATTCTGATTTACTTTTTTGATGTGTTGCGGCATACAATGGATTCCGTGGGAAATAATGCAACCGGCTTTAATTAGAGAAACAAATTAAACGTTCATTACATTTTCTGACTATTTGTTTTTCTGTAATTGTAGCTACTGTAATTAAAAAAAAAGTTGACGTTAGTTTCATCCTTTTTGTATTTTATGGCAGTTTCACTACTAATTAAACAAAAGCTGAACTCACTGAAAGGGAGAAAGCTAGCTTAGTCGGTAAAGCACAAGACTTTTGGTTGTGAGTTCAAGCCATATGTTGGACTCTTCCTTTTAATTACAGAAAAACCCATTATTTTTATATCCTGAATACCTTCCTACCACAACACGTAAATTTGTCGTATATTTACTTCCATGGATGGATTAGTGGTTCAACTCTGCTCTAGAGGACAGAGTTGGAGCGTTTTCAAGACACTTCCGGTCTCCGACAAACAAGATGGAGGTCTCACACCGGGTGATGAAATTTATGTCTAATTTGCTATAAATTACGAAACCTCTTGCGTGCGACTGTTAAAGAAAGAACTGACTGAACTCTGGAAATAGAAAACACTATTATCATGAATTAATTACTCATATACATAAATTTTAATTATTATTAAAATGTTAAATTTTCAAGAAAAAATTTAAAACTTTCTTAGAATATTATCAGGAGTGATTTTCTATTAAACATAAGAAATGTAAATTTTACAGTTATCCCGAGAGAGAGAGAGAGAGAGAGAGATCAGCGATTTAGCATACACTGTTGTAGAAATCACTAACAAAATATCACACACACACGTCCCACCTGCGATAAGTTGTAATTTTATTTATCTAATTTCGCACTGAAAGCAGTGAGATCTATTATGGTCCCACATGCAGGACAAGAAGAGGCCTAGGCTCCAACAATATCATATGATATTCAACTACAGACCTAGGGATTCGAGAGGTCATTCTTTGATAAGTCCTCCATGCCGCCAATGTGCCCTGCAAGACACGCATATCTTGAAATCAAACAGAGAAAGAGTCCAGAGCAAAGTACACTAATACATATAATGCATTAGTTGAACCAGGAATCCTATTTAGAGTCCATTAGTTGAACCAGGAATCCTATTTAGAGTCCAAATACGGAACTTTTCTCACCTCTGATTTTGTATCCCAAAGAGATTTCCAACTATTCATATCCATGTAGTTTCAGCTCTACCGATAAAATTCATATCCCAAAGAGATTCACGAATATCCATGTCTATAGTGGGATTCGAATCCATTGCCGGTTTCTTGAAAAGCGGATACGCTATCAACTTGCAAGCCAGACGTTCTTATATGCTGAGGATTTTCATAAGAATGACTACTTTTAACACGTTCACTTAAGAACTCTAGAACGTGTGAATAAGATCTTCATTCGGAACTCCAGACTAAATCCACTTCATATGCTGTTTCTAACCGCTATCTTTTTTATTATTTAATGACAGTTTTTATGTTGTTATTTTTTCTCTTAATGAGCATGTTATAATGATTCGTGAAAATTCCATCCTTTCGCTTACTGCTGCTTACTGCTATTTGTCTTTCTGCTGTTCAGAGTACATAAGTATGCATCTGGTCTTGAGGACAATCTTGTTAGGTTGAAACATTAAAAAACTAAAAAAATATTTCAGTAAAACGGTAGTTTATCCGATCATTTTTTAATAATGAGAGAGAAATTTTGATTCTTCTGAAAAACAATCCTCCTTCTCCAACGCACGTATCACCATTAAAAAGAAATATGCAAGAGTGTGTGTGTATGTGAGCTTCAGAAAGTTCGTTAATGAAGCACACTTCTTTTTGAGATGTCTTTCGAAGATCTCTCGGCTCTCTGTTATTCTTGATTTGTTCTGTACACATCTTTTTATGCAGAGTAGCTTTAAGAGAAGTTAATATCTGGTTATTTTATTATTTATACTTCACGTGTACAACGGACTGACATTGAAAGAATTTAACTGACACTTGTTTATTGTCAACGTTTGAATTTCATCCCCGCCAGACTTTCACACATTGAAGAAAACAAAACGAATTTGATTCATTTGATTCAATTCACGAACGTACTATCTTTCTATTCAACATAGAATGTGAAAGATTTTAGAAGATTATTTATTTTATTTAGTCAATTTACGCTTTCAATTCATTTTGGTTTAATTTCTAGTAGTAGTATATGTAAATAAGCTCCGTTCAGTTTTTCAAATATTTCGTTATCACGTACTCAATTTAAAATAAAAGAAAAAAACAACACTTTGAAATAAAAACGAAACATTTAAAGTAGCCGATTTTCATTCATTTTTCTGCCAATCTTTTAATATATAATATCAGAAATCTATAATAATGCTAACATCTTTTGTATAAGATAAATGTATTTCATTCCTCTTCTTCATTATTTATTTTTTTGTGCATTTTTGTTTCAAATTGTTTCTTCATCTGTAATTATAACGTTAATAATCGCATGGTGTTATCAAATTTAACGGAGATCAATTCTGTGTTGTGAAATTTTCTTGTGATACTTGGCAATTCCTTTAACGATTTAAATAGCTTCCCACATGTTAGTAGCTCAAGTAGTGCTAAGCCGATAATTATGTTTAGCTTTTCAGTGCCATTAGAGCATTATGTTCATTTCAGCTCACTGTGCATTTCCCTAAAGGGATGATAACAGATATATTAAAATCGTTCTGACTGGACTGTGATATAATGTGTTTTAACAGACACCAGGATAGTGTCTAATGAACTATGAAAGAGCCTGAACTACCTTTGTAGAAAATATGCTACTTAAGACTCTGAAACGTCTAGATACTGTTATTTTTTTATCACAGCTAATTCATGGACTCTTTATAAACTATTATTAATGTTCTTGTCACGTATAATAGACAATTATATTAAAATTACTAGACTAAAAGCTTTTTAAATGCACTGTTGATCCTGAAGCCAAACAAAATTCATTTTTTCCCTCTTCATTTTACTTTTAATACGGATATCATCTCTCACATAAGCACATTGAATGAAGTTCTTTAATAAACGCGATTGTATCTATTTTAGCCGATATCCATTATTCGCGGATTTCAAAGCTTTCAGATATAATAATTAATTCTAGGGTACTTTTGTGTGTGGGAGGAAGGTGGGCATGGGGACTGTAAAATTTCTCTGAATTACTACAGTGTTCAACAACACAAAAATTATAAAGTAAATTGAAGAACTTTATTGAAATAATGAGCTTTTATTGATTATTTATTTTCTATAAATAATCAATAGCTTCTATACTAAACTTAACCATGATTATATATCAAATTAGCCTAATTATAATTCTATATTAAGATACTTAAACTTTTGTTTAACAATTAATAGGTACAGGTGTTAGTAATGTGTTAATTAAACTACTTTTAGACATATAATGACATGACTAAATTTTAACTTATATATATTTATTTACTAGATATTATCAACATATAAAGAGACATACAAAGAATACATTTTAGGAGAACATGTTTTACGTTTCTTGAACGTAAAGTGTATAATGTTTTCGAATTTAGCTATCTAGCTTCTAGTTTTGTGAATGTTTAAATAATATCATATATATTAGAGTATACAATATATACGGAGAATTAATATCATATATATTAATGTAGATGTCCTTCAGGGCTTTTGATTTCATTAATACTCATATTCATAAATGACCTGCTTTCACTGACCTCCAACCCCATTCCCAGTTTTGCGATGCTAGCATTTTCTACTCATATGACAAACCTTGCAGTACGCAAACATCTCTGCCTGCAAGATCATCTACAATAAGTGTCCTAAACAAGAATCTCTGCACTATCTTTCAGTGGGGGTGATAACGTATGCTCAGCTTAATGTTTCCAAAACACAGTTTATATTTTTTTCTAGTAAAATACCTTATTTATTATCCTTTTAACTTTCGTAATGCTCAACTTTACACTTCCTCACTTTATAATGCTGAACTCAATACTGACGACCAGATCTCTCTCTTCTCGACACATCTATAGCATACTCAACTTCCAAAACAGCATTATTGTTTTGCATGAGACGTTATTAGTTTTCACTCATCCAATTTCTTTCTCTGTTCAAATTCTGAATCAGCCCGACCTTAGAATGCAGATCTCACATTTGCGATGTACGCCTGAAATCTATTTAAAATCTTGATGCTGATCAGAAAAGAGCAGTTCAGTTGATTTATAACCATTTCTCCGAGAGTCTCTTCAGCCACTGTCTCACAGACGGCTAGTTTCCGCAAAGTGTTTCTTCTACAAATTTCTCAATAATCACTTTTCAATAGAACCAGCATCTATTATATTTCCCTTTATGCTGAGCTATAGCTGCCCCGCATCCTATTACAGTTGAACTCTATCACACCGAACCCGCTTCTCCTATTCATCTTTCTTTCCATCTACCTCAGTGATCTGTGAAACAACTTTTCCTATGAAAGTATTTCCTAAGGACTAAACGATACATCTTTTCGAGAAGAATATCAACAGATTACTTTACTCCACGCCAACCCATACACCGTATTTATTTGCTATAAAAATGGCAGCCACTTGTATGTGACAGATATAAAAATTTTAAATATTAATATGAAACACGCATAAAAGGCTTTGTAAAATATTTCTTGGAATCGTCTCTACTTTATTTATGAAGAACAACATACGTGGACTTCTAATTAAAGGTGTTGGCTCAGTTCGTTGCTTGACAATGATTTTTCAAATGTTGTGCTAGCATCCTTCGATTCATTAATTTTGATTTAAGATGATTCGTATTTTACAATATTGCATATAACTTTCTTGATATGCAGGATTTCTATTTGGTAAATTATTTGCTATTCTTTGTATCTCCGAGTTTCAATAAATAAATCAAACTGATTAAGCTACGATTAAGAAAGAATGTGATGAATTGTTTAATTCATCCTCCTCCACCTTATCATCAGTATCATATTTTCAGAGATTTAGGCTTGTTTCGGTCATTCCATCTTTTCCTTTGTCGTTCTTAACGCGTATGTCCTCGAGCTGTATGATATCGAAATATCTCACAGGGTAGTTTCGAATTCTCCATTCTTTCAATATGTTCAATCCATTTATTTCTGTATTCATACATTTTATCTAATACTGAGTATATTTTTAGTTCTTTACGCATTTCTGGGTTTCATTTTTGGTCCTGGAGAGTATAGCCCGTAGTGCTTCGTAGAAATTGTATTTTTCTACTTTTCGTTTTCCCTCACTACCATACAGTAGTAAAGAAGCTTCAATTTTGTATGATATAGAGCAACCGAAGTATTTGTAGTCAGATAATTTGTTGTAAAATTTTATTTTTAATCCTGATTTTACTTTTGACTAGAGATGACCCTTTAAAAGGCACGATTATTTGTCATCTGCAGATTGTATATTAAGTATAGTTTCACGATGTACTCATAGTGTAAATGCTGATTTTATATTTTCTGCCATTTCTTTGCTATTTCACCTGTATAGATTAAAAAGGGTGATGATATTGGGCACCCTTCACTGAGTCCCCTGTTTATTAGTTTCCATTCTGTAAATTTTCTGTGATTTTAAGAGCTACTTGATTGTATGGATGCATTCTAGTTATTGCTGAGTGCAGCTAATTTGAAATATCTAACTTCAATGTGATCCATGGTTTATTCTCATTGCTTTTGCCATAAACGGTAACCAACAATTACCTAGTGTTTCTCTGTTGAATTCATTACTTTTACTTTGAGGTGTTTATTGTAAAAGCCAGGTCAACAAAATAGCGTCCCTTTTGGAAGCCAATTTTTTTCCTTCCCAAAAGTTTATCTTCTACATATGATTTGCGTTTCGAAGTTCATATTCATATGTAAAATTTATCTAATATTTACGAGACTTACTCTTCTGTAATTTTACAGTTATTGCATTGCCTTTTTTATATAGTGGAATGATAATGGCCTTATTCCAACTTTTTGAAATGTTATCTGCTTTCTGGAAAGCAGATGCGATTCAGATACTGTTGCGAAATGAAACAGAAGATATCGCTGAGAACAAAGCTCTACAAGATATAATTAAAACTTTCTGAACTATGCATTAAAACAACTACATTCTTTGAGTAAATATATCATTATTAAGAATCGTTCAATCTAAATTGAAAAAAACATTTACTAATCATTCTACAGTATTTTAAGTGGCAAAGCAGCAAAGCTCTTGAAAAAGCAAAATACACACGCATCACTAAAATTTGATCATATAACAGAATAACGATTTTCTCAAAGACAAAATAGCCTGCACTTTATAAAAGGGAAACGTTTGAATAGCAGCTTCTGGTTTTCGTGTAGTGAGATTCAGGAATAATGGGAGAAATCTCTAGACAATACCCAAAACGAAAACATTGTTGATGCTGCGAAAGAAAGAAAAAATCTTCCCTGGATTACCATATCGTTACGAAGTGGATTTGAACGTATGTGCTTTCAACTCCGCAGGTTATTATAGTGATAATTTAAGAAAGTCATTTGGGACAGCCGCAGTCGCCTCATAGAAATGATTTCACTGAAGTTTCTCATTTTACTAAATTTATTATTATTATTATTATTAAGAGAGACCTCCAGGGAGTCCGAGACTCATCGAGGGAGGCGACATACTACACACACCAGCTATCATACTTATTCTTGAATTCATTCACACTGCTTGCACACATAACATCTAATGGCAATCTATTCCAATCATGCACCACCCTCTGAGAGAAAAATTTAGCCCTTACACCCTTCTTGGCAGCCTTCATTCTCAGCTTCCAAGGATGCCCTGTCATACTTTCCCCACCCTCCATAAATTGAAAAATTCCATAAATTGAAATCCTCTATGACCCTTTCAGCAGTTTGTAAGTCTCAATCATATCGCCCCTCTTTCTCCTATTTGCAAGTGTCTGCAATCTACAAATTCTCAACTTGTCTTCATAATCAGTATTCCGCAATCCTGATATCATTTTTAACACTCGCCTTTGTACTGTCTCTCCAATATATCAGAATCACATCGGAAACCACAAGACCATACCTGCGCACAATAGTACACGTGAGGTCTTATCAAGGCCTTGTAAAGAGGCAAAATAACATCCTTATCTTTACATGTGAACGTTTTCGTTTGAGCATTGCAATTATCTTTTGAGTTGTATTTGCAATCTTTGCCACATGGCTCCTGAAATTCAACTTCCTATCTATTAACACTCTAAGATCCCTAGCTTCATCAGTTTCTTCTAGCCTAATCCCACCAATATAACACAACATTGGATAGGTAATCATGCCGAAGTGAATGACGTTACATTTGCTGACATTGAACTGACAACCATTTTCCCATGCCAACAATTCTAGCTTATTCTAATCATTCTGCAAGGACTGCATATCAGCAGCACTCATGATTATCCTGCCTATCTTTGCATCATAAACAAATAACTGTGTGTCGCTTGTCAAATCCTTCCCAATATCATTAATGTACAGATTGAATAACAGTGGACCAACCACTGAGCCTTGTGGTACACCACTTGTTACCTTAAACCTTGCAGACTCAGATCCACCGTATGCCACTTTTTGATGTCTGTCAGTAGGCCATCCTCTTATCTATGCTAATATTGTATAACCCAAATCCATTTTCTCCAATTTATGCAGCAGTCTGTCATGTTGTATTCTGTCAGAAGCTTTAGCAAAATCCAAAAGTATCATGGTGTATCCATTCCCCTTGTCTAGTTCAATGGTAACATTGTCATAGAATGTGAGCAAGTTGCTAAAACATGACCTTCCCTTACTAAACCCATGTTGTTCATTGCAAAGTAGAGATTCACTGTCAACCCATTTCTGAATGCGTGCCCTAACCAATGTTTCTAAAATCTTCACCACCACTCCTGAGATACTAATTGGTCGATAGTTTGATACATCGGTCTTTGTACCACCCTTATGCAATGGAATTACCATACATTCCTTCCATTCCTGCAGAATCTTCCCTGTTTTGAGACTCATATTAAACATCCTGGTCAAAGGAATGATCAATTCAGTTGAACACTCTTTTAGCACACATGCTGATATTCCATCAGTCCCTATTGCTGAATTCTTATTCAGATTGTGCAACAGCTCTAATACCTCGGCCTTACACACCTGCGTTTCTTCATCTAGTGAAGAGGTAAGAGTGAGCTCAATGTTGCGCTCACTAGGTTGATAGCTTTTAACGAAATAGGCACTCATTAACTGAACAACCTCTTCTGCATCAGTAACCCTCACTCCATCTGGATTTTGATTCTTTCTTTTACTTGCAGCATATCGATAGAATTCGTGTAGGTTGTCTTTAGCACGCAGAGCCATTTTCTTTTCATAATCAGACTTTGCTCTCCGTACAACAGTTGTGACTATTCTAGCCTGCTGCTTATTACGTTCATAACGGACGTCATCCTTATGCAAATGATATTCCTTCCACATCGTCCTTTTCTTACGAATTTCTTGCTTCATAAGATTACATATCCATCTGACTCCTACTCTATTTATTCTTCGAACTCTCGGGACACATTCTGATATCGCATCATTTAAATATTGTTTAAATGCTTCCCACACACTGTCGATATCCTTTCCATCCAGAAACCGATCCCATTAAACTGAACTCAGTATCCTCCTCAGTTGGTCATAATTTCCTTCTTTTTAGTTCAACATGTAACATTTTCTGAATGGAACATTCATAAACTTAGTCACTTCCAAGTGAGTACCGCATGATCACTCTCACCAACTGGAGGCAGAAGTTACGTCTTAACTGAAATCCCCTCTGACACTATAATGAAATCTAGCACTTTTTGATCCCAAGTTCCTTCTGTCACATGCTACGTGAGGAAGTTGTCCCGCACCAGCTCAATAAATGCATTTTCATTCTTGTCATGAGATTCTACTGCTACCCAATCAATATTTGGATAATCAGCCTCCCATTATGATTACTCTTTTCGCGCTCACATTTTCTATCTGGTGATGCATTTCTTCATCACCAGCAACCGATTCACCAGGTCTGTAACAGCACCCCACTGTGAAATTTGTCTTATTAGATTCCACCTCACATCAGATGGCTTCAAACTCACTGCCACGTGAATTATTGTTACTAGTATTACTACATTCATAGGTCTCAACTCTAGCTGGATTTAAGTCATCCAATATCATTAGCGGCACGCCCCCTCCTCTCCTATCCACTCTATCCTTCCTAAAAATACTATATCCATGACACTCGATACCAGTTAATAGGTCTGATTCTGATAGCCAGGTCCCACTGATTCCCACAATCTGAGGGCGCAAAATATTGACTAAGGCTACAAACTCTACCCTTTTGTTCCTGATATTCCTAGCATTCGTGTACAGACATAATAATCTACCTTCATGTTCTTTAGTATACCCTTGTTTGCAGTCTGCCTGACCCAATTCGACAACTTGCAGATCTTTATTCTTCTCTAATGCTTTGCACATTTAGACATCTTTGCACACGTATGGTTGGTCCGAACCGGACGAACACAAACCCGAAATCGTTTTCACCTCCTCAACATTCCCATGACAAATCCCATTCCCATCATTCAGTTATATACCATTTTCGCTCTTACACTCACATTCACATTATTCCTCCCTTTATAATTTAGTTTCCCTGACTCTCTGTGTTAGGTCTCGTACTAGTTATTAGTTTTTCCAGACTCCTGATACCAAACGAATTCAGGTGTAGGCCATCCCTCTTATACAAATCCAATCTTCCCTCAAACTCACTCCACACATCCGAAAACTCGCATCCATTCCTTCTATTTAGCCTACGCATTGAATCGTTTGCCAACATAGCCCTTCTTTTTTAATCATTTTTGTCATAGCGAGGTAAAATACAACGATTTTCACTTTCTCACTCTTCACTCTCGCCTCTTCCATCAACCCTTTCATGTCCTTTCTCATACTGAACTTATCACCAGTTAAATCGTTCGTACCTGCTACAACTACGATTTCATTTACTTTTCTTTTCTGTTTCTGAATTGCTCGTGCTATATTTTTAATTTTCGCTCCAGGAAAACTCGATGTTATAACTCGCTCATCTATAGCATGTTTTATTATAGAGTCACCATACCAAATAATTTCTTTCTTTTTACTAACAACGTCACTGACCTGATTTTCGTTATTTCCTGACTTACCTGTTTCCTTGCTTTGTTGGTTCTTATTTTCCTGTTCATTTTTCTTTTTCTCCCTGTGTTCATTTAAACGTCTCTCGACTTTTTGCAATTCCAGCGTTATCTCTCTGATGATCTGCTTCGACTTCGCTATTTTGGCGGTTAATTCGTTTTCGTTAATCTCCTCCATGTACACAATAACCTCGTTGGCAGGGCTAACCTTCTTGTTCTCGCCTGCGGTGCTTTTTTTCAGCATTACCGTTCTTGCCCTTTTTTGGCGCCATTTTAAACGTATACTAAATATTAAAATGTCTTAATAAAAATATATGATAAAATACTAAATACACTACAAAACACTAAAATCTACACTAGTATACTACAAAACACTAATTTTCTAAAGGAAAACACAATAAAAACAAACAAAAATCTTTACAGGAGCACTAAATTCGCCATCCAACCACTATGTATTCTCGAAACAATCAAATTTATTCTGTTAAAAATGAATTAAATTCGGTTACAAGACCGAATTGAATAAAACACTGAAACAATCTGAAATTGCACAAACATAAATGGAGATATTTAATCCCTCCCAAGATAGGTTATAAATCTACGACACATTTGCACCAAATGTGATCAGCGATCAACGACCAAATATAATCTGTAGAGCAACGTTCTGAGCTTATCTTTTCATACTAATTAAGGTCCTTCTGCTGTTAACAGGAAGAGTATTCCATGCTATTAAAAAACATTTATTCTTACAGAGATTCGAACTCATAACATCTTGGTGGAATAGAGAAGTGCTCACCACACATCCAAGCATCGTATGCTTGCATTAAATGTAAACTTTTAAACGTAAACATTTATATATTTTCAAATACAAAAAGTATTTATTATAATAATGATGCTGAGCTGGTATTTAATCGTTGGGGAAAAATTCAGATTTTAACTCTCGATGAATGAAATCCATTGAGAGTTAAAATCATGAATTAAATACACTGAAAACAACATAATGGTGACTTCATAAGTAGCACAGGAATAATAACGATATATATTTTTTGTGTTTTTTTTCATATCAATGTTAATAAAATTTTACATAGCAAAAAGTTTCCTTTTGCCTTCATTACTGCAATAAATAAGCACAGAATAATACTTCTTAGCAAAATCATTAAATATTCCTTTTTTTAAGTTATTCGGCTACTTTTTGTATTTTGTACTTTATACCCAACTGTTGTCTCAACGTAAAAGTAATTTCTAGTCTTTTATTATAGTGTTCTATTACTATTTTCCTAACAAGGAGCCCGAATTCTTTGTGTAGGTTTAATTAATCGTATTCTCTATTGATTACCGTAATGAAATCTAGAAACGTGAAGAAGGGGAAGAGAGAGTATTGCCAATTTGTTTAGGCAAGTTGGAATTACTCTGATCGCCAACACAATTGATTTTTGACTGCAGTGAATTACCAGATTTTTCCATCGAGGTGGATACTCTGCGTTTCACGTTAACACCAAAGCAATTAATTCTTCAAGTGTGTAGAAAGCAATCCTGATCGAACGAACGACGTTTGCAGAGCACATAAGAATTCAGCTTTACTTTTTTTCTTTGAGAATCCCTAAGTGATAAATAACGAATTTAATCAATAGTCAATCTACCATTTTAAGCCCTGTGGCTAAGTATCTGTGCAAGTTGAAATTGAATACTTATTAACTGAATGCCATAGAAACACTAAAATGAATTTTAAGGTTCACACTTAAACATTTTTCTGATGCCAACTCGGTTATTAAAATCTTTTCAGAATCAAAACCAAATGGCATTTCACTTTCCCGTTCTTAAATATTATCTGTTAAACTATTCTAGAACAGCTACTGTTAATTACTGTTAATAATTATTGTTAATTAACAAATTAACAAATTTAATTTAATTAATAAGTTTCACAAAGCGTCAATTATTTGTAAATCGAAGAAAGACTTCCAAAGGATTTCACACTTTGTTTTTACTTACTAGTTTTAGAAATTTGGTGATTTGGTTTTCCTTCACAATACTTTGCTTTCAGATATAATCATAAATTTCAGATATATTCAGATATTTCTATAAAGGAAAGCACGTGTTCAATCATTTCTATAAATAAACAACAGTCTTGCGAATGATGGCAGCCTGCATTGCCCACTCCCTGTCCCAGGCTAGGAAACAGTAACGTCCGACCAATACCTCATCTAAGATCCAAATTCCAGTAGTAGTATCTTGGATACTCCCATACGCTAACAATATCTTTTACAGTAGCGCTGAGATCTTATTTCTGTACATAACATTTATAGAGAAGAGGTTGTCGGGAAAAGAAATTAACTGAATAAATAAATTAATGGAGTGATTATAGGAGATTAAGTTAATTTAACAGCAGTAGTCGAAACTTATATCATTATTATATCGTATCATTATTATATCCGTCATTGAATTCACTGATGATGATGATAATGCCGGCTTCTGAGTAGGAATATGGTCCATTCCGGCTTCAATCTCAGATCAGAAGCTGCAGCAAGTTTCTTTAAAGGATCGCCTGGATTACTTCCATCCAAGTTTTTGTTTCCGATATTCTTCATCTTTCTTTATTTTATTTGTTACTTGTTTAATGTTTTAATTATTTCTTTGTTTCTTTTATGAACAAATAGGATATATATATTTTGCAATTTTTCTTATAAATTCAGTTTTGACTATATTGCTATTTGCCTAACTTTTTTGTTTTATATTACAGATACCACTTTTAAAAAGTAATGTTGGTATAGTTAACGTATTGTAATTTTTAATTTAAGCTGTGTCTGCACTAGGTTAGGTTTATGCACAGATTTTATTACTCCTTGTATTATTTCAGTAATTTTCGCTATTATGTCCTTTTCATCTTGATATGAAATCCAGCACAATAAATAAGTAAAGAATCAACTTGTTCGAAAGTTTCATTATTTGTTACTATTTTACTTCATTATTTAAAGATCCGAGCTGCATTTTATCTTTGAATCAGTGATTATTACCTAATCATATGCAAAAATGACTGAATTTAAATGCATAGTAGAGATAGTTTAATGCCATGATGGTTACAGTTCCATCATTCTATATCATCAGTATATATATAATTCATATATGCAGTAAAATAACGTAGTTTAAGATCTATTCCATTCATGAAAAATGCAAGTTCTGAAACAAAATTTATGAAGGTAACTTTGTATAACAATATTTTAATAGAATAATGCTAACTGCATTATTATTATTATTATTATTATTATTATTATTATTATTATTATTATTATTATTATTATTCAATTCAGTTCAATCACCCATGAACATGGAGATTTTTCATTTCACAACGTTCCAAATAAGGTCATTCACCTCCATACCATTAACTTTCTCCCACTCGGAATAAAAAAAAAACATTTGATGGAATGAAATGTCCTAATAAAATGCTCATTAAAAGAGTTCGGCTAGCACTTCTTCCTAATTCACTTTACTACGAATTTTATTAAACAAATTCTGTCTCATATGATCATGCTTTATCATGCTGAGTTTGTAGCGCACGCACGCACACACACACACACGCACACACCTTCCCTGTATTTTTCTTGGTCTGTATTCATGTAAGTTTTCTTCCGGTACTGCTTTGTTGACAGAATTATCAGTTAATTCATACACCATTAAGCAACAATTGAAAAATAATATTAATGACTGATTATTATTCTTTTTATTTAATTGATGGTTTAGTTACGTCTTACTGATTCGAATCATACGATTCTTGTTTCAGAATGCATACAGCTGTTTAAAATTTATCTATTCCGATAATTTGATATTATACATTTGTTTATAATTAACTGTTCTCTTAGTTAAATGAATATAATGTTTTATAAAAATTGCACTGATCACAGAAAAACTAGTTTATATACATTTTCACTCCTGCACTGTCCCAATTAAGTACGATAATTAACTCATAAATTCCCAATAATAATGGAATTATTCATTCATGCACTAGAAATCGGAAAATATAGGAATAAGTTGTTTTTTTAAAGATATATTGCCCATTTGATGAATATAAAAGAAAAAGCACCAGAGAATCGAAGATATTAAGTTGAGAAGTGGGCAAGGTGTTTATGATTTCAGTACCGAAATGCGTTTCATGTAATAACTGAAAAATTGCTGAGCCTATTTCGACAATGTCACGTGTTGTTCTAAAAACCGTGCGGGGTGTAATTACGAATGTCGAGTTTCAACTGCTTGTGAGATACTGAATTAGTCATGATCTCCAAAAAATTGTCATTAGTTTTTTTCAAATAAGCACTCCGAATTCGGTTTCGGCGTCTCACTAATAATAAAGACAACTGCTTATTAAGTTATTAGTTATAAATTATCATGCAAAGTTTGAAAAAATAATGAACAGCTCTCCATAAGTAAATTATGTATGTCGATCTAGAGCAACTTATTAGTCAAATTTATTTTTTTTCGAGAAACATCTAAGACCTAGAAAGACATATGCATTAATCAACGACTTCTGTATAGGTTCACTTTATTAAACTGTAATAATCAGAATAATTACACAGGCCTGCGATGGAAAAGTTGCTGAGAAGTAATAATTGATTCTTATAGATTTTTAGGTGTTGAGTTCAGAAAAAATAGTAAAATTCCATCACCTACAAATTTTACCCAATTTCTAATTTTATCGTTTTTATTATATTAGTAGTATTTGGATTTAAATTCGGTGCATTGGTATTTATTTTCATTCTCCTTTATTTACAGATAATTAGTTGTATAAGTGCTTTTTTGAAGTGCCTTTTTATGGTAAATAAAGACATTTCCAGGAGAGGGAGGGAGGGAGGGAGGAATGTAGATAAAAGTGCAGGTGGCTACTTTGAATCTGATTCGCCAAGATAATGGATGCCTTTCTTGTTGTCACATATTTCCTTGTGTGATTCTTTAGATGAACTTTAGTCGTTAACTACTAAGGTTATCATATTTCTGAAAGTTGGCATATTTTCTAGGTTAGTGTGAAGATTTAATGTAAAGTGTTTGCGGTTTTTTTAATGTTTTTAAAAAGTGTCGTGTAATAGTGTTCATGTCATTCGTTAAAATCGTTTAACTGTGTTTTAAGTGGTGTTTGTAATGGCTTCAAGAGGTTGCAAAAATTCACCTAACATTTTCTGTTACATATACGGGGAGTTAATGATAAAAAAACTTACAGATTTCGTGAAAAAAGTGTATTATGAGTATTTTGAGATGAAACTTGGTGACTTAGATAAGCCATGGGCGCCGCATATAGTATGTTCCATTTATGTAGAACTTAGAAGGTGGTGAAAGGGAGAATAAAAATATTTCCATTTCGGAATTCCCATGGTATGGCGGGAACCCCGCTACAATACCGACTGTTACTTCTGTTCTTTGAATGAAAATTAAAAAGACATTCCCTATCCTAATTGACTATCTGCAAAACTCCTAGTGGAACATGGGCTTGAAATACTTGCCAACACCTCCACAAATTTTAGAAGAATCACTCCGCAGCAATTCAAACCAAGAAGTTGAAGATTTAAATGATGATGAATACAAAGATAGTGGTCCACCTGAAATATTTTCACAGACCGATTTAAACGACTTGGTCAGAGATTTGGGTCTTCCTAAGGAATCTGCAGACGAAAAGAATTTGTTAGCCCCTGGCACTTCTTTCTCATGGTTTAGATATAGAGAAAGAGATTTTCTTCCCTACTTTTCAGAGGAAGGTGATTTGTTTTACTGTAGAGATATTCCCGGACTGATAAGCAAAATCAACGTAAAATATGAAGTCATTGATTGGAGGTTGTTTATCGATTCCTCAAAAAGAAGCTTGAAAGCTGTACTTCTATATAATTACAATACGTATGCTTCAGTACCAGTAGCACATTCCGTGCATTTGAAAGAACGATACGAAAATGTAGCCTTTATTCTCGGTAAACTTAAGTACAATGATCATGGATGGACAGTTTGCGGTGATCTTAAAGTCATATCTATGATTTTGGGACAATAAAGAGGATACCCCAAATACCGTGCTTTTTGGGCAAGTGGGACTGCCGAGATCGAGAGCAACATTGTATCAGAAGGAATGGTCGGAAAGAGTCACATTAGAACCTGGAAGTAAAAATGTGTTACATAAACCTTGGTTGCTCGGGAAAAAATCCTTTTACCTGCGCTTCACATAAAGCTGGGATTAATGAAGCAATTTGTCAAGGCTTTGTCGAAAGAAAGAGAGTGTTTTAAATACATCTGTGCAAAATTTCCGGGATTATCTACAACAAAATTGAAAGAAGGTATTTTTATCGGTCCGGACATTAAGAAACTTATGAAGGATAAACTGCTTGTAGAAAAATGGCAACTGTTGAAAAAGAAGCATGGTAACCTTTGAAAGAGTTGGTGACCAAATGTTTAGGAAATCACAAGGACCCCCAACTATAAAATGATTGTGGAAGACATGCTACAGAAATTCAAGGATTTGGGATGCTACATGAGCTTAAAAGTGCACTCAACTCTCATTTAGGCTACTTTCCTGAGAATCTGGGAACTTTCAGCAAAGAGCAAGGAGAGCGATTCCACCAAGACATCAAGGTGATGGAAAAAAGGTATCAGGGCAGGTGGAATGTCACCATGATGGCGAACTATTGCTGGATGTTCCACAGAGACGACCTGGAAAATAATTTCACAGAAAAGTTCAAAAAAAGAAGTTTTGAAGGAAAAATAAAAGACACAACAACGAAATATAAAGTATGTACTAAAGATTAATCTCTAATTACTTTAAAAATTTTTTCCTATACTTTAATTCCAAAAATGTTCACGGAAAGGCCCCGCCTACTCCCTGTTCGGGAACAACATAGGCGTTAACTGATTTTTTAGCTGATTTCTGATTGTATATAATGCGTTTTAAAGCTATTTTACTGTAATACTGAGATCTATTTTGCGAAAAATCCTTACCTCATAGAGAAAAATGGAAGAGATATTTGAAATCAGTGGTCAAAAATAAATCCGAAACAGTTAATAGTTTCCAGACAACTTTTCATGACTCGAATTTTGCAGGCCTGTGTTATTAATATCATGAAGCTTTAATTTGTTGTTTATAAAGAAATAATTGCTATTTGTGTAATGAATATATCATATTTTTATCAAATTTAAAATACCAAAAGAGAATTTAAGAATTTTATATCCTTCTGGAAAATACTAATTTAATTAAATAAATATGTGAAACATGGAAAGAAAGTTATACAGTTAGATATTAAATTAATTAGATATGAAATTTAGTAAGTTATTTAATTAGGTAAATTCGGTATGAGTGTGTATGATTAAAATTGATGAACTAAATCCAGTGAGAATAGAACAAAAAGTGTCATGGAGAACATATGACGGTTAGTGTTATTATAGCGACTTACCTGACTGTTTCGGCTTGACCTTTTCTTCCAAGAACTGCTCATTGCTTCTGTTTTTTTTTAATTTTTTATAATTTCATTCTTTCCTGCTAATTTTGATTAATCGCTCTCTCTCTCTCTCGCTCTCTCTCTATTTCATCTTCAGTCTATTTATCTTTTTATTTCTAGAATACGCTTCTGTAGTATTGCTTAGATAGAAGGATTGTATCTGAAAAGATCAAACTTCGACTAAAATGTTTAAATCCCTTCTAAAGTGAGATTTTAAGCAATTACATAAGACATTCCGAATTCCTAATTTCTACAAACTCTCTTTATACCACATGTGGACTAAATAGATGCAATATATATTTTGTTAACAACCACGGGAATATTTAAGCCACCCAAAATATAATAAACATGCTAATAGACTGAATATTGATTTAGAACTAAACGAACATTACATCTGAGAGAGATTCATTAATAAAATACCATTATTTTAATGACATTTAAGAATTAACAACCCAACGTAAAATTAAGATGAAAGTTTAAGTAATTTTGCGGTTAGCCTTATTCAATCCTGAAATATATGTTGCCAATGGTGAGCGTGATGTTCAGTTATCTGTACCCGGCAGGTAAACGGTGAGCAGGTTCTGCAGACGAGGAGTGTTTCCGGTCGATATCATATCTTTTTAGTATAGTAAGTGCTCTTCATGCTTAACAGTGCTAAGCCGTCCGAAATAATGGGCACTCTTGTGCTTACCAGGAGTGACCCTGACAAAAGGTATAGACAAGTAAAGTATCCTCTCGAAGCGATGCTCCTTATTGGGCTTGTAAAACACCCAAGTTATCCGGCTTAAAAAGAACGTAATTTGAATACCGCTACAGAATTAAGCATTTTGTGGTTAATTAAAGTGGTCTATCGTAAAATGACTTAAATACACATGACTCAAGAAGATTTTTTTTAAAAAAATATGAAGACTAGTACACAGGAGATATCCAATAAGCTTGATTTTGGCGAATACTTGAAAACCAAAAAATTCAATGAAATAGTCAAGTTGCGCTTTGCAATGGCTCATTTTAGTGAAGATCAACAAACCCATAGATTTTTCTTTTGTTAATCTTCACTGCTCTTAAACATTAGAAAAGGTTTCCCTCCAGGTTCAAGGAGCGTCCTTTTTTCCTCATTTTAATATGTTTTTTTCCAGTTTTATCATGATCTTATTTTGTTTCCAAAGAAGTTTTAAAAATTGTTTTTTTATTTGTATTTTATTTTACATTTAGTTTTAGTTTATCGTTATTTAATATTTTTCTGTTTTATTTAATCTTGATTTTTATGCATTGATTTTTTAATCCTCGTTTGGTTTGTTTGGCTTGTTTAATTAGTATCACTCGCTTACACACACACACACACACACACACACACACACACACACACACACACACACACACACACACACACACACACACACACACACACACACACACACACACACACACAAAGTTTCAATTTAATGTTTCTTTTCTCCCAGAAACTCAGGTCTTAACTTACATCCTAGAAAAATCAACAGTAGATCTTATACGTTTTCAGACGATAATATCAGAGTGAAGAATCTTGACACTAGCAGTTTCCTGGTGTATACTCTCATCATCTGAAAGTTTACATATTGTCTGTAGCTATGATCAACAGATAGTGACAACTATGGTAACAGCTACCAACCGATTTCCAAAAGATAGAGCTAAGCGTTTCCAGGTATATCTCTTGGGAATAACATGACATAGAAGATTTATTTATATGTAAAGGATTTATAAATTTTTATATATGCTTAAAATTAAATAATAGACAAAACGATAAATGCATCCTCATGTATATTTTATGTTTTTATTTAATTTTATGTAAATAATTTCTTATTTTCACAGTACTAGGCATCTGTAACGCAGATCTTAAAAAGACTTTCTATAAAAATATAGAATCTAAATAAATTTGAATTAAATTTTAACTATTAATTTTGTGAATTATATTAGTAATAATATAATAAATAAATACACTTATGTACCTGGGTGACCTGAAAAATATTGACTATTGGAAGTCCAACAATAGCAAATAAATATGTTTTCTGGCGTTCACATACCAGTAGTAGTACTCAACGTTGCTACCAAATAATGAAACAATTTAAAAATAATTAAAAAATAGTTAAAAAATAAACGTTTTGAGCAGTTATGCACTTTAGCTAATGGTGGCGCTCTTGGTTAGGCTTCAACACGTATTTTGTTACTGCGTTCGCATTTATTTTTTATTTTTATTTTTATTTATTTTTAAATATAAATACTATTTTACAGTCTTCTGCAGCCATAAAAGTCTTGTCACAAGTGTAGAGATTAAGGTGGAGATAAGGCTTGGTAATTGTAAATAATTTCCTCGCGCTTAATTTATTTTTATATTTTTATTTTTATTTTTATTTTTTATCGGCGTAAATCTTACTGTTTCATTATTTCGACAAAATAATAATCCGTTATTGAATCTTCTGGTTTGTGCCTATCGAACTGAATCTAATGTGTCTTTATGAACAGTTTCGTTAGTTGGTTGATTCCGTTAGTTTCTTTTCAGCCTTTGAAGTTTTATCGATCAGTCAAAACTCGTTCGTGACGTGTTATTTCACATAAGCGAATTTACCATTTCGCGTGTATTCTGGGAAAGATTAAGCGCAACTTAAATTTCATGTATTTTTTTATTATTGAAGATGACACAAAAGAGCTGATGAAGACCTATGAATGTTGACGAAGTCTTAAAGTTAAAATATGATCAATGTGGTTATTAGAAGTAAATTTCTATGAAATAGGTAATTGTAATTGATTTTGTATTATTTTATTTTGTATTAATTTATTTCTAAAGTAAAAGATAAATCTCCAGCATTAAACAAATGTCAAGTTATTCGTTCTTGGCTCCCCCCCCCCTTTTTTTTTAACTAATAGAATCGGCCTTCAAATGCAACTTCTGCACTAACTTTTACACAGGATTTCGTTCTCATTTCACAAAACTTCTTTAAGATTCGCAAATTATACTCCATTTTATCATTTTTTCACCAAAAATATTTCTCTTTATCTATGAAATAATGCTGAGATTTTCAGGAAAAAACAAACAAACATATTCTCGCACATTGATGCTGGTCTCTACCCCTTTCCTAACATAAATGAACTGCATTTATTTCTGCTTAGCATCCAGAAAAGCAATTTTCTATTCTCTGGCCTTACTCTTTTCCGAATAATTACTATGCGCATTTCAAATCCTTTCCACACAGAAAGCGAGCTTCTAATATAAATATTATGATCTTAATGCCATTTTCTTACATTATTATTATTATTATTATTATTATTATTATTATTATTATTATTATTATTATTATAGAATCAAGAAGCTGCATAATCGAATGCAGTGAATGGTTGAAATAAAAACTAGTTTACATGCGAGTTTTGAAACATTCAGGATGTTTAGAATTCTACAATTTGAGATTTGTCTTCATAAAGCATTTTCATTTCCATTAAAATAGTTTCTTTGTAACACAAGAAAGAGAATAATTTATTTTTAGGATTTAATTTAGCAAAGTTCACTATTTTCTAAATCCCAATTTACAAGATTGCAAGTTGCAAATTTTCACTTATTATTATTTGAATAGAGGACTTCGGATATTAAATGCTTTATTGAATATTTTCACAAAAAAGATCAGAATAAAGATGGATTTTCTTTATTTCCTGTGTTGAGGAAATTAGAATGGAGGTATCCTCAAATAAAGTGGATGTTTTGCAATTCATATCAACTCTCACTATCTCTTCCAATAATAAGATAAAAGATCACGTGGTTCGAAGGAACAGTAAATTATGTTTACCTTTCATCTTGTCTGTGTAAATGCTTCATTATGAAGCTAAGTGGGGATGAAAATCTTGAAGACTTCGTACCTTTTCCGACGAGAAAAGCTACTCCAAGGATCTAAAGCTATTTAAGATATAAAGCAAACACAAAATCTTAATTAATATATCTTAGAAAGACGCACACTTGAATGAGCTGAAACTTTTGTTTCTTTCAGTACTTCGATGCAATAATAAAATTTACATATGTTTCTCGTTTTTTAATCATTCGAGGATATTACAGTTATTCGCAAGAAATAATTATGTTCCAAAGATAAATGCGTTTTATTTAAAGCAGAAAGAATCTGGTTCGAAAAAATTTCTTAATTAGGTGACAAAAGGCCGATATGATTAACTACTTACTGTATAAGCATTTTTATATTCTTATAATCATCTGTGTTTAATACTTCGTTGAAAATCTCTTTGTTAACCTGTGTTTTATATGCTATCTGCTTTTAGCTTTACATATTTTTAGAATTATAAATTAAATAACACTTCCTTATTTCACTAAAAGTCATTCTAGTGACTGGTTTTTCGCAAAACAAATATCCCAGTCACAGCAGTTCCAATCATAATTCTCAATCCGTATGGAAATTTAAGTGAACATACAATCCCTTTCATAACAATAGATCTGCCCCTACACAACGACCAAACACACACACACACACATCAAATTTTTTTAAAGAAATGAATAAATAACAATAATAATAAATCATATTTTAACAATGATAAAATACACATTAAGATGGGCATTTTACCAACGTATATTATATGAATATGAATAATGGGTATTATATGAATATGAATAATGGGTATTATATGAATATGAATAATGGGTATTATATGAATTCTATAAAGAGTTTAGCAATGATTACAGAATTCATATCTTTTGGTTCATCAAAAAATTCAGTATCTTGAGAGGTACCACTTACAGTGTTGTTTTTCTTGGACCTCCCTAGTATCTTTCGCAGGCAGTTTCATTGCTCCTGTCATAAAACTCTTCTGTCATAAACTTTAATGGCGCATTCTACTTGAAAAGTAATGCAGTAATCCCAATAAACATGGATCAGAAAATCTCGAGTTTCCGCAAAACACCTCTCGTAGCTGCAGCACGAACGTGACAACCTGTAGTGCTGACAGAAGATAAAATGTAAAAAATAAGTATAAATCCCTTGACAACTGCAAAAGAACGCTGTTAGGAACCTCACAGCACGTACTATCCCGCCAGTTATATGCCATTGAGACTTCTCGCCGTGGATAGCTTTATGAAGCCAAAATTTCTTGATTCGTGTGTGATAGCTGTGCATCCATGTTCAACATGTTCTTGCAGTTCGTCGACATTCTTCACTGGGGAAGAATACAAGAATGATTTCAAATACCTTTTCCCCCAACATAAAAATCTACTGGATTTATGTCAGGTGAGAAAGATGCCATGTAATTGGTCCATCTCGACCAATCTATCTTTCTAGAAACCTTTGATCAAGAGATTCTCTAGTCTAACGGCTGAAGTGTGGTAAGGCTCCGTCATTGCTCAACTACTTCTCTGCCACTCCAAGTGAACATCATCGAGAACGTCATGAATGATATTTTCTACAGGTTTTGCAAGAAGTCATGATACAAAGGTCCGGTAATCCTGTTTTTCCAAACAGAATTACCGGACCTGGGTATTGGGATTTTTTGCAAAAGACTTTCGTATTAAGCTAACCGATTAAGCTACCGAACAGTAACCATCAACATGGAGAATTGCTGTTTATTAACCGAAGGCTTCATGCTTTGTCACTGGTTTTCTCTCAGCCCTTTGAACTCTTACTGATCCGTCAGAAACCCTTGTTCGCGATATGAATTGAAACTGTCATCTCGAGTAAACTTTGCCTTGTCTGTTGTGAAAGTCACACAAAAGAAAAATAATCTATCTCGTTACACCATTGTTACAAATTTGCTGAGCCACTTAAGGCTCGATAAATACACTTGCCCACTTGCTCGTGGCGAGTAATTGCAGACTGGAAAAATAGAATATTTTATACATTAAAATATAACTCGAACTGGTTCAGCAATGTTAATGATTTTGTGGAACTCCTATTTACTTATTGAGACATGTCAATTAAAAAGTCTTGAACGAGTAATTTTTTTTTCTTGGCGAGTAGTGTTTTGCATAATTTGTCGAGCCCTCTTGAACCACTTACAAAAGGATGATGGTTCGTTAAGGTAGAAAAGGCCAGTCTGGGTTTTCAATGGGTTTGGTTTTAATTGATTGCTGCTATAATATGTGGTTAGACTATTTAAGACAAGTGATAGGGTAATTTCAATGGACTTGAAATGTTTTGATTGAGTAGCTATGGCAAGGTCATCAGCATAGAAAAAATTTCTAGTTCCTGGAAAGATGGGGAGATCATTGACTTAAATATTGAAAAGTGATGGTGATAACACACTTCCCTGGGGAAGGCCATTTTTTGGGGGATGCCAGAGGCTCTTCCTATCCCCAGGTCCACAAAAAAACGTCTGTTTTCCAAGAGTGATTGGATCAGGACAACTAGGCAATTATCTCTAGTTATTCTGCATATTTTATTTCTAAGTGTGAAATGGTTTATGGTATCATAGGCTACGGTTAGGTCTACAAAGACTTCTCGTGTGGCTAGTTTTTGCTCATAACCATTTTCTATATATTGGGTAAAGTTGAGGATTTGTGATGTACAGGATTTTCTCGGTCTAAAGCCCGCTGCTCATCAATAAGATGGGGTTCGATTAGGGGTTGCATCTATTCAAAATTAATCGTTCGTAGAGTTTGAAGAGGTTGCTGAGTAGTAATATACATCTGTAATTTTTTGCTTCACTTGAAGTTTTCCCTGGTTTCAGAAAGGCCACCACTTTAGCATGCCTCCAGATAGTTGGTATCCTTAGGGTTCTGAGGAAAGTGTTGTATAGTTTTAATAACCAGTCTTTAGTCCTGAATCCAAAATGTTTAATTTGTTCATTACAGATATCATCAAGGCCTGCAGATATTCTAGGTTTTTAATAGGTTTATGGCAGCATTGAGTTCATAGATTCATAGATTCATAGAATTCAGGATACTCTTGAGGGTTGGTGCGACTGGTTCTATGGAGCGGTCAAGATCTTCTACGAAATCTGAGTTATTCATATTTTGTTCCTCACTTGGGGTTCTAAGTATTTTATTTTTTGGGTGCTTTTTAGGAAATTTTCCATTCAGCAGCAACTGGTGAGCAATTTGATTAGCTGTTACCTGTGGATGCACATATAGCTTAGTGAAATCCTTCCTAATTATGCTGTTCCTAACGTTCCATGCCTTTCTGCTACTATAGGTCGTATCAAGGCTTCTGTTTCTTTTTTCCCATGAGGAACGCCTTTCCTCTGCCATCTTGGAGCATAATTTTTCTCCTGCTTGGATAGTCTCCTCTGAGAATGGGTTGTTGTTGTTGTAAGTAATTAGCATACTGGGATTGTACGTCACTGGAAAGGCCTGGAATGTAATTTGTGCAGCTTCCTCGGGGGGATGTGTTTGCTGGAGATTTTCCTCAGTATTTGTATGAATTTAGGATACTCTTGAGGGTTTGGTGAGACTGGTTCTATGGAGCGGTCAAGATTTTCCATGAAACCCTTCCAATTAGTTCTTTTTTTTTTTAAATTAAATCGTCGTCTGTAAGGGACTGCGTTAGGCTTAATGGCTGGGTTCAATTGAAGCATCATAGGTCTATGTTGGGTAAATGGAATGGGATTTAAAACCTTTTTAACACAGATGTTGGATATTTTTGAGCTAACAAATATGAGGTCAGGGTTATAGCCTCCCTTCCATCTGCCACTGTTGAAAGATGTAGGGAGTTTCAGATTATGTATTAGGTTTAGAGAAAGGTGTTCAGCCCATTTTTCAACAAGTTCTCATCTTCGTTGGACTTTGTGTAACCCCAGTTAATACTATGACTGTTGAAGTCACCTAATACAACATTAGTCATGTCTGCATTATTATTGAGGAGAATGTCGGGGAAGGAGAAAGCTTCTTCTGGCGGTTTATAAACTGAGGTGATTGAGATATTTTTAAATGTGATTGTAATAATCTCAATGTTTCTCTTGTTCGGTGAGTCAATGGAAGATGGCATTAAGTTTTCTTTTGTAAATATTGCACTACCATATTTATCATGTGATATCTCTTTGATGAGTTTCATGCCATGGATGTAAGGTCTTGCGGCACCTTCCCCTCTGTGAGTTTCTTTCAGGCAGAGCACATAATAGTCATTTTCTCTGCAAATATTTGCAATGAAATCTTGCTTGACACTGGAGAAACCTTCAATATTAAATAATATTATTTTTAGGCACTAGACGGGATCCTTTAGGCTGGAATTTGGGAGCATTTCAGATCGATCACTTGAGTTTGGTTGATAGCAGCTTTATCTTCCCCTAATGGTATAACAGGGTTCAGGAACGAGAACCTAGCTGCTGCGCACCCCAGATATTCCGATATGCAAACAACACAGCTATGGTGTTTTCATATTTACAGTGTAAATTACCCTATGCAATTATGAACCCGATATTAATCTATTTACTGAATGGTTTACAAATAACGCCATACATTTAAATTACTAACAAATCGAAATCTATGGTATTCAAAAACCACAAATACAATTTCTTGACACAAAAAACCAGCAGTCTTCTTTCTATTCTTCATATTTTGGATGGTAGTTATTTCTGTGCAACTAATCATCATGCAAGTAAATGTAATAACAATAACTTGGAGTCTACCACGATATGAACTGGAACATATAAAGACATTGCTACCGCGCAGTCATACGCGCACGCATGCACGCACGCACGCACGCACGCACGCACGCACGCACACACACACACACACACACACACACACACACACACACACACACACACACACACACACACACACACACACACACACAAAGTCATTATGTAAATTCATTCCAAGATATGTAATAACATGTGTAATAACAACATGTTTACTGTGCCTATGCAGCGATGATAAAAGCCACCTTCACCGAGAACTATAGAATAATCAGGAACGCAAATCAAATAATAATACCACAGTCAATAAAGTATAGAACATATAAATACAGTATTTACTATTGCAAAGCTGTCTAGTTTTTATATTCCGTGCGTGATAAATAAACCACGATCTAATAATCGAAGCCTTCCTTCTTATGGAGAGCTAAAAAGGGCATTACAAAAATATTAAGATAGATGAAGAAGTTGTAGCTTTAAGGAAATTGCCTAACATTAATTCACCTAACGGCCACTGAATTAATGTTCGCAGAAATCCGTATAGACATGCACCTGCCAATACCAATCCTCTTCAATTCTTTGCATAGTAATGAGCGATATGGATCGGGAACACCCTCATTAAATGCATCGGTCAATTGCTGCACACAAAGATGTTCTGTTTGTCAATAAAAGCTTGTCGGACGAAAGTGATCTCGTTCTTAAAGACTGCTTAGGATCACAGTTACGCCTATTAGACAAGCAAAATGGGCTATTTTTTCACTGATTAAAATCCCAGAATATCTCACCTTTTGAAAAACCAGTCAACTCAGCTGTGGCCCAGCCAGACGGGCACCCACAATAAGTTCTTTATCGAAAGATCCTTTGTTTTTCCTATTGCGATCAATGCTATTGACGATTGCTGATCAGAAGCATTCTGAAATAGTTGCCTGGTGGCCAAGTATTTTACATAATACGCTGAGTAATTGACTTTTAAGTATACCTGCATAAAGATCTCTAATTCAGTGGCCGGTATGTGTATTTCGGTCTCGTACTACCATATCATATCACATTATCATATTCTAAGGCATTAATATTCATATAAATATTCATCGCGATTCTCTCCATGATGGCTTATGTATGCGCGTGTACATATACTCTTATATGCTAAAATAGAGGCACATGAGCTGTCAAACAAATCCCTGAATCACACCAGAACCAGTGTCGCGTGGGACTATCCACTATTATCCTCAAATGAGTTTAATATAAGCAACAAGGTTGTTGGTTGATGCCAACTAGGAAAATACAAAAATAACAATGGCAATGCAACGAGCAACTTTCAATGCATATATCACAATAATAAATCTGTCGCATGTACAGATCAGCAGTAGAACCCAGCAGAAGATAATAAATATTATTATCATTATTATTATTAATTCTTGATTAATAGATCTTAAGGCTTCTTCGATTAACTTTTCTTAATTATTCACCTAATCAAATAAAATCAATCAAAGATTTAAAAAAAATTCAGTTACTTTAGAAAACAGAATATATATGCAGGTGTGAAATTTTGAACTTGGTAGAAGTACTTCAGTGCGATTATAAATGCTCTTCCGATCAATAAATAAAAATAAAAAATAAATTATTCACTGACTTGGAGACAAAAGATTATCTGGAATAACTGGCAGTAACTAAGCAGTTTATTTATTTTATTTTATTTTTATTTTTTAAACACCAGGTTGAAAATCAATAGTAAATTCCCAGTCAGACAAGAACAACTTATCCGTAATAAAACACTACTTTACCACTACTTCTGTTACTACTACTAATATTAATAAGGTATACATAAAAAAGTGCAACGCCTGCCTAGTTTGGCCGAGTGGTTAGCTTTTCTGCTCTCCAAAACCAATAGTATGCGGGTTCGAATCTCGCCAGGGTAATGGATGTTTGTGATTGTCCTACCATTGCCTTGTGGAAAGGGCATCTGTGATCCTATCCTCTTCTTCTAGCAGAAGGGTTCGCTCCCAAAACGTATGTCTGTACAGGAGTGACCATACCGCGTCAAAACGACGTCAGATGTGAATAACTAACTAACTAAAAAAGTGCAGTGTAAGAGATTGAAATTCAGCGACTTTGAAACAAAAAGACAACAACAGTTCCGATTTGTCAAAGGACGCTAGCAACACCAATGGCATTTGCAAAGCATTTGGAAAAGCTGAGCATCCAATATAACACCATCTCAAATCCAGAAAATAGTGTTATTAGGAGCATCTCGCATTTTATTATGCTGTGGAGATAACAGAATTGGAAATATCAGCCAGCCAAATCTTAGATTGTATTATTACATGTTTCTTGTGACTCTGTGATTGTGAATCCTAATAATAAAATTTTATTTTTAATTTTCTTATTTACAGTGACAAAGCTTATTATCCCCATCGCATATAGAATATTTACAAATATACAGTCGTATTACTGTTGAATTTTCTGTTCACTATAAATATTTAGTCCGAAATGTTAAGTAAATAATGTTATATAAATATGCATAAATATTATTAATAATAAAAATAATAATGTATTTTACATTTTTTTAACCCATATTTACAAAGATTCATTTAATGTGCCGAGAAAGATCTTTTTCATTTTAACGATATTCGTTATGGAATAATTATATAACTACACATATATATATATATTTTTTTTAATTTTATGTTTTTTGCTAGCAGCAGGGAATTCTAAATGGATTAATTTCGTTTTTCACACTGTAATGTTTTTAAAAAATCGATAATAATAATAATAATAATAATAATAATAATAATAATAATAATAATAATAATAATAATAAGTTGTTGTAGGTTTGATAATTATTTATGTTGTATGCGTAAATTTCTGTGTCGTTTATTGCAACTTCGGTCAGTATTAGCGCATCAATGTTTATCATGGTATAATTGAGCTGTGTTATCAATGTAAGCCAGGTTTTTTTATACTTCTTATGTTTGTGTGTATGATAGTGAAGTTGGTGTTGGTGGAAATGCTGTCTGACCATTTCTTCAAAGAGTCAAAGACCTTGAAGTTTATGGTGTCTGACTGGATAGTTCGCCTACGTTTGAGATCTCCATTATATAGTTTTTAAATGAGTTCTAATATTATTCTTAAGGATGTGAAAAGTAAGTGTTTTATATTGGTAGGCTGTGTAAGTCGGATTCACTTGTAATTATGTATACTCGAGTGTTTTCATTCTTTCTCAAAAATATCTGGGAATTCTTTGTCAAGGAAGACAAAAACAGAGAAAAACTACAGGAACTTGTAGTTTTTCTCTGTTTTTGTCTTCCTTGCTTGGTATAGAAGATTTTTGAAGTATGGAGTCCAGTGTTCCGTTATATAGATTGGCAAAGAATTCTTTGTCTTCCTTGACAAAGAATTCTTTGTCAAGGAAGACAAAAACAGAGAAAAACTACAGGAACTTGTAGTTTTTCTCTGTTTTTGTCTTCCTTGCTTGGTATAGAAGATTTTTGAAGTATGGAGTCCAGTGTTCCGTTATATAGATTGGTGTTGGGAGTTTCTTATCAGTTAGGATCGTTGTTGTCGGCCTTGTTTTGTTGCTTGGTGTAAGAATGGAGTCTCTCAGATTTCTGTTGGTAAAACGAGCGATGATTAGTGGATGTCTCTCTTTATTTGTTTGTGATATCTGTGGTTGCGATTTGAATTCCAATTTTGCTGCCGATCAGTTGCATTATGTTGCTTAAGTCTTCTGTATTTTCTTTCGTTATTCCCTCAATTTGAAGTTCATTTTTTCTTTATTTTTGTAGCATGTGTTCCATTTGACACTTGAGTGCGTTTACTTCTTTCCACAATTCTTGATTTTCGCGTTGGAGTGTTTCTTGCGTTACTATCGCTACCGTTAATTTCGTCTTTATTTGTCCCACGGTTCCTAACATTTTTTCAGAGGTCTCGTTATTGAACTGTATGTAATGTTCATACTCCTTGAATTTTTTGTTAATATGTTCCATTTGTGCACTTAATAAGTCTTTCACCATGAGTTTAAATGAATCAAAGTTATCTGTAATTTTAGGATCCGGAAGCGGCTTACCTTGATGTGCGTCTTTACTTTTCTTTGGTGCCTGGTCTTCGTTTTCTCACGACACTGTTGACATCGCCATTCGGTCCGTTTCACGGCTCCTTTTGCTTTCCACGTGCTATCTGAGATCCCTGAACAGTGGAAGTGTTGATGTTTGTTACATCCAGAACAATGCGACCCGTCCCCTTCATCGCTTGATGGCTTATTGCATTTGTTGTTACAGCTCATTTTGCTTGAACTTCGTTGTCTCGGTGACCTTTAGCCTTTCTTCCCGTTAGCGACTATAGTGCGACTTTTAAAATGGCGACGTCCTTTGTTCTTCGTTGGCTGGTGACTACAGTACACTCTATGAACTTCCAACAACAACAACAATAATAATAATAATAATATGTCATACAGACCACATCGTTTATACAATTCACACATTGTATTTTCTGTTTATATATATATACAGGGTGTTCGGGATAAATTTGACATATTTATAATTAATTATATTTTTCCGTAAGTTACATGTATTAACACACACTTCTCTTCATTTAAAAGTTTGGACCCTTCTTCATTCATATACAAGATGTCAGAAAGGATGGATAGCTGGAACCCACCTGAATCATGGAAGAGAATAACTTGTATCATGATGATTCGTGCCCGCCATCAAAATAAGGATATTACGACTGCTGCCCAATGCTCCCTGAATACAGTAAAAACAATCAGGCATGAACTAGAGACTTGCAATGGTGACTACGAGGATGTAGCAAGAAGAAAGATCCCTAGCAGACGATCTGATTGCGTTCGTACAGCAGAATTCCTCGCAAATCTGCAGGAACAGGTGTTGAAGAACCCTGGCATTGGAATTCGGGCTTTGTTCGTGGAGTTGCTAACTGTAGTCAAGCCCTGGATAACAAGGGTAGCCAATGGTAGGCCGTATGTATGGCAGCAGGATTCGGCCCCTTGCCACACCTCTGGGAAAAGTCAAAAATGGTTGTCTGAAAATTTCTACGACTTCACCAGTCCAAATGTTTGGCCTCCAAACTCCCCAGACCTTAACCCCATGGATTATTTTGTATGGGGCGCAGTTGAAAAAGACACCAATCGCACTTCCAGTAATACAAAAGCCCAGTTAATGGATAAAATTAAAACAGTTTTTGCGGCCCTTCCCAGGGAGACTGTAGCATCAGCTTGTTCGAGGTTCCGAAGCAGAATTGAAGCTGTGATCGATGCTAATGGTGGTTATTTTGAGTAAATCTTGTTGATAGTATTGTAATTAACTCTGCCTGTAATGTTTTTTTGTCAATTCATTAAATTTAATAGATACAAAGAAGATTTTCTTTTTCCTTACGAAACTGTCAAATTTATCCCGAACACCCTGTATATATGAGATAATTAATTTTTAGATGAATATACATACTATCAGCAACGGAAGTAGTAGAAGTAATAATTTATTATTAATATTTTTCAGTAAATTAACATGTGGTTTCTCAAGTTTGATATGATTCAAATTTTATGCGAGGGCATTAAAGATTTGGTGTTTTGTGTGTGTTGGCTCTCCAAAGCACCATGGAAATGACTCTTTTGTACAGGTCACTGTTTGTTCTGTTCGAATAGACTGCTATGCCGTATCTTAGTATTGTTTCACAGACATTATGATAAATAATATCGAATAATAATAGTTTCTTTTGGAGGTGCATATTTCGGCCATTACTTGATTTCTTGTCTGTTTATATAGTGCTTGTATTTGGATGTCATTAAGTGATTTTTAAAACTAAAAAATCACTTAATATAAAGATTAATCTTCCAGAGATTAATCTTAAGGACAGCGATATGCAGTATTTTGTCGTTTATCCACCAGGGGGTTCCCATCTGTTTGCTTTCTGGTGGGAAAAGTTTTCATGGAAAGTTATTGGTTCCTGTAAACTAAGGAGTCTGTTCTAGTTTTTGTTTTTTATGAGATCGTCAATAATGTTTTTATTATTACTATTATTATTATTATTATTATTATTATTATTATTATTATTATTATTATTATTATTATTATTATTTATTATATGACTACATCAGTCATAAAGTGCAAAGTAGCAGTCCATTACTTCACCGCTCTAAACCTGCACACAAAGACAATATCCATGCAATGTTCCACAGAAGAAAAGCGACAGAAAACAATAATAGACGATGAAATAGTCAATCACCAAATACGAAAAACAGACTGGGAATACCTGGCATCAGATTCAGCAGATATCTTATACAACAACAACATTAAACTCACACAGGAGGAAATATATACGAAAGCTGCAAAGAAAGTCAGAATTCGTTCAAAAACAACACAAAATCCTTGGATAACACAAAACTTAGTCCTAGAAATATACAGTAAGGGCGCTCTATGGAAAGAATTAAAGCGATATCCAAATAACATAGCTTTAAAAACACAAATAGGATATACAAAAAGAAACTACTACAGAGACAAATTAACCTCTGCAGAAAACGACATTGAAACACACCTGGCACCTGATCAACGAGATGCTAGATTGCGCTCCCAACACCACCGCCTTCGAAACCAACCATAAAACACAGCTTCATTAAAGACGCAACACCTATGCAACAACTAGCAAATGACTTTAACCAATGCTTTGCAGACTCCATCCAAGAAATGCACAGAAATATTCCCCCAAGTGACCCTCCACTTGGACCACAATCAAAACAGACATTATGGTTCCCAACCATAAAAGAAGCAGAACTTCTCTCTGCAATACATCAAATCAAACCAAAGAAAGGCCCAGGAATTGATGGTATAAGACCTAAAGATATAAAGCAACATGCGACTAGTTTAATTCCTATCCTACTAAAATTAATAAATAAAATATTTAAAACAAAACAGATACCAGGTATGCTAAAAACTGCCATAATCACACCCATTTACAAATATGGAAAAAGAAATTTAATCAGCAATTACAGACCCATAGCAACATTATCAATTATCAATCAAATTATGGAGCAGATCATACTGAAGAAACTCACAGCATACACAGACACCTTTCATATTATCCCCAAAACACAATATGGCTTTCAGAAAAATAAGGGAACTTGGAAGACTTTACAGACGTAATTAATACCGACTTAAACAAAAAAAATTGCCATGGTATTCTTTATTGATGTAACTAAAGCATTGGATACTCACACACATCAGACCTTGTTAGAAAAGCTGAGGCATGTTGGAACAGACGGGCTTCTGCACAGGTGGTTTACAAACTAACTTCAAAATAGAAAGCAGGTCACACGTATCGGGTCAAACCGAGGCAGAGAGCTACCAGTAACCTATGGAGTACCACAAGGAGCTGTACTCCCCCCCAACTCTATTCAACCTTTACATGCACGATATTAATCAGCTTCCTCTCAAAGGTAAGATATTCCAATACGCAGACGATACAGCAATAATATCCATCCATAATAACGCAAGTATAGCCCAAACAAATATGCAACATGATATAAATGTGATCACAAACTGGCTCACGAAAAACTCCATACACCTAAACTAAGATAAGACAAAATTAATGATATTCAGAAATCCACTGACTCGACCAGTTGATAACAAATATATAACCATCCAACATCCACTTTCCAACATAAGAAACAAACAGAACAGCAAAACCACTACAATCACTCAGATTGAAACAATACGATACCTTAGAATTTACTTCGATGCAGATATGAACTGGAATAGCCACATAAAACATCTACACAACAAACTCCGAACAATAACTGGAAAACTCTATAGGTTGAAAGGCATAGTTCCCACACGCATAAAAACATTAATATACAAAGCACTATGCCAAAATATACTAAGATACACTATAACAACGTATGCTTTCTGTGCACCCTACAAACTAAACAGAGTAATGTCGTTGCAGTACCAAATGAAAAAAACTGATCTTTTGGGAACAAAGAAGCAATAACGACTTTATATACACTGCAATGTCAGAACACAAAATACTGACAGCAAAACATTTATGTCACTATGCAGCTTTGCTAAAACATTATTTTGATGCCAACTACAGGACAGTCAGAAATACATACCGTATAACAAGACCTCAGACAACTAATTATGTCACATATAAATACAATAATCACTACGAAAGGCCACGCGAAACTTCTACATCCTAGACATGATAAACAAATTACCTTTTGAATACAGAAATCTTACAAACTTCAATAGCCTGAAAAGAGCTCTAAGGATATACTATGAAAACGAAACACGCACCTAAAAATAAAATACAAACGTAATGAAACACAACATATCCGTCCAGGCTTCCAGTTCAGCGACGCATCAAGACATTCCAAGTTGTCGTGCGTGCCGTGCGAATTTCTCAATCAACGGCTGCAGTGGAAATCAAGCCAATTAAAGATAGATCTGATTTCATAGTTTCCCAGTACAGCAAATAAACCAATAAATAATAACTGGTGTCATCCTCAGATAAGCTTCGAGGATGAAAGCTGAGAAAATATATGTCATCTCATCCATGAAAAAATAAATAAATAAAAAGAAATGTATCATATGTAATCAAATGCATGTAATGTACGTATCACATGTAAACAAATGTATGTAATGTTGTATCATATTGTAATGATAAGTATGTAATGTATGTATCACGTGTTATAAATTACTATAATTATTATTGCGAAAAAAAATATTATTATTATTATCAGAATACGTGAATGTATTAAATGTATGTAATGTTGTTTCATATGTAAACAAATGTATGTAATGTTGTATCATACGTAATCAAAACTATGTAATGTATGTATCATATGTAATAAATTATTATTATTATTATTATTATTATTATTATTATTATTATTATTATTATTATTATTATTATTATTATTATTATTATTATTGTCGAAACTGGTTTGCTTTGTAGAGTTCTGTTGCTCGTGTTTGTGGAGCAACTGGTACTAGTGCTGTGGAAAATGGTGGCAATTAGATAATGATCGGCTATTTTTTGTTGTTATTATTGATGATGTGTATAGGTGTGTAAGCGCTTTTATGTTAATATGATCGATACATGATTTTGTAAGTGTGTTTCTCAACATTTCTGCTCTTCTTGTATAGTTGATTGTCAAGTTCATTTTACACTGACAGGCAACAGACCGCCCTATTAGAATAAGGTGGTCTGTTGCGTGAATGGTGATACCATTTATCCAGGTTTCTAGTTCACGGAGCAAATTTTAAGGATTTGTGTCTGGAGGTCTATATATTGTTAATAATGTTTTTTTTTTGTTGTTGTTTTGTTTTGTTTCCGCATGTTCATAGCTTAATGCAATTTCGGCAACACCCCATCCTTCCTTAACGAAGACCATAATGCCAACCCCTATTTCATGATTTCTACAGCAGGTGTGCTTGTGAAAATTTACAATGTTGCACGTACGCCACTTTGTATCGTTTTTAGAAATTTCCGTTAGAATTAGTATGTCTATATTAGTCAGTTTATCATTAAACAGCGCTATTAGGGTAAGCCAATGTTTTGTCATACTTCTTATGTTACTATGTAAAATTGTGAGTTTAGGGACTGAGTACAGGTTGTTTTTCCAATGGCTCAGTGTCTCGTGAACAGGGTGTTCCTGAGGCTGTTCTGTTTGACTGGTTCATCTGGGTTTGCGTTTTCCATAACAGTGTGTAAGGTACTTTACAGAGTTACTTTTTATTAGGGTGGAAGAAGGTATTACCTTCCCCACGACTATCCATCTCAACCTTCCAAACTATACACTTAAGTCCTTTCTTTGGTTGAAAATATCCCTTCCCCACTCAGTCAAATTCATCTGCTGTCTCTATCGCTCTCCTAATACCACCAACCACTCCAAGCTCTTTAATTTCCTCTTCTTAAAATTTGATTTTCTCCAGTCCCACTCTCATAACAGTGAAATCATCCTCCTAGGTGATTTTAAAGTCCATAACACCAACTTGCTTTCCTCTTCCAGTTGTACAGATCCTGCAGACAGAGATGCTGAAACATTTGGTATCGCTAACCACCTTACACAAATTGTTCACAAGCCAACCAGAATATCGGATAACCCGAACCACTCCACAAATACCCTAGATCTCTTCCTTAACAATGATCCTTCCAAATATGCAATGAATGTAGTGAGCCCCCCCTCCCCTCTGGGAATTCTGACCACAACCTGGTGCTCATTTCCTCCCACATGCAACAACGCTTTCGCAGTCACTCACACACAAGAGTAGTTTGGCATTATAACAGTGCCAAATGCAACAGCCTTCGAGACTACTATGCTTCATTCCCATGGTTGGACCATTGTTTCCGGTCTTCCAGTCTAAATATGCACCGAACGTATCACCAAAGTAATCTTCACTGCCATGAAAACATTCATTCCCCACACTTTTCTGTACTGCCGTCCCTACCTAAACCCTGGTTATCCAAACGATGTGCCAAGGCTGTACAAATGAAAAATCAGGCATACCACAACTGACCCAAATCAAGAAATCAATCCTCCTTCAATGCCTATACTGAAGCCCGAAACAGATGCAAGAAAATTATCAATGTTTCCAAAAGAGAATTTGAACGGGAAAAAAAGCAGGAAACTTGCAGTCTGTCGAGATGGCAGCAATGCCTTTCGGTATCGTGCCAAAGCAATTGGTCGTAACTTTTTCCCTACACTATTCCTACCCCTAACATACCCAGATGGCTCAATTGCAACATCCCCGCAGAAAAGCTAATCTCCTAGCTTCACACTTTGCCTCTAATGCACGCATAAATGACAATGGCAAACGTCCTCCAGTCATTCCAACTGCCCAACATACAATACCTCCTGCATCCTTTTGCCAGAAAGAGATAATAAACCTTAAATTAAGGGGATAAAAATCCCTTATTATTTTACAGCCAGTATGCGAAACTCTAAGATCGAAAACTACGATCTAAGAGTTTCATGCCGAAGAACTATCGGCGAATCCAAGCGAATCCAATTGGCTCACCTCAGTCCTATCTAAAGTGATGGAGAAAACCATCACTTTAGATAGGACTGAGGTTAGTCAATTTTCAACTCCTACTCTACCTTGAAGGTACCCAGCTATTAAGCGACCACGAGTGCGGATGCCAATCAACAGGAGGTCTATTCTCATATATCTCTGGACAAATGCTATGGAGAAATTTGGCGAATCCCAAAAGGTTGCACTTAATATCTCTAAAGCTATTGACCGTGTCTGGCACAAAGGCTTGCTAAGCAAACTCCTATCATTTGGACTGTCTCAAAACTTCTGCTGATGAATTATCGGCTTTCTCTCTGAACTCACACTATGTGTGATGGTAGACGGCTCCCTATCCTCTCACCAGGTTTAGTTCTCTAACCGACCCTCTTCCTTTTGTATATCAATGCCCTACTTCAATTGACCTCCCATCCAATAAGCAGTTTTATAGATGACAGCACATTATACTCATCCCTTTCATTTAACAAACCCTACTCTACACAACTGACTTCAACCCAGAGAACATCAACCACCACTGCCCTTAATTCTGACCTCCAAGCCATCCTTCCATGGGATTCAGATAATCTCGTCAACTTAAATGCTAGCAAAACTCAGTTCTGTCTTATTTATAAAAAAGAACCATTTCCCCCAGTATTATTTTTGATAACATTCAAATTCCCAGACAAGATGATATTTATCTTCTCGAATTACCCTGACATAAGGCCTCTCCTGGTATAAACACAACCATTGCATCCTCAGCTTCCAAAGAACTAGGCTTTCTCTTTCGCTCAAGACGTTACTTCGCTTCAAAACAGCTGCTAACTTTATACAAATCGCAAATCCGCCCAGCTGTCGAATACTGTTCTCACATTTAGAGTGGGGCTCCTAAAAGCTCCCTCAAAATGTTTGACTCAATACACACAAGAGCAATTAGACTGATAAATGACCCATCTGTTATCAACTCACTCGCCCCCCCTCACTTTCACATAGACGTTTGATCTTTGCAATTTGTATATTCTATAAATATTTCCATGGGAAATGTTCATCTGAAACAGTATCAATAATAATTCCCCCCACTCTATACTGAGTCCATTGGAACACGTATAGCTGCCGCCCAACATTCATTCACAGTACACCTTGAGCCCCAGAGAACAAGTTTCTTTTCCTCCTCCTTTATTCCTGCTACTGCTATACTGTGTAACAGTCTTCCCCCTGACGTATTTCCCAAGGAATACAATATACAGGCTTTTAAATCAAATGCAAACAAGTTTCTCCTTTCCCAACCCACTACTCATATACGGTACTAACGTACTTTTGGTTGATCAGCCAACCTCTCGTGTATGGGCCCAACATAAAAAAAAGTTCTACAGGCAGGCTGATTAGACTAAAGCGGATGAAATTACATATACATGACTCCGATCCTCGTTTCGCATAAATATCTAAGAGTTTAGTCCAAATAAATCTGTAGTGTTTTTCCATTTTCGTTTTCCTGGCTTAAAATAGTAGGTTCTTGTATATGGGGTCCAATGGTCTGTTGCATATATCGGTTGATAGTGGATGTTAAATATTGTTATTGTTGACTGAAATTTTTTGCAAGCAACAATAATACGATCTCTCCAATTTTTGCTGCTTAGGTTTGTTACGTTGTGGTCCACGGCTAACTGAAGTGATATCTGTTGCTGTCACTGGAATTCCTGCATTAACGGATACTATTTGTATTAGGGTGGACAAGTCTTCTGTCTTGTCACTTGAAATTCCCTCTATAGCTAGTTCTTGTTCCCCTCCTTTTTGTGTCATATGTTCCATCTGTATTTTTAGGATGTTTACTTGATTTGTTAATCTCGTGTTTTCTCTTTTCCTAATCGGTTGATATCACTTGCTGTGTTTTAATAAACTCTTTTTACAATCATTGTTCGAAATGATGTTTCGATGAATTGTTGTTCGACGAATTGTTATTTGATGAATTGCGTACTTTGTATGAAAGCAACCCATAACTACGAGCCTTTCTTTTTCTCTCACTCTTTGCTTTTCATTCCACGCTCTCTCATTTTCTTCAGTTCTATTATTTTATTGAAGCTGTTACGCGCACGCACACACACACGCACGCACACACGCACACACACACACACACACACACACACACACACACACACACACACACACACACACACACACACACACACACACACACACCAATCAGACTTTGTTCAATAAATTATTTTAATATAAACTGCGATGCTAATTTATAAGCGGAAGTTTTAGCATTTAATTCTGTCTTACTTATTTCTCTTTGCTATTTTGTGTAAGTAATTATGTAAATATCCTACCTTAAAAATTCTCTTCATGCAACAAATTATTAATGTAATTATACTGTATTAATATATGACTTGTACTACGTATTATTAAATAACTGATACATATGAAGTAATTCTATTTTCATTAATAAAATCATTTTAGAGTTCTGAGCGTTATCCTGTAAAATATTTCTGCCTAGAAAACGAAGCGCTTCAGTTGAATCGGTCGTATGGATGGTAGATATCGATCCGCGTAAAGCTGTTTGTTTTGCTCTTAATAGTCTACAAGATACAAGTCAAACACCAACATTCTTTGATACCCACAATTGTGTACTCGCTGCGGGAAATAAAGCTCACGCGATACCTCCTTCCGGTAACCTCCTAGAATAGTCACGGTCGTAGGACTATTTTGATGGAGTACTTCAGCAGTAATACTTCAGCAGCTCTTTTCCTCCTTTTTGTTCTCGTTCGCGTTTATGTCTTCCTGTTGATTATAACGGAGTTTATTCTTTGTTCCGTAAGATGAGTATAGTGAAAGTATTAACTCCGTTAACTTAGTCAATTTCTTTTTTAATGAGTACAATTTAATATTGCATATTTTAAATGACAATTGATTTTCCTGTTTTTTAATACATTTCTTTGAATTTTAGTAAGTGTCAAAAAAGAGCATTCATAATTTTATGATAAAATGTAGATGCATTATAGTAGTGCAGTACAAAGACTGCAAGATGTGTTCCTAAATTACTTATCATGAACTTAAAGTGTTTAGGTCTATAGCCTATTCATGCTCTCAAAAGCAATCGGCCGGCAAAAGCAAATCTCTCCAGTGGATGACCTGATCTTTTTTTCTCCGATAGTTTATATTGAAGTGTTTGTTTATTCTTTCTGTTTGCATTCTTTTAACATGCTTCATTCAAGTTTTTTTATGTTTCTTTGTTTTCTCAATAACTGGTTCTTGATTTAATTTTTCGTTATGCCGATATTTTTTATGATTATATAGATTATGTTTTTCTGTTTTTTTTCTTATAAATTTCATTTCAGTTGGTATTAATCATTATTCATACATTTGCTTTTCCTTCCATAAAGCAGCGCTGGTATAGCTATGTATTATACATTTTTAATCTGATCTTCTTTGTTCCAGATTTAGGTTTAAGCAAAGAATATATTACGCATGATTTTTTTAGCTATTTTATAATTTTAATATTTATTTTTTCATTTTGAAATCTTCTTGTAATATGCTAAATAAAAAGTTATCTTTTATCTTGTAGGTTGCTTTTTCAAAAAAAATCAATAAATGTAATATGTACTTAAATATGTCTCTAGATTTTTACTCTCCTCTCTTTTATTATAACGTTTAGGCAAAAAACATGAACGTCCTTTCCTAGAACCTCTTTTTTAAGATGCCTGAGTTAATCAGGCTAGCAAAAAGGAATATAAAATTTTGCAGGTGAATAGCATCTGTTTCTTTTCATGATTTTACAATAGAGAAGTAGTTTCTAACCTTTGCATCATTATGAAGTTCTTTTAAATGAATTTTACGTTCCACTGATGAGATCTCATCCCATCCATGTGTTTAAGATTTTTGTATACATTTCTTGCGGTTTTATTATCAAATAGCGATTATCAAATAGCGTACCTTTCGGAAATTAAGAGAGCAAGAAAATTAAAAAGAAAAAAATTGATTATCAGGTTGCGTATGAACTGTCCATCCTAACATTTAGATGTGGACAGACTATGGTGATGATCAGGTGAATTACATTTCAAACAGAGGTAAATTAAACAGTTATTTGAAATACATATTTCCGATTCATTTTCTTCTAAAACTTCAGTAAAATATGAGATGTATCAGGAATACAATTTTCATATAATTTTTTTTTCTTATGCAAATAGTACAGTAATTTCTTGATTCACTACTTCGTTTTTTTTTTAATTTCGCCTTCTGACTATTACCGTGATTCTTAAGTCCTTCCTACTTCCTTTTATTTTTGAGCTAAGTTTCAAGTAGCTGGCTCTATATACCAATTCTCGTCATTTCTAAAATTCGAAAGGTTGTGAATCAGCACACATACTCTAGATAGTCTTGATGATGCTAGAATAATTGCGTACATTTTATTCGCCTAAAAATGGTAATGTGTAACACGAAGTTTCTCTCTCTAAATTTGAATTAAGTAAAAATATACTTCATTTTGAAAACCATAATATAAATCATTGCCAGTTGGCTTTTTTTTTAAATATGCATATATTTATTCACTATTCGTATTCGTATTTAAATTTCCATCTTACTTGAAAAACATTAATCATTGGAAAACTCAGTACTGACTTATTTCACCTACATATTTTTTTTCCACATTGCCATATACGTGGATATGACGAATTAAACTCAAGTAGAGAATATTTCTTAAAAACGTTTTATGTAAATCTCAACCAAGAACGGATTGCAGATCTAATAGTTTCTAATTATATAAATTATTAGAGAATAATTTACTATATAAATTATAATCCCTGTTCTCTTTTTACAGTGAACAATAAAGAGTGATTCCGCAGTGTTGTAAATCTATATCATTTCGTAATTGAAACTCATCGTTATCATATCGCTCCTCTCCAAAATAATGGAAAAATCCATAAAGATTAACCTAATTACTTTACTTAGAACCCTCCCAGATAATTAAGAATTTTGCAGAAAGTCTGCCGGAGGCATTCGAGAATAGCTCTTTCTGGTAGATCACTCGATTCTGACAATCGCTACCTATAGAGAAGTCTAAACGATATTTGTTCACAACAACTTCTGACGAGCACCTATACGTATGTGTATATTATGTATATGAGTGTATTATCTATATATCTGCATTATGGCTGTCAGTTGCGTGTGTTATTTTTAGCCGATTTTTCTGTTTCGCGGGATAAAAAAAATCTGAATTTTATGGTAAAAAAAAACCCTATCATATCCGTATGAGGCCGGCTAACTCGCCTTCAGTTGAAAAGTCCTTATAATGGTCCAACTTAGGTCTTTCTAACCGATATATATGTCTATTAATTTTTTCCTTATGAGGTCAGTTTATTGAGAGAGAGAAAGTTGAGTCTGTTTATTTTATTTTATTTTCGCCAAATATTATGTTGCATTTGTGATACAGCTAAGATTAGGACAGAACAGAGAATAACGATGAAGGGCGAAGGAGCAGCTATAAAATAAAATATTTTCATTAATTTTTTTTTTTAGCATGCAATCAAAACACCGAATGCTACAGTCGCCTGAAGATTATTACTGTCAACAAAATGATAGACAAAATGATACACGTTAAAGGGGAAGTTGGGATGTGATATCAACTTTGTTTGTCGTTGTAGTTCTAAGCAACAGAAGGTGCAAGACCTACGAAGGATAGGTTTTATAGCAGAGAAAGTCTATCGAGTTGTGACTGAAAGGATTGTGAGAATTTAGAGACGACGATATAGCTCTCAGTAAATCTCTGGGTTTGTGTGTGCTTTATTTGAATTAAAATATTGCTGATATATCCTTCAGATCTGCCTGTAGTATTTGAAAAGGGGGGGGAAGCTGGTTAACGTCTTTCATATCGATCAATTTGATTAAACTTATAGCTGCTTATTTAAAATTTCGGGATCTGCTTATCATGTGACAACGAAACTTTAGTGTTGGAAAGATTTCTGCTCTTGATATAGAAACCTAAATTTCTGAAAAAAATAGAGAAACAGTCCTTACACTATGATACATCCTAAACGTTTGTGAGGAAAGGTGTTCAGACCTTCTCCAAGACATCAAGGATGTACAATGAATCAGATCAGATTAGATAGGATTAAGGCTATCAAGGAAGGTTTGCAATATTCCATAAAAATTACTATGGATCAAATGCTTTAGGGCAATGTTTTTATAATATGCAAATGAATGGATTATTGAGTTATTACTAAATAAGTACATCCCAGAATTGTAAAGGCATTTATGGCAAGAAATAATGGTAAATATGGAGCAGTGAGAAATAAAAAGCGAGAGAGAGAGAGAGAGAGAGAAAGGTCAGCACTGAAATACTTAAATACAGAAGGCAAAGTTTGTGGAAATGAGATGCTGAGTTTAAATTCAAATTTTTACCTTTTTTTTTTAGGAAAAATTTGTGTTAAATCTACAGCATTATGACACTTAATAAACAACTAGTAGTTACTTAACAGACGCAAAAGGATCTGCGAAAAATAAGAACATACACTAACAAATAGTGCACGTAATGTTATTGGAAAGAGGCATTCATCTCAACTCTGTGTCAAACGTACTTTGCAATAAGCAGAGAATAAATCACACCTGTAGAATTTTAATTTGGTTTAATCCTCCTGGCAGAATAACAGAGTGAGAAGAAAGAAAATAAAATATTGATTTTCATACTTGAAGAAAGGCAAGTGAAATAAAACATGGATAAAATATTATGTTGTATTTAGGGATGAACTCAATTTGTGGTAATAAAAGGAAGTAATTAAGACGAATTGATCAAGAAAAAAAGAAAACAAAAAATACGAACTAAAATACGAAACGAGGAAAATTTACTGCAAAGATGGAAGACAAGAAATTAAGATCATCAAAAAGAAGGAAATGAGAAAAATGAATTATAATAAAATGCAGGAGACGGTTTTTATGTGTGTCATCTTAAAGATAATCCACAGTTATAAATGAAAATGGAATGGGAAGAAGTAGACCGATATAATTTTATGATATCTTCTCTTGAAAAAATAAAAAAATAAATATAAAACAAAATAAGAAATCAGAGATGAAGGTAAGAAAATAAGTAAGAAAAAAAGAAGGAGAAGGAAAGAAGTGTCATAGATAACACTCAAAAGTGAGAGGAGGCAGTTTGTGTCAGATATCAGATTTTGCCATCTAGATTGAAGTGAGACATTATTATTATTATTATTATTATTATTATTATTATTATTATTATTATTATTATTATTATTATTATTATTATAAATTTTATTAGTATTATAATTTTAAATTTTATTATTATTATAAAACAAAAAAATGAATGAAACTACACGAATTCTGATTATAAAACTTAGAGAAGCATATCGAAAGAAAACTATATAATACCTGGAAATGTCATTCATATGTTTTTTTTATATATTGTATCATCATCAGTCCCGTTGCTTTATTAAGATTTAATTAACTTACAAAAATAAGAAAAAGAACAGAATCGATAATTTAGTAAGGGTGAAGAGCAGCTTTATCATGATGATGCAATCATTCATTGGGTCACTCCCTTTTATAGCTGTTTTCTGCGTGCTGTATTCTGAAAATGTTTAAATTCCTCTAAATCATTTATTTATTCATTCATATAATTAGTTTACAGGACTAAACTGTTTAAATAACAGATTAGCCTACTAAACAGTAATTATAATGTGTAGTTGTAATTCATATTTGTGATTGAAGAGAAACAATCAGTATTCAATGCATTTGGATGATAATTGATGTCTAAAACGGCAAAGCCACTCGAAAATTCTTGCACGACTCATTGAGTGATTACTAAACGTTATTTGTGTTAATATACGTGTCAGTATACTGATTTTTGCAAAAACAATTATGCATACATGATGGTTTCTTTCATATCACGAAATGCTACGTGCTACAACAGCACGCTAACCTCAACAGAATGGAACACTACAGTAAGATGTGGCATTAAAACATTTGCAGTAACATATCCACCGATACGTTTCAATTCACGCACTCAGGTGGCGCTTTTTAGAATTTGTCTCTTACTGTTTACTTGTCTTTCTGTGATCTTGTACTGACATTTCCTACGATATTTAGGCGAAAATTCTACGTTAATAAAGTTTTACTTACGTGAGTTTATCTCCATTTTTATAATTCTTTTAATTGAAGTTTACATCTCACAATAAATTGGTTAGAAATGTCATGAGTTTCGAACTCCTAAGAGTCTAGTATACTGTGAATAAAGCCTTAACAAGTTTAATATGTACATCCCCGGACGATTTGAATCTTTTGAACAGAGTAAAATATAAATAGTAGGAAAAATAGTCTCCTTGTATATGATCGACTTACTTGGCATTAGCTGAAGATTACTCGATCTGACTTGCAAACTTTTATAAATAGTCTCAAATCTTAGATGGGACGGACTGGAACCCAAGTCTTTCCTCTCAAAGTGCGTCCTCCTCCGTAGCTCTAGGTTCACGTCTATTATTCGTGTATTACTCAAGCATGCTTTATAAGAGCTTTTTAATTATTAGTCAGATAATTAGTCAGATGAATTAATCAGACTCATACGGAAATGAAAGAGAATTTTCACTGTTTTCATTCCCCCCCATAGTTCCAACTAAACAAAAGCAAACCAAACCAAATCAGAAGAAAGTCCATGACAGAATCTTTCGAACAGTGCTCTACCAGAGATAGTACGTCCATAGCGTAGTTGGTAAAATGACATCTAATGATTCCATAAATTATACCATATGCATAAAGTGGTGCAGCATGTGGAGTTGCATCCTTTTTCGAACTATGAAAGAAGCAAAGCCAGGTCACTCCGCATGAGTCAATTGTCTAGCCTGTAGTTGATATAAACGTTTCTATTCCCAGATGAGATTCGAATCCAGGTCTTTCGAATCGAAAGATAGATAAGGGATAGATAGGCTTTTCTTTATTTTTGAAGTTCTAAATATGAATTTCAACTTGTATCAAGTTCAGTATCAAATTAATAGTGGCCAATGATGAGATAAGAATTGTTATTAGCAATATAATCAGCCAATCAAATAAAATTAATTATCCAGACAGAAAATTTGATTCACAACCCGTGTTCGATAACGGTGTTTGGTGAATTGTATTCTGGGACGAGAGGGACATAAAATATTTCTCTACTTTATCAAATTACAATTAGAAGTACTTCAAAATTGAATCCAGTATCGTTTGAAAACAAATATGAAAATTCAAAGCGGATAATATTATTTGAACTATTTGTTCTATCTGCAGAAAAAATGTTTAAGTCACATTTTACGATCATAGTGGTTATGAATATACTTTCATTTAGCAATCATCTGTTTTCTCTTGGTTATAATATGGATGTAAACGCGAATATAATTTATGTATACAGTAAGTTCATCTGTGTTACACCCATAGCTTGAATAAAACACACACTCATTTAAAATGTTGGAACCACCTGTTGAGGGCGGTATCACAAGGGCGGTTATTGCATATATTGGGAAATCCATCACTTCGCGAATGAATAGTTTTACGAATAGTTTTTCTATTTGCAAAAGTCAAATGCCAAAAATTGTACAGTTCAAAAGGATAACTGTGCATTTTGATGTATGATTAAAATGTTTATCACTAAAGAAATAAAACTACTTTTATCAGCAACAAGAAGTTAATATGGCAAGAAATTTCTTTAATAAATGTTATAATATAATTAATACGGTGCTATCATTTAATACAGTGTTAATATAGGTAATATGGTGTTATCATTTTGACATTTTAACTAAGAAGAATAATTAAGAAATGCAGTGTACAAAACAGAACATTTTATGATATAAAAGTAAATAATACCGATCAAAATATAAAGTTAACCTTACTCATATTATAAGAACAATTGCTTCATCGCATTGAAAAGAATGAATAGTACTTGATCCAGTTTGCAATATTATTAACTTCTTTTGTTGGTCTTCTACAGTATTGTCGAATCCTGTATTTCATCTTACGAATAAGCACTTCTAATTGCTATCCACTCAAATATTGATCTTCTTCTGTATCTTTTCCTGCTATTCTGGAATTAAACACCTGTTTCACTAACTACCGCCTCTCATTCTTTTTAAGTGATGATAACATCTTCCATTATCTCTACTCTCAAGTTCATGAATCCTAACATCTTCATTTTTCATATGATTCTGCATTTGATGCCGACTATTTGCTCTTCTATCTTTGTTGGTCTTTGATCGATTTTATGCTTTATTTCAAACATAAGTCTCCAATTCATAAATTAAAATTAATACGAACATTACCTTTTATACTGTTAGTTTAGTATTTCGACTCATTTCTATCTCATTTCTCTATAATATAAATTTTAAAAAATATCATTCAGTATAAATGTATTCAATTGGCTCCCTACGACATCAGCTCTGATCACTTCATTATTTTTCCCTGATAGTACTGCCCATTTTCATAATATATATAATGAATTTGATGTTGATTTCTCAACTATTAGTTTTAAAAGTGAAATCTGATCCAGACAACTCCAGTTGTTTGGCCTCAGCTGAGCTTGTTGTATCCACTGTAAATTTCATATTCAGATTTATTTTTCTTTTCTATACATGGTAACCATGAACGTTGTAACCTAATAATCAGCATTCGATCCTCTGAAGGCCTTCTGAAGTATGCAGTTCAACCGGTTTAAAACTTTTATACCTCAATTTTTCAGCCTTTATGATAAAATATCATCTATTTCATTGCGTTTTCACATTTCAGGTATTGGATGGCTTTTTCTAAATATCCTTTCCACCATTTCCCCCCCCACACACACTCACCTTTTTCGTCTCAGATTCTTTTCACACTATTCCATCCCTAAACTTTTTTTTATTAGCATTCAGGACGTTTTCTCAGCTTCGCGATATTATTTTCTATGTTTCTATCAAGGTGTTCCAATGACCGGCTAGCTAACTTTTAGACATTGCTTCTCGTTCTTGCCTCTTTCTCTGTATCCTGTATATGCACGTGCCTATTTGCTAGAAAGTTTCATATGTTTTCTTCATTTCGAGGATCTCTTTTTTATTTTTTTACTTTTACAATGTTCTGATTTTCAACATACTTGTGAACAACTTCACAACATGCTTGTTTGACTAGTCAACCAATGTTTCCTTCATGTTTGCTACTAGTTTCCCTAGGTTTGGTTCTTGTTTACGTTTATAATATTTTACAATATATTCCAGATGGATACATACCTCAGAAAGTTGCTCGACTTTGATTGAATTTAGTTTTTGAATATATATTTGGTTTGAATACGATCAGAACTACTTTAGCAGAACTGAATGGTGAATTTCTGTTCTCTTCTTCCAAATCTCATGTGTAACGCTTTTGTACTGAATTAGAGCGAAGATATCACTATCAGCAATAATATACTCAATAAGACTTTTCTCATTTCTTGTTTCTTCTCTTCATGAATTTGTGCACATCTTTATGTCAGAACATATTATTATTATTATTATTAGCTTTGCTCTTTTCTCCAAATTATCCAAAAAACATTTCTGTGTCTGGTATTAACTGATTAGTCTACTATTTAGACCTTTAACAAAAACAGTGTTTGTATTTTATTTATTTTTAATATACCAGTTACTTTCTTTAATTACTCAAATAATTCCATCACAGCTTCCTTAGCAAAACCTTCTTATGAGTCCACAAGCAAAAATACATCTCCAATTCTCTATTTCGAAATTTGCTAACATCACTCTTCCTGAAATTACCTGTCAATCAAGGAATTTATTTGCAGTTTATGAGCACTTCATTTATCCTTCTGTTCAGCTCCACTTATTTACCTTTGACATTTCTTACATTGATGGTGTTTGGCTTCAGTCTGCTGATGTTAAGTTTGAGTTTGTTCCAGTAGTTGAGTTTTCACTATAAGTCCTTGTTCCTTGGTGAAAACAGAGTGGATCCCTTGTTTAAATGGAAGAAATCCTAGCAGGTAAAACAGTTATTGTACTGTACCAACATTTTGTTCTGGGTTGTTCAGCAAAGTCACAAACTGCCAGCCTATCAAGTTCATTCAGTATCTCAGTGGATGCCTGTTAAAGGGAAGCACCACGAGAAGGTGAGAATCGGACATTGGGCCAGATGCCCGTCAGTGCTTCGCATTCCTTAAAGAATATTTAAAGAAAAGCCAACGTAATCTCTTCCAGTTATGTTGACTGTGCTTGTTGTCTTCTTCATTACCAAGCTACAATATGTAAACCTTATTGCGCATGTCCAGTACTTCCCCCTGAAAAATGAACCATTGTACCACTCGATATTAAAATTAATCAAAGTATATTTTAATATAAATAATAAATATTAATATTAATAATAACATATGATATAATTAATATAATTGTAATATAAATATTAAATTCATATGGAATATCTCATTAAAATGTATTTTAAAGCCTAACCGCACTGTTCCTATTTTCAACATATTTAAAACCAGTTGTAACTGCAGCTTAAACAAGAAAGGAATACATAAAATGTAGAATAAATTCATTTTATATGTTATTTTATTATCCCTTTATCGAAAGGAGACACCTACCGAAACTGAATTTATTTGTATTTTAATATGAGGGGCCATTTACTCTAACTTTAACGTGCCATTTTTAGACTTATTCTGAAGACGTGTTTTTGTATATAAATTTTATCGACCAGAAGAATAAAAGTATAACTCTGTAATGAAACGGAAACTGTTAGCTAATAAATGTTTTAGCCGACATTTAGAACGATACCATTCAGTGTCTGCTCATCGCACACTGGTTTTTTTAATGTTAGTAATTTATCATCTTATGACATGTAACTTCTGGCAATCTTTATTGCTTTCCGTTCCACTCCTTCGATAAGTACTCTCATTCATTTATAATACTTCAACTAAATTCTTCTTAGTATTGATATAATCATTTGATAGAACTTCTTTTCGATATTTTCCAGAGTTCCGTTTAGATTCGTATTTCAGGCATTTTTTATTGTGTGAATGTTTTCTTTTTCGTTTCTTTTTCTTCGTGTGAAAGCGCCCTCTTAAAATTAATATAGGATATTAAGGTTGTCCTTAAATAGCATTTTATTTGGTTTTAATCACTGGATTAGACGGTAAATGAAAATTTCTTGGACGTATTACTCTAAACTGAACGAATTAATAACCTATGATTCGCTTAAAATTTAATTTTGTGAAAAAGATAAATAACAGTACGGCATTAGACTTTTATTTAATTTTATGACAAAGAAGGATAGAACTTTATAGCACATTAGCACCATATAAAACAGTGTTGATATTTTTATAAAATCAAAGTCTTTTATTGGCGCTTGAGGTCTCCAGTAAGCAAGCAGGCAGTTTCATAGTTTTATACTCGGCAACAAAAATGATCTTTTGCCTTCGAAAGCATTCCTGATAAGAGAGAGATTCGGAAGCTTCCGTAGGCCGAATCTCATCTGGGACACAAAAAACTTAAACGAGGTTTGGTCAACTGAAGGTGAGTTAGTCGGTCTCACACACTGGTGGGAACATACTTCCAGAAACTCGGATTTTTCATATCACAAAAAAGGCAAGCAAGCCAAGGAACACATGCTTTTCACAAACGCCAGCACTCATAGCTGCTTGTGTTGTTTCGTCCGTAATTCTAAACAACGGTAACAGCTTAGCTGGAATCGAAGGCTCGAACTCAGTCTGTTATTACAAAAAAGCGTAAACGCTATATACTAATCCAAAAAACCAACAAAAATATTTCAATCGCTTTCTCAGAGTTTTCGCTGTCTTGATTGCACTATTCAGTTACTCAACCGACTGAGTTTTTTTATTCTTTTCTATTGACAATTCTACTTTCAAGAATTTAAACGTTCCCTTCACTATGGAAAACGTTTTATAATAAGCAAGATGTGCAGCATCTTGCTTATTATAAAAGCTTGAAAAGAGTATGTCTGGTTGTGGTATGAGAATCTTAAAATAGAAATTTTGAAACATATAGCGCATATTAAACAAAAAAAATGAATTCCGATACTTCCTCAAAGTCAGACTAATCTGACTTTGAGGAAGTATCGTCATCATCATCATCATCAGCAGCAGCAGCAGCCATTTTACGTCCACTGCCGGACGAAGGCCTTCCTCAGAATTCTCCATTCATTTTATTCCCAAGCTTTTCTATCCCATTGAATTGCAACCATTTCTATAATCCCATCATTTCAGTCTCTCTGGTCTTCTTGTAGCTCTCTTTCCATCTCTGGGACACCATTCAGATAATAACTTTGTCTATTTCTGAATGTTACATCTTGAAATATGACCTGCCCATTGTAAGTTGGATCTTTTGTTGCTGGTCTAATATCTCTCACCATAGTCTGAGCTCTCATACAAGTATTGCCCTTTTTGTCTGAAATGATAACCCCGAGTAATTATCTTTCCATTTTCTTATGGGTAATCCTCAATTTGTTGGAATATTTTTTTGCTAAAGTGCACTCGTCACTCCATATGTCATCACCAGAAGTATACATATGTCAAATATATTTCTTGTAAGGCAGATTGTCACGGTGTTTTCAACAGGCTATCCAACCAAGTTGAATTCTACGTATAATTTCTTCTTTACAGTTTACCCTCTACTGTGATATTTTTCCTAGGTAAACATAACAGCTTACTATATCAATTTCCTGCTACTCAGTTTGTATTGGGTTTTTGGTGATGTGTTTATTATACATTATTTTTGTTTGGTGCTTGTTTATATTTGATCCCTTCTTTTTACGTTTTGAATTCAGTTCACTGATCATTTGTTGAAGTTCTTCTGCAGAGTTTCCTAAAAGAACACTGTCATCAGTGAATCTTAGGTGAATTAGTTCTTTCCCATTTACCATAATCCTCTATTTTTAAAATCCAGATTTTTAAAAAATTTCTTCTAGGGCTGCTGTAAATAATTTAGGGGAAATGGCATCTCCTTGTCTAACTCCCTTTTTTTACAGGAAATTTCATATTCGGCCCTGATTTTATAGCTGTAGTTGAATTTATATATACATTGCGAAGCATACTAATGTAGGTTTTTCAATTTCTTGATTTTTAAGTGCCTTTTCAAAATCAATAAATGCCAGGCCTAAAGGGTTTTAATATTCATTTATCTTTTCAATGATTTGTCTTATTACAATATGACTAATAGTCTACAAATATGCATTCCAAAATAAAGCTTAAGCATTCAAATTATTATGACAGAACAATTAGTTGTTACAATTGTTTATTTACGACTATTCACTTATTTACATTACTTTAGGAATTCAGTAAAAGAAAGTTATTACTAAAAAGAGTGTGTGTAGAAGGATAATACATGAACATTTCTATATATATATATATATATATATATATATATTATTTGATCATCAAGGATTATTTAGATGTACCGATACCTAAACATAACCGATCCTGAAGACAAATAACTACTAAATGTCAAAACCTTAATACTTAATATTATGCTTCAGAAATCCTAAGGTCGTTCATGAATATTTCAACAGTGTAAGCGTTCCATCAAATCGCGCGTTACATGTTAACGAGCTTTATAAAGGCGTATTACTTCAGAAATAATTGCTCATGAAATCTGTGCTACTCACAGTTCACATGAAAAGTGTCTTTGATAAAAAAAAACATTAAAAAAAAACTAAACCGAAACAACAAAACGGAATTTACTTTAGAACTTTTTTTCCTGATTTTTCAGTGATCCTAGAGTTAGTCGAGCTTTGGGGTGATACGTAGCGTTCTTTGAGGAGAAAAACACTATTTACCAGCGAAACTTCGTAGAATCTCCGAATTTTATTCGCAGAAATAAATTAAAAACTAACTAGAAGATAGAGACAGCATAATACTACTTAGAACTAGTTCAAAGCACTTTTTTACATCTGCTTTTGAATATAGTAAAGAAGAACATGCTATCTAAAGACAATAAAACATTTAAGCAACCAATGGCTTTGAACAAATTCTACAAAACACCGAATAACCCAAAACTTACAATTATAACTGTGAGCGACTTATTGTTGACCAAATGTTAATTCAAGTGGTTTTAAAAGGAATATAACCATATTATTATGGTTATGATTTCTTTCTTAAATGTTTAATAATTGGACATAAACGATCTGTAGTTTCGAACACATTATGAAAGAACTCCAATTCAACTGTTTCACAATATTCTTAAAGCAATATTTATATATAAATTCTATATCATAATTAGACATATATTTATTTCAAATATTATAGACCTGTACAGACCCTTTTTCATAGTTAAAATACGCATAGTATTAATAATTTCAATAGCTACCTCCGTTGTTATTTTTCTCCAGACTATTAAGTAGTGCATGGAAAAGAGACGGATTGTTCATCGAAGTTCTTGAAGTTTTCACTAAAGATAAATGGATTTCTCTGCGGAAAAGACATTTCCACACAGACACGCTTGCATGAAGTAAACCGGCTATGCCTCCAGGAAAATATGTTAATGCATTGATTCAAGCGGAAACGAAAAGTTTTGCGAAACGTCTGAGAGAAAAAAAAAGTGATGACAGTAACGCCTGCTGTGGATTACTCAGTAAATGATCAGCATTTGGATATGCAGGTAGTTCAGATCAGAGCATGAGCACGAATGATTAGACATATTTCGTACACTCGTTCTACGTAATAACGTTTAATGCATAGTATTTAATTGTGAAATGGCTAAAAATAAATAAATCTAATGCAGCTATGACAACTAAAAATCACAATTAACTCCTTCAACGTCTCTATTAAGTCTACTGTTCATATCTATAACAGCAGACGCACAAAGGACATAAGGAAAAGAGAAAGAAAGACTGTTTAAAATTAAAATTAAAAATTTCTCTTAGTTATTCATAAATTTCACCTCTAAGATGGGTGAAATTACATTTTATGAATTCGGTACAGAAATATTTTTAAGAAGTAGAGGTGCAAAACAAGAAATAATTCTGTTATCATCCATCCGACAATTTTAAATATTTGTTGCAATGAATAAATTGTGCTCTCTCTCTCTCTCTCTCTCTCTCTCTCTCTCTCTCTCTCTCTCTCTCTCTCTCTCTCTCTTTCTCTCTCTCACACACACACACACACACACACACACACCCGTACACAGCGTATTATCTTGTCATCAACGAAGATGACGTTGTTACGGTAACTATTGTTTGTTTACATTAACTGCGATCAATATTTAGACAGCGCCACTTCATTAGATTTTCTTATTCACATTAATAACTGATTAGTCTGATTTAATTAAGATGCAATTAACTAACAGTCCAAAATCAAGCTCGCTTTTAAAGTAAATATTTACATGATTGTCAGAGCTTATAAAAATTAAAAACAAAACTAAAAACTATCAAATCTTGCTTATATTTTCTCTCTTAGTTATTCATAAATTGTATAATTAAATGACTTTTAAATAAATAAATTTAAATACTTCGCTTAAGGGAACATGAAAAAATTAATAATGTGTGCATTATCATAACAAAATTATTCCTACGACAAACAACAGAGTGCGGGTGCAGTTACTGTATAAGATAGCCAGGAAACGTAATTGGTGATTGCAACTCCAGGCTTCAGATGTAAAGCCCTTATAGCTTGTTTTTGCATCACACGACTTAAACACAGGTCCGGAAATTCTAAACCAATGAGCAATCACTATCATTTCAGAATCGTCCTCAGAGGACTTTTCTGCTCAAGTTCTACGCAATGCAAACATTTCTCTCACATAAAGCGATTGACATAAATAAAAAATAATTTTCAAGGAACTTTATTATCATTTAGAATATTTGATGGTGTCTTTGTACTAGACTTTATCACATTAATTTACATGTTTCATTTCCCATTTCGGAATCAATGTCTAACTTTACTAACACTAAATACAGTATGTCATACCTATATTACCAATGAATTGTTGTAGTGTTTTAGATATATTTATGGGGTACAAATTATTATTAAATTATTTACAAGTTTACTGTAATTCTAATTACACTAATTTTAAATTAAGTCATATTAATTTAATTATTTTTCGAAATTTTATTTAAAAGAAAGCGATATTGACGTGTTGGGCAATTGTCATTTTTGTTATTCATAAATATAATATTACGTATTCCTTAATACTCTAAATCGCCTCAGGTAATGTATTTTTTTGTTTTGTCTTTATCTTAGATATAAGATAAAAAGGAACAGGTCTCTCAGGGCACTATGGAAACATATTTAAAATATAATCACAAAGGTTAATCCTTTAGAAGGGAAAGAGATGAATAACTTTTCTTTAGTTGGTAAATTAATAAATAATCGAGGGTAACGCACAAATGGTAGTAAAATTATAAAATTATACTGATTATTTAGAAAAAAAAATTCATTTGAGAAATTTTGTTGTGGAAACCCGCTTACTCCCATAATATGAAATGCTAAAATTTTTGAGTTCCTTGTCTGAGTTTTCTATCTAACAAGTTGGGCTCATACTTTATAGTTTTAATGCTTATGCAAGTTTCTTAATAAGATGTTGTCAAGCGCCAGAAGATCGATCGATAATATATTTCGTGCGAAAGAAAGCCTGTGAACAGACATATCGCGACATAAAACACAAAGGGCGGCTTCGTGCAAGAAAATTTGTTTAAAAGTCTTGTCCAGCAAGATATAATAAGATGAACAGAGTTGAGATAATTTTTCTCAATTTCCAAGCCCGTAACAGCTTAGTCAAGATGTTTTCCTTGACCAAGTTATTAACTTTAAATTAGGATACTTTCATCTATAAATTCAACTTTTGTGAATATGAAGAAATACATTCGAAATTAGTCAAGAGATCTCAACTATATTTCCATAGCATCCTGGTATACCTTAGGGTACACCTTAATAATTGAGAGGATAACATATGATTTAAATATGAAAGTAAATATTGCGAAACATTCTTTTATTAAAGTCAGAATAAGAATCGATTTTATATGCAAAAATATAATTTGTCACTTTATGCCTGAGTGAACAGAAATAATGCTACCAACTTCAATTTTCAATGGAAGCTAGCAGTAGTATTGGAAATTATGAAAATAATTAAATGAAAATCATTCATCTCTCAATATCGATAATGAATTTGTTTTGTGCATGTGCGCGCTTGCATATTAACTAAAATATGTAGATCCTCAGAAGACTTCGTGTTTGGTAATATGATATCTCTAGAGGAGGATCTCATGTAGCATATAATGCTTTAGTCATCTTATGATACCGAATCAATTTATATCAATGTATGCAAGTGTAGAAATAGGCAATTTGTTACAAACAAATATTCACAAGGGGTTCCCTCTTTCGAATAGCTTTACTAACACACACACACGCACGCACGCACGTACACGGTAGTTGTTTCTTGGTGAAAAGAGTTAAAAATTTAAAAGCATAGCAAAAATATCCTGAACTTTTCATTATTGAATATGAAAAAAAAATCGCATATTTCGCTCTTTAAAAAATACAAAAATAGCGAGTCAGTGTATTTTTATGAATCCATATACTTTGCCAGCGAGATTCGTCTTTCGGTAATGTCTGTAACTTGGAAACTTTCTAACGACAAGTAAGCATATGCATTGACCTATGCGGAAGTTTTAAAGAAGGAATGCAATATTCATGTTCTAGGAGACGAATGCAATATTTCTATTTTTCTCCAAGTTGGAAAACCAACACAAGAAATTGCATAAAATAACAACACGCGGAGCTCATTTCATTCCTGCCATGAGCTGCTTTAGTATTGCACTAGTTAAAGGAATGATCTTAGGAAAACGCATTTTACTTTTTCTTTGTTGGTATTATTTTATATTCGGGTTTTAGCGATCTCTGAACACTGTACTCTTTGGCTCTCTTCAGAGGCCACGCAGAAACTCTATGTCACCTAGTTAATGTCGTTCTTCATATCATTGGTTTGGAGACACAAATTATTATTTGAAGAAAAGAAAGTCTTAAAGGCTACATCTTATAATTAACCTGCTTAGAAAAAGAAAGAGTACATCCGTATCTTTTATGAAGCACAATGTCCTGCATCGCGGTTTATATACAGGAAATCATGCGTGCTATCGTACCATGGTAAACGAACGTGTAGAGTGTTAGTAGCCACACATACCGGTCACGGAATTAGAAACCTTTATGGGGATATGCATAAACGTCACTTACGTAGTGTACGTAGAGCATGTGATGACTCATGTGACCAAGTATTTTGGTCACATGAGTCACCACATGCTCTAGGCTGCTATTTAAAAATGCTGCTGGTCAGTAATCATCAACAGCGTTGATCATAGTGGGAAAAATAAAAAATCTTTCGGAGTTCCATAAAGGGCTTATTGTGGGTGTCAGTCCGGCTGGAGCCACAATTTCGTAAACAGCTGAGCTGACTGTTTTCTCAAAAAAGTGAGATATCCAGGCTGTTTAATCAATGGAAAAATAATTGTCTAAGAGGTGTAACTGTGCTCCTAAGACAGTTTGTCAGGCTCGAGATCGCTGTTCTCTGAGAAGGCGTGCACAGCAAACCGAACTTCTTAAGTGCAGCAGTTGACCGAAGCGTTTAATGAATGCTGTTTCCGAGCCAAATCTCAAAGAAGTATACTCAGGAAAATTGAAGGATCGATATTGGCTGTCGCATGCCTATACAGAAACCACTGATGTCAGGAACACTGTGACTATACAGTGGAAGACTGAAAAAAGTCATTTGATCCTACGACTCACAGAATTTAACGGGAGCCCCACGAAGCAATGCAACGCAACTTGCCTCGCAAGCACAACTCAAGGTTCTAGACGTCGTATTATGGTGTGGGGCATGTTCTATTCGTATGGAGATGATTCCCTGATATTGCTAGAAGGTCTGGTGTCCTGCAAAGAATATAGGAACATTGTTGCCGATGAAGTCCATTCTCAAATGTTGACTTTTTATCCAACGTGTGACGGTTGTTTCTTGAACGATAATGCGTATATAGCGCAAGAATTGTTCAGCAATAGTTCAGAGAGTATCACACCTACTTCAACCATCTTTCTGGCTACCATAAACCCGGGATCTGAACCCTATTGAGAATATATGGAACACTTTAAAAACAGATCAGGAAGCGAACTACTCTTCTGTCAAATCTGAGCAGTTAAAGGACTGTCTTATAGACGTAGATGCAATTACAGACGTAGTTGCAATTATGGATATACACTGACATCCATAAAATGACAGCCAGTGGCAGTACCGTCGACAGGGTGTAGCATAGAGGCAGCCTAAAGGAGGTCCAAATCGGTATTTCATAAAAGTTTCAAAATTCATTGGCTCGTATGTGTATATCGCTATTAAGAAAATCAGCATGTTCTCGGTATGTGTATCCCATTTTCTATTGCATGTTAGAATCAATGGTCTCCCGCAACCACGTACCTCGGCTTTGTAAGCCTACTTAGGGCTCTTATAGGACGAATAATTCTGTCTGCACAGTATATTATGGATGGCAGTGTACACACACACTGACATCCATAAAATGACACCCAGTGGCAGTACCGTCGACAGGGTGTAGCATAGAAGCAGCCTGCCTCACGGCGCAGCTTAATAAGGGCGCTCGTTCAGCCATATTGCGGTAGGCGCTGTCACTACGCTAACAATTCCTGTTAGTGTTGCAAGTACGGAAAGTTAAGTTTTTCCAAGCTTAAACTGATTAAAAATTATTTTGCGAACAGCAATGACCCAAGAAAGATTGGTCTAGCAACTATATTGATAGAGGTGGACATAGCTTATACTTTAAATTTAGAAGAGCTTATAAACAGTTTCATTGTGCGATATCCCCGTAGAGCAAACATTTAATTAATATTATTATGTAATCGTTTTGCATTAATAATTCTCTTGTAATAAAATCAAAACAGCAATTGTAGATTTTCTTATATTTTTGTCTTATAATCCATCAGGGGAGATATTTAATTGGTTGCCTCAGGACGCGATCTAATCTGGCGACGGTCCTGCGATTATATGTATATATATATATATACAAATTATCTGTCCCTTCCACCTCCTCACATTCCTCTCAACATAAGTATTACAGTAATGCCATTACCATTCCATATATATATGGAACTTCAGAAAAACTAGAAAGAACTTGAAAGAAACATAATCTCCTCAATGATTTCAAACCTCATTTGAAGCTAGCTTCCCTTCTTCGCTCTCCTAAGGATCCACTTCCTGCTCACTCTATTCCGGTTATTTACAAAGTTCCTTGTTCTTGCATCGTATCATAATATTATGGTCAGACTATAATATGATAAGGGCATATACCTAACATACGTCTGAAAGAAAGCAAAAAATTCATCCGCTGCCACAACTATCGTCAGTCAGACCTTGGATAATTTGAGCAGAATCGGATCGAAGAAAACTACTCATTTGCAGCAAATACAAACTTGAAAGGCACTTTTTAGAATCAATAGCAGACTTAAAAAACCTGCTCAATCTTAATAAATATGGTTGTATTAAACTTCTACAAATTTGAGAAACTAATTCTAAAGTCTCCCGCCCAATATCTAAGACTAGTAAACAGTCATAGAGAGGAGTGCCTTCATAGAACTTTTGTCCCAATTTATTCTAATCTCATTTATTCTACTTATTGTTTTTGTGTGTTATTACAATTTTAACATTGTATTCCAGAAGATGTCTCTGTGACTGAGATGAAATACTGAAACAATTAAACCTGTTGTTTAATTATCTCTCTTTATTCTGTAAATTGTTCCACTATAAACACATGATTATTACATTGAGAGAACTTAATAATATACATACTGACCTGTTTATTTTTCGAGAATAGAAGCACCAATTTTCATGGGCTAAAATCTTTCTCTCCTAAGACCTGCTAACTTATTCTCAGTAAAAGTGTACGTATATGACACAATCATAGATTATAAATAATATGCAATACAACTGATTAATTAGCTGACGCCTTTAAAAAGATGAAATACCTAGAACAACACTTACTGTTAATTTATGGATGGGCTGATGTTTTTTTGTTTACTCTACATATAGTTTTTTTTTATTAATTTTATATGTTTTTGCATTGTTTTCATAATACAAAAAACAAGCTACATCGGCTATACATTTGTTGGTTAGAGAACGGTTACGCTATTCACACTACGCCAGTTGACAGCATTTTCTGAAAACAAACTGCGAATTCTAATCTCAGTTGCAAGATGCCGTTTACCTGAGACCTGAAGTAGCTTGAAAAAAATTTCTATGATTGGTTCCTAGAGCAGGGTTTTAGATTAACTCGTAGCTCATTCATGGTACTAATGTAAGAAAAGTTTGCAACTTTTCGCGGATGAGATTGTCATAAATCAACTTTTTTCCTTTCAAAGATAAAATATTTTCAGGCTCTTTCTTCGAAATATATTTGCTTAAACAATATGCAGTATTTTTAATACTTACCATACGATAATCTCTATGCGATATTTTCAAAGGTATTTTTCCACCAAAAATTCTCCAGTTCAAAATCTCTTGATTATTATATACCAATATCTTATAAATATTTTTTTCTTAATTTGCTTAAAAAAACCATTATATAATGCATGTCGCTACCAGCGTAATACGCTTGCCTCAGTTGCTGCAAAGAGATAAACTTCCATTATTTCAAAGAGTAGAAATGAATTACAAGTGTAAAAATTAAATTTCTCAATAATCTTTTTGGTTTTGGACTAAACGTATTTAAGAAAAGTGAAATAAAATTAATAGATATCAATGTTTATAACGATGTTGCATGTACTGTATATACAACATCTCGTACCTAATAGCTCCGAGGATGCATATTTTCCACGCATAACTTTAATTCAAGAACGACTTCAAGTTTGGAACTGTATTTGTTCCCAAACTACTCTCTTTTACCAAGATAACGTTTTTCCAAAGATGAATTACTTCTATTTTTCTATAATACAGTATTATAAAAAATAAAAAGAAATGAAAATAAACTCACTTTTTAGCTCTGACTTTTTTGAAAATCTCACTCTCTATCCTAGACACTGATAGTCATCACTGTATTCATAGTTATTCTGGTAGGAGCGGGGGGGTACTAGAGACAAGTGCCACCATTATGTAGTTCATAAGTTTAACTCTATAACGTTATCACGTTCACATTAATCGAGCTGTGTTAAGTACCTTATGTCGCACTAATGTAGCATAATGTCCTCCTGGCTTGTAATATTATTACCTAAAGCAGTGTGAATTCTACGATCAATTTTATTGAGTTATATGATTCAAACCCCCAATTTCCTAAAGAAAACACTCTATTTGCTTATTTCAAAGATTAACTAACTCGTAATCCAGTTGAAAAAAAAAACAAAAACTGACAAAGCTCTTTTAGTCGTAGACTATAATCGAACACAAACGTCTTTTCTTTGGCATTCTACCGCTATGGAAGCAAACGTTATTTCCTCAGGGCTACACAGGAATGTAAAATGTATAAACATTTAATTAACAGTTACATTAAGTAATTTATTAAGTTAATTAATCAAGATTATTAATTTATCCCCTTTAATTTATTTCAAGGCCTTTATTAAAATGAGCTTTTTTCACCCTTAATAGATATTTTTTCGATTTTAATCCCCGAATATCACCTTAATTGTCATTTCTTCTTTCTTTCAGTGCTAAACATATTCTGATAATCATTTGGCCTTGATATACCACTACTAAACAGTAACAAAGATTGTAATCATGACATCGATACAGTAATACTATTAATACTACATGACAGACATCGAAGGACTTCAGGCTTAAAATTTCGATATTATATAATGTCACAAAAACTGAGAAAAATATTATTTTTTTATTTAGATTTCATAGACACTCTTTCTTTATCCCAGAGAATAAATACAGCTCAGATCATCACACGTCACACTGTCTATCAATACATATTGTTTTATCGCAATTGCATTTTCGAAACCATTCGTTTTCTTTTTCTGCAAACGTAATCACAGTTTCTCACAAACCATGATTTCATTACACTGCGGTTCTCTTTTTTCGTTTTAAAGTTCCCTTCCATTTCCCAGTCAATATCTCAGTATGCTTTTCAGATATTTCACCGATTATATATCAACGCTTCTCACTTTTGTTTTTGTTTCCGAATGGGGGTGATTTATTTCCTGTTTGAAAACAGTTTTTAATATATTTTCACAAAACATAAAAATGAGTTGTTGTTTTTTTGTAAATAAAAAGTCTAAAATTACTTCGACTTCCCTTTAGATATGTTATTTTCTTTTCCATTACGTAAATATTTCAATAGTGTTCTCTAAAAGATGGATCCTAACTTTTCACGTAATGATGAAAGATTACTGATAGTAAGAGTACTCCATGTCTTCGTTTTTATAATTCGACTGTAAGTTTTTTCGAACGCATTAATTTAAACATGATCTATTGTTATCTTTCCCTGTTATTCCTCCTATAATAAATTCTCGGCATACCGTTATAAAATCAGTATCAGTCATATGCTGTCAATTAATATTCCCATTTTATCGTCTAAAACTGCATTTGCTTAACACAGTCATTTTAAAAGACACCCATCCATCGTTCTTTGTTTCCAAATCGCTTTCTTATAGTCTGATAAAATACCTATAATTCTAAATAGATATTTATTGGAAATCACTTTGTAATTTTGCTGATTTCAGTTCAGTCAGGAAACGAGAATACGGAAATTTGAAAGGAAGAAATATAACTAAAATAATTAGCCTGCTATCATAAAAAAAGGGAAGAGTTCATTTTAAAATAGCTACCAGTATATTGGATTAGAACTTTATCGAAGCTATTATACTTTATATACAGATATATACCTCCTCGATACCGACATCCAAACACGTTGTGCAAAGAGAAATAACTAGTGATTCGCTGGGTAATGCTCTTCGCAACGCAAATTGGCATTGATTATCAATTGGATGCCAATCGATGATCAGATTATTATAGGGAAGGGTATGCTATCCAAACTCTGCTGGTATAAAAATGTTTGGAGTCACAATATAATATAGCGTCTTTTCAACTACAAATGAGGAAAGATAATGCAAAACTTGAAGGTGGGGAACCAAATGATATAAATTTGTATTGGACAGGCAAACAAAGAAACATTCGTCTTTCAATCAAAGATTGAGATAGTTTAGTATTTTAATTGGAGGCACTTCCTGATTTATTGGGGAAATATTTCTACGGTGTTTGTTTCAATAGGTTATATAACAGAATAATTGTTGCGGAGGTAATAATGGTTGTAGCAGTAGTAATGACTAAAATCTCCATGTCCTATCACTAAAGCATAGATTATAAGATAATCCTACCAAATACCACGTACACAGTAATGTATTCTAAGTTCCAACCTTCCGTGGGTGAAATTTTAATTAAAAAAGAAAATAAAAGTAAAATCGATACTAGTTCGAAATAAATTTAAACAAATCAGTGTGAAAAATAGGAAAGAAATAAAATATATCGCATGCATATGAAAACATGTGCCATTTATTCATTAAGTAAACACCTCGGTTACAACACATTTCTGCACATTTATAATAAAAACCGTTTCAAGTACTGCTGTATTACGTAACATGAATAATATGACTGAGAATTACTCTAATTTTACCCTTTTTTTAAAAAAAATATAAGATACGATACGATATGATATGGACCATTGATACAGTGAAGAGGGCACAAAGGAAAGTGTAAAAGATGATACTGGGATTGTGGAATACAGATTCCGAAGACAGATTGAGAATTTGCAGACTGTAGACATTAGAAAACAGTAGAAAGAGGGCTAATATGATTCAGCCCTCTTTACTTTTCTACTTTATGGAGGATGGAGGAAGGATCGTAGGCCAACCACGAAAGTTGAGGATGAAAACAATCAAGAAGGGGATGAGAGCTACATTTTTCTCTCATAGAGTTATGCGTGATTGGAATGGATTACCTTTGGAGGTTGTGAATGCAGATAGTGTTAATAAATTAAAAAAAAAGTATGACAGCTGGTGAGGATGTATTGCGGCCTCCCTCTATGAGTCCCTAACTGACCGAAATCTCCCTCTTAATAATAACAAAGCTAATAATTTTATCTTATGTAATTAACTGAAAGTGAGTTCGTCATGTAAGGGAAAAAAATATTTCCTCCTGAAAGATGAACATTGCATGCATGAATGCTCTCGTTACAAATTCACTGAAAGAACGAATAGGTTATGTATGTTTAACCAATTAAGATCATATACATTGAGATCTATATTTATAAAAAAACGTCTCCTCTGCTATTAAGGACAATCTACACTGTACAAGGAATGCTATAAGAAAAACGAATCCTTTGTTTTGTAACCGCGAAGGCAATTCTGTAATGCGGTGAAGATGAGGTGTGCAGGATTATGCCCAGATTATTTATTTATTTATTTTTATTGCAAAGAAAAATGTGCAAAACATTTCTTAGCCGGGAGCTCCTCCATACCAACTCCACAATCACTAAATCATGACAAATTCAAAAAACGTTTAATTCTACCTTGCTGGTAGAATTCAACTGGCTTATCAGCAAATAAGTTTAAGGTAAACTTATTGCTAAGTTTAGCAATGTTTAAGTTAAACTTATTGTTAAGAAGATTTAATCTTTAGTCTGATAGATGGAATCTTGTTAGGTTTGCTTACTAGTAGTCAAGGCGGAGGGGAGAAATTGAACCACCGACTCCATAATTCTGATCTGATTGCTGTATGATTCGACTTGAGCAACAGTGACCATATAAAAATGTTTATGTGGTCTTTGCTTCTTAGATGTGATGACTTTTATAGCTCGTTCATTGATTCTAGTAAAACTGAACACCTAAACGTAAAAATTACGGGAAAAAAACGAGTCATATTAATTTAAATATAGTCGCAGTAAAATGCATTTGATTGTGATTGCTATTAGTAGTAATGAAGAGAAATGCGATCTTTTTATAATGTAATTTAGATCGATATTTTAAATCTCTCGGGTTTAAAAAAGTACTTATCGCTTCAACAAAACATGCTCAAGGCTACTGAAAAACCAAACAAACACTTTTATTAGACAGTATCGATGACTCATGTGGTTTCAGCTGTATGTTCGAAAAATGCGCTATAGAAGGCATTATAAATGAATTCGTGATAAAAATGACACGAATATAAGTCACGTGTGTTCTAATGATAGTCACTATGAACAGCACAAAATAAGGTGTCAATATTTCAGTGTTTAGTAGTCTTAAGGAACTAATACGTTCAGACACATTAAAAATATCTCGCTAATCAATTTTCGCAATTCAATAGATATTATTAGAGATTTACCTAAAAGCTTGTGTAAAACGACGAAAAAAATTCCAGTTGTAACGCACATAAAACAGAAGTAATTTAACCAATAAAGTTAATTAAAATAGTCTTTGGATAAATTATAAGTATTAGTAGCGCGGCTGCATCCCGTAGTATACGTTGAGTTGTAATTTGCACCGTCATCCATAGCCTACATCCTGGATAAGATGTGATCTGACCACTTAATAAGTAGTAAGTAGTAAGGATTTACCAAAGTAAGATATTCAAAGCGATTAATTAAAAACAAGTACGTGACATAAATCTGAGTAATTATTAGTATTATATATCATTCCGTATTTTATAATGTGAACTCACCAAGGAAAGGCTGTTTGCCTATAAGTATCTTACTATGGGTACTGTGAATGGGCTAAAGGTTAAATAATTTGCAAAGGATCAACAATCTGGAAATGAAATACGAAAAACAGTTTAAACCCATTACTGGTCTCGGTAAGCATGTCTCATGATAACAACATATGGAAGTTTCCACAAAATATGTAGAAAGCATGATGTCGAAAAAAGTTTTCGCTGCACGGTTTATTGAGAGATTTAGACGTATACCGTTTTATTAAATATAGCTTAGATTTTTGCTACAGGTGACATTCAAGTTTTTACACTACTCTCCCCAACTTTATGTGATTTGTCTGATTTGCATTAACTTATTCCAATGCATAATTTAACACGAATAGGTAAAGTACTCAGTTAAAAGAACCATGGCAAGGCTTTCGTTTACTAACTCTCGTTAAAACAGATATATGAATAAAGCATTATTAATATACTTTTCTCTACAACGTGGCAGTGATTTACTGTAGAGCAGAAAATATAACGTCAGTCAAAGAGCTACAAGTAAGCAACTGCGAGAACAGTTTGAAATAAATAATAAAATCACTTCGCAAGAAAGTTTATTATTCTGAGAAACTGCAGAGAAAGGAGGCAATAAAGAGAATAGGTTAAATAAATGCATTTTACTTTTGTTTAGAGAGAAAGAATAGAACCTTTATAACTTTGTAATTAACAATGATAGCCTTTGGTTGGAAGGATCAAAATTCGATTCCCTTCGCATTGATTTATCGGAGCTTCTCAATTAAATATGAATTAATTCAGTATCGTGCGTAGTGGTATAGTTTCTTTCAGCACTCACAGATTTTTAATCCTGCAAAACTTGTACTTTGGTCAGGAAATACACGCATCTGTATTCTCTGACATGTTTTACTTCGTGGTTTCCTTTGATTGATGAGAAACGCATACGTTGACCTATCGTGGGAAGTTTCGTTATTATTTTCAATGGGAACTAGATACGGTAAGAATCACAAGTTGGTATTTACAAGTATAAAGCGTTTTTATCGGAGTATTTAGTTATTTTCCTTTAATAATTTATTTCAGATATTGCGTTTAACATTGTTTCTAACGTTTAATTAGGAGTTTCATAACTCCTGTATGTAGCAATCAGTCCACAATACCGCTCCACCCTCTCTCTCTCTCTCTCTCTTTCTCTCTCTCTCTTTCTCTCTCTCTCTCTCTCTCTCTCTCTCTCTCTCTCTCTCTCTCTCTCTCTCTCTCTCTCTCTCTCTCTCTCTCTCTCTCTCTCTCTCTGTCTCTCTCTCTCTATGTATATAAGATAATATTAGTATAAATTTTGACAAGCATGCTGCTATCACTGGTCGCGTGTTGTTATATTTCAATTGCAGTATTTGGAGTGTACTCAGATGTACTTAGTTATATACTAGAGATGTCTCTAGTTATACCACGCAGTCATTTGAATAATGCATCACATCTGTTGACTTTACGACACTCGATACTTATTTAATTCTCTCATCCATAAGCTGTTTCACACATCCCATCATCGGCTTATCAGATAATCATTCTAAGAGGATAACAAAGTAGACTTGTTTGGCTCTCTAGTTTCAACGCTCTCTTCCTCTCCCGTGTGAAGTCACTTAGATCATGGATTTAAGAAAAATAAATGCATTTCCTTAGAGAATGCAAAGATACATTTATGAGGCTTAACGTCATGATTACCCAGCGTCTCTTTTCTTCATTCACTATTTTTCCAGTTGTGTCAGTTAATGGATGAACAGAGCTAATCTTCCAACGAGTCACGGCCAACGCACACTATATTCATTGTTGCATTGGGAAAAATTGTTGCAAAAAAGAGAAATTTTCGTAATCTCCACATCATATTCTTGTGGATGGTATGTGGTGTTAAGTTCATTTCACGTAGATATTGAATTACGGCAATATTATCCATTTTCAGAATATTAGTTCGCTTGATCATTTTGGGGACACATAAAAAAAAGACAAACGTTGGAATAACTTTATATTTCTACAATTACTTACAAAGAGTTATTAATGACACAAAAAAGAGCCTCCGTATCTCAGTTGGTTTAAGTCGAGCCCTTTGGTTGAAAATCCCCAGGTTCGAATTCCGTCTGTTAAGTGAGGGACCTTTATCAATTATTTTGAATCAAATGGTGATAGCCGGTATCATAAGTATATGAAGGATTTTTCGACCCTCAAAACAGACAAACAGATTCCCCGTGAACCTACGTGAACTATAGGAATAAATACTTGCTCTTAGAGAATGCAGCATAGAAGTGATATGCCCTCTCTATGAATTCGACGTGACTCCTAATCAGGGGGCTCTACCCATCCTAAGATACGTATGGGTTTAAGAAGAATGATAAAGAAAGAATTCTCTCCTTCTAATCCACCGTCTTTATACTTAGGTTACGAACTTTTCATTCTTCCCTAGTATTTATGATTCTATAATCTATCAGGCGAACTATAAAATATACAAGAATCTACTATTTATAGCGCACTTTAAATTTTAAGCATATAATATGAAGCAAAAAGAACAAAATTGTATACAAGGAAAGTTAGAAAAGTTAATTTTTATTTGAAAACATATCTGTTTTAAATTAATTTTTTGAGGCCTGCGTTAAACTCATATTGTAAATGAGTTAATCCCCTAAATGTCCAAGTCCGCAGAAATACCATAAGTTAGATATTCCAGTTAGCAAGCAGAGAAACTTTGTTTAACCTTTTCTTTTCTTATCTTTTCTTTCTTTCTTTCTTTCTTTCTTTTTTCTTGAAAACAAAACTTGAGATTTTAATCTAAATTAATATAACGCAAGACAAAAAAATAAATTGTCTCAAATAAATTGATACAAATAACTACAAATCATCAGTAAATATTTCTCCTCACCTTTTGTGATTCAAGTTAAAATCACAACTTCCTCATACAACTTGAGAAATATTCTTATATCTATTTTTATTTCCAATTCCCGCATATTACGCTTTCAAACAATATGATCTTGTCATCTCACTTCTCCAAATTTTATGACGATGTATTTTTTGAACAATATTTAAATTATACTGTTTATCTGTACGTCTGTATTCCAGAGAATTTTCCTATAAACAAGTAATAAGCCTGGTGTTTCTGTGGGTTTTGGTATTTCTTTTATATCATAAATCCCGAGGTAACTGTTTCAGCGAAAAACGATTACTATATAAAATATGAGCAAAGGCTATTTTTTGTTTGTACGTGCAATATTTGTTTGTACGTGCTCATGTTTGTACGTGCAATATTTCGATGAATAAAATATTGGGGGATAATTCAGATATCTTGCTTTAAAATTGTAGATGACTGTAAAATCCATGAGAAATGAACTGCCAAATAAATTTTTTATTTAGTGTAATATATATATATATATATTTAAGTTTAAAATAACTCACATATTTACTTTATTTTCATGTGTAGTAAATATTCTTAATAGAGTCGAGAGATATCTAACAGCTCTAACGGTGAATGATTGAACGAGATATAAGCATATTAAAACAATGAATGGGGAATGACACAAGAAATAAATTTTCTCGCTACTGTTTTCACCAGAATAAAAGCAAGAGAAACGTAGTCAAAACTACAAAAGAAATTCTTCTTAACAAGAAAAACTCAGTTTTGAAAACAAAACTGTGTCGGGTAGAAAGAAGGGTAATGAAATAGAAAAAAAGTCCAAAGGAATGCAATGTAAAATATATGAGTAAATAAACATGAAGAAAGCGATTCTCCCTGACCTGAAGAACTCTTGATACGATGTAGGAGACAAAAGAAAGATGAATAAAGTTACTGAGAAAGAAATTCGAGCTAGTGAAAAGAAAGGTAACTGCTGGCAGATATCCAATCGCTATATCAGAGAAATAACGCCATAATTGAGCAAAATTAAAAACAATTATTAGTGAAAAATCAGTCAGAAAATAAACGGAAGGTATATGGCAAAAACGATTTTCTGGATTTGAAGCATAACATAAAAAATATTACTTATGAAAATGCAGAACGGGAAACGATAAAGTAGTACACGGGCATGATGATTATTATGTTATTGGACTCAATGTAACCTAAGAAGCTGGGACATACGTTAGAAAGTTATTCTAATTAGCGATAGGCGTTTTTTCTATATACTCAAAATTACAAAAAGTCAAAAACCTCAAATGCTGTTTCCGCATCATACCGTAAGTGCATTCGAATCCTTCGCTTTCAACTCATGAAGAATAAACTTAGGAAAACTGAGATAAAGACATTTGCAGTGACAGCAGAATGAAGAAAATGAAGAAAAACATAGCATAATAAAGGAAATGATACTTGAATGAACTTCAATCTGGAAGGTGAAAATAATGAGGTTGATGCATTACCAGAAATTATAGTGACCACGGATTTCATATATATATATATATATATATATACTAAGATTTCTTTTATTAAAGTTCATATAGATTGTAGCGGTCTCATTGGTTCACGAAACTGTGAACTTACATGAATCGGTATAAAATGATTCTTGACATCGTATCGTTATGTATGGGATTCGAAAACGCATGGAACCCCCTTTTAAAGCCGAAATTGTTCTTTTAAAACAAATTATATTCTACTTTCATAATCCAGAATATGTAGACAAGGAGGATGTCACACGATAGGAATGAACTTTACGTTAAAATATTCATAATTCTGTTTCTGGCGAATGAAAACATAACAGCTGTTAATTAGTTCTAGTAATTTCCTATTTTCCATAAGAGAAATCTGATCAATAAACGAATGACTCTAATTTCATTAGAGTCACTTTATTTATTGATCGTTCTTCGTTTTCCACATTACACAGCGCTTTCGATTAGTGGAAAACATACTTCCAATTCTCCTCTAGAACTGCGAAATGAAAGCATTATAAATATCCCAGAATGCAGCGTATTTTAATTTAGAATTAACCGAGCTTAAATTCACAGTTAAAAGCATTGGATCATTTGTATCAGCATTTATGTTTTCGTTTAAGAAACCAGTTCTGAAACGTACACGTTTCACGCTGTTAAAAAGCGGATGTAATTTGAAAAAAAAACAGATAGAAATAATACAATGGTATTCCCAAAACAAGTAATACTTTAAAATTAAGACATTCTTTTTGTTCTCTTTGACAAACATTATTGGTCTTTCAGTCTCCTTGCAGCAGCGTTGTTCCACACTGAAGCACGCGTGTGCAGTGATGCTCTTGTAGAAGGAAGGTGGATTGAGTTAAAATCAATAAAGTGTCCATTAACCGTCCTACCTTCCCAGCAGGCGAGGGTATATTTAATTTGGTGACTTATTACCCAGTGACGGTAGTCATTAGCACTAGGCTGCGGCCGGATATTAGCAGGTGGACGGCATGAAATAATTATTCGAACTGTCGCAATTATTAGGCGTCATTTAGAGAAAATGCGATTACAATCCTGTCGCTACTCTTCTTTTAGTTTTATTCAGGAAGTTATGAGAGATCTTTTAGAGAAAAGATTATGCACTTGGAGTGCTAGTAATATAACTGTAGGACCTTGGACGTAAAATACTTAAATACTGCATACCTAGACTTGCGATGATAATATGTATTATATATGCATTCAATTAAAGATTAAAAGTTAGGCGATCTTTATGTTATGGCAGCATCCTCTCAACATGTAAACTTAAATAGTATTTAGATGTTTCATTGAAACATTAATAAAAGATGATTTATGAGGATTTATGAACATTGTCATCTTCATATGAGACGAACTAATGCATTTTACTTCAAAAACTTTCATATAAATATCCTGTTCTCCCATACGGGGTGAATCCCAAATCATTTCAAATAACCAGCGTCGTCACGATAACTGCACTGTGGAGCATCTTCAGCAATAATATTAAATTTGTTGCATCTCATTTCTGGTAACTAAAACTAAAAAAATTTAGGCGTAAATATTGGTTTATCTTAATATTGCATAATAGCATTATAAACTATATAGAACTTTGAGTAACAGAAAAACGAAAAATAAATGAGAGTTCAACCAATGTAATGAAAATTCATGCCGACGGAATATCTCATAATATTCAACCAAAGTCTCCCGGCAGAGAACCAGGAAATCAGGAAATTGTGCTTATGGAGATAAGCACAATCAGTATATGAAGAATCTTCGGAAAAGAAGTCTAAGACTTAGGAGGGAGGCAAAGTATCTTGTCGATATAAGTGTAGTTATCGAGAAAAAGAAGACTAAATATTGTGAGATCCTGTTAAATATAAGATATTATATTCGGGAAATGGTGATCAGAGAAAGGAAAGGGTAGTTGTAGAATTCAATACTAATTACAAAGATAAACTTCGTTGACAGGTAATTTCAAGTAGAGTGATAAGGACACATTTTAAGATGGGGGAATTGTGCAATGAAACTTATTTGAGAATGTAGGCTTATGAAGATTCAATTAACGAAGAAGGGGAGTAAATTGTTTTGGTCAGTATAGACAGTTAACGTAAAAATAATAACGAAAATGTGTCTGTGTTTGTGGGGTCTGATTGACAGAGTATACACAAATGTTTTTGGAAAATTTGAAGAAAATGGCAAAATTAATAATAATGGTAAGTTCTTGATAGATTTCTCCTCAGTACACGAAGTAATCATTACTGACATTATGTTGCCAACATAAAAATGAGCATAAATTCACGTTGGGTGAAGACGGAAGAAATAAGAAAAGTCTTATTGACTAACTCGAGCAGCTTTCATGAACTGTACGTAGGCTTATTAAATATACAATATTATTCAAGAAAAAAGGAAAGGGTTTAAAACCAAACCTTGCAACTAACCTTGAAAAAAACTTAGGAAAATATTGATTTAGCCAGGGAGCAATGTGGGGAGGTTATTCGAATAGACAGAAAGATCCGAAATTCGTTGGGACTCAGTAAGTTACATAATCATGGAAAGGAAGAACTCATATGGAAACTTACTAGCTAGCAAGTTAGCAGACACCCTGAGAGAGACACACCCAAAGAAAGACGTAAGAAAGGTATGGTGTGTGTGGGGAGGGGAGGTGAACGTAGCTAAACAAAAGTCCTTGGAAGAATTTAGTAAAAATGTAAAAGATAAATGTAACGAACGTGGAAGTATATTTTAGAGGCTGTTGAAAAATCTTAGAAATAGAGAAAGGATACCCTAGAAGGAATCACAGATGAAAAAGGTGATATAAAATTGAAGATAAAGACATTCTGGATGTTTGGAGTAAAAACTTTGAAGAAGGAGCATTGATTCACTATATGTAATTTTTCTTTCCTTTGGACTCTTTTTTAATTTAAAATATGGCTGCATGGTGAAAATCATCATCCAGTATATCACTATTATCATGACACATCTTAAGTTTATTGTAATCAGTAAATATATCTTTATCTTAGTTTATTGTAATCATATCTTTATCTTAACTTTAGACGTTCCCTATTAAAACATTAGCTTTATTTCTGCTCCAGTATTTCTTTCTCTTTTAATTAAATCAACAAATCAGAAACTAGAAGGTCCTATATTAAGAATCACTGCTTTATAATTAATTAAAATTTTCTGTAATGTACGTAAGTCCCATAATAACTCCATTTTAGACTGAGGTTTAAATTTTTGATTTTTTCATTATTATTAATCATCTGTTATATGTAAGAGAACATAAGGAAGATAAATTATAATTCGTTTAGGGAAATGAGAATTATTCATCGCAAACATAAATGGCATCTTTCAGTTAAGGTGTACACTTCTGTAATCAAAGGTCTGTCATTTCTGATTTCCCTTAATTATTTATTACAAAGTAACTACAGTGCTGATTTTATAAAACAGTAGTATGCAATCTTACTTTAATGGAGCATTAGGGACATTAACAGTTATTGATAGAGTCCACACAGGAACATTTCTCATTAGTGCAGGAAAATGTGACTTGCATGAGTAATAAGAGTGATATATCTCAAGTGCAATAATTCAAAAAGAAGAATATATCTTTCATAAAAAGTAATTTCAATAACTGTCCGTTTAGATCTGTCTATACGTCTATGGACAATATGCTAAAAACTAAAACAAAGTAAAATAAAATGCAGGTAGCATTCATCCTTTGATGAAGAAACAAGAATAGTGTTCCACTTGACAATGAACCGCGTTGAAAGGTAACACAATGTTACCTTTTCAATCTTCATTAATTTCTTTAAAATACGAATTTACAACCCAGCCCGTTAAAGAAGGTCGGTGACCACCCCTCGCAAATTTTGAGCGATCCTCAGCCACTCTGAACAGTCCCTCAGAGCTCATGCCAGTCCACTGTCTGATGTCTGCCAGCCACGATTTTCTTCGTCTTCCTTGTCCTCTTCTTCCATTTATCTTCCCTTTTAAAGGGAAGTCTTTATTTATGTCAGTAACACTTTAAGAAGAGTTTCCATAGATCAGTCAGTTTCGATCATGTTTTTTTCAGTTGGCAAGATCCGAAGTCGAATTCCACAATCAGTCACAGTGGGCATATTACACATTCATTTATATAGAAACTTGGCCACTTCTTCCTAGAATATGGTTACGAGATCCAAAGATACTTGGAAGGTAGTGGACAAATAAAAGTCAGTTGAAACCACTTACGAAGATCATGAAAATACTTTAAGATGTAATTAATGGTGCCATTCTGGTCCGAGTTGTTATATAAGAAAAAGTCACTTCTTCACGGTAATGGAACTATGGGCTTGATATTTGAAATGGACAGCAGTAGGAGTGTGTGCATGTTAGTTAATAAGACATTCCGATGTAGCAAATCAGCTCATAAACTAGCAAACAATAGTACCAAACAATTCATCACTTTATCGCACTAATCTCATAACAAATCTGATGTTTTGATATTAGATTTTTTTGCGATTGATCTCTTTGTTCTGATACTTAAATAAATGCAGATATTGGTAGTGTGATTATTTTTTCCCCTCGGAATCACAGGAAATGCAAATGAAGTTTATTCTTGAGAGTTAGAACACAAATGACTATATCCTAGATTTACTGTACATTATGATAAAGGAATGTTTTGGCGAAATAAATATTAGGATAACACACACTATTGAGGCATCGAAATGTTCCATAATGCGTGAGTCGTACTTTGGAACTGATCACAATTTCTGCTCTTGCAGATACAACTATTTCCAGTTTCTGACAACATGAATCAGGTATTTTGGATCATTCTTCCTTCAACATGACCACTAGTCCATTTACTATAGTAGGCCATCCATTTGTCGCAAACGTTTGCTGTTAAATTCAGATCGTGAGTTTTTGTAGGCTAGTTGCGATTTTTCATTATTTCATTCAAGCCATAGCAACACCTGAAGTATATCATATTACGTTATCGTATTCTGATACAGGGCTATTCTATAAAACTGCTGCAATCCCAAGAAACATCTAGAAACGTTGCATATCCTTTCGTGTAACCCCTCCCCTCCAACACACACATATTTAAATTATATGACATACATTAAATTTAAACATTTAAGCATTTAAACACACACACACACACACACACACACACGCACGCATACTCGTATGTGTGTGTGTGTGAAGGAGTGCGTATAGTAAAGACACACCTGTGACCACAGAGTAACAAGTAAAATACTGAAATATTCATATTCGTATTCATAGAAGATTATAGCATCTTTAAATGTAATTTATTTTACCCTAAGACCTAATTGGGATATAAATAATATTTCCATTAGGACATAAGGCAATAAACAAATTTTTACACTTTATTTATAAATATATTATACCTGTCATAGCAAATCACTCGCAGTATTTGGGCAAGCGTGAAGTGCAGTTTGGTAAAACAGTAACAATTATGGGTGTGTGGGGGGAAGCTACTCCAGTTATTCGAACATGTTTATTTTATCAGCTTAACTGGTAGCAAATGCTATACAATAATCAAGCGGAGAAGATACTACGGGTAGTAAAGTTATAAGTCAAAAATGATTAAAATGATTAATATATTAAGTTAGATGAGTTACTTAAAGCTGTTGCAATTGATTAAAAAGTGACGAAGCCATCTAGTCGAATTCAAGCCATATTAGAACGCGTAGAACTATTTAATGCTATTTAGAAAGAGATTCGTTTATATTTGCATCGAACTGAGAAAGGTGTATAAACTTAGCAATGTGTTCCACATAAACTCACAGCCGACAATAAACTTGTAGTATATTCATTTGCTTGTTGCTACTTTTGCTTTAAAAATCCAAACGGGTCCAAAATTGTTATTGGACCGGTTACTTGATGTAGTGAAACAACCGCTCCAATAAGAAAAATTTAAGAAGCTAAGAAAAATGGTTCACAAAAAGAAACCTCAAATGATCATCCTTAGTTATCATAAACCTGTGCAGCATGTTTCGAAGCTCAAAACTCGCTGAAGATTCTTCTGCTTGTGTTGAAGGAATAAAGCTATCATCGTAGTAGCATTGTCCACTACGAGCTACCATCTCCTGTCCAAATGATCACAAGGGACGTTATTCGATACGCCTGTAGCGGGTTTTAATTATGATGCGCTTCTCCAAAAACAGCATGATTGGGTAACCGCAAAAGCGTCGTGTTCCTACAGGATAGAGTGAAGCCTCACAGGAAGAGAGTGATGGGAATGGAGTGGAACTAGTTCCACAGCTTTAGTTGGGAAATTCTATCCGGTTCACCATAATCCAAAGACACATTTCCATCTAATTATCACATCTTCTCTTTCAGGACTGTCATATAAACAAAAGATAATTTCAGAATCAAGTAGACATTGGAAACTGAATTGAATGATATTTTTGATTCTGGAATCTTGAGTCTTTAAGAAGATTTAGTTTATAAACCTTCTTCTCATTTTAAAATGTTACCAGTTGTGAATGTGCATAATTTTTAGAGTGTCTTTTTTATGTATTTAAAAATATTCTGTTGAACTTTCTGACATTATAATTTGATATTCACGTCACAAAATAATTTAATAAAGATGTTAACTGTTAACCACTTTCATTATGGCTAAATGGCATGGTCATAATTATATATCTGGAAATATGAACACACATAATGCGTTAATATCATCTATTATAATAGGCAAGTGATGCTAAAAAGTTCAAAAATGTATGAAAATTCTTACATTTTAGATGCCTTCATGTCTCGTTTGGAAGAACTACACTAGTCTTTGTTTTAAAATTTCTATAACTCGTTAGATGAATTTCATTTCCTGTTACTAGATCACTATTGTACTTATTGGATGAAAATTACATGTACAGAACATTGTTTACTGGTTATCATTTCCTAATTCTACCCACGGTACCAAATGTAACAGAGGTTTACTCCTTTTAGGGTTAAATTAGTTAGTTAGTCGTTATTCACATGTGCCTTCAATGGACGCTTAATGGTCACACCAGTACTTCGCAGGGTTGTGGGAGTGAAGCCTTCTGCGAGAAGAAGTGGTAGGGTCACAGATTCCCTCTCTACACAGACAAAGGGAATCTGGAAAGTAGAACAATCACAAACATTTATGCCCATTGTGGAATTCGAACCGGCTGCCTCTAGACTGGAGAGCAGATACACTAATCACACGGCCAACCAAATCGGCTTTTAGGAGTAAATGCATAAGTTCGTAACTCAGTCTCTTTAGGGGTAAACAGACTGAGTTATGGGCAGTCTTTTCTCCTGAAATACAAATCTTGTCTCCCAAAAACGAAAAAAAAATAACATTCAAACAACGTTTGAATTTACGGCCGAAGCAGCTCAGACTATGAGTCCTGTGTATTATATCTGTGAAATTATATCTGTGAAAACCCGAAATTTTCCAGGAGGGAAAACCCTTCCACCTGCGTACGAGACTGGCTAACTCATATTCAGTTAAAAGCCCTGATAAAGATTCTTCTCATCCTAGACCATATTTGAATATAGATCTTTACAATCAAAGGGCATCGTCTAAATCAACTAAGCGAAATCTCCACATTTAAACAAATGTAATGAACTGATAAAATATTTTTAAACTCATCACCTTAGGTACTTCTGAGATAATTTTAAACAATTAGGAAGCATTGATTAAGTCAATGGAAGTTTTCTTTAATATGCTAAATAAAAACTGACCTTTTTCTAGTTCTTTGAGTAAAAGCTTATGGTACAATTTTTAATGAGTGCGAGTTCATTTGCAGGATATTTGAAACTTTAACCGTTAAGCACAGCATAATAATCTAAAAATGACATCACTAGCTCTAATTACTTTACTTTCTAGAACTTTTTATAATAATTGCCCTATTACACAAAAAAGTTATTTACAGAACGTCATTTCCATGCTCTTCAGATCCCAACGAACATTTGTGGTGTTGGCTTTTCTTGGAAAGGTTTCGGGATTCGATAGCGAGTGTTCAACGGAGGACCGCAATTTTACTGCCACGAGGCACAGAACTCGCCTTTCCACTTCTCAATAATATGACTTAAAGATGATCCGAACAGCTGCAGCAGGAAAGAAATTTTCAAATGAGTTGTTACAAAGTGACATCCTATGATGGTACCACGTCCAAAGTCACTGAGCTCTTCAGTGTTATTTTTATTTTACTGCTAATAATAGTCTGATGATTGCAAGACCGCCTGCTTCGTTTTATGCTTGTAAGAGTGATGACTATGATATATCCACTACTACGAGGGAGTGTCCAGATATTTTTGTTCAGTATTCATTTTTTTTTATTTCTGTAAATTGAAAATAAATACATTCTTTATTTCTCAAAATATTCTTCACGTTCTTTTTTTATGATAATAAGCATTTTTGTGATTCCGTTAAATGATTGCGAGTTTGTTGTGTGCTGTTGAAAATAATTAAATTCCGCTGCCATTCTCTTATTTCAAATTAATTGCTCACAAATTAGTATTTCAGTATGAATATGACAAAATTCTAAGGTTTTTGGACCCAACTAATGCCAAGAATTCAGTTTTGATTATTAGGTATAATCGTCAGAGCAGACCAGTTTCAATTGCATTCTTATCTGTAGGTAATTTACCGAGATGTTTTCTCACCGTCGAGTTAATCTATCTTGCCGTTGTTTCTGCTAATCACATAATCCCAGTTCCAATCATGACAGACATTAGCTCACGGAAACTAACACGCATTGTAATGACAAAGCAGTGCAATTTACTGCATAAAATTTAAATGAAAAAAAAAGTTAATTTCTTAATCTTAAGTTTTGGAATTTGCGTTTTGAATAATTTCACGTAAGGAGAATTAAAACATCAATGTAATGATTATAAAGAAAAATCATACAAGGACTACAAGAAATATACATTTAAGAATGAGAAAAATCTTTAAAAATCGCATGCTTAATTCGCAAGAATTTTCTCCTACGATTATCTGCCATGAATATTTATAACAAAGGTGTCGCTGTCGGATGATATGTAATAAGCCGTTTGTGCATGAAATGCATATACTTTTGTTTCAATGATAATCAGTTTAAATAGATATGTTAGCCCGAATGGAAACGTGTGCAGTATAGATTAAACTTAAATAAATATTTCATGGTTATCAAATGAACGGAAACGTCATAAACAAGCAGTTAGCTCAACGCTCAACAGATAACGACACAACAGTGAAATTGAGAGGTCTGAGAGTTGTTATGTTGATAACGATTGAAATGTTGATTGAAATGTTGATAACGATCAACATTTCTATATTAATATCAAAATATAATAACATGATGTTCCTAAATGAGAAAATTAATTTATTATTTTAATGAGAATTTCTGTGTATAAGAAAATACATAATAATTTCCCCCTTTAGGCATTCCTATAGACATACAACGTATATAGGAAACATATAATAACACGAGAAAGTTTTTTTCAGATTCTATTAAGCATTCCCTGAAGTGCAAGACGAAAAGCTAAAATTCTTTCTGATATCATTAACGTCTTCATGAAAAAAAAATGGTATAAGATTTCAACTGTTTTGTGAAATACTAACAATTAAAGAGAGAGAGAGAGACACACGCACAGATATGATGACATTATTTTTAGTCTAACATATTTGAAATATATTTAAAGAATATGCTTATTTGTAATGTAATTTTTTTTCTCAAGAAACTCCATTGCAAGTGAATAACGATCAACATTTCTATATTAATATCAAAATGTTTTGAAGAATGTGCAGTTTTTATTATATGGACGAGATCACTTATCTAGTTTGTGGGAAGTTCAGAAGAATACATTTAATTTATTCAGAAGGTGATTTAGAATTTGAGTGGACTCTGATAACTAGCAGAGATATACCTTCGATTGAAGTTACAGTCGCAAGTTAATTTAGGCAGTGTGCACAGCAAATTGCCTTGTTCATATTTCCATAGACAAGACCTGATTTTAATCGTTTGATGAATCATAATAGAACTTAAATAGCATTAAGGAATTTTTGATTTTATTTATTTTTCTATAAGTGTTTTTTATTGAATGATTTTATGTATAATACTATTTGCAACGATTTGATGTCATTATGATTATTATGATAGTTGAGAAATATCTTTTTATCTGTCACCATAATTTTATCTACCTTTTGTAGGTAAGTTTCTGACTCTTTAGCTAGAGAGCTTATTCATTTACCGACCATCTCGTAGCTCAGTTACTTTAGACGACGTCTTTTGTTCAGATAAAAATGGGTTTGAAAGTGTGTAGGACGTAAGAATCTTTATCAGGGCATTTCAAATGAAGGTTAGTTAGTTAGCCAGTCTCGTATGCAGCAGGAAGGACTTTTTCTTAAGAAACGTGGTTTTTCTTCCTGCAAAAAGGAAAAAAAAACCCGCAAGAATAACACACACTCCACTAACAGAGATAGTACATTGACCTTATTAGTTTTTGTTACTTTGGCCTTAATTCCAAGTAACCAACTGACCAGCCTTGAACTACGTAATCCTCTTTTGAAAGAGGTTGTCATTTTGTGTGGCAATAGCAAGACGAGGAGTCTAACAATGTTATAGCAGAAATGTTTCACTCGCTTTTCATATCCATTCAGTAATTATTTTTTCCTCTTTCCGAATGCATCTCTTTTCTTCTTTGAAATGCTTGATCCACATGAGGGTGTTATTAATCAACAGAATAAAGAGTATTCATTTAATATGATTTCATTTTGAGTGAACAACCTCACCAATTTAACCTGTCACGCATTTAAACTGCATGAAAACAGGAATATAAAATAATCAGCCATTTGACATTCTTACACCAAAATACTGCATTCTAAGAGCAGATAAAGATTAGAATATCAGTTTAATAAAGAAATGACGGCCCCTTGAAATTATATACCCCACGGTGTATACTAACTAGGACATTTAACTGACAGTCTATTGATTTTAAGACGAAAAGGAACGTGAGATTGTATGCAAAAACCTCATCTTCAATTTTCTAGTAAGCAGAATGGGAAGAGTCTTCTCACACTGGGTGAAGAAATTCATTTACCACCGAAAGATATTCCCAATTATCCCTACCTTGCTCACAGCTGGTTTCGAACCAGCAGATTGTTGGACGGAGAGCGGCTATCGAATGGACCAACCAAACTGGTAGTGGGATTTCCCGCCTGTAAAAGTTTGTGAACCTTACCTTACGTTAGGACCGTTGGTGAGCCAAAACCAAAACATTGTTTACTACTTAAGCACTTTCACAAATATCGATTACACAATGGGATTCATATCTAGAGACTGTTGGTTGAAGAGAATAGATGCTATACATTTGGCCAACAAAGAAATGGATATACACATGGTTTACTAGGCTAGTTTGTTGACCAAATGGATACCATCTCTTCTCTTGAAAAAGTTTGATTTGGTTTCTAGAGCAGAGTTTTCGGATTATCAAAACCTTACTCCCATTATGGTACTAGTAATAATGTATTAGAGGTTTACAAATTTTTGTGGGTGGAAATCACATATAAACATAAAATAAATTCAGCGAACTACAGTAAAAAGGGATAAGACAACGCCTACACCCAATTCGAAATGTAAATGCATTTTAGAATTTTTTGAATAATGAAATCGAGATAGTGTTACTCTTTTTGAAAAAAAATGAAAAGATTAGATATTAGTAATGCGATTTTTGAGAGTGAATTCTAGTTCAAAACTTGAATGACGCTTGTAAGTGTCATTCAAGTTTTGAACAATTATCGTAATCAAATCTGAAAAGAAAAATTTAGTAATCAAATTTAGAATAGAAAAGTACATTATACATTTAGCCGCTTTGTAAAGGAATGGGTTTACTTTGATTCGGATCAACATAAAGCTCAGGTTTTAGAAACAATCGTGAACTCTTCATGCTTGTCTTCCGTAATTAAAATTTATGCTAGACTGATTTGCTTATATAACTTGATATCAGCTGAAACAATTTAAGTGAGTTGGATATTACCAAAAACAAATTTGAATATAATAAATATTTTTCAATATATTATAATATGATCAATATAAGTTCATTTTCTTAGGCTAACACAATTTCATTGGAAATTCTCTCTTCGCCAAAGGTGTAAAATTCTTAAATTCGCAAATAGGTTGTTCATTCTCTCTCTCTCTCTCTCTCTTTCTCTCTCTCTCTCTCTCTCTCTCTCTCTCTCTGCTTTTCCTTCTTTTTTTCAATTGATACGTTATTCGAAAGAAGAGCATTTCTTTTCACAGTTCTGAATTTTAGTATTTTCCTTTCCTCGCTTGAATGTGCGATGAAAATAACATGTTTTCCCTTGGCAACCAAGCAGCTGAATATATTTAGAAATCACTCTTTTTTCCTCACTTTGGGATCTCAGCAGATTTTCTGCCAAATAAATTTATGATTCTATCTCTAGAAGATGATATTGAAAAACAAAAGAATAAAGGTTTTCAGTTCTTTATTCTGTAGCTAAGAGACATCACCATCTGTCCTTGGAAAATGATGTAAATTCTTTGAGAGGGAAAACGAAAACGAGAGTTAGCACCAAGAAGCGTGCATTTAAAAACATAACACCAGTAAATCTCTAACATATTTCAAAATGATACAAAATGCCATTGACATTCATAAGTAAACAACAACTTTATTGAGTCTATTTCAACGTGTTTTTTAGGAAACATGTTGTTGTAATTGTTTTATTGCTCACCTGTTATCCATTTTCTCTTTTCATTGCTTATACACATAACGGCCACTGAATTAGAAACTTTTATTCAATGCCATGTTGGACCTCCTTTAGCAACTGCCAATACCGATCCTCTTCAATTCTCTGTGCATAGTTCGATGACATAAGTCTGGAACCGCCTTCATTAAATGCTTTGGTCAATTGCTGTGGACAGCGATCATCGTTCCTGACAGACTCTCTTAGGACCACACTTACGTCTCTTAGATAACCAATAATCTTTCCGTGTACATTCATCTTCCTTTAAAGGCAATGCATGCCTTTAGAGGAAGATGAATTTATTGAAGACTTAAAAGAGTTCCATCTGGTCTCTCAGAAAAAAAATAATACAAAATCCTATAAAATAAATGAAACAAACACACGCAAGTACACGGTACTAATATGTTATATGCTTGTTTGTAACCTGAATAAAGCACCTTGAAATTAAGCTATAATGAAGTCCTCTTTTTGCATCCAAGATAGGATTCAAGAGAGATCTTCGAAACTGGCGTAGATACTAACTGAGCTGCAGATTATTGCAAATGGAATAAACGTTACATTTGCCTCATTGCGCAAAAAACTTTATAAAATCATGGAGATGTTCAGAAGAATGCCCAAAAGGGAAGAGATGTTTCTCTCTGTGTCTCTCTCTCTCTCTCTACCGGCTGTTTTCTGCTTACGTCTTTACAGGTATTTCCAGACACTTCTACCAAAATAAAATCCATAGCTACTAATCAGTAAGCCTATAATTACCTTATCAGCAGTTAGTCAACATACTGAAAATCCAACTTCAAAACCACAGCACACGTGCGTTTTCTTCTCCTATTTCTTTCTGTCTTTCCATGGATTCAAGTGTTTTTCACGGACTAAAGCTTGGAAAAGAGTACAGAAAGTTTTGCTTTCTTAATCCATGTTCAAACCACTTTCAATATATCTATAAACTATGCGTGTATGTGGTTGAATAAAAATTTCTCTTATATCAAGATAGGGAGATATTTTTAAACGCCCCTTATTAATTAAAGCATTTTAGAAAATCATAATATTCTCGAACCTTCCACGGTTGATTTTTTGTTAACAGCATTTACGTTTTCGTGGCAATTTGTATAATTGACGATTTCAAGTAGAAAGCGAGTAGTATGCATTCAAATTTTCGAATCGCGCGCAAAGCGTTCACGTGGTAGCACTCAACAGGATAAAAGGCAAAAGCGGCTGCGCTAAGCGAATTGTGTTAGAAGGAAGTGCGCTCCGTGAAGGAATAAATTTGCAAACTAGGATATCTTGTAATGTCTCAAAGACATCATTTAGATGATTTCACGAGAGGAAGAATTATTGCAAAACTTGAAAAACACCGCAGAATTACTGATATTGCCAGAGAGTTTGGAATACATAGCGTTATATCTCCAGGCTCTGGGAAGCGTTTCAAACCAATAGAAATGTGTTCCAGACGTTTGCTAAGAGTTTTCGTTATAACAGCAAAAAATCGATGGAGAACGGCAAGTCAGTTTGCAAGTCGGCTCCATTCAAGCACAGGGCGATTCGACAAACTGTGGCACGACGTCTGCGACAACTAGGACTTTACGCCGAAGATGGTATTGTATCCATAAAAAATGAACTAATGTACGCTTTACAGAAAAGTGGATTTTTTCTTGTTGAGATCATGGGATACAGCGTGAAAGTGCTACTGCTTACCATCTTTAGAATGTTCTTGAAAGGGATAGATATGGCGATGTTGGGAACATTCTGTGGGAAGGCATTATGCTTAATGGACGCATCCACCTACAAGTGCTTGAAAAAGGGACTATGACTAGTGAACATATTGCAACGAAGTTTATCGTCATGTTCGATTGTTCTAGTATGCGAAGAATTCATTCTTATGCATGGCAGTCCAAACCACATTGTACAAGAACAGTTGAGATACTGCTGGAGTCCGAATATATTAATCGAATTGAGTGGCCAGCACGGTCCCCAGATCTCAACCTCATAGAACATTTTTGAGACGCAACAGGGGAGACGTATTCCTGCTCGAAATTCCCCTCCAGGAAACAAACTAAGCCTTATCCTTGCTCTGAAGGAGGAGTCGGCCAGTTTGCTTCGAACTCCTGAATCACTTGGTGCTAAGCATGCTACCTCGCTATGAGAGCTGCATCGCAGATAGGGGTGGACATACGGCATACTGAAATGTCTCTCCGCATAGTTTTGTCTAAGCACTGTACATAAATACATCCTTAAGAAATTTGTAACTTTTACCAAAAATGTTTTGAAGTTTAATTTGTTAAAATTTCTAACACGTTTTTGTGTAATCTGATTTATTAGTATGCTAGCGATAAATTTATGTCCAGATTTGGCTGTAGCCATGAAAATTGTTTCACATACAGGTTTCAAATATATTTCGTTTGGGCACTAGTGTATTTTTAGCAAAATATGTATGAATATGAAACCGCTCTTTTGAAAAAAACGAAAGTCATGGCATTTAAAGGAAGGGAATAAATAAGAAACAAAATAGTTCTAAAAAACAAACCGGTTGAACAAGTTCATAATTTTGATTATCTTGTGAGTAATATAAGTTACATTGAAGAAACAGAAACAAACATATTCAACGAATTCATGCATCTGTTCATTGGACATCAACTGATACCGTATGGTCACTCAGATGCTCGGTGACATTCCACGCCTGTCCTCGTCACGTGGTCCTGTTGTATACTTTTATGAAGGATTCAACTGATCTTCAGAGAGTTGATCAGTTGAATCCTTCAATCTCATTGACGGTCTACCCCTTCCTCTTTTCCAGGAACTTTACCTTCTATTACTGTTCTGAGACGTCCTCCTACCATCCTTTTAATATGTCCAAAGGATTTCAACTTTTTTTTTGTCGATATCCGTAAGGAGCCTTAAAGTTCTACCAATCCTTTCTAGCACGTATCCGTTTGTCCTCAGTATATGATATCCTCAACAGCCTTCTGTAATACCACATCTCAAAAGCAGATAGCCTTTTCCTACCAGAATTCTTTAGGTTCTAAGTCTCACATCCTTAAGTCACTGTTGTAAAAGCAGCTATATCTAAAATCCTCAAGTTTTTTTCCTATGGAGATAGGCCTATCCTTCCAGATTTTAGACACGACTCTGATTATTGTTTTAGCCATTTTTAATCTTCTTTTGATGTCTTTTAAGGAGCAATTCTTCATATTAATAATGAATCCCAAGTACTCGGACTTCCTGACTTCCTCAATTCTTTCTCCATTAAAATAAACTTGTTTCTCAGGAGCTTCCCTGTCTGTATTTCCTTTAAGAATCACAATCTTTGTCTTGCTAGGATGGAGCTGAAGTCCTGTGTTATTACTGATCTCTTTAACTTTGTCAAGAATTTGTCTTAATTTTTCCATGTCATTACAGAGAAGTACTATATCATCAGCATACCTGAGATTACTGATCAATCTACTATCTATCCTAATTCGTGTCTTGAGGTCATCCAATGCTTCACGCGTGATGTCCTAATTCTAATTCTTCTAATTCTCTTCTAATTATTCTTCTAGTACTAATTCTTTAGAATTCCGAACACTTTATTTCCATGATCCAGGGCGGTTTTAAGGTAACGGCGAACCCGGCGGCGGCCGGGGGCCCCGCTCTTTAGGGTCCCCATTCTCTTATTGTGAACTTAAATGAAATGACTAAAAAATGAATTAAGAAAGAGTATGGCACAGTCACGATTAAACCACCTAAGTTTAATGAGCATTGAACATGAGATTTTATAAAATATTAACTTTCATGACCTAATACATAATTTTGCAACATCAAATTGTAGAAACGTCACTTTATAATGCTAGTTTTGTTATGGGGAAGCGTGTGGGTGGGAAGGAGTGAATTGTGTTATTTTTGTTCTGAATATCGCCTTCACATCCACCAATGGAATTACTTGGGACTTCAAAATCGATGAGTAACTTATTATTATTATTATTATTATTATTATTATTATTATTATTATTATTATTATTATTATTACTGAACATTAGGAAATATGATAGGGGCCTCACATTTCTCTTCCCGCCGGGGACCCCAAGAATGTGTTGATTCGGCCCTGTAATGATCAAAGACATATATCTACAAGATCATGAAATCTTAGCCAGTTTTGATATTACTTCTCTGTTTACTAATGTATCCACAAAATAAGTATTAGTTCTTTTACGAGATATATTATCTAAAAAACTCGACACTCTTAAGTCACTTCTTAAGTTTATCCTGTATAAATTCAGGATATTTCATTCTTGGAAACACTACCTCCAAGCAAAATTACGGGTTAGCCATGGGCAAACTATCTCCTGTACTGCGAATATATAACTAGAAGCTGTCGAAGAAAAGGCTATGAACTCTTTTCCATTAAAACCATTATGGAAAAGATATATAGACGACATTTTTTTATTTGGAACCATGGTCCAGATTCACTTCAATAGTTATTGAATCATCTTAACAGCCAACATACTAGGATAAAAATTTACAAAAGAACTAGAAGTTAGTTAACAGTTCGCTTCCTTTTCTTGATGTGAAACGTACTCGTTCATCTGGAAAACTAAAAATCTCCAACTTCAGAAACCCAACACATACGAATAGATATCTTCACGCACAGTCCATTCATTATCCACCTCCAAAATGTGGTATTATTTCTATTTTGGGAACTCGTACTCTCATCAGCGAAGAAGAAGGAATAGCGGAAATCGCCAATGAATTCCTTCAGCTTTAATAAGCTGCTTTTATTAATTTTCCAAAATAACGGTTATCCTAAGCAGAAGAATTCTAAGCTCTTGTTCAATCCATCTACACACCATACAGGGGAGAGTAATGCTATAAAAAATTATATCACTGTTCCATATATTAGCTCCATTTGTAACAAATTGTCAAAAATCCTCAAGAAATATAAAATTAATATCTATTCAACCTCTTCGATCCTGTCTTCGTCCAGTTAAACGTAAGCATAACAATTGAAAATGTCCAACTGTATACTCCGGTGTATCCAGGTGTGACTATAATTCCCCATATTATGGACAAACAGATAAATCAATCGAACTTCGTATCGAAGAACATTTTAGAGATATCAACCTATGGTAAAACCAGGGTCACAGCCTTATCTAGTCATGTACTTAATTCTTTTGATCCCAATCACCATCAGTCCACTACACATTCAGTAAACTGGGTTAAATCCGAAACTATTTCTAAGCGCTGTGATGATGAAGTTGAAAGAAAAATCTTGTAATCAACAGAAATTGCACTAAATCCTGTTCACATTAATATCAACCTCAGCCACAACATTTGTGATTGTTATTCCTCTGCTATTCAGCTATGGCAGTCTCGAGACCACGTCCTCACATGAAAACCACAACTCAGCTGGTCTGTGAATCAATTCTAATTTGAGCAATCCGTTAATAATTTAAATCTTTGGTGATGTACCTAAGTAATGTTTTTTGTATATCTTTGTTTTCTTCTTCGTATGTATTATGAAGTCTTCTAGAAAGACAAAACTAGCAGTGCCTTTAAAAATAAATTAGTTTTTCTTAATCAACATTCGGCTATATAATCCCATAAGTGATTCTCCTTATATATATATATATATATATATATATATATATATATATAAGAGAATTCTTATTTTTTCTAAAGAGATCAGCGCTTTTAAAAAGATTTCTTCTGAAGCGACTGGTCTCTTCAAATAAGCGTTCATCAAGTATCCAGAAAATTGGTAGTGTAGGTGAAGGCAGACAGTTTGTAAACATCATTTATGAACAAAATCTTTTCAATGTTCAAGATTTCTTCTACGTTTAGATAAACAATGTTTTTTAAAAATCTAACTACTCATCAGGCGGACGCTTCACAACTCCTCTTCTGTTATATAGAATGTGTTGTGGTGTTCTTTTTTTAGCATTGCAACTGTTTTTTTTTTTTTATTTTCTGACGTTCCTTTTATAATTTACGGTTCTTTCTATTTTTAGACAAACAGTTTTCCTCGTGGAAAGCTTTCATTTATTTCTTTCATTTATTCTTTAACTGACGGACTTCTTTATTCGACCATTTTTCTTTAAGCTTTCATGTCTAGTATTTTGTTTTTATTACTATAAGAATAACTTCTTGAAAATATTACAAATTCCCCTTCACCCACATAACACCTAAGTGTTTCTTTCCCATGACACTCGATACATTATGTTCTTCAGAAATATTACCGTTTGCATGTAAATGCAGTAGAAGATATTTTGTAACGCTCACGTTTGTAGGAGCTTCAATTAGAGATAAAGAATTGCGCGTCTTTTATTCTGTACATATTTTAAGTGAAAAGATAAAAGCTTAACATGTCTTGCATGTTATCATAACTTTATGTATTCAGCAATGCAAGTAAACACTTAGTTATTATACTAAACTTATTAGCACACCTGACAGCAAAACTTCCTGGTCATATTCGATCAGTTTGTTTTATATATTGAAATAAGAACTTCGGAATCTTAGATATTATTCGAATTAAGTAAGATAAATTGTATAAACGTAAGGTTCATTCACATTTTATGTGCTCTATTGCAAAAACAGTGCAAGAACGCCAGTCTAATTGAAGCAGAAAAAGTTCATTTCCCCAAATTCTACGAAGAAAATAATTTGAATTCGAAATTCCAGTTAACTAAATAAACAAGCTTTATAGACATATGCTTTTTTAATTTAATAAAGTAAAAACTAGAGATTGTATGTGGGAAATAAAATCGGTTACATGTTCAATATCCGGGAAAACGCAATTAATTAGATTACGAAAACAAGGGATGCTCAAAAATACAATAGTACTTTTCCATCATCCCTCGAAAAATACGTCTGCACCCCCCCCCCCACTAAAATGAAATAAAAAAAAACACATACATACTTTTTATTTTTATAATTTTCATATCATTCAGAGTGTTTTATCATACGCTATTAATTTCAATATCAAAGTATCAAGTCTTAAAATATCAAAGGTAATTCAAATTAATAAAACGTTCAACGTTTTTGAACAAAATTAAGGTTCTGTTTCTTCCTAATTTCATCCATTCTACACCAGATAAGCACTCATGTGAGACAACTGGTTTATTTACTTCTTAGCGAGGAACCAAACACCGGTTTACTTTTTGATCCCTTTTGATTAGGTCATATGCTCAAATTCTCTTAACTTGTGAAGTGGCAGCTCAATGCATGAAAAAAAAACATGAATAATTGACTTAGTACAAAGGTAAGAAAAGAAATTTCAATAGTGAATTTCGATTTTATGTACAAGTAGGTTTTCGTTATTGAATTACAGTCGTAATTGTCTGTGGTTCAATAAACATTGCAATAATTTCTCTTGCTAGCATAGCGAAAGAAATTTTATACGATAACACAATAGATTTTCGACATTAAGCCAAATATATTATACTATAAATTATAATATATAATAAAGTAACAAGAGTGGTTGATGAGGGTTAATCAAAGACAATGAGACTATGAACTTTTTAATTTCACAAAAACAAATATGCTTTTAATACTTTGGTTGACGATAAGTTGACGTTGAGTAGCAACGAGTACATTTAGATATGAGGCTAATGGAATGGCTTAGAATTCAGCTATCTGAGAGATACCGAAGAGGTGTGTATGAGAGAGCTGTTTTAAGGAGGTGAAAGGTTACAAATGGAGTTCTAAGAGTTCGTTACTGGGAACATTAATATTAAACCTCTATGTGTCATGATATCTAATTGAATTTAAAGGCGATATTCAGTTTCTTGCTGATGATTATGTAAAACTGAACATCACGAATAATTCTAATGTATTGGCTCTTCTGATGGATTTGAGTAGTCTGAAATTATAAGATCGATGCTTGGAGATATATTATTATGCTTTCATAATCAAAGACGAAAGGCTGTGTATTCTACTGGTCGACTTTACTGGAGGGAGTACAAGTGCCAAGGGGTTTGGTAACGAGAGCTGAAAGGAGGATAAAATTCAAAGAATGCAATGCAGATGTGATGAAACCCAGAGGATAACCTGATGCTGAAATCATTGCTCAGTAGAGAAAAGGATATGGTGTAGTTCACTGTATAAGGCCCGATTAAACCATATCGGGAATACTAAGCTCAGAATTGGTTACATGGATTTCGAGGGGGATGGTTCTCAATATTACTAGGCTATGAAGATAAATTGAAGATGTAATCTTCAGAGTTCGATAGGAGAATATTATTCAGAGATATAAGATGTTATTTATCAGATAGGTGTCGAGGAGTATTTTCTAAATAGTAGAATAAAATGACAAGTCATAGTGAGGCGTAATACCTTGGAGGTAATCGTTTGTGCGCGTGTGTGCGTGCGTGGAGTTCCGTGCCTGAGAATGTAGTAAGAGCTTTGCATTAAATAAATTTAAGGACTGATACGCAATTATTTTGTACAACCTAGAGCCTCAGGCCATGAGTCCTTTGATCCAAGGAGGTGCTGTCACAACAACAACGACAACAACATCGATTACTTTTGACTGTTAACATATAGGGGACATATATTTACATTTCATTGACAAAGATTTCGTTTTGGATAAATACGTTTCAAGAATTACATTTGAACAGTTCAGTAGGAGGAAACTTTTGGTCACAATAGAGGACTTTTACATTTACTTCCTCTCGTTGATTGGAAAAGTGACATAATCTGCAGACTTCTTTATCTGCTCGACACATTCCTTCACCTAAACACGACTGGTATTGACACAATTTAATTATTACTGCAATGCAATTCGGGATGATTTTTTCGATTTCAAATTCAATATTTATTATGAGCAAATATTATGCATAGAATTACAATTAATCAAACAGCCCAGCCAGAGTGGAGATTGGAATGGAAATTGGTTTCTCTTCAGTTACATTTCTCGCTTTCTTGAGAAAGAAAGAGCATTGCAGAAAAACCAATCTAGAGAAGGAACTTTTGGAATAAAATTGTACTATTGGTTCGCATTTTCCTTATTTTCCAGGCCTGAAACGTCTTTATTAAACTCAAACTAGCTCTTACAAGATGAACGTTTGAGTGTATCAGGATTCAAAAAACAAAAATATAGACATATTTATTTTATTTTTAATTCATTAAAAATAAAATAAATATCTTCAGATGTTTTCAGTTACTGAAAACATCTTCAGATGTTTTCTGTAACTGAACAAATGTTGAGTTCGCTTAATAAGTTAAGTGAGATCTAGTTCGAAACAGGAAATAAATGCTACAAATAAAACACTGTATCATAAAATAGTTTTATTATACTTTACATTATGATGAATGACCAAAACATTCTTATTCGATGACCATGATTAATAAGAATGAATATAAAATGAATGCATGAATATTCTGTATAACTAAAGGAGAAATATTATTATGTAACACCTCTAGGAAGTCCAAAAACTCATCGAGGGAGGCATTATCTACTGCCCACCACCACCACCATGTGCACAGACAATCACAAACATCCATGCTCATGGCAGGATTCGAGCCAGCCGCGTTTTGGTTGGAGAGCGGATACGCTAACCACTCGGCCAACCAGGCCGGCAAAGACTCATTCAGGGAGGGCACCGCCTGTACAGTTCTCCGTCTTCACCAACTACAGAGAATCGCAACTACATCAACATCATCATCCACACCAACGCCATCCACTGCCCACCACCACTAACATTTTCACAGACAATCACAAACAGTCATGCACAAGGCGGAATTCGAACCCGCAGCCATTTGGTTGGAGAGCAGACACGCTAATTACTCTGCCAACCACGAGCGACTAAAATTCACAGAGAAAAAAATTTGTTTTTGAGAATGATGGCGTGCCAAATGAAATCAATCCTCCTCTAGAATGGTGCACTTTTCTATATAGTACAGCTCGCAAACCGATAAGCGTTTTCTATGTCCCATTTATCTTAAACTTTGAATCTGTGTTTAGAAAAAAGAATATTTTCAGGTGAGTGCTTTTATTTCATTCATAAATTGAACACTGCCATACATCTGGAGCTTTGTACTTGCTTATGTGTTCGAAGACTGGTTTTGGATGATTTGTATCCATGCAAGGATAACTAATGTTAAGAACGTTTTAGTTTGTAAACAGCTCAGTCGAAGATATCAAATTCATATTCATAAAATTAAAGTGATGAATAACGTCTTGAAATGAATTTGGAGTAGATCGGGACTACAAATATTTAAGTATTTATTTTGCAAGTTTCTTTTCCATTCTTATGTTAGGATTCATGGTTGATAGTAAAAATATGGTAAATCACAAATTCTGCCAATCTCATCTGTGATGTGGGAGAGAGCTGTGATATGAATTGTTAATCACGGCACACAGTGACATATGTATCTGTGACAACTGTAAGTGCTGCGTTGAAAATGACACTTCAGTAGTCTAGAAACGTTGCTCTATTCCCAAACTAGAAAAATATTGGCAGACCATGAGTGATTCGCAATGGACTGTATGAGTGCGTGCTTTACATAAAATCTGTGGAATGAAAGCAATGTCATATGAAATCGTTTCTTTGATAGGTAAAAATCTTTCGAAACGTTCGTGTCAGTGATCGATGATCGCTTGCTTGTGACTGTGACAGTGCGTGTGTCCTCTTTGGCATGTTGTTCTTGCAGTGTGTAAAGATTAAAAGACAACGCTTTTGTTCTTACTTCGGCACTATTTTCGAATAAAAAAATATACTGGTTGGATTCTCTTCAGAGTTTGTGGAAAATGCACAAACCGTAAGGCCAAACTTGTAAAAGGATTTATGAATTGATGAAGTAAGGAAATATTATACAAGAGCTTTCCAAAGTGAATTTTAACTTCGAATGAAGGTCAAAGATAAAAAGAATCGTATTATAGAATTAAGACCTTCTCCGGGAGGCGTTTTGAGAACGAAAAGAATCAGTTGGATACGTTCATAACCAATCTGTGAATGAAACTTCAGGTTCACAAATGTGTATAGGGAAAAGAAATGTAAGTTACCCATATAAAAGCTTTCTTTTTTTTTTGAAAACAACAGTTCCTCGCTCTTATGGTAATATAGCGACAAATATTTGTCCCTACTACCAGAGATATTTTCATTTCAGAAGTTTCACAGAAACATTTCAATAATTGAAAATATTCCGGACATTACGATCTATTTCTACACCAGATATCAGTATGGTAGCAAATATAAATACACTGGAAACCGGAAAACCCACAACAGATATACCTTACATTGATGAAACGTTAATCACAATAGCCAAATATCATTTCCCTATCGTTGATAATATCAAATAGGTAATGCAAATCCACGAAATTAAACTCCAAAAGTAAAATTAGAAATAAGCTGTATTTACATATTTTGCCTACATTACAAGTCTATATCCAATTTTTCCTTGCCTATTAGGCTGAATGGCCTGTCACAGCCAAGTAACAAGGCTTTCTATGACACCTACTTAATGTTCTGATAGCGCAGTTAAGCCTATCTGAATAGTATTATAGCAGTCAATTCCGTGTGTTTTTCTGTCCGGTTTGTCTGTTTTGCGGGATGAAAATCCCGAATTTCCGGGAAGAAAAACCTCGCCACTTTCGTATTAGACTGGCTACCACACCTTCAGCAAAAGTCCATATTAAAGGTTTTTCCCGTCCTAGATGGGATTATTCGAATCTAAGTCTTTCCAAACCAAAGGGCTTCGTCTATACTGACGGAACTACGGAGACTCATAGAGATTTATATATCATTCTTAATTTCATTTTAATGAATTTTAGTCAGCAAAATAAAATTGCATATATATTAACCAAGGTTTATATATAGTGGAGTTTAGCATGTTATAAAACTTTGTCATACGCACATAGCAACTGATAAAGGCTTATCGTGCAAAGAGTGAATAATTTATTACTTTTATTGTTGTTTATTTTGCTGCAGATCTCTTTAAGCAGAAATGTTTGGCTAAATCATTAGATTACTGATAGCTGCTTGATAAAGTATTACTAACAACGCTTTCGCGAATACTCCTAACATATGAAGTCTCAATTTTGTGGAGCTGAACTAGATATTTCACACGAAGAATTTTATTTCGTATCCATTGGCGCAACTCTGGAGAATCCTTCAGTTCCTTTTGGGTCCCCCATATTAAGCACGAAAACTATTTTTTTATGAGTTACGTTCCTTCCCCTGTTTCTAGGATACAGCAAAATGCGTGAGCCTCGGTCTCTCTGTTTATCACTTTTACTCTGCTCACTAACGTGCCTTACGCTTCAAGATACTGTGCGTCTCTGGCTGCGGTGCAATTTCATAACTTCTACGACTTGAGAGCAATTTCATAAAAGTTCTGACATGTTTTCGATCTTTGAAAGGATTCCAGAAAGAAAAAAAGCACATATATTAGCAAAAATATAAGCAACATTACGTAAATATGTACAGAGCTTCTGAAATAACTAAAGATCAAGAAAGAACCCAGCTGGAGTGTTTTCTGTTAGAAATTGAAAATCGGAAATGGAAATATTTAACTAAAACATTTTTTAGCTCTTGGAAACGCCGTGATCCATTTTGCTTCAATTGCCTTACTTTAAACATATTTTCGGACATTTTTAATGGTCGTATTTTTTCCTTCAAAAGGAATGACAGATAAGCTGGAATGTAACTTAAAAACTTTACGATTCCCTTCTCTACAAACGACTTTATCAGAACTTCTAGAGTATATAAAAGTCCTCTTAGTATCTAACATAAAAATTTGTACGTCAGTGGTCTCATTCGGAGTAGATAATCCATTTGTTTGAATAAATATTTCCTATTTTTAAAATCGAAATTTTAAATTCACTTTCGTTTATTATTATTGCAGTACTTGGTGATATCGATAATAAAGATGATAATATCTACAAGTAAGCAATTATGTACACTTGAAACATTAAACAAAACTATGTGTCTACTTCTCTTTCTAGAAGGTTGCAGCATTTAAAAAAAGGATTTTTAAATGACTGATAATAAGAGAGTTTCTAATTTTGTTAGTAGTTTGTGAAATAGATTAAGTTACTCGCTTTAGTTTGCAGTAAAATCAAATTTATTTGTTTCTCTCATTAAGATTATATCAAGACAACTTAGTCTACAAGTTGAGCGCACCGTCTGCAGTAGTGTGCCTTTTGCTGACAGGTTAGTTTGTTTTGTACAAGGAAGAGTTAACTGGAGTCTCTTGAAAGGAAACTTACTAATTCAGCCAATGGGAATGTTTCTAACATTCTGGTTGAGAGTTGTATTGAGAAATTTAACGCATCTCAATAAAAAAGTTTTCAAATGGTTTCTTAAAAAAGTACATAACAACCTGACAAATGTTAGGTCGTATATTTTATATACAAATCAGGTTGCATAAAAATTTTCTTCGAATTTTTGAAGTGCTAAAATTTATGATTATTTATGATTACGTAATAAACGTAACCATAAATATGGATTATTTTTAAAATATTTCAGATTACGTTTTAAATCATACTCGTAAAACGTAATCTGAAACTATTTACTGCATACCTCATATCGCTGCACTTGTATAAAATTTTCCATTTACAATTAATAGAATCCTTCATTTTGAATATTCTAAAATAATGGAACTGCAATTGCTAGACTTTACCGGATTATATGTTTGCATTCATTTTATATTAACCAAATCTATGATCTGTCCTATATACGAAGTGTTCCCGTTTTCTATATTAAGGGAATAGTAACATACTTAACTTAAGGAAACTGACAGTGAAAGATCCTTAAAATTCTTGGAGCGAATTGATTTTATAATAATATAATACTGATGGATTATTCATCATTCGAAATATTATTTTTAGCTTTCAAAAAAAGGGTTCAGGAGAAGTAAAGAAAATATTAAGAAAGCCGCTTCATATTGAATGCATAATGATTCTGGAAAGAATGCAATTTCTGTAGGCTGCATAAATATTTATCTGCCTTACTGACAAAATCGACTGTATTCCGAAAAATGCAAAGCGACAGATAATGGATTGCAGACATATTTTAATGTTAATGTATTTGATTTTGGATGTTTCTGACGTATTAAATAAGTACAAAAATGAAACCAAAAGCTGTCTCATCTACTTAGAGGTGAAGAAAACTGAATGTGCTGATATAATTTAATGCGTCCCTAAGATTGGCTTTATTATGCCTCCAAATTGCGTTTATTCTCTAACCAGTTTTTATGTTCGGCAGGACAAAGATCCCAGATTTCGTGAGGAGGAACTCTTTAACAGTTGTACAACACCGATTACTTCACGTTTAACTGAAACACACATAAAGAGTGAATGAAAGCGTTTCCTTTAGATACTGATAGTCTTCGGATTCCAATCCCACATTCGCATGAAAATTTAAAGTTTTTAGAACTCTTCCTATAATTTGTTTTGGTTATAAAAGTGTATCGTAAACGACTTTTACTGCCTTATCAAATGGAACAAGAAGTGCTATAAAGCTGTTCAGTTTTTACAGAAGCAATATTCTCAATTTATTTCACTAAGAACTGTTCTAATGTATTATATACTTTTAAAAACTTTTGCTGTTTAGATTAACAAATATGCATACGTAATACTGAATTAAAACTTTATTGTAAATAAGAAAACAGAACATTTCAATTTAAAACTGAGTGAATATCTCTAAAATAGCAAAAAGAGCCAAAATAACATCCTTAAGTAATGAAGTTATGATAACTGAGTTTTCTCCGGAAAAGTTAAAAGGTACATTCAGATGCATTTGCTACTTAACTAGCTGAATTTAATAAAGTTGAGTGCACTGTGTATTATAATATCTCCTCTTGAATTACTAAGTTTGGAAACATCGCTATCGACATAATGAAATTTCGGGAGGACGGCAACAAAAGGGTGGGGGGAAAATGGTTTAATAAAATCTTTGCCTGAAAAATAACAAAGCTAAAATGAAAAGTATGGGGAACTAATGGCTTATGATTAAAAAGGCAAAGGTGAGTATCTGACACTTTTTCGTATTCCAGTTATTATATCAACTTCTTTACGATACCTTTCTTCTGCTTTTTATTACGACGAACTGATATTAACAGATATTTGCTTTCACAAGTTATATTAAATCTGTTCCCTTGAAATACTTTTCCTGAAATGATCGATGTTACTCAATAGAGGTCAAGCGGCTAATGTATGACCCTTCTCTCACATACTCATACTTACTCGCTAATGGATGACTTGTTTCTGCCATACGAGCTTTTACAGGATATTTTACAGGGAACAAGGATATTGTTCCCTTAGCATAGAAAAACATGAGTAGCTTCTGACAAACATTCATATACAGTGTTTAAAACTCACAGAACCAACTTTTCACCATCGTTTTCAATCCATTGCTACTCTTCTTTAGATCTCCACTTACTTTTTTTCCTAAAGACTACGGCCTCCAAGAGAAACACTTGATTAGGTTCCACCCCCCATCTCTTCGTAAGTAGTTGTCACATGAGTCTTCGTGTTTTATAATCTGTTCGCATAAAGGTGCGTAAGATATAAAATTAAGAAAAGGGGTTATCACTGAAAGACATCCAGATATTGTTTTTCTTTTTCTGCATTTTCTGCAAATATTTCCATAGCAATATCACGAGGATGATCAGAATATTCTTTTTTATTTCACTTTTTTAAAGCAATTGGAATTGATTCAGAAAAGCACGTTCTCCAACTATCAACCATCCATTATTATTCTGTCCCAAATTACTATTAATTTTTTTCATCTTCATTTTTATTCCATTGAAATTTACTGTTAATTTAAAATATCTGCCTTTTTACGTATTTTCTAAAAATTGCAGCTATAAATAGTTCACAATCTAAGTTAATAAGTTTTTTCTTTTTCTTTTTTACAAGTCTTTGGGTCTTCCACTGTATTAGTGGAAGACCCAAAGAATCCAACAACGTTTGATATTTCAGATTCATGAAATATAAAAATAATGAATTGGCGCCGTTCTGCCTCACTAAACATTTCCCTCGTTTACAAACCTCTTAAAGGTTGTTTAACAGATGAATTAACGACTATGCTTTTCTTTATTTTTTAGATAAGAACATTGGGCGTCGGTTGACAGTTCACAAGTTTATGCATTGTGAAAACCAGAACACAACACATATATTTTAAGTGGAATATCGTGCTTTTTTCCACCATTGCTTAGATAATATTTCATATAGTTTAATATATATATATATATATATATATTGCCATCTATATATATATATATATATATATATATATATAGATGGCAAATAGAACCGTATATTGAAAAGGAAAGATTTTAAAATTTTAACACAGATTTGAAAATGGAAGTATTCAATCGGCACCAGAGAGAAATATACGATTCAAATTAAAGTGGGATAAAGTAAGGCTGGTTTCCACCGTCACGTTATTTTCAAGCTAAGCGTTGATTGTTTTAAAAATGTGTGTTCTTTTCCTGTTTCTGTTTCTTGTTCCAGAAAAATAGAAGAAGAAGAATCTGTCTTCGGTCGGCAATGACCAGCGTTCATCATCAAAAATTATCGAAAACTTTTATGGAGAATGCCTTGAATGAAGTTTATGGAGATGGCGCAGTGGATCGCAACACGGTGTCATATTCGGACCATGCTTTCCTTAAGGGTTGCACCGGCATTAAAGACGATTCAGGAAAGCGAGGTCCCCTGTGATACCGTGCTGTGATTTTATGCAACATCTCCAAAAACTTAATTTAAGGTGCATTAAATATCAACTTGGGCAGGTCATTGATACTTACGGTATCATTTGCTTGCTGGAAAAAAAGATCGGCGCAAAACATGCGATGAAATCAGAAATGAAGCAAACAGCTCAACCCCATCTCTTTTCAGAAATCTTCTGAAATTTTGAAGAAAATGTTCTCTGACAGATAACACCTGACAAATAAGAATCCTGTAAGATGATTGCAAAAGAAACGCATCGCAATGAGACTGAATGTAAACAGGATTTGAAAGCAATGGTTGTATTACCCGAAACATAAATACAAGATTTTGAACGAAAACCAAAAATTCACTTCTCACAGTATGGAAACATCCAATGCAATTGAAGGCACTTAGCCTTCAATAATAATAATAATAATAATAATAATAATAATAATAATAATAATAATAATAATGATTTATGAGATAACAAATGAAGTCACAGAGATAGGGGGACTGCATGTGGGATCGACTGGGAAAGCAGCATGCTACTGGAAGTTTAAAAAAGACATTTTCTTCCCCGAAAATTTACAGCAGCACTTCTTCATGTGAGGTAGGTTTGCTTCTTTGTCTGAAAATGAGAATACATATTTGACAAGTGAAGTATCGAATTTCATGATAGACTGCGTATGGCAATTATTTCCTCATCAACCCTCACCGTACGCTCCTGAAATCGAATAATCAAACCTTAGCGTCTTCAATCTATTCCATAAGATGAAAGAACCACTTCTTGGGAAAATGCTTCACTACCATTGACAATGTTTCTACATCAAATACATCAACAGAATAGGTTTGCTGATAGGAACGACTTACGCCAGTTTTGGACAGCAGTGATGGTGTAAAATGACTTCTATACTGAAGACCCGTAAATGTATATTGTTATATAAATGTTAATTTAACAACAAACGTAGAGTGTGCAAAACTTTAGAAATCACCGTTGTACAATACTACATTTGAACAATCCATTTTATTATAAATTCGAATTGATATGAATAGATGCATTCGTATTTTTGAAGGCTCTTTATGAAGCATTTACTACATCATTTGAGAAATTCTGTTAGTGTGTTGTATAATTTTAACGATAAGTTATACATTTATTCCTAGAGAGATATTTTTGAATAATAATACTCAGAAAACATTGTATTGTTTATTCTCATAGAAGATTGTTCTAAAAATAATCTTATTCTTTCTCTCCTACTTTCATGAAATTTCTTAAGATTCTCGAAACACATAGCGTAAGAACATAAAACAGCTACTCTCTGACGTTGTGTGCATAAGAACATCTGATGACTTCTAGTTAAGTACTTTATAGAATAAAAATAATCATTTATATTTAGCTGGTTTATCTTATCTGTTATACCTATAATCTTATATGGAGGAAAGTGCATGAATCTCAAGCTGCCGCAGAGGATACAGATATGTTTAGAAAACGCCAATGACTAGGAAAAATTAACCATTTCTTTAAGGAGAGGAAGAAGCGCTTACATAAATAACTGGTGAAAGAGACGTTTTTCGAAAGAACAAGAATGATAATGCGCTAACGGCGATGAAGCTAACTAGTTAAGTGCCTTAAGACAAGAGTCTGTTTTGAGAATACGTAACATGTACTGTAGTGGGATCTGTCTCTTACAGTGAAGAAGCAATAGATACTGAATCTAACCCAAAAATAACAAAGTAAAGTCGGAATGACATATATCAGCTGAGTGAACTTTAAGTGCTGCATAAAGCACTTCTTCATTGAAGAAGAGAGACACAGACAGTAAGAGGAGTTGACATTGATTATAAATTCTCTTGAGATAACGTTGCACTCAAAGCATGTTTCTGCCCGGATGTAAATCATACATTTTTACAAATACACAAAGATATGAAAGGAGGAGCATATCCTGTTGGCTATTCTAATATTCAGAATTTTAATATGAACTATATCTTTCGGAATTGAATAATATTTTTAAAAACCAGCTTTAAGGATTCTGAGAAATGGAGATGCGATATTCTCAATTCTTTGAGATTTCTGCATGGTTACATTATTGAGTTTCCATGTAAGAATGAGAAACAGTAATACATAAATAATGAATTCCATGACTACTTATTATTTCCCAGAGGCTATAGAATGACACTGTACAACCGTAACCTTTTCAAAAAAGTAAAAACTGAACAAATTATTCCTAATCCTAACTCATGTCTGTATTTTCTACGGTCGATTTCTATTAAAGAAGAAAATCCTACTTTCCGGGGCCAAAAATCGTCTAAGCTGTGGAATTTGCTCAAAAAATGTTTTAAAAACGTTTCGGTAGGAAGCGACGAGTATCGAAGTTATCAGTTCGTTTTCTGCATACCTAACAATCTTCGGGACGTCTCCAGAATGCTATAGGCACTTGAAATAGTAAATAAGCCAAACTATTTACCTATGGGATATACTAGTGGAGCTTCATTATTTTAACATCAGCTCGCAATTAATGGATGCATAATTGAAGCTCTCTTACTCCAGTGTTGTTAGAAATCGTTAGCAAACACAAATCGGCAGAAATCTCTCGATATTGAATACGATCGATGATGTAACAGTAGCAGTTGCTGTTTTATCAATAGCACACGAATTTCTATCACTCTGGATGAGACCCCTCCCCCAATAATTGGCTTATTAGAGACCTGAATTACTTGGAAAAGTGTCGTTACTTAGTTTTGTTTCTAGAGCAGGGCTTCCGAATTATCAGACATTTAATCCACTCAGAGTACTGATGTAATATATATTTATATATTCTGTAACCTTTCATAGGTGGGATTCGCATTAAAGAACTGAGAAGAAAAGTTGTTGCCGATGGCTATTATAGCAAGAAGTGAGAAAGAAAAGTTTAATAAAGGTTTTGGGTTAAAATGTAGATGGACGAAACTGGTCGCAACACGTGTGTTAACAGAGGAGGGAGAGAGAGAGAGAGAGAGAGAGAGAGAGAGAGAATTATTGATGCACATTATGACGAATAACTATTAGCATTAACATGCACGCACACGAGAGTGACTAATCCTTGATGAATCTAATTAATTTCTATCCACATTCCGTCAAGAAGTTTTAGGAAAATCTTCGGAAAATCACCTCTAATACCAGAACTATTTTCCATAATTGGATGGATTAACGACATACATAAGTTAATTGTTGAAAAGTGAAGTGATGTTTGGAACGAAAATGAAAATTAATTCACGTCTGATGGAAAAGGGGATACTATGCATATGCCAAGATAAATAAAATTTATTTTGTGGCAAGAATATCATGTTTTCTAGAGATTGCAGTGTTATTAATGCATGTGAAGAAAACAACAACAGAGAAATAAGAAAAGATTAAGTTTATTAGCAATGACTTTAACAAGTTTATTATATTCCTTCTGAAGAAAATTTTATGGATCAATATTTAACTCTTTAGAATTATATGTTCTACAAGTAGCGTGCAATTTAATCCAACATTTCAAATAAAATCGGTAGTGCAATGCCTGCTATCAACAAAACTTCGGATTGGATTTACAGTCAATTGGAATAGGTCGTTGTTATATTGAATAAAGAGAGCAGATAAAAGTGTAGAGCCCTGTGAAAGATAAAGTTCGATCTATCATCGGATGCACTTCGCGACCACGGAGGAAAGCCTGCAAATCCGATTGCAAAAGACCGAAGAGAGACCATAAGATGAGAGCTTACTTAGGAGGCCCTTATGCCGAACCTATCAAACAGCATTCTTTCGTCTGTCGCGAACGATATGTGAGGGTGTTACCACTCTATTATAATAAAACGCAGTATCGGTAATCTCCCCATCGGCAGATGGACTAACGGCCTGCACAGATGGATAATGCAAGCTTATTATTGACCGTACTAACGTTTCTTATTACAGTAATACGAAACGAAGAGAAGGACGTTTAGTGATGTCACGGGGGGGGGGGAAGTGTGATGAGGTCAATCTACACATATATAGATGACATTATAGATGACATTATTGAACAGCGTGCTCCATCATATTTTTACTGAAGAAAATATTGTGTGATAAGAACTAATTTTCCTTGAATGAGGCTATTTTTATTATTGAAAGTATCCAATGATAATTATAGGCATTTAATCAACTGACGGATTAGACGCCTTTATTTTTCGGATTGTTTGTTTGGTTTCTTTCTTCTGATGTAGAAGAAGCACGTAGTATATAGGAACATTAAAACAAATAGTTGTGTGTCCTACGTAGTGGTGTCATCGTATCAAGTGCCATTGAATTTAATCATCAGAATCAAAAATAAATGAAATAGAAATCTATGTGATATCTTGGCTTTATTTTATATTATAAAATAATAATAGTTATATAAGAGAATTTCCTTCTCAAAAGCAAGTAGGCAACACCTTTTTAAACCTAAATTCCCTATTCTTTCATGTTCTTCACTATTCTTCATCAACTCAGCTTGGTGCAATTTGGGTAGCATGCTGGGTTATTATTATTATTATTATTATTATTATTATTTCGGGCAACTGCAAGGAGTCGACAGACTCCTCGAGGGAGGCCCTAACATCATGTCAAGAACAACTATTCGACATTCACACATACTATCATACCTCGCCTTGAACTCATTCACGGTCATAGCACCCACAACAGACGCTGGCAGCTTATTCCACTCATTCACCACTCTCCAAGTTAAAAACCTAGCTCTAACACCCCTGCTAACCATATTCTTGCCCAGCTTCCATGTATGGCCCCTAGCCTTCCCACCACCAGTCCTATTCTCAAAATTATCTTCTGGATTAATCATATAGAAACCCTTCAGTAATTTGAATGTTTCAATCATATCACCCCTTTTCCGCCTATCAACCAATTTTTGCAACCCACAAATCTTCAACCTGTTCTCATAAGGTTTATTCCACAGACCTGATATCATCTTGGTCACTCGTCTCTGGATCCTCTCCACCTCCTCCCCATCAAGAAGAAACCCTGGCGCCCATATATGGGCACAGTAGTCTAGATGGGGTCTTATCAAGGCTCGATATAGAGGAACAATAACTTGTTTGTTTCTGATTGTTAAAGTATTTTTCAGCAAACAAGTGATTTGATGAGCTGATTTAGCCACTTTTGCAATGTGCCCCTTAACTTCAACTCCCTATCCACCAACAATCCCAAATCCCTGGCCACATCAATCACCTGAAGTACGGTTCCACCAATGTGATATACTGCTGCTAATCTTTTCACTCCAAAATGCATAACCTTACACTTTGCCACATTAAATTGACACCCGTTTTCCCTAGCCCAGTCCTCCAAACTATCCAAATCATCCTGCAAAATTTTGACATCCTGTGCACTCACAATTGCTCTACTAACTTTGCATCATCAGCAGACAAGTGAACACTTCCTCTCAGATCCTTTCCTATATCTTTAATGAACAAATTGAAAAGTAGTGGTCCAAGAACAGAACCCTGTGGCACACCACTAGTCACAAGCTGTCTTTTGGACTCCACTCCTGAATAAACTACTCTCTGGTATCTCTCCATCAACCACCCTCCTATCCATCCTACCAACCCTATATCCATCCCCATCTGCTCCAGTTTACTGATTAGAGTGCCATGTGGTATCCTGTCAAAGGCCTTTGCAAGGTCCAGTAGAATCATTGTAAATCCATTACCATTATGCAGTTCAGCCGTCACTGTGTTATAAAACGTGAGCAAGTTACTGAGGAATGATCTACCCTTCACAAAACCATGTTGTCCCCCATACAGTATTCCATTTTCATCTATCCATTCCTGTATTCTTTTCTTGACTAATTTCTCCAAGACCTTGACAACGATTCCTGATATGCTAATCGGTCGGTAATTTACAACAGCAGTCTTGGAACCTCCTTTATGCAGTGGAACTATTTTCCCCTCTTTCCACCCCTTGGGACTAACCCAGACCCGAGACTCAAATTAAACAAAATGGTCAAGGGTACTGACAATTCTTTAGCCGTGTCACGTACGACATGAAGTGGTATGCCATCCAATCCCACAGATGTATTGACATTGAGGTTTTGCAATAGACTACTCACCTCCACTTCATTCACCACAATTCCCGTATAATCTATTGGTTCATTCATTTATGCAATGTCACCACCTGGAAGATATATTCTTGCAAAGTGCTCGCTCTGTAATTCAACTATATCAACTGATTCGGTTACCTCCCCGCCATCGGCAGTCTTTAAAATCATTCTGCCATATACATTTTTCCTTTTACTTGCAACATATCGAAAAAGTTTAGGATTCTGTTTAGCTTGCATGGCCAATGTTCTTTCGTAATCCTTTTTTTCTTATTTGCTTTTTTGTTAAATATTTGAGACAAATATTTTATAAACAGGTAACGACGAAAAGTGTTGAATTGTTGTTTACGATAATTCCAAGTCATTGAATCATTAATCAGATGTATTTTGTGTGTTCAGTTGTTGCTATTATTTAGATTTATGGCCGAGGCAACCAATTATAGCGATGATGGGCCTATTACGTCGGTTCAGCTGCTTGTATTTTTCTGGCTGAATTGTTTGTTTTGTGAAAGGAAATCCCAATTTCAGGAAGAAACCGTATCACTTCCGTATGAGACTGGATAACTCACCTTAAGAATCGCAGTTGAAATCGGTTGAAGGATGCGACTTGCTGAAGTGTTTCGGAAGGAAGCGCTCTTTACACCACCTCATTTTATTCAGATTAGACTGAAAGTCTAAAGGGGATTAAGTAATATAAGAAATAACAATATTCCAAATTATGCAAAACTAGTTGTTGAAATTCTATCTGTGGAGATGTCTGGGGAGGATGAAGAAAAGAATAAGAGTCTTCAAATTTTAGCTTATATCCTGGTGAATAATTTTGTTTCTTGAATAAATGTGATCGATCGATGATATTCAATTAAAAGCCGGAGTTACCGAAGGTAGAATTTTGACCACAATAATTCTTGCAATAATCGTAATCAGTACTCGCAGTATTTATGCTTAAGAATCAATACTGTTTGATATCTTAACGAAATATTAAAAAAATGCAGATTTTGTAATGACAGCTACATCAAAGTGACAGTTAGATCTTAATAACAGATATGGATTTGGATAATGAATATTTTTGATCTAAGAAGAGAAACAAAAGCAGTCTTATTTGTTCATTTTTTCTATTCAGAGATCGGTTAAATTATAAAAAAAAAAGAAATTACTATTTTTTAATGTCGAGATTCAATCTATTTCTTTTATTCTGATCGCAAAATTTATATACTGTATTAATTAATGATATAATATTCTGATTAAAGAAATAATATGAGATTAAAATGTGCATACATAACATATTTAGCAAAGAGTTAGATGGCTGATTATTTCTTTTGACGACGGAAATTACTTCCTGTCCACTGTGAAATATTAACCTTTAATGTTACCCTTTGGCACACTTATTATTCTTTTTTTTTTTAAAAAATTTTAACCTGCGCACCGAGTGATTTTATAACCTGTCAAACAGCACTCGTCACATTCGTCTTGATTTTAACCATTGATGAAAAACAACAATATTTCATGCCAGCGTGAAATATTGTTGTTTGGCTATGTTACAACATGCCCAAGTAGCGATTTGCTAATCAGCCGATTGCCAAATGCCCTAGGTGCTAGTCTGTTCCATTAATTTTCTTACGTGTACCATTTCGTCTAGCATCCATAATCCTTTCTTGTAGGAACTGCTAGTGAATGAAAATGCTAATGAAGTAACAAATAAATAAATAAATAAATAAATAAATACGAGTTCCTACACGAAAAAAAAAAAAAAAGAAGAGGCAAACCCTATAGCTTGGGAACAGAGAGACAAAGAGATGGTTATAGAGCATGTGCTAACCTGTAACCGTTAGACAGGGCTCAACTCCATCGCTTTATTCAGTACGAGTGGACGCGTGTTCAAATATAGACGTTTTCTTACCCTCGGTCGGAAAATGTTGGAGTGAAAGAGTGAAAAGCGAGTTAACATCAAGTTTCTTGTGAAACTGAAGAAATCCGCGACGGAAACTTTTCAATTATTGACTGAGGCTTACGGTGAAGAGTGCATGTCTAGTTCACGCATTTTTGAATGGTACAAACGATTTTCGGAAGGCAGAGAAAGCATGAAAGATGATGATCGCCCAGACCTCCCACGCACAGCAGTTACCGGTGACAACATTAAAGAAGTGCGATATGTGATTCGAAAAGACACAAGGTTGAGTGTTCGAGCTGTAGCTGAGAAAGTTCATTTGGACAGGGAAAGTGTTCGACGCATTTCAACCGAAGAATTGAACATGAAAAAGGTTTGTGATGTGAAAGGAAAAACGAAGGCGATCCTTAACAGCCCTCCAGAAAATGATCTGCAGAATTGCTTTGAACGTTGGCAGCATTGTATGCAACTGTGTGTCAACTCAGAAGGGAACTGTTTTGAAGGTCGTATTCTCAATTTGTTAAATAAAAAGAGATACAGACACAGTCTCGTTTTTACTGTCAGACCTCATAAATAACTATATTATCATTGTCATACCGATAATATCTTTAATGTTTTCTGACTGTCCTGAAACTAACTAGAAAACAACTTAAGACACAATCCTGCAGGACTGACATTACATTTTTCTGTAACATTTTCATTTATAACACTTGATTTGTAATTTAACAGCTAATAATTCATCTAATAAGGAAAAATACTAGTGCAAGGTTTACTAGAAATGAATCAGAACACTAATAGTTTTGTGTGTTTAAAGTAAGATAAAGGAAGTTCTACATGCATAACGAAGAGCAATTCGAAACCACAGCCTCTTAACTGGTGATCGGAGACATCATTCGCTCTGCAAACGAGCTCAGCATTTGGTATAACTGAAGAAACTTTCTTGATTTAGACAGGTCATATAGTTAATGCAGAAATTTGAAAGATAAAAATAATTGCATTAAGAGGGTTAATCATAAGCTCCAAATCACAGCGAAGTATAAAAAATAAGATTATCGATTACATTAAGTTACATATCAGTACTACATTCTACATCATTCTATAATCCTATAATTCCTATAACATTATGGCACGGCGTCATCTCCGTACAAAAAACACAGCAAAGCTTCTGTTTAGCGTTACTAATTGCTTTATCGTTTGAAGTATTATACATAAATCTTTTTTTTAGAAAACTGTTGCGTGAGATAAAAAAAATATATAGACTTCTTTCGTAATTACCGTGCCAAAAATCAATACGGAATTTCGATAAGGAATAAAAAAAAGTTTTATTTTGTGTTCCAGCGCAACTAACATCTTTTTGCAAGAAGAATAAGCAAAAGGTTTTGCTGCGACAGCAGTAAAACTCAAAGCATTAATCCGTCCTTCGGAAATTTGCTACATTATGGCAGAATTATTTTTAGACAATATTATTCAAAATTATTTGACAAGATGTATTATATAGACAAGATACGAGATTAGTTGCACAAGATTTCTGCTAAAAAGAAGATTATGTTTACAATAAATGATAGTAATAAGTTGTTATTTAAAAAAATATATATATAACTGCCACATTATCTAAATTCTGATGGAATGTTTCTTCTCCTTCTGTTCCCTGTGATCACAGTGAATGTTTTATTATTTATTTTTTTAATCTTTAAATTTCCCTGTTAGTGAAGAATTCGCTTAGAAGTAATTCTTTCGGTAACATTGTCTATATAGATACAGGTTCCGTATGTGTTGTGTACACTTCTCTACTTTATGTAATGTTTGCTGTTAAACCATCTTTTCTTATTTTCTTATTTACTTCATCATCATAATTGATGTGTACCTATCTAGGGGTATTTGTGCATTAATTAGTTTCCATTATTTCCAAGTTCCATTCAACAGTTTTGTTTTAATTAATCTGTTGCTTGCAATCACTTTATCATCTCGTGGTCTTCTATGCACTACTATCTGCATTTTCCTAACCTCTTGGTCTTCTATGCACAACTAACTGCATTCTCCTGGATCTCTGTCATCCTCTGGGTATTATTTCTATTCACTATCCAAACATCGAAACCCTGTTATGCTAAAAGTATTTCTAGTGTTCCTAATCTCATATAAATATAGCAGTTTGAACTGCTTTTCTATTGGAACTTGTATGCCTTTTCAAGACTCGAAAACAAGTAAAAATCCTTGTTATATTCCCATAATTTCTCGAAAATTTATCTTAAAATAAACCCAGCTTGTTCTTCTCCAAATTTTTTCCCGCTATTTTTATTCCTTTGTTTTAAGTTTGAACGCATAAATCCTACTTGACATTATTTTCATTTAGGTAATTTATTTAAGCCTTTCGAATTTAGGCCTTTCGAATCATTTCAAGAGTTATATACCTCCTTGTTTGAACAACTCAGGTAGAATATCATTTAATCTAACTCCATTTCAACATTTAAGATTTATGGTGTAATTTCATGGCTCAAGAACGGATATTGTGGTCCTGATTGTATTCCTCTTGACTACTTCCCACCACTTTCCCTGATTGTTTCGTTTAAAATCGTCCGAAGAAATTTGTCTAGCCATCCAGATTACTTTTACACTTAATTCAGAATTCTTACATGTTTTACTTATTAACTTACTTGATAAGAACTTTTGATATATTTCTTTTTTTATGCCTTGGAATGCCTCTGCAACTTCTGATGTTTATCAATGCAGAGAACTTTACGACATGTCACCCTGACTGAATCAATTAATCAATCCCCGTTTTCTTCAAATTTTGACACCGAGTTTTCGATGTATGATATTTGTTTTAACATTTTCCATACTTTAAAGGAATATTAGTTCTAATTATATTTTTAATATGGAAATCATCGCAGAAAACATCGCAGGACCTAACTTTTTTTTGCATAATTTTAATAAAAAAATTACTTAAACCAGAGATCCAAAGATATGATAAATTTCATTAATCGCGTGCGAGTGGAGGGATGGATGACAAAGTGAATCTAACACATATTTACAGATGTCGAGATAGGTACGTGACACATATATTTCTTTAAAAATTGAACTCTACTGAATTTCAGTAAAACTCGTACTCACATAAAGTGCCACAATACATCAACTCAAATCAACATATATGGTATAGGCGTATATTTTACCTTCCTAAAATTTATTTTTACCTTTCATAAGTTATTAGTCAACATGGTTATAAGTTGACCTTTAATTTCGGAAAATCGCATACTGAAGCTTACTGATAGATAATTAATTTCAATCAATATAATAAAATATTTCAGGATTTTCAGATAAAACAGAAGAAATTATCTTATTCATTTTTATTAATTTGATATGGATGTAAATATAATGGCTCAAATATTCTATCTCTTCTTATATTTAATTACATTATTTCTTGAATGATATTATCAAATTTACCCACTAGTTTCGGAAAATAATTTCTGTATCATATTAATGCATGGATGCCAATCTAAGATCCATGGAACTGTTAACTATATTTGCTATCGTAGTATTAAATATTAAATTAAAAATCATTTGAAAATAACTATATTGAATGCATAATTTACAAATAACATTTCATCCATAAATTACAAAATATCTTTGAAATTAGAAGAGGTTTATTTATGTATCTTATGGATAAAAATATAAAAATTATGAGCAAAACTATATACCTCTTGGCAATTCAGTTAAGCAGTCAATAGCGTCAGTAGCACTATTTGAGAGTGAATGCAAATTCCTGTTGCCTGCAGGGACAAAGTGCGTAGAGCATTCATCAGTGATGTGATGCATGGTCTTCACAGCTACACATGCCAAAAGGGTGACTGCAAATTTCACGACAAATGTAATAAGTGAGCACAACAGTTTTGTCCCGTCCTAAATCTCTTTAGCTGGTTGAAGAGATGATGAGGTAGATTAAATTCTGGATATTTGACAGTTGGATTTGTGATCAGATACTTGTTTGTTGTTTATTTATTCTGGAGTCTTATCCACCAGTCCCGGGGACAGTGATCTAGTATTTCGACAAGCCAGATAGAAGTTCTGGAAATAAGACGGCGAACTGTAGGTGTGAAGATATCTTAATGTATGGGAAGGTTAATATTATTTCGGATTTTATTTATTTCTTTGATGGTAGCTTCTCTACTGAAGAATTGAAGAAATGATGTGGGATAAGACATGTAAGCACGGGAGAGGGGTAGACCATAAAGGTAAGAGCTTAAAGAGATAATTGTGATTGTTATGGTGAGCTATGTATCCACGAGAGTTCTGTGGTTACTTCGGATTCAAACTGGAGAGCAATATTTTGCAACTCACTGCTGTTCTAAGGGTCGGCTCTAAGTTGCACATGTGAGCTTGTTTACGATATTGTTACTGGCAGATAACATTAACCTAGTATTTTCCAAATGGTGGAGGTATATGAAGCTGCAATTGTGTATGAGAACAAAGCAGCAAGGGTTATATTCATGGCTTAGAGTACTACTGTTGCGTTTAGTTTTCTGTTGGCCTTGTGATTAATTAGGTGAAAAGCTGAAGTAACCGTTGTGCTAGAAGTTGAGGATAGTCCTAAGTTTCAGAATAATTTTGTAGTAAGCTCAGATCTTTGCTTGGTGTTTCCTCGAGGCTTTGGAAAGTATTATTGTGGGTGGAAATTGCTCTGTCGTCACCTTAGAAAAGCTTTCGATTGACTGTTGGAGTGCTGCCATTTGTATACAAGTTGAATAGAGCTGGAGTGAAGACAGATCCTTGTGGTAGTCCATCCTGTAAAATAAATATTTTGCTTTTTTTGTGAACTCAGAAAAATCTTTATTTTCCTATTGGAGAGCATTTTTTATAGCAGGTTTTTTTTTTTTTGGCAGTTCATTATTTTGGCGGATTTATACAGTAAAACGTTCTTCCATACAGTGTCATAGGGTGATGTTAGATCTATAACGGCAGTACCTGTTTTTAAATGTCTTTCAGTATTCTTCTATGTGGGTTGTGATGGCCAGGACCTGATCACAGCAGTTTCTGTCAAATCTATTAATCTTGCCTGTTCATTTGATAAGATGGCTTCTATTTTTGGAGAAATCCTAGGGAGGATAATCCTTTCAAGAAGTTTGTAAACATGTAGGGCAATACTGTAAGGTAATAGTTATTAGGAACGTCTTCTGATTTGTTGGGTTTAGCAAAGACTGCTATCTTTGATTCATGCCAAAGTTCTGGGAGTCGTTCATCATTTATTATTGAGGAGATGAAATTAGACAGCCAAGTTTTTGCTTCTTAAATCAATGAAAATCTTTTAGAACATCCATTCTTCTCTTGTTGTATGGAGAATCATTCTTTTCCATATCAAGACAGAGAAATAGAAATCAAGACAAATAGTGAAGGAAGCACAATCAGAGACAATCATAAAAATGATACGTTTCACAATTACATTCTTATATAATGAGCTATTCATTATCACACAGTGTGATGGAGAGATAATTTTGTTTAGCCTAATTATGTCTACGAAATGATCCTATCTATCAACCTATTCATTGAACATCATCAGATTCCTTATATTCAGTAAGATGCTCGAGGTTATGCAAACACCAGTCCTCGCCAGATGGTCTTGTTGTATGCTTTTTTGAAGGCTTCAACTCTCTGAAGATCAGCCACACCAGACACACCATCCATCATCTCACTGACGGTCTACCCCTTCCTCTTTTTCCAGGAACTTCACCTTCTATTACTGTTCTGAGAAGTCCTCCTTCCATTTTTTCAGTGTGTTCAAAGTATTCAACTTTCTCCTGTCAGTATACTTATGGAGCCTTAAACTTCTACTGACCAATTTTATTCGCCTTTCAATATATGATTTCCTTGATATTCTCAACAGCCTTCCGTAACACCACATCTCAAAAGCAGCTATCCTCTTCCTATCAGACTTTTTAGGTTCCAAGTCTCACAGCTGTTGTAAAGTAGCTGTTGGAAACAGAACTGCATCCAAACTCCTCAAATTTTATTCCTTTGGAGATAGATCCATCCTTCCAGATTTTAGACAAGTCTCTGACTGTTGTTTTAGCCATCCCTAATCTTCTTCTGACGTCTTCTGAAAAGCAATTCTTCACACTAATAATGGATCCCAGGTACTCGAACTTGCTAACTTCATTAATTCTTTCTCCATTAAGGCACACTCGTTACTCAGAAGCTTGTCTGTCTGTATTTACTTTGAGAACTATACTTTTTTTTTGTCTTGGTAGGATTGAGCTGAAGTCCTCTTTTCTTGCTGATCTTATTCTCTTTGCCAAGGATTTACCCTAGATTTTCCTTGTCATTACAAAGGGTAACCGTATCATTAGCGTAGCTCAGATTAGTGATCAACATACTACCTATCCTACCTAATACCTGTCGTAAGCTCATCCAATGCTACACGCATCATATCCTAGCGTAGATACTACACAGGTGAGGAGAAATCCTTGCCTAACTCCCTTTCCAAACTGAAGCAATCAGTTAATCAAGTATCAGTTCTTACGTAGCGTCTTGCTCACTGTACAAGGTAATTTTCGCCCTGACACTGTGTTGAGGAAAACCAATAATTTTCATTATCTCTCGCAGTTCAATAAATCATAACAGACTTCGTAAATATGAAGTTTCATAAAACTTTGTCCAGCTAATGTGTACAATTCTTAACATTAGTTGGAAACATTTTATCCGACCTTTATCAATAAGAATTCACTGATTAAAACCCAAATCCAGATGAACATTTTTAGTGTGCATCTTAAATCCCTACTGTAATTTCCTTTCAATTTGAATAGAGTTTTCTCAGTATACAATTCGACACCTTTTTTCTCTTTGCGACTCACAAAACGGTCAGAATGAAAAGAAATAACAGATATTTTTTAGAATTTCAAATCCATTGTGTTCCTCAAAATCGAGGATGAACTCTGCTGAATTCATTCGAATGGACAGATGGAGTTGGATGGGCTTATTTAATCTTATAGGTGCTATTCATCTTGCGAAATGAGTTATGATACCCACACAACAATATTCGAAGTCGTGTGAAAAATTCACTGAATTCTGTTTGTGATTAGAAGCATTTAATATTTGATTTTAAGGTGTTAATAGATATTTTTAATATTTTACATTTTTTTATCGTTTATGAAATTCAGAATTTAAAAAACAATTTAAAGTTGTTTGAAAATTAAGTTTTGTTTATTTATGCATTAAATATTTTCAGCAGCTATTCCATAGTACTCGATTTTGGCATTTTTCAGTAGCTTTCTTCCTTTTTTTTTTCCTGTTTTTCAGAAATACTAGTTGAATTTTTATCTAATTCAGCAAAACCGAGCTTATAACTCATATTATTTCATACAATAACTACTAATTAAATCATTAGAATCACGGAATGATAGTTATTATTACCCTCCTTTGTCTATGTTCTGTGGCCAAGAAAACATTCATCTTTGGCGATGAGTGTTCCTAACGCGGTGAGTGTTCCTACCAGCTGCTAACCAATTCCTAAAACCTAGGATTAGAAGGACCCCCTCTCACTTTATGATGAAAGAACCAAATAAACTCAATAAAAGGAATAAATAAAAATAATATTAAAAGATTTATTTTTATATGCTTGCAAAATAAGTCGACGCCTTTCTAGATACACTTTCCGTTAATGCTTTAATAATTTGCACAAAATCTCAAACTCCTTCTCTATCTCCCACATCGAGTGCACATCATTTTAGGATAATGTTTTATTCAACGTTAGATTTCCCTTGCACAGAATTTTCAAATTAAAACTGAAAGTTTGTAATTTTGGCAGCCTCATGATTGTACTTTTTGATGCTCATGAAATATGCAAGCGAATATCCACAAATGTGTAAAAGTGTTATGCTTTTTACATTCATTTTTTGAACTTTTCTTTTATTTTTATTACCTTTAGGAAAGTGTGATTCCTCATCTCAGATTATGTACTCGTAAGTTACGCAGACGAACTTTCATCGCAGACCAAAACCTTTTAGAATTAAATTTATTATTCACTTTACTAAACTTGATAATCATAATCTTTTAAAGAAGGGCTAAAAAGTAATCGAAATATATGAATATCTCAAAATTATTATCCGTTGCAAGAGTGGAGAAAGAATTCACCTCTGACAGAAGAAAGCATTTTTTAATTTAGAAATGCTTTCTTCTGTCAGAGGTAAATTTATGAAGTAACAGGAATAACATTTCGTTTTTTTATTGGAAAAATAGACTCTCCGATATTTTTATAGTTTGATATAAACCAACATTTTTGAAAGATTCTTCTTCTTCTCTCTATTAGGCCTACTGGTCTGTTACAGCGCTATCTTAGGCCCTTTCAGGATAAGGTGACTAGCCCTATGCCTCCCGGTATATTCTATGGCTAGAGCTGCGTGTGTTCACAGGGCCGGTTTGCCTGCTTGCAGGAAGGAAAAAAAAACAAAAACTGATAAAATGTTGCTACTCACGCCCGGCTAAGTCGGCTATTTCTGAAAAAGATCCGTAAGCTCCTCAAATCAACGACGGGAAACGAACCCAGAACAATCTTTTCCCAGACATATGGTTACGAAGCGCATAGTCATTAGGCTAAAAGTTTGAAAGCTCTTTCTGATGTAATATCATATCAATAATATTTCTAATAAAGATAACGAATATAATTTTTATGCTGATGCTGCATACAGGATCGTTTAAATTTTCAAATTTCTTACATGGAATCATAATAATTTAATATATAGATGAACTAAGAATAATCTTGTGGTAGATATTATTTTAGATCTAATCTTCAATAAGATATCTTCAACCAATCTTCAGCCAAATGTGATCTTCAGGCCACCAATAGCTAGCATCCTGGTCTCCAACTGAGTGAGGAAAATCATACATCACCTACAGATATTTACGGATATCCAAATCACAGTGGGATTCCAATCAACATCCTCTTGGTATCATAGCGCGGATGTTATTTATTCTACCAACCGGACAGTATTTTATTCTATCTCTTCCAATGTTCCTCATGCAATAACGTAATTAAATTTAGAAGTGTTAATACTAATGTATACAAATTTACTAATGATTAAATAAAATATAAGGAAAAATTATTTGAAGTTGCAAAATATAAATATACACAGCTCAGCTTTTTCTTACATAGATGAAAACAATTTACTAATACGTTTTTTGTTAGCAGTGGGTTTTGACTTCATAAAGAAAGTTTATAAAAAAATAAAAGAGTTAAAAATAATACAATAAGTTAAAATTACGCAATATGCATTTCGGAAAATGTAGTTTCCTAAATAGAAATTTCTAATACATTGAGAAAAATAACTTCCTTTGTTCAGTTTTAAATAAAGAAAGCAAACGTACACAGTGAGCGACACTAGTGCTTCAAATCAATATTTATGTTTAATGTAACTAATTTCTTGTGATTTATGGCAGATTATCAGAAGTATCTCTTCCGTGATGTCAGTAAACTGCTGATTCTGTTTATTGTTAGCTTTTCGTTTAGTAACAAACTGATATACTGCAGAAATTGTATTGGCGTTCATCGGTTCTGAAATGTGCTGCGATGAACTAAAACAACTACCTACACGAAAGACAAACAAACTAAATAGCACGACGAAGGAAATCTGTCTATAAACCCATTTCGACAAGAATGAATCCTCAGTTATGGATTAGAGAGCATGAAAGCTGTCAGCCAGCTGTTTCAAAAGTGATGCCAGAAATTCTCGACATTTCCAACTCCTGCTCTTCTAGTTCGCACAGCACTTGTGGCGACGTTTCTGTGAAGGTAAAAATTGATCCATTTCTTAGGTACTTTACGGCAATCACGTCATCCGCAGCGGAAAGCGCAACAGGGTTTGTGTCTACACTTATATGACAGCAGGTTGACATATCTTACTTCCCGTGCTCTTAGATACAAATCTTGTTCTTGCCTTGCCCCTGTTCCGTCCATTATTTCTTTATTTACTGTTTTTGATGTTAAATTAAGAACACTACTATAATGGAACGATATACACAATTTGCACCAGGAACAACGACGAAGGGTGCACATTTTGAAATAATGAGGAATTTTTTGTCGCCGAAAATAAAACAGGTGTTTGTTTTCTTTTTTTATTGAATATAAATAAATATCGTTCCCTCAGCTTTTTTGTTGTTTTCTACCACATTCTGAAGATTTCATCTAGAAATATTTGTGCATTGTTTTTTCCCCGGTTCCATAAGAGTATGATTTAACTTATAATTTAACTCAGATTAAAAAAAATAATAATATCATGATGTTATGACATACGGAGCAGAAACCTGGCCGGTCAAAAAGGAAATAATAGATAAAAAAAACAGAAAGAAGAATGGAAAGATGTCTGCTCAACATAGGACTCAGAGATAAAATCAAAAATGAATAACTAAGAGTTAAAATCATATTTTTAGATATTGGAAAAAACATACTTCGAAAGAAATGGAAATGGGTGGGACAAGACTCAAGGATAATAGATAGACAAAAGTTATACTGGAGTGGCAGCCATATGAAGGTAAAAGATCAGCTGGAATACTTGAAAGAAGATGGTCAGACGATATAAGAAAAATAATTGGAACTCTTTGGCACCAAAAAGCTCAGGATAGAAACAGATGGAGAGGATTGGGAGAAACCTATAGCCAGAAGTGACTATAAAAAGTTAAGAGAAGAAGAAGAAGAAGAAGAAGAAGAAGAAGAAAAAGATAATATTCATTAAAATGGCCTTTAGAAATAACATATAAAAATGTTATAAAATTTTGAAATGTGATATTAAATGGCCAACTGTCAATCACATAAGATATGCAAAACTGCTATATGTACAACCAAGATACACAAAAACCTAATATGGTCTAACAAATGCGCGATCGGCAAAAACTGAATGACCATAACAACTTATTTAAGTGACCTGTGCAGTTCCTTTTCAAAAGGATTTTTGTATGACGTTAACATAGGAATCTTGTGTAATACATCTTCTAAAGCACCGGCTAGTTCGTTCACGTCGTATTACAATTTGTCCTCCTATCCTTGGTATTGCTATAGATATTCTGTATGACTGAAGTTTCGTATTTCTTTTTTAAGGGTCGAAATATCCTAAATGCATTTTGGAGAATAGTTTGGATGACATACCATGTTTTTATCTTCCTTTCATGATATTCTTCTGATGTTATGAAAATATCGTATGATTATTTCTCTTCTGGACAATCAGATCTGTCGAACGTTACAGCATATTTTTATCAAGTCGAAACTCTCATCATGATAACAATTTCCCTGTTCACCTATTTTATCTGGCAATGAAATAGTTCGAGAAGAAGAAGGAGTAAGAAGAGAACATACACAACTTTTATTAGTTACCTCGGCACGGAAGGAATTCTATCCTTCTGAGAATGCGAATATGAATAAGGAATGTTTGTAATAATCTACACAACCAGAGAGAGAGACTCTTCATATTTCTTTTAATCGAAACAGAAATAAAATCTTTTTTATGGTATTTGTACTTCAGAGCACCTCAGTGAGCAGAAAAGTGAGGAGAAGAAGAAACTTGTTGACATTAAATTGAAAACGGGTAGATTGCACTCTTTAGAAATTACATAAGATCAAAGATCGTTGCCCAAAACAAAACGATAGAAGGAATGAATGAATGAATCAAAAGAAGAAAAAAATTGTTCTCTGCTCTGCTCTGAGTTTGGAATTGAACTGTGCAAAGGTGTTGAATAGTTGCTGCAAATGTATTAATAGACAGAGAAGAGAGAGTGAGAAAATTGTAGATGCCAATTCTGAATAATTTCCCATGGAAATATTTATAGAAAATGTGCAAATAGCAGAAACTGATCATCAATGGGAAAGAAAATGGAGTGACGAGTGATGCGACATGGGTCATTAATCGACATAAATACTCTCTTGTGTACTGGGTTAAGTATTTTAGTGGACTATTAGAGCCATCAGCTTAAATAAGAGAATAGTATTCAACTGTTGTAAGAATTTGTGATTTTCAGAGTCAACAGCTGATCATAGATTAGTTATCTCCTTGAGAGAAATAGGAAACATATTTTTTGAAACACCGAAGAAACGATGAGAGAGAGAGAGAGAGAGAGAGAGAGAGAGAGAGACAGACAGACAGACAGACAGACAGACAGACAGACAGAGACAGACAGACAGACAGACAGACAGAGAGAGAGAGAAAGAGAGAGAGAAAGAGAGAGAGAGAGAGAGAGAGAGAGAGAGAGAGAGAGAGAGAGAGAGAGAGAGAGAGAGAGAGAGAGGTTAAAGTAATGCCAAGAAAAGAAATCTCGTTTTGTTTAGAAATTTGAGTGTTTTCAAAAGTAAGACCGGAAGAAAAAGATCAATATTTGATAGAATTGAAATAGGATTCTGTTTTAATAGCATTGAAATTAATGGATTTATCATAATCCTATTGAAGGATGCTTGGGGATCAGAATTTAGAATTGAATAAGCTAGTATTCTAGAAGTTCAGGAGATTTATAGAGTGCAAGGCTTGTCATACAAGAATGGGAAGAGTAGCGTACTTTCATCAGCAAAACAGCATATTCCACTTGATCATAGTCTCAGGGAACATCAGAATTGCAAAGTTTCAGGATGAAGATTCATTCAAAAGGATTTGCAGCTGACAATCCATTTGCAATTGAAGAAATAGAAAATAGAAGGCAGACAATATAACAGGTGCTTAGCTAACAGGCTTTTGTACTAAATCCAATCCCATGTCTTAAATATAATCCTCCATAGTCTCCATATCACTTTTCCAAAAGGGGTTAATATAAGTGAGAAGATCCCTGTTGATTGATAGTGGCAGAATCCATATCGACGATAGTTTATTAATTGACCAGCTTCAAGGGTAGCATAGAAGTTGCGTAAATGATTTTTAATTACTAAAATGAGTGGAATTGAACAATATGGGAATAAAATGAAAGGCGAAATAGAGCAGGAATCAACTGTGAAGCACAAACGTTCAGTACAATTGGAGGAATGCCAATAGGATTAGAGGTATTCACTTTGGACACGATTCTTCAGATCTTTTTTCAGACTAAAAATGAAAGGGAACCTCTAATGTGTTTAGAAACCATAGGAGAGCATTTACAAAATCAGTTGTGAGAAAAATTAATGAAACAGGCGTGTGGTTTCTTCTGTGATAAAGAGAACATCCCGAGTATAAGAAGGTAGAAGTGAAAGCAGAGTTGGACACGAGTCATAGCCTAAATTTCGCAAGAGACCAGAAAGCATGACTGCTATTTGTATATAATTTAATTTTCTGCTTTCAGTCCTTTCAAAATTAGTTTTGAAGGCTTTATATTTTTGCTTGCAGCTGTTTAGGGCTTTGCTATTAAGTGAAAAAGAACATGAAGATTTTGATGAAAGCTCATTGTAGTATGCTGGTTCTTCTGTTCTTCAGCATTTACAGATTTCTTAGAGAACTAAAGTTTAGATAAGAGGCAACACTTAAAATGAAATGTGATAGAAATGATACTATGATACTAATAACACTAAACATTAATAAGATATCAAATAAATAAAATTGCTTGAATGTTCGATTAGTAGGAATGTCTCGAATGAAAATAGGCTACAGATTCAAATCCTTCTCTGTGCATGGATATTTATGATTGTCTTTAGATAGGAGAAGTATTTCATCTTTCGATGTGAGCTCACCACTCCTCTTACTGGAGGCCTGAAGTGGCTTGCAAATGTTCCATCGTTTGTCTTTAGAGCTGATGTTCTATACGATATTGAAAAATAAATTTAAAAATATGAAAATATATAAAATTAATAAAAACATTACCCACCCATGGTACTAATGCACTGTCAGTTTTTAACCTTTCGTGGGTGGGAGTTACAGAAAAAGTGGATGAGAGTGGATGTGTGAGTATTGTTTCATGGGAGAAAAAAATTATCTGATATTCTTTAGGCAGGTGAACAATATGTGTAGGCTACCTGGTTCGTTAGTTATTATATAATGATACAACTGCCGTGAGGTCCATACGGACAGGTACGGCGTCATCTTATGAAGCCAACATAAAATTATTGTGATAACGTACATTTGTCTGTGAACTGAGACGAATTGGGGGCGTTAACCTAGATCCCCGCTTAGTTTAGTTCACTTTTTAATAATTTCTTTCAGAATGGCGGTCTAATATCTGTTGGCTTAGGGATTATTCACGGATATGAAAGGGAGTGAAGATGTAGCTAGCGGATTTACAGACAGATCGGATGCCATTAAAGTTCGACCAATTTTTCATTGTTTTTTGCTAGAAAGCATCCCATCTGCGTTTTAGACATCTAAGGATTAGCCATAGATACCGAGATTATGCAATATATAGGTATTCTGAGAAGAATGTAGTCATCCCCTCTTTTAAACACATCCACAATCCATCCACATCTTACCAAGGAAAAATCGGATCGCTTCCCCCCCCCCCCCCGATTGACAATGCAATGAAGCCATCTGAATACAAAAACAATGAAGTGGAAGAAGAGTTCGATAAAAATTATGACCAATAATAGCTTGGCTGCCTGATATGTGGATATCAGGCAGCCAAGTTGCCTGATATCCACATTAACAATTGCAAGTAACTTATCCACTTCTGATATGTGGATAACTTACTTGCAACTGTTTCAAGATTTATTCACAAGAAAAAAGGAACGGTTAAGATTTCAATAATAACTAATTATTAAACGCTTGATTTTTCACTTTTATCATTGGTACAGGTCTTAGAGAACCATGACTTAGATACGGAATGGGAATTTTAATTAAAAAGAAAAACGTTTCCAGAACCAATAAGAACTGTTTCAGTGAATGTTGGGCACAAGCACAAATATTTGGGTTAAAAGACACAAACTAATAATCCTGCCAATGAAATAATGCACAGAAATCACATAGAAGATCATATTTATTATACTGTACATACAACACTAGGATGAGAGTGTAAATTCCTGAGTATGCTTTGATATGCATGCTTAATATTGTGTAATTTTGTTTTGTTTGCCTTGCGTATTTTAGTGCGTCTATTTTTGGTGTGTTATAACGTATAATTTGACAAAACACGTTACAGATAATTATGGCACCTGTGCGAAGGAAAATGGCGGCCAGTAATGAAGGTTCGCCATCGTTATCAAAGAACGGTAGCATAAAAGAAATGAGTCAGTGTACTAGCTGTGAAATGTACGCTTTGCGGAGTGCGGTCGGCGTGTGGTTAGATGATAATAAAGGATTGAATGTGTGTAGAAAATGTAGGGAGAATGCGGAATTGAAGTGTATTTCGGATCGTGAGTGTGATATTTTCGTCAACCTTCAGAATGAAGGAAATAGGGATATGACAAGTAACGGCAAGGTTGTACATGAAAATTGTGAGAGTGTGAATGTAGAAAGTGTGAATGATAGTATAAATGGTTTCTCAGAGAACAAAAAAGATGAGATAGATGCATTGAGTGAGATCGCGTTGTTGAATAGTGCGATAGAAAGAGCAAAACAGCAGCTAGAGTGCATGAACAAAAGTAGACGGAATGAACCAACCAATAATAAAAGGTATGACAGGAAAAATAGACGTATGAATGTGAACATGAACAAAATGAAGGATAGAGTGCTGTATGGAGACTTGTTAGTACGAGGTGTGTTAGTAGAGGATTTGACAAAATCGTACCAACCTGATGCAACCATAAAGGACGTAACTGCGTCTATTAGAGAGCAAAAGGAAAGGGTGAAAGAAATGATTGTTGTGGCAGGTACGAATGATTTGAAAGGAGATAAAATGGAAATGATAGAAGACCTGAATGAATTGTTTGAGGTAGCAAAAGAAAAGAGTGAGAGAGTTAGAATGATTAGTCTTTTGCCACGGTATGACAGTGAAATGTTTAAAAGGAGGGCTATAATTGCAAATGACTTTATGCGTGGGTTATGTATGACGAGTGGTGTGGAATTTGTGGATGTGTGGAGTGAGTTTGATGGGCGAAAGGATCTATATAAGATGGATGGCTTGTATTTGAATGGTTACGGTGTAAGAAGACTTGAGAAAGTGTTGCTGAATGTAGTGGATGTGCAAATTCAGGGAAACTAGATTTGTTAGGGGGGGGAGTAGAGATACAGTCCTTATGGAGGCAGTTGAATGTAAGAATGAATATAATATGCTAGAGCAAATAAGGACAACAAATCTGAGTGGGATAGTTAATATAAGGCATCAAGGTAGGGTTGGGGCTAATGGGGGTCTTAAATTCATGTACACTAATACTAAGAGTATTAGGAACAAGAAGGAAGAGTTTTTGGCCATGGTTGGCACTTCCAGACCACAGGTTATTGGTATTAGTGAAACATGGCTAACTGTAGATGATATAACTAGTGGGATTGAATGTGATGGGTATAGTGTGTTCAGGAATGACAGAGAGAATAAAATGGGGGGAGGAGTATTGTTGATGATACTGATGAGCTCCAGCCAAGGAGAATAGAAGTTGAATTGCAGGATAGAGAAAAGAGCACATTTGAGGCCATTTGGTGTGAGATTGTGGCTAGCAGAACTAAATATACAATTGGGTGCTGCTATAGACCAGGTGATGGAAAAGATGGTGGCGACAGTATGCACAAGCAAATAGAAGAAATGGGTGGAAGGAGGGTGATTATTATGCGAGATTTCAACTATGGTCGCATTGATTGGAGTGAGGAGAGAACACACGGGAGGAAGGAACTGTATTTTATGCGGTTATTAAGGGATAACTATCTGCGACAGCATGTAATGGAAAATACTAGGGGTCAGAGAGTGCTTGACCCAGTAATTACATCTGAGGATTTGGCTGTAACAAATATGACCACATTGCCACCAATCGGTGAGATTGATCATAGGGTCTTAACTTGGGAGGTGGCTAAAGGTGCAGAATTTTCAATTAAGACAGGGTACATGTGGAATTATCGGGCTGGAAAGTATGACAAGCTTAGGAGTTTGGTTGGTTCAGTGCCATGGCATGTACAACTGCAAGGACTAGAAGTTGATAGTGCATGGGAGGTAGTTAAGAAGTGCTTGCATGAAGCAATGGCTGACTGTATACCTAGAGTCCGAATAATAAATCAAGTAGGGGTTAAATGGATGAATAACACCATTAAGCTTGAGTTGCAAAAAAAGAAACAACTATGGAGGGAATTTAAGGAGAAGGGTGACCGGCAGGCACATGAACGGTATAAAGCGCAGGCCAGAAGGGTGACGAGTGTGGTAAGAAAAGCAAAAAAGGATTACGAAAGAACATTGGCCATGCAGGCTAAAGAGAATCCTAAACAGTTTTTTTAGATATGTAGCAAGTAAAAGGAAAAATGTACATGGCAGATTGATTTTAAAGAATGCCGATGGTAGGGAGGTAACTGAATCAGTTGAGATAGTTGAGTTACTGAGTGAGCACTTTGCAAAAGTATATCATCCAGGTGGTGACATTGCAGAAACGAATAAACCAGTAGATTATACGGGAATTGTGGTTAATGAAGTGGAGGTGAGTAGTCTATTGCATAACCTCAATGTCAATACATCTGTGGGATTGGATGGTATACCAGCTCGTGTTGTACGAGAAGCAGCTAAAGAATTGTCAGTACCCTTGACCATTTTGTTTAATTTGAGTCTCGGGTCTGGGTTAGTCCCGAGCGGGTGGAAAGAGGGGAAAATAGTTCCACTGCATAAAGGTGGTTCCAAGACTGCTGTTGTAAATTACCGACCGATTAGCATATCAGGAATCATTGTCAAGGTCTTAGAGAAAATAGTCAAGAGGAAAATACAGGATTGGATAGAAGAAAATGGGATACTGTATCGGGGACAGCATGGTTTTGTGAAGGGTAGGTCATGCCTCAGTAACTTGCTCACGTATTATAACACAGTGACGGCTGAACTGGATAAGGGTAATGAGTTTACGGTGATTCTACTGGACCTTGCCAAGGCCTTTGACAGGATTCCACATGGAATTCTAATCAGTAAATTGCAGCATATGGGAATGGACATAGGGTTGGTGAGATTGATAGGAGGGTGGTTGACGGAGAGATATCAGAGAGTGGTTTACTCGGGAGTAGTGTCCACAAGACGGCCTGTGACTAGTGGTGTGCCACAAGGATCTGTTCTTGGACCACTACTGTTTAATTTGTTCATAAATGATATAGGAAAGGATCTGGGAGGAACAGTTCATTTGTTTGCGGATGATGCGAAGTTGGGTAGGGCAATAGGGAATGCAGATGACGTCAGAATTTTGAGTCTGACGTCATCTGCATCTGAGTCTGTGGTGGATGCTGTGACAGTGAATGAGTTTAAGGCGAGGTATGATAGATACTGTATGAATGTCAAATAGTTGTGATGAACATGATTTGGGGACTCCCTCGATGCGTCTAATGACTCCCTGGAGTTGCCCGTAATAATAATAATAATAATAATAATATATCAGAGCACATATTCAGGAATTCCACATTTGACACAAAAGTAATGATTAAGGAAGCCCAAAATTTAAGATGTTAGAATATTGTTCCAGAGACATTCAGGCCAAATAACGAATAATGTTCTGCTATTTTTCTGATTCTATTTTGCTTAATGTTCAGTTCTTTTGTAATTCAGCTCACTTACGTTACCAAATATTTGATAGATTACAACATTTCGTGAGTGTAATTCGCAAAAATAAATAATCGAACTTTGGCGGGACGCTGTGGAAGCCACGATTTGTAGATGTTTTTATAAAATTCTAACAAGTATATAGCTTAGCAAAGAAACCTTACTAAATATTCCACATCCCTCTCAATTTCAGCTAAAACAACAGCCGTAATAATTCAAAGAGATTCAAATAGATGCATGCAATAGATACCAGAAATAGACTATACGCAGAAAAAATTATCCAACATCTAGATCCTCTATAAATAGTATATATTTGTAGTTATTCCTAAGTGTAACATTCCAATTTCCATGTGAAATCTGCAAAAGAGCATTTACGTTTCCAGAATATGAAGCCTTTTTGCAATTTTCCCAAATATTGTCTTCGCTTTGTGTCGTCTCAAAGGAGATATTTCTGCTTATGAAGGCTCTAAAATTCAAGGACAGAATGCTCAGACCTAAATTCCACCATTTTTGATCTTCGAATAAAACTTTCTTTCTTCCTTCTATCAAATTTATTTAATTGTCCCTATTGTTCTCATAAAATTTCCAAGTAAGTCTGTACTTTTTGATTTTAAATTTCCTATTGAGAAAATCATAATTTTATTCAGCCTAACTTATATGTTCAGAATTCCAACCTGCTTATATTTTTCCAACTGGTCCGATCTAGCAGAAAGACATGCCAAAGTATTAACCTGTCTTCTCTGTCTCATCCTAACAGAATCCAAATTAGTACAACTATTGTAATTCGGAAGAGATCTCTGAACCATCCTTTGGTGTCAGTGTTATTGATTTAATTAAGTTATCCTGTTTATTATTTCTTCGTTTATTTCTTATCTTTTTTTCAGTTTTACTCTCCAAAGCATACCAAAACCTCTGGTTAAAAAGCCAGAGTTTTTTAGCCAGATTTTTTGGTATGCTTCTTCTTCTTCTTCTCTTCTTGGAATACCCGTAACCTGCATTTTGTGGGAGGTTAAGATGTATGAATTACAATTAATGTAATATATCAATCAAGAAATTAGATGTACTAGTTCTGTTCTCTCATTATTCCTCCTCAGAACAGTTGACAAGTACTATTAACAGCTGAACTTCAACATATCCATCTCTTCAATTCACTTTACTGTCTTTCTAACAGAAGTCGGTTATTACTGATTTGTACTGATTCTGTCATTCTCCTTTAAATCTGTTACGACACTCGCAGTAGCTATTTTCCACAAATTCACAATTTAACTCGAAACTCACAATACAATTTTTTCTTACTTTTAGTTCCTTTTCTGTACTTTCATTTTGAACATCTCTCACTCTTTGTTTTAAATCCAGTGTTAACTTCTTTCCTCCAGTTTTAGACGATCCACGGTGATACGTTTATAGGTTAAAATAATTTCTATGTGCGATTGTCATAAAAAATAAGAACGTTCGATTCATAGAAAATCAGAGAGAAAAACAAACAGAAAATATGATTCCTTAAGCATACTGATTTAAAGAAAAAATACAGATGATATATTAAAATGAATCATCGCTGTGCCAGAACCAGTTTAACAAGTAAATTGCCACTGAATCGACGGCAATTTAAATATCAATGCAAACAAATGGACATTAGAAAATTTCTCACTATTGCTTTACTTTGGTCTTTTCAATTATTATTGCATTTAATAATACAATCAACACCAGATTTATAGTTATAAATGCGATTAATCAATACACATTCAAAAAACTCTAGAGTTCTTTGTTAATGTGTATCGATTGATATACGACGAAGCAGTGCAGTCAACTTTTCACTTCACTGTTTTCTCAAGAGGCAAGTTATAAGATAGTTATTTTCCACAATGCAGCATAGTCAAACGTTAATATCTCTGCAGCTGTCACAACCTACTGGAAAATATTTTTCAATAGCGAACCATGAGTGAAAATATCTGTTCTTGTTGAAGCAAGGAATGACTAAACTGCGAAAAAAAATAACAGATGCACCAAGTTCGCTCCTGCTTGCTTGCTTCTAAGTTTAAAAACAACAACCGTGCAGAAAGTTCATTTTATTTGATGACATAGGGGAAATTTTAGCGGTTTGATGTTTCATACCGAGAGAATCCAGGTGAAGATATAATCGATGATCGTAGATCAGAACGTCATGAAGTTCGTATCTCAGTTATGCAACTATATAACTTGTGATTAACGTCTCTGTGACACAACTAAAAGCGAGAAGATATTTTTATACTGTACATAGCGATGTAGAAGGAGCTAAACATATATAAGTTCTTTTCCCTATTATTGATTTAGCTGGTATCACAGAGAGTGGCAAAGTTTTTACTCGGGGTTTTGGGCTCTACAAGAACTGCAAACTAGTAGCAGAGCAAATGCAGTAACAGATGGGAACTTTATAGATAGGATTAACTGCCCTTTATATTAATTAACTAGTTAATTGATTAGTTTTCATGAAGCTAAGTTACTTACTCAGTCACCGATGAGCTATTGAATATACTATAGCACATTTATAACAGGATTGCTAAAGCTCTCTAGTGGCAAAATGTTGATGTTCTTTTATTTCTTTTTTATAATAATCGCGACACACTTTCTCTCTCTCTGGAGACCAAATAGGAACTTTTTCAAGTCACAGTAAACGCGACAGTAGTCTCTCACGTGGTAAGAAATTCATTTCTGTCATGTCCAAACGTTTATAGTCACAAGCGTCCATGCCCAAGCAGGATTTAGCACACAACCCTTCGGTAAAAAATGACATGTTTACCTCGGGCCAACAAATATAAGCCAACAAACAATACAACTAAGTTAAAAATTGAATTACTAATCCACAAAGTTGTTTGTTAATATTTTTCAGTACTAAATTAATTATAGATGAACTAAATTTGGTAAACGATAGAATATTGATATTACTGCTAAAAGGTCTATAATTTCATGTGGGTATTGACATAGCATTAAATCTGATATAGCAAATAATTCGTCTGGACAAGACCAAAACACTAAAAATATCTGACTGTAGTAATTCAGTTTGTCTACAAAATAATTCAAATCAATTATAAAAAGTACAATGATATTAGTTTTAAAACAAAAATAAAACAATGAAATCTGTTCTGCCTGTTTTATTTCCCCCAAATCACTCTTACAAATTATCTATGTTAACACAAAGGAATTTCAGAAGTCCTTGACTAAATTATCACACGATAATCCGCACATACCAAGAAATGAAATCTACACAGTCTTCATGCTCGACGTCCTTTAAATTTTAAAAGAGGACGTCCACTGCAGGCAAGAAACATAATCATTTGAAATTTGGTGGACAACTAATTGCTAGTCTTTTATGCTGCATTAAACATTTAAGAATATTTTTTTAATGAACCCACTTTTGTTGAGGAGAACGTATTTAATGACGAATTTCGATATGAATTCCTAACATTAGCTGATACTCTGGAAATACGTGGAGAAAATATATATTTAGCCGTTATGCCTATACTTCTTCGAACACATTGCGTACAGAGTCGAGAAGTGATCGTACGTTTAAAAGGACAGATTCCATGATGACACTTCACTCTCATGATCATAGAGGGATAGACTTTTTTAAAAAGTAAGGTATTGGATGAGCTTATTTATTTGGAATATTTCGATTAGAATATCAGTAGATTTATCTGGATATCTATCATGCCTTTGCATGAAACTGAAAAGCAAACGCTTTATTTAGGAGTCTTAATAAAGAGAAATTAATTAGTGAAATCAATTTTTACACTGAAAGGCGTACAGTACATAAAAATAATGACCCGTCATTATTGATTGTGTCAACTTATATTAAGGCTGATTTTTAAATTTACTTATGTTCATTGTCTTCAAGAACATAATGAATGTCTGGCTTCTTTAAAGTGATGATCATCATTTTATGCTTTGTAAGTGTTTGTTCTTTTCACTTCAAAGGAATAACGCCTTTAGCCAAAAAATAAGCAATGCGTGATGACATATGATCTTTTAAAACTGGTATTTTGTGTGGATGCGAGGTACAAGTCAACTTTGATAAGGATTAAAAGCTAATATGCTTTCATGTTGTCATTAAACATTGCAACTGTACTCTAAGCAAAGAAGCTGATTGCAATTTTTGTATTTGTCTGCACAAGAAAAGACATTGGTGATACAATATCTAATCTGGCAGATGTCTTGTACAACCTCTAATCTATTTCAACGTACAAACTCTGAAGAACTTCACTGACTAGCTGATACTGAACTTAAGCAAACCAACTGGGGAACACACATCATCATATTATATCGGCTTCATAACTGAGCTGTTCTGTTAATAATGTCAATCAACCCAATCTATTTTGATTATTATTACTATACTATCAGAAAAGTAGTCCTTTATGATTTCTGTCATTAAGTTGTGCCCATAACGATGGTTACACTAGAATTAGACATCTCTGCATATTACTTGACCTGAAGTAATATGAAGAAATTTCATTAGATAAGAACTACGTTAGATAAGATAGCAGACGAGAGGATGCGCTGCTAATGATATTAGATGATTTGAATCCATTTAGGATAGAAAGCTAGGACTAAAATTTTCGTAACAGTTTTCCATGTGTTAGTAAGTCTGAAGCTATCTTGTGTAAGTGGGGGGTCTAACAAAATAAAATAGATTAAGGTATTGTTACAGACGTAATGGATCAGTTGTTAGTGATAATGAAATTCATCGCTAGATCAATCGGGTGGGTTCTGAATGAGTAATCATCATGGATGGCTTTAATTATCCGAACATTCATTGGGTAGAAGTGAAACATCATGATCAGAATGAAGCCAAATTTATTGAACTCTTGCGAGAGAACTTGCTCAAGCAGATAATGTAACAGAAGAAGTGAGATGTCAAAGATTATTAATTAGGATTATGTTAGACAGGTTTCAGTTAAAAGTTGTGATTATTTCTGCCTCTGGTTGGAGAGAGTGATCATGCTTTACTGGCCTGAGAAGTTTCTTAGAATACGGATGTCTTCTGAGAAAGGTTACACGCTGGTAAACAAAGCAGGAAATTATGAAGAGAATGGTAGTTTTTTTTTTCCATGGTATCGGTGGCTGGATGGAAAGGATATCAACAGTGCAAGAAAAGCACTAAAATACTTCAATGGTGAAATATCGAAATGTGTCCATAGAGTTCGAAGAATAAACAGGATAGGAGTTATAAAAATGGATATGCAGACTTATTAAGCAAGACTGGATATCCATAGATAAGCAAGAAGAAATACTAGGTGTGAGACATACTATCTACATAAGGATGATGTCGGTTATGAAAATGTTTACGCTCAGGCGAAGGAGCTACAAGTATCGTAGGGAAAACGAAGTCTGAGTAGGAAAAGAAACTGCCGCTGAACGCTTAAGATAATTAAAAAATAATTCAAAAAATAAAGAAGTTTTATGTAAGAGAAAGAACAAATGTTAAAGAATAACTACTGAATGCTTGTGGCAATGCAAGAGTGATTGTTCAAAAAATGAGTGCCCACTTTGTTAGCCCCTTTGCCAAAATGGCTAGCAGTTAAATATTAATGAATACAAAGTTATGCATTAGTATCTCATATCACACTTATCTAATGTGATATGAGATACTAAATGGCATATTGTAGCGGAGGGAATATGCTAGACCTAATCAGGTTAGGTATAAGTTCACGGTCCATACAGCAAAGATTGAAAATACAACAGAGGTTTCATTTCAATGCTCACATATTAATATGTAAGGATAAGAAAATCATAATGCCTCTTTACAAGGTCTTGATACAACTGCACCTGGACTATTGTACGGAGAAAATCTGATCTGGTTTTCCTAGTAATACAGATACAGTGGAGTGGGAGCAAAGGACAGTGCTAAAGATCATATCGGGATTACGGATGTGGATTATGAGGACAGATTGAGAATGTGTGGACTCCAGGCACTGCAAATAGGAGAAAGAAGGAGCGATCTGATATTTACTTATAAACCTCTAAAAAGGTTATATGGGGAACTAGCATGTGGAATTTTTCGCTTTGTGGAGGATAGGATAGCACGAAAGTGCATCCATGAAATTTGAGAATGAATGCAATCGAGAAAGGGAAAGAGCTATATTTTTCGATCGTAGAGCGGTATATGATTGGAACAGCTTGTCCTTGGAGGTGGTGAATGCAGATACTAATTCAAGAAAATGAATTCTAGAGTCAGAGCTGGCGTTGGTAACATATGGTCTTCCGCAGTTGGTCGCTAACTCCCTGAAGATCTATGATAATAATAATTAACTGTACTGTAATAACATCTTATTTATCATCATACAGAGTATTTACATACATACAACAACGCATACTATTACACTTTCTGTTCAGTACGAAATGTAGAGTACAGTGATTTTTTTAAATATAAATGTGCATAATTTTTTTTTCAATATCAATATCATAGCTTATTATTATACAGCCTATTTACATATGCACATTTTTTATATCAGTATCTTCATTATTATTATATACCGTATTGACTGTTTTGTTACATAATTCGCAGTCATTGATTATGAGGATTACGTGTAGATGAATGAGGCAAATTAATCCCACCTACTTCGAAGCTTCGGTTAGATTTTATGAAGAGAGTGGGATTAGCCATCGTTGTTGTTACTGTTTATGTATGAGATGTAGGCATTGGATGCTGGTGATTTGTGATGTGTATATTAGTGTTAATGGTATATCAACTTTGTTGGTATATTTTCCGGAGTTTATGTTTTAATGTTCTGTAGTCATCTATGTGTTTTAAATTTCGTGGGAGTAGCGTGGGTATCGGATGTGGTCTCACAAAAAAACCGTATGAGTTGTTGAAGGGTGTAAGGATGTAGAGAGTTGTTGTCGGTCATGTTATACGATATGTGTGTCTCTGTTATTTTGATAGGTGATGTTGAAGTAATTCCTTATTAATGTTATGTAGCGTTTCAGATTTTTAATGCTCAGGATTCTGTGTATCGCCATGTGCTGGTCGGATATTTGTTGTTGCGTATAAGGTGTCCAAATCACTGTTGACACAATTTTCCTATGTAATATTTCTAATTTTGTTAGGTGGCTGTTTGATGTGTTTGCGTAGACTATTATACCGTATCTGAGTAGGGATTCGCAGATACAGTATAATATCTATGGAAGAATGTCTTTTACTCGGAAGAGTTTTGCTGCGATGATGCGGAGTTTGGTATGTAGGTATTCTATATGTTTTGACCATTCAATGTGGCAATCTATGTAAAGACCAAAGTATTTTGCATGTGTTACAGGTTTGATTTCGAGACATTGGCAGGTTTTGACATTGACAGATATTTAAAAAAAAAATTTATTATATGTATTACGACATATAATACATACTTGATTACATATTTTTCTTTTAAAAAAATTCAATTCAAAATAAAATAATAAAAAAAAACAAATTTTTTATTATTATTAAAATTATGATTACATATTGTGATTACATATTTACAACACATAAGATTACATACAACAGGTTTAAATCTGTTTTTTGTTTGTGACAATGAAATTCGTACAGAATTTTTTTTCTTTCTTTTCTTTTTTTCCCCTGTATAATGTATTAATAATAGTAATAATAATAATAATAATAATACAACAGCTTTTATTCATTTAACAATGAGTTATATATATATTTATAATTTTGATTTTTTAGTATATTTAAGCGCTGTAACTACAGCATGGGATGTAGAAGTTTCGTGTGGCCTTCCCGTAGTGATTGTTGCATTTATAGTGATATAATTAGTTGTCTGAGGGCTTGTTATACGGTATGTATTTCTGATTGTCCTGCAGTTGGTATCGAAATAATGTTTTAGCAAAAGCTGCATAGTGACATAAGTGTTTTGCTGTCAGTATTTTGTGTTCTGACATTGCAGTGTATATAAAGTCGATATTGTTTCTTTGTTCCCAAAAGATCAGATTTATCATTTTGTGCTGCAATAGGGTGCACAGAAAGCATACTTTGTTATAGAGTATCTAAGTATATTTTGTCATAGTGCTTCGTATATTAGTGTTTCTAGGGCTGTGGGAACTATACCTTTTAACCTGTAGAGTTTGGCCAGTTATTGTTCAGAGTTTGTTGTGTAGATGGTTTATGTGGCTATTCCAGTTCATATCTGCATTGAAGTAAATTCCAAGGTATCGCATTGTTTCAATCTGCGTGATTGTAGTGGTTTTACTGTTCTGTGTGTTTTTTATATTGGAGAGTTATATATTTGGATGGTTATATATTTGTTATCAACTGGTCAAGTCAGTGGATTTCTGAATATCATTACTTTTGTCTTATCTGAGTTTACGTGTATGGAATTTTTGGTAAGCCAGTCTATGAGCAGATTTATGTCATGTTGCATATTTGTTTGGGCTATGCTTGCGTTATTATGAATGGATATTATAGCTGTATCGTCTCCGTATTGCAAGATCTTACCTTTCAGAGGTAGCTAATTAATATCGTGCGTACAAATGTTGAATAGAGTTGGGGAGAGTACGGCTCCCTGTGGCACTGCACAGGTTACTGGTAGCGCTCTACTTCGGTTTGACCCGATGCGTATGATATTCTTTCTATTTTGAAGGTAGTTTGTAAACCACCTGTGCAGAGGCCCATCTATTCCAACATACCTCAGCTTGTCTATTAAGGTTTGATGTGTGAGTGTATCAAATGCTTTAGTTTACTCGTTTTATGTGTTATTAATACTCTTAAAACTTAACTTGTATCTCACATGCACAGTTTATAATTATTTTATATTTTTTACCATAATTTATGTTGTGTAATAAAGAATTTTTAAACTTTGATCTAACCGAGTTGTCCCCTATCAAATCTATCTCCCATCTATCCTGTCGATAAGTTGAGTGTCATCCTGTCAGTCGATATAGACGATGCCCTTTCGGTTGTAAAGACCTGGTTTCAAATCACGTCCAAGACATGAGGTGTCTTTATTCTAACTTTTCATTATAGGTATCTGTTCTCTAATACGGAGGCGAAAAGGATTTTTCTCAGAAATTCGTGTTTATCATCCTGGAAAAGTGCGGGATGATACCCCTTCCACACACATTCAGAGAATATACCTTTGATAGATAATTAACTGCCATATCATAGTATTAATTAAGTATTTATGAGTACAAGTAACTTGTCCTTAACAGGCCATCCGACTTATCAAGATAAGGAAAAATGAGGTGAAGAAAGCTATAATTTTTAAGCTATTTGTGTATAATACGTACTAAATTTAGTCGTAAGAGTAATTCTAATTTTGAAAAATGGCATATAAAAATATCATTTGCAACAATGTTGTTAAATGTAGGCTTATATCTAAAATACTATCACATACACGATATTACAGAGAGAATAGGCAAGATAAATGATTTAACTGATAGGTAAAAGAAAAAAAGCTACCCCTTTTACTTTTGTTCTTATTCTCACACTGTGCGAAAGACAACATGACAACTAATGATGTCATGTACAACACAGCTTATTTCCTATTTCCTTATATTGCACAAAACAAGTTAATCCTCTTCTTCATTTTCTACAACTGCTACTACTATCATCTTTATTTTAGTTATCAAAATTTCCTTAGAAGTGCCACTTTTCTGAACTGTTTTTTTATTCTAAGAAATATTTCATTTAACTTCATATCTTTGCGTCTAATTCCCATAATCCTTTTAATAGTTTTCGGGGTATTTTCCCCCCTTCCTTGTTCATATCTATGTCTTCATAAGTTGTTTGTTCTCTCACTTCTCTCCACTCAAGAGAAGTCCTGTTCATTACAGTGAAACTCAATCGTTTTTTGCTACCACATCACGATTTCATTTTTATGGTTTTCCATCCACTCGTGAACACTCTTTTCTTCCTTCTTAACATTCTAATTTCCCACCATTAATTTTCTTTTCAGAACAGAATTGCCTTGTATACGAAATACCTCACGGGTTGTGGTTAATGGGATTCTCTTGAAATATAGACTAAGTGAACAAGCCAGAATATGAGATGGCTGCTGAATAAACAATTAGGCAATCCAGCAGTGATGCTAAGAGGATGTAAGTAGTAAAGAATACAGCTCTTCTTAGATTAACACATGCGCAAACTGATAACGACATCATGACATAACTTTTTTTCATTCCATATTACATGCATACATGTTTGTTTAGTGCTTCCATAGTTATTTCTAAAAAAACTCATTAAAGATTTATATTACTGTTAAAAAAAAAGAAAGTGCAGGAATTGCGCTATAAAATTGATGTTCTTTAAGTGATTAAAACAATTCTCGTAGGAAAAATTTATTACCATAATTATTAGCAGTAAAAAGAGTGTAGTATTGCCGTTCCACAAACATATCTTGGATAGCAACGGCATGAAGTCATGAAATTCATAATTTGTACCTTTACACTACATGTAACTACCGCTAGATGGGTTCTAGGTTAGCTTCTGTGCTTTAGAAGCAGAGTTGATTTCTTTTGTGAGAAAAATCAAATCATTCGGTCGAAAAATCGTATGCAAAATGCCATAAAGTAAATATTGAAGAAGAAATTTTCCGAACGTTTCGGGAAGTGACTGATCGTTAACGTGATTTTTTTTTTTATTCAGACTCTCCTTGGATATAAGAAGTGGATTGTTGTAATTGAAGACGATATTCTTCACCATCTTATAATTAACTATTCAGTTATGATTAAAGAATTTTAAAATTTTTCAGTGAAGTTTAGTATGAGTTATCAAGAATAAAAGTTTCATAAATTTTTGTGAAATTTTTGAAATTGACGCAATTTCTTAAGAAACTTTTCTGAGACATAAGTTTTGATGAAGCTATGAATAAAGCACAGTTTTCGGCAGGTCGTTAACATTCATCATATGGTTTGAAAGTACTGCAGATAATATTCTGGGCTCCCCATAAACTATTTCAATAGATCGCAACATTGAAAGAACCCTCAGATTTTTATTTCACTCCTACCGAAGAATTCTTGTAAACCTACATGGGTTGGTTAAGGTTAGATAATGGGAAAACTCTTCTCTAGAGATCAAATTGAACACGATTATTTTTTCAAGCCGCCTTAGGGCTTCAATAGGAATTTTTGTCAGACCTGGATTAGAAAGTTTAACTTGTTGACAGAAACGCGGTTGTGGATGAATAGCTCACCCTTTTATCTGATAAAGGAAACTATCCTTAATTTAGTCGGCTGAACAAGGAAACTACCCCCTTGGATTATTATTATTATTATTATTATTATTATTATTATTATTATTACGCGACACCTCCAGGGAGTCCAAAGCCTCATCGAGGGAGGGCACCTACTCTATAACTCTCTATCTCCACCACTCAATCCACCAACTACAGCGAACCGCATCTACTACCATCATCATCTCCACCAACGCCATCTACTCTCCACCACCACCACCACCACTACTAGTATTTTCACAGACAATCACAAACATCCATGCCCATAGCGAGATTTGAACCTGCTGCCTTTTGGCAGGAGAGCGCATACGCTAACCACTCGGTCAACCAGGCCATTAGTGACCACAAACTATTCCCAGTCAAACGCACACTCCATTTTTCCTGATGATAGTTTATTGCAAAAAAAAATCGGTTGGTAATGATCACCCATCCTTGAATCTTTTCCAACCGCACCTTCAAACCTTTATTTCTTGCCCGATAATATGCAAGCTAGAACTGCATTGCTCTACTAGATGCACAGATGGATATATTTGCAGTTCTCCAACTACTGTGGTTGATTCTTTTGAAACACAAATGTGTTTCAAAAGAATCACATTTTGACATTTTGAAACGCAAATAGACAATAGATACTCACATTTTAACATTTTGAATTTATTTTGGACTGCCCTGTTAAGTATCATCTTTATCCAGGAGGTTAAATATTAGATTAGATTTCTACTGGAAATCAATGATGTGAAATAGAAAGATAGGATGGCGAGACTTCAATCTCTTCCGTCTCGCAGCTAGTATGCTATGTCAGTAGATACATGTGTTCACGAGAGTGATTTGTCTGTTTTGAGGAACCATAAACCAGATCTTTGAATGAACATCCCTGATGAAGGTTCCTCGCATCATACAGGAGATTCGAATCCAGACTTTTCAAGCAAAGGGATCCATCAAAACTGAGTTACGACGGCTCTCTCTTGGTGGGCAGAAGACGTTAAATAGGAAGTTCTGAAAAAGAAGCAATTACATCAAAAGTTCCTGTCACTGAGAGAATGAAGATGAGAAAATGCGAGAAAGGTTTGTATAAAAGTATATAAACAAAAATCATGGAATGATTTTGGTAAGAATATATATCGAAGGTAAATATTATGAATTCGAAGAAATGTTCTGGAAACCGTTGAAAAATATTATAAATGTGGAAAAATCATCAAAAGAATAAAAGACGGCAGAGGTGATATAAAACTAGATAAAGATATTCTGAATGTTTGAAGTATTTTGTATTTTGTATTTTGTAGCTGTTTCAGAACAGACAGTGGTTGTCGGGATCAGATTTCACTTTATGACAAGTAGCTGAAACATTATAGGAATATAATGAGGATCTGGAAATCTGGGAACCATTTGGGAATATTTCCATTTACTTCGCCACATTTATATGCACAGACCTCTCTCTCTCTCTCTCTCTCTCTCTCTCTCTCTCTCTCTCTTTCATATTTATATGAGAGACAGATACAAAGTTGTTACAGATAGAGGGATACAGTCAGATTCGAAGTTTGTTATTAAGTCAATTGCACAATGTATTTGTTTAATCGTCAACTCCATTCGTTCGTCTGTTCACTCTGTCACTTATTATTAAAAAGTTACTACAGGTCAGGCGTTAATGGTTTTGTATGTTTAAAAATAATTTGTATTTAAACTTACTTAATTCAAACTTCTAAAGAAATGAAGCCTCCTGAGCATTTGTCTTTCGTTTATTATTATATATGCTAAAATTGACAATTCATAGTAATATTTAAAAATATTTAGCGCATTTTAAAGCTAAAACATGTTATTATTCATGCCACGTAAGTAACTTTATATACTGTATGTTGCAACAATCATCTTTGTAAAATATGTCACTTTTACTTTATAATTTGTCATAAACAGAATATTTTAAACAGAGCATTAGCAATGCTGTAGCATTGCTAATGCTGTAGCACTTTGGAAAATATAGCAGACGACAAAATATTCAGAACAATTTCATGTTTTTATACAATTTATAAAGTATGCTATTAACGGAAACATTTTGGCTTGAGATCATTTGTTTAGTGTTTATTAATACTTCAAAATTGCATCTACCATATATTATATCCTTTATTATTTCGGAAAATTTCCATCAATTCTCGTTATCTTCTCTCTCTCTCTCTCTCTCTCTCTCTCTCTCTCTCTCTCAAATAGCCGGGAAGGCACACAAATATCTGCTGTATTGGAAGAGTGTGAAAGTCATGCGACACGCACTGTGCGATGAAGTTAATCATATGGACATCTTAGCAAATTTCTTAACACATATCACACTCTGTCAGAAGAAACGGCGCCTTTATGCCTCGGGCGGCGTGCACGCTTCTAGCTTCATTTGGTCAGTCGACGATCTGTCACATGTTTCGCTACTATCGCTTAACTGTAATTCTAATCATGGTGGGAGGTGAAGTGACATCACCGTTCTAATAAAGAACTCTTGAGCTACATATTTCCGTTCTCTTCTTTTCCCTCTGATTTTCTTTTTCTTTACTGCCGGTAACCGAAAGAAGGGTTATTGAAATTAGCCTTTTTTTCTTCTTTCTTCTCCCCCCCCCAAAAAAAAAAAAATTGAATCAGATAAATGTAGTCATCATAGCTTTTTTAGTATGTTTAGGTGCTATTAATCTGCGTTCTTGATATTCTTTACCTTGTTTCTCATTGCTGTCCATGAAGGGAAAAAAGTGCAATGACAGAAGTTGACCGTTCAACAGCTGTTGCTGCGCAGAAACTAATGCCTATAAATGGCTCTTCACGGAAGCGTGCCAAATGCGTAAGACAGGTTGGCTGCATTACTTCCGATGGGATTTGTAAATCGAATTTTGTGGGCTTTGCCAAGAAATAGTCGTGAAGAAATACGAGGAACTTGAATATACACAAAGGGATGATAGAAAAGTTTCCAAATACTTCCCTTTCGGTTTAAATGTCATTATGAAATACGAATAAACCAGTAATCAATCCCGCACCCCTCTTTGTGTGTATCAAAATAATATTAATCATTTGATTCTTATTTTAATTATTGGACTTCAAAAGTTGAAATGCATTTTTGTTAATTTTATGTCGTAATTAATAATTTTTAGCTTTTTATCTAAAGACAAGAACAATCATTAGGATTGACACAATAAGTACATATTTTTATACAAAAATGCTTATTAAAATCTTATTGCACGCATTGCATTGCATAACAGATTATTATAATTAAGCAAAACACATTAAAACCAAATATATTGAGCTATTGACTTCCACGCGCCTTTCTTAATAGCCACGCATGGTGTTTCTATATGAATCTAAACATTACTGTCAGAATCAAACTTGACTGAAGCCATAACGGTTCATTAATTCATTTCATTTCATTCGGAGCGGAATAATGGATTAATGAAATGGTTCGAAAGACCCCTCTAAAGTAACATAATTATATTGCAATATATTATTTTGTATTTGTAATTAATATAATCATTTTGTAAAGTGCTTGTACACAAATATATGGATAATAAGAGACCAGTATAAGTATGTTAATAAAAATGGTTTCTGAGATTTTTATAATAATAATAATAATAATAATAATAATAATCAGGTTTTATATATTCGTCTGTCTGTGATTAGCACTTACCGACCAGCCTGTGGTCATTCAGGTAAGGGTCTCCTCTCAAAATTATACTTACTCTCAATTTTTGAAGAGTTTCCGATTTAAAAAAAAAAAGAAAGAATGAAAGAAATGAAGATATTAGACTTCACCTGAAATTTTCTAAACCACAGAAAGCTAAGTGATGCGCAATGATTTTACCAATTTTTATGTAAATCGTTGAACTGAATTCGTTAGTTGAATGCATTTCGGACATTAATTAGATTTAAGTTGATGAATTAGCATTATATCGGCACATTTATCGATATTCTAGTTGTGAAACGTTTTAGTAAGCTTACAAATAACAAACCTAAAGCAATGGATATATTTTTGCAATACTGTCAATAAATTTAGTGGTTAATCATACAAATTATGCTTAAGTTGTGAGCTCAGAGTATTGTTGCCACTCTCAAAAACGTAATATTATTGGTTATCTACTCCAGTTATTACTATTACAGTATACCTTCATGAAATCCCAGGATTTTTATACTAATTCCACACTACACCGTCTAGTCCACCGTCTGCAATCCAGAATTAAACTTGTACTGCCCGCACAGTGGTATTTTTGATTGTTAAGTTAGTGTGTTCTCTGGTCAGTTTGTCTGCTATCTGGAAGGTTTTTGGGGGATGAATTGTACTTTCTCCGTATAAGACTAGCTAACTGTCCTCATTTTCACAGGACCGCTGCATTCATTCCAGCGAAAGGAGGTCCTATATCTTGTTAAGATGGATGCCATGGCTGTTTGTTACTCAAGGTATGGTGTCAATTGACTTCTTTCCAAACAGTGTATGTGATTTGGCATAGATTCCACCAGGTGTTAGATTGCATCTACGTCTATGTGAATGCATAGATATGTTTTGATATCATATTAACTTTTGGAAATCGATTCGCACCCTGTCTTCACACGTAGCTGTCAACAGTCGCAGAACTCATGGCTATTGATAATTTTTAAGGCATAACAACAAAAGCAAGCTAGAAGAATGTTGCCATCTTGTCCCTGAACTATTACTATCTGAAATAATGAGTTCTACGTTCAATCTTTCTGAATTTGGTTTAAAAATCGAGTGTTAAAGAGAGAACCCTACTTACCTATCGCAAATATCGACGAACTTCGGAACAGCCTAACAAATCCTACAAAAAAGTTCATGTTGTCGGTGATTAGAATAAAACGTACGACAGCTTTTCTTCTGATGGTGTAGCATTATGAGAAAGGGCAGAATACTAGGAATAAACAGCATAGCATTATGAGAAAGGGCAGAATACTATGAATAAACAGCACAGCATTGGATAGATTACAAAAACATTTAGCATGCGTGCGTGCATGTGTGTGTGTGTGTGTGTGTGTATGTGTGTGTTTGGTGTGTGTGTGTGTGTGTGTAGTACATTGGCAGTACCATGAGTGGTCTAAGTTTCATATAATCCGGAATCTCCACTTTAGAGATTGAACACGAACATTTTCAAGCTACTTCAGGTTGCATTAAATAGAATAATGGTTTCACACTTGCCAATGAAATTCACCATACATGGAAATTATCATATAAATATATGGACAAACTGTATCGTTTTCAACTTTCTTCCTATTCAGGTAAAGATGTTACTACTGTGAATAAATATTTCGCTCGATGCAAAATAAGCCTTTGATTTTGGAACCTGAAAATGAAGAATTGAAGTGAAACTTTTATTTTATTTTTATTTATTCAATTTCTTTATGAAGCTTGAAGTATTATGTTTACGAATACAAAACTTCTAAAATATTGAATAATATATAGTTCAAAACAGTGGTTGTTGTACGTCGAGCACGGAAGACAAAAAACTTGAAGTGCAAGTGCAGTGGAAGCTCGTCATAACGGGAGCTCACGCTGTTCGGAATTGCCTATAACAAGTATTATTATTATTATTAATAATTTTAAAAAATAATTTATTTTTTTAAATATAATTTATAAAAAATTTATAAAAAAAATTATTTAAAATATAATTTTAATAAATAAAAAAATCAAAATTATAAATATACATACTTCATTGTTAAATGAACAAATACTGAATTATTATTACTATTATTATTAATACATTATACAGCGAAAAAAAAAGAAAAGAAAAAAATTGTACGAATATCATTGTTACAAAAAAAAAAAAAAAAAAGAATTGAACTTGTAAATAGGTAATCTTATGTTGTAAATATGTAATCACAATATTAATCATAATTTTAATTTTAAAAAAAAATTGTGTATATGCAAATAGGCTGTATAATAATAAGCTATGATATTGATATTGAAAAAAAAAAATATATATATATATATGTACATTTATATTTTTTTAAAAATCACTGTACTCTATATTTTGTAATGAACAGAAACTGTAATAGTATGCTTTATTGTATATATGTAAATACCCTGCATGATGATAAATAAAATGTTATTACAGTTACATTTAAAAAAAAAAAAATCATGGTACTTCAAGTTTGAGGTCATTGCTCTGCCCAGAGTGAATTTCGTTATGAAAGTCAGTCTGTATTTACAGCCAATATCTATTTTTGCGTGTTAATTGCGTGCGTTCTCTTGACCAGTTTCCAGATAAAGAACTCCAATTTTCCGGAGAAAAACCCTTCCGCTTCTAATGAAATTGATTAACTCATCTTCAGTTGAAATCTAGACCGGGTTGGAATCCAAGTCTTTCCATCTGAACGGTTTCGTCGAAACTGACTGTGCTACCGAGTCTCATAACAAGTATTAGTTATAACGAATATCCATTAAAGGCAATTCCTTTTTTTTTTTTTTTTGTAATAGATTTCACGGTTTGATATGAACACAGATGATTAAGAAAATAACTATTTATTAACTTAAAAGCTAATATTTCGCTGGTATTATATCCAGCATCTTCAGTCTAGTCTTAGAAAGTTTGAAAAAATGAAATAAAATAAAAGTAATAAATATTAATTTGGTCTTAAGATGACTGTCTCCCAACGGAGACAGTCATCTTAAGTCATCCTCTTCTTAACAACGGTTATAATCCCCATAAAATAGATAACATACTAAATGCTACCCAGAAATCCTCTCTATCTACCACAGAAGACTACAACAAAACTATCACCATCCCATACATAAAAGGCACATTCTGAAAAGATATCTACGGTGCTTAACAAACACCAACTACGCACAGTATTTAAACCTTATGTAAGATTAGCAACTCTCATCCGTTCACCTAAGGACAAATGCACTCCTTTATCACATCCAGGAGTCTATGTAGTGCCCTGTTCTTGTCACCGAGCCTACTACGGACGGACAGGAAGAACTGTGGACATCCACCTCAGTGAACACAAAAAATATATCCGACACTTTCGCTATGGCAAGCCAGGTCTGGCAGACCATGCTTTGGATACCCCTGCACACAGGATCAATTGGAAAGAAACAAAAGTAATGCACAGAAGCTTCTACAAGTCAGAAAGGTTGTTCCTGGAATCAACAGAAGCCTTAAAACATACTCCAAACCTTAACAAGTATGGCTGTATAAATCTACCAAAGATTTGGGAGACAGTCATCTTAAGACCAAATTAATATTTATTACTTTTATTTTATTTCATTTTTTCAAACTTTCTAAGACTATCATTTGGACTACTATTTCAAAACTTTGAATTTTTTTTTTTAAAACCTAGATGGCGCCATATTAGGACTTTAGTCTTGTGTTGCACGCTGCAATTACTTTTACTAGCCCCACTGTTATATCGGATTGTGGTTGTTTTGCATTTGTAACAAACTTTGTGTTGTGTGCTCTGAAGATGCTGGATATAATACCAGCGAAATATTAGCTTTTAAGTTAATAAATAGTTATTTTCTTAATCATCTGTGTTCATATCAAACCGTGAAATCTATTACAAAAATGTCTGACGAACACATAAGCCTATCCACGCGTATAAAAGGCAATTCCGTTTCTGATTAGAATGAAAAATCCATCGTGGAGAATAACTATTTGCATAAATTCGGTAGCGTAGGATGAACAAATACAAAAATTTCGTATTTTGACTGGTAGAAATTAAACTTGGCTTTATCGAAAATACGTATGTAATTTTTATGTTGAGTAATTGTGATGGAGGTTGAGAAGATGCAATCTATGCTACAATAATCTGTTTCATATTAACTGTAGATCAACAGTCCGTTGGAATTCGAAATATAAATACAACATTCGAAGTATGAGTAGAAGCTCATTTTACTTCATATCTTGTGTCACTATCGGACAAGTGTACTTTTTAACCAACAATGCAATCGCCTTAAACATGAAATATCTTCAATGACAAACCATTCCTTAAACAAAGTGCTGTTTTCTTAACTAGTGCTTTTATTCATCAAATTTAAATCAGATTAGGAATATATAAAACATATTTGATGAACTAGAACGCATGTGTCTAGATGGCTACGAAAATTTAATTCTAGTTAATGTTTCGTTACATATCCTTAACTAGTATAATTTTAAGCCCTGACTCAAATTTCGATCAAAATAACACTAAAACTGCCACTACAATCTGAATAGCTTTTGAGTTCATAAATGATAAATTAATCGTTCATTAGACACCTTTTGAATATCTAACAGTGTAGTTAATGAGATGCGCATCTTTTAAGATGGATATAATATATAAACGTCGGAAATATGTCATGGCTTATAGTTGCCTTAGAATAAATAAAAAATAAACTTGATTCAACACATCCATTGTTATGTGGAAGAGTTTCAGGAAATAAGGTGTATTTACATAAACTAGTTTCCTTTTATTGAATTATCAACCTTGACTCTCAGTTTCAGAACGGGCTACGGGCACTTCTTTAACGACATGATTTAAATGATTTCCAAGATTATGGTTGACGTGATTTAGCATATCAAACACTTTAATTAAGACTTTTCGTCATTGAAAATAAGTTACATTTGTTTTGTATTATTCTGGTTATATTTATACCCGAATTACTATTCTTTGCACATTGTGATTAGATTTGTTATTTTTGTCTGTCATTTACGTAATAATTATAATTTACATAATTAATATGTGCGAAATATCTAACAAGTTGATTTGAAGAGATAACAAAAACATTATCCTTTTAATATTCATCTGTTCGTTGATATGTTTTATGATTACTGAATAAGATTTTAATCACGTTCTCTGTGAGGGAATCAAATATATTTATGTTACTTCAGTGTAATTGGTAAGCTTATTCTTATTCTTTTTTTATTTCCATCTTATTAATAACTACTGCAGTTTATTAGATTCATGTAATTATACTGTTTATGTAATCCCGTTTGGATTACATAAACAGTAAAGATTAGTTAATTATGAGTTATTATTATTTAGTTTATTTATTTTAATTAAATGAGACAAATATTTTTTCTAATAATATTAATGAATGTAGCATTATAAATTTCCATCTGAAAGCCAACTCATTTTCTGAATGTTAATGTTGCTATATATATTTAGCAGAAAAAAAAAAGTAAAGTGTACTCTTAAACGAAATAGTTACTTTAAATGATTTTTCACTATTTTGGGTAAATAAATTTACCAGAAATAAATAAATTTATATTTAATAAATTTAGTGGTTTTATTAACGTATTTCATCCTGTGGTAAAATATATTTGTCCAACTTAATGAAATCAAGACTGTAACACAAACATCCATTTACCTTGCTATCGGTGATCTCACAAAGAGAGAATATTGGCTCAAACATTCAAATAATATTTACATAACATGAATGTAGCATTATAAATTTTACAGCCAGTCCAAGAAATATTCATAAAAGTAGATGGAAACTTTGATTAAAACTTTTGGTGCAAGCCGCATGAATCTGAGCTACAGCTATTGGCCCATTGCCATAAGATAAGCTATCTACACAACATAAGTCGTTTAGCATAATTTGGTTCGATGTGATGCGAGTGATCAAACTCTCCAAGCTGGAATTAAAAACGACTTTTGAGAATAAATTTAGTATAAGCCATCACTTGCTCATATGTTATTTGCCCGTAATGTTGTTTTTGATGTAAGGTATCTACTGTGGTTTTGTTTGTTTGTTCATAAAAATTTAAAGAAAAACATTTTTAATAAAATATATATCATGAACACTCATCTATACTGTAGCATTAAATAGACTATCTGTTCAACGAATCCGAACTGTTGCCGGTTACTTGTTACTATCAGTAACCGAAGCCAACCGCAAATGACAAAATTTCAGGTGAGGGCAACTTGCTCCCAAAACATAGTAGAAAGACAAAAGCGATTACCAACCATACTGAATCTAGCACTGAACACAATGATATCCACTGAAGGAAGCAACATGGACAATAGAGAAACTTTATAATCTGCAGTTTTCCACTGGTAGAATATAAACGCATTTCATAAACGGATAATAGTGTAGCAGCTGCGGCATCAGTTCACTGTAGAAACCGTTGATCTCAGCTACCAATAAAAACGTCTTTGAAAGAGACAAGAAGGGTAGACATTAAACCAAGAAAGGAGCGAAAAATAGACATGCAGCGGTCCGCCAAGACTCAGCTTAGTTTTACTCCAATAAAGCGCAATAAATTTAGAGAAAATCTCATAAACCATTCTTCGGAAACGTGGGCGTCAACTCGAAATACATAGTTTCAGAAATGTTTCGCTGGCAGCCTCTGAATCTGCGGTTATCGTTTTTTTTAAATCTAATTTTTTAAATTTCAGATGACATCACGGGTTATTTTATTGCTGAGAAATCACAATTGTTGCAGTGGGCATAAAAATATCATTAAACTTTCCAAAGGTTAATGATGAGCCACTTTGCAAAATAACGGTATACGTTTGCAACGCAGGAACTAGTCGGTCAGTTGACGAAATGAAAAATGCTACTGATCGGATCTTTTTTTCCCCACTAACAACAACTAAATTGATATACTTAAATAATTAAGAACTCGGATCGACGCAATAAGCCGAAGACCTGTTATGATCCTAACGAGAAAGAATCTTTTTTCCGGTTTTATTTTAAATAAAAGAAATTTCTAGAAGTACATTAAACTTTTCTAGTAAATATAACTCATCTGAATTTGCAGTAATATTCTAATTCTATATGTAGGTGGGAGGGTAGACTGAATACTGAAGCTTGGGGAGTTTGCTGTTGATTGGATACATCCTACTTATAATATGTTATAATATAATATAGTGACACACCTTTCTGGCAATCGTACAGCAAAAGTATGTAAGTTCTTTTCACTTAAACTCTGATATTCTAGGTCTAGCTACTCACTGATGAGACCTCAAAAAAGGTTGAAACCGGTCTGGGTAGTGACCTCTCCTCATAATGTAAAACAGTTCTACAACTCCTAGGAGCTGTGTGTTTTTACATTATGAGAAAATATCAAGAATAGTGAGGGATCTTGCTCCACCTTTGCAAAGAGTGGCCGTGGTGTGGCACTACCAAGTGGTCATTTACGCTTGGATCCGCCGACAGTTCGTCGGCATAAAACGTTCAGATCGTAGTTTTCGATCTTAGTTTCCCTTATTGGCTGAAAAACAATAAGGGATTTTTATCCCCTTAACAACGGCTTTGTTTATTGATTTCGTCCAAAAGAATAAAAAAAGAAGTATGCGCGTAAAATATTTTCTTCGTAAATTTACTAAGAAAAGAGAATAAATTTTATAATTACTTATTCATAATTTTAGCTCTACATCCTTAAGAAATTGTGGCAAATAATGTGCTCTTACAGCTTGCGTAAAAGCACTGTACAGTTTGAGTAAGCAGGGTACAGTTGCAACGTAGGGGCCGTTTGCATATCTTTTATCTACCATTGCTCTTTGGTAAAAATTGAAAACCGGTCCCCACTCTAGAGACCAACCATAGAACTTTTTCAAGCCACTTCAGGCCTCCAATAAGCGGGGAGGTGGTCAAACATTGGGCGATGAAATTCATCTCCCATCTAAGGCCAGATACCAACATTTATGTTCGTAGTGGGAGATTCGAACCCGCAGCCTAATGGTTGTAGAGCAGATACGCTAACCACTCGGCCAACAAGTTGTGTCACCATGTTGTGTCAGCTGTGCTGTCCAGAACACTCGTAAGGATATGACATGACATATAACCTGTAAGTTAATCACCTTGATCGGTAAGTCAAAAGTATACAGGATGTCCCAGCTCAATATGTATTTACCACTTTTATCATAACTGGACGATGATCATGGCGACTCTTCAATTATTGACTTACTTTCGTTCAACTAGTCATAAATATTTACACTATTTTTGAGATATTTGAGGGGAACTACTTTTAACAACTAAGCAGTGTTTTTTGCTATTTTGTCCTCAAATAGCTTGTTTTTGCAAACTGTTATTTGCATATTCTACCTTTCACGAGAGTTAATTTTCCGCCGTGTTAATAACACGTTGAAGCTTTGGGGGGAAATTGCATGCTATTTTAAGAGTTAATCTAAAAGTTGGAAATATTAATTAAAATTCCTTTCTTTGGCAACATAGCTTCTATCTTCCTTTTCGGTTCTATTAATATACTTAATTATGTTTACCGACTTTCGTTTCTTGTTTCAGTGTATTTTGACCCTCATACGTCGTACTTTACATTCAAATATTTCTCGTTAATTCTACATGTAACCGATACTGTTTACATTTCCTCTCAACTGGATGATATCCGGTAGTCGGAGTCTTTTCTGTTACGAGTGCCAGAGCTTGGTTCCCTTTATATTCTATTCTTTCCCTTTATGCAAAGAGCTTCTTTTAGTTTAATTTAAAAGGTTTAATGTAATGAAACTGTAGTTATATAAATTTTTTGTTAATATTAGATTAGAGCGGCGACTCAATAATATTTTAGTCACAAATTTAGTTTCTTTCTTCGCTTAATAGCAACATCTACGACACGCTTGCTGAAACAGAAATATTATTTTTATTCGAAGAATCTACTCGGTTCTCTGAAATACTGCAGATTTTTCTAGAAACCTAGTTCTCTTTCAGATAACTTTCTTTCGTAATGATAAAGAACAGAGCGGGCATTCTTCTTAAATATTAATGCACTCGTCCTAATTTGCTCTGTTTGATTATGAATTTTGAATTCTTCATGAAAATTGGATCTGGACTGAGTTGATCCCACTGATGATTAATTAATGATTATTGATAAAGCCAATCGTAAATTGTATTTAATCTCTTAGAGAAATTAAGAAAATTGAAACCTAAGATGACTCAATGAGCAACAGAGCAAGCTTCGTCTTATTTTAATTTTTTTTAAATCCTATTGGTTAGCCCACTTTTTTCAGTTAATTTTATAATTTCTTATGATTTGCTTATGGCACTAACTTAATCATATAATTATGGAAGTTCATAACAAAGAGGCTACCACATAATGGACTCTGTTTGTAAATTAATAATCTTATAATTTTTTAGCAAAATACTACGATTTTTAATAAAGTTGGTTATGTATTATTTTCCTAGTGCTTTACAAATAGACTGATACTACACTTAGCGACAGTTATTAGATTAATTAAAAGAAAAAAATTGTGCAGCATTTAAGATCTCTTATCAGCACTCCGTAGCTTAGTCGGTATAGACGAAGCCCTTTATTCGGAAAGACCTGGGTTCGATTCCCGCCTATGATGTAAGGAACATTTATCTGATCTCTTTCGACTAACGGTCTCATAGGGAGGTAGAGGTTTTTTTCACCCAGAAACTCGGGGTTTTCGTCCCTCAGAACAGGCAAACCGGCCCCGTGAACACACACGGAAACTTACGTCGTGAATACTTACGACAGTATGTAGAAGAGATAGGGTACTCACCACATGTCGTTACGCCCGTAGTTAACCATGAGTCACATTATGGTAGTTTACCTCCCAGATAGGAGACGACACGTGAATGGGAATTAGCACCCAAATAGCCTTTTGACGCCTGTATAATCCTTCCTTATTAGAGCTTTGTTATTCGGTCTCTGACATGATAACAAATAAAGTTGTGGGCATCAATATTTTACCGACTTTTTCATCATCATCATCATCATCATCAAATTCCTGCCATGTACCCTCAAGGGGTGTACAGGATATGACAGTACTACATGAAAAATTTACATCATTACTAACTTCCTATCTACAATTTTCCTCCAAATCAGTCTGTTACTTGTCAAGACTCCAACATTATCAGATCTTATATTTCTATCGTCTAAGGCACTTTGTACCGTATCAATCCACCTATATCTTGGTCTTCCTCTGGGTCGTTTTCCTGCCAACCTGGCAGAGAACACTTGTTTTGCTAATCTTTCCTCTCCCATTCTATTTAAGTGACCATACCACCTGAGATTAGCTCTGCTAACGCATTCCTGGATGCTGACAATGTCAAGTTCTTTCCTAATATCCTCATTTTTAATATGATATTGCCATTGATGCCATCTGTTCACACCTCTAATCTTTCTCAGGACTCTCATATCTGCGGTCTCTAGTCTTTGGTCAAGTGTTTTACTTCTGACCCAGCTCTCAGATCCATAAGTTAAAACTGGTTTGAACACTGTCTTGTATACAGCTAATTTAGTGTTCCGACTAATTTCCCTCTTATTCCATTTGAATTTATTCAATTGACTTCCCACCATACCAGCTTTGCGGATTCTGTTATCTATTTCTATATTTAATTTACTATCTTCAGTAAAAATCGTGCCTAAGTAACTGAAATGTTTTACTTGTTCCACAGGTTCTCCATTCACAACATAGTTGACATTTTCAATGATTCTGCCTATTTTCATTGTCTTTGTCTTTTTATTGCTGACCTTCATACCATATCTATTACAACAGCTATTCAATTTTGTCAGAGAATCTTGCAGACTTGTAGCGGATTTATTTAGAAGTATAACATCATCCGCATAAAGCAAAGAGCTGACATTAACATCTCCAATTTTGATATCAGGTTTAATACCACTTTCTTTCATAATGTGATCCATATAGATAATGAATAACAGAGGGGATAATGTACATCCTTGTCTCACACCAGATTTAACATTAAACCATCTTCCTGTACTTCCTTCAATTCTAACTGCTGACTTACAACTCAAATAAAGACTAAGTATTGCTTGATATAATGCCCCATTGACACCATATAACTGCAACATATTGAATAGCTTCTCTCTTGGCACCTTGTCATATGCCTTTTCCAAATCGACAAAACTTAAATACAGATCTATGTTATATTCCCATGCTTTCTCGACTATTTGTCGTAAAGTGAAGATCTGATCCTGACAGCCTCTATTTGGCCTGAATCCAGCTTGTTATTCACCAAGCTTTACTTCCACAATTCTTCTCAACCGTTTCTCAAGTATACTTGCATAGATCTTGCCAGGAACACTCAGTAGGGAAATACCTCTGTAATTCTCACATTCAGTTTTATTTCCCTTTTTATATATGAGTATTATGAGAGCTCTACTCCAATCATCGGGAATTCGTCCCTCTGTCCAGGCTTTCTGAACTATGCAGTGCAGCCACTGTAAGACTTTTATACCACCATACTTCAGCATTTCTGGTCGAATATCATCTATTCCTGCTGCCTTTCCACATTTCAAGCCTTTGATGGCTTTTTCTACTTCAAGTATGGATATGTATTCCTGACTACATGCCTGGTCAGTGTTTTTTTATCACTGTGCTGTCATCACTGCTTGTTTCATTTAGCAGTTTTTCAAAGTAATTACTCCATACTCCAAGGATATCTTTTTCTCCTGTTTTCATGTCACCTTTATCATCTCTAACTCCTTTTACAGCATTCTTTCCTCCATTCCTAAGCTTCTTCTACAACCTCCAGAATATTTTGCCACTTCTTGATATTTATTTTCCATATTCTTGCCAAAGTCCTCCCATGACTTTTGTTTAGCTAGTTTTACACACTGTTTAGCTTTCTTACATTTGTCCCTGTATTCTATAAGAGTAAAAGCTGACTTATTTGCCAGGAACTTTTGATATGCTTTCTTCTTTTCCTTCACTGCCTCTTTAACTTCCTGTGTCCACCAGGGAGTTCTGATTTTTTTATCCTTGCACACAACCTCACCACATGCCTCTCTGGCAGAATGAATCAATGTTTTCTTCAGAGTTTGCCACTGAATCTCCAAGGTTTGATTCCTGTTCTCAAACTCTTTCATTTTCTTTTCAATAATCTTTCTGTATTTTACTCTACAGTTCACATCTTAGAGCTGCTCAATTTTTATTCGCTTTAAAACTTTCTTACATGTTATTCTTTTCAATATGAAATTCAATTTTAACCTGCTCAAGACTAAATAGTGATCGCTTCCAATTTCAAATCCTCTGTACACTCTGGTGTCCTGCACCAGGGAGAAAACATCACTATCAACAATAACATAGTCAATGAGACTTTTCTTATTCCTAGCCTCTTCTCTCCATGTGAATTTGTGCACATTTTTATGTTGGAACATGGTGTTAGTAATAACCAGTCCATGTCCTGAGCAGAAATCCAACAGATATTTGCCATTATTATTAGCTTTGCTCTTTTCTCCAAATTTTCTCAAAATATTTTTATATGTCTCGCAATCATTTCCTACTCTGCTATTTAGATCCCCAACAAGGACCAACTTTTTCTTTTTCATTGTGTCAGTTGCTTTTTCTAAAGCGTCAAAACATTCCTCCACTTGTACCTTAGTAGAACCTTCTGTGGGACCATAGGCACAAATAAGTCTCATTGTCCAGTTCCCCATTCTCATATTTGCCCACATTACTCTACTTGAGACTAACTGCCATTCAAGAAGATTAGCCTCATATTTTGTGTTGAATACTATGGCTACTCCTTCTTTTCCTTGATTGTCATTGCCTGAATATAACATTTTGTATTTATTGCTCAGAAAGATCTCACCAGTTTTGGTCTTTTTTGTTTCAGTCACCCCTATTATGTCGATCTGGTACTTATCTAATTCCTCATTTAGCTCCATTTATTTGCCATTCAGGCTTCTTACGTTGATAGTACCGATCTTTAACTCTGGTGATGTTGAGTTGGGGTTTGTTTTCAGATTTGTTCCAGTAGCTGACTTTTCGCTGTTCGCCCTGGTTCCCTGGCGAAAACAACGGGGGCCTTGTTTAACCGGGCGACGCCCCATCCGGCATGAAATTTTGTCATGTTGTACCATCATTTTTTATTTTGGTTTAACCAATAAGAATACAATTTGGTCGGCTAAATCCCAAATTGCCAGCCCATCCTCGTTCGTTCAGTATCAAAGTAGATACCCAACAGGGTGCACCACGAGAAGGTGAGGATTGGACATTAGGTCAGGAGCCCTGGTCGGTTCTCCACATTCCTTTAAAGGCTATGTGGAGGTCTCCTCTCAGTTATACAGCTTTGACCCTTAAGCACCCCGACTTTTTCTAATTATATAATTAGACTTAATTTATTCAGACCAGAATTATGTTTACGAAATTTTTCTATGAAGTTTGTAACTGTTCATCTTACTAACTAAGGAATTTTCATTCCCATCTAGGAAGATGCCTTTTATCTATAAATGAAAAACATTACTCTAAATGTAAAATTGCTCACGATACTTCTAAGAATCATTTCATATTAATTTACTGATTTTTAAAATTTTTTTTTATCATTTTTGCATTAAAATATTGTTATTTTTCCGTATTGATTGCCTTCCTACCTTGGAATGCGAATAGTAAAACCTTACCGAAAGATGATTATATTTTACGTCGTTAAATTTGTAATGCAGTCTAGTCTTAAGGCAGTTCAGCATTCTTTTGCGAAAACTCTAGCAAAAAATCTTTAATTTAAAGTTTGCACAAAGATAAACACTTGATTCTTATGTCTCTTCTTTATAAGATTCTTTCTGCTAACTTGTAATTTAAAAATCTAGTTCTCTTGTTGTAAATATTAAAAAGTTATATAAAAAATAAAGAGATGTGCGGTAGGGGAAATAAAGCTTCATTTTGGCACTGTTCCAACTTCATATCTCCTCTTTTCTCGTATCTTCAGGCTTCTGCTGCATCCATTTAGTATCTAAGATCGGACTTGACACAGTAAACTATAGCAATAACGCTGAAGAGATACATGATCCTTGACTTCAGTGTCGATCTCGCTGCAGGTGAATTTTAGTCGTTCGCCCACCAGTAGACACCCGAGAGACACAATACTTTGATATCGATTTCCGATTCACAAGTAACCAAACCTTCACAGCTTTGCTTCTGACTAGGTGTTCAGTGCTCACCTCTTTCTCCTCTTACTGCGTGTACTGGTGGCCGCAGAATCTAGGTGAGGATTAATTAGTCTTAATAGCTTATGTATATCACAATGATACTTGTTCTTTTCCCCATATTGGCTGTTTTAAGCAATTTCCTATGCGATTAAATCCGTAAACATGTATCTCTGTGATTTGATATTGATTTTATCCAATACTTGCTTTGTTTATTTGTCAAACACACTGAAGTCCATAAATGGACAATTCTCTTGTCAGAAATTCTATAAATTGACTTAAAGAAAATATAGATGTCACGAATGAAATGGTTTGAAAATAACGATATATTAATAATGTAAGCTTACAGACATGCCTATATGAGCACATTTCATCAAATTAATGACTGCTATAATTAATAACGGATAAAGATTGGTTTAAAATGATGATGAGAATACGGTTCACTATGATAAGGAAGTGGTCATCCATTGCATAAGCTCCTTGTTTTCGAGGTGTTGGAGACATGACAGAATACTGAGGAAGGTTCAGGAGAATAATTTCTAATGGTAAAGAGTGCGAAGTTTTGAGCTGCGATTCTTAAGGCGACTGATATATGCAGGTTGCTGAAAGGAAGTCACATCGACACTCCTTTTGTAATGTCTTGTGAGTGAGTAGAAGGAGGAGGAAACATGCTTGAAGCATCTACAGAAAATCTATGAGAAAACGAATTGAAAGGATTTTCCAATAACATATCAGGAGACACTAGAATACAATTTGGATCAATCATTTGGATTGAATAGTCTGAAAGGCATTTAAGGCTAATCTTGAGATCAGTTTAGTTTCTTTTCTCATCCTTCTGTTAACAATCGTGAGAATAATGGGCAACGCTGAATACGTGTCTGACCTGATCGACTGATTCTTTGAGTATACCGTTATACACACGTCTCTAGGAATGTCGGAGTACATTTGCATATCAACTGCATCTGTGTTTCATGCATCGTAGACACTGCATTGCAACTACCGATAACGCGACCCGATAGCTCAATGTTTCCATTTATTTGTTCATTACCTGTACATTAAATGGGTAGCATACAGGTTAAAAAAATACTAGAAGCAAATACTTATTAAACACAATGTTCATATTTTTACACGTATAAATATATATGTACCTAACGATATGCTGTACATATACTAAATATAACTATATTCAGTGAAAGCCAAGGATAGTTGGGCAGTCGTGAGCTGCAAAGACCATGACTAATACTCAAGTATACTCAAGATGATCAAGAATATTAACGTATATGAAATCATGCTTAGGTGGAGTGAAAATTCATTCTATATTTATTCAATAATTCTTCTACAGTGATCTCAGAAAACAAGAAAAAATCATTGGCCATAGGAACCACACATCATTAATACACATATCTCCCAATCCCATAGTTTAGTTGATTTGGCCTCAGTTTCAAAAAAATTATTGTACAGTGAGCATTTAGCCCTCTTGCTTTGTCCGTTGTAGTAGGTAATGGTTGCATGCATATATAAACATGCACTCATGAGCCTAAATATTATGACCACATTATGGGCATCACAGGCTTCTCAAAATCACCATGGAACACCCTGACGACCTGGGGATTGTTTGGTTTAACTGGTTTGGACTCTCTCTCTCTCTCTCTCTCTCTCTCTCTCTCTCTCTCTCTCTCTCTCTCTCTCTCTCTCTCTCTCTCTTCCAGTAAGACAATTCCCTGTGTCTTAAGGCAAATTTGTAAGCATGGTTTGAAGAGCATATGCGAGTATTCTATATGTCCCCCCCCCCACAGAAGACCAATATTTGAATCCCATCGAGAGTTCGTGACCGTGTAGAACGCAGCATCCGCTGGTCGCGCCAGTGTCTCTCGCTGTCGTCGACCAACAGATGTTTTCCTGTCTAGTTGGTCCAGAAGACCTCAGAACAGAACACCCTCTGTGGTCTAGTGGACTCAGAGCCAAGACGAATGCAAGCGGTTATCTCGGCCCAAGGAAGCCACTAGGTAGATGGTCATAATATAGAATAAAGAATAGAATAAAAACAAATAAAAGCGAATATAAATAAAATAAAGAGAGTAATATAATAGTGATATAAATAAAGGAAAAGTAACAGCAAGTATAAAATGATTTTAGTGAACAAAATGGAAAACAAAATTATGGGACAGACGAAAAGAAAAGAAAATAATATGAAATGTGTTTAATCACGAATGAAATTCATACTGCTCATAAGAAAATCACAATTGTTAAGGGCGATAATTAACGAGGATTTAATCTGATTTCATTGCCCTCTTACTTGCTATGCTCAATGCTCTTTCACGACTAAGTAACGTGGCTTCATAGAAACCTAATTAATGCTCTTAGTGGTTAATCCTATCTAAATAATCTGCTATTTCTGTCAGTTACGTCGATTCTCTGCTATTGTAGTTGTTTTTGATTTACGGCCAAATCAACTAGGCCTATAAAGTCGGTGTGTTATGGGAGTTAATTACGTTTGATCTTCTGGCTAGTTTTTTGGTATGTAAAACGAGAATTTTTGGAAGAAAAAATCCCTACCATGTCCATATGAGACTGATTATCCTACATTTAACTAAAAAGCCATTATAAAGATTTTTTGCTTCCTAGATGGTATTCGAACTAAGGTCCTTTCAACTAAAAAATATGATCCTTATCGAAGGCTTGAGGATACATTTTTTAAGGAAAAGGACATCACAAAGTTCTTCATTCTTAACCACCAACTGATCCCCACCTCCACACGGCACTGATAGGCTGCGGGTTTTTCTATCTCTTGTGTATTGTACTGATATAAAAATGAATACAATGAAGGCATGTTTTTTTTTTCAACAAATACAAACTCTGATTTCAACAATGAGTTAATAGATTCCTTCTGTTATATGTATTGAGCGATTGTAAAAGACACTTAATCGTCCACGACCTTACATACACCACTTAGGAGACATTTACTCTACTCTTACTCTCGAACACACACACACACACACACACACACACACACACACACACACACACACACACACACACACACACACACACACACACACACACACACACACACACACACACACACACACAGTGATTTTGTTGGCAATACTAAAAGGATACATGAATGTATTTCAAGATAATATTCTGATGGAAAGTTCGACTTCCACTCCAATTAATTCTATGCCTATAGATGACATGTGCTTTGCAGGAAGGTGAAAAACACGAGCTTCTGAGAAAGAAAAATCTTTCATCTTCATATGATACCAGGTAACTCGTCTTCGATTGAAAATATCAGCTGCTCTTTGCAACTTGGATATGATTGGAATTTTGACAAACGTTTCGAATTTCTCGTAACGGAGCTTAATAGGCGCTAAAATTTGTAACATTCTCTTTAAGATTCTGTTTATATTGTTTCTGTAATCATCAATTCATAGGTATATACACAGTTATAAAGTAAGGTCTGAGTAGCTCAGTGGAAGTAGTGTTTGCATTTTCTGCATTAAGCAGCCCGAAGATAGATTTAAGTGCAGGTCTAGTCGCCGACTAGAGGAACATTTTCCCCGCGGAAACTCAAGAAAATCGACCACTGCCATCTCTTGGTACCAAACCCTGTTAAGGTTAGGTACCAAGAGATGGCAGCACTTGTTTTCCCGTCTCTTCATCGGTTGCCTTATGATTGTAATGGGCCAGCTATCTCTGATTGGCTACTGTTGAAGTGCCCAATCGGTCTTAAAAATCTAGGTATTGTTAAAAGGCGTCAGCTACCTTCTGTAAGGGAATAAAGGCGGCAGCTGATTATGTTATTTATTATAAATAAGGTTTTCATCTTACCTGTTGCACTCTTCGGTTTTAGTTTAGTCAAATTTTGCTTTGCCATCAACAAATAGTTTGCTTTTGCGCCATTTAATGAAAAAATATACCTATGAGTTTACTAGTGTTTTAGATTTCATATTTCATCTTTTTTTCTTTGCAGGTTCTTCTAACTAGTTTTCACTACATATATTTGCCTATAAGTCCATACTGGTTAAGCCTAAATGTAAATATAATAAAAAACAGTTCTGTAGCCACTCTGGAATTTTAATCATATGCTGAATACGTTGATTTTGTGTGTGTGTGTGTGTGTGTGTGTGTGTGTGTGTGTGTGTGTGTGTGTGTGTGTGTGTGTGTGTGTGTGTGTGTGTGTGTGTGTGTGTGTGTCCCTCCCAATAGTAACCCGACCAGGAAATCATTTATTACCTATATGCTCGATTGCATGCAATGCATATATTACATATACCTTCCAAGTACTGATTAACATTTATATTTATATTTTTGTACAATATTCATATTTACATTTATATTTTTGTACAATATTCATATTAGATTTATATTTTTGTACAATATTCATATTTACATTTATATTTTTGTACAATATTCATATTTACATTTATATTTTTACATCTATATGTACATATTCCGACCTTTACATCCATATTTATATTTATCTTTTTATATATACATATATTTGCACTATATATTCACACACTATCAGTAATTTATGTTACATTACAATGACTGGTGTTATTGGCAAATTTAATTAATTCTGAGTAATACTCTTGGTAACTGGTTTCCATTGTGATTTTGATATGTTGGAGAGAAAGAGTGTACAAAGGAGAGTGTTAGAAATGATATCAGGATTGGGAAATACTGATTATGAAGACAGATTGAGAACTTGTAGACTGCAGACACTAGCAAACAGGAGAAAGAGGGGTGATATGATTGAGACTTTCAAACTTCTAAAGGGTTACACAGGATTTCAATTGATGGAATTTTTTAATTTATGGAGAGTGTGGGGGGAAAGGACAAGAGGATATCCTTGGAAGCTGAGAATTCAGTCCACTAAGAAGGAGGTGAAGGCTAGATTTTTCTCTGAGAGGGTGGTACGTGATTGGCATGGATTGCCATTGGATGTTGTGAGTGCAAGAAGTGTGAATGAATTCAAGAACAAGTATGTGGCCTCCCTCAATGAGTCTCTGACTCCCTGGAGGTCTCTCTTAATAATTTTTTTAACATTTTTTATTACTTAAAATAAGGGGATATTAAATCCCACATAGTTTTAAAACCGAATAAGAAACTCAAAGATTGGAATCAGAGAGTTTCTTGCCGAATATAGTAAACTATAAAGTATCGGCGACACTAGCGTTAGCAAATGCAAGTGATCCTAGTACGTAGTACAATACTGGGCAGCTCGTTGCAAAGGTGGAGAAGTTCAGATCGCTATTCTTAGGTCTTTTCCATAATGTAAAAACACATTTCCTAGGAAATGTATGCTGTTATTACATTATGGAGGGAGGTCACTACCCAGACCGGTTTCAGCCTTTTTTGAGGCTTCATCAGTGAGTAGCTAGACCTAATAATACCAAAGTGTATAGCGAAAAGAACTTATATACTCTGCGAACGAATTATCCAAACAGGTGCAACCATTAAGTTACTTAAATATAAAGAGCTAATAAGCTTCATTTCGGCAATGAAAACATTACTTAAAATAAGGGGATATTAAATCCCACATAGTTTTAAAACCGAATAAGAAACTCAAAGATTGGAATCAGAGAGTTTCTTGCCGAATATAGTAAACTATAAAGTATCGGAGACATTAGCGTTAGCAAATGCAAGTGATCCTAGTACGTAGTACAATACTGGCAGCTAGTTGCAAAGGTGGAGAAGTTCAGATCGCTATTCTTAGGTATTTTCCATAATGTAAAAACACATTTCCTAGGAAATGTATGCTGTTATTACATTATGGAGGGAGGTCACTACCCAGACCGGTTTCAGCCGGGGTGAAAGTGAGGGGAATCCCATCATTGGCCTACGAAAAATGCGGGGTCAGAGTGCCCCTAGTAGGAAAGAAAAAGAAGGGAGGGGAGTGACAGTGAGGTTGAGGTGGGGAAATGAGGGGGGATGGGAAAGGGGGAAAGGAGAGGAAAGGGAATAGGATGGGAAGGGCGGGTGGGGAGGTGAGGAGTAGGAAAAAGGAAGTGTAGGCCTCAGCTCATATCTCACATCTATCTAGCTCCTCACTATTAGATGATGCTGTTTCACCCCAGCTGTCCCGGCTCTCAAGATTGAAAGGACCACGGAGGTAGCCGGTGCCCAGGTGACCTGCCCCTTCAGGGCAGCCCGCCTCGAGTAGGTCTGCGCTGCCTGGGTTTTTCCTCCGAACTATTTCCGTGGGAGACCAGGGAACAGAACAGACCTCAGGGGGGACGCAGAGACCAAGGAAATGACTCAGAGTGGAGCTGCTGCTGCAGATGGAGATCTTAAAGCAGCAGCAGGCAGAACTTGATGTTGTTGTGTCTGACATTACACAGGATTGGAGGTGAACACCACTTGCTCTTAAATGTGGTGTCCCCCAGAGCCTCTCTTTCAAGATGTAAGAATCTCCTTAAGGAACCGTAGAACTTGTAAAGAACGATCCTGGAGAGATCCAACAGATTGGGAGGATTAGTAGGATTAGAAAATTTCTTTCTTACCTTCCAGATGTGGTATTTTAGCTCGTTAATAATAAACACCACTAACTTCTGCTTGTTGTTAGCTGGGGGAGCGAACTGCAGGAAGATTACTTGCTCCTGCAGCAGGAGGGGGATGCGGAGCACGTCGCTTAGCCTCCTCCAGATGAAGATGGAGATGGGACACTGATAGAAGGCGTGCTCCACGGTGTCCAGGCTCCCGCAGAAGTCACAAAAGGGGTTCCGGGTGTTGTGGAACCGCCAGATGTTGATGTTGACTGGAAGGTGTCCATACGCAATCCTCCATGCCAGGTCCTTTCTCGACGGGTAGCCTCGATGTTTGGAGAGGTGGCCGAAGAGGATCTCGTTGTGGTTGATCCCCAGATCCGGAACATCGGTACGAACGATGTTGAAGAAGTGTTCGTACCAGGTGTAACTGTTCCGGATCGCGGCGATGTTCACACCCGACGAGCGGAGTTGTTGCATTAGCTGGCACAGTCTGTTGTAGTCCTCTGGAACAATGTCCGCCTTGGGACCCTGGTGGACTGGGATCCCAAAAAGGGGAAGCTTGTGACCCAAGAAATACCGCACAGGGTAACTGCAGGGATGTGTAGTCTGCAGCACCCTGTTTAGATGGAACGCGGTATTACTTAAGTACCTGATGTTAAAGGAGGGGAGGCCAAAGCCCCCCCGCTTCTCCGGAAGTTGAAGGATGTTGAGTCCAACCTCCTGGCGTAGATTTCCCCAGAAGGACTTCAGGGGCTTCCTGTAGAGCCGGCTTTCTTGATCCTCGCTGATGTTAGTGATGTTCAGGACGTGCTGGAGCGCAGGGCAAATGATGGTCTTGATGACGGTGGCCCTGGAGGAGAGTGACAGCTGTCCATTTTTCCAGTCCTCGAGTTTCTCGACGGTGTTGTTGTCGAGATGTTCGATGTTAAGCACGGACTGTTCTTCAAACGGGACCCCCAGGATGGTGAGGGGTCGGCAGTAGGGACGAGGCCTGCAGGAATGTTGTGCAGGTCCCAGACTCCGTACAACTTGATCTTGGTTTTGTCGGGGTTGGATGTTAGTCCCGACACATTGAACTTCTTGAGGATGTTAAAGAAGTTCAGTACGGAGTCATTGTCCCTAAGAGAGCCCACCACGTCATTCGTGTAGGCAATTACCTTAGAATCATCCGTGGTGAGAGGAAGTGGAATTCCTCTAACCGCTTGAGAGTTATTCACAGCCCACAGGAACGGTTCGAGGGCTAGAGCAAAGAGCAGCGGACTGAGGGGACACCCTTGTTTGACCCCTTTCTGGATGGTAATGGGGTCAGATAGGTGTCCGAGTAGAGCTGTTGTTGTAGCCTCCTCTGATGATGTTGAGGAGTCGACTGCTGACCCCGACTTTCTCCAGGATGTAAAAGAGAAAGGAATGCCGGACGCTGTCGAACGCTCGGTTGAGATCAATTGTCAACAATGCCATAGAGTACTGTTTGATGTTAACCAGACGTAGCACTTCTCTGATGAGGATGAGATTGAACTCCATCGATCCACCAGGAACACCATACACTTGTGTACTTTTGATGATGTACCTCATCCCGATTTTCAGTCTGTTGTTAAGAACACGGGCGAGGATCTTGTTGTCCGTGTTCGACAGACTAATGGGGGAGTCAGTTTTTGATGACCGAAGGGTCCCTGTTGGTTTTCGGGATGAAGGCGGTATGGCATTCCAGAAATGGAATCCTTCAACATCTTCCTTACCACCGGGAACCTGCCACGAGAATGGGGAGGATGTGATCCCAGGCCTCTCGGTAGAGTTCCGTGCTTAGGCCGTCTGGCCCAGGCGCTTTCTTATTACGGCACTGTTTGAAAGCTGATGTTATTTCGGCCCCTGCGCACATCCAACCCTGCTTGGATGTGCGCAGGGAAGGAGTCAATGTTCCAACAGGAGTAATCCTGGGGGGTACTGTTGTCTGAGTAGAGTTGACTGTAGTACCCCCAGAAGGCGTTCATGATGTCAGGTGTTGTTGTGTGGTCACACCCGCCTTCACTGATGGAGGTGATGGTTCGCTCCTGCCGGAAGTTGACGTAACGCCTGTTGTAAAAAGCGGCCGATTGCCTGTCTTCCGAGCGGAGGTGGAGACGGATCTTTATGTTCTTTTCTTCCACCTGCTTTTGCTTCTCCAATTCGATGTCGAGATTAATGTCACGGATGGTGTTGTGACATGGAAAGCCTTGGCGTTGGCTGGCCACGAACCAGCTCCTCTCCTTGTAGAGGTCACGGAGCCGAGCTCTTCTGAGAAAGGCACGTTCCTGGTCCCATTTTTTCATGTTTTCTTTGATGGTGATTTTGAGCCGTGCCCAGGCGTCCCAGTCCCAGCCAGCAGTGCTCCAGGTGGAGCACAGTTGGTTAAGCTTGGCCGAGAACAGGGACGGGAAGTTTGATGGTAACTTCCAGGGGGCCGGACCAACATCTACTACTTCTAAAGGATGGTACCTGAGCACGACTAATTTGTGGTCCGAGATGGAATAATTAACTGGAACGTGCCTTATTGCTTCGGCTCTGGAGACAAGGGATGGTGACAAGTAGAGACGGTCGAGCCGTGTGCCGATGCCTTGGCCTGTCCAAGTATAATCCCGACGGTAGGGGTAGTGAGTCCTCCAGATGTCCGTCAACTGGAGATTCTTAAGGTGAATTTCCAAGTCTTGGTAGCCAGCAGTACCTGTATTTGGATTTCCCCCTACTTTGTCGTAGGCCGGGTCCGCCACACAGTTGAAGTCCCCCATCAGGATGACATGATGGGCGCCGTACAGATAGTTGTGTAACGACTGGAAGAATGCAGGTCTTAATGTTGCATTTGCCGGGGCGTAGATGTTAATGTACCTGGTGGTACAGCCCCGGTACTTCCAGTCGACGGCAAGGACTCTCTCCCTTCTGTATCCCTCTGGATGTTATGGAAGGCTCCGAGGAGGGGGGATAGCATACGTACCCCGACCCCGGCACGTTGACTTGTGCTGAAGCTCCAGAATGATGTCACGGGGTACTTATGGCTCAGTTCCTGCATGTCCCGGAAGTGGAAGAAGTGAGTCTCCCGCAGGAACAAGAGCCGGATGTTATGGGCTAGCATCAGATTCCACACCTCCTGTTGTTTTGATGGTGAACGGAGCCCTCGGATGTTAAGAGAGGCGACACAAAAGGGGGGTGGCGACACTACGATGTTTTAGGTTATTAAACCCGGCCTAGATCTTTAATGCGTAGCCTCTTTACATACTTGCTGAGGTCGTCGATCTGTAGGGGGGGAGGTAGTATATCCCGCTTCCTGCAGACCGGCTTCCAGTTTTGAGCGCAAGTTCGAAAAGACCTCGAACTCGTGCTGGCTGTTAGAGATCTTAAAGCTTGTGATCTTGTTGTCCTTAATCTTATAGCTATAGAGATTAAACTGGGAGCCGGTAAGTCTTTGGATCTTAGAGTTGATACTTTCCCTACGGGAAGAGGAGGTTTCTACCTCCATCTCGGACTCCGATGTTGTGGAGTCCAAACCTCCCTTGGGGCGACTTCGTTGGTGTTTCTTCTCTATTTTAGGGGAAGCCGCCTCTTTCCTTTTCTTAGGGAGGTCTTGTGGGGGTAGAAGCTGTTGGTCCCCCTCTTCGGTGGTCAACTCTACTGCAGGGGGGATGCTGGCTGCCTGCAGGGGTGTCTTGTGAAGCGTCCATTGACGACGCTACCTCTGATGTTGTTGAGGGGGGGATAGCTGTTGTTGTGCTATCCATTGCGTCGTCTGTTCCCTCGGCTGTGTGGTGTTCTGCTTCCGACGGTAGTGGAGAAATGTCGGAAGTGGCCGAGGGGGGGACTGGTTCCTCAGTAGATGTTATCACTGGCGGGGAAACAGTCTCTTCTGCTGATGTTGTTGCAGTAACTGGACGCTTCTTTATTTTCCCAAGATGGTCTGGGAAAATGTTTTGTCCCCTGCGGCGGTGGTGGTGGTGGTGATGGTAGGTGGTGCTGGGAATTCACCCGCGTCTATTACAGGCTGCGGGTTCAACGGTTCTATGGGCGCCCCTGCCCTCTCTGCAAATGTGCGCAGAGAGCATGATGTTACTGTGTGTTCAGTACTCGCGCACTTTCGGCAGGGGTGTGTGCACTGATGGGAAATGTGCCCAACGCCGGAACAGTTGAAACACCTGGCTCGGGGGCAGTCACTACCCAGATGTTCCACCGAGCCACATCGCAGACACTGTCTTTGAACTCCGGGATAATTCACCAATACACGCGCCGTGCCGATGTTCACGAGGTTGGCGCATGTCCATGGTGAAGGTGACCTCACCGGAGTACCAGGCGGGGTCTTCCTGGGAGACGCTCTTTTTAATGTTGCTCACTTTTCCCCATTTTGAGAATGTTTGTATCAGCACGTCGTTGCCGGCTTCTAAGTGCTCCATGGGGAAGCGGCTGATGGTTAACTGGCGCACTTGGGACCCAACCATGGAAGGGGTTACCTGCTTCTCTTGTACTTGGAAGCCCTCTAACAGTCTATCTCTCGTGGAAACGTTCTTAACGACTATCAGAAATCTTCCCCCTCCATAGAAGGTGAAGGAGAAGATGTTATGAGCTCCTACTAGCTCCTTTAGGAATTTAGAAAGAATCCTTGGGTCCTCCATCCCTGGTATCTCCACTCCTAGAGTCCTGGTCCTGGGGGGACGAGGATTGTTTTGCTTATCTCGATCTCTGCGTTCTAAAAAGAAAAAAAAGAAAAAGAATTAGAGTCCGAAGACTCTGAATTAATCCCGTAGTACTTCAAAGGAAGTACTACCAGCAAGTTAGTACAGTTAGTATAAAACAACAAGTTAGTATCCCGATATTAATACAAACAACAAGAAAAACACTAATAAGACAAATATAAAGGATATCCGGGATCACGTGACTTTCCGTAGAGGTTACGTCTCGTCAGTCAGGCTTCGTCAGTGAGTAGCTAGACCTAATAATACCAAAGTGTATAGCGAAAAGAACTTATATACTCTGCGAACGAGTTATCCAAACAGGTGCAACCATTAAGTTACTTAAATATAAAGAGCTAATAAGCTTCATTTAGGCAATGAAAACATTACTTAAAATAAGGGGATATTAAATCCCGCATAGTTTTAAAACCGAATAAGAAACTCAAAGATTGGAATCAGAGAGTTTCTTGCCGAATATAGTAAACTATAAAGTATCGGCGACACTAGCGTTAGCAAATGCATGTGATCCTAGTAGGTAGTACAATACTGGGCAGCTCGTTGCAAAGGTGGAGAAGTTCAGGTCTGGGTAGTGACATCCCTCCATAATGTAATAACAGCATACATTTCCTAGGAAATGTGTTTTTACATTATGGAAAATACCTAAGAATAGCGATCTGAACTTCTCCACCTTTGCAACTAGCTGCCCAGTATTGTACTACGTACTAGGATCACTTGCATTTGCTAACGCTAATGTCGCCGATACTTTATAGTTTACTATATTCGGCAAGAAACTCTCTGATTCCAATCTTTGAGTTTCTTATTCGGTTTTAAAACTATGTGGGATTTAATATCCCCTTATTTTAAGTAATTTTTTATTATTTCTCAGATAAATTACATACATTATAGGAACACAATTATGCATAACAAATACTTTCTCATACATAAAGTTTTTTTGAATAATAATAATAACAATATCTGTTTACAGCGTATATTATTATAATAATCATAATGATGATTATTACAGATGGTTCTTTGCAATTTTTACACTCTATATATACATTATCAATGGATATAATCACTCTATATTGCATACTTTTGTTACAGTTATTACATACATTACATACATTTGATTACATATGATACATTACTTACATTTGTTTACATATGATACATTACTTACATTTCTTTACATATGATATTTACATTACATACATTTGATTACATATAATACATACATTACATGCATTTGGTTACATATGATACATCTTGGATGAGAACTAATTTGTCTGCTTTCATCCTCGAAGCTTATATGTAAGCTTATCTGAGGATGACACCAGTTGGTTATTATTTATTGTTTTTTTTTTTTTTTTGCTGTGTTGGGAAACTACGAAATCTATGATTGAGAAATTCGCGCGCGCGCACGCACACACACACACACACACACACACACACACGCGTGCGCGCACACGCACGCACACACACACACACGCACACACGCACACGCACACACACGCGCACACACACAATAACTTGGAATGTATTGATGCGTCGCTGAACTACAAGCCTGAACGAATATATTGTGTTTCATTAAGTCTGTATGGCATTTTGGGTGCATGTTTCTTGCTTATAGTATGTCCTTAGAGCGCTTTTCAGGCTATTGTAGGTCGTAAGGTTTCTATAATAATAATAATAATAATAATAATAATAATAATAATAATAATAATAATAATAATAATAATATCTTTTTTTCGTACTGTAAATATAAAAACTTAGCAAAAAGCACTAACCCATCCACGCAAAAATACACTCACTCTTGGGGGGGGGGGAGCAAACGGGCTGCATCAAATACAGTTAATCCCTCACTTTGAGAGATACATGAATCACCCACAGAAGGTAGAAGGAAAAGAAAAGAAAAGAAGAGGAAGTATTCACCTGTTAATTTTCTTATATCGGTCAAAAGTTTATGAGACCAATGGATTTGTTATCTTAATTGATTATACAATTTACTGAGACATCAAAAATACCTGAAAAGCTCTTCACTTTTATAATCTGGAAGTATTTATCGCGTAATAAATTTAAGCAAATTTTCATTTGTTTCATTTTAGACTAAATTTTATCTTTAATTATCTCTAATATTCTTTTCTTGTTTGTATGATCGTACTTTAATTTTTTCCTTTTAGATAGTTACTGGCGATTCCTCATCTGCTGGTCATTCATCAAAAACCACTCGTCGAAGGAGTGGACGTAGCCTTGGAGGTCGCAGTAAGTTATTATTATTATTACGTATTCTTTGCGATTGATCTAACCCTTCATTTAAATTCATAAAGAGTTTTATCGTCATTTTATTTTCTTGATTGAAAATTGCTCTAGGATATGTACTTTCAATGAGTCTACCATCGATTTAATAAATTATCCGTGATGTATAAAGAGCAGGTTACAAACAATTCTAACTTACTCGTATTATTTTAAATCCTTAATTAATTCATTCTGCACTAGTTGCCATTTCGAAGATCCAATGAGTCACTTTACATTACCAAGTAGCAGCGATAGACCAGCTAATATTATTATCTAAAATTTTATTAGTTACTTTCAACAACAGATAATTCACAAATCCCAAATCATGTTGTTTAAATAAACAACACGAATATAAACAAATCAAAGTAATTTTCCTTCATCTCTTGTGTTCAGTGTTTACCTGCATACCATTTAATTAAAATTATGTTGGATACACAAAAGAAACAAAAAAAGACCGCGATGTGTGAGCAAACTTAATTAAATGAATACTGTAGTCCAAAAGAAAGTCGAAAGAAGCCGCAAGCAAAATGTTTGTAATATTTAAATCAGAAAGTAAATTATTACACTTCTTCCTCTCTCTGGTGGCTTTTACTGAGTAGTTTCTTGATGTGAGGTTGTTTTCCATATTACGAGTTTGTGATCAAAAGCTGTTACTTATTTCAGATGAAAAAATCTTTTCTGTTACTCTAATCATAATCTTTAAAAGTAAAAGGGTATTAATACACTGTTTGCCATGAAAAAATAATTTATATAAATATTGTTGGGATTTAGAACATAATTAGAGATAAAATGAATTTTTATTAGCTCTAATAATTCTTTATTAAGAATAGCATTAACAATAGTTTAATTTTAAAATATTTAATAAAATAATATTTTACTATTACTCTTACTTGTCACCTCTAAAGACTCATTGAGAAAGAGAATTTTCCAGCACATAACTCATCGTCTCCAATACTTAATCCACCAACTACACACAACGCTGCTACCATCAAATACCGTATATACAACACTGCCCACTATTTACCATCGATGCTATTTTTCGTTTGTAAATTGCATGTGTTTTCCTGGTAGACGTGCCTCAATGCTAATGTCATGGACGAGTTTGAGTTTGGGAGTTGCTCCTTCACTTATAAAAAATCAAGGCAAAGGAGTATTGAAACGTTTTTCCATTATAACCTTCAAGCAATAATGTTCGCGTTAATTCTGAATAAAACGTAGTTGTTAGCAAGTAGTCGTTTTTCAATTTTTATGATAATTATTAATTTTTACTTGTGAGTGTAAATAGAACAATGGAATGATAAGGAATGCAAAACTCTTGCAATTAGAATGTATGCCAACTGTTGAATCTCCATTAGTATTGTGCATATTATAAATTCCATCCTCTTTTTTGATGTCTTCAAAATACAAAATTAGCAAAAAATTAACAGGGCTTTCTCAATCAAGTGTTACTCTGTTTACACTTAATTATGAATGGAGAGAAGGCATTGATTATGTTTTAATATATGCAGATGCTTTCTACTCATATTTTGTATTTCCATGAATTTGAGATATCAATCATTCAGTACAATTATGCATTTTTATGGGATCCCGAACAGCAGAAATAGTATACCATAAAAAGCTTGAAGAATGGAGTTTCCAATGCGCTATTATTATTTACAAAGTTTCAGGTTAAACATCCTGTATCTCTCACACGTATTATGTTACCACCAGATAGGGAGCTGAGACTTTGGTAGCAATGAGTTTTCTTCACTAGATATTAGTGTCAAATGTGATCGAATTCCTTGAGCTATCAACAGCTACTTTCAGTTTCGTCTGTTAATTACTTCAGAAAGCTAAAGTTAGATCAGTAGAATAATTTGATAGTTCTTGTCACTTTTCTTAGAACTATATTGAATATCAACTAATTTTAAAAGAAAAGGGTAAATTCCACTGCCACTGGAGCACACAGAAGGCGGCTCAAGACAGTATTCATCTTTGGGAGCACTAACTTCAGAAACAGTCGGAGAAATATTAACAATATCATCAGAACCAAGGAAAGTTTGATATCCAGAAAGAACAAAAATTTTCTGCTATTTTAATGAAAAAAAAATCAAAGCAAATATTTGAAGGTTATGACGTGTATGAATGTAAGGTTATTAGTGTAAGGTGAGGATCCCATTTATCAAAATCATCAGTGCTAAAATTGGCTGAAAAATAAAAACCAGAAGATTTTTCTATGGATAATAATTCTAGAACAATGGATGAAAAAAAGATGAAAGTGTGAAAACCAGTTTAGATATGTTAGAGAAGAGTTTTTGGAAGAGGAACTAGAAAGCTAGACTGCTATTTGAAAGTAACGTAAGTTTACAGCTGTTGGTCCATTGCGATCAATTTTGGATCTGTTTATAATTGATTGCAATGCTTTGAAGGGTTATGCTGAGATTTCAATGAGATTTCCATTATGATATACTTGATCTTGTCTCGAGTAACTCCTGTACATCATTTCACAGAACCAAAACTTAATATACCACAGAACACAAGAATTTAAACTAAAACTGAGTAATAAGTGATAGATGTATAATTGTTTTATTGATGTATTCAGCGAAGTGCTTAGAAAAGAAGCCATCATCATCATCATAACGATAATTGCGAATATAGACCTTACTGGTCTCTTCCTTTCTCGTTATCCATCTAATATCCTCTTTTGAGGTTTACCCTGCCTTCTCTTTCCAAGTAGTTTCTATTTTATTATTTATTTAGGATATCGGGTGTTAGCTATTCGGTTTAAATGTTGTATTCGATTTTGTTTATAACTGTTTAGTTTTTCTTCTATTGATGTTATTTTTTATTCTTTTAAAATATCTTCGTTCCTTTTTTGGACTAATAATGTGTATTTTGCAGTTTTTCTCATGAATCTCATTTAACGTGTTTTTATTCTTTGTTTATCTTGTTTGTTAATTGCCCAAATTTCGCTGCTATATAATAAAGTGGGCATTAGTAAATTAGTGATATTTTCGAGCGTGTTTCTTTTTATACCATGATTGGATTGAATGTTCTATTTGTCAGGCCTATAATCGCTAAACATTTTGAAGTTTTTAATTTTGTCTTTTTCTCCCTCATATGATATTTCACATCCAAGATAACTGAAAATATTTATTTGCTCTATTATTTTATTATTAATAACTATTTTACTTGTAACTGGAGTTTGTCAACAAAATGCCATTGTTTTAGTTTTATCTATGGATATTTTCATTCCAAACTGTTCTACTATAACGTTTAAATTATATATTGCTCTTTGTAAATTGTCTTCCTTATCTGATATTATTACCTGATCATCTGCAAATAATAGCAAACAATAACAATAGCGTATTGTATTCCCGTAAGCTCTCTGGTCAAATTTTATACGAAACTTTTATAGTTTCTATATTCAGCTTTGAAATAATGCTAGTTTTAATATCCAATTGATTTTTATAATTCTTGCATCGCCGAACTGAAGCCTTTTTTTTTGGCTCTTTATTTTAATAAATAGTGTATTTATTTTGTTATTCCGGGAAATTGCTATACCTGGATTGTTTAAGGTGTTCCACTGTATTAATATTTCATTAATATATATTAAATATTAAAATAAATATTAAAAAGTGTTGAAGACTGAGGACATCATTGTCTTACCCCTCGGTTTATAGATTGTTTTTCAGATACGTTTTTATTTATTTTTATTTTTATTTCATTATCTTTGTATATATTTAATATTCAATGCATGTAGTGAAGTATTAGGTATATTTATTCTTTGTAACATATCAAACAGTATACATCTTTTTACTTTGTCAAATGTTTTTCTTTTCATAATTTATAAAAACAAAAGATGAGTTTCTAAATCAAATTCTCTTATTTTTCCTATAAGTAATTTTAAACAAAAGCAGGTTTTGTTTTATTCCCCTTTTAAGTATAGGCATTACAATATCTGTGTTCCATTCTATTGGTATTTGTCCATTTGTATATATTTTATTTAAACTTTTTAATAATCTGTGATGAATTTTTTTCTAGAAAATTTATACAGTTCGGAGTTCATTCCATATTCTCCTGCTGATTTATCATTTTTTATTTCGTTTCGGTTGTCCATTAATTCTTTCATTGTTATTATATCATTTAAAGCATTTTCTAAGGTTTTGGTGCAATTTTAGTTATTTTTTAACGGATCTTTTAACATTATATATTTTAACATTATATATTTAATATTCAATGCATGTAGTGAAGTATTAGGTATATTTATTCTTTGTAACATATCAAACAGTATACATCTTTTTACTTTGTCAAATGTTTTTCTTTTCATAATTTATAAAAACAAAAGATGAGTTTCTAAATCAAATTCTCTTATTTTTCCTATAAGTAATTTTAAACAAAAGCAGGTTTTGTTTTATTCCCCTTTTAAGTATAGGCATTACAATATCTGTGTTCCATTCTATTGGTATTTGTCCATTTGTATATATTTTATTTAAACTTTTTAATAATCTGTGATGAATTTTTTTCTAGAAAATTTATACAGTTCGGAGTTCATTCCATATTCTCCTGCTGATTTATCATTTTTTATTTCGTTTCGGTTGTCCATTAATTCTTTCATTGTTATTATATCATTTAAAGCATTTTCTAAGGTTTTGGTGCAATTTTAGTTATTTTTTAACGGATCTTTTAACAGATAATGTTAGTATTATCTGTTAAAAGATCTGTAAACTTATCCAACAATTCTTTTAAATCTATTTCGCAATTTATATTTGCAGTTTCGTTTATATCCGTATTCATGTGGTTTAGTATTTCATACGCATTAGGTCTTATTTTGCATATGTAATTTTCTATGTACAATATGATACAAATTTTTCTCAGCTTTATCTGTCTTTTTCTGGTTTCTCTTTTGGCTATTACTCATATTTTTTATTATTCAATTTCCTATTGTAACCATCTTTTAAAAGCCAACTTTTTTGTTTTCAATTATTGTTTTTATTACATTGTCCAATATACAGGGTGTTCGGGATAAATTTGACATATTTATAATTAATTATATTTTTCCGTAAGTTACATGTATTAACACACACTTCTCTTCATTTAAAAGTTTGGACCCTTCTTCATTCATATACAAGATGTCAGAAAGGATGGATAGCTGGAACCCACCTGAATCATGGAAGAGAATAACTTGTATCATGATGATTCGTGCCCGCCATCAAAATAAGGATATTACGACTGCTGCCCAATGCTCCCTGAATACAGTAAAAACAATCAGGCATGAACTAGAGACTTGCAATGGTGACTACGAGGATGTAGCAAGAAGAAAGATCCCTAGCAGACGATCTGATTGCGTTCGTACAGCAGAATTCCTCGCAAATCTGCAGGAACAGGTGTTGAAGAACCCTGGCATTGGAATTCGGGCTTTGTTCGTGGAGTTGCTAACTGTAGTCAAGCCCTGGATAACAAGGGTAGCCAATGGTAGGCCGTATGTATGGCAGCAGGATTCGGCCCCTTGCCACACCTCTGGGAAAAGTCAAAAATGGTTGTCTGAAAATTTCTACGACTTCACCAGTCCAAATGTTTGGCCTCCAAACTCCCCAGACCTTAACCCCATGGATTATTTTGTATGGGGCGCAGTTGAAAAAGACACCAATCGCACTTCCAGTAATACAAAAGCCCAGTTAATGGATAAAATTAAAACAGTTTTTGCGGCCCTTCCCAGGGAGACTGTAGCATCAGCTTGTTCGAGGTTCCGAAGCAGAATTGAAGCTGTGATCGATGCTAATGGTGGTTATTTTGAGTAAATCTTGTTGATAGTATTGTAATTAACTCTGCCTGTAATGTTTTTTTGTCAATTCATTAAATTTAATAGATACAAAGAAGATTTTCTTTTTCCTTACGAAACTGTCAAATTTATCCCGAACACCCTGTATGTGATTTTTTATTTGTATGATACTTTTCGTGTGTTCTTAGACTTTCATATGCTGCTGATGTAATGATTTCTTTTATATTATTCCATTATTAATTCTCGATGTGTTTCATTCTCTTGTATTTATCTAAGTAGTCAATCCTCTGCTAATATAAATTTATTGTACTTGAATAGGCTTACTTTGTAATTAGAGTTTGTTTCTCTAGTTTGTTTATTTATTTATTTATTTATTTTTTGTAACCAATTTTGTGGAAACCTTCATTTTGTCTTTACTAAATGGTGATCTGTATCTATTTCTAGCCCTCTCCTGTCTTTAACATCTAGGAAGAGGTTTGCTGCGTTTTCATTTGCTATAAAGAAGTCTATTATTGATTTTTATCCTCTTGCACACGATGTATATTTATGTATATTTTTATGTTTGTAGAGCGTATTTATTATTTTTAAATTATTATATATTAAAATATCAATGAGTCGCTTTCTATTTTCATTTACTATTGGTTCTCCAAATTTTTCTATAATATTATTAATTTTTTCATTCCTATTCTGGCATGAAGATATGCCTATAATTAATATATAATCTTGTAACTGTTTGTAAAAGTCATTTTCTTCTTCTTTTGCTTCTTGAGGGCACTACACCTGTTAAATTTACTTTATTTTATTTTAATCACACTTCTGTTATTCGTTCATTCCAGTATGTATAATTAGTTGTTTTTGCTTTAATTGATTTATGGATCCAAATTATTACACCAGCTTTTGCACGCATTTGTTTGTCCACTCTACTCCACTATATATGATATGATAATGAGTTGTTTCTTTTGTTCCTTTAAGTTTCTTTTTTGTTTCTGCAAGAACTGCAATTTCTATATTTTCATCATTTTATCTAATTCTTCTTTATGTGCTACACTTCTAACGTTGCATGTATCATATTTCACCACATTTTTCTTTTTCCAAAGTTTCTTAACCTTTTCCAGTTGACGGTCTTTTCCTATGTTTTCTGTCCGGTTTGGATTACGTTGAGACTTGAAAGTAACATGTGTTTCCTTTTGTCAAGTTACTAGCATGAAAATAGATATCTACTAAAAAAAAGACAAATAGGCCTGCATTTTTAGTAGATAGTGGAAACTACAATTTGAGAGGAAAGAGTCATCTCCTCGCCCTCGAATTGCTCTAGTAGCACTGGGGGAGGGGAGTAAGAAGTAAGAGAGAGAGAGAGAGAGAGAAAGAGTAGAGGAAAAAAGAGTAGAAGACCAGTCTAGAGATATGGCATTCCCAGTGTATATTGTACGAAGTAAGATCGGGAGTCTAGTCTAGAAATTATAAATTTCATCCTACTTGCTATTATTATAAATCGGGCGACATGAATATGAGAGTAACTGTGTGTCTTGCTGCACAGGAGAAGAAATTAACACCACCTTGCCGCCTGAAATATCCAGAAGGAAATCAATATCCACCGCATTATTTCTTGGTGATCTATTCGAATGATCTTTGGTAAGGAAGAGATCAAAAGTGTTTGGAAAGTGATTACGATTCTCTGTTTTTTTGGTAAGAAGCAATTCCTGTGGGGTACTTGCTAACAGTAAATCTCAGCGCACGTATAACTGTTGGGTCAAGTGAAGATGCTGAGGAGAGATGGAAAATGGAAGCATTCAGTTAATTGGAAACTGTGTGTGCACTCAGACAGGTTTGCCTGTTTTAAAGATGAAAAACATTTTCTAGGCGGATAAACTTAGCAACCTATGCATGAGAATAGCTAACTCACCTTTAAAAACACTTCTAAGGTTTCCTCACCTCCACGACAAATGTCTCTTGCTTTTGCGAATGCATTACAGAGAGATATTATAATGAAATTAGCTGAAGTTACGCACATTACAAGGTTTGAAGAACATTGTTTTTCTACTTGATTTTTTTTTTTTTTTGATAAAAATTGAAGAGTCACAAATTTCCCTGATTGGCTGGTCGAGTGGTTAACGTACCACTCTTCAAACAACAGGCTATGAATTCAAATCCCGTCGTGGGAATGGATGTTTTCTGAATATCTTTAGGTAGGAGATGAATTTTATTTACGGGTTGGTGTGAGACCACGACCCCGTTTATTGGAGGCCTGAGGTGACATATACATTCCATGCTTGGTCTCTATAGCAGGATTTATATAGTCCTGTTTTAGAGATCAATTTACACCCAATCAAGGTACTAATGAACAACTTTTCATGGATAGAGTAGCATAAAATTATAACTAATTTCTGTCATTTCTGTCCAATATAGCAATTACCGAAGGAAATAAAAAAAATAACAATCCTAGTTGTGTAAAAAAAGTGGTAAACTATTTTTTAAAAAAAATGAAGCGGCTTTGAATCATAGGTACTTGTTAACTCAAAATACGGATAGCGGTATATCGAATTTCAAAATAAATAATGTGCTGTTTTGGGTATTAATCACTGTGTTGATAACTGCTAATCAGTACACTAAAGCGTTTTATGTTAACAGTATCAATATGATCATTTTCTACAAACAGAAATCATAGCAATTTCTTAAAAATAAGGAATACCTACTCAATTATTTTTTTATTTCGTATACTGTTTTGTGCACACACAAAAAATGAATACTAAGTTTTTATTGGTTGGAATTAACAACTTCTTCGTTAAAACGTTGAATCGAAAATAAGTAATATTATAGGCTACAATTTGCCTTCTGATTCAGTAATCCTTGAAATTATATTAATACACTCATGGCTCATTGACTGTTCCAGCAAATGTCTAACAATTTGTCTTCGAAGTCATTAATATCATGGGAAGCAACCATTGCCAACTCCAGAAAACAGAGTCACAAAATCCATTAAGATGAATGTCAAACGCCTTCGGTATGCAGGGTCAAAGTTCTGGTTCCGCTACCTATCGCAGCTGTCCTATGAGCCAATTAATTATCATCAAGCACTCAGCCATCTGAGTACGAAACGGTTCGGAAAACGTGTCAGAGATTAAACGCATGGTATTTTAGGAACAAGAAGGAGTGGTTCAGATGGTTTGTGAATATGTTTATCGATTGGCGATGATTGTCGTGCACCAATTTTTAAAGAAGCGTTTAGTCCCGAGCAGCACAAAAAAGTGAATTTCATGCGCGGATATTCGGAAGGTTTGGACATTTTTGCAGTTTTTTCCAGCGGATTTTGCTTTAATTTGGCTCAAAACGTATTTATAATAATTTATAACACGAATAATATTTATTTCTTTGAACCAAAAGTCACAAAACGATGATATCACACCACGGTATCTCAAAAGGAAAACAAATTGTATGTATTATACCTAAAACGCTCAGGAAGAAATTACCATTGAAAGCTTTTAACGTTAGTCCTTATTCATTGCATAAGAACTACGGAAATTTGACAAAACAGTGTGGTTTTAAAGTCACTCTTGAGCATTTTAAGGTGAGATTTTGAGAAATATCACGAAAGTGTTTACTAAAATAGTTTCTGTTAGCGGTGAAAGGTTAAAAACAACAAACGAAGAAGGTAAAAAATGCTTTTGCTAGAAGGAACTCAACAGATTTTTTTCTCACTTTATAAATAAAGAATGCCTGAACTCGAATAGAGGGCAGCATCTTCGGTTTTGTTTATTTATAGCAAGACGCTTAGAAAGATGAAGAGAGTAGAAAGTTACCACGTAAGTGGAACATTTCTGCTTCGATGAAGACAAATTTTTACTTTCCAAGAGAAATGGAATATAATGTCTTTGCCTACTTGAGAACGTGAGGGTGTGAAATAGAAAGGTGCAAAGTATAGCATCGATCACTTGAGATTACCATGGACGACATAATTTATACTTTGGCATGAAAAATATGACCTCGATGTGGTAATAAAAACACTTTGACCAGTTTCGCTGAAATATACAAAAGGATTAAAGAAGGAAACAACATAAGCTGCGTGTATTATAAATATGAAAGAAGCGTAAGCACTTCTACAAACATACAATTTTGTTTATATAAGTCTCCCCATCTAAGAAATTTTGCCATTTTAATCAGGAGATAGCAGATGCGCTTATTATGATGCATCAAAACAAGCTGCGTTCAGTTAAATATTACAATTATTTAGCATTGTTCTCAATTTGATGAGGTGCCCTAAGAGCTCCCTAATTATACGTGACTCAATACAGAGGAGAACAATTAGATTGATTAATGACCTATTACCATTTCACTCCGCCCACTTTCACACAATCGTTTAGTCTTATTGCATGCTTCGTCTAAAAATATTTCCACGGTAACTGTTCATATTAAATTCCATCAATAATTCTTCCACTCTCAACGAAATACATTGAAACGCATGCTACGGCCACACAGCACCTCTTCATACTTCAGTTCCAAACTCAGATAACAAGCTCCTCCCAACATTATTTTTGCTGCTACACTCTGGAAACAGCCTCCATTCTAACTTGTTTCCCAATGAGTACAGTTACACGTCTTCAACTCAAATGCGAACAATTTCTCCTTTCCCATCTCTCTACCTATCCATGGTACCTAACGTGTTATAGGTTTTGTGGATTCAACATACAAAATCCTTCCATAATTATTTCCTGTATTAGTATATTTAATTCCATTCCTTTTCTGAAGAAGATCGTACAATACATAAGACTCTCAGTAATCCGGCCCGTTCAATTATATGGTCGCACCCTTTCATAATTTATGGAGATAAAATAAGAATTCTCAATCAATTATTCTCAATCAATATATTCGGATATTGATTTTTCTTTTTAAAATACACCCATCAAAATTACTTTTTTTATCTTTCCAAGTTATTACTGATAAAAGCAGGTTTTCATCTAGAGACTGATAATTGATAATGTCAAGTATTGGTTTCCATAAAACACTATTTCTATTCTATTTACTTTACATTACGTTTGCAGTTTTGGACTGAAATTTTAAAACATAATGTTTGGAATAAATATGAATTGTCACTTTTCTAATATAGAAGTCCTATCTATAAAAGACCGAAAAGAAAGTATCGTGATTTGTTTAATAATCACACAGAAATGAGAAAGTTATTGACATATCATCTAAGCGGCTTCAGAGTGTAGTTTGTGGGTGGCATTAATGGAAGATGCTCCTTCCATAGCACGTAAACAGGAGACATGAATGAAGAGAGGTCAGTGGCGTAACCACCATGCTATTAAACCGCTCAGTGCAAGGGTCCAACAGCTCGGAGGGACTATTGAAAAGTCTCTCTAGGGCTCAGTGAATCGCTCACGAATCCAATGATTGTCTGTTGCGGGAAGGAGGAGAAGGAAGTGAATAGTCAGTGCGGCGAGTTTGAACTGAAAATAGATGCTCACCGATTGTGCTTCGGTTTACACAGATTTACGAACAATGGTGGGGGCTTTAATTGCAAGATCATATGAGCTTGCAACTTAAGTTACTTTCCCCCATTGAAACAAGATCAGGGAAATGAATGAGAAAGCACGTTTTATTCGTTTTTATAATACTTTAAATGGAGACGAGTGAATTGATGTTTAAAAATACATTTTACTGGCTATAATCTTAAAATGAACTCATAGACAACGATGAAGGAATCTCTGTAAAAATCTTTAAGATGAATAAATGAATGAATCTCTATAAACCTTTAAGATGAATGAATCCTTGTGAGGTGGCATCAATGAGAACCCTACTGTTTTGATGGAAACTTGCCAGTGCGAAAAAATTTACAACATTGTTACTAAAATTGGAGTTGCGCCAAAAACGTATTAATGTAACGTTACTATTTTATAGCCTGCGCGTGATGGATCTCGATTTTACTAGGCTACCGAGGCTAAGAATGAAAAAATGACTCGCTTGTACTTAAAACATATGTGAGGAGATCACATGTTTTGGAACTGACAGTGCAAAAGAAAACAGTTTGTCATCAAAATGGTGAACTTTGCTTTCACTTATTATATCTGTCATTGTTCTACTATAATAGGGTATAGTAAAAGACGAATATAAAAGATGGCGATAGTGAATATCTATATTATTCACTATGCCAATAAGGAATAAGGAATGGAATAGTATAGCATTCACTTTAGTTTATTCAAAGACAAGAGAATAACAATTTTATTTTTAATTCAATTTTATGGCAATTCTATCTTTGAAATGCGTAGCACATTTGTAGTATGGATGATTTAGATAATCTAGAAACATGGCATTTTTTCTAGCAACTTAGGTTTCTAATAAGCGCAATGATGGCATTACACCAATCGTTGAAAATAATCTTAACTCATTGTCATTTAATTCAATGTTAAGACAGAAGCATAAAATATACAGCTTTTGTCAGTTTAATAAAAAAATAAATGAATATTGGTACTACGGTTGTCAGTGCTTTCTTAGTTTCCTAGCTAAAAGGTTAATAGACGACTAAATTTTTTTACATGCTTAAACGAGTAATATTTCAAACGCCTAAAAGTTAAATTCGGAGTTTCTCACGTGACATGTAATAGGTAAAATCCAAGCAAAATGTTATAGCAAGTGAAATATTGTTTGTTTAATATCAGTTACATTATTTCTTTGCAATTCTGTAAAATTATAAAAGAAGAAACTAAAACCTTTGATTTGTTTAAGGTTTTTTTAACATATTATTCCAGAATAAGTCATAAGACAGACCACATATGCATGGCTTACTTTATATCCATAATCAGTAACTATTTTTTGAACATTTTGGCTTTTTTGGCTCCATACTTTTTTATATAATCTATATTGCTCTTGAAATTTATTTGGGACTTGAACAATTTGGAATTTAAGTCGGTCACAGTATTGTGAAGAACCATTGAACAGTAAATGTAATAATTCCATCTAATCATATTTGTTTAAATATCGAACAGATTTCCGTACTTGAACTTCTCAATTATGCAATCGTTAATAGCAAACTACCCTTTTTAAGGTTTGAATTTCCTATCGTTTTCCAGTTCCCTTAAAAGCATAAACTATTCCCACCAGAGAACATACGTGCATTGACAGATCCTACAGAGATAGTAATAACGGACATGCCCTTACCAAAATTGGGAAATGACTTACTCTTAAGATATAACAAATCACTTAATCTTTTTCTTATTTTATTCAGCCATTTTATCCAGTGTTGGACGAAAGCCTCACTCCCAAATTCCTCTTCTATCCTGTGCCATTTCCGATTGTGTCTTTAATCTTCTTCTCCTCCTGTCTCTTTAGACTTCCTATAACTTTCTTTCCGTCTCTAAGATAGCATTCATATATCATCTTTGTCTATTTTCTAGTATTACTTGAGTGATGTATCCAAGTGATATATAACGACCTGAATACATCACTTGGATTTTTAATGGGTTACAATGTCTCTTTATTTTGATCTCCAAGCATTGCGCTATCTTGAATCGTAACATTAAGCAGTGATCTTTCCATTTTCCTCTGAGTACTTTTCAACTTGTCGGTCTTTTTTACAAAGCAAGGACTATTCGTTATTTCTATATATCATGATCGGAAGTAAAATTGTGAAATATTTTAAGGCAGATTGGGATGTCTCCTTTGAGAGTTTCACAGTGATTTTCAAAAGCTATTCATCCAAGAAAGATTCTTCATATACTCGTAAGTAGTTCCTTACAGCTTTTCATAATCTTTTGGTCCTAAGTTAAGATTAAGATTATTAAGTCAATGTGCTAGGGTTTCATCGGTGCTGTTTTTTTTTCGGTATGTATTTGTTATACATTTTTGTTTTGTTTTTATATTTAATAATTTTTTTTTCATTCAATTCATTAAACATTTCTTGAAGTTTTTCTGCAAGCAGTATAATGCTAACACATCGCAGGTGATTTAGTACATTTCTAATTACTGTAATATTTGAAACATTATACGAATGCATAAAACGGGATCTTAATATGTAAAAAGGGATATGTGATTGAACTTATATTCTACGAAATAACAGCTTATGTGGTAACGATAGCCTTTCAGATTCAAATTTAGATCTGTGTAGCAGTTTTGGACTTCCAAGATTAACAAAACGATTCTGCAGTATTGTGTAAGCTCTTCTGACTTTGATGGATGATAGTTCGCCAACTCTCTTTTGTGTTATTTTGATCTGATAAGCGTTGTTTTTTCTGTCTATCAGAAGCGATATTTCCGTTTTCTGAGATATAAGAAGAAGAATAAGAAACAGTATTTATGAGATCAAAAGAACGAACAACATACCTCGAAAACTGTTATCCATCAAGTTCACTCCCTGTCTAACACGCAAAAGAGATATCATTCTATTAAATGATGAAATTCAACACTAATATAGATTTCTAAAATTCCCATCTAAAATAAATAGACTTTTTTTTTATGAAAATAAGTTGAAGTTTTTGTTTCAAAATGACAGATTATGAACAAAAGCACAAAGATGAGGGGATGAAATTTCATAGAATATAGGAATTAATGATTAACAAAAAATATCGAAAATCCCCACAATCACATTGTCAATAGCATAGATAGATAGATAGATATTTTTTTTTATTGTAAACATAACAATCTAGATATATATATATTTTTTTTTTATTTATTTATTTTTTTTTATTTAACTTGTTAAAATAAACATTACACGATAGGCAACAATGACTATTTACATATTATAAGTATATATTTACAGAGAAAGAAAAAAAAACATTTTCCTTTCGGGTGTACAATAGAGATATAAATGAATATTCAAAATTAACAGTTCAGTTTCATTCTGAGTTATCATTCAGATGGAGCACATTGTCGTCGTCAATCCAGAAGAGGGTACCAGTTGGATTCCACTCCTCTAGGAATTTCGCGACAGTTCTTGTTTCTTTGAAGTGCTCAAGTTCCAATAGAAGCCTGCTTTTTAGTTTCCGACGGAGGATGAGCATGAGGGTTTGTGCAGTTTCAGTGATGGATGGGTGCTGGTTACTTCTTGTCTGTTTTAGGTAAAAGCTGTAGATGACGGCCTTAGCGCAGATGAAGATGAAATTGCATGTTCTGTGTCTGTTTTCTTCTGTGTGGACTAAATTCCAGTAGTCTTCTTGGCTGTGTGTGTAGTTACAGGTGCTAGAGGCGGTATTCACGGCATAGGTGATTATCACTTTGTTTGCAGGGCAGGTCAGATATGTGTGTTCCACGGTGCCTGAAACGTCACAGAATGGACACAGATCCGTTTCTCTTAGCTTAAATTTGTAGAGCTTTGAAGGAGTTGGCAAGATGTTATGCCATAGTCTCCACTGTATTTCGGAATCTGGTTTGGCACATTTTGATTTATATGGCAGATCCCACTGAAAACTGTGTGGTATATGCAGCCTTGTAGATGAGAGTGTTAAGGCTGAATATAAGATTGGTGAGGATGGGGACACTGACATGAGGAAGTGGTATATTTTGGGGGGGTGGGGGGGGGGGGGGGTGGGGGGGGGGGGGGGTGGGGGGGGGGGGGGGTGGGGGGGGGGGGGGGTGGGGGGGGGGGGGGGTGGGGGGGGGGGGGGGTGGGGGGGGGGGGGGGTGGGGGGGGGGGGGGGTGGGGGGGGGGGGGGGTGGGGGGGGGGGGGGGTGGGGGGGGGGGGGGGTGGGGGGGGGGGGGGGTGGGGGGGGGGGGGGGTGGGGGGGGGGGGGGGTGGGGGGGGGGGGGGGTGGGGGGGGGGGGGGGTGGGGGGGGGGGGGGGTGGGGGGGGGGGGGGGTGGGGGGGGGGGGGGGTGGGGGGGGGGGGGGGTGGGGGGGGGGGGGGGTGGGGGGGGGGGGGGGTGGGGGGGGGGGGGGGTGGGGGGGGGGGGGGGTGGGGGGGGGGGGGGGTGGGGGGGGGGGGGGGTGGGGGGGGGGGGGGGTGGGGGGGGGGGGGGGTGGGGGGGGGGGGGGGTGGGGGGGGGGGGGGGTGGGGGGGGGGGGATAATGCAGTCGCCCTGCTTAGCCAGGAGTTGATTCCGTGGATTCCATTCTTGGTGGAAAAGTTCTAAGGTGTTGTTTTGCCTATGGTGGTGATGCTCGTGTAAGATCCGACTTCTCACCTTTTGTTGGAAGGCTGCAGTGAGTTGGTCAGTTGCCTCTCTCTGTGAAGTTGCTGTGCTGTCTGGTCTTGTATGTCTGAGATAGAAGTTGTATATTACCGCTTTTGCGGTGATGAAAAGGTAATTGCAGAATGAATGGTTATTTGGCTCCACATGGACGAGATTGAAATATTCCTCTTCTGTATGAAGATTACCACAGGTAATAGCTGCCGTTTCCCGAGTCAAACTGATTAATTTAGTGTTGACTGGGCATTCCAAGTAGATATGCCGGACCGTTCCTAATTGGTAGCAGAAGAGGCAGTTATCTGAGACGTTTGAGTTAAATTTTCGTAATATAGTAGGAGTAGGTAATATATTATGCCACATTCTCCACTGAATATCTGCGTCAGGTTTGATGGCTCTTGTGCGATATGGTAGATCCCATTGAAATAGTGTTTGATCAGATGATGCAGGATTTTCCAACAAAGTGCTTTGGTTCGCCTATTGTGTTAGTGTGCTGTAGATCTTGTTGGTGTTGCTGGGTGTAAGTTTCTCCCATGAGTTATTGGTTTTTATCAGAAAGATAGGCGCCAAAACTTCTGAGTTTGGAGGGCTAAGCCCCACTTCTGTTATGCTATCAGGCATAGTGGCTTGAAAAGCGGCCTTTACGGTGTCTATCTGCTCAGACTCATTCCCATATTCCAGGTTTTCGAGCGAATTTGGAAAGCGCCAGGTGAGGCTTGGAGAAAGAATGTCACCCAAGATCCTCACGTTTCGCCAGCTCCATGGAGGAAAGAAAAATTCTTTCTGAGTGATCGGGCTTCTTACCATCGTGTTGTGAAAGATGGGTTCCATGAGGATTTCAGGTAGGGATGCTGTCTTCACTGTGTGCTGGAGGTTTAGCTCTTCCATCGTCGAAGGGCATCTTTGTAGAAGTTTGTTAAATTTACAGGCACTTGAGCTGTTGTCATTCTTAAGGTGGTGGAGAGAGAGACCTCTAGTGGCAGAAGTGAAAATATACTCAGTTGTGCATTAGATAGGCAAGAACTCCTCATTATTACCTAGCATGCCTATAAAGACTGATCAACCAGCACATCTTAATTGTTGAAAGTGTTTCACTTGGTTATATTATAAATTAAACATACCAAGAAATTATATACTTGGTTTAATCCTTATCCAAGTGTAAGCAAACAAAGTTTGTGCCTGAAGTATCTTTCAGGACTGGAGCAACTCGTGGCAAAGGTGTTATAACTTTTCATCACTCGCCTTAGTATCCCATAATGCAAAGCACATCTCCATGCATGTATAATGCTATGCATTAAGGGAAGGGTCACTACCCACACCGGTTTCGACCTTTATTGAGATGAAAAAGTAAAGGGCTGCTCATCATATGTCTAGAGTAGTTACTATATGGGGGGTGCAAGAGAGCCTGGTAGTATTAGGAGAAAAAAAGACAGATAGATAGCATGAGAGAGAGAGAGAGAGAGAGAGAGAGAGAGAGAGAGTGCCTCAGCTGTCTTATATCATCGTATAGCCAAAGGCTATCAGTTTTCCTTTTTCACCAATCTCATATAGATGAACAACCGAAAAACCAATTGAAACTAAAGCGCAAAGATGACTGATACCCAGGTGGTTAGCCCAATCTGGGTTAACCGCCTTGAGTTGCCTTTCTCTGCCTGGGATTGCTCTCCAGTCATCCCTGCAACTGACTATAAGACTACATTGAATTAAGAGGATGCTTCTTTCTAAATTCAAAAAACCTCCGACTGAATAATAAAAGTTCCACAATACAATATTATAAAGCATTTGGATGTCATATTGTTGCTTGTCAAATCCATGTTTGTTTGTTTTTCTAACCTTCCATAAATGGTATTTTAATTCGTTAATTATAAAAATCAAAATTCTCTTCACATTGCTGAGAGGTAGTGGGTATTGTAAAAAAAAATAACCCGTTCTGTTGTAAATCGTGGCATGTCCAACACATTATATAATCTGTTCCAAATACGCAGAGCAAGTGGGCAGCTGTAGAATGCATGTTCTACTGTTTCGAATTGGTAAGAGATGTCACAGATTGGATCTCCGATGTTAAAGTACTTCCATTTGATGGCATTGACTGGAAGGGCTACCATATGCAATTCTCCAAGCAAGATCCTTCCTGTTATCAAGTTATGAAACAAAATATTGTTGTCAGTGCCCAACTGTGGGACTTCGCAGCGAAAGATATTAAATATTTCTTTATACCAAATTTTACTTTTTTTAATGTAAAGAATGTCAATCCCGGAGTGTTTTAGCAGTCTTAGAGTTAAGCACAGAGTGTTGTAGTATTCAGAAATAATCTGTCTTTGGACCTTTATAATCATTAACTCCAAACAGGGGAAGATGAAAATCCGAGTAGTACCGGAGAAGGTCTGAACATGTGTGATTAGTTTGCAACATTTTATGGATTTTTGAAGCTGTATTGCTTAAATAGCAGAATTTTAAGACTGGATGTCCAAATCCTCCATGCTTCGTTGATAGTTGAAGAAATTCCTTTTTGACTTCTTGGTATCGGCTAGACCAAAAACTTGCACATGTTTACTATGTAATTACTTTTCTTCAGCTTCTGTGATGTCTGTAATATTTATTATGTACAACTGAGCAGGAAAGATTATGGTTTTGAGTACTTTGAGTCTCTATAGAAGAAAAGGAGAGAGGCCATATTTTCCAGCCTTCTAACATTTCCAAGTTCTTGTATATAACTTGGACTGGTAATATCGCGGTCTCATCAGTGGGAGCCAGACCTAGAAGTGATGATACTAATGGAGAAGTCGTATTTTCCTATATGAGTTAACAAAAGGTGTCACGCCTTATTATTAAAATACTCTGGATTAGAGATACATAGTTGCTGATGGATTTTCACTTGGTTATATTTATAAATTAAAGATAACAAGAAATTATATACTTGGTTTAATCCATTATCCAAGTGTAAAGCAAATAAAGTTTGCGCGTGAAGTATATCTTAAGTTGTTGTGCTAATCTCTTTATTTGTATCGGATTGTTAATCTTGAAAAGACCGAAAATTTTTTGATTGCTATTTTCAGATAATTTCTCCCAAATAATTATGAAAGATAAAAAAATGCTCTCTCTCTCTCTCTCTCTCTCTCTCTCTCTCTCTCTCTCTTATCTTCTTTCTTTCTCTTTCTTTGTTAGCAAGGTAATACTACCAGAAACATGCTGGTTTTTATAAAGATAGCAAAAGTAATTCAATTACATTATTTACCTTTAAATGCAATTTAAAAGAGAGTATGAAAGTAATAGTTCGTCCTACAAAATGCAAAAGACTTATACCGACATCTACTGTATTACTTTCCATTCTTATAAAACGTGGTATGCATTTAAGGATATGTGGCAAGATATTTTAATAGAAATCTACCCGAGGGGGTGTGCAGGATTTGTATTAGACCCACTCATGTGGAATAATCATGAGCATTGATCTATGCATTCCATTGCTTTACGGGATGTGAGTGCATTATAGAAAGAATTGTTTATGTTGTTAGTTAACCCATCGCGTTCAGCACGCTCAACTTCAGCTTCTGACTGTAAATACCATCCTTCCAGTCCCTGTTTCAGAGCACTGACGATAGCAGTCTTATAGGGTGTGGTTTGGATTGTATGGAGAATAATCTAACATATCGCATTTCATTTTACAGGTCTTTTTGAAAAAAAAAATGTCGATACCGAGAGGCAAGTAGAATACGCAAAATGGAAGGTCCGGGAAGGATGGGAGCACATAATTTGGATGATATGTAACAAAAAGTGAAATGCAGAACTTCTGTAATAAAATTTGTTTCTATTATTATATTTATACTTTCACATCTTCGAATTCCACGAAAGAAAACGAAGAAAAAACAAGAATTATATATGCTTCACATTAAAAACAAATCTTGGATTTGTTTTTAATTTTTTATGTGCAATTTTTTTTTAAATATCTTAGCAACTTCACAACTTTATAAACTGAATATAGCTAGCCAGAGTATTTTACTGATGATCTAAGGTCTTTACAAATTGATTTAAAACTTTGGAAAAGCCGACAAGTGCGGTTTAATATATACGGTGCAAAAATGTGCAATTTAATAAGAATATATTAACAATATTATGTATATATATAATATATTGTTAATATATTCTTATTAAATTGCACATTTTTGCACCATATATATATATATATATATATATAAAATATACCGAATAAACAAGTTTAAGTGGAAGTTAACGAATACAAATAATTTGCGCGTTTTCGTACACAAAGAATTCAAGAAAACTATTAAAGCTCATCAGATTTGCAATCTTATGATCTTTTGAGCTTGCAATATAAAAACTCATGAAGTCCAGAATGTAAGTGTAATTAAAAGAAGCTTCACTTCTATGGAAAAGGAGGTTATTATAAAGTTATACACGTCTCTGGTTAGGCTAATATTGGATTATTATGGCTGTTAGATTTACTCATTAAAGTTTTAATGAATATCAAGAAAACAGAGAGTAGCTGAGGATAAAAAGTATTATTGTATTATAATCTTATAAAACTAGTTATAATTATGAGAAATAGTAGATGAGTTTTGATAAATTTATCGAATAAAAGATACGAGAAAGAGATTTAATTAAAGTTAGTAATGGTCATATATAAAATGCAGTATGTAGGAGTTTAGTTAGCTGGACTAGAAGGCGTAATAAAAGCGAGAGTGCAGAATAGCTTGAGAACAGATATAAAGTATTGTACAATACTTGAATCGCCCTCACTAATGAGTTACAGAAACGGGGAATTTATGTAACTAAGAAATAAAGAACGTTAGACATTATTATTATTATTACTTGATCCCTCCAGGGAATCCAAAGACTCATCGAGCGAGGATGGCTACTTTACAACTCTCTGTCTTCACCACTCAATCCACCAACTACACCAACGGCATCTGCTTCCCGCCATTATTATTTTCACAGACAATCACAATCATCCGTGCCCACGGAGGAATTCTAACCCACAGCCTTTTGGCTATCCACTCGGCCAACCAGACCGGCAGAAATAATAAGGGTAAGTAAAAAAATACCACGCCCAACGTGGGGTTCGTACCCATGACCCCGAAATTAAGAGTTTCGTGCTTTACCCTCTGAGCTAACCAGGCATTCAGCGTACCTATTCTATTATGATGCTTTTGTGTATAAATATGTCTGGAAAATAACGAAATAATAATAATAAATAAATAAATAAATACATAAAAATGTGAGGGAATGAAAAATAAGGAGAAGAAAAGCTATGCCTTAATAGATAAAAAACCAAACGATACGTACTCGCGTGAATTTCGCGGTGTCACTTTGGCGGTTTTTCTCCTTGAGCTCCTGAATAAAATTAATCATAAGCATAGCAGACTGATATTTTCCAATTATGAATAAAAATTACTAACTGCATTTGTTAATAAAATCATCTCTCTCTTCTCAATCATATGTTCCTATTTGATTCATAAATTTATATAAATGCAAGCGACCCACTAGCTTTTGCATCACCAAAGATTAACTGCCAGCGGTGTCTTTGTGATAACTGGAAGTTAGCCAATTACTTACATGGGGAATTCGAATGTACCGTGGGGAGATGCGATAAGGCGATCTCCAATCCTTCAATCTCTCATTTCCGTCAATCGCTCAGACCGCCTCTTCAGGGGATAAACGGTATGGGTGATTGACAGATAGGGTAATCTTTATAATATTGGGTAATCTTTATAATAGTAGCGTCCCACAAAGAGTCAATCCTTTTTATAGGCTTTATAACGTGACATTTGGACAATGCATGGATGCACTGATATGGAGCATTATATCAATACGTATTAGTTACTTATTACAGATTTCCTAGCTTAACAATTTCTTTCTAATTATCCAACCTTCGATGTCTTAAATTGATATGATATCTTTATTAAGAAAGAGAAAACAGTGTCTATCAATTCTTAAATTCGATTCGGTATTTCGACTAAATGCCGAATCATTTGAAGCATTTAGTGTGGTAATATTATTATTTTCACAACATTAATGGCATCCGTTCTTCAGTAATGAAGAACATGATTTCATTTACTACTAACCAACAAATTCTGAAATATTCATTTATGGAAGAGGTGGTAGCTGCCAGCCACACTTTACACATTTCATAGTCCCTTTTGCATCGCGGTAATATCGATATTGACTGTCTTAGCTACTGTATCGAGGGTATATATATATCAATTACTAAAGATTACAACAGCGATCACAACCGAGTTCTCTTTAATGTCCTTCCTGTAGTAGAGGTAAGTTCTACACTTTAGTGTAGAACTTACCTCTCATGCTTAGGTATATGTAAAACCACCTTGTTAATCAATGAAACTTTCATTTTTTTCCTATTGAAATTCAACATCTTAATTCTGGTTAATCCACGCATTGCAGTTTGTCTGAATATATATATATATATATATATATATATATATATATATATATATATATATATATATATATATATAAGGGACCACTTGCAATTTGGAAATCGAATTCGTTTGGATACAATTACACATCCAATACATAGTAAATAGATGTATAATTATTATTTGCCAATTCTACAATTAACAATATTTCATATTGCTACTGCTTATTCTCAAGCGTGTAATTCCCGTAATTTTGAGAGAAGACCATTTTCACAAAAGTATTTCTCTTGTAACTAAAGCACAAATTCCAATTTTCTATTAGTCTTCCCATTGTACTAATTGAGTACGGCGAGATGACGTCACGAAAGTGAATAGCTGTTTTTGTTGCTTTTAATTAATGCAAGAGTCCAAATTGAATATTAATTCAACGGTGTTCCAACAGAGTTTCCTTCTATCATGATGAACTCGAAAACTGTTTTAACTCATTCTTCCTAGTAACGAAATAAATTTAAATCTCGAATAGTTACTGCTTTGCATTTTGAAATATTAGATATGACTGTTAGAATATCTGACAGGTAGTACACTTAGCATTAAGTTTGCACTTCTTTCCAGTTTTGACTATTTACTTAATCCCATAAGCCCTTAAGCACTAAGCTATATTCTGCCAAACAGCTTACTAAGCTGGCAAATTAAATGATTACTTAAGTTCTAATTAATTAATTCTGCGCACTTTTTATAACGAAGAATGCTGACTAAAATGCAATTAAAAGATAACGTAAAATCAGTTGATCAAAAATAATGCGACGAAACCTGTTGAATGCTCATTTAAAATAATTTTGTGTATATCGTCAGTTTGGAATTTCCTATTAATCTAAAATTACTCAAAAAAGTATATTTGCCCTGATTTATGCCCATATATGTTTATATATTTTTTATGAAGTTCTACATTCGTGAATCACGTATATATCTGTAACGAAAAGCTTATTTTTATAAGTTTTTCAGTTCTCGACTATTTTATTTTACAAAACTGAATCGATGGGTTCTTTTTTCCTTCTTCTTTATAAAGATCAAGGATATTAAATTTATATACGAACAAATTTACTCTGTTAACTTTATCACACGTAAATGTATAATTGAGTCAATCTTTTTTTGAATCACCCTGTATATAATGTAAGGATCAGGAACACGAGATGGCGACAGTTGGCTGCTGTACTAGTTGGCCAGTGAACTAGACGGCGCCTCCCTAGGAGACGAAGCTTCACTCTTTTAATTCTTATTGATTTACTAACCTTACTTGGTTAAGAAGTCGCACTTAGCACTCCTCTCTAGTAATGTATCAACCGATGTGCAACGTGTTAAGAATCGTTCATTTGCTACTATGGGAATCATCTCTGCGATTTCAAAACTTCTGCCATTGAGGGTACAATATGAATAAATCAGAGATTTATTACAAGATAAATTAATAATTAAAAGATTATTCTTTCAAGATTATTACAAAAGAAGCCTAATAATTTATCTTGTAATAAAAGTTATATTATTTTTAATCGTATTTGTTTGTTTTGTTTCATTTTCTGCATTATACTACTTTATTATCTGCCAATTTCTGCATTATATTTCATACACATATTCTCACTTCCCACTTCTGATACTCTGATTTACTTCTGGTAAAGGCTAACCACTCGGTCAACCAGGCCGGCGATGACGTAAATATTTTGATAATGTACAACATTATTTTTTATACAAAATTATACAGCAATAATTTAAGACAAACCTATTCATTTTGGCTTAGACATTAATGCATTGAAGACATAATATTGTTGTAATTTTGCCACTGCAAATGGTTCGTTTGAAAACAAAATTGAAACGCTGCAAAAAAATCAGTCTATGGTTATTAAATTTAGTTGAATAAATAAATCCTAATAAATTCGTCAGTTGTACCCAAATCCAGTAAATTATGTTGAACCATTTCTAAATTCAATAAATGCTACCGCATTTCAGTGTACAGGTTTTAATATCACTTATAAACATATGCCAAGTTTTGGAATAAGAATACATCACTTGAAACTAAAATTGAAGCATGCACTTTCTAAATCCAATATTTTATTAAATTCAATTCAGTCAGAGCTGAATTATTATAATTTATATTTTCCGCTCGTTTTTCGTCTTTGCACCTTTATCCCCTGCAATCTTTTTTTCTTTTGGAATGTTAATTGGCTTGGATAAATTTCAAACTTCTGACATTATTTGAAATAATGACAGAAGAACAGGAAATGATAAAAAAAATTTCACTAATCGGTAGAATGGAATTAAAATGGAACTCAGCGTTTATGGGAAAGATACGATCTCGCCTTTTATTCTTCAAAGGGAAAAGGCGAGACCATTTTTCCCTAACTCACTTTTAAAGAAGGATAAGCAGCCTGTCTCCATCTTTGCCATCACAAATAGTTAGGCCAAGGCTATCAACGATTTTAATAGATATCCACCGAGAGGAGAGGAGAGTACAGCAGCCAACTGTCGCCATCTCGTGTTCCTGATCCTTACATTATATACAGGGTGATTCAAAAAAAGATTGACTCAATTTTTTAAGTCTATATATCAAACATAGAACTAGTGACAAATATGATGGAAAGTATATTTGATTATACTCACAATAAAGTTTATAGATGTTCAGTTAACGTTTATAGATTTTCAATTAAAGTTTATAGATGTTCAATGTCCCCCCCCCCTCTGGCTGCACGGATAATATCAAGACGGTAGCTGAATTCATTCCATATCCGAAGAAAAATGTCCGAGCTTTTTCCCTCACACAGACAAACCTGTTTACTCAAATTGATAATTCCAACGACAAATGCTCTTCCTCGTTGGAGATTTATTGTTAAAACAACGACGAAACGAACGCTGCACTGCATCGCCGACTCGGTTTTAATGAGCTCACGAACGTAAAACATTGTGTTCTGCATAGTAGCCATTTTGCTCACAGCTAACGCTACTGCACGGCTGTGCGCTAGGCAAGTACTCTAGCGGTAGTATTTAAACTTTAGGACCTCCGCTTTCAAATGGTATGTAGATCATTCACATACGATGTATAGTTCAAGAAATACAACCGTACAAAATTGAGTCCATCTTTTTGAACCACCCTGTATTATTGTCTAAAATCGACTATGAATGAGTTCTACGGTCGATTTTCTTGAGTTACGAAAGAAAAATTCCGTGACAGAGATGGAATGACTCGGAAACCAGTGGAAGAAAGGATTAGAAAATAGTTCTTCCTCTAATCAGCGATTAAAAACAAACTTATATCTATCTTTCTTCTCCAGATTAACACTTTGGATGTAAATGATATTTCCATTAGATACACTGTATAGTTTATGGTGTTTATGATTTGTATTAAAAGTTGGAGTTGTTTCATTTTTTTTTTCACTTACGCCATTTTGATGGCAAAATTAAACGATACAATTGCCCACAGTATCTAGGGTGTACTATTTTACGAACTGAATGGTGAAGACCATAAGAATGCTATTACAAAACGCATCATTTTTATGATTGTGTGCTATCATTTAGTGGTTATTGAAATTACTGCAGGTGAATCAATTTATCCCCTTCGCATGGACAGTAACTTGTTTCATTTCTTATTTAAATGTATTAGAATTATACTTTTGTTTTTGTTTTTAAACAAAAGTTTTTAAATAAAAACTAAAATAGTTTAGTCTAAAAGACATATAAATATTGTATGGCTTTAGAGATGCTTCCACATATCAGTCGAAATTTCTGCTTTATGAACAAGCTTAGGAGCCTAATACACAGAGAACACTTTAAATACTAATCTACCAATAAATACCAATATATTTAAATACTAATTTACTAATTTACTAATTTACTAATTTTAAATACTAATTATATGAAGAGCCAAAGACTTTTCATATAATTGAAGCCTTTGGCTCTTCATATAATTAGTAATTTATTAGGATACCTTCTTAGCAATTCTCATAGAAGGGGTGTAAGTTTTGCTCGCTACAAACTTGGTATTAACTAGGTCTACCTACTCACTAATGAGACCTCAATAAAGGTTGAAACCGGTCTGGGTAGTGACCGTCTCTCATAATGTAGAACAGTAATACAGCTCCTAGGAGTTAAGTTCACATTATGAGTAAATTCCAAGAATAGTGATCGGAGCTTGCTCCACCCTTACTATGAGCTGCCGCTTTTGAGTTTCTTATTCGGCTAAGAAACAATATGGGATATAATATCGCTGAACTTAAATACTAATTTACTGTTGATAATTGTATTCTATATTTTTATGGCTTCATTCTTAATTATGTCTCATTTCATTAAAATTTTTCCAATCGAAACTTTATCATAATATTAAAACTACACTTACATTTAAAATATAGTAAAATGTTGATATAAGAAAATGAATGCTAAAACGATCAGTAATATGTTCTTAAAATGCTTTAGCCAACATTTTATAAAACCGGAATGTTTTGGTTTCTAAAATGATACCGTAGGCTTTGTTTGTTCGATAAAATTTACACATATATGACTTCCATGATGTTCATATCTTGCATACTTTGGTCTATATGTTTATAAAGCATGTAAAACATACGCATGAGAGAAGAAAAAACATCTTTATCATGTTAATACGACGGAAAAAATTCCATTCTGCTGAGACAGTCACCTCAAATGGCTATTGAAAAGTGGAAAGTAATTCATGAAATTCTCTCTCTCTCTCTTAGAGAAATCCCACCAGCAACATCAGATGGAAAAATTCTGAAGTATTCCTTTATAGAATATGCCTGTAATACGTGATAGTTTACCAAATTCCGGAATAATAATAGAAACGGATTCTCCTTTTTCTCCACAGGTTCTGTTCCCTTGAAGTATAAGGAATTATCCCGATCAAATGACTGCGGCATGGAAGTCTTCTTTGCACGCTATAAGGATCCACTATCGTATTTACTGTTGGCTTAAAGTCAATTGAATAAAACACTGTATTTGGTATAGAGAGAAGAATTCTGGATAATTTAACTCTTAGCCTTTCCATGGTACTAATGTACTACAGATTTAGACCATCTCAGGAATGAGTTTATCATTAAAAGGATAACTAGAATGCTCTCATTTCTGCAATTGTACGTTTTTCGGTGTTTGGCGGCATTTTCATCGGTATATGAATGATTTAATACTTCGAAAGAATTTAATAAATGAAACGGAATTCAATTGAATACAAGCTTATCTCTAGCATTTAAATAAAATTTCAGAAAAGTTTGAAATTTAATAATAGTTAGCACAGCATATATTAGAAATTTAATTTTCCTTAGCAATATTGCATTTTTATCTTAGGGATTGAATGTTTAAAAAGTCAACATTTTCATTACAATGGATTTTATTTTCCATATCATGTTACTCCAAGCGTGCAGCTACTTTTTTTTTATTTTTTGAGAGGAACGTAATACGTCGCATCCAAAGACCTTATTTTTTATTCAATATTAACAAATAGTCACATAATATGTGAATGTATTTCATTCAATAAAATATACCAACACATTTCAATTCAGAATTACTTTAATTTGTAGTGCTTGCAATCAATAAGTACGATATTGTTTTCGCCTGTTAATAGTATTTCAATAACTGATTGGTAATATTCTGCTACATAAACGATGTAGCAGAATATTCTACATTTTTAGAATAGAAGTGTGCAGTTGAGTATAATAAATTACTCTGAAAAAATTATTTCTCAATAAAATAGGAAAAGTATATTTCGAAAGCTTTGGAAATGTAAAGGGAAATGCATCTTGTTACAGTCAGATTTCAAACACAGAATAAAATAGAACAGAATAGAATAAGCGAATTAATTTTACATTTGTTGTTCTTTTGATGCATTGTAACGTGAAGATAATATGTTAACCAAATTCTGAGGAGCCTTTATTATTACTAAATTTATTAAAAGGAAGACATTATAAAATGTAGACGCTTATGAACTTCATCTGGTATAGTGCAGAATTATTCCTAAAAATTAATATTTTTTTGCTTCTTGAAATATTTTATAATAATACTCCGGCTGATACTCGGAAATACTTATGAACTTGATTTTTTGTCTGAGTTTGATAAAGTGGGTAGCATTTTTCACCAGAAACTTTTCCTATGAATTGTAGATAATTTGTTATTTATTTCAGAATAATGTTTATAAATTTAAACCTAGCGTGAAGGGGGAAAATGATACTGCTGTTTAATCAATTAGATGATGGAAAATATGAATCTCAGTTTATGTTTTTGTTGCAACAATAGGTTTAATGATCACGTTGACGAATCATAGACTGGGCATTGTAGGATCCGATACAAAATATTAAAAAATATGTATATCATGGAAGTGGGTCAGAGTAAAGCTATTTTACTCCAACTGCATTAATGATACTACTATCTAGATTATTTTGTTTCTGAGTTGTCAGCAAAAACACTAAATTCATGTTGAATTTTTTCTTGACAATTATTCATAAGACTATTACACTTTTTTTATATAATCTTATCAAGTAGCTTTATTTTATCCTCCTACATGTTTCGCAAATTTTTCTATTGGCATCCTCAGGGAATACAAACTAGTAAGCAAAAATGAAGGTTACAGACTAGGTTATAACTGATGGTTCTAATTCATACAAAAATTCATACTCATTCATTCATACATTGGTATTGTCGCGCACAATACCAATTTTTTGTATGAATTATACCATCAGTTATAACCTAGTTTGTAACCTTCATTTTAGCTTACTAGTTTGTATTCCCTGAGGATGCCAATAGAAAAATTTGCGAAACATGTAGGAGGATAAAATAAAGCTACTTGACAAAGATTATATAAAAAAAGTGCAATAGTCTTAAGACTAAATTTACTTTAAAATTACATAATCGAAAGTTACTCACTGTGAATGCAATTCTTGATGCAACCCCAAAAAAAAGGATCTCCTTATATTGGTCATTGCTAGAATATAAGTTTTCGGGAGTTGAAGAAAAGAGAACTAAAAGGAAAAAGAAGTAGAATAGAATGGCTGAGGAAAGAGCAGACTGAGGTTTCCCCGTTGCCAATATGTTTCTTCTTTCTTTAACATTTTTTTCTGCCCACCTCCTTTTTTGTTCACACTCTTCTTCCCTTTCATCAACTTTCAGAAGAGTAATCTGCTAAAAATGATCAGAGAAACGAAGTTATTTCTACTGCACCAAGAAAGACAACAATCATTGACGAGTAACTTTTTCAATCCCGTAACTTTAAATTTAATCTAAGTGTTTTGGCAGGCGACGCGAAATTAAAATAATTGCCTAGTTACTAATGTAGTTTTAAATTTCACACAACGAAGAACTTTCTTGATTCAGAAAGAAATGTATGAGCATTTATTCTCTTGAATAACTTTATCAACTTGTTGCAGTAATCGCCATTTTCAGGGGTGCTGATTTGGAAGATTTTGAGCAAAAAGCACATCCCACTGAGAAAAACGTAAAATGAAAGCGTAAATTATATGCCCTGATTCAAATGAGTATCGATTGAAATAAAACCATAAAGTAATGACTAAACTAACGATACAGTCCAATCAATAATTTGTTTGTAGTTGATTTGATTACGGCGTACATCAACTGAAATCTCTTACTGTAGCTGAAAGAGGAGCGACTTTTATTTATACTCCACAACAACAACAACACACACGCACGCACGCACGCACGCACGGTGTTAAGCATTTGAGAAATATTAGTAAATTCTGAACAGACTAAAATGCATAAATCAATTGTTGTTTAGTCTTCAGTCTTCAAATATTAAGTAAAACTAATCGGAAACATTTATTCTGCTGAAATATACCCCATAGAGACCAAAGATCATATTAAGAATCTGACTGCAGTTTCCCAGTTCCATATATTCAAAGTGCAGATGTTTGAAAATAAATTGAACCATTTCGAATATTTCTTGCTCAGTAAATAGGATTCGTGTAGTCTGTAAAGAAATTGACATAGTAATATTGTTATAATCGTACAAATGCTCAATGTTCACATTGATGTTCATATAAAACACATCAAAGCCACTATAAGGAAAAGATAGTCTCACACTGAATGATAAAATCTAACTGCAAAGGATTCACAAACATCCTTGCCTTAATATGATTAGATCTGGTGAAAAATATCTGATTTTGATTTTTTTCCCCTCTCTGTTTGTCTGATGGGCGTGTAACTACCTCAAGATTTAATTAATTTTTTTTTTAAAGATTACCTAGTATTGTCATTAATCTCTTGGCGAAATCTATAGAAATCACATATTGGACTCGAGAGAAGAAACTTGATGATTTCCTAGAAGTTCAATCAGCTTTCTGCTATAGTTTCGTATCAGCTTTTCCACCAGATTAATTCTTTAGAAATCAAGTTCCTGGTACTAATTGAAACCACGAAACAGCAAATATAGAAAGATTAGGAAGGAATGAAACCGTCGATTGCTAAACCAAAGAAAGAAAAAGTAGTTCTTTCTTAAGTGTACAAGTTTAGTTGACAGACACTGGGTTTCTTACTTGGAGATTTCAGATGAGCTGCAGACTGCAATAATAAACCTTCGTAAACGTTAATTTACTTCTTGATAACAGATAGGAATTTAAGTTGAGATTTAAGAGAAGAATTTTCATTGTTGAAAATACCAGTGGAATAGTCTTCATCACCTGGCTACGGTAAATTTATGTAACTTTCAGAAATATGTATGGAAAAAAATAAAATTAATAAAACAAATAAATAAGGTGAGAGAATGAATGTGAAAAGAAAGATAAACTGAGTAAACTTACACAAGCTACCGTAACGGGTGAAATTCATGGTATGCGCTTGGATTTAAAACAGTGATGATTAGTCAGTGTATGGTGTCAGTGCACTGATTTGGCTGATCTCAAACTGCGGCTGAAGCTTTCTTTTCATTCGGATGCTCCAGTTTTACCATCAAAAATATAAAACCTCCCTTGAACACATTTTAGACTTATTCAGTTACATGAGTAAACCTGGATATTTTGTGGAGCTCATGCCTTTGCCACCCTAGATGGACAGACATGTCTCTTGCTTGAAGGCAGATATGATATTAATAATAAGAAGAATAAATTACTAAAAAAAGGAATAAGTTCATGTGTGATTAAAGTGTAATTTAGAAGCACTTTTATCTTTTTTCTAAATTCACAAGTATATCTCTTCGAATTTTGTCTTATCTTAGGAATTAACAGCGCAAAAGTCTCTCTGCAATAAGACATCAGTTTCTTGAACATTTCTTAGAATCATATTCCAGCTGACAATCTCACTATGGTTTTATGCATTTCCAAAGATTTTATATAGAACATATTGGCTGATTTTCAGGGTTATTTCCAATTAACTGTCAATATCCTTTTTTTTTTTTTTCCCATAATAACTGTTTGCAAATTTCGTGAAAATAGTCTCTGGGGAAAATGACAATTTTTAACTAGACAGATCACTTTTGTATTCCTCGGTTTATTACTCTTTATTCCACGCGTATCTCAGGGTGTGGTTACACTGCTCAGTTCTGCCGGTGATGAGCACGTGTTTGGTGCAACAGCGGAAGTTGGTTGAAAAGGTATTTCATATATTCATTAGGCTAGACGACAACTATATCTCCGAATTATCTTTCATCAAATAAATGATAGATGCTTTATCGACGTCTATTTTCTTCATAGAATTATGCGAAATCATAATTGTCATCGTCAAGTATTTCCCATTGCAGTAAATGATCAGGATTTTTGTGTGTGTGTGTGTGTGTGTGTGTGTGTGTGTGTGTGTGTGTGTGTGTGTGTGTGTGTGTGTGTGTGTGTGTGTGTGTGTGTGTGTGTGTGTGTGTGTGTGTGTGTGTGTGTGTGTGTGTGTGTGTGTGTGCGTGCGTGCGCTCGCGCGCTTGTGTTGCTGCAGAGAAACGAATCGATCGCTATTGCATGGCGATGCTGATTTTGACAGCCTAATTACGCGGTCTCTGAACAGGTCAAGTAGTCGGCAAAAGATAAGCACACACAAGAGCGACAAAGAGAAGAAATTGAGAGGAGGTGAGAAGAGAGTGAAAAGAAAGAAAGAAAGAACTAAAAACGAGGAAGAAGTAATGTATACTATATTTACAATTTTTACCTATATAAAATTGATATAATTTCTAGCCATATATAATCTGCGTTATCTCTGTAATTCAAGAAATATTATCTAATGAGTTCATGAAAATAAAAAGAAATGTAATAAAAATATATATACTTAATTAATGTGAACATGTTCTCGTCATATAATCAATATTGGCCTGTGCTGTTAACAAAAAAAACCATTAAAGCATCTTCAAATTACTTTTCTGTATAGTCCGATATCTGCCACAGATCTACCAACAGTGTATTTATCTTCATGTTAGAATATCCATTTATTCCACTTTTCCTAGTTGGAAAATGTTTCCAATTTCTTTGCCGGCTCTGCGAAGCCGCAATGATATTTTATTTTATTATTTCATTGAGGATGCGATGAACGGCTTTTCATTTGCAGGTGAGTCAAGTCGTTGCGGCATGGTTTTCCCCCTGCAAAATAAACAAATAAATAAAAATAAAAACTGAGCAACTTGCGGGGAATACACGTAGATAACGCACATAATACATTGAATTTATAGTATTAGTTTTCTTAGCCGTAATTCAACGAAATGATTTTTGCTTTCTCTGCGCATGAGCCAAGTAACGCGTCGTGTTTCCAAGTATATGATCATACGAATCATATGAACTTCTTCTTCTTAACATGCTTCATATCCAAATAGAAAATGTATGATGTATTCAAGGAACGAATCCTCGTATAATTATAATTTTGCAATAAGCATACTATATTTTAATGCAAAAATATAAGTGCAAAATATACCATTATAATCTAGATTAGATATTAAGAACCAGCGGCTTCGAGCGAGATTCTACATTATGCTGTGCTTAGTGTTTTGTATTTTAATTTGGTCTTTTATGATTTAATGCAGAAAAATAAGTAACTTTATTTAAACATAAAACATGATTTATCTTTACATATGTAATTATAATCCATGGTTGAAAATTGTGGTGAAAAAATTCACCACAGCGAATTTTTTTGCCATTAAGTCTGATATTTGTTAATTTATTAAGATTTACTCAATCTACAAAATGAGAGCGTGTGTTTCAATCTCTGAAGTAAATTCTCAAAACTCCAGCTGAAATGAACCATCACTTAATAGAAAGGTGTTGTCTCCCTGATATCTCTTTTATTGTTAACATGTGTGCGTTTTTTATGACGCTCCCAACAATGAAAAGTTGAAACCCTCTAAATACACTGGCTGCATGAAAATTAACTGAAAGCAGTACGTCGAAAAGCAGTCAACTAACAACATTTAATCGAACAACAGTTCACCGAAAAGGCAAATGATCTTAAAAAAAAAAAAAAAAAAACTCTTTAATTTTCGATGAATTTATCGGAACATTTTTCTTGCGAATTAATGTTTTACAGTTTCTTTAACATTATTTACCACACTTTTAATAATTAGTTTGTTTTAGAAAGTATACTCTGATTTGTACATATATACTTCAGAGTGTGGTTCAGTTAGTGATTCATCCTATAAAACAATTCGTCTTTGGATTATGCACAATACATATAAAACATTGCTTTGTCTAATTTTGTTAAAACACATTGTATGACTGAAATCAAATTCTACACATATTAATATAGCTCATAATTACTAATTCCAAATAAAAATTCACAATATTTTTGCTTGTGGTGGTGGGGACAAAAATTTCTCCCTTATCATTCTAGATTTGCAGTTGGCATTAATAAATAATCTAGTATTAGTAACAGGTACAATCGTGATACTAAATCCGTCCGACCATTGAAACCGTTCATGCATTTGGAGTGATGCCCCTAAGAGTTCCATAAAAATTTTGGATTCTGTAAGGAAATGAGATGTTAGATTGATAGGTATTCATTTTCTTCTGCAAATACTTCTAGGTTCACACTGTTCCTCAGAACTGGTATCAATAATTACCACACTCTAGGTGCCCAGCCTTTCGTGGGATGAGTTCTCCACAATAAATAAATACCATATATAGTTTTATTCTCCGTAATGTATATAGGAGAATATTACAATATGTATATTGTAATGTATATAGTTCTCTTCATTAAGTGAAAATGTATCCTATATAGAATTTTATTTCTCTTAATATTCAGGAATTTTAAACATATTAAAGAATAATCACTGGCTGAAAAAATCCTGTTCTGAGTATGCAAAGATAGAGAAACCTACGGTCGTATGTGGACTGCCTGCTGTTGCGATCAATTAGTTATAACTTCGATCTTTTCTTTGTCTATGATTTGATGTTATTCCAATGTCCGATATAAATACTTATTATTATTATTATTGTTGTTGTTGTTGTTGTTGTTGTTGTTTCTTTACACTCTAATTTTCAAATCGATCGGTGTGTAGTGAAAATGTTTTTTTTTTTTACAATTCATTCATTTTTAGTAATTATTTTATTATATGATGTTTGTGTTCCATGAACTGTGATGTCGAATTAACAATTTTTCGATGAATTGCATTTTCGTTAATTATGTTTCGAGTGAACGGGCTTTCTATGGATTTGTTTTACGTTAATCATTGTTCGATGAATTATTTTTCTATATAATATTTTTGTCTGTAAGTTAGGTTAAATAAACTGAGGATATTTCTCAATAAATAGATCACTATATTCTTCATACCATGCAGCATATAATAAACTGTAATCAAGATATTGATGTTCAGGTGGAGCAATGAAAATAATTTAAATAACCCCGTTATTAGCATTATTGGATTGAAACCTAAACAGCACCTTTTATGTAGTTTTGGTTTATGCTAATCCCACCCAACAAAAGTTGTAAACCTATAGTTCATTAATACCGAGGGATGACGAAGGGTTGGATAATTGGATAGTGTAAATACTAAAATGACAAAAATCATCTACCATATTCACCAATCCATGTCCACAATGTGACTTAAACCCACAGACCGTTGGTAGAGAGCGAAAACACTACCTCCTCGAACAATAAGGTCATCAAGTTGGTGATAAAGCAAATAATTTATTAATTCTGGAGCACTTTCTACTTGTTATGTGAGCAAAAATGTATTTATTGTTTATGAGCCTCTGAACCAGCATGCGCTTTCCTACTAGGGTAAATGAAAGCAGGGAGGATGAAGAGAAAATTATGTATTAAAAATTAACCTAAACAAAAACTATGACTGGAGCGTTTAAAAATCTTTGGACTTCAGTAGGCCTTATTGGACTCAGTACACATGGAACAAACCATGGATATTAACACAACAGAAGAGAGAAATGTCCAGTCCAAATAAAAATAGCACACAAAAAAAACAAATAGTAACTCGTCAAAACATCACATGTACATCGCTCGCCGAAGAATTTCCCAATACTTTAAACCACGCAACATTTCTCAGAGAAAAAAAAAATTGAACTCCGTTTTTCTTTGTTTTTATGTTAAGAGAAAGATCATGAGGTTTCGCAGTGTTGTGCAAATGATTCCCTTTCATTAAATATTTCGGGGATTAATCAGTCAAAGAAGATCCCAAGATACCGGTCTTTTTTAATGTTCATTTAAAGAAAGTAGAATGCATAATGGAAAGGAACGATTCATTTAGTAAGTTTCTTTTCTTCTAAGATGTTCTTTCACCTTCACTGACTGAAGTATACAAATCTAGAGTGCATGAAATGACTGAATGAGGTATAAAAAGCCTTTCCCCTCCTTCATCAAATCCCCTTCAGAAGAATAGGAGATCCATGGAATACTTGTTTCCCACCTAGTGCTTCTTGGTATTTCTTTCCTATGATTTTCCATCTGCACACACATAAACACATACACATAGACACGCTCTTCGTACACTATCTTTTCATCCTCTATTTCCTCCCTCCCGCCCTCTCATCTCTTTTCAGCCACGACAACAGTTGAGTGGCGTTCTAATGATGTGTCTGCACGATACAAAACTCTTCTTTTTTCTGATGCACGAGCAGGTCAATTCTTTCTGGCTAGTAGGAAAAAAGGCAGATTGAGCAATGGTTATTGTACAGTCTAAACATGTGCATTCGTCAATAAATATTTTAATCAACTGCAATTCAAGCAGGTTTCTTCTTTTTTTCTTTTTATTATTAATCATTAATAGCATTTCCGGTTACAAAAAATTTTATTGCATGTAAATGATATAACACTATATTTCATTTTTGGGAATTCATTGTGTAAGCGCTTCCTTAGGGAAATTGAAAGTACGACAATTCAGAATCTGTTTGAGTTACATCTTACAACTGAGCTTTGTACTGATTTCTTCAACGCCATGTGCCAGTTATGAACCTCTTTGTTCATACCTCGCAATATAATCACTTTTTTTCTCTACACATTCTAATTGTAGCCCTTTATATCTTTTTAACAGATTAAAATGATTTGTGCTGAAGAAAAATATTTTAGAATTAAACTCGTAATCATGACATTGGTTGTTATACAAGCAGTTCCTTATATATTGAATAAGTTATACAATATAGTTGAACTATATTTAGTTTCATGCATTAAATTCTCTTTATTTGATGGTAATTAGCAAGTAATGCATTAGATAGTGATAGCGGTATGTACTGTGTCACATGACGTGATGGAGTAATCAGGTACATCGACATTCCCTGGAGAGAGAGAGAGAGAGACTGTGTGTGTGTGTGTGTGTGTGTGTGTGTGTGTGTGTGTGTGTGTGTGTGTGTGTGTGTGTGTGTGTGTGTGTGTGTGTGTGTGTGTGTGTGTGTGTGTGTGTGTGTGTGTGTGTGTGTGTGTGTGTGTGTGTGTGTGCTGTTGACCTTTCGCCGAACAAAAAATTATCTTTTTCCGAAAATCTGAAAAAAAAACCCAAAATCGTCATAATTTATATGTTCAGTGTAAACAATGTTAAAGTCATCTAGTTTTGGGTAAAGCATATTTTAGAGTTGTAAAGTGTGAAATAGAAAACTTCGTGTTCTGAAGACACATAATCAGACATGCTGGCTCGCTCATGACAAGACGCAGAGTTCGAAGTGGATACTATCTATCTAACAAATGCACTCATGTCGTAAGTTAAATGCAACAAAATTCACGAGTCAGCCTATATATACAGTAGATGTATGTTACACAGGAGATCTGTTACACTTTTTTTTTTCTTTTTGGTAGTAAGGGAACAATAACTTTTACCGACGAACATTTTCATATAATAAATTTAGTTTAATCCTTTATCTGTACTGTGTCACATGACGTGATGAAATAAACTTTCAACATTTTCATATCAAAGGTGCTCAATTGGTTTTGAGCCATTCAATATATAAATAAATAGACTGTTTTCCTTTTTACAAATAATTGAAAGATTACAGCCTTCGACAACGGCCATTACTAAGGTGCCGTTGTCAAAGGTTGTAATATATTTGCTTTTTTATTTTATGGATTATGATGATGATGATGATGATGATGATGATGATACGTTACTCTGAGCTTTATGCATCATTACTTTACCTTCACTAATATAATATCTAGAAACCTGCCGACAAGTACTTAAATTAATATAATTAATGATTCCGGTTCGTTACATAATGTAGAAAGTTCATCCAGAAATTACGGCCGTTAGGAAAAGATCCATGTTTACACCCCACCATTTAGTGCTACATAATTAGTCTTGTTATGGCGATATTCCACCCTCTACCTTTTCTCACTCAATTACATTAACTGCGGTTTCTTACACTCGCTCTGATGACGACGCCTACTAATTAAACGGTGTCAACATTAATTAGTACATCCACAACTAAGGAAATAAATTAAGGGACGCTATTGAATGTAAACTGCCGTTTTGGAGAGTGCATTACTCATATACTGCCCTCAGGTAAAACAATGTGGATGGATATACCCTGAAGAGCTCCACTGAAAGTGACCAGACTTCCGGAAAAATAGTTACACTCAGTGACGTAGATATTCCTTGAAACTACTTCCTCGATGCCATGTAGATTATGAATTTTATTATAAATTATACAAACCTTTCATCCTTTAAACAGTTTGATTTATTCCCAAGAAAGCGTGACGATTGTTTTATTTATTTATTTATTTATTTTTCTCATGCCAGAATTTCCTTTATTTCATCTCTTCATATATTTCTGGAGTTAGATATTTAGGCAGTAATTCTAGCATTAATGAAACAGAGCATTAATCCCTAGTATTACATTAAATATTTATTAATAGACAAGAGAAAGGTGAACACCAATCTTCCCTTCGATTCATTAGTTCGTGGCTAGTTGATGATTTCCGCATATTGAAAAATATGTGGAAAGTTAATTAATGCGGAAAGGAGATCTGGAAAAAAAATTTGGAAAAGAGAGGGAGATGGATGATGACAGACAAATATAGAGTGGGATTGTAAGAAGCTGTTGGACTAGAACTGGAGAGAATAAATCACTGCGGAGAGAAACTGCAAAGATGGTGAAACTTTTCAATATGGGTAAAATCCATACTTTTAAATTGAGAGATGACAAACAGCACATTAGGGGCATTTAGCGACCTTTCTCAGGAGATGCCTCATCCGGTTCACAAAAAAAGGACGATGAGAAAGAGAGGTCGAAGAGGTTTAAAATTATAATGAATGATAATTTAGATAAACATACGAAATCAAATTTATAAAATTTTACCAGTAGCTTAATCTTCACACACACACACATGCAAGCACACTTTACACACACACATGTGTGTGTGTGTGTGTGTGTAAAGTGTATGTGTATATATATATATATAATTGGATACACACTTCATTATATATACACACACACTTCTAGGAAAATTTTAATCTGTTATAATGGAGAATGTAATAATAATAATGGCTCTAAAGGAATATTGGAAAAGATATCGTTCGACACTCCTTTGCAGAAATCAATAGCTAAACTATGTTCGCACCATAATGGGATCTATATTAAATATTGCTAAGATCAGTCTTGCAGTTGGAGAAAAGTTCGACTCTGCGAATGCAAATACCTCGAATATCGCATGATATCCTGCGGCATCTACGTTCACCAGTTTCATTCTATTAATAACTCTTGTTTGTTTCATAGATTCATTTCCTAATGATTTTACTTCAGTAGATATGATTTCTGAAATTAAAGCCATGCATTATTTTAACGTTTATCGCTCAGTCATAAGTTTTCCTGATGAGGTTTTTTGTTTTTGCTGACCATAAGAATACGTTAGCATTCACATTATTTTATCTAGTTTTGTGCATGTACCACTGTTGTATGAGCGCATGTATAAACGACAAACCTCCGTATTATTTAAGAGAGAGGTTTCGACTTGAATAAATTTTCTTCATTTATTATCCACATGGACATGGTTACTCCACTGGCTACATGAAATAAACAAACACATTTTGCTATGATTCTATTTCTGTAGTTAAAAGGTGTCTCAGCCTGTGAAATACAACAGAGACTTTTGATACAATATGATAAGAATTTATGCTGCAGCAAAGCGCAGACAAGTCAGTTCACGTATAGAAAAAAATTGCTGAGCAAGTGATTGATGAAAAACGAACAGAATCCTGTTCATATCAATGCCTCATGAAGCATAAGCCCATGCAGTGTTTTTTTTTCTCTCAACGGGAAGGTAATTATTGATGACATGGCAAACCAGGTGTGAATTATGTAGAGTTATTTTTATGAACTCACCTAAACCAGACTTCATTTCCACAAAGTTTGGGCAAGACATTCTGAAGCAACCCACAGAGTAGCGTAGACAAAACTCTTTGGATATTTGTAAATCACCTTCTGATCCAATATTCTGAAGACGGTTTGAGACGCATTGTCATTGTGACGAAACGTAGATCTATCACTATAAGTAGAAAGGTAGAGGATGAGATATGGAATGGAAACAGATAGCTTACCATGTCAGAGAAAACATCCTACTCTTGAAAACGCCAACTCGAATGTTAAAAATGATGGAATGACAACAATAAGATCTGCATAGTATAATGAATTCTGCATGATATCACAAAACCAGCAATTGTGTAGTAAGTATAGCATTCCTTTCAAGGTGTGATTGTGTGAATTGCTGTATAGCAATTTCCATTATGAATCAAATTATAGAAACACTCAAGGTGTTACTTGAGGTCCAACAGCACCTAACATACAGGGTGACCCAGAATTAGCTATCTATTTCAGTGAAATTGGACGAGTTTTTAAAACAATCATGTTTAATGATGTTTATAATGTTTAATATGTATTATAAATGTAAAAATTTCTATTTTAGTTTTATTTTCATCTCCTTTGAGAACCTCAACCCTAATAATGAATACACAAAAACACATCTTTGTTGTAACATCTCGTATCAAAGGAGTGCGATGCAATGAAATCAAAAAAAGATTTACAAGGAAAACCGGTCACAGAACCGGTCCTACAGACAAAGCGATTCGTGAACTTGTGAACAAATTTAAAAGAACTGGATACGTACACCACGAGGCGGGAAGAGGACTCTCAAGGAGAGCACGTAACATTATCGAAGGAGTACGAAAATTGTTCGAGGATGGACCAACAACGTCGGCTAGGGAAGCCAGTCGAAGACTCAACATATCCAAAATAACAGTTCATAGAATCTTGCGTTCGACACTGACGACAAAGGCTTATCACATTCAGGTATTGCATGCCCTAAATGAAGAGGATTATCCAAATAGAGCAGCAAGATGTGCAGAATTTGTGGATCAGATCGAAAACGGAGGTTTATTGGATAACATCATATTCAGTGATGAGGCGACTTTCCACACGTGTGGTGAAGTCAATCGACACAAATTGTCATATCTGGTCCAATAAAAAACCACCTGAAGTCATAGAATGGCAAAGAGATTCTCCAAAAGTTAACGTGTCGCTTGGAATGACTAAATCCAAACTTTATGGCCCTTTCTTCTTTCGGGAAGCATCTGTAACAGGTATCGTCTCCCTTGATATGCTTCAGCAGTTTCTCGAACCGCAGCTTCTTGACGATGGCATTCTGGATAATGTTGTGCTTCAACAAGATGGAGCACCATGTCATTATGCACTAACTGTCCGAGAATACCTCAACAGACGCTTTCCGAATCAGTAGATTGGACGCGGAGGCCCTCAACCTTGGCCTCCGCGTGCTCTTGATTTCACACCCCTGGATTTCTTTGCATGGGGATTCATAAAAAGAAAGGTTTATCGCCAAAAGATCAAGAGTTCAGCTGAACTTAAAGAATGCATTCAGTTGGCAGTGCAAGTCATAACTCCTGAAATGCTTCAAAATGTGTTTCGCAACGCAAAGAATAGATTTAAAAGTTGCAGGGATACAGACTGAGCACATGTCGAAAGTTCTTAATAAAGATTTGACATATGATTTATAAATCTATCTGTTTTTGTATCATAATTAGATAATAAACATGAAATTATGTCAGTTTTTAAGATTTTTTCAAATTCATAGAAATAGATAGCTAATTCTGGACACAGTGTATATATACTGGAACGTCGCATGCGTTTTTATTATGCTGCTGCATCACCTGTTTGACGTTCAGGCGCGCTTGTATGGCTTTTATTTTTTTACAATCAGGGTGAAGGATTAGGTGCAAACTGTATGTGGCTTGTCGCCCAGTAGTTTTTCTTTTTGTCGTATTAGTGGTGAGTGGAGAATACTATCATCAGAAAGCCTGTGGCTAGAGTTTGGAGTCAGCGAGAGAAAAGTGTTTATGTATACGTGTATAAGGAAGAGGGTTAATGAAATAACAGATTTCTGAGGAACACGTACTCTAACAGGAAAATCTGAAGAGAGAAACCTTCCACGATTACACGTAGCGAACGACCCCAGAGAAAACTTGGCAATCCAATTATAAAAAGAAGGCAGACCATTAGATGGTAATTTGCTGAGAAACCCTCACAATAAAACACAATAAACTGTCATGGAAATGTTAAGTGCAACAGCAAAGGTTTCTTTAAATCTTTCAATGGCACCTTTGTAGAGTTGGATGATGTAATTAGAAAAAAAAATAATGCAAAGTGGGCTGAGTTCAACATTTTGGGATATTTATTATATGTACGAATATTGTTTTTATGTACATCTAAAAACATTTTGATATTTCTCCATGTTATTTCACTTTTGGGGGCTGAAAAATTTTCCCTGTTAATGACTAAGACTAGTAATGTGCCAAAAGCATTTATGATTATTGTTATTTCAATCACGCTGTAGATCTAAACATCATTCAAGAGGTAAAGATCCATTTCATTATCGTCGCTCAGCGGAAATTCCTAAAAATGATTCGTGTGTTGTATATGTTCAAAAACAAACTGCCATACAGAAGTCTTTAAAGCGTAAGAGTCGAGCAATTTCAATTCGTTTATCAAGTCATCCTACCCCCGTGCTATTTTATCTCAGTTCACACACACAACATAACGCTTCTATTTCTAGCTGACAATAGCTGAGCGTGACTAGTTTTCCGTATCACCATGGTGACTGCTCCAGAGGCAACGAAATCTCTTTTCTCGAAAGCAGGAAGTCCTAGAAATGACTTCTTTACACGCCAACGCGAAACCTTGTTTTAAACATGTGTTGTTCGTGCGTAATTACATAAAATGTTTAGTTTTACATGTCTTCTATAACTTCGTTCAATCATTAAAGCTTTTTCTCTTTGATGATTGATTAACAATAAAGTTAATGAATGATTGATTGATTGACGATGTTTTCTTAAATAGTTGCTTACCAATTTAATTACGAAAAATAAGAATGGCGTTATTTATTCATTTGCGGCAATGTTTTATCAAAGTTAATTAAATGAGAAGCGCAATAAATATAGATAAGGCAAAAATAAATAACATAAAACGATAGCAAATGTTATTAAATGATAAAGTGTAAGTAAAATGGGATAAATATTTTGTGAACGTTATAACCAGAAGTATTGGATTATTATTATTTTATTTCTATTTTTTCGCTTTTTATATGGAAACGATAATATTTTATTCACAATGATACACAATAAAATACTGGGGTAAATATTTTTTTTATTTTTAATTATCAGAAATTTCTTTCAAATTTTAACACTAAAAATTCATAATTGGATCCATGTAATTTATGGATCAATCTTCTCGGTAAGCCATTGACGTTTTGACTTTACTTGACTACTTTGAAATTATGAAACTCAGAATACTAATTTTCTTCTCTTTATAGGTGTGAGATCAAGATCTCCAGTTGATACAACTAGCACTAGTTTACAGATATTAACCAAGATGGCTACTAATTCTGAGTGCCTACTAGCGATACTGAATGGTTTACAGAAGCGACTGACATCCATCATCGAAGTTTCTGATCAAGTCGATGGAGAGATGTTGCATAGGCCAGTTGCGGCCTTACTAAATCAACTCCTCATGGTAAGTTCATAAGCTGGGTGACAGCAGTAGATTACACCAGAATATTTTAGCTGAAATATTTAGCATAAAAATAATCCATTTAGACAGGGTAACACTACATATTCCATATTTTCATCCAAAACAGTCATAACTTGATACCTTCTTCTTCTTCTTTGAGTGCTATCGCTTATCGGAGGTCGGCGACCACCTTGGCAAATTTTGAATGATTCTCAGCCACTCTGAGCAGTCACTCAGAGTTCATGCCAGTCCACTGTCTGATGTCTGCTAGCCAAGATTTTCTTCGTCTTCCTTGTCCTCTTCTTTCATTTATCTCCCCTTTTATAATCAATTGAAATCATATATTTTCATTATATGATAGTAGGTGACCAAGATATGCAGTTTTCCTTTTTTTATGGTATCTAAAAGTTCACGTGATTTCCCCATTTTTTCCAGTACTTCCTGATTGGACGTTTTTGCTGTCCACGGAATTTTTAACATTCATCTATATAACCACATCTCAAAAGCTTCAAGTCTTTTTATTGATGTTTATAGCATTTAACCATGCGTATTCTAAGCTCTAAATTTAAACTGCGGTTACACAGTGGTGATTTCATGAAGAGAACATTTTTTCTTGCCATTTCAGTTCTAACTTTTATTTCCATTTCTGGATTGCAATCTTCATTTAACCAGCATCCGAGATATTTAAACTTTGCCACTCTTTCTATTTGTTTTCCATTTAAAGAAAGTGATGAATTAAGAATTGGTTTCTTGCTTATCACCATGAATTTAGTTTTGATGATATTTATTTTTAATCCCAGTTTTTCACTCTCTTCATTCACTAGTTCCAGAAGATTTTGAAGATCCTGAATATTGTCAGCCAAGAGAGCTGTGTGTCATCAGCATATCGGATGTTACTGATGATTTCACCATTTACAGTAATCCCTTCCTTTCTTCCTTTCAAGACTTTTTGAGATATGGCTTCAGAGTATATGTTAAAAAGAAGAGGTGACAGCACACATACTTGCCTACGAGTACTAAAATCTTCATTTCTGTACATTTAGATATTGACTTGAAATGAGTAAAAATTCTCCATCAGTTCGAATGTATATGTCATGCATTGGTGGTCAAGCATGAATTCCTTCTTCCCATAGTTATTTAGCATATATTCACGCTAACAAAAAAACAGCATTGCAATCGTTCCCATTTGATATTATTGTAGTGCCAAAGGACACGGCAATGAGTTTGGCCCAGTGAACTGCATTCTACAGGAAAGAGACTCGGATTTGGATTTATCGGAGTTACCAACAGCTACCTTATATGATATCTTATATGTATCATATATCATATATGTATATCATATATATATATGATATATGGTATACCATATCATATATCAGGCCTATCATATATGTATCAGGCATATCATGTATTGTGGTGGGAAAACGGATAATATGTGAAGGATTGTTACTGACAGCAAATGACTTCGCATCTCTTTTGAATCGTTATTGGTCTGAATGGTAAAGACTGACTCCCCAAAGAAGAAGAACTCGCACAGTTAAGCTTCACAAAAAATAACTCAGAATGGCATCAGTACCTGGAGAGAATAAGAAAAGCAAATAAATGCATTCAGATGAATGCGGCAAGACATTTTAAGCAAAAGTAGATCGTAATAACGGGTTCGATATTTCCGGAATGCCATATATAAGTTTATTAGCATATTAAATTTATTAGCATATTAATATTTAGCATATTAATATGCTAAATATGAGTTTATATTTAGCATATTAAATTTTCAGAATGAGCCCTCTCCTAATGAGGAATTAGTATATATATATATCTTATGACCGTAAATCCGCGTCGGGGCGGTTTGCGTGTTCTGAGGGAGGAAAAACCCGAGTTTCCGGGTGAACCACACCTACGTATGATACCGACTAACTCACTTTTAGTGGAAAGAGACCAGATAAAGGTTTCTCACGTCATGGACGGGAATCGAACCCAGGTCTTTCCGATCAAAGGCTTCGTCTATACCGACCAAGCTATGGAGGCTCTAAGTTGCTGATGATTGTGTAATACAGTAAGGTTAGTGTATTTTTTTTCCTGATATCCTATAGGAATAACTTTCTAATGAGTTTTCGTTTATTTTAACAGACTGCTGTTGAGGAATACTGCAGGGATCACGAGAAGACAACGAAAAGTAAAGAAAATTTAAGCCTTTCTCTGTGCCATTTACTCCAGATATCAGTTGGCTTCCTTAGAGGCGGTCAATCGCTTCAGTACACCGGGCTGCTCATCATTAACAAAGTTATTGACGTGTGTATCGTATACGGAGTGGGTCTCTATCAAGTTGACAGCAGTAAGGAACACATGTTCTCCCAGAAGGCTTCGCACTCTTCTAGTTTCAAAGAGAACCATAACCAAATTCCGATTCATCTAGCAAGTTGTGTACATTTATTGCCATGGAGGACTAAACCTTCCCCATCAGATCAATACACCGACAGTAGTGAGCTGTGTGCCAGAGACAACACAGGCAGCAACAAATGGTGGACTATTAACTGGAAGATGGGACAGAAAGACCAAGTGCCAGGGTTCAGTACTCCGATTTCGCAGAAGACAACAGAGAAGCAAAGTGTGTTAAGCATACTTACAGAAGAGGGAGTGGAATTAATCTTGAACGTGCTCAACAATGCCATCACATTGCATAAACGTGTCATAGGTACTCGGCAACATTGCACACCGGGACACAGGTAAGTTAAAAAAAAGAGACTGTTTTTGTTCTCCTTGTATCATGATTTCCGACTGGGCAACTCTGAGTTGTTGAAAAAGAATGGTTATAATAAATTAACTGTTTTATGTAATGAAGATTGAACACTTATCAATAGGTCGTCAGGTTTCGTTTATGAAAAGCATTAATCTCTCATAGATTATTCGTCTTAAATTAGAACGTTGATTTTTATTCAAAACATAATTTTAGAAGACAAGAAGAAAGCTACAAGAAAAGAGACTTTGGATTAATATATTTGTTTACATACAATTTAAAAAGATCTTCACACTGTACACACTACATTGCTGAAACATTCGCTTTTAAGAATTTTCTCAGTGATTCAAATCAGTCAATTCGAATAGATATTCTTTTTAAGGAAAAAAATATCCATTCGAATATAGATTAAATTGTTGTTCTAAAAAGATATATATTTTAAATTCTTAAAAATATATAATTCCCTCGAGATATTAAAAAAACTGGGCAGTGATATACTCTCTTCAAAGAAAATATAGACCAGAAATTTAAAAAAAAAGCTTCCTTATCAAGAATGAAATATCACGAGTGAAATATTTATAATTAATTTCTTGTTAAATTAGAAAATAAAGGCTTCCTATCAAATTTGATACTCTTAGATCTAGTATAAGAGAGGGTTCTTGCGGAGCAATAATAAATCCAAATGATGTTTTTATAATTATCTTCTCCTGAATCTTAGCTACTTTGACGTAAACAAACGAACCATTTAACCTGATTATTATACAAAATTTCCCAGCTTAATCCAAAAACAGGGATACATTTCTGAACAAAACAAATGATGATTACACATGCAAAGTATAATTGTCATATGAGAATCATATACAAGACTGAGGCAAAGACAGAGTGAGTCGAAATTGAATGGACCATTTTGAACTGCAGAAATACTGAATACTAAGGAATGGTATTTCTACCGAGGTACATCGCCGTAAAAGTACAGGAGTTTTTCAGAAAATAGAGCAAAGCAATAGCATATGGCATGTGAATTTACACCGTTCCTTCTGGAGTTTGAACAGAAGAGTAGAGAGTTTTTGAGCATCTATTTTCACACATCACTACTAGTTGACATCACATGGACATTGCATGGACGCACCATAAGTTTCATGATAACAAAACGACACATAGAAATGCACAGCAATTGCAAATCTCTTGATGTTAAGGTAATACCGCAAACGACAGAACTCTATCATCAAATGTTCAATAAAAAAAAATAAGCGCAATGCCATCTGAAAGGTGCATTACGATTAATAAAATATTTTACTGTAAAGATATGCTTTCTGTTGAGTGTCTTCAGAGAGGTTTAAATGTGAATGTTGAAGGCCTCTGTAACACTGAATCACTTAGGGTTGGCTTTCGACGCAGAAACTCTGGGTTGTGTGAAGACTCATCATGTCATATGACAACAGCGCACGCACGTGGGCACACACACACACACACACACACACACACACACACACACACACACACACACACACACACACACACACACACACACACACACACACACACACACACACACACACACACACACACACACACACACACACACACACACACACACACACACAGAGCCAGCTTGCGATCGAGTCGTAATAGACGATGATCTGTAGCACGCTATCATTCGTAGGTTAAAGACACTTGCCGAGATGTTCTATGCCGGAATACAAGTCTCCTTGCATTATCTTTGGTGACTATGTAAAAATAAAAGTGATGTGTTATACGAGAGTCGACAAAGCGTGGCTACTTTTATGATACACAGCTGTGCTTATTGTCTTATTTTATACAAGATAAAAACAAATAAAAAAAACATCTTGTTGGGTTATAGTTGTTACAATGCACAAAGTGAATTTATCTTATTAACTTTCCCGCTAAAATTTATAAGGAGCGAAATGAAAACAAAAATTAGAGGGGCAAAAAAAGCCATCCGTTCCGAGATAATTTCAGTTTTGGAAATCAGCCAGATGTTGAAACTCAATTTCTACACTACATGAAATGCAGTGTGGGAATTTTTACCTAGTGTAAAAATGAAGCATTTAATGGGATGACCTATAAATTATGAACTAGATGTGTTTAAAATAAAATGACAATATTTATTCAATTAAACGTGATATTACTTTACAGCATTATTTCTAACATGACATAAATAACAACAACAACAACAATAATGTCGAATTCAACACTGCAATGCCCCTTCATATTTCGCCTACATGAGTATAAAAAAGATTAATGCATACCCAAGCGCTGGCTCTCGCATTTGTTTCTGAATGTTGAGACGGAAACAAATATTCAGCTAAAACCAATATCTAATGTAATGTGGAGCTGTGGATATTGAATCCAACCCATGAAATGTGTGCTTTCCAAAATCATCCTCAGAGAAGTTTAACACAAACTTCGAGGATGTCAGTAAAAACGTCACAAAACAAAAGAAAATGAGTGCTGTGTAAATATGACTAAAACACTTGGGTAATTTTAATGATTAATTTCTCCACAAATTTACAAATGATCCATTATTATAATGTAATTAAAATCTTAATAATAATAAAAATAATAATTTGAAATATGGAGTATGTATATATATGCGTCACTTAAGTGTCGATCTTTGTAAAAAAGAAATGTTAGTAGCTATGCAAATAATTATTTACCAGCATTAATAAATTATTATTATCATATTAATATTATTGAAGATAGTAGATATTTCATATTTTGTACTGTAATCATCACTGTAAGATTTAAATTTTTGGGATAGACAGTTACAGTCATATACAGGAACGAATATTTTCCTGTGCATAAGAATGGAGTACATTATTCTACGATTTACAACGTTGCTTGGAGATAATAATAAAAACATAAGAACTTTTCCTAGAGATGCGTTCGGCATAATATAATTTGACTAATTTTGCCTTTGCAATAGTAAAACTGAAGAGACATATTTTAACAGCGCTTGTTAAGACCAAACTTTAATTTATTTCATTCAGTCTTGGAGATATTATTATTATTATCATATGTATATCATATCCTTTCGAAAAGTTTTGCAAAAAAACGATAAGTTATAATAAAAGAGTAAAGCATTAAATTTAAAAAAAAGTCGTTTTCGATAAATAAAACCGGAATTATAACCAGAGAACTCTAGAAGCGAGGACTACATCTAACAAGAAATTTATTTCACGGAAGCATACTCCACATCTAAACACATCACCTTTGTAAGTTCATTCATTTATTCACATAAACTAATAATAGAGTCTAAATTTATTCAGAATTTGAATTTTCGGTAGCTGATATTTCTGTTGTTTAGCGAGAAGTGTCACGTGTCTGTAATAGATTTACATTATTGAAAACAAAATTAAACTGCGCTGTTATACTTTTTAAAATGCATCTGACAAAAATAAATGAGATGACTGAACAAAATTTTGCAAGCTTTTCAAATGGCCAAATTTTAATAAAATCCATCCAGTGAGGTATCTGGAATAGCTTCTTGGTAGGCAAAACGAATCTAATCTAATCTAATAACGCATCTTCTAAAACACAACGTTTTGCAAGAATGGCATTGGTATCATTCAGCGATGCAGTGATATCATCTCATGGTACATTAACTGAACTAAGTACTGTTTTTGAAATAAATGTTGTAGACAGCTTATTTATTTATTTAGTATGAGTCGTTCACAGTTATTGTCATTTGTATCATATAAGCTGTATCATTTTAGCTAATTTCATTCCACAGATTATCGGATTTAAAGAAAAATTGAACGATTCAAGAGATCTTAATGAATATTCCACTAAAGTTCATTAAAATCCATTAAACTAAAAGCGGGGAGTTGTCATATGTGTACGGAAAGGAGGGATAAAGTGAATCTATTAATAGGCACATAGTTTAGCAAAACGCATCTAAAACGCGATAGTAAGTACATTGAATAACAAAACTAAAATAAAGGTTTGTTTTAGTTTTGTAATACCATTAACATTATGGAGTCAGAAATTAAATTACTTGGTAATGGTGGTTCTTGATAAATTTCCTGAAAGGGTACCTTTAGCACTTTCAAATGTCCAACACACTACTTGCTTAATGTCACACGCTATTTTAGTAATAGCAAGCATACGGTCTTAAAAGAATCAAAAAATGTTGCCAAGCCACTTTCCTAAGTGGTCTAATGGACACGCCGTCCGTGTTCCTATCTAAGATGAATTGAGCCAAAGGCGCATCTTGAATTGCATGCAATAAGGTCATATAACTGTAGACTTTTGCCATTAATCAAATTAAAATAAAAACCATAGACTACTATGCATATTGAAATAAATGTAAGTCATTTTTTATAACTCCCTAGCAGTAGATAAGAATTGCTATATACGGTAAAGGGAAAATGCTAAACTCTGCCCAAATATTTGTAGGCCAGAGTTCCAGCACGAATCATTTTAGAAGCAAATGAAAATGTGCTAGCTGTAGAAGGAACTTAAGAGCACCATTAAGTAAAAACCTTTGGAGCGACAGTTCATTTTTTAGAAGCGTGTTGTAAATTTGCAAGCAGAAGAAACGTGCTAATGCATATTCTGATGGCACGGGATGACAGGTAAAAGAAGGAAGCTCATTCTTGAAGGAATGAAAAAAACAGAAAAAATAAATAAAAATGCACATTTAAATGACGAAAATTTGAATAAAAATGTTATTGTAGAAAATCACGTAGTAGTAGTATAATAATGTGATTACAAGATACTGTTACTTTTATTATTATTATTATGCAGATTCCTTGTAAGATATAGAAAAACCTCAATGAATATAACTACGTGGTTTTAAATGAACAATCTATATGTATCAGAAACTGGATTATAATAATAAGAATTTTTCAGTAGATCATAACAGGTAGTCTGGTTAAATCTGATAATCACTTCCACCAGCAAACATAACCTGTTCACGCTGAACGGGAGGTGACTATCCAGAAATTGTCAGATTTCATCCATTGTGTAATTTGTTTTAGTCATCGAGAATTTGATGATCGGTACAACGAGATCAGTTCTATACTTCCGAGCAGAAAAAATGCCTAAGCCTATGACCGTCATCTCCGTCCCTCACATGAAAGCTGGAAGTCTTCCAAACAACCACGAGAACGACGACGACGACGAAAGAGATTAGGGTTGTTCTTGTGTCACAAAACGACTCTGGAGAACATAGCAACTGTTAGTTGCATGTGGTGGTCAAGTGCACAAAAAAGGGGCGTTCTTTGGGACTCTCAGTTCTTGTCCTTTGGCGTATCCTGTTCATAATGATCATTACAGATGTCAGCTTGGTCCCATAATAATGACAATAATGAATATCTTTATTTACAGGAAGGGAACTTGCTTAAACCACAGTTACTTCTTAATTGAATGAAGTCCACTTTGAAGTATGTGCGGATAATAACTACACAGGCTTCATCACGGAGTCTGTAATTGAGGAAAAGCAAGCGGAAAGCTTTATCTGAAGCAGTGCATTAAAATTCAAACATGTCAAGGCACATTCAATTCACTAAGTGATTTCACTTCATTCTAAGCATAGAATATTAGGCATCAATAGTAAAAATGTGCAGTTTTGTGTTTGCAAATATCAAACATAATGTGATGCTTGTTGTTTGGAAATTACAAGATTGCGCAGTAGGCAATGCTTTATATATATATTTTTTTTTTTTTTCAATTTATCTGCAATTATTATAATTGCAACTATTATAATTTATGCAAGGATTGAGAGTCCAATGAAAAAAAATACAGCTTTCAACACAGAATTTCTCAGTAATGAAAAGAGAGTTCTCACAATACCCTCATAAGGTCTCTGATTGGTTTGTGCGGAGAATGAGCATTCGAATTAGGTATCAGGCCAGGACATGTTAATGAAAGCAATAATAAAATCATACAGACTCGTGGACTATTATATAGGGCAATACCGAGGTAACACATGCCGAAAGTTCTATTTTTATAAGCACTCTGATCAATTTTTATGTATTTTAAGTTGCACATTTTTAATTACTTGGCTATGAAATAATAACGGACTCATAATATTCTCTATTTATAGTACTAGGGGAGGGGGGCTCTTCCCCATGACGCCTACGGCGCCCAACCCCCCGAGCTCCGGACTGGTAGGCCAGTTCTTCTTGAATTCTGATGACTCGAATTTTGAAGATTCGACACTCAGGGTAGTCCTGAGTTTCTAAATATTTCAAATAACTTGACAAAAAAAACGTGACACAAAAACGTTACAAAAAAAGGCTTATCATTTTATATTATAGAGTAGATACAACTCCAAGTTGAATCACTTAGCTCTTATTCAACTATTATAGAGAATTTATATTTTATAAATCAATTTATAAAATAATATAAATTGTTTAATCTTTCGTTTTCCGGAGAAAGTAGAAGTCATTACTGTTTTAACCGTAACCTTTTTTTGATCATGAACAGCCATCTCTCACCATCGCCGAAATTGAGACTTGCCATGGTGCTGGATAAGAAGCGATGTTTAATGCTAACATTTGTTCTAAGTACTCTCTCTCTCTCTCTCTGTGTGTGTGTGTGTGTGTGTGTGTGTGTGTGTGTGTGTGTGTGTGTGTGTGTGTGTGTGTGTGTGTGTGTGTGTGTGTACGCGTGCGCGCGCACGTATATGCGCTCTACAGTCGATTTTGCTGACTTGCAGAATTAAAAACCAGTAAAGAAGGCCAAGAAATGTTCTCGAAGTGATAACAAAAAATCTGTAATAGTCGTTATTCTGCAGACCTAGACTTTCGGAATTGAAAGTACGGAGGCTGAATTCACTGTACATCTTTGTTAATTTATGTTTATCAGAGGAAACGTTTAAAATACTATTAAAATATTTAGCCATATCACAGAAAATATATATATAATACATATCACAGAAAAAGCGATTCTGAAAAGTTAGAATTGGAGATCAACTGATATTATTTGTGAAATTCTGATTTTTTATCCTCTTTTTAATGAAATGTAACACAAAAGGCAACCTAACTTGGTTAGTTTTGTTCCTATTTTTTATTAAAGGATTGTATTTATCAACGATTTTTTTCCCTAAGAGAACGGTTTGTTCTGTTTCTAAAACACCGTGTCGCTTTAATTATTGCGTAAGAGATGATGGAGAAATCTAATTAAGAGTTGCTTATTACTTGAACATAATTTCGACTTTAAGTGAAACATTTTAAACAAAGAAATCGTGTCCCTGCACGATATTAATGTATATTATATACCACAGAAATTTTTAAAAAATTGAATTTCGAAAGATAAAGGAAAAATGGAATGACTTGTTATGAACATAGAGTACTTTAGTACAGATGGGGGGGGGGGGGGAATTCTATTAATATTATTATTTTTTTTTTATTTTATTTATTTCTTATTTTATATAATCTGGAAATCCTGCTGGTAAACCGAACGTTTTTTTTTTTTAAATCATTTCATGCCAACGAAAAGGACGTCGGTTTCAAACAGGACTATAATATTTATCTCCTTCCTCAAGACAATCAACATTCATGCCCAAAGCGAGATTCGAACTGGTATTTGTTTAAGACAGATACTTGAACCAAATATCCATGCTCTTCCAATTAGGCCGGTAACATGAAAGTAATAAGCGCGATGATAAATAATAAGAATATTTGCAGCAGTTATTTTTATGACCATTGCAAAGTCAAAAATGACTTTGCAACAGCCATGCCGCCCTAGTCACACACTGATATCAATATTCAGTGTCGGAACTAAATTTCCACGAATAACCAAGTAAAGACAGCTTTCTTCCATTACAATGATCAATTTCAACTTTTGTCTAGAGTGAGGAACCTTTATAACATCCTTTGTACATGTAGGAAAGCTAACTGATGTTATACGGCGATGATTGCGATTTTCTTCCCACAAGAAAATCTTTTGTAATTATGGCCTCAGTAATTAGGCTTTGAAGACAGTATTCTCTTAGAACAAGAATTGTAGGAAGTCACTCCTCAAGAATCATTAGCGCCGAAAACTCCATTTACGAGTTGAATATTATTGATTCTTCACAAATCTCATCATTCAACGTATTTCGACTAGTTATTTCTCTACCTCACCAGCTGCATCTTTTAAAAATAAGTGATATATCATTAACACTCTTCTATGTACAAAAAGCGAACCAAAGCTTTGCTGAAACTTTCCATAGCATGTTTTCAGTGGTGAGTGACATAAACTGAGAACAGCAGTGAATTTTGAATGGCGAATTCATGCTGGTGGTTAATGGGCTACTTTGTAGTGGAGAATTTGACTATTGACTATTTGACTTTCTCCATTATTTTGGAGATAAGTGGGGTCACGGAAGTTTCTCGATAGTTTCACGGTAGACTTCTATCTCCTTTTTTTTTTTTTTGAAATAGGCTGGATATGAGATTGCTTCCACACATTGGGATAAGTACCAACTATGTATAATAGATTGTGGAGACGACACAGAACAGATGTTAGCTCTGGAGAAAAATATTCGAGAACAAATGAAGAGATGACATCAGAACCAGGAGTCTTTTTAATATCCACGTTATTATTAATTTTACGTATTTTTGCCAAAAAACTACAGGAGGCATAGTGTTTAGATTCCGGTATGATAGGCTGCTATTCCTCAATGCAGGAGTCTGTGGAAAAGAGTGAGGTTAAGAGCTCGGCTTTATCTTTGAGTGAAGAAAGAGTGGTACCATCAGGATGACAGAGAGAGAGAGAGAGGGGGGGGGTGGAAGTGCAGGTAAGCAAAAGTTGCTTCTAACAGCCTTAGCAAGAGAAGAGAAGGCACGACTTCCATTTAGATAGGACATATAATTTTTCTTGTCGGCCTTTATGAAATCGAAGATCTATTAATGACTACTTTACATTTGTTTCGTGCTTATAGGACAATTATGAAGTTGGAGGTTTTTATGCAAGCCACCAGCGGTAAAAAGAATTTTTTTCTTTAACTGCTCTGATACATTTTCTATTAAACCAGGGGATGGAAAACGAACGAGAGTTCTGAGTAGAATGGAGGATGAAGGTTCTATTGCCAGTAAAGTTCAGAATCAATAGTCGAACCATGAAAAAAAAGGAATAGATGTTCAGGAGGTCATCCCATTTAGCACCTTTGTAATGACAGAGGATGCAATGTTGGGAGAGTGGCTTGAGGAAGGGCGTTCTGTGATGGAGGCCTGTACAAGATTGTGGTCTGAGTTGTGGAGAGGGGAAGATGACCTTTACTGTCATTTGGAGGGAGAAATGGTTAAAAAGTGATTCAGAGTATTGGTTGTGTGAAGATTGTTGTCAGAAATCCGTGCAAATAGATGAACGATTTGCGTTAGGTCATTGCAAATGACCAAGATTTCTGCCTCTCGTCCAGCTTGGTCGGTGGTATTGGAAAAAGAGAGCCAGTTGAAATTATGAGGTCGCCTAGAAAATGACTTCACTCGTTGGATGGCTTGACTGCAGATGGTCGAGTTCATGGAGAGGAATGTGAACAGGTCTAAGTAGATATCGGAGTTTGGAGGACTGTAAATGCAGCAGATGAATATTTCTAGATGGGGCAAGGAAACCTTGAGCCAAAGTATGTCGAGAGTAGGGGATTTTAGATTAGCCAAGCTAGACAATATAGTAAACAGAAATTATTTATCATCATCATCATACTGTCAAGTATTTAGGCTGAGAGTGGCCTGTTCCGCCTAAAAAATCAAGATTGAATCTCTTAGGAGGATGTCCTGGTTTTCTTTTCCCTAATGGTTTGTAATTTAAGGATTGTTTTGGTAATCTTTCTGTTTTCATTCTTTCAACGTGTTCCATCCATTTATGTTTATATATTTTAATTTTTTCTATTACTGATTCCTGGTTTAATTATTTCATAATTTCTTCATTTCTTTTGTGATCAAATAGAGTATACATTGCAGTTTTTCTCATAAACTTCATTCCAGCTGTTATTAATCTTTGTTTGTCTTTTTGTTTTATTGTCCAGATTTCACTTCCATATAATAGCACTGGTGGGGCTAATGTATTGTGTACTTTTATTCTGATTTGTTTTTGAACTAGGTTAGTCTTAAATATAGAGTTAATTACATCTGTTAGTTTTAAATATTTTGAAAATTTTAGGTTTATATCTTTTTCATTTTCATATGTAATCATACATCCTAGGTAGTTAAATGAATTAACCTGTTCTAAGATCTTTTTATCTAATACCATTTTAGTTCTTATTGGATCTTCTCCCTTAAAGACTATCGTTTTTGATTTTTCTGTTGACATTATCATTCCATAATCTTTGGCTATGTGATTTAAATTTAAAATATCTTTCTGTAGGTTATCTTCAGAATTTGTAATTATTATTTGGTCATCAGCAAAAAGGAGAGTGTTTAAGTTCACAGTAGGATAAAGTTTAATTATACCTTGATGGAAATGTTTATTTCATTTTGATAAATATTAAAAAGAGTTGCTGAAAGGAGACATCACTCGGACTCCTTGGTTTATCTCTCTCGTACATGATAGTTCATAATTTAACGTTATTTGTATTTGATTATTTTTATACTTATGATAGCTTTTAAAATATTATTTGGAATTTGTCTTTCATTTAATATGTTAAATAAAATGCTTCTTTTCCCTTTGTCAAATGCTTTTTCAAAGTCAATAAATGTAATATGTGTTTCTAAATTGTATTGTCTTCTTTTTTTCTATTATTAATTTTAGGCAAAAGGCCGGTCGATGTATGATCGTCCTTTTCTAAATCCATTCTGTACTTCTAAAATAAAGTTTTCAGAATATTTTGAGTTTGTTATTTAAAATTCTGCTATATATTTTGTAACAGGAATTTAGAATACTTATACCTCTGTAATTTTTAGGATCAGCTTTACTACTTTTTTAATGATAGGGATCACAATTGTTTTTTCCATTCTATTGGTGGATTACTTTGAATAAATTTCATTTAAAAATAATAGGAGTGTTTCATTGAACTTTATTCCTGCATATTTTTACAATTCTAAACCTAACTTACCTTCTCCAGGTGCTGTTCCATTTCTTGTTTATTTCAGGCTGATTTCTAATCCTTCTTTAGTTATTTCCTTTTAATTTTCATTAAATTTTTGCCAGTTATTTAAAATATTTATCTGTCTACAATTATATGTAAAAATTCTTCTAATTTCAATTCGGTGTTTACTTTTACGTTTTCTTTAGTACCTGTACTTAAATGCTTCAAAATAATCGTATATGCATTGGGTTTTATTTTATATAAATCATTTTCTAAATTAGAAAAAAATTTGTTCCATTATTCTCTATGTCTTTCTCTGATTTCTCTTTTAACTATGGCTCTTATTCTTTTATATTCTACTTCATCTTCTAATCTTTTACTGTTTAACTATTTATGATAGGCTTCTTTTTTCATTTTGTTTATTAATTTGATTGTATCGTCCCATATCTTCACTTTTGTTTTTCTTTTTATTGAATTTTTTGGTCTTTCTTAAGCTTTCATTTGCTATTGTATTTAGCATCATTTTATATTAAGCCATTGTATTTCTATTTCTTCATTTCGTTTTATTTTATCTAAATATTGGTTAATTTTTTGTTCATACAGCCATTGTATATTTCTGTCATTTAATAATCTAGTTACGATCCAATTACGATCTAATCTTAATTTTATTTTAACGAGGAAGTGGTCACTACCTATTTCATATCCTCTATGAACTCTAACATCTAAAGAGAACTTTGATGTCTTTTCATTTACGATAAATTAATTTAATATTGATTTCAATCCTCTTGCTATCCAAATATATTTATGTATATCTTTATGTTTATAGAAAGAATTCATTATTTTAAGGTTATTATAAACTACAAAGTCGATCAATTTTTACCATTCCTGTTTAGAGTATGTTCTCCATATATTCCTATATTATTACTAATTTTCGTGTTTCTAATTCTTGCATTTAAATCTCCTGCTAATATTACATTATCATTTTTATTTATTTCATTATATATATATTGTAACTGATTATAAATTTTACTTATATGTTATTTAATTTTGTTGTCATTTTATGTAATGTTTTTCATAATATATCGCAATACAGCGGTAATAATAAATTATACCTGTCGGAAAAAACGTAAAACTAATTGCAGAAATATTTATCCACTTTATTCTTAGAAATTCCTATATTAATATCGCTATAATTTTAACTTAATTCCCAATTCAATTTAACCACTTTTCTTATCCGTCTTTCCAAAACAATATAATATAACACAACACAGAACAATAATATTCTGCTATATTTGATAAAAAATGTTTAATTTTATATTATATGTTCAAAGTGAACTATATATTCAAGTTTTCGGAATTTGATTTTGAACATATAGTTTGTACTTTGAACAAATTTATAAATTTGAAATAAATATTTATACTCTTCATATTACATGGGTAGTTTGAACAAGCATAATCTCAGTAAAGCGTACTTTCTTTAGAAGGTAGCGCTGCTTAACCGGAGGCTTTTTATTTTGATTTGAGCTACAGCCAAATCAACTATGTCCCTCGGTGTATCTATTTATTAGCATAACAAAATGAAAAACACGAGTTGATGGGAAGGACAACAACAAATAAACAACCATCGTTATATGAAACCAAATAACTCGCTTTCAGTTGAAAACTCCTTATAAATATTCTTTGCATCCTGGATAATATTCAAGCTTTGGTCTTTCTAGTTAGCCGTAAGGCAAAATAAACTAATTTAATAATATTGTTATTATTATTAATACTTTCTTCATACATTCAGCCACTTCCTTGTCACACGTAGAATAATGATATGTGTCCTTTGTCTGGAATGACCTGGCCTCAGTCTTGTTTCGGAGAAAATTAACTTTATAAAAGAGTTTTAACTGAAGTAACACTGCCAAACCAGATGAAGAACACAAGTTTCAGTGATCTAATACACTCTATCATCATAGCCTTCTTAATTCTTTTACCATATTTCTAAGTGAAGGACTTTGCTAAAGCAGAGCATTTTATACCACATAAGGGCCCTTCCCCAATAAGTAAAAAGTTGTAGTATGAACAAAAAGGTAATAAAAATCATTCAAGGTGTGTGTGTGTGTGTGTGTGTGTGTGTGTGTGTGTGTGTGTGTGTGTGTGTGTGTGTGTGTGTGTGTGTGTGTGTGTGTGTGTGTGTGTGTGTGTGTGTGTGTGTGTGTGCGTGCGTGCGCGCGCGCGCGCTCTTTAGGATAAGAAACACTTGTTTAACATACAAGCACATGCCACTAGGATTCCAATACACTACGTAAGTAGCAAGGTAGTAGTTTAGGAATAGAAGGTTATAAATAATTAACAGAACATCATAAAATGCAAACTTTTCATTGCTATCTCCAATCCCGACCTAAAAGTGGGAAAGAATCGTTCGATAGAACCATATAATAATATTGTCATAATTTACAATGATTCATATAGATGAACATGTAATGATTATATAAACCCATATTTATAAAGAAATACAATTCTGATATTTTCCACACTCTTTACTGAGTACTAGCGACTACTTCAAATTAGCAAAATTATCTATTTGCACGTTAGATACGCATCCACTACAGATGATACCTCCAGTAAGGAATGACGGGAAATCATTATTCATAAACGTGCTAAGAAAATATGCTTTATGTTCATCAGAGATTCATTTATTCCATTTATCGTCTATATTATTATTCCATTTATCGTCTATAAAAACCCTCCATATGAGATCGGATAAATGCATATATAATAAAACATTAGTCATCAAATTATAACTGCTTTATGTACAGCAGAATATTCTAAGATCAAATTTAAGGCCTGTGTGTGTGTGTGTGTGTGTGTGTGTGTGTGTGTGTGTGTGTGTGTGTGTGTGTGTGTGTGTGTGTGTGTGTGTGTGTGTGTGTGTGTGTGTGTGTGTGTGTGTGTGTGTGTGTGTGTGTGTCATCTCTCCGGCTGGCAAAAAAACAAAATGGGCGTTGGACGTGCTAATGGAAATTACCTGTTGAGGAAGATCAGTGATGTGAAACACAATGACATTAATAACGGGGATTGAACAGAGACAATGTGCTTCTAGGTTTAGATGTATTAGTGCTGAAAAAAAAAATCACGATACAAAAAATAATCTTCAATATCAACAGAAAAAAAAACCCTCACTAACCGAGGTGTAGAAACGGAGCTTTATTGCTACAGGGGTTAAACAGTAAGAAACGTGCGAGTAAAACTTTGATCAGAATACGTAATACACTGTGACGTAAAGAAGAAGCTACAGACGCTGAAAGGGCCTTAATCTTGAATGGATTTTGGGATTTTGGTTCCCAAATGTGAAGAGACTGGCGTGCCTAACACAAAGGAATAGAGGCTATTGCTGTACATAAGAAAAACGCCTCAGAAAAGTTAACTAAATTATTATGAAACTTTCACGTAGGAGTGATATTCATACCACACAACCAGCTTGCAGTACATCATCGCTCTCTTAAAATTTTTCGCTTTATTTACAAAGGACCGGAGGTGTAAAAAATATGATTCATGATATTTGCATCAGGTTGAAGGGATATTCGTTGTAAAAAAAGACTAAAAGAAAATGCTGAGAACGCGATCTCTAAAAGAACCACGAAATCGGGAATAGCGAATCATAGCTACAGATTTCCAGAAAGATAAATGTCAAAGTTCTCTCCTTCATTTCATGAATCACTGGTTCTAGCAAAAGAAAGCCGCAAAAAAGACAAAGTGTCTAATAGAAGATAAGTGACTATCTTTCTTCTACTCACCAGTTTCACATTAAACCTAGTAAAATCTGTCGAGATTGTAGACACTTAAGTGTTGGTTGTAGATAATGTATTCAAATAAAACTAGCGCACACTTGAATTCATTGTTAATTTATTGATAAATTGTCATGAAGTTCTGAAAAATATATAAGTAATCTGTTTAGTAATATAAAAATCTAATTACATTACGCTTGCTTATTAATGAACTAGATGTTAGGCGCAAATAATTTTTTCCTTGAATTTGTTGATAATATTCAAACGAAAAAAGTGTTTAAAAACGATAAAAGGTATATGTGGATAAAAGAATAATTTATTTCTATTTTGAAGATCACTTATTACAATAGTAAAAGAATAAACATCTCAGCTGACTAAAACAACAGTAATGAATGATTTATAGTGCGGCATATCTCGAGAATTCTCATGTTATATGCATTGAACATGAATACACCACTCTTCGTTCTGCATATATTTTGTAGCAAGTTTTCCTGGCTTCAATTGGCTCAGAAATGCTGAAAGAGTGACCCAACATTTCCACTTAGGCTAGAAATATTTGGGTTTAAACTTTTATCGGAAAGAGGAATTTTTTAAAAAAGTCTTTGCAGTCCAATGAAAGTTAGTAGATGCCAAATGGCATCGGCTAACTAACTTTATGGAATATAGAATACATATTTTTGGAATAACACAAATCATCATTTCTAATGTTTGACACTCATATACATACAACATACTATACTGACTGGCTGAGTCTTTTTCGGACTGAGTCTCTTTTATCAAGAACAGCTAAATCTAACACTGCTGTAGAATCTTCCAGTTATTAAAATTATCTTAGAAATAGTGACAAATGATGAGTAGTGCCATTGAGTATTCCTTTATTTCATCATTAAAGGAACCAAATATTAAGTTCTGCAAAAGAAGCAATTTTTCTAAATCCTCATAGTGATCATTTCCTGATCATGAGAATACTCGTTTGGTTTGGTTTGGAATACGGAGCATATAAAGCCATGAAATTGGTTATCATATTTCTTGACTGCCTGTGTTCTGTTTTTCGTGTGAAAAACCCGTGTTTCTTGGAGGAAAATCTTTGCCACCTCCATATGAGATCGGATAACTCATCTCCAGTTGAGGAGTTATTATAGGGTCATTCCAACAAATTCAATTGAGATACAGAAGATCCCTGTGCATTTTCCCACCTAATATTATCACGGTTTATATAGTTTATATCACTGTCTTCCTCATCGCAACCTTTGTCATGAAGTACCTGATGGCAATTAAAGTGTGCCTCATTCGTAACAACCCTCAAGTAAACGCTCTCATTTGGTACACTTTTACTTTTGCATATATAATAAAACATTAGTCATCCTTTAGCAGTATAACAGAGGCTTACATCATAGAGGCTTAAGTCAAGGTACCCACCTATTATAACGGCACAACGACTTGTCACTGAGGGCTATGATGCAACAACAGTATGGCACACAGAATGGACTGCCCAAGCCCCAGTAATCCGGCAGACTGTCTTTAACTCAAACAGCCTTCCATTAGGGTTAGACCTACCTCGAAAAACATGGACCTCCCTAAATAGGGCTCGAATCAACCATGGTAGGTGCGGAGCTTCCTTGTTTACTTGGGGGTATAAGACCAAACTTATCTTGTCACTCTGGCGAGGATAACCAAACTATACAACATATCACATTTGACTGTCCACACAGACTGACTTTATAACAGTTTCGACAGATGCTGTCGATTAGCTAGAACTTTCAATTTAAATTTTATGTTTACTTGTATATTTTATATGTATATATATGACTATAGTGTCACTTCACACTACTGTATCCTTTTATACATCTCTTATAGCAGTATAAGATATGTATAAAAGATGATGGATATTATATTTTATTATCTTGTATTGTCCTCTTGTGTGCGTGTGTGGTGGCATATGCATATATTCTTCTTTGCCAATCGCTAAATAAATAACAACATAGTCGCAGTTATTTGTTTATATATTGGTTTCATCAAAATTTTAGATTTTATCATGTACTTTTCCTAATTAATTGTGAAATCGATGTCCATTTTCCCCCAGTGCTATTTCTGCTTGACTATTTCACAGTGCTATCTTAAAATTAATATTAATTTACAGATTTAACAAAACCTAAGCCTGATTTAAAGGATGGATAGGTCCTATTAAGTGATTCATCAATAGTATATGTATTTTACATGCTTGTATCTTAAAATATTCTGAAGGAATATAAACTCTGATTCGAATTTCCTTAAAACGGGAAGTTTCTGCTAATTCAACATATGCATAATTGAAAGCATGTAATGCTACTGTGTCTTTAATTCTGCATCGCAGGAGTTAACAAGGCGCAACACGATTCGATTGTAACCTTCTGATAAGTTATTTCGAGACGTCTACCAAATGCACAAACATCGTCCCACGCACAGAGCTGAGGTGATTGCTCAACCGAGACATTCGAGCAGTCAATAATGCAGTGGCTAGGATCGCTTTGAGTTCCCGTAACACAGCGAAAGACGTATACGGAATGTGAAGGATTAAAATTCTGTTACCTCACGTATAGAACTGTTATAATTTTAATTAACATGTAACTTTCATTATAATTATCTTTTAAGCTAATTATCTCTAACATTAGTTAACAGAAAGATTAAATTATTCAATGGTATACATTTTTATGCATATTTTGTTTACCACAAAAATCACCTTCACGGTATTCCAAAAGCATAAATAGATATTGAAATGTTCAAGTAACAGAAAAAAAAAAAACATATTAATTAAGTAATTAATAAACTGAGTTTTATAAGTTGCATTTCTTAAGTTCTTAGTTGTACTCAACGAGAAGCTGATGAAAAGACTTCATTATTCGGCATAGAGTGGGGATAAAAACAGGAAGAAAGAGAGAGAGAGAGAGAGAGAGAGAGAGAGAATAAAAATGGAGTTGTGCATGCTTAAACACGCAAAATGTATATACATAGCAAGACAGTATTGTTTATGAACCTTATTTTAACTTAATTTTAAAGTACTGTATATAATAAAAATACAGACTAAATAAGAGTTAAGCTTATGATAACTCAGCACTTATCCCAGTTTAGCCGAATAATTGCCGGACATAAAGTTGATTGCATATTTAACCAACTCTCATCATTTGGTGTTTTTTAAAATCAGATCTTGCCGTGGTCTTCATGATCATAAAACAGATTCACTGAGAAAGAATAGACTGGCTTTTGAAGCTCTAAATTTCGTGATTCCTAAAATGTAACATTTCGCAATAACATTTATTATTATTATTATTATTATTATTATTATTATTATTATTATTATTATTATTATTATTATTATTAGCTACTATTAAAATCATAAGTAAGAGTAAAGTCGAACTTTGCAATATTTCAACTGCGAATAGATTCGCATTTCTTGGCAATAAAAATATGAATTTCTTAGGTGTTTTAGAAAATCATTGTTTTTAAACAGATTTGTCACTTTTCGGCTAAATGCCAATTTGAATGTCACATTTCAAGAGAAGAATAAGATGAACTCTTACTGACAATTCAGGTAATTGGAAATTCTGGTAATTTAATCTGCTTATTGTCCATCAGTTAACTACTGAACTGCTCATAGAAAACGTCTGATGTGACAGCTCGTGGTGTAACGAGTAACAACAACTGACCGCTGGGGAGCGATACAGAGACGCGAAAGTGTCCAGTAAATTGTATTAGAAAGATATAGCACAAGAGATGGGAGACACCAAATATCGTACAGTGCATTTAAATTACGTTGAAACAGTTTATTCCCATTTTCTACACTTGAAGTGAAGCAGCACGGTCGCTTCTCAGCGCTTTCTTCTTTCATTTTATTTATTAAAAAACTTAATAAATAAAATGAATATGGGTAACTGAAAATTTCCTTTCGAACTCGTTTCATTTCTGGAGGAAGCAGAGATGTAAAATATGTTTAATGCATTTTTTTCTTGTTGTATTTCATAAATAGCAAGCAATAACAATGCTTTATTAAAACTCCTCCTAAGTGACCGATCATCCTGTGACTGCCAAAGATAGTGTATATTAATTAAATCAAATTAGGTTCTTCAAACATCAAACAAATAACGAGGTTCGAATACCTGATTTTCGAAATATAGCCGTCGATGTTTTCTTTCTAAAAATTTCTCCATAGCGAACACCGTCTGCGGAGATGAAGCACTTAATTGAAAAATTTGATTACATGAATTGAAATGCAATAACATAGTTTCCAGTTACAGCTCATGTTCTTAATATCATCCTCATACACTCGTAAATGATGCATGAAACTAAGACTGGATTATTTTCTTCTACTTGTTGTTTACTTGCCTGAACCATTATAGAAATAATGTTCAAGAAAATGAAGTAATTATGTCACTCCAATCACAAAAGTTTGTAAAACTATAGTATATCAGTATATGTGTGAGCTGAGATACGTGAGCTAAGTTGGGTGAGATAAGGATTTTGTTTCTATTTTTTTATTTATCTTTACATAAGCCGAAAACAATCATTCTCTAAAACCAAACTTGGAACTTTTCACGTCTGGTGTTTGATTTTTTTCAAGTTACTTCAGGCCTCAAATAAGCTAGCCTTTAATGTTCAGTTGTTGTTCTTGTTATTGTTGTTAAACTGTTTTTCACTGAACTTCTGAAGGCAAATCTCTCGAGTTTTTCTTGCATAGAAATTGTGATCATGGACTCACATATAACCTAATATTTTCAAGTAATTTACTTAAAAATTACATATTGATTCGAGAATTCTTAAACAGATTAATAAATGAATGGATAAACAGAATAAATATTTCAAACGTTTTGAATAAACAAAGTTGTTATCAGAATGGGAATTCGATTCTTCTTCTCTTTAAATAAAAATATGATGAATAAGACAGAGATCTGTTTGTAAGAGGAACAGCGTACCTCATAGCTGTAATGCACAGAACTAGTTTCAAATCAAGATAGCATTCAGATATAATGTTTGTATTTCAGCATTTTGCAAACGTCTACTAAATTGCCTAGGTTGTATAAGAGAAATTAGTCTGTTACGTTAAATGATAAAAGAACATTGTTTCAATAAATGAAATCCGTTAACATATTTCTTATTAATAGATCAACACTAAGAAACTAAGAAAAACTGATTCATCGCTTGTTTTATAGCAATTACAATTATACGTTTAATTAGTCGCGATTAGCGATACAGTATTCCGAAATTAGAACCTGACAATATCCAAAGAATAATGCAGAAGAACGAAAGTACCTATGTAAAGTACTCCACTACCTGAAGTTGTATACATTTTTAGTTTCGAAATGAAAGTACCTATGAAAGCACTCGATTTCAAGTAGCGGAGTAGTCACTCTAATAAGCACAGGAAATGTAAATGTTCAGACTTGTTCACAGATGAAAAATGTTCACACATGAAATGTAAATGATCAGTAAATTATATCCACAGACTGATCTACCACAATGCGATTAGAACATACAAAAAATAGTTCAGAAGAGGGAGATGCTGTGTACTTAGCCAACCAGGGGAATTGTTACTCATCAGGTGTTTATCAAAATGTTATCTAAATTGTCAAAGTCTTAATATTGTTTTCATATTTCTTAATCATTTACTTTCCCCTTTCTCAGACATGCGATGGCCTACCGTGTCCCTATCCTGCTCTCTCTCTCTCTCTCTCTCTCTCTCTCTCTCTCTCTCTCTCTCTCTCTCTCTCTCCCTATTGTTATTTAGAAGGAACTCACTGGTTTAGTATATTTCTCTGAGTAATTGTGAACGCAGACTTTAAAACAATACAATACCCACTTACACATGCTAGCAAAACGTGATCACATAATGTTTATCGCATTTTCTTATTTGTTCGAATTATAAACACTCTGGTACTTTCTGGTTTATTCAATGTCACTTCTGTTAGCCCAAATATCGCTAGCCGTTCACAACTTACTACTGGAAGCATTCTAGTTATAAAATGTAATAAAATATAATCTTAAAGAGATTATATAAAATCTAATATGTCGAAATATTACAATATCGATAAACTGCGCTGACAATTTGTATTTTCAATCTTTACACTTTAAGAGGTTATTACTATTATTACTATATCTTTACTAATTTTTGTGCACCACAGATGGCGTCACTGTAGCTATCACTGCCTTCAAATTCTGAGTGCACGAATTTTGCAGTACGTTAGTCACTCAGAAGATGCCCAGCGGAAGTTGATGGAAGAAGTGCATTTAAAAATATTAGTATCAGCCTTAGATTCAACTCATGATCCTGTAAGTATGCTTCTCTTTTATTAAGATTAAAATATGATTTTAAAGCATCCTTATGATATTGTGATTGTTGTTGCATGACAGAGTTATATATTTACTCGATTTCATTAATTTATAGAGAGTGCCTCTTCATAAAACGTGACTTACATCAGTCATTCACAGCTGAAGTGTACTGAATAATACCAGTAATATTTCAAGAATAATATCAGGATAATACAGCCGAATTATAAAAGTCCTCTGGAAGTTCAGGAAATATTTGATATCAGTCATTATGATATCAGTCAGAAAATATTTGATATCAGTCACAAAAAAGGCGTGTTAGTTTGGCGTTAATAGCTTTTGAAATGATATATGTGCGGAATTAGACGTTAAGACCATTATTTCTAATTTTGTGAATATGAAATTCAAAAATTCTAAAATTTTAATTAAAAACATTTCAAGTATATTTTATGTAATTTAATTTATTTTTTGTTATTCTGTAAAGATGTTATTTTTTGAATATTTATATTAAATGTTCTAATTATTTCTGAATTCTTTTCTTATTTTACTTTTTCATCTATCTTGGGTTTCTTTTATTTTCCTAAAATATAGTTCCACTTATTAAAATTATTTAAAATATTTTACAAGTTACCAAGAATTTAGTAACTTGTAAAATGTAAGAATTTTTTAAACTTTAGTTCAAATAAATGTTAACTTTAATTAAAATTCATTTTAATTTTGTTAGCGATTCGGGTCGGTGAGAAGGCTATAATCTCTATCATTATATTCAACGATTAAAGTGAAGTGGCTTTATCAAAATTTGCTTTAACTTTTGAGAATGTTTTGAATATTCGGGTTTTTAACGATTATCCTGCCTAGTCAACACCCCCGGTTCATTACATTTAGCGAACCAATGTGTGGCTGTTCTGTCAAAATTTATTTAAGAAATTTCAGATAATTTAAATTTTTATTATCGTAAAAGAACCACGCACTCTCGGATCGTTACAGGGGCGCTTAGATAGAAATTGCATGCGGGCGGCAAAGACCCTAGCGCCAGTTCTGACCCTACGTATACGATCATAGGTACTTTCATTCTTTTGCATTATTCTTTGGATATTGTCAGATTCTAATTTATGAACATAAGTGTTATATCAGGCGATGTGTGTCCTATTAAGAAGAACTTCATGATAACATTATAAGGATAATATGCAGAATGTTGTTTTATATATCGGTATGTCATATTATATGACATATCGTAGTTGTCATTAACCAGACAGAGAATGGAAGAAGAGGATGCCCAAGAAAAGTAATTTTCCTGTCTTTTCTGTCTCCATGGTGATTGATTGGAAAGTGTAGGCTGTTGATTCTGGGTTAAATGAAGGTGAAGCAGCTTCAAATAGTTTACACATTTATGTAAGCCATACCAATGGCTAGATAGTTTACACATCATCCACATAGCGTCCAAAACGATGGTTGAGGCTGCGTGAAGACAAATAGTCTTCTACATCTAGGTAGTAATTTACTAGATAAGAGGGGAAAAGGCTCTCCATGGCCTAAATAGGCATCATCGACAGTCTTCTCTAGACTGATGTTGATGATGCCTACTTCATCTGCTCGAAGCATTATTATTTTGAACTAGACAACGAGCACTTATTCAAAACGAGTGCAAAAGCGTTATTACAACAGCATTGTAACTTGAACCGGAATTACTGTGTTTGTATGTGTAGCGTGGTTCTTATAAACTGTTTATCTCTCGCGCCTGTGTGTGTGTGTGTGTGTGTGTGTGTGTGTGTGTGTGTGTGTGTGTGTGTGTGTGTGTGTGTGTGTGTGTGTGTGTGTGTGTGTGTGTGTGTGTGTGTGTGTGTGTGTGTGTGTGTGTGTGTGTGTGTGCAATGTTTCAACCCTATACCACTATTGTTGTTATTCTACTTATTTCAATATTCAGCTCACTATGGATTATCTGTTAATTATAGATTGAAATTATTTGATTGTGTGATTTGAATAAATATTAAATAAAAATTTCTGTTTCTCCGTGTTCATTTATACTATTTATAAAAACGGCATGCTTAGGAAATAACTAAATGATTATAAAATGACGACTACACTAACAAGGACAGGAAGATGTGCCCAGTATGCAGATTATAACTGCTAAGAAATGGGTTATCTTTAAAAGAAGTAACAGAAAACTGTAAACAGTTGAAGAAGGTGGAAAATAATGAATTAGCCGACGGTGATAGCGTAAAGTACGAAAACTAGAAGAAGATTATGAAGAAGTCAAACTCACGAAAAACCCTGGTTCGGAAAACAGAAATGGGAAATTGATTAAACCTCTGCCCAGAGAATGGAGAAATTTCAGTGAATAGCCTTGACTCATTAGAAGAAAATGTAGAGAATTCAAATAAGTTGTAGGGAATTTCCAGAATATTCATTTGGATATATAATAACAATAAGAGTTCAAAACCTGCTCAAGACATGTTACTAGATTTACATTATTCACAATGTAACGAGAAACATCGAAGTTAAATGATGAATTATGTGTGTATTTTTTGTCTCCTTCTTTAACTGGGCGCATTGATACTTTTCACAAGAGATTAATTTGGTAACCTTATATCATCAATGTAATCACAGCATATTTTGAAATGATTTGAGAATACTTGTAAGCAATTTATTTATTTATTTATTCGTATGGCATGAATAACAAAACATGCAGTATAATACTGTCACTTTAAATATATAAAATTTAAAAAAGTCAAAAGTCATTTTAAAACCAATAAAATTAAATGGTTACATCCATATTGGTCAGATAGTTCATAGCTTCTGGTCCAATTTGTCTCCTGAATATGCTCTGAGATAACACTGAGTCACAATATGGTCCACAGTTTGTCTTTGAGCTCCACAATCACAATGCGGGGATGGTCGTTTACCCCATTTAAAAAGCATGTCCGCACATACACATGACCAGTTTGTATTCTATTAAGCTGAGTCCAGGAGTTTCGTGGGAGGTGTGAGCAAGCATCAAAACTATGTTGTAATTCTTTGAGAGAAAATTTTGTGATGTCATCTGTCTGGCTCTCCCACTGTTCTTGCCACTTTTGCTTCAGGTCAAAGTTAGATTGTAGTAGTAGTAGTTAGGCTAATTGTAGTGGTGGATGTCTTGATCTCAATCGTCGTACACTTAAGTCTGGGAGATCTAAATGTATTGGTAGGGTTGTGTTCTCCAAGATTTTCTTATACTCCTGTAAGAGAGCTTTAGTCCTGCGCAGATTTGGTGGAACAATGTTGCTAAAAGCTGGAAGCCATTGTGTGGGCGTTGATTTAATTGTACCAGAAATCAGTCTCATTGTATTATTTAGTTGGAATCAACACGTTTAACATGTGTGCTATTTAGCCACACTGGTGAGCAATATTCGGCAACAGAAAACTTGACCAAGAGCTGTAATCCGCAGATTATCAGCTGTTGCTCCCCATGTCGTGCCTATTAGTTTTTGTATTATGTTGTTACGGGTTCTTAACTTAGCAGAAACGTTTGTTAGGTGTTGCTTGTAAGAGAGCGTGCGGTCCAGAGTCACGCCCAAGTACTTTGAAAACTTATTGTGTCGTAGTAAACATCCAACAAAGAAGATATGTAAAGTGACATCTGCCATGTAATTATTAAGGTGAAAGCTTGATACTTCTGTTTTGTCTGGATTGAGCTGGAGCCTCCATGTTTTGTAATATTCAGCTATTGTTTTCAGATCTTTTGTAAGTACGTCTTCAGCCTGACTCATGTTTTTGTGTCGAATGGCAATTACAGTGTCATCAGCATAACAGAACTTGCGTGAGATGGTAGCAGGCAAATCATGTGTATAGGTTATAAAGCAAGGGTGCCAATAATGACCCTTATGGAAAACCATTATTAAGTTTTCGTTGTCGTGACATTTTATTTCCTAATATAACTTGAAAGAAACGTTCAGTGAGCATGGAGAAAATTAAATGTTCAGTCCGTTTACATGGGGCAATGCTAAGAAATTTGTATATAAGACCTTCACGCCATACTGTAACACAGGCTGCTGTTAGGTCCAAGAAAACAGCTGATGTTTTTTCTTGCTTGAAATCCAGCTTCTATGTATGATGTTAAAGTAAGCACTTGATCACAGCAAGTAATCAAGTGCTTTTTCAAATGTTTTTCTCTAAAACCAGCTTTTTCAAATGGACATGCTGCATAATTGGTATGGACAATCTGTTGTACAGAAGGCGTTCTAACATTTTATAGGTGCAACTCAATAAAGCAATAGGTCTGTAACTTTTTGCCTCTGGGGTGGTTTTCCAGGTTTAAGAATAGTAACCATTTTTGACTTCTTAAACTGGCTAGGTAGTCAGCCAGTCAATAATATATCAGAAAAGAATTCACAGAGCCAGTTTATAGTATTTGGCCAGCTATTAATCAGAAATTCAGGATGGACACCGCCGAAGCCTGTGGCCTTGCCTGCTTTGATATCTTTTATGACGGCTTTTACTTCATCTATAGTGAAGACTGAGGCATATTGTGAGAAGCATTTGTTTTTAAAGCTCTAAAGTTTTTAGAGCTTTAAAAACAAATTTGTTTCTAAAGCTTTCTTGGTATTTTCACGGTCCCTAGGTTCCCTTGACATATTAACGATTTGATTAGCTATTTTCTCAGGGGAGATAATTTTGCATTTTCTTTTAGGTAGATTAGTTGTGGATAGTTGTTGGAGAAGATTCCAAGCTTTTCTACTTGATTGTTTGAAGTCAAGGTTTTCAACCGTATTAATCCATTTTGTTTTTCGAGATGAGCTCAGGCTATGGAGTAATTCATCTGCTATTTCAGAATCTTCACTTTTCGGGATCTCTCTATAGAGATGTTCACTCTTTTCATTCCATCCGGGGACATAATCTTTTCTATAACCTCTAGAAATATATTTTTTCGCAGTTGATATGATTGCTCCTACAAATCTATTGTACTCCGCAACTCTAGCAGGTATTCAACGAATACATTTATCCAATTCATTAGCAACATTTATCCAATTTGTTTTTTTTTTTTAAATTCCAACGCGGTCGTGGAAAGGATCTTGCTATAGGTAGTGTCATACCAATTTCCAGTAACACCGGTCGATGTTTAACTGTGTGAGAAGTTAGAAAGTACATATCGTCTTGCTAGTAATGGTTGCCCTTCTGTGTTTATTGAAACAAAACATAAGTCCGGATTAGACTCTGTTTGCCATGCTGACGATCTCAAGGTGTTTTTATCCTTTGCATTAAATACAAGGTGTATATTATTTATTTCTGCCTATTGAATGAGGGTAGTACCACAGTCGTTGTTATCACGGTACTTCCATTCTTCATGATGGCTATTAAAATCACCAATCCATACTGTTGGACGTCGATAAGTAGGTATCACATCTATAGACCATGATGTTAAAGGAGGTTTATAGATATTGACTATTGTTATGTTGTGAATTTTCACACTCTTAAGATGAGTATCGTTATCACATCTCGTTGTCAGGACAGAAATATTTTTCTATATCATCCTTGATATATATTGCAATGCCATAATTCCTGTGGTATGTAGCACCAATCAGAATGTAACCAGTTATTTTTCCTCTTCTGTTAAGGTCGTCTTTGTTTTCAGCATGCGTTTCTTGAAGAAGTACAACGTCAATGTTTTTTTCTTGTAGTATTTTGCAGAGGTAGTCACATTTTGCTCTGTTAATTCCCTAGATATTCAGTTGACACATCTTAAGGATAAATCCCAGTTTTTTGTCAGCATCATGAATAAAATTAGAAAAATAAGTATTGTTTGATTGCATGCCTAAGTCAGGAGAACTAAGTGTTAGACTGGCTGCCAAATCGCTCTAGCTCAATTAGCGTTACCCAGGGTGCACCACGAGGAGATGAGCTAGATTACACCCCTTTTATTATAAGCAATAATAAACACTATCGAAATTTCAGGAATGAGGTTGTGATATATTAGTTTATATTTAGGCTTAATTTATGTTTTTATTTACTGCTGAGTAAATTGAATTTTTGGAATGATTTGAAAGACGTCTATAATCTTATTGCCCTCGGTCTAAGATCAAGGAGTTGGCATAAATGCTGAAACTATCTTACAAAGTGTCCATAATGAGCTGAGTAAAACACCTGATGGCTACAATCTTTAAAAATAGAGCAAACATAATGGATATCTTGGCATAAAATGAAAAGAAGAAAGAAAGAAAGAACGAAAGGAAGAAAAGGGCTCTTAATGACTTTTACTTGCGGGGTAGAGTAGTAAGATAGAGAGATAGATACATAGAGAGGGGGGGAGGGGAAGGAAAAGGCGACAGTATTTATTTTATAGACAGGATGGATATTTGAAAGCAGAGCTCTAACTTAAGATTCTTCAAACATAAAGTTTCTATTTGAATCTGCGCGGAAAAATAAATTCCATTTTGTTTTATGGGTTTGAGTTTATTATACCGTAACATTTAATGGGTACATAAGACCAGCTCTAATCTTAAAATGAAGCGTGTCTATAAGAATTTGCAAGTTAGTTTATTTTCTTCGATCGTGTTTTCTGGAAGAGAAAAACTTCAAATAGCTTAGTTTATTTCTGTGGCCAGTACCAACTTTTTCGAAATCTGCTTGATAGATTCAGTGATCACACTTTTCCGCTAGTCCGTGTAGAGTAGGACTGCCATTTATAAGAATGGTCCGCACCAATTAGTATGTAATCCGGTACAAGAGTAGCAGGTTTTCCAAAATGACAGCGGTCACTAGATTCTACCTTAGTGTCGGCAAAGTGGTCATAATTTGCCTATCAGTATCTTATGGATGTAGTTTCTTCTTCTTCATGTAGCTTCCTCAGTGAGAGGGTGCAGCACCATGTCCTTCCAGTTCTCTCTGTTGGTGGCTTTCCTTTTTGTTTCTGCATAGCCATGTGATCCTGTCCATGATCTTATATCTTCAAGCCATGGCCTTCGTTTTTTGCCTCTTGATCTTTTTCCCATAATTTTTCCTTCTAAAACTGTTAATATCCTCTGTCCTGCTGAACCTCTCAGTACATGTCCTGCCAATCTCATCTTTCTCTGGATCATTTCCTGTAATAAAGATCTCTTTGTTCTCATTCTCTGCAGGACATCTATATTTGTATTTGTATGTAGTTTTGTATGTATATTTGTATGTAGTTTACCTTAGTAATATGCTATAAGTTACTAACTGTCTGCTGGTAGACAGTTAGTAACTGTCTACCAGCAGACATCATCAGATTATCAGATTAAAGAGTAATATTAATAATAATTTTATTGCAATAATTGTTGTTGAAAAATACACGAATAATGTGATACTATTAATTAATATAAATCCTTTTGTTCTTTTAGCAACTTTTATGTCTGGTGCTCCAAATTGTGGCTACCTTAGCACTCCATCCTCGACATCACGTCACCTTAATTCAGGCCGACATTCCAGATTGTCTCACTCAACTTGTATTGCCGTCTGATGAATGGTATTATACAAACCACAGCACGAAATATGCGCGTTATGTGAAACACCATGCTGCGCGAGTGCTAGTTTACGTAGGACAAGAACAGAGAATAAGAAACAAAGTATATCTGTTTGATATGCTAGGTGAGAAACTTTCTGATTTCTGATAATTATATATCGAAAATGGCATTTGCTCAATGAGTTGTTATTATTAATGAGCGTGTATTTTCTTGATCACAGAACTAATGTAAATAACTATTTGGGAACATTGATCAAGTGTAAACGGATAAGTATTTTAATACCGACTAGTTTCACCAAACTTTAGCTATTGTTGCCTAAATTCAAACTATTTTTCTTGGAAGTAAACTATTTACCAACAATTAACTGGCCTGACAATGGGTAGCCCATTTCACCTTCTTGTGCTGACCTATTTAAGGAGGATCTCGAAAATAAAATTCTATTCTCAAATAAATCCTAAACCAATAATTTGGTGGAGATATGTAAATGATATCTTCATTGTATGGAACCACAACAAAGATGACCTAATTGATTTTCTCAATAAAATCAACTCATTTCACCATTCTATTAAATTTAGTCTAGAACTTGAAAAAGACAAACAACTAATGTTCTTAGACATCTGAATTAAGAAGAAAGTTAATGGCCTTATGAACCTATCAGTCTACAGTAAACCTAGGAATACAGGACGTTATCACCTCCTCACACCACATTTCTCGCAAACTCAGCATAGTACACATACTAAAGAAAAGAGCTGTCCGCATTACAACAGATGAAAAGGGCCTCCAAGATGAATTAACATTGATATCTAATAACCTCGCCTTGAATGGCTACCCACGAAGACTCGTCAACAAAATCCTTTTCTCTGAGCCACCACAAAGAGAATGAGAAGAAACTCAATATATTACAACAATCGCCATTCCGCATGTGAGCAGTATCTCTAACAAGCTCGCTAATCTCCTCAAACCAAACAAAATAAGAGTGACATTCAAACCTATAGAAACAATTCGTAAACTACTACGATCTCCAAAAGATACCCATCCTTTCTATAAGTATGCTGGAGTCTATAATATCCCATGCTCAGTGGTTCAAGTTACATCGGCCAGACTTCGAGAAGCCTCGAGATTAGACAGAAGGAACACATTGATTATGTTAAAAACAACAGACAAAACATATCAAGCCTGTCATCACATTTCTCCATAACTAACCACATCATTGAGTGGGACAAAAGTTGCACCCCTTACATAGAAGAAGACTACCACTCTCGAATGTTTAAAGAAGCAGCCACAGTCGCACGCACTACAGATAACCTTAACAGGAACTAAGGTTTAATACTTTCAGAGATACGAAAACCCTAATTAGATCTCTGAACACACAAGAAATGAACTTTAATGCTAACTATAAAACGTTCCTTAGCAACAAGTAGTAAATCATGAACACGCGATACGTATATTATTTACGTTCAATGCTATTTTAGTTTGTAACTATAATTTTTAGAATTTACAGTTAAGATCTATTTTGTGATATGTTTTAACCTCAGTGCTTGTACCCTGACGATGCCAACAGCTTAAGTTTGGTGAAACTAGTCGGTATTACACGTTTACACTTGATCAGTGTTCCCAAATAGTAATAGTTATTTACGTGAGTTGTTATTATTATTTGATTTTTAAATTATGATTTTTTTTGAATGCCGAATAAAAACTGTTGATAATTGATTGTTGATAATTTGCTGAGGGAAAAACATTAAAATATCTTTTTTTCTTTCTCCTTTGTTGAAGTATACGAGTTAGTTGATTGATGCGCAAATCTTCCATTACCCTTCTGACTGGACTGACTTTACTCATTTTCTGAATCACATTATACATTACACTATACTGAAATCTACTGTATATAGTTTTTATTATTAAAATATAATGAAAATTAAAAATCTAAGATAAAAAAAATTGTATAATTAAAGTGGTGCAACAGGATCAATCAAATTAAGAAGAAAAGCCAAACGGCTATTTTTTTTCTGGCAAAGTTGATAAATTAAGCGGATAAAAATCCCTTATTGTTTTTCAGCCAGTATGCGAAACTCTAAGATTGAAAACTACGATCTAAGCGTTTCATGCCGACGAACTATCGGCGAATCCAAGCGTAAGTGACCACTTGATAGTACCACACCAAGGCAACTCGATGCAAAGGTGGAGCAAGCTCCCTCACTATTCTTGATATTTTCTCATAATGTAAAAACACACAGCTCCTAGGAGATGTAATACTGCTTTACATTATGAGGAGAGGCCACTACCCAGACCGGTTTCAACCTTTTTTGAGGTCTCATCAGCGAATAGCTACTCACTGATGAGACCTCAAAAAAGGTTGAAACCGGTCTGGGTAGTGGCCTCTCCTCATAATGTAAAGCAGTATTACATCTCCTAGGAGCTGTGTGTTTTTACATTATGAGAAAATATCAAGAATAGTGAGGGATCTTGCTCCACCTTTGCATCGAGTTGCCTTGGTGTGGTACTATCAAGTGGTCACTTACGCTTGGATTCGCCGATAGTTCGTCGGCATGAAACGCTTAGATCGTAGTTTTCAATCTTAGAGTTTCGCATACTGGCTGAAAAACAATAAGGGAATTTTATCCCCTTAATTAAGGATCAATAAAATGTTATAATTCGATATACGTGGGTGGTCTGAAAAGTTCTCGGCCTAACAATGAAAATACGAATTTGTGATTCCAAAATTAATTTTATTTTTCAACATAATCTCCCTTAAGACTACTACATTTATTCCAGCGATTCTCCAGCACCATTATCCCGTCCCTGTAGTGGTGGTTCTAAATAAGATCTGCAAAATATCCCCTCAACAGCTGTGATTAGAAGAAAAACGCTAACCAGCGAGCAACAGTTTTAGTTTTTGGGAAGATAAAAAAGTCAGAGGAAACCAAATCTGGGGAATAGGGTGGATGTTCCAACAATTCATAGTGCAGATCCCTTAATTTTCCCATTGCCAATACATTTTTGTGGGCAGGTGCATTGTCCTGATGAGAGATGATTTTTTCCTTCTGCAAACCGGGTTTTATCGAAATTTTTTCGTCTAGTCTGGCTAAAAGATCGAAATAATATTCTTAAAAAGATCGAAATAATATTTGCTTAAAAAGCATTGTGCTTAAAAAGCACAATGCTTTTTAAGCAAATATCGATGTCCACGGCAGGATTCGAACTGTTGGTTTTTCAGAGCGTGTAGATTAGCCACTCTGCCACTAGGCTGGCGGGCAGTATCATTCTATTAGTTATTATTATTATTATATTTCTATACATATTACTTCAATTTATCCCATTACTTAATTGTTTGACGCAAATTTCTCTCTCTCTCTTTATATATACATATATATATAAATATTGGAACTTTTGTTTTTTGCTTAATGCAAAGCAAGCTCTGCATAAAACAAAGTATTAAAATCAATTTTTATCAGTGAATTACTTAAACTATGAATTTCTCAGAAATAAATTATGAAAAAACGAAAAAAAAAAATAATTAAAAATGCCCGTTTGATACTTATGTCATTAACCAAAAGTAAAATATCTCTCATTCTTAATATTAAACACAATATCAAAAGTGGTTAAACAAATATTAAAGTAGTTAAATAAAGATCTCCCGAGAGATTTCATAGTTTTATTTCTGTAAGGTAAACTTTGACTAATATTTATTCAACATATTTTCACTTCGTATTTTCTCCATATTTCCGTGTTTTCAGCATCTTTGGATGTCTTAAGACAGACCTCTGATTTGATTGGAATATTTGTAAATATATACTATTCTTGTTGCTCCGTATTTTGCTTTAATAAGATTTCACAATTCATAACAAATTAGTATCTATAGCAATAGGTTTAAGAAATTTGCATTTTAATCTTACAAACAGAGCAACTGACATTACCTCCGGCCCTTGGATATTACTAAATTAGCTTTGAGAATTTAAACACAGGTTCAGAACTTTATTAAAATTAGAATTTCAGGATTCGAAAACTAGCATGTTCATATCTAGTACTGTGCATGCTGACAACTATAAAGAACTAACAATTCCAGGCAAATTTCTAAATTATTCTGGAAACGAGAAACAACCTTTCAAAATTATGAATTCATTAATCAAGCCAAACATAATCATATAACATTTCTAATAATGAAAATGCATAGAATTTTTTTTCGTATTTATTTATTGGATAACTATTTCTCAAATTCAAAACATTTTTGTACAGTCTTGAAAATTTTTCATGAGGACTCAAACAAAATTGGCGTATAGTCTCGAAAAATTGACACACTCATTCTTGTTCGGAATTGGATTGTGTAGAAAGGCATGCATCGCAATATTATTTGAAAAATTTCTCAGATCTCTCAGATGTATAGGAACTATGAAAAAATAAGTGTTCTTTCCTGCTATTTAATCTAATCCTGAGCCTCCGTAGCTCATTCGGTATAGACGAAGCCTTTGGTCGGAAAGACCTGGGTTCGATTACATCCATGATGTGAGGAACCTTTACTGGTCTCTTTCGACTAAAGGTGAGTTAGTCGGTCTCATACAGAGGTAAAGAGAATTTGTACCCTGATACTAGGGTTTTTCGTCCCTTAGAACAGGCAAACCGGCCCAGTGAACACACACACACACACTAATCTACAGTCATAATTACTCCATGAGGGGGGGTCCTCAACTCTTCCTAATAGGGACAGGGGGGGAAAGGGAGGTGTCACCATACGAATCAATAAATAAATCTAATCCTAACATTCCATGTTCTTGAAAATGGGTGTCGTTCCTTAAATCTCACTCTAGCAGATTACAGTGTCCACTAATTAAGATTGCATAAGAAAATAGCTAAACAAAATGCAGAACCCAGGGACTTATTTTGTATCATTACCAGACAGATGATATCAAAGCTAGACGGATAATGGGAATTAATATGGATATATTTTCACTTAAAGTGAACTAAATCTTAATCATCTATCATAAAGACAAGGCAATGTTTGAGATAGTATAAAAAGGATATAGAAGAAAGCCCTAGTTCTTTTCCACAGTAATAGATGTATGGAATAAATGTGAATTTCTTTTTTTTTTTTAAGTACAAAGATATTGTAGAAATGTTTACCACAGTTTGTCATGGAAGTAAATCTGATCAGTCTATGGGTATAATTTCCACAATTAACAAATTAGAAGAGTGTGGAGTTCATTTTCATAGGTAAACCAGATGGTTAACTTATCTTTTATGAAACAATAACTAACACCACCACAGAAACGCATTTGAAAACGAATGTTTGTCAATTTGAATCCTGTAGAAATTAACAAAGTTGTGTGATCGGGTTTCCTCTCCACATGTTGAAAAATCTTTTCTCTGCATGAAGATATTGCCATAGTGTGTAGGGCAAAATTTTTAATTTTTGTTTTCTTTCATTTTTCAAGAGTATCCAACATTGATCACTTAAAACTGTTCTAAGTTCTGCAACCCCTCGTGTTTAGTATCCATGTAAAAATATTGAATCATCAAATGGATATTTAAATTAATGTCTTCAGTTACAGGAGTATATCCTATATGAATTAGTCAAGCTGCTGCATTTAGAAGTCCTAGAATTTTTTTTTAAATATTTATATTTATATTTACCTGCCGAGTTTCTTTGGATTTCGGGAGCATAATTTTAGGACAGGATGGTTAGTCATATCCTTAAATATATATTTTCGTATGTAAACTGCTTGTGTTCTCCTGGCCGGTTTACTTGTTTGCTGGAAAAATTTCAGTTTTGTGATAGGGTTTTCGGGATGAAAAACCTATCACTAATGTATGAAACTGGGTAACTCACCTTCTGATGAAAAGACGATACAGGTCCTTCATATGCTAGACTGATTCGAATCCCTTTTTGAACGCAAAGTGCTAACCAAAGCGCTTCGTTAAAACCGACTAACCTACGGATACTCCGAAGTACATCCAACATACATCAAAATCACTTTAGATGTTATTTCAGGTACAAAACATTTAAAATGAACTCAAAATGAGACAATGGTAAGGTGAGATTCAACGATGCATCTTTATATACAAAAATAACCATCACAGAAAATTTTATTTTCTTTAACATTTTATCCATATTAAGCTTGTAAATACTGTAACGCATTGTAAATACTGTAACTATTTTTCAGAAAAGCTTTCTCCAGAGGTCAACGAACGGGATATTTAACCATGTTTTTTTTTTTAATTTAGTTAATTTCTGCGTGACTTATCTTGAAGAGGGTTTGTTTTCAAATATATTTCTCCATCCTCTTGTTTGGTATCTTTTAGTAGACAATGAATTATTTGGCATCTAGCTTCTTTTTGAAGAAAACTAAATAGCTTTATATTTACTCTTTACTTTTTTTTACTACATCCTATCCTTTTTTTTTATATCAGTCAAATTCTGTTATTTTTTGTCAGAGACTACTTAGTATTATGAAATTATATGTTCATTGATTCTCTGCTCTTTTCACAAATGATGACACACTGAATTATAAACTTATAAGAATAAATCTGTCTTAAAATGTTCGCCAGATATCTACCATTAATAAACAGACAAAAAACTTCAAAAAAGGATAAATTTTTTGACATATCTAAACGGCACATCACACTAATAGAAATATTATACTGCTGTTCATAATACTTTCGTTAACATTTAAGAAAAACTGTTTCATAAGCACTTTTGAAAAAAAAAAAAACGAACAACAGCGCTTTATTAGATATGATCGGAGTTAATGCTTTGCCAAATAAAATTCCATCCTTTCCTAAATAAATACTGCTAAAACAATGTCTAATAAGAGACAGAGGAAGAAAAATCTTATTTTATCATTCAGTAATTGCATTTTTACTTAACAAGGAATTCCATGGAAATAAAGTTTGCTAGAACTGTTTACTGCCTGTAGAGTCATCTATTTTGCTGTTGGTTTGAAATTATAGTAAGAAGCAGTCTTTTGCTTGTTAGTTACAATCAAAAATCTAGTAAGTTGAACGCTTCAGTTCGAAGCTTTGTCATTACTACTGTAGAAGAAATAAAATTTCAAGAAAAGAAAAGTAATTTGTTTCACTAATCCATCTAAATCACTTTTATACAGAGATTAGATGTTCTATTTTAACAAAACCTATAAGAAGATTTCAACAAAAACAAATTACTTTAAGAATTAATATAAGAATAGAACGGACTGCTCCTGAGTAGATATGTGAAATTCCATATAAAGATGTTATCATGTTAAAATACTCCACAGATGTCTTGTGTTTCAGTAATATTTTGAACGCTGTCAGTACAAGAGCATCGTGCATCTCCTGCTCTCTCTCTCTCTCTCTCTCTCTCTCTCTCTCTCTCTCTCTCTCTCTCTCTCTCTCTCTCTCTCTCTCTCTCTCTCTCTCTTTGAGATTCTTAGAGATGCACAATAACTTCATAATTAACTTCATATTTCACTGCTTGTTGCATAGATCACTAGGATAGCACAATTTTCATTTGTATTGTTAAAATGAATTATCATCATGTGAAGATAGTTCGTAGTGTTCCTCCTTCACAAGAATAAATTAACTCAGCATAGTATAATTCTGTATTTGATCACGAAGCTCTTGATATTGTTGAAATAAAATAATGAATAATATTGAAGCCTTAATTGTTCATCACTATATAGCTAACATCATATTTAACCAACTTCCTCCTTTAGATATTAGTAAGTAATGTTAAAAATAGTAATCTTAACGAATACTTATATATAAGCATTATCAGTCTCTCTCTCTCCAGATCAACTCTTAGAAGTTTCCATTAGGTTATAAATAAACTCATGTTTTTGTTCTATTTTTTTCGTAGAGAAAAATGTACGATGTTTCCGATAATGTCCTTTCGCAGTCTTTGAGACACGTGGAAACACCTTCGTATTTGATTTGATTCTAATAGCTGTAATGTTATTTTTAGTAAGTTCTATTTCTCCTTGTAGAAGAGCCGATCGCCCCACCTACTCCACTGATGGACTCTGCTGACGACACGTACATCTTGGAAACATCACTGCCTCCATCTAGTGTCGTGGATAGTAACAACAGAACCATCGGAGCTTCTGTAGAAGCCATCGTTCTGGAAATGTTAAAGACTACAGAGGTTCGTGTTTTCTCTTCATTACCGAATAAACAACAACCACTTCTCATTATTTTATGAGGAATTTGTAATGAATTAAAAGATAATTGATTTTCATTGTGAAAACTGAATAATAAAAATACATTTAAATATGCCTGATTTCCAAGGTTTTGTTATAAATTATTTATATATATATATATATATATATATATATATATATATGCCTCTCATTTAATATATATATATATATATTAAAAAAACTTTATAATTTATATAAGTGCTGTGTGACAATTTGGGAAGCTTATTAAGAGTCAATATTTTGTTATTTAGGGATCGCTGTTAAAACAGTATCAACAAGAAGACATTTCCAAATGTAAGTTTCAACAGAATACATTTTAGAAGCATATTTACATTATAAAATGTAAATGTTTGAATATACTTTTTTATTTATTCGAAATACGTTTAAACGCTGCAAGCGTTTAAACGTATAAACAAATAAACAACATCCCTATTAAAGTCTGAGTACTTCCACTTTTTTATTGGATTGAAACGGATTAGTGTTAAATGGTCTTTAAGTGGAATTAATTGCCTCTCATCTGTTTTTAATATGTAGTGTGGTCGATGCTGTCCTTTGTCTCCTTTATAAGGTGATTGATTCACAATTAATTTATTTGGATAAACATCTGTTGTCAACAGTAATAGGGTAACAACACGATCGTATTTTTGTGTTTGTTCATATAATTGGAATCAATTAATCTAGTATAAAATAAATAATATTACATTTTGTCATAATATTAAATAATGTCAGTAAATGTAAAGTCATTCACTTCAGCTAGAAGAAACTGATGAGGCTAGGGATCTTGGAGTGTTAATAGATAGGAAGTTGAAGTTTAGGGGCCATGTGGCAAAGATTGCAAATTCAGCTCAAAAGATAATTGCAATGCTGAAAGGAACGTTCACATGTAAAGATAAGGGTGTTATTTACCTCCTTACAAGGCCTTGATAAGTCCTCACTTGTACTATTGTGCGCAGGTCTGGTTTCCTGGTTTCCGTTGTGATTCTGATATATTGGAGAGAGTACAAAGGCGAGTGTTAAAACTGATATCAGGATTGCGGAATGCTGATTATGAAGACAGATTGAGAATTTGTAGACTGCAGACACTAGCAAACAGGAGAAAGAGAGGCGATATGATTGAGACTTACAAACTGCTGAAAAGGTCATACAGGATTTCAATTGATGGGATTTTCCAATTTATGGAGGATAGGGAAAGGACGAGAGGGCATCCTTGGAAGCTGAGAATGAAGGCCGCCAAGAAGGGTGTAAGGGCTAGATCTTTCTCTCCGAGGGCGGTTCGTGATTGGAATGGATTGCCATTGGATGTTTTGAGTGCAAGCAGTGTGAATTCAAGAATAAGTATGATAGCTGATGTGTGTGGTATGTGGCCTCCCTCGATTAGCCTTTGACTCCCTGGAGGTGTCTCTTATTAATAATAATAATAATAATTTTTATTGGAATGAAATTTAGTAGAATTACGTGAGGATAATACTCGTAGAGGATCCACTCTTTTTAAATGCATGTAATTATATAATATCGCCCCCTGATATATAGACAAAACAGAAAGTATATCTCTTATTTATCGTGTGAGGACAACTCTAAATTTGTGAAATAACTCTGTTTCCATTTTGTATAACATCAGCTAAATCTCCTTCGCTAGCTAGTTTCCTGCAGAGGCTGATATTATTGTTCATTGCTTTCTATACGTTTGGCTCTACATCTTTTTTACTAAAGGAAAGAGTCATTCTTGCCACTGCGCGACGGGATGCTCTTTTTTTTATGTTTTCGACAAACATTTTGTGTAAGCAGAGTGCACGAGTATGAATAAATGAAAGGTTGATAATAAAGAAGAAACAGATTAACATTGGATTTAAATGTATAATTTAAATTTCTGAAAAATGCATAGAAAAGACAGGTATTGTTCGTATAAATGAGAGTAGAGGATATAAACAAAGAATGAACAGAGTTAGTTTGGAGCCGAACTATCAGTAAATAATGGTTGACTGGCACTTGTAGAATCGGAAATGTAGGAGAACAATTGCTGTTTAAGCGTCTGTAGATGTCTCGATGTCTATGCAATAGGGAACGGATTGAATCAATGAGCAAGAGTCAATCATCAATCTAAATACTCAATTCACGATTAACGCAAGTATTTTAGGAGAATTAACCTATATATGAGAGATTGATTTTTAAGATTATGTAGATTTAGGATTTGTACAATATTAATAGATGTTCAATGATAAAAGCTAAAGAAACAATATACATTGCTTGGAAAGACGTCAATGGACACCCCGATGGGCAAGGTGCATCGGGCCATGTAACGAGTTACGTGTTTGTAGCCGGTATAAATGAGAGGAATATGATGCTCTTAATTGCGTGCAACTGTATTTTGGTGAAATGGCTCCTAGAAAGGAAGTGATGGAGTTCAAATGAGACGTTGTTATAGAATGCCATGTTGCAGGACTATTTGTTCGACAAATTTTACGCAGTGGTGGATAGTCCACTGCAAGTAGTCTACCTGCAGTGGACTACCCACCACACTGAACGTGACTGTAGGGTGCTACGAAGGATAATATATGTAAAAAAAAACACCATTTGTTAGCCGGCCCGTTGAACGGAGGTTCTGGGCATCGATTGGAGCACCAAACTTCATAAAATCATTCAGAACCGTGTCTCAGTACATGGGTTTTCATAGTAGGACACAATATGCAAGCACCACGTTACCCAAACCAACATGCAGCTTCGTCTTCAATGATGCAAAGAGCATGTACAGTATCATGGAAGTTTGGAAAACTGCGTTATGGAGCGATGGATCACAATATATCCTCTACAGAGCAGATGGACGGGTGTGGAGGATGCCGGGTGAACGTTTCTTACCAGAGTGCATAACCCCAAGTATGAAATTCGGAGGTTAGTATTGTGATGGTACGGTATGGTCCGGTTTTTCCTCGATTGGCCTCGGATCTCTACCTGTGGAGCCACGAACATTGAACTCAGAGAGGTATCTGAACCTTCTTGACAATGCAATTCTTCCTACTTTTGTGGCGTTTCTGCGGAACTGGCCATTGTCTCTTTCAATAAAGGTTGCTGCTATAACTGCGTGGTTTGTGGACACGAACCTCACCACATTCTACTGGCCTTCATAGAGCTATGTTTGCAGCCATAATGAACATGTGTGAGATGTACTAGAGAGTCGAGTGAGGTAAAAGGATGTCCTTCCCAGAACAGTCCAGAACCTCATTACATTAGGAAAAATGGTCCAAAATTCCCATTGATCGCTATCATACGCTTGTGGAATGTATTCCCAGTAGGACTGCTGCAGTCATTGCAGCGAAAGGAGACGCCATGGCTGTTTGTTAAGGTAGACGCCATGTCTGTTTGTTCCTCACACTATGGTGTCCGTTGACTTCTTTCCCAGCAGTGTAGTTTAACTCTGAAAAACTTGTCCTGCTGCAATATGTTTATGCCAAAAATATTACACAGCTATTCGAAAGAAATCAATAAAAAATGTCATCTTGTGTTCAGATTCTACTAACCTACCGCTATCGTAACAGTGAAAATCATAAAGACAGTGTAAACAAATTATCATATTTTCTCATAAACGATGTGCACCAATGGAATAAAAATGTTCTCAAAAAGTTTTACCAAAGTTAGTGAAATGTTCATAAAAATGTAATCATTATGTTTACTTATTTTTTTTACTAAAGGGTGATACTTAATAGATTGATTTTAATACCTTTACTTAGTTTTTTATTTTGATTCATGATTTTCACGTAAATCGTTATCAAATATACATCATAAGTTTGCGTTTGTTTGGACACTTGCAAAAAAAAAAAAAAACACTGAAGGTCAGAAATGATGCATGCTTCATTAGTTTCCGCCGACACGACAATATTTGTCTAATACAAAATCAGAGTATGTTACAAAATTACCAGTCACACGAGTACTGAATTTATAATCAATTTTTGAAGATTATCAATGTCCTCCTACAGATGAAATAGAATGGACCAAAAAAAAAAGTGTGTATACGTAATAATATGGCATCAGTAGCGAAAACGAAGATAAAAAACAAATTCTTCCACTATTATGGATATTATAGGGATGGACGAACAAGAGAATTTAATTGTAAATTAAATAATATTTTCCAAAGCTTACTTAATAAAGTATTTAATCTATATCAATCACATATTAAAAGTGCATACTCGCATTTTTAAACTCATTTTTAAACTCGACATCTTTAAATTCGTCGAAAAATATTTACATATAAACGAAAAGATTGATGACAATGAATTGACAGAAATTCAATTAGAATTCATATAATTGTTGAAAGATTACTCAGCAGAGAAATGAAATATTAATTGAGCTTTTTTGGGGGTAATTAATTTTGATATGATGTCTGAACCATCAGTAATACCTGAAGGTATTTGCGTAGATCATCTTGTAGGAACAGAGGAAAGGAAAAAAGCTGGAACATTAGCTTTCTTTGGAAGTAATGTTGTGGTACAACTAACTGAATATATAAAAGAGATTAAAGACAGATTACAACGTGGATAGAATTTACGATTTTATCAAGTAACGAGAAGAAGTAATATTAATTTTCTTTAATTTTTATTTACTTTCAGCCTTTTGGATTTTAACAATCGCAGTTATTGAGAGATTTAATGCTGAAAAAATGTTGCTTTAGGAAATAAGTTTGCAGAGTGATGAAATAAAAGTTTTCCATTTTAAAATAATGATAATCGTATACTTCTGATCAGAAATTAAAAAGAAGAATCACCAAAGAACGAATGAAATAATAACAAATCTCTTCCATTTTTGCATTCTCCGCATAAACGTAAGCAGTAGGAAGTTGAGAATAGTTGTGCAAATGATACTGCACAGCAGGAAATCAATACGGATTAATTATAATACGAATTTTGAATATGAATTGTGAATTAGATTGACTACAGGACAATATGTACCTATAGACGAGCTATTAGCGTAGAAGATATCCGGAGTATTTGGAAAACAGATATTTTTTTTCTTTTTTTTTCTGGTGGTTTGCTAAACAGATTGCTGTCTCTAATGAGATCGTTAGTGGTAGCTAGGGTTTTCGTTGGGTTGTTTAGAGATAATGCTTTCATTTCGAAACAAGGGCGTCATGTCTATAAACTACTCTTGAACAACGGCTGCGACTCTACAAATAAGCTATTATTTGCAAAATTTACTTACAGTTTTTATATCCTTGAAGGAAACGGAATTCGAATAGACCGACATTCTTGTTCGTACAGTTTTGAATTCTTTGCTAAACCTTGTATAAGAACAAAATTTATAAAACAGTTTTAAAGTGTGGCAGCGGAAATTTTTACAATTACTCGGATTCCCTTCAGTAATATATTCCCTCAAATAATGTAGTGACAAAATTATTCGCTAATTTACCTGAAAGTACACAAATGCTTATCATTAAGTCGGATTCAGTACACTGTTTAGCGGCCAGCGAGTAGAGCATGTTGAAATTTATCCTGTCTAATGTTGCTTCCACGGATGCTTTCCACTGTTGCCTGTGTTCACTCCTAGATAGTATTATGTAACGTGATTATTTAACGCCTGTTGCTGAGAGATACTTCTGTCCATCGAGGATATTTAAATGCTGCAGTCAGATGGGGGCTTAGAGAAGTTTAGCAATTCTAAGATCAGGATGACCTGAATATCACTTTTTTTAACTGAAGTTATATATATATATATATATATATATATATATATACAGAATGGTTCAAAATTCCACGTACAAACTTTGAGCGGAGGTAGAGAACATCAAAATTAACCATATTCACATAGGAAAGCATGACCGGAAACGCTACCGGAAGTTACTAACAGGGACACAATGTGAAAGATACAGAAATAACACAAGGCAGTAAGTACTGTAAAAAACTTTATTAGGCGTAACTGAACAGTTCAATAGTAGTTGGATACATAATATGGTAAACGAGGTGCATGTCTGCTATCTCAGCTTTCGTAAAACGACGTACGACGTCGAAAGCTTGAATGAGGAAGCCTCAATTGCTCACCTGGAGCGCTGGCGAACAGCGCCACCTATCACTTTCAAGTGGCGTTTCCGGTTATGCTTTCCTATGTGAATATAGTTAATTTTGATGTTTTCTCTACCTCCCCTCAAAGTTTGTATGTGGAATTTTGAACCACCCTGTATATATATATATATATATATATTTTTTTTTTTTAATTCTTCCTTGCTGACCTAAAGAAGAAAACAAAAACCTATCAAAAGTTTTAAATTCCATCTTAAACACTATGATAGACCTCAAAATTAAAAGGTTTATGAGAACTGGTTCATGTTATTGATGATACACTGCCTCATAACTTTCAGCATTATGCTAACTATATACTTTAAAAATGCCTCTCCTGTTAGATACACTCTTCGTAATAGTTATGGATATTGTTTCAAAGATTCGTTACAATTTTGATAAACTTAGGCAATCTCCAGAAAACTATACATGAAAGGATGCTACTTTTTTCTGGGTGAAGTTGTATGATTCAACTATTCCGAAAAAGAGAGAGAGAGAGAGATTCTTGAGACAGAACCAATAAATATCGAATGATGTTATCAATTATAGAATCAACTTCCGATCAATGGTTAATATCAAGACAAAAGTTTCCTCCATTATTATTTTGGGATGGCTGTCAGACCTGCACAGAAAATAATCAACTTTTCATGCAATATGACCTGGTTTTATTAAGTATTTAGTGAATATCATGGCATTGTCACGCAGGTGATGTATTCTAGTTACGTGTTTTTATTATATTGGTAAAATCATTCACATTAGAAGGAAAAACAGTGGTAAAACATTTGATTGCTGTGACGAAAAAAAAAATTAATTTTTGCATCGGATGAAGGGATATCAAGAGCTACTACAGGGAGCTTATCCTTCGCTTGCTTATCTTCTCTTGGAAAGTTTAAGATTAAGATTTGTATAGGCAATCCTCATTCAGGCAATGTATTGTTTCCTCAATTGTTCAACAACAGTATACTGAATTAATTTTATAGTGATTCTTGTTTCAATTTCTTTATAGTATAAGATAATTATGCTGATATAAGTACTAAGATAATTAGTATTTATACTTGTACTAAATATCATAGTGCTTAGTAATTGTCCTAGTATTAATTACTATTTCTACTAGTGCTAAGATAAAGTTTACTATTATAAGAAAAGTTTTGAAGAAACCACATCTCCAACCAAAAAAAAGCTGATTTTTTTGTGAAATTATATATCAAATTTAAATTATTACAGATCCTGTTAGAAACATAATAGAATCATATCACTAAGAACATTTTTTGAATAATCATTGTAAGTCTAGCCCACGTCATAGTACGGAGACTGGTTTCTCTCTAGATGGAAGTTATATCCGAGTGTCTATCCATTGCACGTCCCCACTATATTTTTCCAGCTAATTACAATTAAATTTATGAAGCCACTTACAAACAGTGATAGTAACACTGCGATAAATATGAATCTCCCTAATAAACTACTCCCATCAAAAAAGTCACATCACAAACAGACACAACATACAAACCAAGCCGGAATCTCTTCACTAAAACTCACTTTCACATTAATTTTACTAACATCCGTAGCATTAACAAAAACACACCACTTCCAGACCAGACATCCTATTCCTGACAGAAACCCAGATTGCCACTACATCTCCTACATCCGACATCCAGTAACCAAACTACATACTTCATGATTCCTTTCGCCACAACGGTGACATCTGTGCCTTTGTGAAATCCGACATAGCCTGCCAAAGAATGTTTACTTTAGAATCCCCTGATTGTGACATTCTCTGGCTGAAGGTTTCTTTTCCCCATTTAGTAACATTCATTTGTTGCGTTTACCGGTGTGCAAACACTGATAAACATTCTGACCTCTTCACATTCCTTTCCATGAAACTCGACCATCTACAATCCAGCTATCTAAATAGTGAGGTCATCTTCCTGGGCGACCTCAATGTCCAGAATTTTAACTCGCTCCCCTATTCCAACACCCCTGACCAAGCTGGTCGAGAAGCAGAAGTCTTTACCATAAGTAACGACCTAACATTAATTGTGCACTTACCTACTCGAATTCCTGACCGCTTCACCATCCAAATATTCTTAAACTCTTTTTGACAAATTCTCCATCCATTTACACTGTAGAGGTCACCTCTATTCTCGAGAACACTGACCACAATCTTGTACAAATCTCCTTTCGTATAGAACGCCTCTCCCTCAACCACTCCCGCCCTCGTGTCCTCTGGCACTAGAAAAGAGCCAACTAGGATCACTTCCCGAATTTCTAATCCTGCTTTCCTTATCTGACTATTACTTCCACTCATCTGAACTTATCACCTCCTGTGAACAAGTTACAGAAATTATTCTCACTGGTGAAGACCTTCATCCCCAATTCTGATATAGTTCCGCGTTCAGTTTCCAAGCCATAGTTCAACTGAAAGTGTACCAAAGCAATTGAAGAAGAAAGTTTGGCTTACCGCAACTGTCTCGTTTAGAGAACTCCAGCTTCATACTCCATACACCAAAGCACGCAACATATGCAAATTAGTCATCAGCAGAATCAAATATGATTTCATAAAGGCGACAGCAAAACACTTGCCTCCTGTCCAAGTGGAAGCCGTGCTTTCCACTGTGGAAGGCACGGCTCAGTAGAAGTCAGTCCCTCGCTATTGGACGCCACTTCGGCTCTCCCACACTTCCACCTGTCTCTGATCCTGATGGCACCACTCTTACTTCACCCAAAGATAAAGCTGACTTCCTGGCATCACTCTTTTCCTCAAACTTCTACATTGATGAACAAGGGATATCACCTCCGACCGTACCAGAATCCAAGCACCGTATGCATTCTTTAGTTCTTCAACAAAAAGAACGGGAAACTACTAAAAATTTGGATACTAAAAAGTCTTCTGGTCTTGATGGCATCTCTCCAATTTATGCTATGCAGTACACTGACATCCCAGGCCACAAGGTCATCACCAATTAGTTCTTAAACATTTATTTTCATACTATCCTTCAATGGGGCGAGCACAATCCTATCATGTTCAATGCCACTAAAACACCAAAAAGACAACAGAAACAAGAGAAATGACAACACCAAAGTGTTGCCTTTTCTCTTGTTCTCTTGCAAAAGAGAACTCATCTCATCTAATCTTACGTTAAGTAACACACAACTCACCAGACAAGATCAGTTTACTTGGACTAACGCTTACCTCTAGTCTTTCCTGGCATAAACACATCACATCAATAGCCTTCTCAGCATCCAAGAAACTAGGAATTCTCTTTCCTTCAAAAGGCTGTTTTACATCCAACCAACACCTAACTATATACAAATCGCAACTCCACCTGTGCTTATAATACTGCTCACATGTTTAGAGTGGTGCATTAAAACTTCCGTTAAAAACTTTGATACTGTCCAGAGGAGATCAATTCGGCTCATAGATAATCCCTCTCTTACAGATTCACTTCAACTTCTATCTAACAGACGCAGTATTTCACTACTACGTCTGTTCTACAGGTACTTCCATGGTCATTGCTCTAGTGAATTGGCAACCATGATGGTTGCCAATTCATTCTTTCGCCTTTTGCACCTGTTAATACAGGAGCCACTACCGCTCAGCATCCCTTATCTATGCAACTGCAAACACACCGAACCTGATTCTCTTCTTATTCTTTTATTCCGTCCACCTCTGGTCTCTGGAATAGTCTTCCTCATGAAGTATTCCCAAACAATTACGACTTGCAGCTCTTAAAAATACACATCAATAAACTTCTATCTCATTCCTCATCTGCACTCCACACACGGCACTGATGTGCTTATAGGTCTCTTGACCTCTCGTATAAGTAATCAATATAAATAATAATAATAATAATAATAATAATAATAATAATAATAATATTCCGCGGTACTTCAGACTTTTAAAGTACATGACCCCTGTACCGATTGGCTTTCATAATATTAGAATAAGATTCTTAGTCTTACTTCTCAATATGTATTTCTGTGTGTGAATTGCGTGTATTCTCTCGGCCGGTATGCAGGATAAAAAACGGATTTCCTAGATGAAAAACCAACCCACTCCGTTTGAGACCTAGTAACTTATCTTTCGTTGAAAAGGTTCTTCACGAATTCGAACCCATATCTTTGGTTTCGAATTCGTGAAGATTCGTGAATTGGGGTTTGAAACTCTTTCAATGAAAGAGCTTCACTGAAAGCGACTGATCCACAGAGGCTCTAATCATTGTTAAGTAGCAGTTCATTTTAAATAATTCAGTTATTAATAGTTAACTTAATGCAACACATATACTAAAAGATAAGTCACGAATGTTTTGTTATCATTTCCAGATAACTTTCTGCCGTCACAAGCAGATACAACATCTTTCTTCCTTGCTGGATTACCCATAGTAGCTCATCCGATTATAATTCTCCGACTTTTACAGCATAGATTAGTTGGAAGCATGATTCACCGTCGATGGTGTGGTTCGACTCCCAGATCCAGTATAGGTTCTACCGAAAACCGTAGTAGAAAGGAATCAACTGGAGATGGAGATTCTTTAAGAATGAGGCGTAACGTCAACTTAACTATCAACTGTACTGTGCCTTCTTCTAGAATAGACATTGAAAATCGGAGCTCCATAAAAGACTCTACAGACACGCGTCTCATTATTCAGACATCGGTTCCAGTGACGTCAGTAAAAGTCATGATGGGTCATTCAAGTAGTCAAAGGTCGCAAAGGTATAGGAAAGACTCAGTGGGTGTAGCAGAAAAGTGTCCTCAGAACAGCAACAAAGATACAAGTCAATGCACCTCACCCAACTCCTACCAGAAACGTATGTTTCAGTTGCCTAACCTAAAGAAGAAAATAGCAAGGAACCACAGCGCTGATCACAGCACTAAAAGTACGCAGAGTGAAGAAAATGACACGAGTGAAGCCGATATTGCAGCTTTTCAGAGGGAGCTTCAGAATCTTCCACGATTTGATCGACAGGTTAGAACTTCTAATTTACATTTTTATATCTAATTATCTAATTAAGACTAATTACTTTAATATAAGTTACTAGCAGCATCCCCACTCCATATCATTAGAGTATAGTAGCGAACCTTTAAAATGCAATCTAAATAACCAATAACCTGAAATAAATCATTAAAAACACCAATAATGAAAAATATTGTGAATACACAGATCATCAATAATGAAAAATATTGTGAATACACAGATCACCAATAATAAAATCATCTGTCTGCTTCAAAAAAAGTCTGTATACTTTTGAAATCTTTATTTCAACCACAATATGTTATTAACAAATAACCACAAAACCTTAACAACAGTACACATTTATATTAGCAAACGTTATTTTAAAACATAGTGTGCGAGAAATGCCTAAGGTAGACTGAACTAGATTATTACAGTATTGTTCATAATCCAGACTGTTGCTTCATTTAAAATCATTGAAAAACATCCTTAATATCTTAACACTTGGTGTTGATTTTAATTTTCTTTCTTTTCTTTTTTTTCAGATGATATGTGACCAATTGGTAATTATTTTTAATTGTACAATCAGTACTTTTAATTTAAATTTTACTTGTTTGCAGTTTTAATTGCAAAAGAAGTTTAATGTTAAGAAGCCAAATATCTTCAACATGAATTATAATTCTAAGTAATGCACAGTTATCTCTAAATCAGCGTTTCAAAATGAATGTTTCGGCATAATTTTAAGTTGGAAAATATGAGATATAATCTCAAAAAATTTAATATTGTATTTATCATCAATATCTAATGAGAAATATTCTAGGCGAAAGAGACAAGCACATTATTTAAAGATATATATATATATATATAGTAAATATTAGTGTTTACTGTTCGAAAGTGTTCACATTGTTTACATATTCTTCTATAGTTAAGTTTTGATTCTCCCTTTTCGAACCCTTTTGAAAATTTGAAATCCTTTGGAAAATTTAGTCAACAGATAGTACAGAACAACATAAGTTTTGCATGAATTCTACCAATTAGTTACCTCAGTGATTACGAACGGGTTCTTATTTTTAAATCACTAAAGTATTTTAAATATTTACTTAAGTCTACAAATTTTTAGAACACTCTTTTGGAATAAACGATGTAAACAGAACGTGGTAAAGAAATACAAACGTTTGGTAGCTTTATTATAACCTAAGTACAATTGAAAAAACCAACATAATTAACGAAAATATGTAATTAAATTCTCAACTGAAATACAAATATCACAGAAGAAAAATAATGCAAGAAAAGTTCAAAAACTACCAAAATAGATTAGAGTATTTATACAGAAACGACCATGGTTTATATCGATTGAGAGAAACAAGTAATAGAAATATGAATGGCTATCGCAAATTTTATTTTCAATAATTAAGTTTCGTATCGACATACTTGAAATTGTCGTTGTCGAAATTAAATGAAATTTACAAATTTATCACAAAACATGAAAATTCACTTAGCCAAATTGATGTAATTATAATCTTCACAACAGACACAATGCGATATTAAGAATCATTGCATATTGTTAAAAGAGACCCATAGAATATTGAAATTAGATGTAATAATGGCACAGCTCTTTATTAAGTTAATCAAAGCAATCGAAAGTTTGTTTATTGATTTTTTTCTTAAATGCTTCCTATTATACTGTATATGAAGTCAGTGCATCGAATTAAGCTTCTAACATTAATTTAATAACATTATTTTATTTTCCAGCTCTCGGCTGATGATTATTTACGAGAAATGGTCGATTCTGCAGACCCTCTGATCAATAGACCACGATCCTGTTCTGTGCCTCGTATAACTTTTGATGAGAATTCGTTGATGTTGCCTTGTGGAGGTCATGGACCTCTAATACGTAGCGCTACTACGGAGGGAACTTACACTGCACGTCCAGTAATAACTCCAGCTTCATTGTCGCCAGGTAGGAGAAACAATACAGTTTCACGGTATATAGTTTGTACGTTTTGATAAGAGAATAATTGCTTAACGTAGAAAGACATGACAAATAGCAGACAAAATTCAAATATTTGCGTTCACTAACAGTTTTTGTAAATCATAATAAGTATATTTTATTATGTGAAATGTTTTAAATCGTGTAGATAGCTCGATATGAAACATTTGAAGGAATAGGAATGGTTTACGTCTGTTCCGCATTTCACTTAGAACTTACATGAGAAAGACTTACAAAATAAAAATAATAAATAAATAAATGCAGATGTTTCACTTTAACAAAAAATTAAAAAGAAATTGTACCGATTTATCATGAATGCTTCTTTTTACCAATAGGAAAAACAGATCTTGATATTACCATAGGTTACGGGTTTTGAAAATGTCAAAATACAAAAAAAAAAAATCGAGAATGAAGCAAACATGGTTTTGTTATGATAAAATGAAATATAATGAAAATTAAACGAAACTGTAATATGAATTAAGAAAAGCGAAATTGAAATTAAAATTTAAAAAGCGAGAATTTCTCTGGTATCGTAGTATGAGAATCATAGGTATACAAGTCTTCTTATATTTCTTGACTTTAGATTATTTTAATTAATTAATTGAATTATTTTATCTAATCATATATAGTTGACTGTTTTTCTTCCTATGCTTTTAGTAGACCCTTATCCTTCCAATCATCCTTGCATTTTTAATCGTTATTAAGGGTAGCATGGTTAGGCCTCAACCTATGCAAATTATGTGATCTTCTGACTGGTGTGCCTGTTTTGCAGAATCAAAAACCCGAGTTTCCTGGAGAAAAAACCTTTATTTAACTGAGTCACGTTCAGGACCGAAAATTCGAACCACGTCTTTCCAACCAAATGACATAATCGAAGATGACTGAGCTAAGGAGCATTCCTTTCGGTTCACAAGTGATGAATAGCACTCGTCCGTTATCAACAACTAGACCAATATGATATAATCGGTCTAGTTGTTGATGGCGCGCACATATTTTAAACCTATCAAAGCGAATTAGACCTTACAAACTTCAACAAATGTATAGCAAGAGATTTCTAAACAATCTGTCCGAATCTTTCACTGGATTGTTTCGTTAGTTGGATTGATCCAATGTTTTTATATGTTCGTATTGTTAACCAGACCAACTTTTTTTACAGATAACACTCCTTTGATGGAACATTTCTTCCAAAAATCAATGAGTAATCTTCTACTGATACCAGAATGCACCCCGTCTTCTAGTATCAGTTCGACAACTTCTTTAGACACATTAAGGTAGCAATGATTTCTTAACAGTTTCCCTTGGTGTATCTAAATTATCTGAATATGAATTTGAAGTGATAATCGCTTTTCGGTAATAGCCTTTCAACTGAAGGAATTAGCCTTCATCATACTGGGATGGTACGGTGTCAATCAGAATCCAAGTCCATTTATCTGTTTTACAGAATAAATTTACTATTGCTATGAAGGAGCCCGGCCTCATAGTTTTATTGATGTCAGCATAATTCCGACTGCTGCATTCTCCAAGTTTACACGGTGAAAAAAAAATGAAATATAAATCATCCATATATCATTTTATTCAGCAGAAAAACTCTTCAAATGTCGTTTACAGAAACGGCTATAAGTATTTATTATAAAACTCAGTAAAACATAAAAATAAAAATTCTTAAAAATTTGGTATATTCCTACTAAATCACCCGGTGTGAGACCACCGCCCGCTTTTTGGAGACCTGAAGTGGCTTGAAAATTTTCCATGTTTGGTCTCTAGAGCAGGGTTTCTGCATCATGTAAGAAATAAATAAAAGATACAATATATATATATAATTAATAAAATATAAAAAATCTCCTTAGTCCCCCTCGGTACAAAATGTACTACAGGTCTGCAAATAACCTTTCGTGGGTGGGAACAACACAAAAATGTAACTATCATCGTTTACAGAATTTGCAGGATGCAAGTAGTGATACTTGTTATAATTAGGTACAGATTTGTTTACGTTATACGATATTTATACAGATAAAGAAATATAGAAGTGATCTGTATTACAGGGACCATGACTTCACACGCCACAGAGACATCAGGGACAAGCTCTGAAGAAATTCCACCTTTACATCTAGCTATTCTGCAAGTACTGAGGAAATGGATCTGTATGTGCCGTCAAGACTTCCAGAATCCCAAAGTTGTTCAAGAAATGGTCGACTTTTTGTCACGAATTGCGTGTATAGGAGAACTTTACCAGCGATGGACTGATGAATTAAAAAATTTGCTTGATATCGAGGTAGGATAAAGTTTAAATTTCCATTCTTAATATTCAAAGTTGATATCAAAGTTGAATGCTCTGTTTCTAATCGCTGCACAGAACATTCATTTCTAATGAAAAATTACCGAAATATAATGAATTATAGACATTTTTTAAATGATTTTCATTGTTTGTAACAAAATTTATCTGATAGATACTGTAAATGTCTCCTACATTAAACAAAATAAATTCAAACGTTTTAATGATTCAATAATAAAGTTCTAGCACCTCTGACTTGATAAATGTCCAACGAGCTGTTCCAACTTTTTATGACATTTAGAAAATTAATTAAAATGATACATTTTTAAGCCAGTTCGCCTTCCTTACGAACTGCTCTTAATTCGAAACAAAGAACCAAAGTAGTCGAAATACGAGAGGAAACTTTTCAAATGATATTTTCTCTTAATCCACACACACACACATACGCTTTATACTTTGCACGAATTCTACGGACTTTTGTGTATTTGGCATAATACTTATAATATACTGTACTTTTATTTATCTGTCATCTATCATTTCGTTTTTTTTTGTTTTTTTTTTGTAGTTTTCCAGATAACTACATCAATGCTATATTAAATTTGTCTATAGTATACGTACAGTTATATTGCAGAGTCAACTTTCATATCCCTCATCGATAAAGAAACGATTTAAAGGAGCTTCTAATGGAAACTGGAGGCTCATTCAAGTTTTCTTGCCTCACATTAAAAACTGGAATTGTTGGGGAAAAATGGATAAATCTAAAAAAATAAATAAATAAATAAATAAAAAACGATGAGTTAAATTATACGAAGATTTAATTCCCAGTAAGTGAAATTAAAATAAATGAAGACATCTTAAGTTAAACTAAAATAACATTTTGCCTATAAATATGCTGCAAGTCGGTTTGTTCGAACTTCTTTGATGACATCAACAGTGACGATCACCTTAATAATCTGAAAACTGGTTTTCCCTTTCAGTCGTTTCCGACGATAGGTGACTTTGTAGGCATTGCCAACAGAGAATTCCTGGTGAGTCGTTTACAGGGTAGTTCACTATTGCTTTCCCCAAGCCCCAAATTTTATCCGGGCTCTGGACCGAGATATGGCTGGGACTTTTTAATGACTGTAATCCATGTGTGTTCACAGGGCCAGTTTGCTTGTTCTGGGTGAAAAAAACACCCTACCTCCGTATGAGACTGGCTAATTCACTTTTAGTCGAATGAGACCAGATAAAAGTTCCTCAGGTCACTGACAGGAATCGAACCCAGGTCTTTCCGACCAAACGGCTTCTATACTGACTGAGCTAAGGTGGCTCTAATAATCTGAATGAGATGTTTAACTTTGTTATAAATCCGTGGATTGTAATATATCGTTTACGATGCATTTTCTTGATTCTTATGGATTTCTTCCAGACTAACTTGGACGCATTAAATGCTACGCGCGGCAAAGGAGTTTGCACTGACAACACTCTCCCTAGAAAAGCTTTTCAAGTAAGATTGAATATTCAGGTATTTTAAGTTTTATTACTATGGAAACACGGCCAATACTACGAACGGAAAAAAAAGGAACACACACACACATACACACACAAATTTCTCTTTGCAGCTGATTCTCTTCCAAGTATTACATAAAAGTATGCCGGCTTGCAATTTGCTTTGAATCACGTAATCGTATTTTGCTGGTGGTATTACTTGGAGATTCGACGCTCTTGCAGAAACAGTGCACGCTACTAATTCAGTGTGCCGAAACTAAATAATTCATGTATCGCATATCACTCTAGGTATAAAAGCACCTACGGTATGCTAACAATCCTATCCAGAATATCATTATCAAGTATAAACATGTTGTTCGTGTGTTTCAGAGGTTTGACTAAATTTGAGAGCGCATAGTACATGGGTTAGCGAATATGGGTTATTATTATTATTATTTAATTCAGGGATTCTGAATTTTTTTCTTTTTTTTTTCTTTGAAGCAACCACTAAGCAAGCTCCATTATATACACAAAAATATTTCTTGACAGCAAGTGACCTTATAGATAATGAATAAAATAAAATATATTTCACACATCGAAATAATGACTAAGTGTACTGCTAATAATAGTAGACTGGACTGGGATAGTCTTGTTCCTAAATCAGTTTCTAGACAATCTTATAGTTTTTTATTTCATAAATTTTTCACCTGTAAAATCTATAAACGCAAACATAAATGGAAATATATTAGAAAAAATTATCATGATCATCTCAAAGATTAAGTTATTTTTCTATAAATTTTAAATTTATGATCACCGTATTCTTTTTTTCAAAATTTCCTTATTGTATGATTAGATCTTTTATTTGATCAATCCTTAGTTTTATATTGGCTAAAGCACTTTTAATCAGCCGATATACTGGGCTTCCTCAAGGTCTTTCTTACCATTTTAAAGTTTTACTTCATTCGCTTTACTAATCTTTCATATCCCATTCTGTTTCAGTGACCATCACATCTTAAATTAACTGTTTCAAACATTACTGAATATTAGTAAAGTTATTTTCTGATACCTTTGTTTTAATAGTCTGCTCTTAATAATCTATTTAGTTCCTACTTTCCATCAGAACTCTCTTATCTCTGGTCTCAGTCTTGGATGAACTTTTCTTTTAAGCTCAGCTCTCAAATCCATATAACGTAATAATTGGGGTGAACACTGTCTTATACACTAGAAGCATTTATACATAAATTATTAAAGTACAACGTAATCAGATTTTAAATTTAAAGTCTATTAATAGTTATAATCCATTAATAGTTATTAAAATATATTTTAATAACTATTAATGAAAATAATTTGAACATTTTACTTGAAATCATAATAAAAGACAAGTTAAATAATGATTGAGGATCCTTCAAAATTGAATAAGTCGCCACAGGTATTTTCAAATGCCAGTTTTTAAATGATAATATTTGAAAATGCTCACTGTTTGGGTATTATTTTCAAATGCTACTTTATTTAATTTTTTTTCTCTTTTCTTCTTTCTTTTTCTTTCTTTCATGGTAAGTCCTTCACTGAAAAAATTCCGGTATCACTTTTTTTCAACTTTACGACAAAATATTGCACTGTTTATGAGTACGGGGGGGGGGGAGTCTTGAATCAGAACTTTCCAGAATTCCCCCCCCTCTTATATGCATAACGAAAATTTTTAGGTGAAATATATTTTGAACAACAATATCGAAATGGGGAAAGATGTTATGATGTTCTTTAGCATGGTTATCGTGATTGTTGGCTCCAGGTAGTTTCCTGATTATGTTCTTGGTCATAGAGAATGGGAGACCTTTTTAGTGTGATGTAGTCTCTTCCCTGATAATAGGAAATATGTATGCAGTTGTGAGAATTGCTACTTATCTTTAAATGAAGAGTGGACAAGATACATGGAAATGGGAATAATTTACCATATTGATTCCCTTTATGCAAAATCCAGAATTTTAGCATTCGATTGTCGTATTCTGATATTTCAACGATACATCGTTTGGGATTCTCGTAGAAGTTGGTATATTTATTGAACAGGTTAGTGATTACTGTTAAAGTGCCAATTATATGTTGTTGACGTACGTGATACTTGATCAGATTAGTCAATGCGGTTCAGGAATATATCTTGAGTTAGAAATATATCCAAGAATCGTTTGGTGGCCAAAGTTTGTTAGACGGTCAAAAGGGAAACTCAAGATCCAAGTAACGTCCAAGATATTGTGAAAGTTAGATTGGTTCGTTTTTTTATGGTTACCGTTATGATCGAGAAAGTTACATATGATATTGATTTTCATCTAAAGCTGTTGTAAGAGGGTGGACAGTCCAATTACAGGATTAAAATTTAAAATATTCAAAATGGGATATAAATAAGTAGTTGTCTTACTTTTGCAATAGAAACCTCAAATTCTGTCATATAATGTGGGTTATCGAAAGAGGAGAAGGAGGATGAGCGCAAAAAAGAATTAAATGCTGCAAAAGAAAAGAACAGTTATCAGATATATTTGAGAAAGAAAATGTTCTAAGGATAAGTTGTATGAAAGCTAAATTTCAGCGCTTCCAAATAGAAGGTAACTTTCCATCTCTACATTTCATTTCCTATGAACATTTAAAAATGTAGTACATGAACAGATTACTCTGAAAAATTGTAGTACTAACAGGAAAAATATTTACAATAATCGGCTGATCCAAATTACTGCTGCTAGATTATGCGTGATGTTTTTCATTAAGTGTCTATTTTAATTTGTAACATATTGAATTGAAGTTGAAAACAGCGATATTTTTATTCAAAGCACACGATCGTCAACCACAACATGAGAATATGAGCAGGTTTCATATAGGTAGCATACTTGTAAGTTAGCAATATGATAATATTGCTGACTTACGAGTGGCATCGGATATTGTTTAGTATTACTAAGAGGCAACTAAAATTATGCTGATTGGTGTATCTCTTGCAATTGTGAGTGGCAAAATGTTTTCTCCCACTTTTTGCGCGATACCATCTACCCCACTTTCAGTTGAAAAACTTATGAAGGTTGTTCGAATTCCAAATGGTTTTCGAACAGAATTCTTCCCAACCCAGTTCATGCCATTCTGATTGCCCTGGAAAAGCATGAAAAATATCTGAATATCTGAGTGAATTAAAACGTTGCCTATTTATTTGTACACGTATTTTATTGCTTCTGAAAGGCTTATTAATTATAATTTGGCTAGACCTAATAATCATATATGCTTTATTCTAATCTTTTTCAGGAAACGGAAAACATCGAAGATAGAAAAGATGAGCAAACAACAATTGACGAAGAGTACGAAAAGGTAGGTAAATTAATAATGGTAGGAAAATTGAAAAACAAAATAAATAAATACGAATAAGAACGTAATCTATAAATGTGTGTCTAGTAGAGTGTGAGTATAGACTATGCTGCCAAAAATCATCGAAACACAACCAGAAATACACACAAACAATCAAAATATTATGCACTTTTCATAAGGTATAGGCTCATCTTTGGTTAATATTATACATTCAGTCTGGTTTTCAACTTCCTGGTATCTCTGGCAGAGTTCAAGCGACCAACTACCATAGCGTATCAGAAATTATGGAAAGGAAGTTATCTCTTGAGTCCTGCTAGCGGCACTGCTCGTACCTCCAGAAATGATTCCTCACATGTCGTTTCACGCCATTCCACAAGTGTTTATGATTCCGTGGTTGAAAAGCCCTTATACATTGACATTAGTCGAACCCAAGCTTTTCCGTCCAAATAACATCATTGTTACAACTGAGCTACGAGCTTCTCTAGAAGAACAAGAATTATTGAAATGCCATTTTATGTAGTTCTCACCCAAAACAGTTATAGACCTAAAGAACATTAGTACAGTGGATGGGCTCAGATTTATACTTTTTTAACTTATTTTTAATTCATTTTTACATAATCCTGAAACTTTGACATCACGCCACAAGATTGTCATTGCAAGTGTCATACTTTTTTTCAAGCCACTTCAGGTCTCAAGTAAGCGGGTTGGTAGTTTCACACAAAGCGATGAATTCATCTCCGACCTAAAGACAACTGCAAACATTTATGCCTACAGAGAGATTTGAACTCACAGTCCATTGGTTGGAGGAAAGCAGGTAAAGTTAACCAAACGGCCAACTACTTATGCCGGCCACTGAATTAGAACCTTTATGCAGATATACGTAAACGTCACTTAGGCAGCGTATATATATGCAAAATACTTGGTCATAGCGTCACTACGTGTTCTTGCCAACTATATAAGAATACTGCTGGTCAATAATCGTTCAATAGTGTTGATCACAATGAGAAAAACGAGGGATCTTTCGGAGTTGGATAAAGAGCTTATTATTGGTGCCTGTCTGACTGGAGCTATAATTTTGAAAACAGCAGAGCAGATTGATTTCTCAAAAGATGAAATATCTCGGATGTTGAGTCAGTGGATCAAAACGTTAGGTTAGAAATAAAAACTGGAGGCGTATTTGAGAATCTTCAGTGAAATTCAAGAGTGAACAGATGGCACTATGGATATAGCCATATTAAAAATGAAGATAACAGAATTACCTATTGGCTTTTTATCGAAATAACAGAATGACGTTGACATTACTGTTGTTAAAAGATGTGCAAACAGATCGTATCTAATATGGTATTCTGACTTCAACAGACCGGAGAATGAAAGATCTAAAGCAGATGTTTGAAACAAAAAAGTCACGAAGAGTACCCAGATAGTGGAAGTCCAAAATGTAGGTGAGTTATGGAAATACTTTACAATCGAAATGTAAGAACCGATATGTAGAGACCTAACAAGTAATAAAGAGGTCTGGAAGGAAATAAAATAATAAACTATTAATTCTATTAGACTATAATCTCCCAATGAATGTACACATTGGAAGATCTTAGTCGTTAGAAAAATCCGCTTCATGGATTTCTTACGACTAAGAAAACTGCAGCGTAAATCACTTACACACTTCCTTATGTTAAACCTCAGTGTTTGACAATTATGTTTATTTTTATTTTATTAGACAAGTATAAATATACAATTGTCTCGCCATTGGTTAATTATAGATGCCATCATCTTGAATAGCTTTTCGTTAAATGCTAAAAACTAGACATACAGCATGTATTATAAGAATGCCTTTGTCTGATGCCAGTGTTTTTACTGCGTGAACAGATTGTATGAAGGTGTGCTGAAAAGCTGTGATGATCACCATGAAAGAATTGGGATAGAACCACGTAACTTACACATTATCCTACATATTCCCCAAGAAGTGTTATGTGTTTTATTATTACCACTTATTACCACGCTGCTGCATCATTTGCAATCCTCTGAGAAAAAGTCTTTCCCTTATTGCAGTCCTCACCTGCAAATATGCTTCATGATCCATGGTAAATTTTGTTCTTTTCAAGTGTGTCTTTAAATTTGAGAATACGAAAGAGTCGATGGGGCCAGGTCTGGTGAATAGAGTGGGTGGGTGAGGCAGACATTGAAAGCCCAAATTATGTATTGTTGGTTGGGTTTCATGAGCCGTGTGAGCAGGTGCGTTGTCCTGGAAAAGCAACACGCCTCTGCTCAGTTTCCCGCGGCGTTTTTCTTTCCGTACCTTCTTCATTTCCTTCAGAGCTGAATAAACTGCTGCTGCTGCTCTAACATTTTCACCTTTTTTTAGGTCCTTGGTAAGGATTACACCATCCACATCCCAAAAAGACAATGGCAAGAATCATGCCTGCTGACTTTTGAGTTCGGACCTTCTTTGGCAGTGGAGAAAACCTTTGTGTCTGCACTCCATTGACTGTTGTTTGGTCTCTGAGTCATAGTGATGAAGCCATGTTTCATCAACAGTTAAAATACGAGCCAACAAATTTGGACCTGCTTTCTCAAAATGACCCAAAATCTCTTGACATGACAGCACACGTTCTCTCTTTTGTTCGGTATTCAAACATTTGGGGACCCACTTCGCTGAGAGTTTGCAGTCCAGATTCTGGTGAATAAATAATGACCCCAACTCATTCCATGGATATCCACATAGTATTTACAATGTTTTGCTGGTATTCGTCTATCATCACGGATCGTGGCGCTGCGTCAATGTGTTCACTTGTGATCGCTGTGGAAGGGCTTCCTGACCTGGGGGCATCTGTTGTCTCAGAACGCTCAGTTTTAAACTTAGCCACCCATCTGGCAATTGTTGGATATGCTGGAATACATTACCCCTAAAGTATCACACAGAATTAGATGAATCTCAGTTGTGGACCATTCTTGCAGCACGAAAACTTGATGACTGCCCGCACCTCTGTGTCTTTGAATTTCTTCAAAACCTCTGACATGTCTTCTTACATATCCTAAAAGAAAAAAACAAATTATTACAATTTGATGAAACATGTAGATTAAAGAGTTTTAAGATATATACTGTATTGTGGTTATATCAGTATCAGTTGCTTTAATATCATTTTGTTCTTGGTGTTTATCAGAACTTTTCAGCCCTTGTAGAGTAAACTACAGAGTAGAAGTGGTTGGCCAATTGAAATTTTTTTTTAAAAAAATTAAGAATTCGCTACTATTCAAATATTCGTTCTCCTATCAGACAGACATACATTTTGAAATTTCATAACCTTACTTCAAGTTTACACAAATGTACTAAGAATTCCGGATAAGTGTATTCACTTATAAATCCAGAGTCCTTCAATGGGTAGCACTTTGACATTTTCTTCTTTTTCTGAAAAGTGAAATAAGTGGGGACTTTAAATGTCTTTTGTTGTTTAGTTATTGTGAAAATAAGTTTATTTAATTATACTTCAAACATAATATTTTATGTTTGAACAAACTAACTAACTAAATAGTTTGTTTGTTTGTTTCTTATTCAATCATAATAAAGTCGAAGATCTGTGGACAGCCATCATTATTATAATTTTAAATCAATTCATATTTACTTCAATGGCGTTTATATTTTTGAAGGGAAAACCCACACAGTTGTAGTTGAAAGTCTGAGAGACACAAACAGTTCTGAGATTATTTTTGAATCGGTGCTTCTTTTTCAGTGGTCGCGAAGGTATGAAAGCTCTTCCGAAAACAAAAAGTTAAGAAGACACTCTTTTTTCTCAAGCTTAATATGCGAATGCCTAATGATTCACTTATTTAGTTGGAATCTAGCTATATTTTATTGATTTTACACCCCGAATAAGCATTTGTTGGAAACTACTTGGCCAAATAACTTTTTATTCTTTCACACTTTTTACTAAAATACTTAGAACATATTAGTTCTGATAAATATTGTTAAAACATTTTTACTATTATCAGCTTCGATTCAGCAATAAATACACCAATACTAAGACAAACCAGAGAAAAGGAAAGGATATCAGTTAACATTATATAAGGTCATTCTGTTTTTTTTTAAGTTCATACTGATTTTAAAGTATCTCCGAACATTATATTTTTTATGCACGCATTCGCGTACATCTAATATTACTATACTAATGAGTATAGAATGTTCTTTTACTCAGAAAGTTTAACAAATATATATTTTTTTTCGAAGATGGACATACATTAAAATCACGTCGCGCATATTATGCTGTGTGAATTCGAGAAGCGAATAACTAGAGTTCTTACAAGAAACAACATTCAAGACTGTTTTCAGTAAGTCAGTTTTGACTGCAAAGGAATGCTAGCGGTGTTTCTAGGAATTCATCTAGAATACAAATGAGTCGATGAAGCGCGTTTGGGGCTTATCTGTTCAGTTCGATAATGACCTGCTGCACTATACTTGAAGACTGCCCTGCTGCAAATGTTCAAGAACTTGCCCATTAGCGTGGTTCGAGTCATTTCGCCATTCATTGCCACTTGCAACAGACGAGAATTATGCTTTCCATAGGTTGTTACTAGACACTGTCAAAGATCTGGTAAATATTTGTGCTTCACTGCATTATCGTGAACTTCGAGCGCCGTTTTTGAATGGATTCATTACTGGAGATGAGAAGGGAATGCTCGGTATCAATTTCAATTGTCAATAGAGGCTTAGTTGCTGAAAATCGGATATACAATAGATGAGTCCCAATCTTCAGTTCTACAAAGGTTTTGGTGTATTTTTATAACAAAAATAAAGATTTTCAGGAGGGGATTTGTTTCAAACTATTTCGGTCCAATCAAAACTAAACTATCTTATCTTATCAAAGCTGAAAGTCAACGTAATCACGTAAAGCTTTTGTTTTTCATCATAAAAACGCATTCTGCTAGGATTATACATTCTATAACCTTGGGTGGAGGTGAAAAATTCAACATCTACTGTGTTTGCCGGACGTTACACTTAACTGAGATAATAGACTATGGTACACTCTTTATTTTATTTATGTGATTCCCGCACAAGAAAGGTTGTAAACTTACAGTGCATTATTACCCTGAGAGGGTAGGTTAAAGATTATTTGATTATTTCTCTTTTTTACGTTTCTTACGTATCTCTTCAAGTTTTGAAAAAAATTAAAAATAAAATAAAATAAATATTGCAGGATAGACGTACTAGTTTCTCATTAATTCATTAATTAATGCTTACGTTGTAAAATATCGTAATTTAAACGTTTAAATGTTGTATGCAATTATTCAATATTAATTAATAAAATGAGATAATAGTGATCTGGAATTTTATTAATTATCGCACACCAAGAGACCTGTACCGTAACCAGTTTCCTTTTTCCTAATATGCACTACGAAATAGGCTAATCGGTGACTCTTGTCTTAAAGTCATTAGATTGCCAACTGTTCATAAGTCTACATTTGTCTGAATTAAAAATTATTTCATTGTTTAAAGGTACCAAAATGAGTGTTATCTGCATTCTTTACTTCAAAGCTAATGGGATTTTCACAAATGTGACAAGGAAACGTTTGTAGCAAAGATAGCAAATTATCGTATAGAACAAAATAAAATAGATGCTTCATTATATATATATATATATATATATAAAGGAAAAGAATACTAATAAACATTGAATTATTTAACAAACTGGAAATTACAGGTACAAATTGCCTCACATAATCGATACATAAAAACGTTGTATTTTTTCAAGTTGTTCCAACTGGCGTGCCATTGTTTGTTGCAATTGTGCGTGCAGGTTCACGTGAACACCAATATTGTGGTGCGATTGCAATATCCCATACTTTGGTCAAACTAACAAATCTATTGAACAACGAATAGAAGAGCATAAGAGAGACATCTCTTACAAAAGATCTCATGCAACTGCGTTATCCAGTCATGTCCTTTTTTCAAATAATCCTAATGATGACGAATATCTTTATAAATATCCAGTCATGTCCTTTTTTCAAATAATCCTAATGATGACCAACGAAGCCACTCTGTCTGCTGGAATAGATCAGAAAATATCTTTCGCTGTGATGATGAGTTTGAAAGGAAAATCGTAGAATCAAGGGAAATCCTACTGAACCCGGTCCACTTAAACAACAATTTAAGTTATAACATCCCAGATAGCCATGCTGCAGTTATTCAATATTGGCGTTCACGTGAACCTGCACGCACAATTGCAACAAACAATGGCACACCAGTTGGAACAACTTGAAAAAATACAACGTTTTTATGTATCGATTATGTGAGGCAATTTGTACCTGTAATTTCCTGTTTGTTAAATAATTCAATGTTTATTAGTATTCTTTTCCTTTATAAATACCTGACGAAGGCTGCTATATGCCGAAACTTGTATATATATATATATATATATATATATATATATATATATATATATACAGTATATATATATATATATATATATATATATATATATATATATATATATATATATATATATATATATATATATATATATATATATATATCCACTATACAAGAGGTAGAAGAATCTATAGTACATTAGCACAGTGTGTAGGGTGTGAGAATTGAGGAAGAAGAATTTTATTGACATGTTTCTCGAAGGATTGGCGGTTGTTTGTGAAAACTTCAGGAGGACAGCTGGTTCAGAAGAGAGAGAGAAAGAGATGAAGATAACAGGGAGAGAAGAAGTAGGTTCAGTGTGCTTGTAATTGTGCTGAAAAGAGATGTCGGAAAATGCTGCTTTTGTATTAACAGGCCGAACGGAAAGTGGCAGAATAACGATGGCCGGTTCAGTGGAGTAGTCACCATGTAAGTATCTTTAGAAACGACACAGAACTATCATTCCGTCTGTGAGATAGTAGATGAAGTGAGTCAAGAGAGGGATCATCTATCAGTCGAATCGCTCTCCTCTGGGCAGCATGGAGAATTTTAGGGAGGTTTTAGGCGTACCATCCCAAATGAGAACAGTATTAATATAGATGGATTTGGAATTTGTACAGAGTTAGCAGATTAGTAAAAGTAACATCATTAGCTAAAAATAATGCCTAGGTTTATTATAGATTAAGGAAGCTATTGATGTGATGTGTTTGTCTGGAAAGGCTGCCGGTAATTGTCAGTCCAAGGAATGAAATCTGATACAGTATGGTGATTTTTGAATTGCTGAAGGGTAAGGATTCTTCTAGGTAAGGACTGTACAGTAGATATTAGGAAATGTGTCTTACATAAATCTTCTAATTAGCCCTAGATTAATACCTGGCTTTCAGCTCTGTAAGTGAAGCACTGGTTCGCCTTTTTATATTGTCTATTCACTTTATTCTAGATCTGCCTCTTTTTCGAGTTTTTGTAATAAGTCCTTCAAGAACTTGCTTGGTAGACCATTTAATCTACTGATATGGCCAAGCAACATGAGTTGTTTCCTTCGAATCTTAGTTATAATGATATCTCTTGGACCGGCGAAAGAACCGATTCTTTGTCTTACTTGAAAGTTTTTCATGTGATCAGTGTATGTTATCTTTAGGAGTCGTTATAGCATCCTATTTCAAATGCCAAAAATCTCTTTTCATCTTCTTTTAGGAGGGTAAAATTTTCACTTCCGTGTAGAAGTACTGAATTAAATAGTAATGCCTAATGTGTTGATAATTGTATGCTTCCTATTTGTCCATAATGGTTTTAGTTTTTAGAGTGCTATTGTTGCTTTTGTAATTTTTGTACTAATATCCTGCCTTAATCTGCCATCTTTATTAAAGATATTTCCTAAAGTATTTAAACTGATTAACTTCTTCTATGGGTGTATCCTCAAGTATGATTTTTCAGATTTTCTCTGATTTGCTTTCCGCTAGAAAATTAATATTATCAGCAAAGTTTAGATGTTTATTTCGTTTCCTCCTACCGTTATTCCAATATCGCAGTTCTCCAGGACTTCATTTACAATGTTATTTAACTGCTTCCTCGAAGCAGTTAAATAACATTGGTGATAATTTGTACCACTATTGGGAGCGCTATAATTCCTCTTGATTTCCGCCATATCATTTCAGAAGATGAGTACAGGGATTCAATCAGTCGTATTATTTTGTTGTATTATTATTTTTCCAAAGGGCATCTTGCCCAACAGAATCAAAGGCTTTCTGTAGGTAAATAAAATTATGGTACTTTTTTATGTTCTACATATTTTTCTCTAATGATATGGAGCGTAAATATATAATCCATTGTACGCCTGTTCTTTTAAAATCCAACCTAGAAGTCGGAAAAATTGATTCCATTTTTGCTTCAATACGCAATACTTGAGAGTAAAATGTCCAAAATATTTTGCTTGGGTGTCTTATGAGGCTAACTATCCTCAAATTATTACACTTTTTGCTGTTTCCTTTTTTTTTTTTTTTTGGAATAAGGATAATGTTCCCAAGTCTTTTGGTCAGATCTAAATGTTCCACACCTTCTGGCAAATTTAGTGGATCAAAAGAGTCAGTATGGATTTCAGAAAGAGCAGAAGCATGATCTGTTTTAAATAATTCCTTTGTGGTATTTGATTTGAGTTGTGTTAAACTCATAGCAAAACATGAATGTTTCTCACGAGAAACATTCATGTTGAAATGTGAATGTTTCTCGTGAGACTAAATCCAAATTTCAACATAAATGTTGCTATTACTAAATTATGGTCATTTCCAATGATGTCAGCCAGTAAAAAACCTAGTACGGCCTGAGTGCTGAGTTTATAAGGTTTTATATTTAGTTTTTATAAGAATATAATCAATTAGATTCCATGTTTTTCAATCTGGGAAGATCAGGATTTTCGTGACATTTTATGTGAGAAAAGTGTGTTAGTTATGGTTAGATAATGTGGAGGTGAATAGTCTACTACAGAACCTTAATGTGAATACATCTGTGGGATTGGATGGTATACCGGCACGGGTCTTGCGTGAAGCGGCTAAGGAATTATCAGTGCCCTTGAACATGTTGTTTAATCTGAGTCTTGGGCCTGGTTTAGTCCCGAAGGTGTGGAAAGAGGGGAAAATAGTTTCACTGCATAAAGGAGGATCCAAGATTACAGTTGCAAATTACGGACCGATTAGCATATCAGGAGTCGTTGTCAAGGTCTTGGAGAAAGTAGTCAAGGGAAAAATACAGAAATGGATTGATGAAAATGAGATACTGTAAAGGGGACAGCATGGCTTTGTGAAGGGTGACAAGGTGACGGCTGAACTGAATAATGGTAATGGGTTTACAGTGATACTGCTGGACCTGGAAAAGGCGTTTGACAGAATACCACATGGAATTCTAATCCGTAAAAACTACAACATATGGGAATGGATATATGGTTAGTGAGATGGATAGGTGGGTGGTTGATGGAGAGATATCAAAGAGTAGTTTATTCAGAAGTAGAGTCCAAAAGACAGCCTGTGACTAGTGGTGTGCCGCAGGGTTCTGTTCTTGGACCACTGCTGTTTAATTTTGTTCATTAACGATATAGGAAAGGATCTAAGAGGAACAGTTCATTTGTTCGCTGATGATGCAAAGATGGGTAGGGCACGATAGTGAATTCAGAAGATGTCAAAATCTTGCAGAACGACTTGGATAGATTGGAGTTCTGGGCTAAGGAGAATGGATGTCAATTTAATGTGACAAAATGTAAGGTTATGCATTTTGGGGTGAAAAGATTAGCAGCAGTATACCACATTGGTGGAATGGAACTGTACTCCAGGAGATTGATGAGACTAAGGACTTGGGAGTGTGGTGGATAGGGAGATGAAGTTTAGGGGGCACATTGCAAAAGTAGCTAAATCAGCTCATCAACTCACTTGGTTGTTGAAAAATACCTTGACGAGCAGAGACAAGCAAGTTATTGTACCTCTGTACCGAACCTTGATAAGATCTCATCTCGACTACTGTGCCCAGATTTGGTCACCTAGGTTCCTTCTTGATGGGGAGGGGGTGGAGAGGATCCAGAGGCGAGTGACTAAGATGATAGCAGGTCTATGGAATTAACCATATGAGAACAGGTTGAAGATTTGTAGGTTGCAGAAATTAGTTGATAGGCGGAAAGGGGGAGATATGATTGAGACAATTCAAATTGCTAAAGGGTTTCTATAGGATTAATTCAGAGGATATTTTTCAGAACAGGACTGGTGGTGAGAGGACTAGGGGACACCTATGGAAGCTGGGCAAGAGTGTGGTTAGCACGGGTGTTAGAGCTGGGTTCTTTGCTTTTAGAGTGGTAAATGAGTGGAATAAGCTGCCAGAGTCTGTTGTGGGTGTTATGACTGTGAGTGAGTTCAAGGCAAGGTATGATAGATACTGTGAGAATGTCGTATAGTTGTGTGGACATGATGTTTAGGGCCTCCCTCGATGAGTCTAAGGACTCCCTGGAGTCGCCCGTAATAATAATAATAATAATAATAATAATAATAATAATAATAATAATAATAATAATAATAATAATTCTATAAAGCAAATTCTGTCAGTTTCATTGCCCTTTTGTTTGTCATTTGTTTCTCCTAATCCAAAACGGGAGAAAATTCCTTCCTATATCTAATTCTATTTTTGCAATCTAATCTCCCTTATATTATTAGAATTTTTTTCCTTAGGTGTTTCACGGATCAGGTATTGATTTGGTGATAAACGTGATCCACTTCCTGATCATCATATGAGGTTTTTGGTATATATACTTGTATAATAGATAGATTTAGTGGTTTATCCTGTAGTTTTACTACTGCAAATCTACTTACTAGTCAGGGGTTTAAAGTCTGTGACACAGTACTTAACTTTTTTTTTTTTTGGATAAAGAAAGCAACTCTTTCTTGTCCTCCTTCTGGAGTACCTGACTAAAGAAAGAGATTTCTCTTTTCTGTTGTTAATTCTCCATTATTCTGGCCATCTTCTTTCACATAGTCCAATGATGAACCATTCATGGCGTGCACATTCTTGTTGCAGAATCTTGAATTGACCACGTGAATATAATGCTCTAACATTCCATCTTCCAATCATAAATCTGTTTCTCAGACGAAATTCATGTTTAAATATATTTATATTCGTTGGAAGGTCATTGTCATCAGTAGAACATTTTTCATCATCTCCCTTAGTGTCTCCAAGAAATGTTGCAGTCTTTGTTTGTCCTGGCATGATTTGTAAGGTTTTCTTCATAACTCAATAGTGGGTAATATCTCATCTTCCTTTTTTGGAATCGGTTGAATTGCTTACTTTCCCAAAATGTGATAAGTGCCAGCTGGCTAGAAAAGATTGTAGAAACGATTCAGAACAGGTGTTAGTTCTAGAGTACAACATTCGTGCTCTAAAACAATTACAAGGATGCAGTCGCGGCGCGAAGAGTTTTTATTTCCTAAGTGTAATATTCTTCTGATGTCATTTTTTATCGAAAACCAATAAGAGGCATATGATACCCTGTTTATGATATGACAGGACGCGATTTGTCTTGGTCATCTATGCAGGAGCTGGAAGAGGAGTGTCTTTGTCGATCATTTTAATAATGCTTAAGAAAGTCAATATAATATCAGGTTAGTTTTTCTTTTTTCTTTTATTTCTCTCTCCTTGAGAAGTATGCTGTAATGCACACGAAACTAGCACAAAGTCAAATGTATCAAAATAATTCTTCGACAGTCTTCATGTGGAATATGTCCCAACACCTGTTGGGACATATTCCACATGAAAACTATAGGGTGGTTTATTTTGGCCGCAGTGACAACATTGTTTATTGTATGTTTCATTTTGATTGGGTAATATATTAGAAGAGAAGAGTATGAGGAATGAGGAAATAAAATGAGAGGAGGACTCAGTGATGGCGCTCATACAGAAAGCAACCAGTCTCCTTTTCATAACGAGATCTTGGCAGTGCCTTCCACGTACTACTCATACTTCCTCTCCCTTCAGGCATGACCTGGCAGAATATGTAGTAGCGCGATTATATCCCATCTGATCGGTAATTCTTTCCGATTCGTTATTCACAGGTCCGTGTACTATCTAGCCGCCAGCGTGGGGTACTATTTCATTGATACACTGAAAGTGGAGGAGGTTCAGGTTCTAAATATATTTGGTATATTCTTGAAGGGAATCACTCATTTCCATGGAGAAGAGGAGGGGAGGATAGATTCCAGACTTCATCACAACCAGATTGAAATACTGTTGCGTTCATACAAGGGAAGACTAAAAATCAGTGCCGATTGCCTTATAAAATACTTATCGTTGTACTTTGTGTCCTCATTTTCACTCTCAGAATTTTCAATCTTTCTATCTACAGAATAAATATTTTTTTGTTAGTGCAGTTTTTTAATAATGGCACATTCAACTGATTTCCGTCCATTCGGAATGGATGGTTACTGAGTTATGATCAAATCATGAGAGAAAATGCCGTTGAAATTCATCAGTAACTATTCAGTATTCATGATATTATTAATCAGAGGACTGAACAGCAAAATAAAAGATGGGAGAGTATAGTTTAAAAGAAAAATCTATGTTAGGCGTTTATACTGTGAAAGGTTAAAAAAACAAAAAAAGTATATCTCGGCAAAGAAAAGACTTCACCTAGAATCATCTGACATCAGTATATATATAATTATTATAATTAATTATATATATATATATATAATATTGTGTGTGTGTGTGTGTGTGTGTGTGTGTGTGTGTGTGTGTGTGTGTGTGTGTGTGTGTGTGTGTGTGTGTGTGTGTGTGTGTGTGTGTGTGTGTGTGTGTGTGTGTGTGTGTGTGTGTGTGTGTGTGTGTGTGTGTGTGTGTGTGTGTGTGTGTGTGTGTGTGTGTGTGTGTGTTACTCTATCGTGCATTAGCACATGTTGGATATAATCCAGATATCTAGTCGAATACAATACTAGTACAATTCGTATATAATCCTGACATCTTACTCTTTGATTGGGTCATGAGTACGAATGGATCCAAAGCAGTTCAATACATCAATTTATGTGCACTTGATCGATCAAATGTCTTGCGATTCGCGACCAATGATTACTCCGAATCGGCAGACACCATTTATGCCTTGTCATTATATTTACTGCTGTTAATTTAAAATTTCGGCTAAAGCAATTACGTCTCTGATGTTAGCATGTATTGCGTATATTAATAACCTGTGTTTATTTGTCCGGTTTGCCTGTTTTTTTTTTTTGCGGGATAATAATCGTCTTGCGTTTTCTGAAGGGAAAACCTTTCCATCACTGTATGATTTGTCATTAGCGAAAACAACCATTTGCCTCCTTGTGTAGTGATATTATTAGTTACTAAAACAATTAAATCTAACGCTTCTTTATAGACATATGCACTGTAGAGATATTTTTTTTTATTAGATCTTGCATTACAATGGCGATTGATCTTCCATCTCATACAAAAGTCTCATACTCAAACTGAACACAGAACATATACAGTTAACAGTATAGTCCAGAGAGCTGTCTAATTGACCGGGTGGACAGCTCTTCCACTCCTCAACAGGCTATGGGTTTTATTTTCACCTTGAGCATCAATATTTGTGAATACCTTTAGGAAATAGATGAATTTTATACCCTGTCAGCTAAAATCCCTGAGGCGGCATTAAAAGTTTCCATGTTTGTTATCTGGAGCAGGGCTTCTAGATTACCTAATCATCCTTTGTCCATTCACAGTAGCAATATACTATAGGTTTACACTTTCTATGTGTAGGATTCACATAAAAATTTTAAAAATATATAAATCTTTCCTCTAGCCGAACTATGTTAATCACTGAAACTATTGCACAGTATCAAATGTATTCCACCACATTGGCATTGGGTGAACTCTTCTTATAAATGTTTCTACATAAAAGAATAATTATATTGATCACAAATAAAGTTTTAATTGTCAACATTTCCAGATATATAAGTTATATAAAGTATATAAATTAATAATTATATGAAAAGCCAAAGGCTTTTCATATAATTATTAATTCGGCGACATATAAACTTGTTTAAGTTAAGGGATGTTACATCCCATATAGTTTCTTAGCCGAATAAGAAACTCAGAGAGTTTCATGCCCAATATAGTAAATATATATAAAGTTCGGCGAGTCCAAGCGTAAGCAAATACCTGGATAGTGTTACAACTGACCCTTTAGGGAATGCAACGCTGAGGCAACTCATGGTAAGGGTAGAGCAAGCTCCGATCACTATTCTTGATATTTCCCCATAATGTGAAAGCTGAGGGTAATATCCCTTAACTTAAATAAGTTTATATAAGTTACGTTATTAAAAGCACTCTACAGATTGGTAAAACTGTTGTAAAAATTCAATAACCTTGTCAAATGTTATCATACTTGTACGTAGAAATACTGATTTTCTCTTCTCCTTCTGATGGTAATTCTGGTCAGAAATTCTGACCAGAATTACGATCAATAAGTAATCGGCTGAGGTACACATACTGACCACAGAATTAGAAACCTTTATGCAGATGAACGTAAACGTCACTTAAGCAGCGTATATGCAAAATACTTCTAGGCAACTATTTAAGAATGCTGATGGTGAGTAATAGTCAGAAGTGTTGCTTCCCAATGGGAAAAAAACAAAGGATCTTTCGGAGTTCGATAAAAGACTTTTGTAGCTGCCTGTCTGACTGGAGCCATCATTTTGAAAACCGCAGAGCTGACTGGTTTCTCAAAATGTGAGATAACCCGGGTGTTTAATCAGTGGAAAAATAACCACCATTTCTTGTCTAAAAGGTGTAACTATGGTCCTAAGACATGCTTATGCTCTGAAAATGCTTGTACGGATAAGCAAAACTTCCTGTGTGCAGCGATTTACCGAATTTAATGTAAGCTCTTCCCGACCCATATAGCACAACCCGCACGCACAGTTGGGAGCGCTGATCATCAGACATGTTTGAACTTGTCGCAACATTTAAAACCATTTAAGGCTCATATTAATTTTGATAATTTTTCACGGAACACTTATTCACTTTCCGCGGAACACAGTTTGGGAAACCCTGTTGTAGGGAATGGAAGAGGATCGGTATTCACAATCGGATGCATATATGGAAACCACTCTCTTAAATAACGTTTCTAATTCTAAGGGTATGTGTAATTTATTTATTTAATCGTATAAAGTTTCCTCCCTTTTCTCACCCGTCCCTATTGGGGCGAGTTGAGCCCCCCCTCACGGAGGTTTAAGTATTTATGACTATAGATCCGTGTGTGTTCACGGGGCCAGTTTCTTGTTCTGGGGACGAAAAGCCGGAGTTTCCGGGTGAAAAATAATCCCTATCTCCGTATGAGACCGGCTAACTCACTTTTCTTAGAAAGAGACTAGATAAAGGTTCCTCAAGCCATGGACGGGAATCGAACCCAAGTCTTTTCGATAAAGGGTTTCGTCTATGCTGAGTGAGCTACAGTGGATCGGCTTGTGTAATTAAGTCATAGTGTCGAAGAGCTCACCAGCCTAACACTCTCTGCAACTAATATAGACCAGTGTTCTTAAACATTTTGACACTGACTCTGATAACCCGTCAACATATTTGAATAATATGTACTCTACACATGTTTTTTTCATCTGTTTTCAGTTGATACAAAAATGGTGCGACTAAACCAAAATTTTAACGGTTCGACAGACTTTAATAGAGAAGATCCTAAATACCAAACATCATTTAATTGCATCTAGTGGAATTATTAATAACAGTTAGAATATTTTTTCCAATAAAATTATATGAATGAATCTGAAATTGAACGCGACTTGGGCAACTGCTTGTACCTATCGTAATTGCCAATTTTTATTGACTTCCATCCAGAGCAGTGTGGAATTAGAACAATAAAATAACCGGACATTTCGGTATAATTTCTGCAAATTTTGCATTGAAAATGGTACGATGAGGCAGAAATTAGTGGAAGGACTCGACAAATTTTTGCAACGAATGAATAAATAAAAGTCGTTTTATCTGCGATTTATAAGTGTTTGAGCATTTTGCTACAAGACGTGGGTATATTAGAGTTATCGTTACAACTGGAAAATACTGTTTTCATTTATTTAATATTATTACACAGCTAGACATAGAGAAACATTTGTTAAGCAGGACTCGTTATTATAGGATGCACCCGTTACATTGGGCAGCATAATTTTTACGAATTTCAAAGAAGTTTAGAGAGTGTAATTAAAAGCGGAAATTTCTCTAAATAACACCAATGCATGTTAAGAACTCTGTTCACGCTCCTTGAAACTTGCAAAGGATGATTGAGCATAATTTCCTTAATCTTGGGACTTTAATGTTTTCTTGATGTGGAAACTCGAAACACGATTAGGATTTTATACTAAATGCACACCACTATTATTATTCTCTCTCATGACTATTTCCATATATATTTCATTAAATTTATCACCTATAATCATATCGGTATGAACTTATTCCGTAGAGTTTTTCCGTAATACTTTTAACTCCTTAATGAAGAAGTCTTTATCTGCAATTTACTAAATTGCCTTTCGTTAATTTTACAATTCTTCCCCATCCTAACAAATTTAAAACTTATTTTCATATTTACTCCCATTAAATATTCTGTATTGAATTAATTTCCAAAATTATCTTTCACATTATCTTCTCACGGCAAAAAACTCCATCTCACACATAATCCTCCCATGTATACAGGTAAAGACACATAAATACTGAGTTTTCGCTTCTTCTTCTCTACCTTCTGCATTTCGTTTTTTCTTTGGCAGTGTGAACACATTAATCATAAATAAAGTTTGATATCTTTCTCGATCAAATTAAAGACCAACATTTGATCTGTTGAAGTAATTAGGTAGCAGTGCCGAACAAATATCCAGTTCAATACTCACTAACTATAAAGATACCAATGTGTTTAAAACGTTTTGAGACTCTGCGGAATCCTACATAAAAGTATTTCTTTTTCGCTGAACTCACATGAAAATTTTCATACAAATATCGGAATGAAATGATCTCAATCAACCTTCACCTGCAAAATATCAATTAGTCTAAACAGAATACGATACATATCACAAATAATAAAGCAACATAACTGTTATAGAAATAAGTCAGTTTAATAAAAAATTAGTATTTTCCAATTCACTGATGGGTTATTGTTATTTTCAGAAACAACATTTAAGTTATAAATGTTTGTATTCTCTTAGCTATCCTTACAGAGGAACAGAGTTTAAGAAACATTGATATAGACCATACTTGGTACTTCTATTCAACCGAATAGAGCCGATCCTTGTGAAATCACCATCTTTAACATTCCTGTAATTTATCACAGGCTATGCTGAGGTCAGATGATTCCATTCGTTCATTTGTGTAGCTTATTAATCTAGTAAAAGGTACAACTGAAAACTTTTTAAAGCATTTCAGTAGCACTTCTAAATTTGATAGATCAATCGCCTAAATTTTGACATGAAGTGAAAGTGAAACACGAACTCTTTACCAGCATTATAGCTCTATGCATTCACTTAGTTCCGCATTTTATAAGCTCTCGTAACTCTTCTTCTGGTTTCGTACAGAGCTGATCTGAAGTACAAGAGTCTGCATCAACTACGTCCACTCTCCAACTTGCATGATGAATTTTCTATAATTAGCAAAGTCGGCAGAATGCTTAGAAAGTCATTTCCGGTACTTCCGTTTAGACTGAAGCTCATAAAGCACCCTTCTGCTCCTTTCAGTTCGTTACATTGTTAGCCATGTCACTCTAGGCTCTCTTTATTTCTCTGAATCAATTCAAAAAATAACGATGTGCTCTTTTCTGAAAATTCCCAAGACTTATACTTTTCCATTGCCAATTACATATTGAGAAATCCATTGTCTCCAATATTCCATTGTCTAGTACGTCTTTTTGTGTGTGGCTTGTTACTGGTTGAAAGATTATTAATTACTTTTTTATTCATTAAAATAATTCAAGTTTGCTGATTATTCCAGAATGACTGAGCTACCCTTCATATGCATACCTTATCATGCCCATTCGGTTCTTCCCATTGCAATTCTAGTCCACATGTAATCATACAGACAGTCCATATCAGAAAGTAAGTAGCACTTCTCTTGTACTATATCCACTTTGAGTATCTGAATTTTTATGAATTTTATTTAGATTTGGGCTTGGTAACAATTTGTAAGCAACGTTTTATAAGCGTTATACTTTATCCTAACGAGCAGTATAATAAAATTTGATTAACGTCATATGTGAAATATAGAAATCTTCTACTAAACTAAATTATTAAACTACATTTAATTATAAAGATATAAAGAAGACAAAAACTAATCACAAAGAATTTTCAATGCGTATTGATTCCGAAATGAATTTTAACTTGAAGGAAATGAATATGTTAATTTTTATGTTAGTGTTTTAATTGCTTTTTTTTTAATTTACTTAATATGGAATTGACTACATAGGATTATGAATAGGTAGCCTGACCATGAGGCGAATGTATTTTTTCAGTTGTAAATTCTATCGATTTGTAAAATTTTCATTTTTCGGAGGGGTGGGAGCCTCGCTTCTGCACAAGACTAGTTAATTTACCTTCAGTTCAAAAATTCTTATAAAATGCTCCTAATGCGTTTGTCATTCTTTTTATTATAGAACAAAGGCGTTTTTATTTGGAAGGAGGAAATTTTATGATTTCATATGATTCCGATTGTCTTCTGTAAGCTGTTTCATACACGTCATTGTAACTCGAATTGCACATTGCTGCCTTGAGTTAGTAACACTGAGCTTTGCGGTTTACAACAATAATTAATTGTCTTATTACTAGTTTTATTCATTTGTTTCCAAAGTAACTAATTACAAGATGCTTTCTATAATTTATTACAATCTTTCGAAGTATAACAGTAATGACCAGTCGATTGTCATGGCAGTTTTACAAAATTTGTCCATTTTGTGGTTTCTGGTTTCCTTTCGTAAAATTTCGAACTTTCATACTTTCATTTCCGCTACAAATATTAACTGCATTCATACAGCCGACTAATTTACAGTAATTATCACTTAATTGTATTCATATTTACATTTAAACCAAAAATGTTAAAAATTATGGGTTATAATGAAACGTTTATTAACATGCACGTTATAATGAAACGTTTATTCATTGTGGTCATAATGCTAATGAATGCTGTAGACATGAGTCTAAGGGCATGTCAATATTTTCAGGTATTTTATCATATAAATAATTCTCGTTTTAAAATAAAAGGTATTAATAATTTTTTAAATTGTTTAATTTTAATTAGCGAAAAATTGTGAAAAATCAAATATTAAATGCTGCATACGATACTGCTTACTTATTTCAGCATATATTATCAAATAATATTATTTTATTGCACGGCCTTTCGTAGGTGAGATTCACTTTAAAAATAAAATAAATTACTTCATATTAATATTATAAATTAATCGATTCGGAAGTCTTCCCATATCTTTTCTTTTAATTGATCTTTTTTAAATTTAAATGTTGAAATTTTCTGTTTTGATTGGCTCCGATATTTGTTTTGATTGGTGTATTGAGGTGTTTGAAGATAACAGAGATAACTGTGAAAACTAACGCTGAGAAAATTTCATCACCTTTAATGTCATATGTATGAAATAGATGTAGAGTCATTTGCATGAAACAGAGGAGTTGTTTAAAGCGGAGTTGTATAATCCGTTTAAAGAGTAACTCAGCAGCAGTTACTAATGCCTATATGTGTTGGTGGCACACCTTCAGAACCATTTTTACGTAACCTGACTGTAAATGACCTTAGCATATTCAGGAATTATCAGTATAGCAATAAAGGGTTATCTGTAGTGAGCAATGTTTCCACATTTTGTTCAGTCGCGATAGATCATATTTATCACTTCAAAAACTGACCAAAAAATAAAATAAACGGCCTACTTTCAGTTCTGTAGAATTCATGTTCCGGTCAGAAACTTTTTAAAAAAATAAACTTGCTTCCAAAAATAGCTTCTGAAACCCGTAGCAATGAATGTGCTATTGCAGTTATGAAAATACAAGCAGGACGTGTTACGTATGCTTATCAGCATTCGTATCTTTCAGCAGTGGGAATGTCTTGGATGGCTTTAGATTCCTGCATATTGTATGTGATAAAATGACTCGAAAAGAAGCGAACGTCCACACTATTGTAATATTACGTGATGACAGAAATCTTGCATATTCTCATTCCAATCTGCTTCGTAGCCCATCATGAAGTATAACAGTTGCATGGTAATTTATTTTCTTTACAGTTCTTGTTCACTCACTATAAATTAATATCATATTCATATTTGATTATGTTCAGAGCGATGAGTTAACAATTCGTAGAATCAGTTCAGCTCTCGTAATAGAATAAATAGGATATTTTTATTACAACAGCGTGTAGACTTTATATGCAAATATTTGTCTCTAAATAGTTCTTTAATAAATAATGAACATTTGGAAATATTCATTATTTATTGAATTTTTGGAAATCAGCAGGCAGTCATTCTTTATGCTAAACCCGTCATTAAGACGGGTTTAGCGTAATTGTTTCCTGAAACGTCACAAAAGTTTTTCAGTTCTTCAATCTGACTGTGCATATATTGAAGTATTTGTGTAATTTCTCTGCAAAACATTCAATATCAATTGGTAAATAGTCGACAGCACACTGGAGACAAATGTGCATAATGTGTGGCCTACAACCAATACCGATAATCTGCCTCTTCAGTTCAGGTTCAAGTTTTTGACACACATTATTTTTGCCAAGTCTTTTGCAACCACCAAAATTGGTGTTCGTGTTATCTGCACACAAAGTAACAATTTTGTTTTGTAAGGCAAGTTTGGCACTTACTTCCTTCAACATAGCACACTGTAGGTCAGATGCTTCACCAGATAAGGAAATGAAGTTTATAATTTTGTCTTGAACACCAAATGGCAAAAACGACTGGAAGAAGTTTGATGTCTTTTTTGTTTGATACATCTAAACATACTGTAATGCTTTTTTTGTTTTATTCAAATCCTTTATTACTTCTCCCAATATGCATGGCACTAAAACGTTGGTAATTCTTGCTTCTGATTTGGTACGTGCTGAAGAAAATTTTGGTTCATAAATTTTATTTATCAATGTCGACAAGCAGTTATTTGCGCGAAAACTTTGTCCATGACGCACAAAATGATAAGCAACAAGAGCTTCACTTCCTGCAAATTTATCGCTTTCACTATCACCATCACGTTCTCACCATAAATGAGATGATGTTTTAAACTGAAGCCAAAGTCTTTTCAGCATCCTTATGTTTCTGGCTACGTAGATGTTGGTTGATATCGCTTCTGCCTCCATGAACGGACATTGCAATGTTTGGCATACCACTTTTGTTCCATCGTTACCCAGCTTGTCCAGTTTAATAAATTTGAATTCTTTCCGGAGATCGTCATTAAAACTGCAGTTTCGCCTCTTTGACATCAAGGATAGACTTAAAGCTTTAAAAATAATACTTAAAACTTTAAACCACCAGCATTGAATAACAAAGCCACGAGTTAGCATACCTATAATACGATTATAGATTTATGATTGACCAATAATAATTTATGATTGACCAATATTTATAGTTTTTATAGTATATTTATAGTTTTTATTAAAAACGGGATGTAATTAAAATGGTCGCAGACTACGCGATTTTGTCGTTTATAATAATATGAGAATGATGCATTCAGTGTTTAAGCACAAGGAAATATAAAAATATACTTGGTCAACCAGAGGATACAAATCAGTAGTTGACTACGTTATGGAAAATTTTAAATCAGCGAAGTTATTTTAGACGTAAGAGTATATCGATGCTTTGAATTAAACTCCGATAATTATATGGTATCAGCAAAAATTCGATTTAAACCAAAGTGGCTAAAAATACATAAAATTGAAAATTCTTACCAACCAAGCTACAAAATTTCTTCATTACAGGATCCCCAAGGTAGACAACAATATCAAAAATGCACAAACTCAAAAACAGAAACCATACATGAAACAAGTGTCATCATAGAAGATGAATGGAAAAATTTGAAACAAATTCTCACAAAAGCAGCAATAGAAATCTTAGGAATAAAACGCAAATGGATTAGAAAAAGAGGACTACGATACTGGAACAAAGAAATAGAAAATATAATAAAAACAAAAAAGGACATTTACCAGAAATGGCTAAATTCCAAAACAATAGAAGCAGAAATAGAGTATAAAAGAAATAGTGCAATTGCCAAACGAGAAGTAAGGAAAAAACATAGAGAGGTGGATGGAACAATTTGAATACAACGAATACAGGATATAAAATATATGCAGGAATAAGCAGGATTGTAGAGGACAAACTACTAGATAACTAGAAGAACAAACTGGTTTCCGAAAAGGCCAAACCTGCATAGATCCAATTTTTACTCTAAAATTATTAATAGAAAAGAGAAGAGAATTTCAAAAAGAAACACACGTGGCCTTTATTGATTATGAAAAAGGCTTTGACAAAATTAGTAGACAAAAATTATTTAAAATATGAACTGATTTATATATACCAAACCAACTTTTACAATCCATTCCAGAAATATATACGGAAAATAAAATAGCAGTTAAATTAGAACACACCTCAGAACGGAAAGATATATCAGGAGGAGTACGCTAAGGATGTACCATCTCACCTCTGCTTTTCAATATATATATAAATAAAATTATAACAATCTGGAAACAGTATAACCCATTTGGTATACCTAACATATGAAGATAGATACACTACTATTTGCAAATGATCAAATAGTATTAGCTACATCAGAAGATGATTTGCAAAGATCATTAAAATGATATGATATCTCAAAACAATATAATATGACAATATCTAAAGTTAAGAAAATGGCATTCAAAGGAGAAAACCCAACAAGATTTACGTAAAATAGTGATAGATAATAAAATATTACAACAAATAAATACTTTCAGATACTTGGATTTGATTTATCATACGATGAAGAAAAAATCATATACACCAAAATATCAAACTTTGTCAAAGTAAATGGCATAATAAATAATATATTTAAGTTAAGCCATCCTTAGTACAAAAACACACTACAATCAGACTATATATTGTCTTGTTAAAACCTACTCTACTATACGGAAGCGAAACATGGGCCATAAAAAGGAAAGATGAAAAACGAATTAATTCAAACAGAAGAAATGAAATTTCTCAGAAAAATAGTTGGATATACCAAGTGGGGTCACAAAACAAATGAAGAAATTTTACAATCCCTAAAAATAAAACCAATTAATTACTACATAAGACAGTATAAACAAAAATGGCTAGAACATTTAAATCGAATGGACAACAGCAGACTACCAAAAATATTATACGGATACCAAATAAGTGGGAAAAGAAGAATCGGAAGACCAAGAAAGAGATGGCATGAGACCGGAACAGGCCACTTGGCCCAAATTCCATGTCAGGAAGAAGAAGAACATTAAAAACGGGACAAAATTTACATTTTTATTAAAAAGACGGGACGCCCGGTAATTTTGAAAACAACAAACGAAAACAGTACTGTCCCGTTCAAAACGGTACGTATGGTCAGCCAATCGAGTTACCATATCTTTACAGGCACTCCCTTTATTTTATTTTATTTTTTTCGAAATTGACATATCTCTACCAATCAATAGGAAAAATAGATTTTTCTCTTAATATTTTCCAAATAACAAATGTATATACTATTCTTATAAGGTAAGATAATAAAGAAGCATACAAAGTAAAACCTAACAAAACCTGATTAAATAAATCTCCATATAAGACAAAATGTATTCCGATCCATACGTCTCTAGAATTCCTGATGTTTCTAAAGTTAGCTAATTTTTCTATCAACAAAGAAGCAGATTAACTGTTTCATGAATAAGCCAAATGCTATTTATCGTTCTTTTACTTTCCTTAAGTTTTCCGATTATTTCATTCAACATCTTTTATGGAAAGATATGAGGTACATCAAGGTGTCCACGTAATTTAACAAGGCAACTTCGTTTATGTCAGTTCAAAGAAATTGACAGATTTAAATGGTGTCTGACAATGACATTTACTCAATCAAATCACACTGTGAACTGAACTACGAGTTTCTTCTTGATAGAGTGTCGGATGAAAAACTAATTGTCTTATTTCGATACTTTTATTTGGAGATCATTATTTAATAAACAGCAGTTCTAGATTATTAGCTGCTTTTGTGGGGAAAACCACTAACTTAAGTTATTTTAAACTAGTAGTTTCCAAGTTTTGTATCTGCGCTCCTCAAACACGATTTAATCGCATCATTTTAAATGGTAGGTTTTATCCTTCTTTCCCTCCCACAGATAGACACCATAACTTTAAGTACTCTCTCAAATAATATCACATCATATTCAGTATTTAATTATCTATTTTAATCGCTCGAAGTTATCTGAGGATGAAATAGGTATATTTATTGGAAAAAGCATAACATTCTAATCAAAGCACAAAGTTGTTCTTAACCCAGTCTGAAACTGCAAGGTTTTGTATTTAAGTGTACAAAAGTGACAATATTGCTGTGAGAGAGAGTGAAACAGAAACATATGTAATAAATATGTCAAATAAAATTCAACATAAAGAGGCGATCATCATCACCCCTGAAGTTATGCTGAAGATATTCGCATAGGATAATGAGCGAAAGAAGTTTAGTTGAAGGAATATCGTTATAAAATTATGAATTGCTTGCGTGATGGTCCGAGTAGATAGAGTGCCCACTCTCCAACCAATGGGTTGCGGATTCGAATACCACGGTGGCATAGATGTTTGTCCTTAGGGTGTGGGATGATTTCTTTCCCAGTGTAAGATTACCATCCTGCTTAATAAAGGCCTGTAATGACTTTTGAAAATGAACCATGTTTGGTCTTCAGAACAGGATTTCCGAATTATATAGCACTTAGCTCACCCAGGGTACTAATATGTACTATATATAGGACTGTAACTTCTCACTGCCGAGATGAGCAATAAAAAATATAAATGTCTAAATTGTTCACAATGAAGGTTGGATCTTAATCTGTGGTCACATACACCTTACTGGGGAATAGCCCTTGATATATTCAGGAGGAAGAGAGAAAATATTTTGGAATTATTAAAATTATGTAATGATATCTACATAGTTAAGAATGAAGTAATGAACTTCATACCGAGAATGAAGTAAGTTTTAGTCATATATTGCTTTGTAGTTGAAATTTCGATAATATCTTAAGTTACTTACCGTTTAACATTTTCTCTGAACTTAATAGGCAAAAAAATGCAGCGATGCTGTGTGCGTGTGTGCGCGCGCACCACACACACACACACACACACACACAACATTATGCACAGGAGAGGAGGCAATACAACACAATGGTGGCATGTGTTATGATGTTACTGTCCTGTCAAGAGTCACTTCCATCCAGAAGTTGACTATTATGAATCTGTACCTGCAGCAGAAACGACAAGATAAGGCTCTAATCTCTTTTATCCCGCAGTATCCTATCTGTTCATTTGGCCGGTTTGCTTGTTTTGATGGACGAAAAACCCAAGTTTCTGGGAATGGCTGACTCACAATTCGATTGAAAACATCTGTTTTCAATCGAATTGTGAGTTGAAAACAAGTTGAAAACATTTCAACTTTTCAGCTCGTCTATACCAATTGAGCTACGAAGGCTCAGCAGTGTTACTATCTTTCCATGAAGACAAGAATAGAAAAATAATTTATTATTTCCAAGGATTCTGCATGAGCGGTGTCTGGATAAAACGTGCTTTTTTATATAGTTCTGTTGTTAATGAACAGCAGTAATGAAGAGTTTCTACGAGAACGAAACGAAAAGCCAGAAGAACTAACAAACGAAGATCAAGAAAATATGAGGAATTATATTTATTGCTTGGTTTTACAGGTTTGTTGATCGGTAATGAGAATGTTCAGATATTTATTGGCTGTCGGTGTGATATCAAAGAGGTTAAAATATCACTTTTATTCCAAATGTTTGGACAGTAATGACAAACCTCACTTGCTGCAACAAAACTATCTATTAATTTGTTTAATAATGCGAAGTTGAGAAATATTTATGATGTTTACGTAGCATAGTCGGTGGCGACAATGCTCTTTGTTTAGGTGGTCCAACCACGTGTGCAGTTGGTGGGATTTTAATCACAAAATCTCGATTCTTTCTCTCGTCTCCGCAAGAAAAAAAAAAGCGGGATACCTACTAATTTAGGGTCATCGCAGACTAAAGAGATAGGATTAACCGCCTTTCATTAACAAAATACAAAATTAGGAAGAGAGAGAGAGAAGGAAAACACACATAACGAAAGATGAAGGGAAATGTTTTCATTTTTATTAATTTTTGTTTGTGTTTTTCCAAATTTTTATCTTTTTACTTTATATTATTCGATTAAACATAGCATAATTTTAGCAATATTTCTTGTAAATTGAAGATATTTCGCTTAGCAAATTATACGAACACATCACATTAGAATAATAGAGATGTGTGCATACTTTTTTTTTTTATATAATTTTGGTAAGCATGAGGGAACGAAAATTTTAATTCGCTTTTATTTTTAAGTTGCACCTTTATTTCTATTGTCCATGATAATATTCTTTATGCTGAGAAAACTTGCGATGTGACTTTCAATCATTCTAATGAATTATATGTAAAGAAACGACCTGTCCAATGAAGGTCTCAACGTTCCATCGATTTTGCTTTATTTACTAAATGCCTCGATTTTTCAATGTGTCTTATATATATATATATATATATATTAGAAAAATTTGTCGCTGCATAAAATTAATGTAAAATTAAAATTAAATAACATAAAATGAAAATCACTTTTATATGCTAAATACACATATTATCATAAGAATTTTTTTCGGTAGTATGAACACATCATACCGTTCCCATTGATTCTCCTTGAAGTTTGAGTCTAAAGCCAACAAGTCGTCTAAAATAAAACAAACATTAAAAAAAGATAAATGAATAAACAAATAAAGCCGAAAAAAAGTAAACAAAATTAATAAGATCAAATACAACGACTGGTAGTAGCTCAAGTTCCAAAGACTGAAACTTTCAGATAACGCGCGATAAAACAATATAAAAGAGTTTATATGTTTTCCAAATATAATACAGTTATTACTCCTGAGAGATTCTGTCAGGGATACGGTGATAAGGAAACCAATACTTACCATAGCAAGAAAAAAATTTGCTTCCAACGAAGTAACAGTGGAATTTTAATTTCAACTATCTCTTCAAACAATGAATTGTTCCCCCCTCTCAGAAAAGCAAACAACGCAGCAGCCACTGTGCATATGAGGGTGTCTCGCGCAGAGTGGCGGTTGAGGGGGGGGGGGGGGAGTAGAAAGACGCTTTTGGTAGCGTCATCATACTGATGCCCGTCTCTTAAATGCAAACATTCGCCGATGTCTGCCGTCCTCAACGCATATGTACAAGCAGTTTACCTGTTAATACCGTGATTTTATTTATCATTCTAGAAGTAGTGAGGGGGAAAAGTCTCGGTTATATCTGATGACCGTTGAAAGATTAGTTCGATGGAGAGTAACTGGTCCAACGTGTAGCCACTAGGAGGAGTAAAGCGTGCGTGGAGGGACGGTAAGTGTTTAGTTCTCATGTGCTCTTTGTGTATTGCGAGGGAGTATGTGCTACTGTGGGCGATACTCGGGAGCGGTATTAGAATTTGTCAGTCAACCGTGATTATCTAAACTTTTTCCCCTCTTTTTTTTCTCCATCAAGCCTTAAAGGAAAGATAATCGGATTACATCACAGAGAAAGAAAGAAAAGAGAGAGAGAGAGAGAGAGAGAGTCTAAGATTAAACAGTGCATATTTAAACTTGGATTCACATGCAGTGTGCGGTAAATTGCTGGTCCAACATATTTTAATATTTTATCGCAGCTGTTCAGGATGAAGTTTTGTGCAAGAGTGGTTGTTGTTATTACTTTGTTGCAGTTGTTATTGTTATGTTTCGTCTTGTACACTTTCGTATTTTTATTTATTTTTTTATTTTTTTCATTCACGTTTTTTACTCAGAATACAAACAGAAAAATAACGAGAAAAAATAATGAAAATTATTTTATTCTGCAGAATAAAAAACAGCATCTAACATAGAAAGTGCTTTCAACGAAAAGAGCATTCACATCTGGACTTTCAATTATTTCAATTTTCAATTTTTATTATTTGCCTTTCTTGACTTGTGTCCATTCTGATCGTAATTATGTCGATAATAATAATTATTCAAGTCAGTGTGTAAAGTTATGTTATTCGTACTTGCTTTATACTTCGATATAGTCAGTCAATATTTTTCATTTGTTACAGAATTTATTTTATTCTTATTTTTTTCGAGTAATTTTGTCTGTCTTGTATAAATGAGATTACCTACAAATTGCTCACCTTTTCTAGTTTGATGAGAAATTTCTTATATCCCAAAACGTAGTCTTCCGCTGTCTCAAGACAGTATATCTTGTCTCAAAATACTGTATAATACATTTAATCTCACTCTTGAGGTAAGGTAAAGATTACAACAGGGAATAGCTTCCCAGAAGTGCATCTTTTTTGTGTTATTTTTGTAACTCTTATTTTTATTGTGGTTTTGGATAAACTTTTAATGTAGAAATGCTTCTATGTAGAGCTAACTGTAAGTAATTTCGCCTGCTAAAATTAAGCTAGGTTTCCCTTTCAGAAAGTTCGCACAAACATTTTTATAATAAAATTGCAGATGAGAGAAACTAGTCTTTGTTTCAAATGCCAATCAAGCTGTCTTGAGAATAACATCTTCATATAACGTCTGCGAAATTCCTTAAAACGTTTAGGAAACCATCTCCTTATAACATATATCAGTGGTTTCTTTTTTTCACTGACGGTGTTTTTAATACTTGATTTATCTACATCACATCCTTATTTACTCTCCATAGTTTTTCATCATCAAACACATCCCGGCCTCTGAATTAAAAACCTTTATGCAGATTTACGTAAACGTCACTTACGCAGCGTATATGCAAAATACTTGATCACGTGCGTCTTCGCGTATTCTAAGCAACCATTTAAGAATAATGTTGATCAGTAATCGTCAATGTGCGTTGATCACAGCGGATAAAACAAAGAATCTTTTAGAGTTCGATAAAAGGCTTATTGGGTGCTGGTGTAGTCTAGCTGGAGCCACGATTTTGGAAATATCAACGCTGACTGGTTTCTCTAAAGAAGAGACTTCGCGCGCGGGTGTTTAATCAGTCTAAAAATAACATCCTTTGCTTGTCTAAGAGACCTAACCGTGGTCCTACGGCAGTCTGTCAGGAACTAGATCGCTCATCTGATCGGCTTGTACTAACAAACAGAACTTTCTGTGTGCAGCAGTTGACCGAAGCATTTAATAAATGCTGTTCCAGACCCATATCTCACCGGACTATTCGCAGAGAATTGAAGAGGATCGGTATTGGCAGTCGCATGCCTATACTTCCAACACGGTATTAAATAAGTATTGAATTCGGTGGACGGTATATGTCTGGCCCTTTTCTCCAAGTTGATTACGGTATCCATCCTCTGCCAAAACGAAAGAAGATAATTAGTTATTAGATTCTTCATTTCTTAAAATTTTCAGGATCTGTGATAGTTCTTCAATTGTTAAAATGCCTACCCATATACAGTTTTCTTCCATCGACATCGAAATATGCTTATCAAAAGTTTCACCTCATTAAATATATTTAGAATGAAAAAGCACTCTTAAAATTCGGTAATTTCAATGGCTTTCATCAGCTGCTTGTTATTAGCAAACGAAGGATTTAACTCTACTAGAACTCAGATTTACGTAAACTGTAAATATACTAAAATAACTTAGAAAGCATCCGTAATGTTTATTAAAATTAGACATTTGACATGACTAATACAGGCTTGCTCAAGTATCCGCATAAATATGGCTGCTCCACTGGTTTCAAAGAACAGCATGCAAGGATTCAATTTTTGTGAACTGGAGGTGTGACAGCTGAAGAAATATATTAGGGACTAAGGGCGCCGCATAATGACCGTGTTTCGTGTCGCAGAAGTTAGAAGAATGGTTGTTGACAACAATAAAGGATTATTGATGAAGTGCAATGTTGTTCATGGTCGCGCTGACAGAATTATGAACAACCGACTTCACTTCTGTAAAACTTGTTCGAGACTAGGGACACAAGCGACTCGCAAACACAGAAAAGCTATTTGATTATCTAATACTGTTTGAAGTAATAGCACGAGGATGGTGACGCTCTTCAGTGATACACTGTCCCTGACAACGAAACAAGTATCCGCCACTAGAAACCGGAGAGAAAGCGCCAAAATTTGGATTGCAAACACACGATATCCTCGGTCATAAAATAACACCTTCGGAAGGGTGTGTGTGTGTATAGTAGCGGGGTTAGGGGTGTTCGAGGCTCGCATTTTTGGATATAAGGATTACTCTTTATTATCAGGAAAGTGACTGGACACCAAACATTGCAGGTTACAGTCAGATGCCACCTAATTAGCTAAAGCCGTCGTTACTTTACATGATGCACACCATACAGAGAGCCGAAATGAGAATGCAGCATCCCTGAAAAGCGTTCGGCTTTAAAGTTGCTCTTGAAACTAAGAGGAATAAATAACTTGCGTATATAGTTTATTCCTCCTCATCCCACAGATGTTCAGTTCGGTTGCGAGACGGTGACTTTAGCAGCAGCGATATGGCAAAATAACTTTCATGCTTCTGAAATCATTCCTAAACAAGCTGTGCCATGCTGCATGTCGAATTTTCTTGTCGAAAGTATCCATTACTAGATGAAAAACACAAACATGAAGAAATGCATATAATCTGCAAGTAGGTGTTCGTATGCTGTGGCATTCAGACGTTGATCTACGAATCTAGCGCGTACCAAACAAACACCTCTTCCACACGATTAACCGCCAGATTGCATTATTGCCACCTGACACGATGAGTCCATTCATTCATTTATGTTGTTATCTATAGGTTGGGCCACACATGGCCCAACCTATAGATTGAACAACTGAACTGGAATTCGTAAAGCCAACAGACCTTCTCCACTTTTCGAGTCTAGTAGGTATTCCTGCATCCGCTACACACACACACACACACACACACACACACACTGAAGTCTAAAATGTAGACAGGATCTACACTCGATACTGTTGCATTTCATCAAACAATCTGACTAATCTGCGATACACTTACACTTGACTCTAATAATACATTCGGAATTGCATAGGTTGCGCGTGTAGTCCACTTCTGGTTCGATCTGTTAATATGTTTCTTGAATAGCTGGAAGTTGTAGTGTTTCGGCAAAGAGGACGAAAATGGCGGTATCAAAGAACAGAGGGAAATGCAACAAATCTATCCATGAGTTGGCTCAATAAGTGTGAAGCTGAGAAGTATATAAATGATGTTGGCTAGTTCAGTGCATTAGTGAAATGCTGTATTATAGTTCTAGAAGTCTCTTTCGGTGTCGGATGATTAAACTTAGAAGAGTGTTCATGGTCATGAGCGCCCTGTAGACCAACCGGTCATAGGTTAATCATTAACGTTAGTTCCAATTCTGACGAATTAAGCAAATCTCATCCCATGGTATTCCACCTCAATCGGACTTGATATTGGAAACCTTGTATGAGGGATCCATTAACTTTTGCTACTGCACCATATGCATAACTATCAGTCTACGTGATGTATCAGGAACTGCGAATCAACTGCGGCTAACATACCCTTTTCCCTCTTCTCTGGTGTTCAACCAGCGTGCTGCTGACATCCTATGATGAGTTTAGTAATGAGAGTGTATTGTGGACTTTATGTTATAGAATTAATAAGTGAGAACGTCCAGGGCTCTCTCTCTCTCTCTAGGATATTGTGGAATTGTTCCTGCGCTCCCCTACGTTGCATAGAGATGTCGACTGTTGTGCAACCTTCACCTATTGATCAGTCTGTTCGAGGTTATACACTTCGCTCGCCACCAGTGCATACTTTCTTTCTTTACAGTTTAACAGTGGGTGATTTCCAAGGAAATAGTCTTATAAAATCAGCTTGTTTGTGTACGTGGTTATTATATCTGTCACTTTCCCCACGTGTATGTATTTGGTGTATTAATTAATTCGATTTCTGCACTAGATTTTCTTCGCTCTCCTATTCCCAGAATTCAGTGTATTGTTTGTCCGTCCTGTAGATTCGCTGTTTTGAGGTCCATCAAAAAATGTACGGTGTAAATGTTAATAATGATCATGATTAAAGGAAGTAAAAACAGCAGTTTGATATATACAGAACTTGTAACTGAAATGCCTTAAAATACAGCGCAGATGACAAAAATTTAATGCTTAAAGTACGATTGCTGAAGAACTCTCGACACTGTGTAGTAAGTTTGCACAGTGTCGAGTGCAAAGTTAGTGCAAATTGGCAGTATCATTTGCCAATTCGGAACCTTAACATACGCATTAACAAATCGACGTATCTGAATACCAATTAACATTAAGAGAAAAATGGCAGCAGCGAAATAACTGTCGTTAACAGCAAAATAATGATCAAAGGCAATCAAAATGGCATTAGCAAACTTATATATGTATTGGTAGCGCCTTCATAACGCTGCCGCCAGGACAACCGACATTTGCCCTACAGTTAGAAAGAGAACCAAGGTTCGAATCTCGTGTAGGAAGACTTTTTTCAACAGAAGGTGAGTTAGCTAGTCTCGTAGGTAAGCTTCAAAGTTTCTACTCCCAGGAAGTGTGAGTTTTCTTCCCGAAAAAACAAAAAAAAAAGCTTCAGAGAACACTCACCCTTAAGAGACACAACACCTAAGATATTCATTTTATATCTTGGTTGCTTTTGCGTAATATCGGCTAACCCAAAGAACATATAATAGAATTAAGGTATACAGAAAACCTAAAACTTAAAAACTTGCTGTTCTGATCAATTTCTCTCTTATTCCATATGCATTCGGTCATTTAACTCCATATCATATTAGCTTTGCTACTTATGTTGTCAATTTCCATATTATTTTTCTGCCATCTCTAAAAAGCATGCCTAAATATCTGAAATATTTTACTACTTCTAAATATTTTACCTAAATATTTAGAAGGTATTTAGAAGGGAATAAAATAGTTGTAGCTGGATTCCCAGCTATAACTATTTTATTCAGTTGTAGCTGGGAATCCTTTAGATTTGAACGGTATTTATTTAACTTATAACATCATCCACATAAAGGAAATAACTGCGATTCTGGTATAAACATCTCCAATTCTGATATTAAGTGGAATGATACTTTCTCCATAGTGATCGCTACAGATGATGAATCTTTAACAGTGTATATAATGCGCACCCTAGTCTCACACCTGATTTAACATCAAACAATCTTCCACTACCTCCTTGAATTCTCACTTCTCATTTACATAACACAGAAATAGGCTGTATATTATGTGAAATAATGTACCATTTAAATCATGTTAATGTAACGTTTTGAACAGATTTTCTCTTCTTACCTTTTAATGTGCTTTCCTAGATCTATAAAGTTGAAATACAGACATTTGTTATATTCCGATGATTTCTCAACTATTTGTCTTAAAGTGAATATCTGATCTTGCTCTTTTTGGCTAGAAGCCAGCTTATTGTTCTTCAACTTTTCCTTTCAAATTTAGCCTTTACTCAAGTATGCTTGCATAGATCTTACTTGGAACACTCAGTAAAGAAATTCGTCAAATTCCTCTGTAATGCTCACTTTCAGTTTCATTTCCCTTTTCATAGGTGCTTACTATGAGAGCTTTACTCCAATCATTTGGAATTCGACCTTGTGATATGAGACAGATAGAGAACGTCCGTGAAAAATGGAGTTGGTGTTCTGTGTGTGTGTAAGAGAGAGAGAGACCTTCTGAATTGAATTATGCACTGCAACCGCTGTAAAACTTCTCTCCCTTCATATCTAATCTGAGCACTTCATGTCGAATCATGCTTCACGCCTCCAGTTTCTTTTCCTTATTTCAGGTTTTTAATGGCTTTTTTCTACTCATGTATTAACTTGTACTGCTGGTTTCATTCCTCCTGAATATCACTGTTCTATCATTTCTTGTTTCATTTAGCAATCCTTCAAAGTAATTTAATGACATCTTGAATACCTATATCTTTAGTTTTCATATCACCCTTAATCATCTCTGAATCCGTTTATATTACTCTCTCCTGCATTTGTAAGCTTTTCAATAGCCTCCAGAACATTTTCCCACTTCTTGATATTTATTTCTATGTTCATACCAAAATTTTCCCATGACGTTTGTTTAGCTACTTCTTTTACACATAATTCGATGTCTTGCATTTTTCTTCTGTATTCTCTTAGCCTTTTGATATGATGTCTTCTTTTCCAATGATGCCTCTTTAACGTTCTGAATCCGCTATAAAGTTTTCATTTTTCTATCCTTGTAGACTACTACATGCCACCTTTCTGGCTGAACCAGTTAACGTTTCCTTTGGAGTCTTCAGGTGAGTCTCCAAAGTTTTGCAAACCCTTTCATGTATTCTTGGATAATATTTGTACATTTAAATCTACAGTCACTTTTGAAACTGCTCGACTTTGCGCCTTTTAAAACGTTCAATATATTTTTCGATTTTATCTTACTCAAAACTAAATGGTTATCATTTCTTTCTCTTTTTTTTTCATATTATACACTCTTGTGTTTTCCGATATCACTTTCAGTAATCGCATAGTCAATTAGAATTTTCTTATTTCTTGTGTCCTCTCCATGTGAATTTGTTCATATCTTTATGTTCAAACATAGTATTATAAATGAGTCTAGTCCTTCCTGTAAAACGAAGAAAACTTCATATATCAGCATGGCATCGACAATGTATTTCTGTCTGAAATCATGAGTGTCAATATATCGACACTGATAATTCCTTGAGATGCTAATGTGTCGTGCACATTCCAACATTGGGAAAGTAACATCGACTAGGAAGATTTTATTAATTTTTCATGAGATCGAATTGAGTACATTAAGTACAGAATGTTTCAGATTAAAGTACCTCTATTCAGAGCACTCTATAGAGAGAACCAGTAGATGAAATACCCTTAAATCGGTAAGTACTCTGACAAGATCATAGGGAAGAGATTTTGAAATAAACAATTTGTTCAAAAATGAGCGATAGGGGAAATATGGTGCTGTGAACGCGATAAAATTACATTAATATGAACCAAATGGCACGTTTATATTAGCAGTTCTGGAATCCTATGGAATTGATAAAAAAAACTAATAGCTATATTAAAAGATGTTTACCAGAATGCAGTTGCAGCAGTTAGAATAGGTGATGATTTGGGGAAATGGTTTAAAACAAGCAGAAGTACTAGACAGGGAGACCCAATATCACCAAGCATTTTCATCGCACATTTAGAAAGAGCAATGTATAAAATGAAAGAAGATGCCAAAGGAATATCTGTACACGGAATGAGAATTAACAATCTGAGATTTGCAGATGACATTGTTATTATTGAAGAAGACGAAAGAGAACTACAAAAAACACTGAAACTGTTAAATGAGGAAGGGAAGAGATTTGGACTTGCTATGAACTTTGAAATAACAAAGACAATGGTATTTGGTGAGAAGAACATAAAACAAAAGATACAAGTGGATGGAACTGATATAGAAAATGTAGAACAATTCACATATTTTTGAAGTAAACTGACATATGACTTGGACTGTAAAAAAGAAATAAAGATCAGGATTGCAAAGGGAAGAACAAATCGGAAGGCCATGGATAACATCTGGAAAAGTAAAGTGATCAGTCTGCAAACAAAACTAAGAATATTGGAAACATGCATCTTCAGCGGTGTACTGTACGGATCTGAAACGTGGGTAATAAATAAGGAATAAATTCTGATAGAGCTCTTCATAATAAATTATGAAGAGCTCTGTCAGAAGATACAACCAAAACAGAATCTAATGCAGAAGATTATAAAACGGAAGCTGCAATTATTTGGACACATCTGTAGAATGAGTGAAGACCGACCGGAAGATAACGACATTTATGTTTGGTATTTTGGATGGTTTAGACAGAAGAGGTAGACCATACAGAGAATGGATAGACGATATAAAAGACTGGTGTGGAATGGGTGTACAAAAACTGCGACACTGTGCACTGGACAAAGAAAGGTGGAAGAAGATAGTGAAACAGGCATCAGACATCAACGGGCAGTGAGCCCATGATTCGTGATGATGATGATGATGAAATGGCACGTGATTGTGATATGAACTAGAGTCCATGACTAACGATATTATTCAATGATGTTTATTTCGCTCATTTCGTAAAAATACTGCGATGTAAAAACCATATCATATAGAGCTGACATGCTTCAAGAAGATACGGATGACAAATGGCGGTGACGTTCAATATCTTGACCTTTGTGATGGACCAATAGCTGCTACCGCCATACAGCATTGTCTAAAGCAAAATGCAACTATTCTGTCTCACATGATGTGCAATTTTGGCTTTTAAATCTGCCAGGTGAAGAATTTGCCCCGATACGCCATGCTTTTGTGGTAACCCCAAAACCAAACGTCACAGGGGTTAAGGTGTAGTGAACGGGTTGGCCATTTCATAGAAAACGAATGGCTGATTACCCGTGTATTATTACGTATAATGCGAAACATTTATGGTTAAAATTTATGGTTTAAAGTTAGGGGTTCGCATTATATGCTTATCTTAAAAAATATAACATCATATTAGACTTGCACACACAATATATACTACCAAATGCCTATGCAACCAAATCTACTTGACCCACTCGCATTCGGCGTCCGAGCGCGCATCGTATCTGCGCATAAAGCCAGTAATGTTAAGTAGTGCTAATATCCCAGCCCCCTTAGCGGGATATTAGTACAGTTATATCGGTTTAACCACAGTTCATTTTAAATATTATTCATTAATATTTAAAATCTGAAAATAAGCTCATTTTGTTGGCTCATTTTCAGACCTAGTCTGAAAATGAGCCAACAGAAACATAAACGTTCATCTTTTGAAGCAGAATTTAAATTGCGTGTCTTGCAGTTTGCAGAAGAACATAATAACAGTGTTGCTATGAGAGAATTTGGTGTAGCAGAGAGTAACATTATACTTTGGCGTAAGCAAAAAGACAGTCTTGAAAAAATCCCCAAAACGAAACGTACCCGTCGTGGAGATGTACATCTTTTCGAGAACTCGAAGAAGAGCAAAATGAATGGATTTTGACGCAACGACAAGATGGTAACAAGAAATGCAATTCGTTTTCGAGCTCTACAACTCAAGAATGGTAAATTCAATGGAAAAACACACCGGGTATTTCATATTTTCTTGCTTGGCCTGGGTGGTGCAACAGATTTATGGAACGCAAAGTATTAACATTACGACACCGAACAAAAATTGCGCAGAAGTTACCAAAGCATCTTGAAGAAAAAGTGGAGTCCTTCCATAAATTTATCATAAAATTACGGAAGTGTCACGGATATGAACTTTCTCAAATAGGCAATATGGATGAGATGCCCATGTACTTTGATATGCCTGGGAATCGAACAGTAAACTCAGTTGGTGAAAAGAGTGTCCTCATAAAAACAACGGGACATGAAAAAAACGCATTTTACCGTTGTTCTAGCATGCATGGCAGACGGAACCAAATTAAAGCCGACAGTGATATTTAAAAGGAAGGCAATTCCGAAGCATATGCAATTCCAAAGCATATTAACAAAGAGTATGTCTTTGTTCACGCCAATCAGAAAGGTTGGATGGATGAAGAAGGTGTACAATTGTGGCTGGATCAAATATGGAACATACGTCCAGGCAGCCTGTTACGTCAACAAAGCACGCTAGTCTGGGATATGTTCCGGGCGCATTTAACGGAGGCAAGCAAAGAGAAAGCACGTGAGCTACGTACAGACCTAGCAGTCATACCGGGTGGTCTAACATCTGTTTTACAGCCGCTTGATATCAGCTTGATTAAGTCGTTTAAAGATCACTTACGTGAAAAATGGAGAGAATGGATGTCATCTGGTTTGGTGAAGATGACAAAGGGTGAGAATTTTCGGAATCCTGAGATCACCCTAGTCACCAGCTGGGTTAAAGAAGCTTGGGATTCGATACCATCTGAAATGATTCAACGCTCATTTCTTAAATGTGGAAGAAGTAATTCAATGGATGGATCCGAAGATGACGTCATATACGAAAGCGAGGATTACGCATAACAAAATGGAGAGCATGATGACGACAACTGCTACACTGATGACGCAATGCCTACAGATGAATTTATAAATGAAATGTTTGATGACTCAAAAGATGAAGAATTTAAATGATCTTGACATTTTGTTTTAAAATAAATATTTCTTTCGTTAATTCGTATTGTTTTATTTATGATATTAGGGAACACGATTAACAGATCGCATTATACATGGACATGGCATTTCAGGGTAGTTTTCAAACAAAATTTCTAGTTCGCATTATACCCGAAAATATACGGTACTTTAATTTCTGTGAAATGTTGGCGCAATAATTGCTGAACCTCACATCCTACGTGGAGAGATGCTCCATCTTGCATCAACATTGTTTTGTTTAGGTATCCCTTTGCTGCACTTGCGGTATGACGAAACTGTTCAATATATTCCGATAATGCAAAGCTGTGACCGTGCAGGTCATAGAATCAGTGGATGGCTTTCTTGGGAGAAAAGCAGCTCGATAAAGAAACTCTCTGTAAATCTTATCGATACTGTGACGTTTATCGAATCTAAGGGAGCTTGTTGAAATGCGAAGATTCTTTGTAATCCAGGTGTGACAGTTTTACTGTTCCACCAACAAGAAAATACGCTTCATCACTCCACAAGATGTTCCAAGGCCAATCCTCGTCCACCTCCAAGCGTTCCAGAAATGTCAATGCAAACGTTCCTTGTTTTTATAGAAAATCTAATTGTCTTGCCGCCCACGAGCACTGCATGAACCTATGAGATTCGCATTTGACTGCTCAACAGCCGTAGTAACTACATCTTCAGTAATTTGAGGAATTTCAGATTTACGCCTTATTCCTGGTCGGACTGTCATACTGCCTGTTCTCTTCAAATCGACGAACCATGCGTCGCTCTTCATTTGGCGTTTGCGTAAAGTCTTTAGGCGTATGTACTCGCGAAGTGCTGCTGCAGAATTTCCCCCATTCCTATAGAAATAATTCACAAGCAAGGCAGGGTCAGGCAAAGTGAGACCCATCGGGCAAGTCATATTACTGACCGAGTGAGCGTGGCTGCCTATCGACTCACGTAGTGTGCAAAATTCCCTATCTTTTCTCGCTCACGGCGCCATATTTCCTATATCGATCATTTTTTGAAGTCATTGTTATTGTCAAAATCTCTTTTCCCATGAGCTGGTTAGAGTACCCAACAAGTTTGAGGGTATTTCGTCTGCTGGTTCTCTCTACAGATTGCTTTGAGTAGGGGTTAAGTATGCTTTGTTATTTTGAAGTGCAGCTTAAGCAACTTAGTCTATGTCTATGAGATCAGTGCATTATGTTTGTTAATTGCTTGTTTTCTCTTGGCTTTGCCTATTTTGCGAGCTGAAAACCTCGAGTTTCTGGGATGAAAAACCCTTTCACTTCAGTATGAGCCAGCTAACTTACTTTCAAATGAAAAGAGCTGATAACGTTCTTCGCATCCTAGATGGGATCAGAACCCGAAATATCTGTATAATCAAATGGCATTCGCGTGGATGCTCGGAATTGTAAATAATAATAATAATAAACTGATAGAATTCCCTATTAAATTAGTTTTAAGTAGATTTTACATTGCAAATTATACTTAAACGATATCTTTTAACTAAATTTATATCGGTATATGATACGCTAAGATACACTTAGGAATGCTTATGCTCGGTGATACTTAGTAATACACTTTGTCATCTTTTATAAAGTGTATAGCTAAAATTATAAACTTTTATCATCGTCGAGAAATTATTAAGGAATCTTTAAGCTTTATGGAAGATCCTTCAATTCACAAAAGTTATTTGGAACTATTTCACGAAATGCAGTGTGGTAGGCATCTATACAGGCTAACTACGCTAATGTTAATGTTATCGGGTTCTATTATTTGGCCAAAAGAACGATTTGTTTTCTGTTTGCAACTTTAAAATGTCCTTGAGAGATATCATTTTTACTTTCCACACCCATTATTAGCTTACATCTATTTTATACGGAATACAATTCAACTAAAAAAACAAAACAAAACAGAGATGTTTGTCGTCTGATGGTATTTGTTAAGTTCCTTCAGTTTTGAAGCTAAGGCGCGTCAAGTAAGGAAAGTCAAAAGTCAAGACGGATTGCCTCTTACTTCATTAACGTAGCAGGAACAGCATCCATTAGGCAGGCATTAATACACATCTAACGATATACGCGAAGATAAAGTGGGAAGTTTTCACGCCTCGATCGCCGTTGAGTTCGCCATTCACAGGCAGGTTCATGTTTTACTCAGAGTACGCCATTTAGCCAGAGATGGAAAGTGGTTCCACACGGCTAGAATTGAATCTACAGCTTAACTAAGTGGTATAATAGTCTTCTAACATTGTTTCGCATTTGCTTCAGGGAAGAACGTCCTATTCTAATAAAGCATTTCATTGAAATCTCATGGACAAATCGAAGTTTGCTTGAAGGTCTTTAATTTCTACCTACATTATCCTTCTGTTGAATATAATTAACAGTTAACAGTTAATTATTTTTAGCTTACTGTTTCGAATTGTATTATAATGCGCTGCTGAACACTACACTTTACTACTGTTGAGATGATTTGTTGAGTGAACGTGTCTATATTTTCTTGAGCGAGTCTTACGTCGAACGAATGATTCTAGTACACTGCCCAGACAATCTTATGTGTTGCTATGTATTTTCCGTTGTAATGTGATTAATACGACCTTCTATAATTGGTTGTACCGAGATCGATCGATGCAAACAAACAAAATTAAATCAATCGTAAAATATCTAGGCACACACAGACACACACACTAACCAACACCATCTCTGAGAAAAGCAATAATTGTATTTTTGTAGTCGGTTGGAGAACGAGCGTCTTCCCCCCCTCCACACACACACACCCTTTCCTCTGAACGCACAACAAAAGAAAAATCGTATGGCAGTACCAGGCAGTAGAAATTCCAACATTTTCCAAATGAGGTGGTAAAGAAAAGAGTTGAATTCTCCACGATTAATTCCTTGGAGACACCTGCATCTTAGCCGAGACCAATAAATGGTTTTAAACCCGATGGGATTCACGGTAACAAGTACTTTACCATCCTACGAACTAATTGGAAGAAAATCTGAAAAGAGTAGCGCATAGCACACGGTCTTTAACATTCTGGAACGTGCGTCAGCAAGGAGGATAGATTTTTTCTATTTTTTATTATTCGATAAAATTTAATCATTTGCTGATACCGGTGGTGACTAATGCTGTGTATACTAATAGAAGTAGCCTTGACTGAAGAATGTAGAAACAACACAGTTTTCACTGCAAAGTCAAACCTTCAACGTGTGTCACTCGAATTTTCAAAAATAAATAATAATAAATCATATCGTGGCTTGATCTCATGATTATAGATATTCGATAAAGCTTCACTTTTACTTCTGTGTCGTCTTTTATTTCTTGCTGCTTGAGGCTATTTTGTCAGCATATATGTCACTTCAAGGATAGTGTAATGCATTCTCCCTGTATTTATTTATCGAAATGAAAGCCGAGAATTTTCTAGTGTTTTCTTTTTAGTTCATTTGTGGTTTTGTAAGGAAAATTAGTACAGCGCTATGTTTCTAAATATGCGAATAAACTAAAAAATCGCATATTTTTCATTGGAAAAATACCAATCACTATTTCTTATTATGAAAAATAAATGCGAGGTAATGCTGTAAAATAAAAATTTAATGAGGTAGCCCAACTACGAAAGCCTTCAGAGAAAATACCCAATGCTGTTACATTTCGGATGTAGTCATTATTTTGTTTGTAGATGACATTCAAAATTATTGACAAATGCATTTCAAATAAATAAATAAAAAAAACAACTTTTATAAATATAATGTAGGTTACCTTCGTAACAAGTAGATATTACATGACACCTAGTGGATTCCAGTTTGTGCTGCATCGAAAGTAACGTCTGTACTTTCTGCAATTCAGAGCTATTAGAAAGATTAGTAAAGTCAGTTGCAGTGTTACGAAACTACTATTTCTGTTTACGAATATTATCTTTGTAAACAGAAAATAATAATTCCATGATAACCCCTGATATAGGCAATGGATACATTTATGTCCGATTAACGTCAGCACGATATTAACAAACTTCAATTCTAGTAATTTTAAAGTACCATCCGAAATACCATTAATAAGTTTCTCGTGGTTGAAAAACTGTAGGATTTTTCTTTCTTTCTTTTCCTTTATCGATTTTTCCAACCAAAAAAAAAAAAAAGGAAAGGAAAGAAAAGAAAAAAGAAACCCGTCACGTTCTGTAATTACAAAATCTTAGAATCTTTTATCATACTCAAAAATTTATTCTTTAAAACGCTTACATTTTTGGGAGGAAAATTAAAAGTTATATAAAAAAGATTTTTTGACTTTTATTTAGCATACCTTTAATAAGATTCATCTACATTAAATAATCCCAGGAAGTCATATTGAGAACAATCGTTTTTTATGAAAAAAAGTTCCATTGGAGAAAAAATTACAGTCGTTATAAATAAATACATATGTAAATAACCAGTCCTGATAAACATCGTGTCCTCTGTTTAAAAAAAAAAATGAGAGTCAATGCCAAAATAACATAAAATAATATAGAATATCTTAGGATATTCTATCACAGAGCCTTTTAGCGACATCTTAGGCTTGAATATTAGCAGCATTGATTTAGGTGAGTCTGAATATGTATTTAAAGCTTAACAATATATATATATATACTTAAACACTGTTCCTTTCTGTTCGGAATGTCTTCTCATCGCAGTTATTATTCGGAAAAAAATTGAATTTTACATTAAGAATAATAAACAAAAATTAAATAATAATAACAATAATAAAATTAAATATAGACTTTAATTATTAGGTTTTGTTTTTGTGTCTGGTTAGTACACGCACAATTTTTTCAGAAAACAAAATTAATTACTAGTTTCGTACAACATTTTATTGTATTCTTGCAGATTAAAAAACAAACAGAAAAATGTATTCATACGAACCTAAGTTATTAAGTTTTGTATTTTTATAAACGAATATTTTTTCATTATTGAGTAAATGAAGATATTAACATTTTCACATTTAAAAAATAATGCTTGTAATTGCAACAATATGTCTTTTACATTTTATGGATATGTCAACAATGTACTGTTTTGTACAACGTCTGATGATTCTGAAATGATTTTCTTTCTGTATCTGCCCAACATTTGCCTCACGTAACCTTATTGTCCAAGGCTTTATTCGATAACGTTAGACGTGATTGCTTCATGAATGAAATCCCAACAGAAACGTGTATTACATTTATCCATAATAACATTGCAGCCAAATGGGTAATATTCAGTAAGTTCCATAAAATAACTTCAGTCTGATAAAGAGAACAGAACATGTGAAAATAGTTTTTATTCAAAACGACAGGTGAAAAAAAAGGAAACAGTTTCACAATCAAAAGAAGTCATAATTCCATTTTTTGTTTTTTTTCGTGTAAAAAACAAAATCAGCAAAATCTAATAAATAGCATATGCATTCTAAGTCGCTACCTAACATGTGATACCATATAATAAGTAAAGTAGAAATTTGTTCAAGTCTCTGTCGCTTTTCGTCTCAGAAATTGCTGTTATATTTAAGTAAAATTTGATAAGGTTTCTTAGCAAAATGTATTTAGACATTCAAATTCAGTTCTTTTGTTCCAGACTAAACAGAGAATGTTCTAAAATTGGGCATAATTTCACGTTTCAAAAAAAAAAAAAAAAAAAAAAAACGAATCTATTACATTAGTAGATATATCTCTTTACATTATATCAATTAAAATTATTCGAAATCAACAAATATAAGTATAACGTAACGTAACATAACGTAACTAACAACTGATAAACTGCTAAAACGAATTTTGTATTATTGTATGCTAATATCCATCAATAACATGAAAATCAAAATAGGACTCTGTGCTAATCTGTTTCGGCTATCTGGAATTCCGGTTACACCGCAATTGCGCGCCACCACTTCATGAGTTTAGAACCAAAAATACAAAATAAAAATTATGGCTTTCTTTTAAAAAAAAGTACTTTAATTTACTGTAATCAAATTATATATTTATTATTTTTTTATTTACTAAAATACTTCATCTTGACAAGGTTAGGCCACCTTAGCACAGCAGCAACACTACTATTGGTAACTTGATAGTATTGTTTTAGAGTACTGATATTTCGATACATACCCTTCTTAAAGAAGTAGAACGCAGTGTTTTATTAAATTGCATAGTAAACATAAAGGTGCTGCAATTCCGGCATAACCTTCCATCATCTTGTTGATGTCATTAATTGCACTCAGATTGAAATAGAAAATAAGTGAAGCATTTATCAAACGTTTGTTGAGAAAATGTTGTCTTTTTCGTTATTCTATAAACGTGATGGCATATTCTGTATATGTAAGTATAATGTAATAACAGTAATTATATACTTTATATAAGAGGATATGCCTGTATAGTTCTTTGGAAATGACGTTTGCTTCATGCGCTACTCTGTCCAAAGAAAGACCGTCAGAGTTCGATTCAAGTAACCAACCATAAGAATTTGCCTAAGCCTTTATTCGGATGGTTACTGAATTAGCTGATCTTTTGCAGAGGCAAGTAGAGTTTTTCCCTCCCGGAAACTCGGCTTTTATTTTTGCACCTCAAATAATCGACTGTAGCCTTCAAACTATTAAAACAATAATACAAGTGTTAGGGTTAGGGCAACAAGATAGAGGCACATGTCTACCGTATCTTCCTCTCCTGAAAGTCTTGATTCATTGATTCAGTGGGAAGCAGTTCCTCCTTATTGATTCAAGAAGGAGGAACTGCTGCCCACCAATCTCTTCAAAAGTTAGTTAGTGCTAACTTTATACAACAGAAAAGGTGGAGAGACCAGATAAGAGAAGATTCTTTTAAGTATTGAAGGGATTCACATGTAGAAGACGAATCTTGTATTATTCGCATATCTGGTTGATAGGTTTCGAGGAAAAAATCGCTTATTCAGGTGGTTCAGTTTTTCTCGTGTCCTTTGAGAGAAATAATAGACCGCAGTCTGTTAGTTCTCTCAAAGTGTGTTTTAAGACTGAAGTTTTTGTTTTATAGCATAAAAATGTTTACATTTCAGAACAATTCCTTGACACATTCACTTGAGTCCCATTAACTTCTTTTCCTCCTCTTCTCAAGAAATAAAAAATTGCAGTCTCTCGTATACAAGTAGCAACATATGGAGGGATAAACGCTTTTTGAGTGAAGTTCACTTGGCTTTTTCTGATATTACGTAGGAGCAGCGTTAAATATCAGAATGTAAGAGTCTGTTTAGTCTTAATATGAATTGATTTATCTGAATCATTTATCAAAGTGATTTATCTGAATCATTTATCAAAGTGATTTATCTGAATTTATCTCAGTAACATCTTAATGCGTTTTACTAGGTATAATATGCATCTGAATTTTACCACTAAATTTTGATTCTGTTTACAGTTGCAGTGAGTAATAAAAGTGAATTCTATTGTTCCTAATTACAAAACAAGTGGTTAAACATTTTACTTCGATATATAGTTCTTCGTAATTAACGTCGAACCCGAATAAATTCATAACAACGAATGGTATCAGAACTTTCAGGTACATGGTTTCTTCATTTAGTTTACTGAATGAAATAAATAATAAGATAGATATTAATAGGAAGAAAAATAATAAGAAAAGTTAAAAGAAAAGTAATACAGACTGCTAAACTAAACGATCTTGATTTATTCTTATTATTATTAATTGCCAAAAACTGCTCTACGATGTAGTAGGGAAATTTATCTAGTAAAAAAATTACCATTATAACTTCCACTGTTTCATATAAAAATGCTGGCGTTAGGCTTAGGAATACTTGGCGTCGTACTCTCGTACAGAGGACTTAATATTATCGATAGCCCTGAACTCAGTTTCCAGTGAGTATCCATATGGCTATAATAGGATGTACTAATTTTCTATTTACATTGTTTACAGAGACCGGAAATAGAGTGAAGATGTACAGAATGAGAATCAGAGCATATTCTATAGTGTATTAGAGTGCGGCTAGACAGAATACTTTTATGGCAAATAGTTGAAGTGAAATTATAATGGAGTGTCAGCAACCGAAATTAACTAGATGAGTGAGAGAGAGAGAGAGAGAGAGAGAGTTGTACAGATTTAGTGTTATAAGCACATTCCAGTGGGGTGATTTCACGGCGTGACATTCACCGAGCAACTTGCTGATATTTCGGCCATACAAGGGAAGGCGACCCGGAAATTAAGCTACGTTGGACTAAGATGGTCAGAGTTTCATGAAGCATGCATTACCATCTCTCTTTCTCTCTCTCTCTCTCTCTCTCTCTCTCTCTCTCTCTCTCTCTCTCTCTCTCTCTCTCTGTGTGTGTGTGTGTGTGTGTGTGTGTGTGTGTGTGTGTGTGTGTGTGTGTGTGTGTGTGTGTGTGTGTGTGTGTGTGTGTGTGTGTGTGTGTGTGTGTGTGTGTGTGTGTGTGTGTGTGTGTGTGTGTGTGTGTGTGTGTGTGTGTGTGTGTGTGACGTTAAGATATGGTGTGTATATTTTAGTTTAAACCTGCTTATCTATCAAGAAGAAATAGTAGAAGCCAAAATTCTGTTATCATCATATGGCGTAGTTAGTGTCATCATCATTTGTTCTTTTACGTGTTATAAGTCATGGAATCTTTCTTTTTGTTTTTTTTTTCAAAATCACAAAAAAAAACGTAGAAGAAACAATAATGACATGTTTTGGGAAGAATATAACAAAAAAAACGTTTCGACATCTTAAAACCCTTTTCAGGTGGTGAAATTGGTTTCCAACTTGCTTGGTGGCTTACTAGATAAGATATTGAAGTGGAATTTTGGTTACGCAGTTTACTCGCACAGGACGAATATTTATTATTACAATTATTATCAGAGTATCTCCAAGAAGTTAGGAGACATCCATGGAAACCTGTGTTAATAAATACCCACCCTAGATGTCATATATTTCTTGAATTCATTCCCACTACCTGCACTCACAACCTACAAAGGCATTCCAAGCAGGCAGCTCTTTGTGAGAGAGAGAGAGAGAGAGAGAGAGAATCTAGCTCTTATTCCTTCTTGCCTGCCTTCATTCTAAACTCCCATAGATGCCCTTTATTCTTCTACTGGTATCCTATAAGACGCTTTCAAAATTTTTAAGTGTCTATTATTCACTCCTGTTTACTAGTGTCTGTAATCTGCAAATTCTAAATGCCTCCTCATAATATATATTCCACATGCCCAATATCATGTTTAATGCTTTTCTTTGTACCCTATCCACTATCACCTCTGTAAGATTAGAATAACCGGATCATAAGGGTAATTTTAGTACATTTAACCGGATCATTTTAGTACAGCAAAATGTGTTTGGTATTCATTTCTTGAAATATTTCCTGCAGATAATAAGATAAAACTAGTGGAAGACGTGTGCATCATGTAGTTCATATTTTTCTATCTTTGTTGACGACTTCACATGCCACGTGCTTCCTGGTAATTAACGTGTTTTCTTCAGATTTTACCTTTAATACTTTATTCTTGATTTTGCACTCATTCACTGTTTCCCAATAACGATTATATATTTGAGTCTTCAGATCGCATCCGAGAGTTTTTTTCCGCATTTATGGGTTTCAAAACTGTATTAAACATTTTCCTTCAATATGATGTTAATTTGTTTTCTTTCTAAACACAGTGGTGGTATGACTGTTAAGTCATACCACCACTGTGTTTATGACTGTTAAGTCATACCATCAATGATATGACTGTTAAGATTCTTTATGTTGAAACTTATTAGAAGCATTAATTTCAAACATAAAGAATCTTATGTTGTAGCATTAAGTTCCAACATAAGATTCTTTATGCTGGACCTTAATGCTACTAATAACTAGTCCATGTTGTTCACAGCAATAATCTAGCAGCACATGCTAATAAGCCTTTCCCATGTTTCCAATGAGAAAATATAAAATTTATATATGCCTAGAATTGCTTTCCTGCTTTGTTTAGGTCTCCAATAAGACACAACTTTTTATTATTCCTTATATCAAACTCCCTCTCTCTCTCTCTATCTTTCTCTCTGTTCGCGTTCATGAATGTTTGGATCTTTATCCGAACTTTTGCAATTAATTCTCGAATATCGTAACAGAAAGTAGAAGATATACACCAATAACTTAATTCAATTGAATCCACATCAATTGTTTTTGGTGAAAGCAGTTCATTGCAAAGGCATATTTTCGATACTGTTCACTAGACAACACAATTCCTATAATATATGTCATATACAATGTTAAGTAAATAGTAAGCTGATAATATAATATTGTTAACTTTAATCATATTAAAAAGTAGTTTGCATTATTTAAATAAAAAAATTTGCAGGTTAACCTGCAAATTTTTTTCCCGTAATATGACATATAAGAAGCCTACGAATATTGAATAAATAGTTTTTCCTTTCTTCGCTCAATACTGTACATATGAATATATGTTAATATTAAAACATTTGCTGAAATTAAAAGTCTATTTAAATTTGATCTCAATTGACACTTTCTATCCCATAAAGTTTCTAGTCCTTCTAACCAAAAATTATATTTTTGTACAGAGGCAGAACACCAAACAACTCCCTTGAATATTACAACTCCCTTATTGAATAGTAATACATTTCCTACAACAGCGCACTCTATTTTGTATCACACAGACATTGGCTTTGCTGTTTAAGTTCTGATATTTTTCACTGTTGAAATTAGTATCACTAATTTCCATCACTTCGTTCAAAAAAACTCTAATTCCAATAAAAATTCGATGGATTTTTAGTTTTCTAAAATGTTGGTGCTAAAATTAAAAATCGTTTAAAATTTGAGTCGCGAATAAACTGATTATAGTATTGAGAATTTAGCGCAAAACGTTTTCTGATACCGAGATTATGCATTGTAACGAAGAGCGATATTGCGTATAACAGTAGTTCAAGCGAAACAGCTTCCCACAGCATTCAACATACAGGTGGTGGATAAAGAGACCTAGAGTTTCTATAGCAACGAGTGAGATTACCTCCCAAATGCTGGGAGAGTTTAATGCGGTGTTGACCAAAATGCGGTAGATTTGTGAAAAATCAATTCACTAGTTCTACGGGAGTGTTAGATGTGTGATGCTATAAAAAATTGCAATAGGATTTGTGTAGTTCACTTTTGTTATTTTTTCCCCTTGGCGTTTGTACTGGTAGCATCGCAACTTAGGGTTACGACTGCATTGCTTGAATACCTGACAAGCAAGGAAGATATAATTCTCAAGTTGAGGGTTAAAATAAGAGCATCAGAAGTTTTACATCTTGGCAACCTTAAATATAACATTATGCATATGATTTATTTTTAAAAGTGTACATCAAAAGCATTTTTTTGCCCGCAAGTATGATATATAAAATTACAAAACCACTCATGTTAAACTGTATTTATTACAAATTTAGAAACAGGAAATTATTATCTATTGGTTCTCTCCAAAATATATTTCAAACCGCATACTTCAATGTATGAAGAATATTCTTCATATAAAGTTATTAGGAAATACCACCACAGTTGTAAGTAAAAAAGGACATGCGAAGACATGTAATATTCAAATAACCGTCGAAGTAAACCAATATCCCAAAATTAGGACATCGTATATACCAGAAGGTCAAACTATGGTAGAAATTAGCAAAAATGACGAGAAGTCCACTCCTTCTGCTTTAGGTGTAAAAACAGTAAGACCACTAACGGTGAAAAAATGTACTAAAGTGTGAAAAGAAAAACCGAATAAGCCTTGATTGTAGCACACCTATTGGCCGAATTTTCACATGACCTCATCTTTACAAAGATTTCAGAAGATACGATGACAGGACAGCAATGGTATTTCAAATAACAGATGTCAAAAAATCCGAAGCAAATCACTCAGCAGAAAAAGGCACAAAAGATAGCTTGACAGAAGAAATAATTCAAGAAACCGCTGAAGAAAATGATATTTCAAACAGAGTAAAATAAAGTATACTAAAAGCGACAGCGACTTCCTTTCTAGATCTCGCAATCGGAGACGTAGAAGAGAAGAAAAATTGGAAAGAAGAGGAAGAAGAACTTGGAAGCATTAAAAAGCGACAATGAGAAAAGGATTAAAAAAGTCGAGCCAAATTGTGTGTGTGTGTGTGTGTGTGTGTGTGTGTGTGTGTGTGTGTGTGTGTGTGTGTGTGTGTGTGTGTGTGTGTGTGTGTGTGTGTGTGTGTGTGTGTGTGTGTGTGTGTGTGTGTGTGTGTGTGAGAGAGAGAGAGAGAGACCTAAAAATATTTTAGGCTTAAATATAGACGTTTTATAAACTTCGCCTTAATTTTTGACAGACTTTGATTTTCTTCAAACGTGCTACCCCCCACCCCCACACACACATACACACATTCGGAAAGTTCAAGCGAAAAGGACAGTAATATCAATACTTCAAAATTCAACCCAAGAATCTCTCAAATTGTTATAACGTATTTATCTCAAAAGACAAAAGTATGCTAATCTGGCATATAGCGAGTCAGATGAATAAATTAAAGAGCAATAATTTTTATTACTTGGCTGTAAATTACTTAAGGAAATATTCTTTCCTTTTTTTCTATATTCCTTTCTCGCATTTTTAGTGAACCGTTTATTAAACTTTAGTGAATCGATTCGAAGCTATAATTATAATTCTACTCTAATTTGATGGAATTTAACGTATAATATGCCCACCCTTCAACTAACAGGCATCTAGTGTGAGACCAACATCCTGCTTATTGGAGGCCTGATGGTGTTTGAAAAAGTACCATATTTGATCCCTTAGCACATCACAATACCAATAATAATCTACTATAGGCTTATAGCTTTTTGTGTGCTGTACGAAACTTTTTCAGATGAAACAAAAAGCTAAATAAAATAAATGCTTCTTTTTATTAGTGTTTACGATGACTAACTTATGCACTATAGACTATTTCAATTTGTAGTTTATAATATTCTAAAGTTTCGAAATCGTTTTGTCTAATCTTTATCCCGATTGAAGCAGTGGCATAACAATGATTTTTGTGCTTCCTGCATATGAACTAAGCTTTGAGAACTCTTATTGTAATCGTTAGCGCCTTTAACTGATCCTCTTTGGGAGATATGTAAATAGTAAACACGCTAGAAGAAAAAACTGCACATATTATTTTATTTTGTGCCATTGCTTCTGTTGTAATCAGTTGTGGCGATACACCAGCTGAAATAACCTGGGCTCGAATCCCATCTAAGACATTAGTCGAACGCATACTTCTTTCTTTCCAGTCATGAGTAACCCTTGTGAAAATTCAATGGCAACGCTATGAAAGATGAACAGTTTACTGGAGATGTTTTTATTTATAAAGAAATAGAAAATCATAAGAATGGGACGAATTTATATAACAAATAAAAAGAAGCAAATAAGCTTGGAGAATGTCAGAAAGAATCACGCTTAAGAAAGGAGAAAAATGAAGTAAAACCAGTAAATAAAGGCATTTTCTGGATTAAAAGAAACTGAAAACAGAAAATAAAAATATATATTCAGAGCCTGGTTTAGAAGCAGATTAAAAGTGATAGCTCATGAACGATGTAATTCATAGCGGCACTTTAAAAAAACGACAATTGAAGAGAAAAAAGGTAATCCACCTAATTAGAGTCTTCAGCAGCAAGCACTTCTATAAAAAACAGAAAACATCCTTTTATCTCTTCATATTAACAGAATTAGCAGATGAAGAAGTTTACAAGGCATTAAGTAATTAGTAACAGAAAGTAAATGAGCAAGAACGCAGAATAGAATACTAATCCCCTCACAAATCTTTATCCTTTTAGGGAAGGTGACTCATGACTTAATTTTAAAACAAATTTTTCTGTACGCTAATGATTTCAACAAACATACTCTTTAAAAGAGCATGTTTGTTAAAATAATTAGTAATATTTAGTAATATACTAAATCAGTCTTTCCTAACTTTAGTATTGAGCACATTGAGTTTTCGGGATTCCATTCGTCATTCATCAACATCTAAAAAAAGGAAAATAATAGGAATAAACACGTTTTCGGAAATATATCACATTACTGGAAAAAGCTGAATAGATCTATGTTTAGGAAGATAAATGAAACAAAAAGTGATTGATTTTTCACAAAAGCAAAAACGTTGAGAACTAGAAAGTTAAGAGGGCCTCCCTCTTAACTTTCTAGTTCCGTCTGTCTTTGGCCAGTATCCACCATCTCGTGTCAAACCTTTGTAGATCATTCCTTCATCTTTTTCTTTGGCGACCTTTCGTTTTCTTTATATCCACTCACTGCTTAATTTTGTCTACCTTTCGCCTGGCAATCGTCTAATACGCCAACCCATTTCCATGCTTTATAATACTTCACAATATCTTTCACGTCGACTACCTCTCTAATTTGAGTATTCCTAATTCTATTCCTTTCTGTTCTGGAGAGCATTCATCCAATGCTCTTTGGGCGACATTTTTTTTTATCTATGGAAGTGAGACATCTTTACTCATGTCTCACTTCCACAGGTAAACAATGAGCACATATTAAATAGATTTCTTTTTAAGCATACAGCCAAATATAAAGGATAATCCTTACGCAGCCAAAATGCTTTCTTTCCTTGTGGGATTCTTCTATTTATTTCTTTATCTGGAACAAACTAATTGAACCAGGTAGATATAGTCCTCTCCCGTTTCAGTAGGATTATGTACTAATTTTAGTTCGATTAGATATGAATTTGTCATCAGTTTTATTTTCGTCATGTTACTTTTTTAAAAATCTTAAGAAAAGATTTAATGAAAAGAAGACATTTCAGTATGAAGAATAATCGGAGTCGATACCTCAGTAGGGAGGTCGGTAGCAGCAACCTCCTTTGGTTGAAAATACTCGCTGTGAATTTCATCTAGGCCGCCAGAAACATTTAAAAAGAACATCTCAAGGTAAAAGGGTCTGTCTCACAAAAGACAGCAGGATTTCCTAATTAGTTCTTTTCCCTGCGAAACAGCTTCGCCGTCCGGAGAAGAGGCATTCTCAGACAAGACAGATTATGACGATATGATTAACCGCCTTATCATAGCACAAATTAGATTAATGAAAAGCGAAGTTGCTCGTTCATAAGAGCTGACTGAGCCGAAAACACTAAGGAAGAGTGGATGCAGTGAGAAAATTCGGAATATTTAAATACTACTGTTAGAACTATAATATATGATTAACAAAACAGATTATAATAACCAGTATAAAGGATAATTTGGAAAGCTTATTTGAAAATCAAATTACACACAGTAATGAAACGAATCACTATTATAAAACTGTGACAAAAATAACTTTAGTATCTACAAGGATACATTAATTAACAACAAAATTACCAGAGGAAGAATATAAAAATTGTATTTACATCATGGAGTTTGATTATGAATAGAGGTGAAGGATAAAGATTATGACAGTGAAAATTGGGAAGTTTAAACACATTTATTTTGGCCTTAATTGATTAATATTTGAGGACATTTCTTGATAGTTAATTTGATGGAATAAACTATCAGTGAACCATGTCTGCTGTTCAAGCGTATAATTTCTGTTAATTGCTTGTTCTTCGGATGGATTGCTTGTTTCGGTATGATAACTTCGGTTTCCTGAAGGAAAATCGTTGATACATCCGTTCTGAAATGGATAATCTACTTCGATTAAAAAAGTGGTTATAAAAATTCGTCATCCAAGATTGTATTCAAAATCAAGTCTTTCTAACTTCGGTTTCCTGAAGGAAAATCGTTGATACATCCCTTCTGAAATGGATAATCTACTTCGATTAAAAAAGTGGTTATAAAAGATTCTATTTAAGAATACAATCTTACAAAAGATTGTATTCAAAATCAAGTCTTTCTAACCGGTGTGCAAAGGAATCACTTTCGATTCACGAAATCCTGAAGATTCGACCCTTTAGAGAGTGTTAAAATGTAATGAATTAAAAAAAAAATACAGATGCAGAGAAATTTTGTAAATAACATGTTTAATGGAATATTTGCTTAAATAATAACTTGTTTAATTACTTTGCACAAGTAATGAAGTAATATGGATGGAAATATTATAAAATCATGGATGTAATGGAAAAATATTATGCTGTATATCTAATCCATACAACATATAAAACTGAAATATTCAATCTAAAATATTCTTCTTACTTTATTAATTAATAAAATAGCTATGCGGTATGCAATATACTGTAGTGTTTTTTGCTACATTTCATTTTATCATTTTTTCCTATTTGGTTTTTCTTTATCATTCATTTCTTTCAAGTTAGTTTTATCAGTTCTCACTCTTCAAGCTGTTTTCTTTTCCTTACTTCCATTTTGTTCATTAATCCTTTTTTGATTCCTTGTAAAGGTCACTCGAACTTTTCAGCTATAGCTAGTTGAAAAGCATGAGAAAGTTGCATTTCTTAGATTTCGGTATTGTGCCTTTCCTGAAATTGTGCAGCGGGTAGGCCTTTTATTTATGTAAATTGTGATACACTCATAATTTATGCAAACAAATTGATTAATTAAAATAACCAAGTTAATAATTTCATTAGGTAATCAGGATCCATTTGAACTAATCGGCCTATTTTAGATGTGCTTTCATATAAATGTTATCTCTTGTTGAATGGGATTATTTGTGCACATTCGAAAATACCAATATACCTCAATAAAGTGAAAATATATCAGGTGTATATAAATATTTAACACACGCTATTTCCTTAAAAGAATTTAGTTGTATGTCTGCTTAACTACTATTCCATAACGCTAAATCTGCAGAAGAAAAAATTATCTGTACAATGACTATATAATCTTTTGTTTATTTATTTAACCGATTACCTGATGATTGGAGTTCTGTTTACTAACTTCACATCTCCGAAAAATCGGCCGTAAAACATATCGTATTAAAACATAATTTCAAAAAATTCCACACTAAAAATTGCTGCCTGGTTCTCTTTTTGGAAATTAAAAATCTAGAGGGTTTATCCCTATTTATTTATAAGTTTTACTAGAAAAATTATTTGCTGAAAGTGCTACTAAAAGCGGAAAGATGGAAGAATATCATAACTATGTCTCGTTTCCTGAATATTATTAATTATCCAAATGAGATTACTATAAATACAGTTCATTTATAATTTAGTTTATATATTCACACATTAGGAAAACAGAACAAAAACTATAATTTATTTTAAACGAATAGCAACCTTTCATATTCATATGAAATTTCCTCATTTCAGACAGTTGTGTTACAATGTTTTTAAACCGATTCATGTATAAACTTGGATAAGTGACTGACTTGGTGAGATCACGCTGTATTTCAATGTAGTCGATATACACATTAGTTTTATAAGAAATTTGTCATCTAAGTTGCATAATGTAATCATGGTTTCCATTAAGGGCACTCATTTTTTTTTTCTCCAAAAATTCAGAGGTAAATTTTCTCGACTTTCTATTTTTTTTTTCGCGGATACATTAGCAATAACGACGACCAGTGAAAAATGAGAAACTGATAACTGACAAATTGTAAGTCGGAAGGAGCCCAGTCGTAGAGCTACTGTTACCTTAGGGTAAGAAGTTCTCCATTAAATGCTAATGCTGATAAAATATTGCAATTTGTTGGCGGTAATATCGTCTTGGCGAAGATCAGTATCAATACTCGGTGTTCGGAAGATTCACGTTTCTTTCAACTGTAAATGTTAGATATATCGCAACTGTTATTATTGAATTAACATTATTGAATTAATTTTAGATTTTTTTCTTAAATGCTCCACGTTTCGGTTAATGCTCTTGCTAAAAACTCCACACAAGTATTAAAACACCGATTAGAGTAGCTGATATATCACCTAAGTAGGAAGCAGGTTATTTAATCGACAAGTTTCGAAGAGCTGAGAGTGTACTGGTTTAATTTTTTATTTATTTATTTTGACCAGTAACAAGGTGGTTCATAGTTTTCTGTTTAATGTTGTAGTCTACGACATTAAAAATAAGTCTCTCTCTCTTAGAAAAGAAGACGTTTGAGTCATCATCACGAACCATGGGCTCACTGCCCGTTAGTGTCCGATGCCTCCTTCACTATCTTCTTCCAGACGTTTGATTGAGTACTGTTAATCATAATATAAACGGTATAGATGATTTGGTTTACAGCAATACAAATCATTCGGTTTTCGTAATAATTGTGAAAGAATTACAGTGTGCGTATCGTGCAGGCCTTTAAAAATATTGAACAACTTTTTTTAATATCAGTATTCTCTGTGAAGACGCACTCTGAATAAAAATGGGATTACATAACTTAAATATAAAGAGCTAATAAGCTTCATTTCGGCGATATAAACAATATTTTAAATTAAGGGCATGAAACTCTCTAATTCCAATCTCTGAGTTTCTTATTCGGTTTTAAAACAATGTGGATTTTATATCCCCTTAATTTAAAAAAAAGGGATTACATAAGTAGTTTTTTTCTCTCTTCATCTAATTATTTTATAGTGGCGCCAAATCTTGTATTTTCGCACGCACGCACAATATTATATGTGTGTACGTGTATACCTAACTCGTATGTAGGCATTAAATGGCTCTCCCTATAAGTCGCGCCTTTATATAACAACTGTTAAAAATCACCGAAATAAACATGAATTCGTGTTTTTTTTTGTTTTTTTTTGATCATTTACACGCATTGACAACTGTGTATTACTGATTGAACACTTCAATAATTAAAATTAAATTCATCCTCCTCAACAGCTTAATGGTGTGTTTAAGTCTGATGCTGCATCAATAGATTTCTCCATCTGTCTCTGTCATAGGCTGCATGTGGTGCAAAGTGTTCATCTAGCTGTCTTAGGACTTTCATTACCATATCCATTCATCGTGCCCGGGGTTTTCCTGCGGATCTTTTCTCGGCAGTTTTATTTTTAAGTACTTGTTTCATAAACTGACAACCTGCCCTCCAAACCACTCAAATTTCTTACTTCTTATAAATGATAGAACGTTAGGTGTTAAAAATAGGTGTCGTAATTCTTCATTATGTCTTCTTCCATACAGGTCCAGTATATTACTTGTAAGACGGTCCAAAACATTTTCTCGGTACTTTTCTTTTCACTGTGATAAGTTTCTTCTGTCTTCCTTTGATAGTGACCTTTCACAAGAGTATGTTAATATCTGTCTCAGGTTAAATAGAGTTTATCTTTGGATTTTCTTAGTACTATTCTAAATTCCAGGGGTTCTAAAATTGCAAACTATCCACAACTGGCCTGTTTAATTCTCGCGTCTCTCTTTAAGCATATCATTGTTACTATTAATGTTGACTCCTAGAGTGTTAAAACTATCCACTTGCTTAAACATTAATTACACACATATATTTAATCTTTCCTGGTTTGTGACAAAACCCAATTGACTTATTTGCATTAATTAAATTAAAAGTAGGTTCCATAATATCCTGGAAAGATCTCCGAGGATAACGATATCATAAGCATAAGCCAATAGGTTTCTTTTTCCATTATTTTCCATATCCTTTGGTCATTTAGGTCGCTAAATGCTTTTTCTATTGCAACGTTGAACAGGGTCAGTAAAGAAATGTTTCTTGGCAAAGTCCAGATTTTATTTTAAAATTTGAAATGTTCCCGTATGAAACGTACCTTACAAAGGACGTGGCAATTACATAATTATATCATATTCATACACTTTGTTAGTATTTAAAAAAAAACATCTGATTGCATCCTATAATGCGTTTTGAAGTATGCTGTGTTTTAAGTCCACAAATATTAGATGTAAATCTTTATCAAATTGATAATGTTTTCTCTAACAGTTCTGAAAGCTTAAAAATATGATAAATTGTCAACTTTCCCTTGCAGAAGACACACTGATAGTTTTAGATGATGATTCAAGCATATTCTTTAATTCTTTTCCAGATTAGTGTAGACAGTGTTTTGTAGCAAGTGTCAAAGAGGGAAATACTTTTATATTTAGTGGTAATCACGCGGATGTCCGTTTAAAAAATAGGACATAGTATGGCTGTATTCCAATCAACTGTTATTTCTTATTTTTGTTATATTAGCTTGATGAGTCCATAAATCTCAGTTGTTAAGGGTATTCCTAGAATTTTAAAAATGCTGCTTTAATTTTATTTTCGCAAGTTGTATTATTATTTTCAGTGCTTTAATAACATACTCGATTCAGTCAGCGATGGTTTCTCAATAATGGGTTCTTCAATATTTCTTCTGAACTTTGTAACCCTGCCACATAAAGTTTTTACTAGGTGATATTGGTTTGTTTAGTACTACCTCAAAATACAAATTCCTCAACAATTCCCTTTTCTTGAGTAATTACATCTTATCGGTCGTTAGTAAATATTTGAGTTTTTATCCCCTTTTAAGTATATTACTACATCTAAAGAACCTATTTGGTTATCTGTATTATTTTCATTTTCTTCAGTTAATTTTTTCTCTACCAGCCTTTTCTCTCGACCACAGTATTTTGCATTCTGCAAGTCTTATTCTCATTATAATCTGGTGATTGGTCCTGTAGTATTTTAACCTCATCCCATTACGTTCTTAGCCTCTTTACATACATTACTGAACCTGTTGTTTGTTAATAAAAAGGATTTTCTTCCGGACAATGTACTAATATTTTTGAATTGAGTCCATTTGTTTTCTATGTTTCTTTCAGGTATAGGAAGGATCGAATATTGCATTTCCTGCTTTATCTCTTCTGCATATTGCCTATATATTTTACATCTTCACTATTCGATATTATAGCAAATTATGCTATTTCTGTTAATATCTTAATTTCAAAGGAAATCTAGGTTTGAAATATGCTATTCTCAGGAAGTGAGCAGTATCTGTATTAGCTCCTTTCTAGTTACTATAGTTTCCTGTACATATCTTTTGCCTATTATTTATCATTAAATAGTCTCTTTGGTTGTTAATGTTCTATCTGAGGGAGTCAAGTGTTTTTTTGTTTTTTTTCAAATGAAATGAAATCATACCCATGATTTTTAAAATGAAATTGTACGCAAGTAACATTGTTTGCAAAGAAAATATACTTTGCCATCTACATAACACTCTACCAGGAGAAGAGCATTTATGAAGGAGTTTCGACCGAAGATAACTTAGAGATAATTTATCTAGTCTCATCCGCGAGTAACACGCAGAGGGTTTTCATTCCAGAAACTCTGGCTTTTAATCCCTACAAACAAACCATCCAGAGGACTACACGCAATTAGCATACATAATCCGCTAACCTTCTTGCTTTAAACTGGGCTAGAATAGAATTATTCTAGCACAGTTTAAATTGTATGACGCGATGACATCTACAGCCAAGTTTTGCATCCGGACATTAGTTGTAAACCCAAATCTAACTCACCATTTATCGATTAGAAATATACAGAAAAGTGGAAATATAGGAAAAAAACTAATGAATTCATAGAAAGACACACTTCATGCTTTTGAAATGAGAGATAGAGATAGAAAGAATATTTCCGTTTTGCATACTATAAATAACTGCGGAGAATCTTTCACAATTCAATTAATTCAAATCTTCTCTCTTAAAAGCACTAATCTACCTTATGCACACTTTTAGAGCTCATTGTGATTGCTGGGAATGCCATCATCCCGCTTGGAGTCCTCAAATTACTTTAAAACTGTAATGCTCGGTCTTTAGAGCAGGGTTCCGGATTTACATAATAATCTTTAATACCTAAGTATCTTTAATACCTCTAAGATACTTAGATGTTGAAGTTTACAACCTCTCGTAGTTGGGTTTCATATTTTTTCATATTATTCATACTATATTTGTAATATTCTGTTTAGGATTTCTTTGCATATATGCGTAATTTTCACTTTATTCGTTTTAATTTTATTTCAGCTTCAGCAGCTTGTTGTAAATGGCGAACTACCATGTTCCAAAGAAGAAGTTGCAGTGTTGGCTGGAATACAACTCAGAATTCAAGAAACCAGGCCAGCAACCAGGAAAAAAACGCTTTCTCGCCCGACTAGCGAACAAAGTATGAAACTAAAAACCATTACTGAAGATGCCAAGGTTAGTACTAACATTCACGTCTATGTAATCGTTAAAAAAAGAGAGATAGAGAGAGAGAAAAATTCATCGTACACAGATTTTAAACAGAGTAATCGGAATTATTTGATTGCCTTTCCAGTCAATTAGGAAAGCCGCGTCTTTTCGTCAAATGCTAGTTAAAAATACACTAAACAAATCCTATTGCATTCGCTTAAAATCTGTGAGAATGAATTTTATTGTGATTAAATCTGAACAGATCCATATAGCTAAAATTATTTTGTAGCAAATCAGCCATATAATAAAGCAGCTATAGAATCACATGTACCACAGTAAAAATAAATTTATTATACAAATATTTAGTTTTTCGTATCGTAAGACATCATCCGTATGAACAGTAAATAACAATAAGGAATGTGTATAAAACACAGTAAAGCGCATGCGTTAAATTGGAATCACTTTCTGTATACAGTCGTTCATAAGGTAAAACTTATGAACGACTGAAAATAAAAAAAATAGATCAGTAAAATAACACCTGAGATTGCAAATTTATTGAATACGGTTGAGGATGACAATTACCCTCACTTTAGGAACAGTAGGCAATCATTACGATCAAAGATAGATCGATGATGAAGTAGGGCTTCAGCACGTTCTTCGTATAAACCGTTCGTGTTTATATATGGAGCTATGTAAACAGCTTGGTGCTCTCTCATTGAATGCTGTGAGTAGTGTTTTCAATCCAGTGTTGTGACAGGCCATATTTATGAGGTTTAATACGCAGAATATGGTTCTAATATTAAGAGATGCGTTTATTGACAGATATACCTGATTATCCGTGGTAAGAAAAGTTGCACAACCATGGTACTCTGTATACACCAGGTAGCAACAATGGATAGAGAGTTTGTCTTTTGGAGAAGAAGGTAGCAGGTTATGTATTTAGTTGATGAGTTATAGCTGGCGATGAGATTATATATATATATATATATATATATATATATTTTTTTTTTTTTTTTTTTTCCCCAGAAAGTTTGTAATCTGTTCAGAAGATATTAATTTAATATATAGTTTAGGAGTCCTGTGGACTTCTTTTCTGGATTACTGCATAGAAAAGTCGTTAGTTATTTTCTGAGTTCTTGGATTATAACCATTTAATAGAATCCTGTTCTTGTTTAAGAGATTCTTCCGAGGAACTAATCTTGTGTGCACCAGACACTAGGAGTTTTATGATGCCATATTTTTGAATGATATATATCTGATGCCATATCAGATGAATGCTAGGCTGATGTATTGTGGATATAGCGACCTGTAAAAGTTGGTTTTCGATAGACAGAAGCGGAAATGGATCCATCTTGTTTATTGTATATGAACATATAGAAAGGAAATTCCTTTCGGTGATTATTTTTCGGTGAGTGTGAACTTAATACAAGAATGTAGGGTGTTCATTTTTTGTCGAATGAATGAAGTTCTGGTTCTGTGTGACTCCAGACTGTAAAGACGCCATCTATGTATGTATAATGTACTAATATAATATAATATAATATAATATAATATAATATAATATAATATAATAATAATAATAATAATAATAATAATAATAATAATAATAATAATAATAATAATAATAATAATAGGTTAGGTGATATTGGTGAGCCCGTTGCAATTCCTTCCACTAATCTGTATATTTTAACTTATTGAAATAAGTCCACTAATGCCTCGTAGCCTTAGTTGATTCGGCCTTTGTTCAAACCACACTGGTTAACTATATTTTATTGGAATAGTAATTAAATTATGTTTGAAATGTAAGCTGCTTTAACAAGTTCTCAGTGGACTGTGAATGTATAAGTTTTAAAATGTATAATAAAAGTTATCTAATTTTTAAAAAGTAGCAGTTAAAAGTTAAAATAAGAAGAGTATATAATAAACATGCGAACAGCAGTGCAATTATTTAGATGAATTGTTTCTTCAGTGGGGTCATATTATTTATTTAGTGAAGGGACCTAAATGATTACATTCACTAAACTCCTTGAGTGTTGTCTTAATGCATACATCTCACTAATTTGGAATAATATCGGCAACATAGTAGTCTTGAAGACCGAGAAATACCAGGACATGATGAAAAATACGTTGCGAAAGATCGTATGCCGTGTACTTTACAGATATAATGAAAGTATGTAAATTGTGGTGAGGTTCTAAAACTAGAGTGAAAACTTCATAATTCTTCCCCCTGTTCGCTTATAAAGTAGCATTTTGTGATTGACAATAATTCATCAGAACACATTGTATGTATCTTGCTGATCACTTGGACATATCAATCGTATACGATCAATCTGTTGACTCAGATGCTGCAGGCTAGAATGATTATTTTCATAATTTAGTTAGTGATAACCATACGTATTTCTTGTTTAGCATAAAATCTTACACTTGATTTAATTTTTCAGGAAATGCCTTTACACGAAGTAATCTCTCCAAACTCTTCTCGTCATAAAATGACAACAGTTGATTCCGACGACGATCAAAATCATCATTCAGAAAGTAGCTCACAGACCAACTGTACTGCTTGGAGAATTCCTAAAGGTAGTTTTATTCTAAAGCAGTGGATGAGTGCTAACGGTAATAAACCGTCTCTTTCTAATACAATCACATTACAGGAATGTGTTCCCCCAATGTATTATTCAGCGAAGAACATGGCGAAGACAATAAAGGTAGGTCGAGTTTTCTTTCGTTAAATTTCTTGGAGACAGAACAAGTATTAGAAACAACTCAGATAAATAATTGTTTACATCTTCTCTTAATACTTTTGAAGAATAACGATCTTTTGATGATGATGATAATGATAAGAATAATAAATTAAAAATTCCACAGTCATCTTTCATTTAAAATGTTTACTGCTGTATGCTTTCATTCCTAATGCATACTCCATATTAGATTGTTGGATTTCTTTAAAAAAGAATCATATAATTTTTAAATATTACACGTTACTGCGAAAAAGTCGCAATTGGCGATCAGTAGCTCTTTATACTTAAATCAATAAGGGTATGCAAATCTGTAATTTCTTAGTATTTTATTGTTTTAATAATTCAAGTATAATGTGTAATGAATCAAGTTAAGTATAATGGTTAATAATTCTTAATATATAGTACATTTATATCGCATTAAAAATGTTATATCTCAGTGAAACATAACTTTTTAAAGCGTGTCCATAGATAGTTTTCGTCAGCTTATTGTTACTGTTGTTATTAAACTGTTCCATCCGCTACTGGGACAAAGTTATTCTCTAATTTACTTTATTTCCCGCTATTCCTATGATCTCGTCTCTCCGCTTCATTCTCTCCCTCTCTCTCAGAAAATCAAACTGTATTAGTACATTTTACATTATATTTAGTTATCAAACTTTATCTTTAACTGTTTGGCTTTGAGAATAGAATTGGCGATTTCTGTGACATGTTATGGACTGAATTTTTACCTTCTTTGGTCTTTTAATTACCATAATATGTCGCTCCATTGCTCTTTTGCATATATTTTCTAAATATGTTTATGAACTCTTTGTAAATGTATGGAATATAATAGAGTGTTTCCGCTTTCTTTTAAGAGGAGATAGATACATCTCAAATAATTATTCCATACTTTGGTTATTTTGAATTGAAATTCTATTATTGTTGAAGGATATTATTTGTTTTAGAGAGGTATATTGTGTCACGTATTCAGTATTGATCCAGCTAACCAAACAGGGATTTTTGATCTTTTAGTCATGATCAGTCTAAATTGCTGCATTGTTCAGATCATTTGTTAATGCCATCAGCTCACTAATGCCCTTTGGCAAGATGGTAATATCATAAACAATTTGAATATTGCTTATCTTCTTTCCTAAGACACCAACACCACTGTAGATCAAATCACGTTTGTTCCAATAAAAATTCTAAAAGAATAAATAGCATGGTCTATGAAATTAAATATTTTCTTATTTCCGATAAATAGTGATGTACAGAGATTTTTTCTCATTGTTTTTCAATAATTTGATTTTCTGTATGCAAGTGATCTGTTGTAGAACGGTTTTTCCTAAGTTACACTTCCTCAAATGGCTGATTTTCTTCTAGTTGTTATGAGGTTCTAATAAACGATTTGTAGTTATGGGAAATAACTAGAAATTGTACAGTTATTTATTTCTGATTTACAGTTTTTGTGATTTTTAAAAGGTCCGCCTTTGATTTTATCCGCCGTCTAGGATGAATCCACTGATAGTAACGTTGTTGAGCAGTTTCACGGGAGTAGGCAAAAAATCTTCAAGCACTGCAAAACTTAACATTGATCTTGTCTTCGTCAAGAGATTTCCCAGTTTTTCATTTCGTATATTGTATTCTTGATTTCTCTGCTGCTTATCTAAGGACAGCTTGCTTAATTCTTTTTTTCCAATTGTGTAACTAGCAAACGCTAACTTAGATTTAGGTTATCACAGAACAAGTATACAAATGCTTCCCTCATATTATAGGAACAGAAACGGAAACTCTTTCATTCTCCAGTATACGAGAGTGAATTACACCTGAAAAAATTGTACATTCAGACTTGCAAGAGACTTCCTGCTTACAGCTGTCGAATATTTCAAGTTAAAGAATTATTGCGTGGAAAAACGAAGAAAAAAGTAAGTGGTAATGATTATATTGTTTTCGTAAGGTGCAAATTCCAAAAATCTTTAATTATATTCACTTCATTCCTGTATTTTGGCATTTAAGCAGATAAATACTTTAAATCTCGAGCGAGGGTGACATTTTTATAACTGAATATAAAGAAATTATATCAAATGTTTTATGAAATGATACTTGTGAAAATTGTCTATAGAATGTGCTAATATATGATAACATAATATTATCGATATTATTTTATCAAATTATATTCATATTAACATTATAATATTAATGTGTGCGAATGATTATAAACCGGTCGTATATTTATTGCCGTTCGGTGTGCTAAATGTTAGAAAATCCATTCTCCTCTTCCAGACACTAAACATGGTATTTCTTCAAGTCACTTCAGGGTTCTAATTAACTGGATGTCCGTGGTAGTCTCTCATCAGGGAGGAGAACTGCCCACCTATCAAAGATTTTCACAAACATGCAATATTGGAATTTGAACCAAAGACCTGTAGGTTGGGAAAACGGAGACATTAACCAATTAAACAACTGGTACGCACTCACCCACATGCATCTAGTCAACAGTGAAATTTTGATCGCTTCAAAGGTTTTAGCTCATTCGATTAATTCACTGTTAATAATATATGAATATAATTGGAATCAATGGGTATCCACTACCGTTATTGAATTCATTTAGAATTATTTAAGCAAATGGAAAAATTTAATTCTTAAACAGATTTTTAAGATAGAAATTGAAAATGAATATATATATATATATATATATATATAAAAATATATATATATATATATATATATATATATATATATATATATATATATATATTATTATATATATATATATAATATATATATATATATATATATATATTATATATATATATATATATTATTAGCCTACTGTTGACTGGAAGACTTACCTGTAACGTAAACAGTCGATTAATGAGGAAGAGAAAATACATGTACAGTACTGTACTGTATTTATCGATACCGTAAGTTAACGTCGTCGGTTTACAAGATGAAGCGTCTGTCTGTCAGTACCTACATCAGTATTGTCTTATATGATACAAAACACTGTAGACGTTATACGTATTACTAACACTATACATCAAAAATGAAAAGATAACGTGAAAAAGAAATTCATATTTATTCACACGTATAACGATTCATGCATTGATAACGAAGAAGCAGCAATATGATTGCTTTATAGCAGCCTAGCCTATACACTAATGAATGAATCTTTAAAAATGTTTACTTTATGCTCATTAATTAATTTAACTAATTAATAACAGTTAACTTTATGCAGTTATGATTTAATACTGCATCTTTACGTTGTTTGCATTTCTCTCGACTGCGAATGGCGCCATGTACGACCTATAAGTGTTTGTGTGTGTAAAGTGTTGATCACTGTCGACAGTGATCAATACTCGACTGTCGAGGCTCTCAACTAATTCTGGCTATTCATTCCATCCCTTCACCACTCTCCAAACAAAAAATTGTCCCAACCCGCTTACTTACTTACACAACTTCCGCGAATTGCTTTTAATATTTCATTTAATACTATAAATAATTAGAAGTGCATTTCAAGTCTGAATTTCGTCTCTTTTGTTGATCAGTATTTCTTAGAGAAAGGCATATGTTTGATGTATTATGTAATTCATTATAAACGAATAAATGCTAAATTTTAAACCCAGTGAGAAAATAAATAATAAAGACAAAAACGAAAAGAAACAATATAATAAAAAAATAAACTGCACAAACTTCAAAACAAATTAATGCATAAAACAGATTTTGGATGTTGTACTGAAGTTTTCAGAACAGTCTCAAGAAAGCTGACAACTCGCAAATAACAACATAAGACCATAATTACCTGCAGTTTTGATGAAAGAATGCGTCTTGCTAAACAAAACATAAAAATATATTTTAGATATTATTCAAAGATTAGAAAAAATATTTAGGACTTCTAATTACCTGCAGTTCGTTGATCATTTATTTGAATATCTGTTTCTTTAAGACTAGAAATAATTGAACACAGCTTCTTTTGAAGTAGTCCATCCTGTCCGTCTTCAAAATTCTGATGACATGAGAGTTCCGTGTAAATGGGTGAGAAAAAAATAAATAAGATGATAATAAAGATTGCAGTAACAAGATAGAGATTTGTAGATTAAGTTAATCTTTTAACTGGTATTGAACCGACTGGATTCATGAAAAAAGGTTGGTCTAGCGAGAAAAAAAAACGTGTTAATTGAGATCTTTACGGGAGGGGGGGGGGTTATCGCAGTTAAAACTAAAAATAAGAAACGAAAACTTGATCACTGAAAAATGTGCTGAGAAAGAATTAAAAAGATTATTTAATTTAGGTAATTATTCACAGAGTGTGCTAAGAAAACAGTTTCGGCCAACTAGAAAATAAAGAGCTCTTCCTTCCGGAGTTATTAACCGGTTATTCGTAGTGATAGCGACATCAATTATTCGTGATGAAAATGGGTATTTAGCAGACACACACAGTTACAAGAATTGGGGAAAAACTAAAATTTGCTCTCTTGTTCATAATGGAGGCCAATTCTGCAACAAAATTTGAGAAATCTGAATCGACCAAAGCAAGTTTTAGAAGGAATGATGAATGTATGCAACCGGAGACACTGGATGAAAATTGAGGGTGGGCATTCCTCACAAAATGAAAGAATACATATGATAGTAAAATGAGATTATACAAGAACGAAAATAGTTCGGATCGAAAAACCTTAAAACCGAAATGAACATTTTTAAACCTTAATATTAAATTGCGAGAACGATTTCCCTAAGATAGATTATTATATCTTCAAAGTAACGTAGCAATGTAGACAGAAAAACTGTGAATGGGAATTAAAATCTATACCAAAAGAGAAGTCATTTTCCATCGTAGTAGTAACAATATTGCAAAACATAAATGAGTTTGATAAACAGGACTTGCTTTTAACAAAACAGAGACAAGATTTCTTTATAATGTTAATCTAAAATATCACTGTATTCTAACCTCTACAACACATTATTTTTACCCGTTTTTTTTTAATTATTATTCATTGGGGTCCCCCCCCCGATCCCCGACCGCCACTTAGGACTGGTTGATTGAGTATGTATATAAATGAGGGATTAAGTATGTATTTTTGACTGTAGCAGCGTGTTTCAAGGGACCCGTTTGCCTATTTTACGCGTTACAAAGTAACGAAATAACGTTTTGCCCTTCTGCAGTCAACGAAACAGAACTGCCTCGCCCGAGTCTTGTGTACTTTCATACTTGGCAGATTTTATCTAAGTTCATTCGCAGTTATAAGTAAACGGATTAAAAATATCTCTAATTCGACGATGGGTTATTTATGTTGAACTGTGTTTAAGTTCAAAACGTGAAGAATTGAAGAGTATTAAATTTCTTTCGAGTTTGGGCAAAAAAAGCTCAAAATTTGCAAGCACTCAAAGGAGCATAGACTGAAGAATGGGAATGAACATTTTCACCGTCTCCAGGAGAGGGGATGAAACAACGGTGTGTTCAGGCCTAAGCCTAGCACCCTCTTCCGATGGAATAGGGTGCTAGGCTTAGGCCTGAACACACTTCCGGATGAGACCGTCTAACTCAAATTCAAACGAAGATCCCTTATAAAGGTTTATTCTAGCTCTAGACAGGATTCGAACTTCGATCCTTTCACACCAAAGGCAACCTGGAAACCGTCTGCGCTACTGAGATAAAGCTGAATTATTTTGAATTAATTCAGTACATACTGAGTGTTCGGCTTATTGAATAGCTGAAAATTCAGCAGTTGGAGCACCCTCCGTTAATGATGTCACGAACTTCGTGACATCGTTCTTGACTCATTCTTGAGAGAGGCTCAATTTGGTTCAAATACGAGCACGCTAGTCGACCGTAAAGCGGTTGAATTTGTTTCAAATGTGAATAAAGTCAACGACAGAAAAATGTAAATTTGTAGTACATTAATAGCGTGGGTGAGCTAAGATGTAGATATGCGAAAACCTGCTCTTCTAACGACCAAACAGAACTTATTGGAGGCCTGAAGAGGCTTTTGACTCGTGCGATTTCCTAAAATTTCGATTTGTTCAAAGTTCTAAAAATTGAAAGTTGATAAATGTAAGGGAACAGCAAAAATTCAATCAGGTCGCTAATAACGTGCTCCCTTCGTGACCTTAAAGGAAATTCCTTAGAAGAACCAATAACTTGGTTCATTCCAATTGGCAAAAGTTGCGTAACTGTAATGATAGCCCTAAAGGGGTGGAAATACTGAGTCTTTTCTCCAAATATTAATAGAAACTTATATTAGAAAGGATTTCATAATTTTCATTAACGAAGAGAAAAAAAAAGAGTCCATTTGTCGATCAAGGTGGAGTATGGAACATCCTCGCTTTAGTTTTAGCCAATAAAACTTAACGCTTGTGTTGAATTGGGTTACTTAAATGACTTGATTGAATCTTATGCAGGTTTTTAATCGTTTTTTAATCAAAGAAATTTGTTTGAGGAGAAGAGGAAGGGTCTGAAATAGCAGAATAACATTCAAAATCAATTGGGCATGTGTGTTTTCCGAATAGATTTTCATCACAGATCTTGAAATTTGTATCCTAAATCCTCTTATAATGATGCAGGAATAATTATTGAGTATCAATGGTTCCCGCTTGTTTCACTGTCAAGTCTCTGCTGACCATCAATGTCACGATGGTCAGCAGAATCCCATCTTTACAGGAGACAACACAATCTTTAGTATTACATTAGGTTATTGATCTCATCGGGAAGGCGCAAGGTGGTGATCCAGATATTTCAGTTCTTTCCCCACCCGCAAAGCAGACAAACTGACCAGTAGAGCATACGCAATTAACAGACATAACACCTTTGCCTGCGGCCTGTTTGACTGGGTGTACATGAGTCAGCTTTCCAACTAAAAAGCTGGGGTTCGAATCCCATCACGGCCGTGGATGTTTGATTGCCTTATTAATTCAGTGTGGAACAGCATCTAAGACCTAACCACTTCTTTCAGCAAGAAGTTCAATTCCGAAGCCCTGTGGTGTTGTGCAAAAGTGGCCATACGGCGTCGATGGACGTCAAATGTGAATAACTGACCACGCACTGATTTCATTGTCTTCGTTCTTTCGGCTATAATACCAACCATACCGCAAACAGAGAATTTCGTCACTAATTAATTCATAAAAGATTTGCCTTCGGAATTTTAAAAATGCCTGCTAACATCTTCTATTAATTTATCGATGGTTTTGAACCAATTACTCAGTCAAGTTATATTCTCGCAAATAAGAAATGCAAAGAAATAAATGCGTGCTATTTTGAGTTCCGTGAATGTGTTGTGTCACATAAACAAAGCTCCCTCAATCATTGTTTTTCCGTTGGCATATTAGATTACATTTCTAGTACGTTTATAAATATGTACAATGTTCATTTATTCTCCTTTTAATTTCCTTGTACACATTAAATTAACGTTATTTGTAAAGCATACTAACTGATTTAATATTTCTGATTTTCGTGATCCCTTAGTTATCTGAAAACAAAAGCATTCATTACTGAAAAAGAAACAATTTTGTACGCAGTGTTGTTGCGGACTTCGTCTGGTGTTAATAAAACAGGAAAAGTTTGTAATTATTGGCTTTCTTTCAACATAGCTGTGTCGAGATCTTTGGTTTTACGAATGAAATATTAATAATCTTCAATCCACTATTATTTTAAAAATCAACCAACGAAGTTAACAATCCAATTTGTCACTATGAATGTCAAATGAACTTCGTGCGAACAAAACTAGAAGTTCCTCTTCAGAAATACGATAGAGAAATCCTAAATTGAATGAATCAGTAATTAAGAAGTGATACCATAGTTGTTAGCATAATTCAAATGATGACTCGCTTCAGTTAACAAAATGAGGTGCTTGTTAGATCGGTTGAGTAAGTCGTGGGTCGTACTTAATTGCATTAAGAGTTTTATTGATGTTACCAATGATAAAGAATTTTATTGGTGATGTTACCAATGATAAAATGACTATGGGCTTGTGTTGATGCCGCCATTATACTACATATGAATATGCTGCTTGGAAAGAAGTGAACGGACATACTCCCCCCCCCCTTCATTGGCAAGGTGCATCGTGCCGTGTAACGAGTCACATGTTTGTAGCTGGTATAAACTGGCGAAATATGATGTCATTGCAACTCTGTTCGGGTAAAAAACTGACGGAGTCGGAAAGAGGCATTGTAACAGGATGCCATGCTGCAAACTTATCTGCTCGGCAAATTGGGCAAACCCAGGTCGGCAGTCAGTGAAACCATACTGAGATGGAAGCCCAGGGAAATAATTGCAAGTGCTACCCGCAGTGGACGACCCATCACACTCACAGAACATCACCATAGGATGTTGCGAAGATTAATATGTAAGTATCATTCTTCGAACGACACTTTGACTGCGGAGTTCCAGCATCAACTGGAACACGAATCTGCACAAAATCATTCGGCATCGAGATTCACAACATGGGTTTCCATGGTAGGACCGCAATTTACAAACCCAACATTACCTGAATTCACATGCAGCGTCATCTTCGGTGGTGCAAAGAGACGTGGAAGCTCGGAAAGATGTGTTATAGAGAGACAAATCAAGTTACACCCTCTACCTACCAGATGGACGGGTATAGGTGTGGCGGATGCTTGATGAACGTCTCTTACTAGAGTGTGTAACCCAAACTATGAAATTCGGAGGTTGCGGTGTAATGATATAATCCTGTTTTTCCTGGTTTAGCCTTGGACCTCTGTTTGTGGTGCCATTAACATTGAATTCCGAGAGGTATCTGAGCATTCTGGACAATGCAATGCTTCCTAGTTTGTGTCGTTTCTACGGAACCGACCTTTGTTACGTTCAGCAAAACAATGCACGGTAAGGCTGCTGACATATGTACTGTGTGGTTTGTGGATATGAACGTTACCACACTTCCCTGATCTCCACAGAGCCATTATCTCAACCCTATTGAACATTTGTGAGATGAACTGGAACGTCGGGTGAGGTCAAAGGACGTACGCCCCACAACAACCCAGTACCAGGCCTACAAGAAGAATGGTCCAAAATTCCCTTGACCCCCTATCGTACGCTTGTGGAAAGTATGCCCTGTAGGATTGTTACAGTCATCACAGCTAAAGAGGTCCTATATCTTATTAAGGTGGGCGCCATAGATTTTTGTTCCTCCCACTATGGTGTCCGTTAACTTCTTTCCGAGCAGTGTAGTCATATTGTGTCTTTCAAAACACCAATAATTATTTTGTTATTTCTTATTGTTTAGGAGTTTTTTTTTTGGAATTTGTACACTATTCAGCATCTCTTTGTAATAAAAAAGCGAATAATTCTACAATTTACTTGTAACCCATATTTAGAAAGCAGAAATCAAAATTTTTTTCTGTTTTCTTTCCCGTTTAATAAAAAATAGTTAAAAGCGCATTTATTACAAAGAGATTCTGAATAGTGTCCAAAAATCCTTCATTGTGTGTCACAGCACAAATATCTGATACGAAAAGCAGGCACTATTTGGTTTCTCCTTAAGAAAATATATAAGGAAATAATTTTTAAAAAAATTGTCTTTTTATGGTTTTGATGCAATTTTGTCAGTTTGTTTTGCCAAACTTACCTCTCTTAGTGAGTTACGGAAGCCCTACTCCCCCCCCATTACCACCACCACCAACAACAACAACAACACGCTTTAATCGTGAAAACTTTGGCGACAACATTTTCCAAAGACATTTTTGTTGCTTTGTTTCATTTTGTATCAGGTATTTGTGCTGCTACACAACGAAGGATTTTGAGTTGTCGTCGCTCCAGAATTACTTTGCAGTGCGCATGAATGTCAGATGAATTTGTACATCGTTTCATCAAGAAATGTTACATTTCGCCATGAAGCGCTGTTATGGCATCGTAATCGTAATAGGTCCTGAGGTATCATTTGTTTTCCTTTTTTTATAGGATTATTCTCATTAAAACACTGTTGAATTTTACCACAAAAGGTGTCACCGTACCACATAAAGGACAATGGGTTCCTTAGCAAAATCAAAATTCTAACTCAGTCCTGGGAAACAAGAAGCATTTAATTTTGAAGTCTCCTATTTTTTAACCATTAATTATACGGCTAAGTCCTGTTAATGTCTATTTATGTATATTAATGTATATTATGTTAAAGAAAATTCTCTAAAACATAAAAACTAAACGATCACTTTATTTTTATTCCTTTTGGCTTGCTCAGTTATTATTCTGTCATAAGTAGCTGACGGTAGGACAGTGATTATGTTACTGCCCTATCATACTTGCTAGCACAGTCAATTTCAAGTACCATAAATATATTTATGTAATGAATTCAGATAGTCCAACTGAGAATTTAATATTCTGATATGAAATAAATGTTCTTTGGTATACTAAGAATTGCTTCTCTTCATCTCATCTTGCATAGCCCTACTCTAATTTAAACCTATTTATTTGTCACCCACTTTCCCGATTTGCCAGTGGCATACTTTATGTCTGTAAATACGTTTGCTCTTGATCAATAAATAGGCAGTAACGTTCACGTTGAAAGACTATTTCTGAGAACTAAATTTGCCATTGCAACTGCGATAATGTACAATTAAACGAATTGAAACATGTTAGGCTATTTCTAATAAATCCATATTTTGGAGCATCCTATATACTATTTTTAAAATATACCTAGCAATCATTATAAAGAAGAGCAATAAATTCCCCCCCGCCCTCTTGGACTGTTATATTTTCGTGCTAGATTATGAAATGTTGCTCAGAAATATCTTTGCTTTTGAATTTTCAGTGTAGTTTTGTTTGATTATCATCTCCCAGGAAACACATTTTATATTTTTGTATGTTTATGTTAAAATATAACATTTCTCTCAAAAATATATATATTAAAATTCACAATACTAACTTTAATTGGTATATGGAGGATGCTAATCTTAATTTGTATTATTGCAAATTCTTTTGATCATATAATGTCCCGATCGTCGCTAAATAAGGATATTATTTAGTTTTACAAAAGAAAAAGAATTAAATGTGTCAAAGAAGTTCGCTTTGATTAAATTCTATCTAGCATTGCGCAGTTTAGAAAAATAAAAATTATACAGGTGACCCTTGAATAACGCGGGGGTTAGGGGCGCAGATTCCCCGCGTTGTTCGAAAAACTCCCCAAAAACTTAACTACTAATAGCCTACTGTTGACCAGAAGCATTACCTTACATAAACAATTGATTAACACATATTTTGTATTGTATGTACGGTTATATGCTATATTCTAACAATAAAGTAAGCTAGAGAAAAGAAAAGGTTATTAAAGAAAATCATAAGGAAGTGAAAATACGTTTACTGTATTTATCGATATCGTAAGTTTACGTGGTCTGTTTACAAGATGAATAGTCTGTGTGTCAGTACCTACAATATTATTAGGTATAATATCAACTCTCCATCTTCACTACTCAATCCACCAACTACAGCAAACCGCAACTACCACCATCATCATCTTCATCAACGCCATCTACTGCCCACCACCACTAGTATTTCCACAGGAAATCGCCATGCCCACAACTGGATTCGAACCCAAAGCCTTTTGACTGGAGAGCGGATACACTAACTAGTTGGCCAACCAGGCCAGCATTTATTAATATTATTATTATTTGACACCTCCAGGGAATCCAATCGAGGAAGAGCACCTACTCTACAACTCTCCGTCTCCACCACTCAACTTCATCCACCAATCGCATTTACACCAACGCTATCTACTGTCCAACACCACTACTATTTTCACAGATAATCACAAACATCCATGCCCACCGGAGAATTCGAACCCGCAGCCTTTTTAGCTGGAGAGTGGATACGCTAACCACTTGGCCATCCAGAATATTGTCATATGTGATACAAAACACCGTATATGTTATAAGTATTACTAACACTATACATCAAAAATGAAAAGATAACGTGAAAAATAAATTTTTCATATTTATTAACAAATATAACGATTCATGTATTGATAACGAAGAAGCAGCAATATGATTGTTTTATGGTAGCCTAGCCTATACGCTAATGAATGAATCGTTATAAAGTTTTATTTCATGCAAATTAATTAATTTAACTAATTAATAAGAGTTAATTTTGTGCAATTATGTTTTAATACTGCATCCTTAGGTTTTGTTTACATTTCTCTCGACTGCAAATGGCCATTTACGGTCTGTCAGTGTTTATGTGCGTAAGGTTTGATAAATTTCAATTTTTTATATTAGATTGGTAGCAAATGATAAAATAGACTAGTATCTACATATATTTTATGCAATCATGACATACCTAACTTTTTCTTAATTGTTTCGATATTTCTTGGCTACGCGGTTCGTCTGCGAGTGTTTTTAAATTGTCGCAAATCTCCAAAAAGTTTTCCAATATATTAAAAAAAATAAATAAATAAAAAACGCGTATAAGTGGGAACGCGCAGTTCAACCCCGCATTCTTCAAATGTCAACTGTATATATGAGTGTGGAGCTTCCGTAGCTCAGTAGTATAGAAGAAGCCCTTTGGTCGGAAAGACCTGGGGTAAATTCCCGTCAGTGACGTGAGGAACCTTTATCTACTTTCTTGTATATAGTATCTAGAGGACTAACTCACTATTAGTCGAAAGATACCAGATAAAGGAGGTGGGGGGGTTCACCCGAAAACTCTGGTTTTTCCTCCACAAGAATAGGCAAACCGGCCCGTGAACATACGTATCTACAGGCATAGAGCTAAATGAACAGAAAATCCTCGACACCGCAAGGTAAAAGAGGAGGGAAGGAATAATAATAATAATAAGATATATATATATATATATGTGTGTGTGTGTGTGTGCCTGTTTTTGGTCTGATTGCAATATCTCATACTTGGACAACCCGACAAATCCACAGAAAAACCAGAAAACTTTATAGCATAGCATGTTACAGCCAGTGTCTCAGTTCTCTCTATCTCTCTATTTATATATATATGTATATTGCAGTAAAATACTCTAGTGGAAAGAATGATGAGTTTAGCTTAGAACTGCTCAGTGAATTTGTATCTTCACAGTGCTATCACACGGATGTAAATATAAAGTGATGTTTTAGTGAAAACATTGAAGTAAAGTAAATATGTGCTTTACGAATAGATTTCTCAATAGGCTGTTCCAACTATCTGGAAAGGGATCACAAACTTCTATGATTAAATATAAAAAAGGACATTTTAGGTATCAGATAATAATATTGGTTTAAACTCGTTGATGTGTCGCACACAAGCAATCAAAGAAGGTAATTAAATATTGATTTTTTTCTTTTAATAGGCGAAAAGCGAACCGTTTCGATGTTATAAAAATGATAGATAGCGGCAAATTTATGAAATGATATTTCTGTTTGATTTTAGCGCTCGACAGAAAAAGAAAACAAGCTAGTCGAGATGGAATATTTTTTTCAGGCAATCGCTCTTCTTCATACGTGTGTGGTTGTTGGAAGTGAAGGAATGCACACTTGTGATCTTTGGAGATTGTTTAGGCTGATTAAATATTGATTTAATGCAATGAATCTTAGGATTTATACCTCTGTAGAGTTGAAAATATCTTATTAAAACAGAATATATTTTATTCTTAAAAATAACTTTTTTGTTATTCATAAAATAATGTGATATGTCGAGTTAATAATGAAATAAATAAATAAATAAATAAAATAAAAATGATATCGTATGTCTAGTGAGATTTGTGAAAATAATCAGAAGACTAGCATACTGTAGAAAACGACTTATGGAACATAATATACTTCGTATATTTTGTCATCTAATCGCATAATATAAAAATAAGTTCTTTCAGATAGATATTTGTTACTATCTAATTAAACCATCAATACTTAGTAGATAATCTGTGAGTTTTTTTACTGTTTTACAGGCTACTCGTCTTCTAGGGATTGGTTTAGACCACATTGTGATTCTTGACAGTAAGACCTTGCTTCCTGCCAAGTCACAATTTACTTCTGATCTGCAACAGTGGAGGACTGGAGGAGGACGGTCTCATGACAGACTGGTGTTGGAGTTCAGAGGAACCAAGTGGTCCTTTATTACCCCGTCACAAGGAACGCTACATTCTATCAGTACGGTCTTGTGGGAAATAATGCAGGATCTTGATTCTCATTTCCTGGAGGATCATATTATTACTACGAAACAGGATCTTGATAAAGGTAGAAACGGAAGGAACTTTCTAAATAGTATTATTATTGTATAAACCTTGAGCTAAAATTGAAATATAACTTTATATATTTCAATTTTAACTCAGGGACAGGTCTATTCCAATAATAAAAATATTATTTGAAAATGAATACAGGTTTTCATAGGTTCATCATCTGTTTACGATTATTCTCTCACTGTATCTACTATGTAGACTTTCGAAACTAAATCCATTGTAGTAATATTAACTCTTATTTCACTGGTTTGATATATCTGTTAAATGCGTGTATTTTCCTAGAAGCTTCATCGTGCGTTTTTGCGGACGAGAAAGGTGAGTTTCTGAGAGGCAAAAACGCTTCCACTTGTATGAAACCAGCTATTCAACTGAATGGTCCCCATTCTTCTAGAATGGATTCGATCCCAGGTAAAAGCCATTGTTGAAATCGACCGAGCCACAAAAACTCCTCATACATTCATATTTGAGCAAAATGATTTGTAAGCCTGAGGAGTTTTACAGAATTATTTCAGAATTTATTTACGAATATTCCAAGTTATGCCGGATATATAGAAGACAATAGTTTCTCGTTCATATCCATATATTACTTGTCATTTCATTTTGTTGCCCAATTGCTAATTATTATTATTATTGGCCTTCCAAAGGAGATTGAAGTCCATGTAGAATGGCAAATTAGTAAACTTACCAATTACCACAATTCATACTTTATACCTTTACATTATAATGGGCCCGAACTTATAATTTGTTTAATTCTTAACTGAATTGCTAACGGTATCTGACCCAAAAATGTCGCAAATTTCATAGTAACATACAATATTCAAATACAATTTAATATTCAGTGCATATTTCCAAATAATTGCGAAACAGAAGCAAAATACAAAACATATTAGCTTAAGTACAGCACATACCCTTCCAATGTCATTAGTTTGAAGAAGATAAAGTCGGTTACAATTTACGATTGTTGCATGTTGCTCCTTTTTCGTGTATTCGCAGTCATATTTATATAAGCTTCTTGGGCTACCAGTAATCTATAGGTTTATATTTCTATTAATTACACATCAGCAGAATTCTTATTTATGTACTTGTGCTCTTCGTAACTGAACTACTATCTATCTATATGTTCAATGAGCATCTACAGATTCCGTATGGTCACTCCGATGCTCGATGATATGCCACACCAGGCCTCGCCATGTAGTCCTGTTGTTTTCTTTTCTGGAGGCCTCAACTCTCCGAAGATCAGTCACTCCACATACACACACACACCATCCATCCATCTCATTGATGGTCTACCCTTCCCCTTTTTTCAGGACATAAACCATATCGCAATTACTTATTTCATTTATATTTAGAATTACTTTTTTTAGATCTTACAATTTACCAGTATTCAGAAATAATTAATTGGTGGACCATATTATCGCATCTTGAAGCATTTTTATGACGGCCTTTGTACTTCATATACACTTTATTACAGAAACATCGTGTTCTTTACAGCGTGTTTATTTCCAGGATATGTTATAATAGCTCATCGATGCAATAGCAAATGATAACGTTAGAAACTATACAAATTTCGAATTCAAATATATTTATTAATATTAACTGCCATATTTCTTTCCACTAGAATACAGGAAGTGTCTTCTCCCAGGATTGGAATGCATGACAGTCTATAAAGAAGAACTAGAAGAATTACAAAGGCTTCTGCATTTCCCAGAAGAAGTTGCCTTACGGCTAACCGACAGAGAATATGACCTCTTTTATAAAGTTGCTCCAGTCCACTATGTTCGTCAGATGACTGTTGATCTGACCCATCACTCCCCATCTGTACAAACATCGGAAGAAACTGTTCAGGCTCTTGTCAAAAGATTCAATGAAGTACGTTTTTGCTACCATATGTTTTGTATTAAACAGTAACGCAGTGTTTACTGATATTATTTAAAGATATAATGTAACGGCAGTGGGATTGGTTGGACGGGTGTACGGCATAAGCACCCTAAGGTTACCAAGCCAATATATTGTCTGTTAATCGCACGTGTTTTCAGGCTGGTTTGATCCTTTAGAGTAAAAACAATACGAGTTTTTTTTTATATAGAGGAAATTCTTATCACTTCCATATAACTCACCGTCAGTTGAAAAAGCATTATAAAGGTTCCTCGCCACCTAAAGAAATGAATCGGGCAAGCGTTTCATGCTCTGGCGAATGAACAAAAAGAACATTAGAATCTAAGCAAACAAAATATTTAAATGTTACTACCCTGACTGAAAGATCATCATAGAAACTCAACTAGTTCTTCGTCACCTCTGAATTTCATAGCTGGGGGGCACTCTTATAAGAGACATTCACCACAGCCACACCATCTGCTCAGTAGATGGTGGAGCGTGATTCTTCGCCCTTGAAATAGCTTTCCGAGTTTCCACGTCCCGCTGTACACGCTCTTTGCACTACTGAAGACGACACTGCATGTAGGTTTGGGTAATGTGGGGCGCTCATATTGAGGTCCTACCATGGAAACCTATATTGTGAGCCTCGGTTCTGAATGTTTTGTGCAGATTCGTGTTCCAGTCGATGCCCAAAATTCAACGTGTCGGTTGAAGAATAGCTGCTTTTACATATTATCCTTCGTATCACCCCTATGGTCAGTTTTGGTGAATGTGGATAGCACTTGCAGTTGATCACTTCGCTTCCATCTCAGTATGGTATCACTGAATGTTGATCTAGGATGGCCCAATTTGCCAACAATTTGCATTGACTTGGAAGCATCATATTCCTCCAATTTATACCAGCTACAAACATGTGACTTGTTAAGTGGCGCGATGCAGCTTGCCCATGAGGGATGTCCATTGGCTTCTTTCCAAGTAGTGTATACGTAACCTTGCGACATACCATGACGACATATTTTGCCCACACTCATCGTGAGCATCCCTTAAAATAATAATGTTTTCTGTTTTTGTCATTTAGTTGCATACAAAAAATTGTTTTTTCCCACATTGGTTATTTCCTGTTGGCTTTATGAATGGAGAAAAGAAAAGAAAAAAAAAAGAATACATCATGCCAGTGTCAGTGAACAAACACTATTCAATGTGACATGATCATCTATTTTGTGCTCATTATTTCATGTATCATCCATCTACACCCATCAGCGTGAAATGTCATTCTTTAGTTATATCACCGCCGGCATATCTTGAGTTGTCTATCTAAATGGCACTGGATTCTCGTGCGATATCTCTAAATGTGCTAGGCATTTCTGAATGTCTCACTTTCTAATCAGTGCCTCCAGCAGTTGTTTCAAGAGATAGTTCTAAATAAATAATTTTACGGAGTGATCAATACATGTGTATATAATACTGCAGTATAGTAATCGGTGGCGCAGCGACAACGAGGAGTGGTGATGAAATATTTACTTCTCATCTCGGCTTTTGTGTATGAGTCTAATGTAACCTAGTTTCTTAAATACTCTCAGAATTAAAATGCCAAGTTATTCCTAGATCTGCTGTCTACCCATTGATATGTCTCTCGGTTGGTTTTTCTTTGCAGGAGAAGATCCCTGCGCCACCGAAAGCGACTAACTCGGCTTCAGTTGAAATGCTTTTATAAATATTCTTCGTGTTTTGTATGGGACAGAACCAGTTCTCTCCATCATTAAGAATATACTTAATAATCATAATAATAATAATAATTACATAATAAAAATTAAAAATTCATTTTCCAAATTCCCTGTTTTTTTTTTTAATATGAAGTCTTGTTCTTTACCCGTGCACAAATATGAGGCAATATTCACTCGCTACACAATTCATTATTAGTGACAGTTCTGGACTCACATATTTGTTTCTCACTGTGAACACTATAACTGCTAATCAGATTCATTGTAGTTATCAATATAATTAAGTAATAATTACTGAAAATATCATTAGCTGTAATGAATGTACTAGTTTCGCTTACTATAATAGTTATGCTTAATATCAAACGTGTGGAGTGCATCCGTAGCTCGGTTGATTTCGACGAAGCCCTTTCAGCTGAAGGTAAGCTCCATAGTTTCATACGGCGTAGCAACCTTTTCGTCCTATATATACACACACACAAATATTTAAGCATAAGACTCCCTTATTCTAAAAATTATGGTTATGAAACCAGTCTTAGCAGGTTGTTGTGGGTATTGAAGGTCGCCTGTAAGTACAAATAATATACTGCGATTAGATAAATTGGCTCTATATATATCTCAAAACCAATTTTCTTGGTGAAAACAAAAACAATCGCGCACCAAGATTTTTGATGAATAATTTATGTTTCATATTTTAAAAATTATTGCTAGTTTATGAAATGTTATGTAGCATTCTGCTTTCAAATTGAAATTAAAATAACAGTGGAATATACTTAATGGTTGATTTATCAAAGATGTCTAACTAAAAGTTGAATCACCACTGTGAGCTTTCAGAGCTTCCTCAGTACTTCAAGAAATGGACTTCACGAGGTATTGAATATACATTCACGTGTCCTATTCCGAAGGACTGCAGAATTCTTGTAGTATCATCAGATTTACTGGTGGAGATGCTGGCACAAGCATTTTGTCCTACCCAGTCCCGAAGATGTTCAATGGAGGGGAAATCCAATGACATGGGTGTCCATTTCATTCAAGATCTGTCGAATATCACACAAATTGAATATCACACAAATTGCTATAGGGTAAACTGTCAATATGAATAAGTATATTTGGCCTGCAACGATGTTCAAATTTCATATGACCGCTGTATTCAGCCGTTGTTAAACCGGTATCACTGAACCAGAAGAGCATTAGCAAAGCATTCCTCGGACGAAGACGTGAACCTGGCATGCTAGATTGTAACAATGCGAGTCAGTGAAGGTCCAAGTTTTCGTGTTGTTGCTGCTGTACTCTTTTCCATCAGGACTCGAGGTTCATCTCACCATGCGACCTAATGATAGTGTTCCTTCGAATATCTTAGCCATGGACGCTTGTTTTTGTTGTATTGGCGTTGTGGTAGTCTGATGTTACATTCCATTCAGGACAATGTCTCGCACATAATGTGCATTCAAATAAACGTTTACTTCCAGTCCCGGATTTTACTCAGCAATCATGTGACTAATTGTAGTACATCCATTGCAATTTACGTAGTAACATTTCCCACTTTCACTTACATTTCTGTTATTCATACCATTCTCGGAATATGTAGAATAATGTTATGCATGGCGATACTTGGATGGCAAACGGTTTCGCAGATATTACGATAGTTCTGTCTTGCTCCAACTGTTATCTCCGTTCTAATTTACCTTGTCATTACCTTTGTTCATTACTTCGCACACTTAACGCATATACAGGTTCCTAGAGTCTAACCCACTACTTCCTATTCATAGCCAGTACTGTCAAATATCATAAATTATTGGTCCTCTACTGTTGGATTCCATTTAGCATGACGATGCCTCTTATATTTTGATCACTGAGTGTATAATATGCATTTCCGAACACCTTCAAGAAACATCTCAAGTGCTTATGTTGGTAGACTTATTAAACAGAGTTTTTTCTTTTATCAAATGTCGTATAAAAGCAACAAAATCAGACAAGTTGCTTTCGGATTCTAGAATGTGGGACATTAATAAGGCCTGTAATACGACGATGCAGGAAAAGGGAAAAATACTTATCAGAAGGGATAAAACAAAAGAAAGCGATGTGTATGCGTGTGTGTGTGTGTGTGTGTGTGAGAGAGAGAGAGAGAGAGAGAGAGAGACCCTTCCGCCCTTTTTATCTATGTAAACACTAATTTCTCGACACCCGCATCGATCCTCGTATGGCTTTTTAAAAATACATCAGAAAGTTCAAAACTCCTTGGTCGAGTTAACAGATGCCACGAAGGCGATACAGCCAACATAAAAGAAAAATTGAGCATGCTCAAGATGAAATAGTCGATTAATCTGCGATGAAAGAACAATTTAAAATTTATTCCAAATTAAAATAAACATTCATAGAAAAATATTTCCAGAAGCGTTCTAAAAATCGTGATGTTTGTATCTTAGATTATGAAGAAAGCAAAGTTTAAAATTTTCAGAACAGGGATCGGAATTTTTTTTAATGGAGTTATATATAAACACCTTTCGATAATAAATGGAGGAAATAAGACTAGCATATCAACATATGTATTCGTCAGAATTTCATGTTTTACAAACTCACATTTTATTTTAATAAACTGACAAAATATTTGTGTGATTAATAACGGCGCATAACTTTTAAACAGAGCATAGAAGGCAGCTACGAACTGATGGCAAAGCATGTTATTACTCTTTTTGCCTTGAGGCATTTTTTCGAGTTGCCATTTCGAATAATCATTTCTTCTTAATGCAAATCATGTAATCAATCTTGGTAAGATTTTAATAAATGTTTCATCAAAAAAAATGGTCTCTCTCTCCCTTAACCTGATAAAAAAATCTTGGCATGTTTAGAATTTGGAATGTAAATTAAAAATTATTTCGGAAAATAAATAATAGTGTTGAATATTTACGCTCTGCAACTATCTAATTTTTTAAAAAATATGGCGTTTTCTAATTATCTCTTTCTTTTATTATTTTAAAATACTTAGTTTGCTTATTTCCAGAAAATGTTTAAATTCCTAATATATTTTTAGGAAGAGAGTAGTATTCATTTCCGATCTCTATTCATATCTTCGTTAATATAGGTCCTGCATTTTAAAAATGCGTTTTTCAATAATGTCTAATACTAGAATTATTTTGTCCATTTGAATCAGGTTATTTTAGACTTCAAACTACTTGAAGCAACCATATGTATAGAATCGATCAATTAAAGTGCCATATATTGATCGAAATAATTGTTTTGGATAAGTAGTAGCAGTGACCTCCCTTAATAACGGATTGTTTCTTCTTCAGGTTAGCTCCTGGGTAACTCATATCATCATTTCTCAACCTACGCATGAGGATCGGAAGGCAGTACTTTCTTGCATTCTACGAGTCGCTATGTCGTGCTGGAATCTCGGCAATTTCAATGCCGCTGTAGAGATATTAGCAGGACTAAAGTAAGTCAAATATGATTCATCTTTATACCATGCAAATAGTTAAACGATAATTGTTTTCATATCGTTACAACTGTTTTGCAGTTGTAACTATGATTGTTTTCATAACAATTACGTTACAACTGCGCAAATAGTTGTTACAGAATGTAACTTAGTTAAGCGCTTCAAGAAAAGGTATGCAATCATCAGAATAATTCTGAAATCTAAAGTTTTTCGCCTTGTTGAATAATGTATTTTTTTGTGTGTTCTGTGCTAAATGACTGGTGTTATTTTTATGAAACGAAACCAATCAGATTTAAGTATTGTAAACGGTATGACTGAAACCCTTAAACTAATTTAGATAACAGAGTGAACGAGATGGGTTTGATGCTCACTCGGTTTCGATGATGTGTTTTGGCTAGAAATATCGAAGCTCGAATCTCGTGTAGAAGATGAAGAACTTTTGTAACTTAAGAAAAAAAAAAACTGAGGTTGAGTTACCCTGTCTCATATGGTTTTGATAAGGTTTGTCTCGTTACCTGGAGTGTTAGCATTCCGAAAAACTGCGACTGACGTATCTCCAACCAAGGCTACAGGTTCGAGTCTCGCCATGGAATGGATGTTTGTGATTGCCTTGTAGATGAAAGATAAATTTGATCTCCTGGTATGAGACCACCACTCCACTTATTGGAGGTCTGAAGTGGCTTGAAAAAAAGTTTCATGTTTGGCCTCTGTACCGAACATGAAAAAGGATTTCCGAATCATGTTAAAAATATATAAAAATATAGATATAAAAGTATTAAATAAAATGTGTGTGTGTGTGTTATGGTAGAGTTATCCCAAAATATCAATATAAATAGAAACAAAATCACTAGCCAGATAATGTACAATCCCTTTCGTAAGTGGGAGTAAGATTTTAAAAAAAAAACTATAATAAAACTTGTTTGATAGTCGAGATCATGACATCTAACGAATGATTAGCATAGTCCGATTGGCAAATACTAATATCATACTTCTCCGGAAAAGCTTATTCAGATTAATACATTTAATGTTTATTTATTAAGATATGGGTTATGTAAGAAGATATTAATGCTTAGTGATGAAGTAATGCATTCAATCATTAAAATATGCTACATATTGTTTACCTTTTAGTATTCACATAACTTCAAGTAATTGTAACTTCTACCTAAGAAAGATTTGTTTTAGACTATTTCTTTCTCTCTCTCTCTCTCTTTCTTTCTTTCACTCTCTCTTTCTCTGTCCCCATAATCAATTTAATAGAGCTTCATTTAACTTATCCTACTCCTGTATCTTGAGAGGATTTCTTTAACAAAATGAACCTAAATTTCTCCCGAGATGAGATCATCACGGTATTGAGGCTGACTGATCATTACATTAAATCAGTTATCCCACAATAACCGCCATCCTGAAGAGTGCGCATTCATGATATAAACTCTAAAATAGTTTTCTGCAGTGTTTACAGTTCTTGGTTACAAAAAAATTAATAAACAGCGCATAGTAGCAATAGATTTGGAACTACACTGAAATTTCTTAGAGTAAAAAACTTTCTCGTCAAAAATGAGAACTTGTTATTTTGTAGGGGGAAAAAAGCGATCTGTAGGTTACGCTTCATCTCTTTTCAGCGATATGCATTAATCTTGAAGGATTAAAGGAGGTCATTCGGTATAATAAATCGCCTTACAGTAATTTAATCCATCTTAGCTGTGCGATGACGCGTCTGTTACCTACAAGCTATCTGCAGTAGCAATATTTAATGTATTCATTATACAATATGCCTGACCAATCCGTTACTCACTCCGACATTCTCTCTCTCTCTCTCTCTCTCTCTGTGTGTGTGTGTGTGTGTGTGTGTGTGTGTGTGTGTGTGTGTGTGTGTGTGTGTGTGTGTGTGTGTGTGTGTGTGTGTGTGTGTGTGTGTGTGTGTGTTCTGGTAGAGTAAATATAATTTACAGGTGTGCAAATAGTGCTGTTATAGTAAATGTAAGATAATTAGATGTCCATCAGATCGATACATGCTCTCATCGGATTAATTCTGGAAACCAGAGTTTGCTTGCTCGTTCTGAAACATTTTATTGCGGATTCGATTTCATGCGCTTATATTATTTCCCTGTAAAATAACAATACTTTCGGGTATCAAAATTCTTTAAACTGCATAAGTTGGGAAGAAAGCACTGGTAACAGAGTTACAGTTAAGACCACCATCATAGCAAGCCTGAGTGCATGGCGATGATAAATGTACCAGCAGGGAATGTAAACATTCTCGGAAGGCAAAAGTGATGCACGGACGAGTGTGAAGCAGTGAAGTGGATGAGCAACGAACAGAACGCTGTAAACTTGTGTTTATAAAAGAGGAACAACCTTTAGGGATAAAATTCATCATTGCAAGAGAATCAATGTAAAAAGAGAGGTTTGTAGCTACCACCACTTTTACTAATAAAGGGTAATGAACGTGAAATGTTCAGTGAGATAAGAACGAATATCACGGCGATCTTGAGCATTTCTAAGATGCCGCACTGAATAGCATTGTACTTGTCTATGTCAAATTATTTTCTACGAAACGATTTTTTAGTTACTAAGTAAATCAATATAAATTAATATATACATATATACTGTATATATATATATATATATATATATTATGTTTTTTTGAGTTATTTTTATGCAGCCCCGAAATAGCACCGCCTGCACGAGAGGGATTCTCACTTTCATTGAAAATGAAAGAGCGCAGTGGGCTCTTTTTTTATTCTTTTATTTTTTGACACCATCTCCGCCCTGCCGAATGGTGACACACACGCGCGATTCACCTGTCCGATACGACAAAATTGGATTCCAATATGGTTTTCGCGCAGAACGTGCAGCTATCTTCAAAGCAGTATTTCTGGATTACATAGAATTAAATAACATAAATAATTATAATATATTATAAATATTTGTTTGTCGATATCGGTCCTCGGACTTCACTGGCTCTCTCTCTCTCTTTTCCTCACTTTCTGAGTGCGCGTACTACTTATTCTGCAGTGTAAGTCGATGTTTATCATTATTAAGAGAGACCTCCAGGGAGTGGAGAATCATCGAGGGAGGCCACATACTACACACACCAGCTGTCATACTTATTCTTGAATTCATTCACACTGCTTGCACTCACAACATCGAATAGCAATCCATTCCAATCACGCACCACCCTCTGTGATAAAAATCTAGCCCTCACACCCTTCTTGGCGGCCTTCATTCTCAGTTTTCAAGGATGCCCTCTCGTCCTTTCCCCACCCTCCATAAATTGAAATCCTGTGTGACCCTTTCAGAAGTTTGTAACTCTCAATCATATCACCCCTCTTTCTCCTGTTTGCTAGAAGTCTGCAACCTACAAATTGTCAATCTGTGTTCATAATCAGTATTCAACAATCCTGATATCATTTTTAACACTCTCCTTTGTACTCTCTCCAGTATATCAGAATCGCAACGGAAACAAGGAGACCAGACCTAGCTACAATAGTCCAAGTGATGACTCATCAAGGCCTTGTAAAAAGGCAAAATAACATCCTTATCTTTACAAGTGAACGTTCCTTTCAGCATTGCAATTATCGTTTGAGTTGTCTTTGCAATCTTTGCCACATGGCCCCTAAACTTCAACTTCCTATTCGTTAATTAGGCAAGATCCCTAGCCTAATCTCACCAATATAATACAACATTGGATATCTAATCATGCCGACGTGCATGACTTTACATTTACTGACATTGAACTAACATCCATTTTCCAATGCCCACAATTCCAGCCTATTCAAATCATTCTGCAAAGACTTCATATCAGCAGCATTCCTGATTACCCTACCTATATTTGCATCATCAGCAAATAACTGCATGTAGCTTTTCAAATGCTTCCCAATATCATTAATGTACAGATTGAATGACAGTGGGCCAAGCACTGACCCTTGTGGTACATCACTTGTTACCTTAAACCTTTGCAGACTCGGATTCCCCGCATACCACTTTTTGATATCTCTCAGTCAGCCATCCTCTTATTCATGCTAATATTGTGTAACCCAAACCCATTTTCTCCAATTTATGCAAAAGTCTGCCATGCTGTATTCTGTCGAAAGCCTTAGCAAAATCCCAAAGTATCATGGTGTATCCATTCCCCTTTTCTAATTCAATGGTAACATTGTTATAGAATATTAACAAGTTGCTAAAACATTACCTTCCCTTAGTAAACCCATGCTGTTCATTGCAAAGTAGAGATTCACTGTCAACCCATTTCTGAATGCGAGCCCTAACAATTTTTGCAAATTCTTCGCCACCACTCCTGAGATACTAATTGGTCGATAGTTGGATACATCGGTCTTTGCACCACCCTTGTGCAATGGAATTACCATACATTCCTTTCATTCTTGCGGAATCGTCCCTATTCTGAGACTCATATTAAACATTCAGCTGAATCGGCCATTCAAGGAATGGCCGATTCAGCTGAACACTCTTTTAGCACATGTGATGATATTCCGTCAGTCACTATTGCTGAATTCTTATTCAGTTTGTGCAACAGTTCTAATACCTCGGCCTCACACACCTGCGGTTCTTCATCTAGTCAAGACGTAACAATGAGTTCAGTGTTGCGTTCACCAGGTTGATAGCTTTTAACAAAATTGGCACTCGTTAACTGAACAACCTCTTCTGCATCTATAACCCTCACGCCATCTGGATTTAGAAGTCTTATTCTTTCATGTTCATTCTTTCTTTTACTTGCAGCATATCGATAGAATTCTTGTGGGTTGTCTTACCACACAGAGCCAGTATCTTTTCATATTCAGACTTTGCTTTCCGTACAACACTTGTGACTATTCTAGCCTGCTGCTTATAACGTTCATAACGGACGCCATCCTTATGCAAACGGTATTCCTTCCACATCGTGATTTTCTTACGAATCTCTTGCTTCTTAAGATTACAAATCCATATGACTCCTACTCTATTTATTCTTCGAACTCTCGGGACACATTCTGACATCACATCAATTTTTAGTATTGTTTAAATGCTTCCCATGCACTTTTAATATTCTTTCCATCCAGCAACCGATCAAATTCTACTGAACTCAGTATACTCCTCAGTTGGTCATAATTTCCTGCTTTGTGGTTCAGCATGTAACCTTTTCTGAATGAAACACATATAAACTTAGTCAATTTCCAAGTGAGTACCGCATGATCGCTGTCACCAACTGGAGACAGAATAGTTACGTCTTTAACTGAAACGCCCTCTGACACTATAATCAAATCTAGCACTCTTTGACCTTAAGTTCCTTCTATCACATGCTGCTTGAGGAAGTTGTCCAGCAACAGCTCAATAAATACATTTTCATTCTTCTCATGAGATTCTACTGCTACCCAATCAATATTTGGATAATTAGCCTCCCATTATGATTACTCTTTTCGCGCTCACATTTTCTATTCAGTGATGCCTTTCTTCATCACCAGTAACCGATCCACCAGGTCTGTAACACCAACCCACTATGTAATTTGTCTTGTTAGATTCCATCTCACACCAGATGGCTTCAAACTCACTGCCACATGAAATATTGTTAGTAGTATTAATACATTCAGAGGTTTCAACTCTAACTGGATTTAAGTCATCCAATATCATTAGCAGCACGCCCCCTCCTCTCCTATCCACTCTATCCTTCCTAAAAATACTGTACCCATGACACTCGATACCAGTTAATAGATCTGATTCTGATAGACAGGCCTCACTAATTCCTACAATCTGAGGTTGCAACATATTGACTAAGGCCACAAACTCTACCTCTTTGTTTCTGATACTCCTAGCACTTATGTACAGACATAATAATCTACTTGCATGTTCTTTTATACTCTTGCTTGCAGACTGCCTGACACAATTGGACCACTTGCAGATCTGTATTCTTCTCTAATGCCTTACACTTGTAGACATCTTTTCACACATATGATCGGGTCCGAATCGGACGAACATAAATCCCGAAATCGTTCTTGCAAAAATCTATCAAAAATTCCATATTTGCATTTTTGAATGTCCTTTTCGTAATATAAAGAGCAGATAGGGTGAAAGTCCTCACATTATCAGACATGCCACTTTGGCCCGATGTTGATGTGTAACGTTATTTAAAAATACATAATTCATCGGTATTCCAGCAATAGCATTTTTATATAATAAAAATGATATTGTTGGAAAGCGATGAATTATGTACTTAAATTCTCAAATATGTAAATTGATCTTATTGATCTCCATCAGATGAATTCAATGAGTTAGTTTGGATTGCCTTTTTTATATTTTATACTTTTATTCAATGACATTCGCTGTTCAGTTTAATGAGTAAAATGTTTTCTTTTCTAGTCACTGGTAGACATTTGCACTTTTCAGATTTTATGAATTTAATTCTATGTAAAAATGCTTAAAGATGAAAAGGAATTGCTTTCTTGCTACTGAAATATATTTTTGACATTTATAAGAAATATTTCTTATACCTGTCATTTAGGGAGGAAAATTTCAAGATGCATTTCTAAATCCCGTGAGTTCAAAAATGAATCCACGTAATTCATTTCTGAACCCACGGAAGCTTCATCTCTTGATTGTTGAAAATTTTTCCTTCACATTAAAAAGCATGCTTCATGATTTCACTCCCCGGATATACAATTTAAATAAAAATTTAACAAATATACACTCTCTTTTAACTTCGTTTTCTCCTGGTTTAAACTCAAATCATCAAATCAGTGATATTTAGAAAACTGTTCAGTTTCAGGCTAGATAAAACTGGGTCATCTGCGTTATAAATGCAAATATTCTCAATGGATGTCATTATCTTTGGATGAAGTATTTATTATGTAAACATGATTTTTGGAAAACATTCTTTTTAAATACGTTTTCTCATAAACGTATAAAGTCAAAATAAGTAAGTGTTTCATAATGGGAGAGAATAAAAATATATACCTGTATTTTTCTTCATTAATCTTTGATCATAATGATCAAATTAATGATTATATAGTTTAGAAAGCAATCACTATTCAATTTAACAAAACTGAATTGCAGGGTAGCCCATAAGTCACGAAAGGGTTTAAAATTTAATAACGTTTTATTTATTAACTATTTATTATTAGTTTTGTTAAAATGAAATACAGAATCTGGATATTTTTAATAGTTATGTTTTATTTACATTCTAAACATCATTTGTGACTTATGTATCGCTCTGTATATCAATAATATGAATAACATAAGGCGGTATAATCGCAAGTTAGAACAAAATGTGCTCTGTGTATTTGCTTCTGAAAGAATGTAAAAGAATATTTTCGAAGAACGGTATATTTGAATAATAAGAATTATTCAAACATTGCAGACTTTAACTGGGAGACAATTTTGAAATCCACTTTTTTTCTTTGCAAAGATGCAAATTGTAGTACAGAAATATATAACGAACAGTAGCAGTTGTGATAAGCACATAACACATTATTAGTTTCTTGTACAAACATATATAGCACGTACATCTTGAATGAAATGGTTGGATCATACCAAAGATACGAGGAACTTTCTATAGGCTTTTTTCTTTTTTCAATCAAGAGCAAGTTAATCCATTCTTAGACGAAGAAAGCAGGATTTTCTTTCTTTCTTTCCTTCTTTAGCGAACTGACTCTAACTTTTCTTTCTCTGTAAACGTTCAGTAGACTTACAATGATATGTCTGGTTTCTTTGGTTGTTTTTATACAACCAACCAACCTTAGCCATTGTATTTTTTATTTAATAACAGGATAGAGTCTTTTGAGATGGCACATTACAGAGAAGTAACATATACAAAACAGGAGACAGTGGGGTGATTAAATCCTTCTACTGCTGATACAAAAAAGTAAAATGATTTCCTTTTATAGATAATTGATGAAAAAATTGGAAAGTAAGTAGCGGCGAGATACGAATGAATACTATGACATTGATATGAATATGTCATACCTGCTTTAAGATACATATTTCTAATCTTTCTTTTTGAATTATCTCAATAAATCATTTTTATGAAAAACTATATACACCAATCTTTTAAGTATCATTCAGTATAATTTGCAAACATAAATTCAAAGTGGATTTGACAGTGAATTCTCAAATTTTGCGAAAATATGTTCCGCACTATTTTAGGAGAAAAGTATGAAAGTGACAAAAAAAATAGTGCCTTGCGTTTCCGTTGAACCCGCTCTATTCTTATAAAATAAACGTCGAAGAAAAAAAAAAAAAAAGAACATACAAAATAAATGGAACAAAAGCTGTCTTCTCTTGCAAGCTAATGATTTTCACTTCACAACAAAAACTAAATAGCTACAAACTGTATAACACCGGAAGATTCTTACCTGTAGCATTTGCTGTTGATTTTTTTTTCTCTTTGAACCCAATCTTGATATTCTTGATTTTCTTACTACTTTTTCTGTGATTCCATTATTTTTTTCTGATAGTCTATATACTACGCTTTCTCTCTCTCTTTCTCTCTCACTAAGCATAAGAAACTCGCTCCCATGTTTCTAACTGTATTTTAATATTAACGTGCTGTTACATATAAGAAAATGTAAAATCATGTTAAGATTTGGTTGTGGTAGGGTCAAAGGCAAATTTCTATAAGTGGATATCCAAATCAACATTACTTTTTTTTATATATTTAATTGATTAAGGTTGAAGGATAAAAGCACTGTGCGGAAACATCATTGATATTAATGTAAGGAACATTTGTAATTATTATTTCTACACTGTTTTAACATTGTGAATTGAAATAAAAAATGGGATTTAGTAAAAATGGGACCCAGTTAATGATGTTTGGGGAAACCGTATTTCGTAGTTGTATGCGAAGATGGATAGTAAAAAACCACTGGTGGTTTTAACCCAGAAAACTAGGAGATTTTTCATTTCTATATAACTGCAGTGTAGAAGAATTTTTGTAAATTATTCTACCGCTAATCGTTTGATGGTGTAATAATCCAGTAATCGGTGTGCGTTTCTCATTAGCATTGAAGGTACTTATTGAATAACAGTAAAATTAATTGTAATATAATGCTGATTGCCTTCTACTAAATATTACCATGAATTATTTATAGATGGCTTAATATGCTTATGTTCGTATACTTTCACAAATTAGAAAAGAAGTTTATATTTGCTTTTCTCCCAAACAGGTCTGAGAAATTGAAGCCTTTCTGGTTATCTCTGTCAGACAAAGATAACTTGACTACATTGGATATGCTAAGTAAAGCTCTTTTAACATCGGAAATATCCCAAGAGTATAGAGATGCGGTGGACCGATCTCTGTCTATTCCCCATAGTAAAGTGGTTCCTTTCTTTGGAAGCTTTCTTCGAGATTTGCAATCGGTGCTTCACGGCATGCCTAGTCTAGTAGTTCTTCCAGCTCATAACAGCCAGCACTTAGATGTGAGTTTCATGCATAGATCATATTGTAAACATTCAAATAAAACTCTTGTTTTCCAAAAAAAAAGTATCTCAACAACGAACTCAAAATAGCGAAATATTAAAATGCATATTTATATCAGTTGTCATTTTAACTTGTTTTTAAATGGTAATATACTTTGTTTCCCATTTATTGTATCTCTTTAACTTGATATTTATCATAATTTATCACAAATAAAATAGAATCTAATCTCGCGAAAAACAAATAAGATCTGGGACCTAAAATACAATAATATTATTGAAATAAATGGAATAAAGTATTTCAAATGAAAAACTGTAACGGTGGATTTGGTATGCTACTCTAGTTCCAGCTATTACTTCTGTGTGGTTCTTACTAATTTAGATTATATTTTACTAATATATCTTACTAACAACTATTAATATAATAATAATAATATATTATTATATAATAATAATAATAATAATTTTTTACAGGTTTGTGTTTTTTAAATACATTAAGTTTATTATCGTCATATATACAGAATATTTACAAATATACAATTCAAATGAAGCATAAAATGCTAAGTAACAATTTTTATATTAACATACACAAATAATCATAACAATGCTACACTCTGCAATTTTATGGGCATATTTGTAATGCTATATTTGCAATAGGTAAAAACCTTTTTGAAATAATTGAAATATACAGTACATTTTAATTAAATCGGTTCTAGATAACATATGATGCAATTGCATGTATTCTCAAAGCTTGTGCTAAGGTGTCATATCTATAGAGGATAGTTTGCAAGGTGCAAATCAAACGGCAGTTTGTTTAGCAAATCTGGAATATAAAAATTCCGGGTGGCTTTTCCGTAATGATTGTTGTATTTATATACAGTATAATGTAATTAGTTATCTGAGGCGTTGTTATACGGTATGTGGTTCTAGTTATTCTATAGTTAGCATCAAAGTAATGCTTCAGCATAACTTAGTAACATAAATAATAATAACAACAATTAAGAAAACGAAAACATGTAAAGTAGACTGCTTCTTCAAATGGCAATGGATTCGAACAAAATAACACAGAAAATAGCGCTAGAGAAAGTCATATATCAAGTTTCCAGTGTTCGACTTACGCGATTTATTTATTTATTATTATTATTATTTTTTTAATTTATTTCCGTTTTTGGCTAGTTCATACCGGTTCTGTGTATGAGAAAATTAGTTTACGTGTTTACGTGAAAATCTTACAGTGTTTGTTTAAATTTAATTAGAAGCTTTGGTTAATTAAAAGCCTTGGTCAGAGCTGTTTCGCAGTTGCATATCTTCAGACTTTAATTTACCTGTTTTGGTTGGCGGTATATTTTTTCTAATTGATTGATCCCTGCAATATCAAATTAATAAATAAATCTTGAAAGAAAAAAAAATTGTTTATTACCATACTTAGACTTAGAAGAAAGTGTTGCTGCAGTGAGATTAGATCTAGAAGTAAAAGTTAAAGGCGGATGATATAAAATGAATCAACACTTCATACCGTTACGAAAAAACTAAAGTATATAAAAACGCCGTGTGTGAAACCAGCAAGAGTTTCTCTTATACGACTATGGATAAGGACAAAAAAATGGAAACGATTCCAGCTTCATGTAATGAGCGTCAAAATGAAGAAGCGTTCCAGTTATTACTCAAGAAAAAGTCTGAATTTTTTGAGTCTTTAAAAGTGATGATCCTGATAGTGAAACATTTAATGCTAGTACCAGATGTTATCAGAGCTTCCATAGCTCAGCTGGTATAATGATCCCTTTGGTTGAAAAGACCAGGGTTTGAATCCCATCTAACGTGAGGAACCATTATCAAGTATTTTTAATCAAACGGTGAGTTAGCCGGTCTCATACAGGGATAGAGGTTTTTTCTCCGGAAATTCGAGTTTTCGTCACTCAGAACAGTCAATAGGTTTCGTAAACACACAGTTCTACATAAAATACTTACCACCCCCCTAGAGCAGTGGTTCCCAACGTTTTACCACTTACGTACCCCTTTTAAACCCATTTCTATAAATTGTACCCCTTGTTTTTAAAATAGCTGTTTTTAAATATTGACACTTTTGTTCAGTGTCTATCTTAATGTAACGCACTTACTTATACTCAGTCAATAACTAAACTAATACGCGTCAATAACGTCTTAAGTCAATAACGCGTACCCCGGGGGTACGCCTACCACCGGTTGGGAACGGACCCTAAAGGAATGGCAAGCCAGCTGCCATTCCACTGTTGAGGGGACTCAACCAATCTTGGAAGGATGAGAAACGAGAGCCAAATGTTGTCAAATCCCAAAGACCACCACATAATTTCTTACAATGGGAGAAGTTGCCAAAATTCCACACGCATATTGAAGACGGTAACTGATGACCAAAATTATGAATCCAGGTAAAATGATCTATTTTTGGAATCCATGTCGTGACGAACATTATTTTTGTTATTGAAAAAGAGAATGTGAAATTTCAACTTAATCAAGGATACAAATGCATATTATGAAGATGTTCATAAGGAGAAACGACATTGTACCAAGAAATGAACGTTAGCCCCCCATTAATATGAATGCTTCCAAGTCTTCATGCCAGGCACGTAGTGAAGATGAATCGGTGATTATCTGTGCCAGTTTACCTTACTGTTTCTTTCTTTTCGTTTTTAAATTTTCGTAATTTCATATCATGCTAAATTAAGGTATGCATTTTTTTTTCTTTATTTTGATTATGTTTACGAATCCCAGATTTTTCCCTTTTGTTCCACTTCCATTTATTTTGAAACTAAAATCTCTCGAGCTCGCGAATTTCGAGTTGAGTTACTTTTGTTTTAAAAATTCAAGTTTTAATAAACTAAACTGACATATTCCAAAATATTTAATCTGAACAGCATATCCTATCAAAAGTCTTTGTCCAATTGTGAACAGAAAATGGCTGATGATGATGAACGTTACATTACAGTTAGAGGGCTTTTATATATATTTTTATAAAACGTGTACTGAATGTCATACCCATCGTTTTGAGTGTTATTTGAATGAATAGCACAGCAGTCAATTATCTCTGTAAACATTCCAGTCATGTTTTATACACTCATTAATCACTATATATTGTGAATATCTTTTTTAGTTTGTTTCGGACTTTCACGGTGAAGATCACTTTATGACTAGGATAGGAGTCGGAGGAATAATCAACGTCGATAAAATCTTCAAAATTCATCAAGTGTTAGAAGACATCCAAGCCTTTCACATGCATGCCAGTAGACGAATACAAGCTGCAGCAGAAATTGGTCCCGTGAGCGATAATACAACGTAAGGATGATTCCACTTTCTTTTAGATGTAAATTGTGTTTCATTGAGACGTGTAAACATATCTGATGTTTTTCCTAATCTTCTCTTGTATTATTATACATTAAAAACAATATATTAGAATACTCCAATTTATTATAACAGTCAATCTATAAAACATCTGTAGAATCGTGTGTTTGCCAAAATGTGTTTTATTCCTAGCGCCTGCGTAGTGCAATCGTGAGAATAATTCAAAATGTGTTCAGCCTTACACATAAGCACATGTCATGTATATTAAGCACATATATGCATTCTTCAGCTTTCAAAAAATTTGGAAGTGATGATAGTCGGTATATAACTCACTTATTGCTGATTTTTAAGACTCTCTCTCTCTCTCTCTCTCTCTCACCCTCTCTCTCTCTCTCTAACACTGTCGTATTAGTTGCAGTGGTATGGATTTCTTCTCTGTGAGCCCCAGTTTTTCCCCAAAAATATAAGCTTCGGATACAGTTTTTGCAGAGTTTGAAATACTTCACTACACAGCAGAAGTGAATGCGTAGAGTTTGGCATTGCCATCGTTGATAGAATGAAGTTTTATGCTGGAAAATTTAATAATAATAATAATGTCCATTAAGAACCAACATTAATTAGGTAATAATCAAAAATTACACTCATTCACGGGACTCTTCCGAACTTTGAGAAGACGTTTTACAGTTCTACCACGAGATGACTGAATTATAGCAAAAAATAAAATAAATAAATAAATGTCTGCAAGGAAGCGTTGTCTGCGCAGATGAACTCCGTAGAAGGTTTCTGTTGTAAGAAAGTTCCACAGACTGATATTTATTTCCGAATAAAGTTTTATTATTAAAAAAATAAACAAAACAATGAGGTTTATAATTTGTTAATGCAGCTCAAAAATAAAATTCTATTAGAAGTTATTTTTAGTCAATACGAAAACAGTACATTCTTATTAGTTTCTTTTTTTTGTTGTTTGACTTCGAAATAGATTTCAATCCTTTCTAATTAATATTTATTGTAATTTACAAGTGCTTTCTTCAGAATAATTAGTACAAAACTAATGATTTTAATTGTGAAATAAGAGCTATTATTATCATCAGTGTTTTATTTTACAATGCGTTACGAGCTATTTGATAATACTGGCGTTCATTTCGCTACGCAGTATGAAAGAAACAATCCGAAGTGACTGGAGGGGAAAAAAATCCTCTGAAAAACATTAACTCACTATTTGGCCATTAGCTGTTTTTTTATCACTTTCATTGTTCCCGAACTTCACAGTACACCACTGTTTCTTTTTTTTTTTTTTCATAGCATAATTTTATTCTTTAGACAGAATCATTTTCAGAGAGTGTATTGAGTATTACATGTGGCGTACCAACAAATATCACCTCACCTGCTACTTATAGCACGTGTGCCACAGAATTGCCATCACCGAGGTGGTTTTCGTGAATCGTGGGGCAGCACTTTAAGATATGAATAATGTGAGGAATATTTTTTCTTATTTAGACAAAAAGAGTGGAAGTTCAAAAGAACAGTCGTATCATGGATAGATGTCATAAGCCAGGTTAAAAAAAAAAAAAACGCATTTTCTCATAACATAAATCTACAAATAAGAAAAAAAAAATTCTCGCAACACCTGAAAATGTAATCTTAAAAAAACTGAAAAAAATATTTTTAAAAATACTTAAAAATATTACTGTTCTTTTTTCAGTGAAATAATTACTTTATGAGCAAAAATAAATATATAAAATAAAAATGAATAAAATAAGATAAAATAAAAATCTTATTATTTCGATGGTGGTCTGAAATGTTCTCGGCTTCGACTATCGACACGATGGTGTTGCCATCGTACCGATAGTTTTCTAAGTCGGTACATCTGTCATAAGCATCCATGTGAAATTGCAAGTCATTCTATCAAGTAGTTTGTTTTATACAGCTGTCTGAAGCAAAAGTGTTGTCTGTATCCCTTGAAATGGATAAAATTGAGTATCGTGCGGTTATAAAATTCTTTGTAAAAGAAGGTTTAACGCCAAGATAAATTCATTAGAAGTTCATAAAAGTTTATGGGCACTCCTCTAGTTAGTTTTCGACAATTAAGAAATGGGCTGCTGAGTTTAAACGTGGCCGTACCAGCCTTGAAGGTGATCCATGTGATGGACGTTTCAAAAGTGTAACACCAGAAATCGTCGATCAAGTGGACAATATGGTATTGAACGACCGACAAGTCAAAGTGCGTGAAATTGCTAAGATTATGGGAATTTCAAAAGAACGTGTAGGACATATTTTTCATGAAGAATTGCATATGAAAAAGCTTTGGCAAGATGGGTGCCGTGCTTGCTCACAGCAGATTACACTCGCATGAAAATCTCTGAACAGTGCTTGGAGTGTTTTAACAAGAATAAAACTGATTTTGTACGTCGATTTATTACTATGGAGGAGACTTGGATTCAGCATTACACACCAGAATACAAACAGCAGTCAAAACAGTGGACAGAAGCCGGTTGTTTAGCGCCAAAGAAGACAAAGTCGGTTCCATCAGCAGGAAAGGTCATGGCATCGGTGTTTTAGGATGCTAAAGGCATTTTGTGTATTAATTATCTTGAAAAGGGTAAAACAATAATTGATCTAATAACTGATAACTAATCGGAATATTATTCCGATCTTTTAACCAGACTAGACGAAAACATTTGTGAGAAAAGACCCAGTTTGCAGAAAAAAAAATCTTTCATCAGGACATTGCACCTGCCCACAAAAGTGTTTTGGCAAATGGGAAAATTAAGAGATCTGCACTAGGAATTGTTGGAACAGCCACCCTACTCCACAGATTTGGCTCCCTCTGACTTTTATCTCTTCCCAAAACTAAAACTCTACCTCGCTGGTCAGCGTTTTTCTTCGAATCAAGAGGTGATTACAGCTGTAGAGGGGTATTTTGCAGATTTTACTGAGCACCACTACAGGGACGGGATAATGGCGCTGGAGCATCGCTGGAATAAATATATTAGTCTTAAGGGAGATTATGTTGAAAAAAATTGAAATTATAAATTAGTTTTTTTCTGTTAGGCCAAGAACCTTTCAGACCAGGGCTCGTGATTAATGGCGAATAGGCAGTAGAAGGTTAGGAACACATTGAATACACAGTGAAGCCAGAAATCAGAACAACAGTGCTAGAAAGACATAAGTACCTTATAGAGAGTTGTCGTTCCTCTGAATAAGGCCTCGATTCAGAGGTTCATAAAGACACTTATGAACTTGATTCTAATCACAGACTTGAGGATCTTTTCCTAGGCCTTTTGCCGACTGAATCTAGGTTAGTCACAAACAAAAAATCGACAAGTCGTGTTTTCTCCATCAAACTCGTTTTTTAACCGCACTACTTAGAACAATCAACTGCAGGCACTACTGGTGTTTGCCCCTTAGCAGCCTGAGTAACGATTCCCAACTGGACATCGATGTTTGTGAGAATATTGAAGTGGCAGACATTTTTGTTACCTGGTAGAAGACTACCACTCCGCTTATGGAAGGCTGTGGTTTGAAAAGGTCCTGCGTTTGGTTTATAGAGCAGGGTTTCCTTAGTTGACTCAACTTACCCAAGAGACTAATATTAATGTTCTATATGTTTACTATATTATACGCGAGCACACACACGAATTAATGCAACATCAATAAGAAACAAAATTTGTATGATCTCCGTGATATTTATTTATTTAAATATAATTTAGTTATGTTTGATTTCTACTGAATAATTTTATATTTTCAGGAATATCACTTCAGGTGTTCCTCAGGAAGACGACAGTTTGTATGAATTAAGTATTAATTCTTATCAGTCAGTCCAACCGCTAACAAACAATCACTCCATCAGTTACATTCCTCTGAATCCCAAGAATCTCGATCTCCATGTTCTCCAGTGTATGCATCATGGAACCACAGTAGTCCACTGGGAAGAAGAAGGATCGCGCTCTGCCGTCTGTTACTTAAAACTCGAATTAAGTAATGGCACAGTGACATGGTGTCGACCTACATGGAGTGCGCTTCGCGGAAGTGGACCTCAAGACTACATACTGAGTCTAAATATTGAAGATCCTGTCTGTCCTGGACTACTACTAAAGTATGAATGTGGAGATATAGCACTGAACAATCTCGAAGAAGGATTCCTCGACCTCGGTTATGTCAAAGACATTACGCTAGGTAGTACTGCAGATTTCACATTAGTATCTCGTCGTCATGGCCTGGAGCAATTTACTCCTTCTTCTAATTGTCTTAAACTACTCTATGGATCAAACCTTTCGGATAACAGATCTGTAGAGTTCGTAGCACCATCCATGGTGGCCCGACTTTGGTATGACGGTCTGCAAAGAGTTGTCAGTCTTTTAAAGCAACAGCAGAGATTGAGTGATGGCAGAATTCAATGGCTGAAAGAATGTTTTCTTCAGTTGTACTTCGAGGACCAGTTGTGCTGTGGCCCCACACCTGCAGATGCTATCAAAGTAAAAATGTTTTGTCATTATCACATCATTATCGTTTATTTTTATTTTTAAGTCTTATTTATATAATATCATTCTGTGTGTGTGTGTGTGTGAGAGAGAGAGAGAGAGAGAGAGAGAGAGAGAGAGAGAGAGAGAGAGAGAGTTTAAAATGCTTTTAGAGTGCAGACAGCCGTGCTTGTTTTTCAATTAATTGATGACATTTAACTAAAGCATTGTATAAAATGTCTTTACAAATATTGGAATTCCGAAGTAGTGACCAACAAAAGTTATACTATCGAATATATAATGTTTCTCGTATATTGATAATATGGGTATATGGTTGGAATGAAAGTATTATTATTATTATTGGACCTCCAAGGAGTCCAAAGACACATCGAGGGAGGCACCTACTCTACAGCTCTCTGTCTCCGCCAACTACAACTAACCGCAACCACACCAACACAATCTACAGCCCGACACCACCACTAGTGTTTCCACATATAATCACAAACATCCATGCCCACGGCGAGATACGAACCCACAGCCTTTTGGCTAGAGAGCGGACACGCTAACTGCTCGGCCAACCAGGCCGGCTTGTTTGCAATACTTGTTAGGATAGACATTGCACCCTTTTTTCACACATGACTGATAACTGTATCGGTGGCCGTTACCCAATATATTGTTTAAAGGCCCATGTTGTCCGCGGTTTGTCGGTTTTGCATGTTGAAAGCAAAGTTTCTGGGAAGGAAAATAAAAAGCTGTGCTACTTTCTTATGGAACCTGTTACCACACCTTTACTTAAAAACGCTTATACTTAGTCCACGCATCCTAGATAGGATTCTAACATTGGTCTTTCCATGTAAGAAATCTTCGTAATCCCCACGACTGCTCTGTGGAAACACTTGTAGTGTAGTAGTAGTAGTAGTGAGGATTCTCATCGAGTATTTCACATTCTTCATCTTCGTTGGTCTTTTTTAAGCCAATGCACTTATCTGATTGCTGATACTCGCCAGTCTCAGTGATTATGCTGAACCAAGTATAATTGAATGCATTTCAGCAGTAGATATAAACTAGGTATATTGTGACAATACACTAGGCATATTGTGATACTTCGTTGAGTACAATATTTCGAACAGTGTCAGCGTCGATCAGTGTTTATTAAGGTCTAAACTTGCTTCTTGATTTTTAACACTAAAGAAAATATAAATTATTTGTACATTAGAGTTGTAAAATAAGATTGAAGTTTATTAAAAGAGTCTCCTTATTATTAGTATAAACAAATACCTTTTTTTCCAAATTGTTTAATGTCTTTCTTCTTCTACTGTTCGTACGTATCAACCGCACCACTTACTTATTTATCCTCTTCGTGTCTCATGGCGCATAAGGCCGAGATTCGTTTCTTCGAGTTACCTTTGAGCCGCCAGTTTGCTAGCTCTTCCAGCCAGCCAGTTTTCTTTCCTTTTCAGTCATTTTCTGTCAAGTTAATTTAGGCCTTCCCCTTTTCCGTTTTCTTTCTAGAATCCATGTCAAAGCTACTTTAGGAATTTCTGTGCTGTACATTGTTAGTATGCGTCCACATTTTTAGTATTTTACGCAAACATTTTGGTTTGAAAACTATTTAATTTAGCGTCCTGTTTTTTTTGATCGCTAAAAGATCTTTATTTTGGTTTTATTCTGGTATTTTGAAGTTTTCCATATATTATGTAATCTTCTGAAAGCAGTATTAGCTTTTGTCAGTCTTTCAATTATATCCCTCTCACCCTCTCAGTTCCACCTTTAGTATCTACATTTGCTCCCAGGTGCGTAAAATTTTTAATGCGTAGAAGTCACTATTTCAGAAAATAATATACCTTAGAGCTTAGGACCATTAGATTATGTCAGTTATTTGCTATACGTTTCCATCGGATGTCTATGCAATCATTAATAGCCATGGGATCAGTTATCAGTGACGGCTATGGGTGAATACTAGTTGGCTGTCTTCCAACTTATCTTCCACATGAATGTTAGTTAGTACTAGGAGAACTATGGCACTCCTATTAGGAATAAAATGCATTATTGGATTTCTTTGTTACAAAATGCTTTTACACAGTATAATTTTTTAAAGTTTTTTCCTTTAAAAAATCAATTATTTTTAGAAATGGGCATCAGCAAATCCTTATCATATTTTCACAAAGTGTCTGTCTTGCTGATTACATATTCTCGCGAGTCATAATGCTTGCTCTGTTCTCTTGTTACCTTTTGGTTTGTCATTTCCATTATAGTTATTTCGAACTTTTGCCTCTTGCACTTACATAAACTCCTCTTTCACGTGATTTCAGAGACAACATATCTAGATAGCTAGGGATATGCACCTCCTCAACCAATCCGGTCACTGAAACGATGACCTTTCAGATAATTCGAAACCTGTCAGAATAGATGCAGAGAATCGCTATCATGATAGAAATGGATATGTTATTGCTTTAATAAGAAACATCTTCCCAAAAGTCGCTATTTATTTTGAAAAAAAAAAAATTGTATGTTGCACCACTGAGATAATCTCGCAAAACGAACTTCCAACGCTGAAAATTCATGTTGGAAATTCATTCCAACTGTCGCTTAATAACTGTCAGTCACCAACCGTATAAATTATTGCAACGAACATTATCAATTCAGTCTGGAGTACGTCACTTCGTTGGTGATCCAAAATGTTACCTACGCATGTCAAAATCAGGATCACGTAATGATAAAAGTTCACTCCCTGCACAAATGAATTCTTCAAAGCCAGTATACATTTTGTAAATTGTACGAATGTACTATTTACAAGTCGAATACTGTAGCATCCTCTAAGCCTTTCTCCAGGAGTGCGTTGCCTGCTAGGAACATGCCATGAACTTCATGAATTACGTGACGTTCAGTTTCCATCACACATCTACGTACATCGATAAAAATTTGTCGATTTTGTCAAGACAATTTGTCAAGCCAATTTGTCGAGACAATACGTTCGAGCGTATTCTTATTCTTCAGACAACTAAGTCTATGAGGTTAGTGCATTGTGAGAGTTAACTGCCTATATTCGACGTCGGTTTGCATGTTTTTTTTTTTTGTTTGTTTTTTTGATAAAAATTCATAGTTTTCGCTAGGGAAAAAAACCTTACCAACTCCGTATGAAACCGACTCATTCACCTTCAGTTTGAAAGTCTTTATGAATGTTTTTCTTGTTTTAGATGGTATTCAAACTGCGGTCTTTGCAATTGTCACTTTGTTTGAGACAAACAAAGTGACATCGTTTTCGCGACTTCGCTTTGGAGATGCCTTCTTTTCAGTACATGCAAATAATTAAACATGGCAAATATATTAGCAAACAATACTTTTCAGAAGCTTCAGAAATGTTTGTGAAAACTAGATATCATAGCTATACACACTTACACAGCCAGTCAGCACTGTAACAGACTATATTTGTATTGGTTACATCAGATGATATAATCAAATATAATAGCTCAATAAAATGCTAAATAAAAACTCAGTTATTGGTTTAACATATGATGTCGAAATATGATAGTGAACATTATTATACGTACGTATTGAAGTTATAGAAATAAACTTACATTGGAATTTTAAAGAAAGTATGCCTTTTTCCTATTCTTTATTAATTTGTGCGGTCAATTTAGAGACAGCTTTGTGATATTTTGCGAGGAGAGAAAATCCAAAAACTAATAGAAAGGGTGACATCATAAATTATGTCACACACTTTCTTTTAGTTTTTGGATATTTAGATGCATCAGCTAAGCAGTTCAGCAGAAAAAAAAAGAAGTATTTGAGTATTGTTAAGAAACAAAAGGATTCTACATTTCCGATTCGATGTAAAGAAGTATAATTCCAAGAAAGATCACGCAAGTAAGAAAGAAGACAATTTTGAAACAAACAAACAAAATAAGAAAACATAATGAATCCTGGAATTATGCTGGAGTTTGCGTGCATCTTAAGAAAGGAAGTTTACAAGTAGAGTGCGTAATTTGTGGTCTTCAACTTAAAACGATTTTAAGCCGGTATTTGTGATAAACAAGGCAAGTACAATGCCAGAAATCAAGTGATTCTTTTGGAGAAAAAAAAAAATCTTTCCCAGAAATAGCAATTAAGGTAGCTGCTAGTTGAAAACTTTTTTCATTATCGCAATGCACATTGTAAGAAACGTGTATTTCATTAAACCCTCCTCTGACTTGATTAAATCGTGTTGTATTGAAAAGGCAGTTAATCAACTTAAAAGATGAAACAAACAAGATAAATGTTTTGTTTCGAAATCTTTCAGATTTAATCAATTTAAACAAAAGCGATGTTTTCGAAATAGTATAACTAGAGAATATAATGGAATTTAAAGTAGTAAGGTTGCATAGACTTTGGTAAATATAAAAATAGAAATTTAGGTCATATAAAATAGAAATTTAATGTACGCAATTGGTTTTAATATTTTGGTTTATAATTTAAGTTTTTTGAAGCTTGAAAACTTGCATTATACTGAGTGTACTTTTCATCATAACAGAATCCTTTGGTAAGAATTTTGTGTTAAAATTAGATCATATATACTAGACCTTTCGCAATTGCGATTTCACTGTAATTCTAATGCACTTGCCTATATAATGAAAATAATTATATAAGATTTTATTTAAGTTAAGGGATATTACATCCCATATTGTTTCTTAGCCAAATAAGAAACTCAAAGAGTTTCATGCCGAATATAGAAACTATATAAAGTTCGGCGATTCCAAGCGTAAGCAAATACCTGGATAGTGCAGCACCTGATCCATTAGGTAGTGCAAGCTGAGGCAACTGATAGCAAGGGTGGAGCAAGCTCCGATCACTATTCTTGGTATTTATCCATAATCTGAACTTAGCTCCTAGGAGCTGTATTACCGTTCTACATTATGAGAGAAGATCACTACCCAGACCGGTTTCAACCTTATGTATATATAGGTGAAGCGGGCTCTAAAAATTAGACGATCCCGAAAGATCGCCCAACTTAGCGTTGTTCCACTCGATGATAGGCTCACCCCACCATCAAGCAGAGCCATAATCTCAGCGGTGGCCCCACTCAGAGACAGGCAAAAACCTACCTCCAAGTGGAGCCTCTCAAGCCAGATCCGCCCCTGTTTCCACCCTTCTGAATAAGTAAAGCCATCTCTAAAAAAATTCGGACGATCACTAGGCCATCAATAGTGGGCGAAAGACCGTCCATCTCAGCGTTGGCTCCACTCAGTGTTCGCCATCCACCCACCACCACTACCGCCACCGAGCAGAACCACTCATATTCCGGAGAAAGGCATTCACCGATAAAGCCCTTCGCCGGGCCGTACCGGAAAACACTTTCCCTGGAGACTCAAATTGCTCCCTTAAGGCTAAACCTTAAGAGAGCGAACTCATATTAGCCGAGCCTCAGTTAAACTTCATTGGCTACAGCATTGCCAGACCGGTTTCTCATAATGTAAAACGCAGCTCCTAGGAGATGCATTGCTATTTCACATTAGGAGAGAAGGTCACTACCCAAACCGGTTTCGACCTTTTTTGAGGTCTCACCAGTGAGTAGGTAGACCTAGTTAATACCAAGTTTGTAGCGAACAGAACTTATATCCCTTCTATGAGAATTGCCAAGAAGGTGTCCTAATAAATTACTAATTATATAAATAGCCAAAGGCTTCAATTCGGTGACATGAACTTATTTAAGTTAAGGGATATTACAGCCCATATCGTTTCTTAGCCGAATAAGAAACTCAAAGAGTTTCATGCCGAATATAGTAAATATATAAAGTTCGGCGAGTCCAAGCGTAAGCAAATACCTGGATAGTGCAGCAACTGACCCATTAGGTAGTGCAAGCTGAGGCAACTCATAGCAAGGGTGGAGCAAGTTCCGATCACTATTCATGGTATTTACCTATAATGTGAACTCCACCCTTGCTATGAGTTGCCTCAGCTTGCACTACCTAATGGGTCAGTTGCTGCACTATCCAGGTATTTGCTTACGCTCTTGGAATCGCCGAACTTTATATAGTTTCTATATTCGGCATGAAACTCTTTGAGTTTCTTATTCAGCTAAGAAACAATACGAGATGTAATATCCCTTAACTTAAATAAGTTCATGTCGCCGAATTGAAACCTTTGGCTCTTCATATAATTAGTAATTATAAGATTATAATTGATTATAAGATTAAGAATATTGTCCAATCTCAAAAGTAAATATAGCATTTTCAAATGTTAGATGGAGGAAGAGATAAAAATTATACAATAAATATTATTGTATCGCATCGAAAAAAAAAACAATTATACGTATTTAATATGTATTGCTTTTTGAGGATATAAACAAAAAAAGAAATGTTTTAGCTGAAAAGATGAAGGTGTGCTTGCACAGACATAATGGAACAGTTTGGTGTCATAATGCTAGACCTACTACAAGAAAAAGCACTCCAGATTCGATTTAGGCTGCTAATTAGAACAATTTTCTCTGTTTTCAAGTTAATTGATCTTTGGAGTGGACAAGTAATTTTTTTTTCTTTATATACATGTGAAATATATATTAGAATGCGAAAAACTGAAAGGTAGGAAATTGCCGTTATTACAGCAAAGATTTCTGAATACTTCGAATATAATGAAAATATAAATGATTAATTGATTGAAATTTTATTAGAAAAACTTATCAAATATTTTCCAGCTAATTCTCATAAAGCCTGGCGGCTCTTGACAATCTTAGTGTAAAAAAATAAATAATAAACGATGGCTTATTATTATTATTATATGGATCATTTTTGGCTTGTTCCATCCTCTGCATTGAAAAGTGCACTATCCTATAAATATGCATAAAAGAAATAAAATGTTAAGTCTATAAATTTCAAATTAATCTAATATCGTTATTTGGCTGTGATTGTTCATTCATAATTAGGAGAAAAAATCCAATTTCGTTACCACCATTAACTGGCGAGAAAAACTTAACTTATATGAAGATATACATTTTATTATTGAAGTTATTCTTAGTTTTTTTTCTCTTCATATATTGCACTTTATGCTGGAATAATACAATTAATCGTTATATACATTTTATTGAAATGAACTGGTAAACATTTTTTCTTTGTGATACTTATTTTTTTTTAATGATATAACATTATTTTTTAAACAAATGCTTAAATGAAATTTCTTTTTTTTTTTTTTTGGAAACAGGTATTTGGAGGAAGAAAATGGACTTTAGATTGTGGCGGAAGCAGTTCATCATCAGTAGACATATCTGGATTCAAAAGAGCTTCCAGTTTTGCTGTTAGCTCATCGAAATTACGGAAAAAGAAATCCTCAAGTTCCCTGGCGGCAGTTAGGGTTGGGTCGACACATCAAGTGAGTACAGGCCATTATATATGAAAGGAGTTAATCTTATATATAATTTTTCTTTCCACATATGGGATATTATTGTGAAATGAAATAAATCGTTAAATTCCATTATTTCTCAGTGATGGAATTCTATATTTATGAAAATACACATAAGAAACAGGTAACTCACCAATAACCATGTAAATAGGAAAATCAGTGAGAGAGTAAAAAGATATACGAATCTATTTAAAAAAATCCCAGTGGAACCTACTAATTAATATTAACAATTTTATCTGATCACTTATATTCATTTCTTTAACAGTTAAGCTATCAATCATGAAATAGTTTTAAATAATTTATATTTAGGTTGTTCTGTTGTAATACTGACGTCATACTAAGGAGGCGATATCTCTCCATACAAGGGAACTGGCCCATCAAATTAAGCACATCCATTATATATTCCTCATCATATTCCTCAAGAAAAAAAAAATAACCATCCCTGATATGCAATATATCCTAAATAGGATCTCAGAAGAATTGAAGATAGCTATTACCTATTTCGCCGGCAATTTTGGATGCCCCCTTTTACAAATTAGCATTAATCCTTACACTAGAAAACACGTTACTATACTTGATAGTAAGGTCCAGAGATGCAAACGCCTTGCTTTAACGAAAGTATAAATAACAACTCTCTCTCTTCCGGGAAATCTCCAAAATTAAACAATTCATTCTTTCGGTAATTGGAACCGAAAGTAATCCACTTAGGAAATCCCATAACGTAAGGTAATGGAGAAACTGTATCAGTTGATCGTGAGAAATCTCTTAAGGAAAAGAACTAATTGGCTATATCTGCCAAATGAAATTTCCTTCAATGAGTGATATTAATTAAAGCAGTGCAGTTTGGCTAATTGGGTTGCCATGTGGAAAACACCGTGATTGAAAATAAAAAGAAATAACTAAGCCGTTGAAGAGAGATAAATCCAAAAATAGTTAGACCGAAACGAGATTTCAGATTCTCTTCTATTTTGTTTTTCTCGAAGTTTGATTTTTGCACTCCTGGAATATAAAAGCTCTTCCTCAACGCACAGTTTATCATACTTCAATTCAATTTTCTGTATTATTTTTATCTATCAGTGAGTTTTTAAACCAATTATTATTTTTTTGTACAATTTAAATTTTTATTTTCATTGATACCAACATCACTTTACATTTATAGTCTCGCCAGTATCAATCTCTCTTTCTCTCTCTCTCTCTCTCTCTCTCTCTCATATTAAAATTAAATCTTATATTTTCTTCGCAATGTACTTACTAAACTGATTTATTACTTCTCTTTCTTTCGGCAAATTTTGTGCAAATCCTTTGTTCAATATTCCGGACTATCTTCAAAGTTAATCTGTCCGTAAGTGGAACAACTCTTTCCGCAATTGGAGCAACACCTATTGTAGGCTACACGTTACCACTAATTGAAACACGCTATCTGTTCAAAAATATTCGGAAGTCTGCTGATCTCAACTCTCATTCTAATACGAAAGACATTAATATGGAGTCGATCGACCTTTTCCTCTATAGCAGCCTTCAATTTTCTAGGAAAACTTTCCACTAGATTTTGGTGCATTAGTGAGATCAATCATTGATATTGGACGATTCTTCCTGGCTCGCAGTCAGCGTTCCATTTCATCCTACAGGTTCTCGATAGGATTGAGAACAGGGTTCTGCGCAGACCAGTCAAGTTCCTGTTGATACAGGAAAGGACTTCGCCAAAACCGTTGCCATTAGAGGCACGGAATTGTTTGAATGTCATTACAGGCCGCAATGTTACGATATCCCACCACAGGAATTACGAAAACATGAGAACTTTCTTCACAATAGCACATTTGGGCAAGTAGCGTTCTCCTGTCATCCGCCAAGGCAGATTCGCCTGTCGGACTACCAGATGGTGAAGCGTGATTCATCCCTCCAGAGAACACGATTCCATTGCTCCAGATTCTAATGGTGACGAAATTTACACCACTTCAACCCGACGCTTGACGTTGCCTTTGCTAATATTTGGTTTATGTGCTGCTGCGTGGCCATGAAAACCCATGTTCTTTAGCTCCCAACGAACAGTTGAAGTCACTGAGCTCTTCAGTATGGCACATTTTACCGTTAACGTTTGTCTATGAAGATCGGAAGACTGCGAACTTTATTTTTATACCTGTATTAGTCATGGTTGTGATGTGTATAGCCACATCCGCCACTACGAAAGGGTGATCGGATATTTTTGATCAGATATTGTATGTTTGAAATGACTCTTTGGAGAGAGCAGTATAAGAGGGTTATATAATCATATTCACACAAAAATTGAATGAATCTATGGCTATATTTGGTGGAATCTAATCACAATGTTTACTCGTTAATTCCAATTTCCTCCCTTACTGTTATCTTTTGCAATCTAAACCTCGCTACTATGGTTTCTTTTTATTTTCTTTACTGAGCGTATAGCTTCTTTTTAGTCTCCCACAGAAGCCTAATTGTCCCTCATACAGAATGGTATAGACAACAAAGATGAGAGATAACCTCGTATTCTTTTCAGTTACTTTTATTTGTCTCACGATAATAACAGTGTATCTGTAATGCTCATTTTCTGAAGCTAAATTGAATTTTGTTTGGATCACTTATCTCCTATGTACAGCTTCTAAATATTCAATTTTTGATTACTTTTAATTTATTCTCTGCGAGGAGATTATTCTTCAGTTTATAAAATGCTTTCATTAGAATATTTTCTTGCCGCAAGCATTATACAAGAATAAGTTAAAAACGGAAATCAGTTAATAGAAAGACATACAGCATAAATAGCTTTTCTACTAAATTTGAGTAAAACACAAATATATTTTCATAAGAATTATACAAAAATCAAAGGTAAACGATATCAATAAAAGTGTCTAAAAATAACTCAAAATGTGACGATGAACAAAGTGAAATTATATATTTAAAATTTTATTTATTTTTATCGACATCCACTAAAGAATGATCTACTAGCATAAATCATCTTGGATAAACAAAAAGTAAATAATTCGGTAATTATTTAAAAGTTTAGAATAAGAGACCAAATGGAAAACATTTTTGATCTCTATAAACGGATGACCAAATAAATAAATAAATAATTGAATTTTTCAAACTGCTTTAAGACATTACAGTAAGTAGAATGGGTGATTTCACACAGGCTAGGAAAATCATGACTCCTTACAAACATCCGTGGGAATCAGACCTGTTTCAAAGTAGGTTAGACTGGAGACGATACAACTTTTTATTTAAAGAAGGGTAACCAGGTAGCGGTTTTGCAGTATTGTAACGTTAACTGATAAACAGTTCACACACATATTAGTAAGACCCTATTGTGCATGGTGAATAAACAAAATAGTTGTCATTTGAATAAGTATTTTTTTTAAATATTCATGTGGTAAGGAACTAGTGTTATTTCCCTTCCTTACAGTCAAAATGCAATGGGAATTTTCTGTAATTCAAGATATATATAAGAAAGATACCAAGGGTTTGGTCATTTAGCTGAACCAGGTTCTACTAAGCGACACAACAAAACGTTAGTAAAAAAGAAAGCTAAATACAGTATGTGAGGTTTATTACGTAACTTTAAGAAAGAATTAGACAGTCGTTATGGCTGGAAGATAAGATAGGTCAATTTTAATGAAGTATAATAATTATCTAATTTAGAATTTTTGAACATGTTGGTATGGTTATGTATCTGTGTATAATTATGTACGAAAAAATTAAATCATAACAATAAATAAAAATGAATAAATAAATAAAGATGAGAAAATTAACGAGAAAATAAGCTGAATGAATATACATAGGCCATCCTATCCGCCAGTAGGTGAAATTCGTAGTGCGCATATCAGTTTTGCTATAATCGTGGTTATATTTGCCTGTTCATTTTCCCCTCAGTTTGTCGAACTCTAACTATGGCCATGGAATTCGTCTGGTTTTCGTCTAGATGCTCTGGTTGTTATCTCACAAACATGAAAGCGACCTTGAACATAGTTTAGATACATGCAAAAATATGAATTTGAGTATTTCATAGAGTTCATATCATTACTACCCTAAATAGATACTCCTCTTGGGGGAAGGATTTTTTATAATATATAGGAATATATAAGAATATTAATATTTATCGAACGTACATTAATAGCAAAAAAAACTGTTCATCAGTTTGAGCATGCTGAAATCCTTTGCATCGAAATCATTAATACCGCCAACCAATCGACAGCCCCCCTTAATACTAAATGCTATTTACAGGCCACCCACTTAAATGTGATAAAATTCTTGCACGAACTAAGTTGTTGGTTTTCACGCCAAGAATTATGCTCAACCGAATACCTAATGATAATCGGTGATATAAACGTAAATATTGCAAACGAAAACCATAACAACACTGTACGATACCTAGATACTCTATATATGTATAACCTAATACCAACCATAACATCATGTAGTAGAGAAGAAATAGTCGAAAATGCTATCTCTGTTTCTTGTTAGAACATTCAGATTATAAACAGGCACCACTGCAGCAGTCATAAAGTACTAAGTAGCAGAACATTACTTCATGGGTCTAAACCAGCGCACTAAGAAAATATCTATGCAATGCTCCACATATGAAAAGTAACACAAAACAATGATCGACGAAGAAACAGTCCATCACGGAATAAGAAAAATCGACTGGAAACACATGGCGTCACCAGATTCAATAGATGCATTATACAACAACATTTAACTCTCACTGGATGAAATATATAAGAAAGCTGCAAAGAAAGTCAGAATTCGTTCCAAAAATTCCAAAATCCTTGGATAACGCAAAACATAATCCTAGATATACACAGAAAGGACATCCTATGGAAACAATTAAAGCGACATCCAAATAACGCAGCTTTAAAAACCGAATATGAGATAACAAGGAATCGCCTTACAACACAAATAAGAAATGCAAAATGAAACTACTACAGAGACAGTTTAACCTCTGCACAAAACAATGATCAATGAGATGCTAGATTGTGCTCCCCGCACCACCGCCTCTGAAACCGTAAAACACAGCTTCATGAAAGACGCTAAATCTATCCAACAACAAGCAAATGACTTTGTAGACTCCATCTACAACACTCCATCCACTCCAGTCTACAATACTTTGTAGACTCCATCCAAGAACTACAGAGAAATATCCATCCAATCACAAAACGTGATCCCCCACTTGGACCACCATCAAAATAGACATTATGGTTCCCAACCATAAAAGAAGCAGAACTTCTCTCTACAACAAATCAAACCAAACTAAGGCCCAGGAATCGATAGTATAAGACCTAAGGATATCAAGCAATATCCTAAATCCTATCCTACTAAAATTAATAAATAAAATATTTAAAACATGACAGATACCAAGCATGTTAAAAACAGTCATAATCACACCCATATAAAAACATGGAAAAAGAAATTTAATCAATAATTAAATTATTGATTAAATTCTTAAAAATTTTAATACATTTTTTTCTTAATTTTTTTACGATTAAAAATAATTACAGACCCAAAGCGACACTACCAATTATCAATCAAATTATGGAGCGGATCCTACTAAGGAAAGTCGCAACATATACAGACAACTTTCATATTATCTCCAAAGCACAATACGGTTTTCAGAAAAATAAGGAAACAACATCTCTCTTGGAAGATTTTACAGACGTAATTAATATCCCCGTATATAAAAACAAAATTGTCATGATAGTCTTTATCAATTTGACTAAAGCATTTGACACACTCACACATCAAACTTTATTAGAAAAGCTAAAACGTGTTGAAATAGAATGGCCTCTGCACAGGTTGTTTAGAAACTACCTTCAAAATAGAAAACATATATGTATCGGGTTAAACCGCAGTAGAGAGCTGTCAGTAACCTGTGGTGTGCCACAGGGAGCTGTTCTCTCCCCATCTCTATTCAACATCTATATGCACGATAATAACCAGCTACCTCTCAAAGACAAGATCTTCCAATACGCAGACGATACAGCTATAATATCCATCCATAATAATGCAAGCATAGCCCAAACAAATATGCGGCATGACAGAAATCTGCTCATTGACGTCACCAAAAACTCCATACACCTAAACTCTGACAAGACAAAATTAATGATATTCAGAAATCCACTGACTCAACCAGTTGAGTCAGTTACAAAACAAACTCCGAACTATACCGGCAAATACTAGAGGTTAAACGACATAGTTCCCACGCGCCTGAAAAATACAAAGCATTATGCCAAAATACGAGAATACAGAGTTTATAAACGTGTGTGAATAGAGTTTATAAAATATCTAATGTAGTTTAATTTAGGAGTTTAAAACTGAATTAGTCAATGATAGCTAATGATTTTCTTTTTCATTCTTTAAAGTCTGTTAGACATGCGTTAATATTTCTTATCCGAATATACAGGGTGGCTATTGCGTTAATATTTCTTATCCGAATATATAAGGTGGCCATAAAATATTTTTCCCCTCTTTGGAGGTATCTGTAGCTAAAACCAATAAACGGGATGAGACCAAATTTTATATTGAAACTTTTGAAGGCATGGGGGGGATGATTTCCGCAGAAAAAATATTTAGTACCAAAAATCGCCGATAGGGAGATTTTGGCGCTGGCGGAGCCGAAAACAAACGGATAATTACATTAAAGGCAGATAGAATGGAATAATAACATTTCGACGGTGTAAGCGACAGCCGCGTCACTCATTCCAGCTGGATATGTGGCACGTTACAATGATAATAATAATTATAATCAAACTAAAACAACAACTTGCGAGAGATACAGAAATTAATGTAGTCAGTGGACTCACAGGAAATAGTGTTTTATTAATCAGAATCAGGGTCCCCTGGACCACATACACAATTTTCTATGTGCTGACCTTTCTTGTGTACAACAAATTGTGTACAACTGCGTTGTCGAGCACCGTAGTAGCAACGTCTGTTACTGTCTCTTTCTTTCTGTTCTCTAACTCCTAGTGATCCAGTTTCTTCAAACTTCTTAATCATAGCTCTCAGTGCTACAGCTGACATGGGACCTGTACACTGGTTATGAAGAATTCTAAATTCTCGAAGGGCCGCTACGGCATTGCACTGATTAAGGTAAAACAACTTAACAAGTAAAGCACGCTGAAGCAAGGTAGTAATTGAGCATAATTCGTCAGTCATTCGAATAACTCTGAACGTTCCCAATTCCTTTTTAAGTGGAATTGGTAGCGCTTCTGTCGCGTACGCACAGTAAAATTTGCATAATCCTTTTTACCTGCGTTTACTGCAAATGTTTAACTGCTTTCGGCTCCGCCAACGCCAAAATTTTCCATATTCGGCGATTTTTGGTACTAAATCTTTTTTTCGCGGAATTCATCTCCCCATTCATTCAAAAGTCTCAATATAAATGGTCTCATTCCGTTTATTAGTTTCAGCTGAAGATGTCTCCAAAGAGGGAAACTTAATTTATGGCCATCCTGTGGGGAAAAAAATGGAAAAATAAAAAAATAAAAAAAATAAAAAAGTGAAATCAGTCCTGAAAATACTTTGATTTAAACATAATTGAAAAAAGAAAAATAGAAAAAAATTGAAAAAAAAATGTAATTGTTTAACATATCTTATTTATAAATCGATGTAATTATTTATGAATTATTTATTTGTAATCGATGCTTGTCTCTAACCTGAAAATTACATACTCCTAGAGTTTTCATTATTATTGTTGTTGTTAGTGGTTAATATTTTTCTTTTTTTTTCTATTGCAGGACAGCAGTCCCAAATCACAGTCTAGCGTATCTTCGGAGCCCTATGGTGAGATTGCTACACGAAAAACAAGTCCAAGTACGAAACACCGTCGATCCGGAATTAAATCTAGTCCACAGTTCCGCACTCACTGTGATCACGAAGTGGATTCCGGAAACTGTAGTCTTCAGCATGGTGGCAGTCCTCCCCTACCGTCTTCATGTGACAGTTTTACGAAGCTCAGTAATTCAACTCTTCAGACAACTTTTCTTGCTTCTAATTATAGGTAACATCATTTGCTTGTTTAAACTAGAGAGTATGCACGATTATTTTCTAAAATGGCCATTACATATGACTGACAATATTTAAAATATATAATAAATATAAAATGTTTCAGAAATAATTAACAAAATATAGTAAAAAATAAAGGTTGATGAAATATTTATAGTGCATAACACAATGAAATTTAAATTAAGAAATGTTAACAAAAATACAGGATCTATCAGTCATGAATGTAGAAACCAAGGCACTTCAAATGACAGTATGTACTCGAACCGCCAAAGTATTTTTCACGCACCTCAGGTAATTTTAGTCTGACTCAGTGATCTATGTATAAAACAATTATTTTAATTTGGTATTTGTTTTCTGGTCTCTTTATTTTAACGTGTGATATTTAAATAGTTCAGCTGCGTGTCTGTAAGCCAATCATGAGCACCCCTTTATCTACGCCATTGATGAAATTAAGTGCAGTATCTTAATGAACAGATACTCCTTCTTTTTCTTCTTCTTCTTCTTCATCTTTTCATTACAAATGCTTGTATTGCCTCTGTTTTCAAAGACCATCCGTCATTTTTCCTTGATCTTCCTCTATTTCTTTTTCTTTCTGGTATCCAGCTCTTTACTTTTTTTTTTTTTTTTTTGTCTATCTGTTATCCGGCATTCTTTCTATATGATTGTACCATTCTTCTTTCCGTTTTTCAATCCAATCGTTATTGGCTGTGTTTTACAATTTTCTCTGATTTGTGAGTCCCAGATTTTGTTTAATATTGCAACATTTAATATTGTAAAAATTGAAAATGTAACATTACATTTTAAATTTTTCTTAAAAATTGAAAATACACCCACTAAATTCAGATAGATTCTTAGATCTATCTGATCTAAGAATTTATCTGAATGTTGCGTTAACTCCCACGAGATGGCGCAATGATAAAATTACTTATTGTCGCTGTTATCGTCAAAAACTATGGGATGTGGAATCTATACAAGAATAGTAACTCATGAAAGAAGAAAAGGATGAACACGCACTCTAAAAGCTGATCAATTAAATATCAAATCAAAACAGCCTTGCTCAAAATAAATCATGAAATATATCAGATAAGCTATTAACAAACTGGCAAGTGAAATTACATATATTATTTTAAACCATCGCAACGTTTCAAACAGCTGAACTGAAGTAATGGAGAAAGTAAACGATGAAGCATGATAAAAGTAATATTTTATAAAAAATCAATCTAAAGGTTGATAAGATAACCCATTTCAGATCGAAGAATCACACAGAATTATACTGAGACTGTATGCAAATGCACTTGATATAATTTTGGAAATGAGCAATTGGCTTAACAATCATGTCTCCTTGGGCATGAATTCAGTTATAACTGCATGACTTCTACTACATTACATCGCGCGTTGATATGAGAAATACGCCAGCAGATAGCTATGTACTTAAAGTCTTACTTTAAGTACATAGTTATCTGCTTTCTTACTAAACAGTGTCATTTCTTACCTTCAAAATGTCTGCTGCAAGTGTGATAATTCTTCTTGGAACGGCAAAGAGAGAAAGAGACAAAAAAGTTCTTACTACACCGCTTGCTCTCCACGATTATTAGTAGACTGAATCTTAATCAACAGTTACTAAAAAGTCACTGATGATACATTAAAGTAGGAATTATACCTAATTTCACAACTCCAAACCAGTCGTAGTGCCTTATCGCTGCAATCTAACTGCAACTGAAATCACCCGAAGGTTAAATCACTCATGCTCGCTTGTTTAATAAATGCATTAACCTCTTAAAGAATGAGTCAATCGTTTCATCACCAAAGGCATTCGTAACTAGAACCTTGCGGTGAGAAATAAGTTCTTATATCATAAATAATTACAGTCTTCTAATGTTTGTAATAAATAAATTTGCTAAGAAGTATACAGCTCTCTTTTTAGCCCTCATTTTTTTGATTATGTATGCAGCCAATCCCAACTTCAATCTTCATAGTCTCAGTGAGTGTGCACCTGGTTTGATGTGCTAGACGAAAGATGATGTTCCCAACGCGAAGTAGTATTTATTAAACAGTATATTTGTTATTACTGGTTTTATGAACTGCGGGATTAAAAAAAAATACTTGCCTCGCTAAAGATTAACTAACTCTGGAGTCAGTTGAAAAAGAGTGTAGAAAAAGTGTCTTTAGTCAATGACTAGTAGAAAGCTTATAAATCTTTGTTCTGGAGATCCCTTACGCTATGAACATTATCATGAGAGCAGCCGGATATTTGGAATTCAACTAAAGTAATTAAACCTAAAAATATGCAGACAGAGATCATATAATAATAATAATAATAATAATAATAATAATAATAATAATAATAATAATAATAATAATAATAATAATAATAAGGGAAGAAAAAAGCAAGTTCCAAAATCGAAAAAGAAAGTGAAAAAAAAAAAAAAGAGGTGGGGACACGTTCCATAAACAGCGCATGCGAATTACATTTAAACATTTTCTTTTAAAGAATATGAATTACTTATAAGTAAATCATTCGAAACTCAACAATAGTCTTGAATTGTAATATACTGTATATGCTAAACTGCAAAATATTAATTTATCATTTATAGAGAACGAACCTGTTGCCGATCTCCTCCCTCCACTGGAAGAGCGGATAGTCCATCTCCAGTAATCTGCCGCCCTGCTGTTACCCACTCCACCCAACTTGATTTTCTAGAATTTGCCGAACTTTTCCGTTCCTTTCTTGTTCAAAGCCGTAAAGACCTTCGTGATTTGTTTGAGCAGGTTGCCGTACCATGCAAAGGTGTACAAGAATCGCCAGGAAAAGACACAGATCTCTGTTTGACATCATATAAAACACCGTATTCTCAAAAAATAGTAGGTAAGTCCCAATGATAATCTTATTTCTTTAATATGTTTTATTATTGTATCCTTTTCTGTGAAACATCTGTAATTACTATTTTGTGAATTGATCATCTAATTAGCAGTAAGTGATGCTGTCAAGTGAATTGGCTTTACAGGATCAGGTACTGCTGTAATTATTATCTGCAATTTTGTAATATAATGCGAATCACTGCAATTGATATCATACGTAGTACATATTGAGATATGTACTATGTGCTATGAAAGTTGCTCATAATAATAATATTACGAACAACTTTCTATAATAATGTACGATAATTCTATGTGTTGCATCGCCTCATTGAAAACGAAGCCTCTTTTCGTCGCTTAACTTTAGTGGTATCCGGAATGAGAAAGTTACATAGGGAGAGGTCACGATATATACAGGTGTTTCCCAGCATTCAGAACTATACTTTTGACTTTGTCACCTTTAACTGACAGTGTGGACATTGGAGCTGACATGCAACGAAAACACCCTAATCAAAAGGCTAAGACTTCAGCTTTAATGTTTATCGACGTTTATCAATGTTCTTTCCAACTAATGGTATATTCGCGATCCAGCAAACTCAGGAGATCAAATTTCCGTGACATAATTTGCTTCGAGTAACATAAGCATTGATTATGCCAAAATAAACATAAATCGTCATCTTGGAATTTTTCAAGTATTCAGCGGAGTTCTGCTCTATCCTAAAAGCATTCAAAAGTCAATAGCTCGAAGCATTTCAAATTATGACGTCTTAAAGAGAGTCACTGAAATTCAGGGAGCATATATCAGTTTCAAAGCTATACTGATCAGTAACATCGGTGTTTGGCGATTTGCTTCTATAATATACTATATATACAAGGACTCAAAGAACGTTTCGCCACCAACATGATTAATAACTGGCTATTTTCACCCCTTGAGAATTTTTTTACTAACAAGAAGAAGAACAGATTTATAGACATTTCATTTATATATTTTACTTCAAGCTAAGTTAATTTGCATGTCGACAATATAAGATTGCAAAAAATCTACTAAAATATAGCAGCATACGTGGCGAAGGGATGGCAAACGTTAGCTAGCTTATAGGAACTCGACTCTGAAGAACAAGATTCTTTTTATGCCACTTCAGATCGCTTTTAGCATTGTTGTGGTTTATATGCACCGGACAATTTTATCTGTTTTGTTTGACTGTTTGTCGGTTCAATTTATTTTGGAAAACTTATTAAAGTTCAAGGCCGAAAAATATTTTATAAAGACATGAAAACGGTAGCCATTCGAGCCAAACTGCTTATCTAAGTGTGCAATGAAGATTTTTGTTCACCCAAAAATCAACGTTATTATTATTATTATTATTATTATTATTAATTCTTCATAAACTTTAATTAATGCGATACTCAATTTTGGAAATGCTATTGTCATCAAAAGTTTCTTTGTGGCCATAACCCGTGCTTCACGTTATCATCAGTTGATAAAACAACAACAAAAAAATTATTCTTTTAAAAAATTAATTAACTCTTAACTCGTGAACTTAACAAAGTATGCTGTGCTATGCTAAGCCTCATAATAACTAACTTTAGTTTATGAATACTGCTAAAACTAGAAGCACGTTAAACTACTAGTGCGTTATTGAAATTTATGAATCAATTACAGAAATGTGTTATGAAATATTATTAATATTTTTACGAATATCTTATGTTTCTGATGTGCATATCAAATTTCTGTATCTGAAGCTATAGCTATGGAAATTTTTCAGTAACTGTTCATTTGTACAGTTACATCAATAAGTAAATAAAAAAATAAGATTTTCCAGAGAAACATCTTTCCACCTTCTTAAGATCGTATTATTAATTTCACTTAATAAAAAAGGGTAAAATTACCCATAGGAAAACCTTTGAATAATTATGAAAATGTTTGCTTACACACACACACACACACACACACACACACACACACACACACACACACAACGTTTACTATTTCAAAGAAATTTTAAAAGCGTTCTTCAAAGAAAGACAGCTTTAAAATTGAAAACGTGTTGTTTTATATTGGCGTTCTGTCTGTTGCTATTACTTAAATATAAAATATAAATATTTTTATAGGTCTGCTTACTAGGAATAATCCTCCGTATTATGAAGATCAAAATCATAGGAAAAAAATATTCGACGCCATTGCTGCAGCCAGCATTGTAGCCAATTGTGCAGGAGTGGACACCTCAAAAACTGTCTGTCTTGGAATTCAAGAATTTAAAGAGTTTCTGTGTACACATCAGGGAGAAGATCTCCGTGAAGATGAGGTCGCTGCTCTTATTGAAGTAAGTGTATTAATTTAGTGTTGAGGTTTAAATTTCAACGAATTTTAATGGATTAAATACAGAACCTTAATACTATTAAATACACTTAAATTAAATTCATAAATAATTTAAGAAACGCTTCAAACAGCATCTCTGTATCAGTCCCGACTATCTTCATAAAGGATGTATGAAAGAAACTGAAAGGTGTTAAATGAGAAAAAATGTAAAAAAAATATATAAAATTCAAGAAATCAAATTGTAACCAATATTAAATATCTGGTAAAACTTATCTGAGACAAAGTGGGAACATCGTGTCAATAATGGAGATCAGTATTAAATAAACTACGGAAGATGCATCTATTTTGCAAACTTTTTTGACCAATCTTAATCTAGCTATCCAGTTTAAAGTAGAGCTGGAAAAAAGAAGCACACCTTGAAGGCAACGGGAAACAGTGGTTGTTTCCCGTTGCCTTCCTTGCTGTACTATATCCTGTGACCGTAGCCTGTGTGTTCAAGGGGCCGGCTTTCCTTCTTGCGGGATGAAAAACTTCAGAAAAACTGACAGAAAAAAGCCCTGCTCTCCACGCCCAAGACCAACTAACTTTTCTATGGCTGAGGAAAACCTTTTCCTGTAACATGGCTCTCCTTTACCATCTTATGGTAAAGGATCCTTTACCATGTTATGGCTCGTTATTAAAGATATGTTTTCGAGGAATCCCTACTACGAGGAATCATTGCATTACAGATTTCTAGGATTTTAAAGAATTTCAAACTAGTTTGAAATTCTTTAAAATCTTATGTGAGATCATAGGAATATATGTAACGAACGATGACCACAAGAAAAGATAAAATACCATTATCATTATCTCCTACTGAAAATATACCTAAATATACCTGAAGTAGACTAGATTCCAGCAAAAATTCTTTTTCGCAATGTAAACAAGAATTCATTTTCAAGGAAAAGGCTCCAAAAGGCTAAATGGCATTCTTATGCTCAGTAGCATTTGGCCCTCTATTTTAACTCTGCTTAGCAAACATAAAATAGTTTGTTTGACAAAGTTAACCTTTCAAATAACCAGAATAATTGTGTGATATGTGAGGTGAATAGACAACGGGGGTCAGAGAATATAGCTTTCTGATATTGGGCTGATTATCCTATGTCTATTAATTTGCCTTTGTTGAGTTTGTATATTTTCCCAGGTGTTTTTGCTTAATAGCTTTAAGTCATTAAACTAAACTAATTAAGAAAAATCATCTATAAGAAATTATTCCCTTTTGTGGCTATTCTGATTAAGGTCCTTGTCCAACAGGCTTTCGTGGAAATATGGCCCGTCTATTAAAAAGTTGGGAAATGACCCCTCTTTTCAAGGGGATTATTAAGATGGAACATTCTCTAGATACTTTCCTCATGTGCTACTGATAAACGTTTATGACATTGCTTGTTTTAACTTTGATATATTTCCTTTCCTCCGCTTTGGCTTTTCTCCATTTGTGTTCAACTCTTTGATGTACTTGTTTTCCTCCTTAAAGTATTGCAACTTAAAGGAACTTTTTATTTCGCTATTTCAGAGAATTTTCTTTTGTCGTCATGAAGCATTATTTATAAGCATCGTTTATAAAGGATTATGCAAGGGCATGATTATTTGTCAAGGCATTCCAAAAAATCGGTTATTTTGGCTGTGTACCATTTGATGTATGTACTGTACCTTTTGGAAATGTTGCTGTGTATACTGTCTGTTTGGTTAAAATTTCCTCTTCTCACCTCCTCATGATGAATGTGAGTTGAGAAACAAGCTGGAAATGAAATGAAACGTATTTCACTGATTCTAAGCCGAGTTTTGATGACTCTAGAAGAATACTGTAGACACGTCTACAATGTGCAGTTTTAAAATATTTTATCTTTCGCTTTCGAAGGGTACGTAACCTAAAGATATATATATATATATATATATATATATATATATATATATATATATATATATATATATATATATATATATATATATATATATATATATATATATATATATATATATATGATATAAAGTGGGATTTAAATTCAGCTGATGTGAGATATGAAGGATATAAGAATGGAGATAAGAAACGAGACATCTCCATACTTGCCATATTAGAGCAAACAGTGGTATAAATACTACTTTGCTTCCCCAGAACATGCAAAAGATCTCAAAGACAGGGTCTTTGAGATCTTTTGCATGTTCTGGAGATCTCCTCCTCCTGATTGAGCCTTTTCACTAGCTCTACTGAACGCCTCGATAATCTTATTGTGGTGTTTTTCCCTTGTGATATTTAAGCCACTGTAGATAAACAGAGAGAGAGAGAGAGAGAGAGAGAGTAAATTTTTCTATGTTGAGCGCGGTTAGTAGTTGGAAGGGTCAATAGTTCGATGCGGTTGCAGATCAACACACTCTCCCTCGATGAGTCTTTGGACTCCCTGGAGGTGTCACATAATAATAATAATAATAATATCCCAATAGTTATCGGTGCAATTTCAAAGAAGCTATCCAACTATTTACAGCAATTAAACATCAACATAGTGACCCCATATGACCTACAAAAAACATCATTACTTGGAACAGTCCATATTTTACGACGCTACCTGACAGACTGTTCTTAGATTCTTGGGTAGAATCTGAATTGTTTAAATCGCCAGTCAAATTGTTGTTTAAATTTTGTTTTGACTGTGTATCAGTTATGTGAATAAATAATAATAATAATAATATTCCAATAGTTATCGGTGCAATTTCAAAGAAGCTATCCAACTATTTACAGCAATTAAACATCAACGAAGTGACCCCATATGACCTACAAAAAACATCATTACTTGGAACAGTCCATATTTTACGACGCTACCTGACAGACTGTTCTTAGATTCTTGGGTAGAATCTGAATTGTTTGAATCGCCAGTCAAATTGTTGTTTAAATTTTGTTTTGACTGTGTATCAGTTATGTGAATAAATAATAATAATAATAATAATAATACTGTTTCTTAGATTTCTCTGCTGCATTAGTGAAATGTGTTTCTTGTTGGTTACAGAGACACGAATGCGATCCGTTTATGAGGAGCCGTCATTGTTTGTCATTCGAAGGGTTTAGTATGTATTTACTGGACAAAGACAATTATGCTTTCGTACCTGAGATTCTGCTTCCATGTGAAAAGGTAAATAATCCTTCAAACGTTTTGGCTTGTGTGTGTGTGTGTGTGTGTGTGTGTGTGTGTGTGTGTGTGTGTGTGTGTGTGTGTGTGTGTGTGTGTGTGTGTGTGTGTGTGTGTGTGTGTGTGTGTGTGTGTGTGCGTGCGTGCGTGCGTGCGTGCGTGCGCGCGCATTGTGCAAACTGTACTTGCTTCCAGCACCTGCGAAAGTATTCAAAAGCATAACGCACAAAACAGGCTGTGTGAGGTTGGAGTTCTGTAGAATAGATCATTATTTAGTTTATGCTTTCTTATGAACAGAATCAAGCATTTTGAGAATGTTTGGCATAAATGAAATGTGGGAACCATTGAGGTAGGCAGATTTGCGGATGAAAAACTCGAGCTGCAGTGAGAAAAAATTGTTCCTCTTCGCACGAAACCTGTTATTTCACTTTCAGTTAAAAGCACTCTTAAGGTTCTTAGTATTCTTGCTAGACGATATTCAAACCAAGGGTCAGTAATGTGAGTAGTACACAAGAAAATTAAATATCTAGAATGAATTAGCCGCTGAAACTTTTAAAGTGACTGCAGTGATGACACCTACTTGATACGCTACTGCAAATCCTGCAATGTGGAGTAGGATGGAAGGAAGAGATGTTTAGGATATATATTGCCCATTGAAAACTTCCGGGAGATTCTGTAAAAATAAACTATAAAAATGAATAACTAAAGCTCTCAAAGGGCTCACTAATAGCTGCTTGGGTGATCTGAGAAAGTATACTTAGGCCACTGTAGCTACGGAATATGACTGTGCTTCAGTTCGTCCAGTATAGCTAATATGATTTCTTTTCTCATCATTGTTGCATAGATAGCAATTTAAGACAATGATCAATGCGCTTGAAAGGTTTGAGCAAGATTTATGAAATGCGGTTTTCTTTAAGGTTTTTCTGATTTCATATCGTCTGTTTCCACCAACTACACTCTAGAGGCGAGTATTACTACAAGTTAAAGGAAATACCTATCATAAGTTGTAGTCACTCATCTCCCGGCGAAAACTATCTCCCTGCTTACTGGAAGTGGCAACTTCCAAGTTTCACCTCCAAAAGAAGATTTCTGGTTTCCGTCTCTCCTTTCCTATTAGATGCAGTGCAGGTGATGGTTCTGATGGCATGTTCAACACACTGAAATTAACTAGGGAGCCAGAACTTCTCTATTCCAGGGTACAGCAGTAAAGAGGTTTCCGCTGGTCGGCCGCTGGATAGCATACGGAAGCACTTGATGGTAAGGTGTCTGGATCAACTTGATCAGCCTGCGAAGAATCCTGTTGTTGTGACTGCTTACTCAACCAGGTCATCTTGAAAAAAGTCAGACAATAAAGTGTGAAGGGGATATAGTCGAAGCTTCGAATGAACCTCATTCTGAGCAATCTCTGTGTGGAGGTTATATACACGTCTTTCACCTTTGCTTCATGCCGCTGCTCTTTATGCTGTATTATTTCAACAGTGATAGATAATAAAATACTAGTGTCACTACAGTTATGAAAATGCCTTCCGCAAACAAATAAAATAAAAAATTATATATATATATATATATATATATATATATATATATATATATATATATATATATATATATATATATATATATATATATATATATATATATATATATATATATATATATATATATATATATATATAATAAATCAAAAACGCAGTAAATACCTGAAAAACCAAAAGCCTAAAGGATTACTGGCTGCTGTCATGAAACATGATTTATGAAACTATAGAATTCTTCTAGAAGCAAAATGATTTGTAATTTAAAAAAAAAATGGTAGATTTAAAGAACTTAGTTTAAAACAACATAACATTTATTATAAACTTACGGTAACAATATTTACGTTGTCTTTTTCAGAACATGGATTATCCTTTAGCCTATTACTACATAGCTTCATCCCATAATACCTACCTTACAGGACATCAGCTGAAAGGAGAATCTTCAGTGGAACTGTATAGCCAGGTAAAATTCTTTTGCGTTTCTCTTAATAACTATTTAAGCATTTGATATTTAAAAGATCTGTGCTACGTCCATGAGTGACTAAATCCCGACTTGGTAATACATAATGATTAAAAAAAAAATGTTAACTTTCAACGACATTTGGAAGAATTATATTTATGAATTATATATACGAGTATATCTGTGAATTATTTCAATTATTTACAGACAGTAATATAAGAATTTCTGTGTAGATAAAAAAAAAAACATTCAACGATTAAAATTATTATCCTCCTTTTCTCCCACTCAATGATGTCTCTGTCTTATTCACAGAAGGAACAGTACAGTATAAGTATTGAGATACACTAGCGATTTCAGTTGTACTCAATATGAGTTCATCAGTAGAAGTAGCCTCTATCCTATGGCTAGTAACAATTTTTCTATCCGATGACCAAAATTAATAATAATAAAAACAATCAGCTAAGGCCTTTTATTCCCTTATAAGGAGTAGAGAGACCGTTTTAGCTCTATCTGACTTTTCGAGACCGTGTGGTCAGCTCATTCTCCACTAGTAGGCAATCAGCGATAGCTGCCCCAAGACTATCACTAATTATAAGCTACAACTGATGAAGACACTGGCAAGCAAGTGCTGCCATCTTGTGGTCCTCAACCCTAACAGGATATGTCATTGTCTGAATAATCAACTTAGGTTATTTGAGAAGTAAATTATTGAAAGTTTTTTCACATGGTTATAGATCAGTGGCGGCCTGTAAGCACTGCGACACTGCAGCACCCCCAAGGAAAAAATGAAAAAAATTAAATTTTGTTTGTGTTTATAAATAATAACAATGCTTACAACATTATATAAATGCAGTACAACATATTAAAGGTTACAGCTTGTTTTGACATTGATTAAATAGTTAATAATTGGAATTGTTCGATTCTCTTTAGATTACGAAACAAATGCACTGCGATCTAACGCCGATACTCGTTTGCTCTTGACATTGCACGTTACGTCATTCCCAACTGTAACTACTCAAACGGCAGTGTATTATTAGTATCCTTGTGCACCTTATTTCTGTGAGATATGAAATGTTTATTATTGGTGCGTGTGCGTGATGAACTATTTTTTGTAAATCTTATTTTATTTTGTTAAAATAACATATAATTATTTATTATAGATACAAGGCTGAATTATAACGAGTGTCACTGTTGAAAATATTAAAAGAGTAATATGTTTTCAATTATCGTTACACGAAACAAATGCACTGCGATGTAACTCCGATATTCGTTTGCTGTCGTTGCATGTTACGTCATTAGATACACTTGATCAGTGTCTGCCACTTGGGCAGTGTATCTTATGCCTGTGCTCGTTTTTCTGTGAGATATGAAACGTTTTATTGGCACATGTTCGTGGTGAACTATTTTTTTGTAAATCTTATTTTATTTTGTTAAAATAACATATATTTATTTATTTATTATACAAGGCTGAATTATGATGAGTATCACTGTTGAAAATATGAAAAGAATTATATTTTTTCAATTATCGTTGCACGAAACAAATGCACTGCGATCTAACGGCGATATTCGTTTGCACTTGCCATTGCTATTGATACGAAACTTTTACTATTATAGAAATAAAATAATTACCGAAAATAAGAAATTTTACCTATAGTTACAGATAATTTTTGCTGTCATTTACCTGATTTCTTTCAGAATAAAACTCGTGAAGTTCACAAACTATAAAAACGTAAGAAACTCACGTTAAAATTTATTTATTTGTAGAATTTTCTTATATGTCATAGAAATGTTCAGTATAGAATTACCAAATGGCAATCAAACAATAACAAACAATTCTAAAAAGCACTAACTTAGTAACTAATAAAAGATAACTAAAATGGTAAAAATTTTCTTCACTATATTATTATTCCTGATACCTCCAAGGAGTCCGGAGACTCATCGCGGGAGGACACCTACAACTGTCTCAACCACTACACCGAACCTCTACTACGAATCATCTCCATGAACCGCCCACCTCCACCACCACAACAACTAGTATTTTTTGTCTGTAAATTGCGTGTGTTCTGAAGGGCCGATTTGTCTGTATGCGGGGGATGAAAAACCCGAGTTTCCGGGAGAAAAACCCTGCTACCTCCGTATGAGATCGGCTAACTCGCCTTCGATTGAAATCGTCCAGATAAAGATTCCTCCCGTAGCGACGAGAATCGAATTTAGGCCTATTCCAATCGAAGGGCGCAATGTACGTCGTTCTTCCAATTGCGCTACGGAGGCGCTTGAAAGAAATGTTTGTGCCCTATTTTAATGAGCGATAACAAACGACTTCAATCATACATAAGAAAAAAAAATAATAATAATATATATATATATACAGGATATGATTTTTTTCTTTTAGTTAGGAAACTTTTTACAATTTAGTTATCTTACATTAGTTGTAAGAGTGGAGCATTTTAGAATTGTCTGTTATTGTTTTATTGCCACTTGGTAATTCTGTACCGAAGATGTATATGACACTTGAGCAAAAAATTATATAAATAAACAAGTTTTAACGTGAGTTTCCCTTCGTTTTTTTTTCCTTTTTTATTTATAGTTTGTTATTATTATGCCAACTCACGGTAATCCAAACTGAAACAAGTGAAACCTTTACAATGCTCTCTTATGGACACAAGGAATAAAATTATTAAAATGGCTGCAAGTGTTTTTCGAAAGATTGTTGCTGTAATGTAGATAAAATTACAGAATCAAGTTATTAATCATGAAATTCACAATTACTTTTCGTGTTATTAGCGTTCAATTTAATTTCATAATAAACGACGTTTCTGGTTTATTTGAAACTCAGTGGGTTATATATGGCCATACCATTATCTTCTCTCCATTCTTGACATTACTTTTCGTTTCAAATCTTTGGATAGATTCTCAAGTACGGCTCATGGGACATCATCTGAGAACATCGTTAGTAGTAATATAGTAGCCTTTTAGTGCCCTTGGTAAATTCTTAGCTAAGCGATTTTTATAGAGTAAGAGTTTCGAAAATTGGTAAAATATTGGTAGGTCCAGTGCAGGAAGTGAGAGAACGAGGGACCATCCCTGGAGATTGTGTAAGAGTGTGGTTAACAAGGATGTTAGGACTAGATTTTTTACTTGGAGGGTTGTGAATGGGTGGAATGCTTTGCCAGAGGTGGTTGTGAATGCTTCAACTGTGAATGAATTTAAGGAGAAGTATGACAGGTATTGTGTAAATAATGGTTAGTGTGTCAATGTCGGGTCTCCCGCGATGAGTCTTTTGACTCCATGGAGACACCGTTAAAATAATAATAATAATAATAATAATAATAATAATAATAATAATAATAATAATAATAATAATATCCTGCCACTGGACACTTTTCACACATGTGCGAAAAGTGCCCAGTGGCAGGATATTATTTTTTCACACACTTTTCACAGCAACTGCCTCTGATCGTCAAAACAACCTTAAGGGCAGTAGTTTCGTATCTTCCATCAGGCATATATTTATTACAGAAATGCAGTTAGTGGGGACATAACCAGTAACATTCGCATAATTGCGAAATAAACAGTACGAAAGTTTATTAATACTATTTAACCTTTTGTGAATTCATAACTAATGAAGTTTAAACTTCTAAATAACTCATGAAAATTACTTGAAACTAAAATTTGTGGTTCCTTCAAATTTAAGTTGTATATATTTTCTATAATTTTATCTCAAAATAAATAAATAGAAACATAAAGTAATTCAACGAATATTTAGGTTCTTCTAACAGGTTGCCGGTGTGTTGAACTTGATTGTTGGGATGGAGACGATGGAATGCCTGTAATATACCATGGCCACACTCTCACAAGCAAAATTCCGTTCAAGGTAAATTTCTCTTTAAAAGAATTTAAATATCGTTTTTTATCATGCATATTTAAACTGCCTCTTAACTTATTAAAATTAGTAAATCAAATGAATTATAATAACCTTGATGATTTTTTCTGTATCTAATTATTCAATATCGTGTGACGGTCAGGAGTTATGGTGCAAAATACGAAGTGTGTGTGTGTGTGTGTGTGTGTGTGTGTGTGTGTGTGTGTGTGTGTGTGTGTGTGTGTGTGTGTGTGTGTGTGTGTGTGTGTGTGTGTGTGTGTGTGTGTGTGTGTGTGTGTGTGTGTGTGTGTGTGTGTGTGTGTGTGTGTGTGTGTGTGTGTGTGTTTCCTGAGAGATTGCATTAAAAATGTAGTCTGGGAGTCAAAGTAATGGTGGAGTGTGAAGCTGGTATAGCCCAAACAGACTGTTTGTAATACACCAAACTGTCAACGCCGAAATCTTGTCGTACTCTAGACAATTTATTTTTCTTCATATTTCCAGAATTATTTGAAGAAAGGCTTAATCTATATGGAAACTGTTCCTTTTTGGCCTATTACTGTGATCTGTAGACTGTAAAAAGATAGTCTGTCAAGATTGACAGGGGCTGAGATCAGGGCTCTGTGGAGGCCAGTTAAGTGTGCTGCTGCTGTTCATGTCCACAGACCACCCAGTTACAGCAAGTAGCCTTATAATGCAGTGCATTGTCTTCCTGAAAGAGACAAAGATCAGTTCCATATAAACTCCAGAAAATAGGATGTATTACATTGTCCACAATATTCAAATATCTCTCGGAGATCAGTCTTCGTGGCACCACAGAGGTCAGAGGCTAAACAAGAAAAAACAGGACTATACCATCACACAGCCATCTCCAAATTTCATAGTTAGGGGTTACTCTTTTTACCGCCTGTTCGGTAAAGGGTGTAGCGTGATTCTGTACTCCATAACAGAGCTTTCCGAGCTTCCACGTCCCACTATACACGCTCGTCATCACTGATGACGACACTGTATGTTGGTTCGGAACACCACGTTGTGAGCCTCGGTTATGAATGTTTTTGTGCAGATTCGTGTTCCAGTCGATGCTCCGAACCCCAGATTCTACGTGTCGGCTCTAATGGCGGTTTTACATATTATCCTTCGCAGCATCCTACGAGTTTTGGTGAATGTGATGGGTTGTCCATTGCTGGTAGAACTTGCAGATGACTCCCTCCACTTCTATCTTAGTATGATATCACTAATTTGTCGAATATATAGGCCTATCTGCATCCTATCACATCGTCTCTTTTAAAGTACGTTAGTTCCCATCTCGCAGCCATTTCACCAGGACACAGTTGCACTGATTTGGGAGCAGGGCCGTCGCCAGGTTAGATCGCTCCCTGAGGCAAACAAATAAATATATCCCTGATTGATTATAAGACAAAAATATAAGAAAATCTCCTGCTATTTTGTTTTTATTACAAGAGAAACATAATGCAAAACGATTTCATAATAATATTAATTAAATGTTTGCTCTACGGGGATATCGCACAATAAAACTGTTTATAAGTTCTTCTAAATTTAAATTATAAGCTATGTCTGCCTTTATTGATATAGTTGCTACACCAACCAATCTTTCTTGAGTCATTGCTGTTCGCAAATTATTTTGAATCAGTTTAAGCTTGAAAAAAACTTCTTTCCGCACTTACTACGCTAACAATTCCTGCTAACGTAGCAAGTGAATGAGCGCCCTTATTAAGCCGCACTGTGAAGCAGGCTGCATCTATGCTACACCGTATCGACGGTACTGTTTGGGAGCATCACACTCCTCCAATTTATACCGGCTACAAACACGTGATTCGTTACATGGGACGATGAAACCTTGTCCATAGGGGCGTCCGTTGAATTTTGCGCGAGCATTGTACTGAGGATGTTTTGGATTGCTGAATCAAACTCTCAGTGAATAACTATCTACCAATGAATGAGACTGCTCTGAGAGAGAAGTTACAAAATATTTTTGGTTTTGCTACAATTCCACTCGAAAAAAAAAAAAAAAGTTGGAACTTTTGTGGAAATCCAATATTATTAGACTGTAAAGTATAGATTAGGTGGGGTTTTGATTACATTATAAGTCTCTTCTAGACTCTGAATAGTTTTCATGCCACTTCCTACCTACAGTTAACAAGGTGATCATGACACACTTGGCCATGAATCCCATCTACCAACTAATAACTTTCTAAACATCTATGACGCAGTTCAATGCAACGTAGAGATTTTATCACTCAACTACCAACCCTGGCAAGTTATTAGATACATTCAAATTTCTGTTTCACATTACAAAGCTGTAGTTGCATTAATCGAGGAAAATATCAAATTGCACCTTTATTTTTAAGTCTATAATGTCCTTCAAAAATACCTCTTGGTATTTTTCTAAGAATTCTTAATTCACACTATATGTTTGGAGAATGATTATTATTAGCAGTAATAATCTGAGTTCGAATCTTGTCTAGGACACAAGGATGTCTTAGAAAAGGTTTCTTTGTGTCCTAGACACGGACGTGTAAGTATCCAAGGTACTTGGAAGGTAGTGGACGATAAAGTGCCTGTTAGAACCAGTGATGATAATGATCATCATCATACTAATTAGGTTTATTTTAAGCCAAGTTACTTCGCCATGACAAACAATTGAGCCCAACACTTGGAGGATATGAAATTCGATTAAAAATTTATTTATTATTTAAGAGCATTTTGTACATTACATATATTATACTGTATATTGTAATGTCTTCATAATCAGTATTCCAAAATCTTGATATCATTTTTAATGCTCTCCTTTGCACTCACTCTGTCTCTCTCCACTGTATATCAGAATCACACCGGAAACTAGAAGACCACCATATCTGCGCGCAGTAATCAAGTGAGGGCCTTATCAAGGCTTGGTAAAGAGAAAAAACGACATCCTTATGTAATTTTTCCTCTTTACATGTCAGAGCTTGTTTCAGCATTGCAATTATCATTTGAGTTATGTTTGCAATCTTTGCTACATATCTCCTGAATTTCAACTTCCTATCTTCTAATACTCCAAGATCACTAGCCTGATCAGTTTCTTCTAGAAAAATCCCGCCAATTATAATTAGACACTGGTCATCTAATCACGTCAAAGTGCATGCCTTTACATTTACTGACATTCATTTTCCCATGCCCACAATTCCAGCCCATTGAAATCATTCTGCAAATACTGCATATCAGCAGCATTCCTGATTACTCTACCTATCTTTACATCATCAGCAAATAGCTATATGTCGCATGTAAAATCCTTCCCAATGTCATTAATGCACAGATTGAACAACAGTGGACCACGGACTGATTCTTGTGGTACACCAATGAGTACCTTAAATCTTGCAGACTCACTTCTCCCATATACAACTTTTTGATATCTGTCAGTGAGCCAACCTCTTATCCAGAGCCGGCGCTAGGGTTTTTGCCGCCCGCATGCAATGTCTATCTAAGCGCCCCTGTAGTGATCCAGGCGTGTGTAGTTCTTTTACAATAATAAAAATTTAAATTACTTGAAATTTCTTAAATAAATTTTGACAGAACAGCCACAGGTTGGTGCGCTAAATGTAACGAACCGGGGGTGTTGACTAGGCAGGATAATCATTAAAAACCCGAATATTCAAAAAATTCTCAAAAGTTAAAGCAAATTTTGATAAAGCCACTTCACTTTAATCGTTGAATATAATGATACAGGGATTAGGATTATAGCATTCTCACCGACCCCAATCGCTAACAAAATTAAAATGAATTTTAATTAAAGTTAAAATTTATTTGAACTAAAGTTCTTAGTAAGTTGTAAAAAGTTTTTAATAATTTTTATAAGTGAAACTATCTTTTAGGAAAATAAAAGAAACTCAAGATAGATGAGAAAATAAGAAAAGAATTCAGAAATAATAATTAGAACATTTTATTAATATTAATATAAGTATTCAAAAAATAAATTCTTTACAGAATAACAGAAAATAAATTAAATTACATAAATATACTTGAAATTTTTTTTTTAATTTTAGGATTCTTGTTTTCATATTCACCAAATTAGAAATAATGGTCTTAACGTCTAATTCCGCACATACATCATTTTCAATAGCTATTAACGCTAAACTAACAAGCCTTTTTTGTGACATACTTGTTCTTAAGTAGGTTTTAATCAATTTAAACTTGGAAAAGGAACGTTCACCTCTCGCTACACTAACAGGTAAGGTTAATAGTATTCTTAAAGCAATTGAAAAGTTAGGGAAAGATAAATTATTGGACACAATAAAATTAAGAATATCGAAAGGGTTTTGAATATTTAAATTATCCTTTCGAAAAATATCCCGGAAAGCACATAACTCGTCATATAGTTCTATTGCATTTACGTCTTTATTGTCGCCGTCCTTCAAGAGAATCTCTAAATGGTCACATTTTTTCGTAAATCTTCGTTATTAATTTGTAGTAATCTATACAATAAATTGAATTTATCATAATGTGTTTTTAGTTGTTCAAAACGTTCTATTAACGAACACATTGCAACGTCTAGAAGTGTATAAAACACATTCACTCTAAATTTATCTTCTGGCGATTGTGGCGTTTCGTCATGATACTCGTAGTCAAATTGTCGTGTCTTATTTCGTCGTCGAACTTCTGTACCAGTTTTAAATTCTTGTTCTCCATCCACCTCTTCACTCAGTTCATTTGCCGTGTTTAGAACTTCTTTAAAATTTGTATCTGATCGATACTCTTGTAAGAATATTTTTTTTTAAGTTTTCGATAGATTCTAAAGCAAGTGTAATGTTCATATTTTTGTTTTGAATCATTTTACTCACAGGCTTTATTCTGTTAAGTAAATCATGCCAAATTATAAGAGAACAAATAAATTTGTAGTCCTTCATTTTAGCACATAATGTTTGTGCTTCATGCTGAGTTTCTTTATTAAAATTTTCATTATTTAAATTTTCAAAAAGTGCATCGTAAATTTCTCCTAACTGATACCGTAGAGGGCGGATTGCATTAATTTTACTTTCCCATCGCGTTTCTGATGGCTGTTTCGATGTCAAATTTTTTACGAACTGTAAAAGGATTGCCCAACGTTTGTAAGAGAATGAAAAGAAACTATATATTTCTTGAATAATTGCAAAGAAACTAATTGTATCTGCATTCACTTTGGCTGCATCGTTAATGATTAAATTTAGAGTATGAGCAGCACATGGCACGTAAAAAAACTCGAGAATTTTTGTTCAAAAGCAAATTTTGGAGCCCATATTTTTTCCCTTTCATATTTGCCCCATTGTCATATCCTTGACCTCGCATGTCTTCAATGGGAATATTCCATTTTTCCAGTTGTTCCACTATTGTTGCACATAAAAACCACGTCCTGTGGAATCTAATATATCTGCAAAACCTAAAAGGTTTTCCCTGATCTTGACAATTCCATTGTCACAGGAAAAAAAAAAAAAAAAAAAAAAAATCAGCTAACGCCTTTTTATTCCCGTATATACGGGAGTAGGCGAGGCCATTTAGCCCTATCTAACTTTCGGAGACTGAGTGGGCAGTTCAATCTCCACTGGTACCCAATCAGAGACAGATGGCCCAAGGCTATCACCAATTAAGCGGTACGCAGTGAAGAGAGATGGCTCAAATAAGCCGCCATCTCGTGGTCTCTAACCCTAACACAATATATTTAATGTCTGAAATAATGTGGGTTCTACGGTCGATTTTCTTGAGTTTACAGGACGAAAAATCCGAGTTTCCGGGAGGAAAAACCTGCTTGCCCGTGCCAGAGATCGACTAACTCGGGAACCGGTCGAAAAAAGGCTTAGAAAAATTTCCTCTAGTCGCCGACTAGACTCAAAACCAAGACTTCCTTCGTGCGGCCTAGCGCGGTGGTGTGCAAACGCCACATCCACTGAGCTACACAGGCTCATCAGGAAAAAAAGCGAATAATAATTGTCATCTGTTCTGTTTTACTTGCATCAGGTGTGCAGTCTAAAATTATGGAATAATATTTAGATTTTCGAATTGATAATAAAATTGTATCCCTGATTGCATTACTTAAAGTTTCCAATATTTCATTTTGACTGTCTTTACTCAAATAGTGTACTCTATTGTTTCCTTGTAGGGCCCTTTCGACATGATTTTCCATAACGGGATCAAACTTCACAAACAGTTCGACTCATTTTAAAAAATTGCCGTTATTCCTTTCATATAATTTATCAGATGATCCGCGAAAAGCTAAGTTTTGACTTCCAAGCAATTTTATAATTTCAATCAAGCGTTCTAAAACACTCGTCCAATGTTTCTTTTCCATTTCATACATGCTTTGAGTCTGGCAATCAATAGTAGTTTTGTTTTTTCAATTTTTATCAAGTTCCTTCCATTTTTAGAAATTTTTCATGTGATCTAAACTAGTCTCATGTCTATGCAAAGTTGTACTTACATTTCTCCAATCGTTATAACCTTCTACAAGACTTCTTGATTCAGTAGGTACGAAAAGTTTGCAACAAAAGCAAAACACAGAATTTAAAGTTTCGGAATAAATGAGCCATGTTCTTGACACGAGCTGCCGTTTTCCATTTTTCTATTATAATACGTGTCGCCAAATTTACGACGATATGTATCTCTGGGATGTATTATATTTTTCTTTTGAACAGGTCCCATTTCAATTAAAACAACCCTTAATTTTTCATCAATATTTCCCCATTCACCTGGATCTTCTAAATTTACAGAGACTAACAATGTGTTAGTTTCGTGGTCAACTACAACTAAATCTTCTTGTAACTATTTTTCACTTAAATCCTGCGTCTTGTTATCTTGTTCAACAGTTGTAATGGTACTTTCATTCAAACTGGATGATGTGCACGGTTCGTCAACTCTGATTTCTGATCTATCGAGTTGGTTACAATCTGCATCAGAATATTTTAATATTTTAACATGTGTATTAAGAGCCCCAGTTTGTTTCTTAATATCTGCTTCTTTTGCAGCATTACGCTTACGATTTTGTGCACCAGATAACGTTTTTGAATTTTTGATTCCATTTTTATTTTATACCCACAAGAAATTATTACACAACACGACACAGAGACAAAACAATAGTCTGCACTGTGCTACTGTCAGTAGCCTATTGCGATGCGTACTGTTATAAATCTACTGTTGCTATCCTGTCAACACTGCGACATTGTAAAATTTTATTATTATTTTAACTTTGTATACTTGTAATTTCCATTAATTACTTGTGATGTCTTTTCTCTTTACTTTATACTTTATTCTCCGTTATTCTAATGTAGCTGTGCACGCTTTCTCTCTCTCAGAATCTCTCGTTTATATTATTACATGCTATGTTTACAAGAAAGTCAAATAACATTTATTTACATTACTAAGAAATGTACACGAATTTAAACATTAGGGAGATTGCTTTCTCTATCCTTCTATAAAAACTCTTTAGCAAAATTTAGAACCTTTTTTTCTTCAAATTTAAAATACTTTCTTAACACAAAACGTTATCTACTCTCAGTTTACAAATTTTACTTATTAAACTCCAAGCTTACTCGCAAAGAGGTTACCTAAATCTCTGTTAAGTTATCTTTACAAATTTGATATCAACTTCTAACATGCCAATTGATTCTCATAAGGACACTTCTTAACCTTATTAAACATATATCTTAAAAGTCTTTCTAATGCAACTATAAGAGGAAATATATAAAAGTTTTGAACTTACGAAGACTCTGTATCTCACAATTAGTCAAAAGTCTTTCACTAAAAGTTCTATGGCAATTCTTTCATCTCAGATCTTCATCTGGAACTTTGGCTTCGGCTATGTCAATTGGGAATGTAGCGGGACTCGTACAGTTCCGGAAAAACGTTATTCTCCCACGGCAAAAAGAAAAACTTACGAGCAAAGGTACTTCTGGAAATTTGCCTCGCCTTTTCTCCTCTACTTGGGCTCGCCGAAAATGCCTGGACGACTGCCGTCTCAATTAGCTTGAATTGCCGCCTCTAAGAAACTGAAAATGCTGCCTCCAAGAAAAATGAAACTGTTGTCAACTGTCAATCAGGATCCCTCTGGACTGGAAACTTTTCTCTTCTATGGCGTTTGGGAGGACTTCTCCTTGCGGCAATTTGAAAGCCCTGTCTGTGGCCTAGAAGTCGTTTCTCTCTAGCGACGTCTCGAACGGAGAAGCTCCTTTCTGGAAGCGGAAAACTCCTCTCTCAACCAACGTCTGGATCTGGGATGCTCTCTGACGATGTCTGGAACCGAGCAGCTCTGTCTCTCTTCGGCAACGTCTGGGACCGGGCAGTTTTAGCAATGTCTGGAACCGAGCTGCATCCTCTTTGACAGCGTCTGGAACCAAGAAGCCTCTCCTGTCTCTCTGTGGACGTCTCTGGAACTGGGACCCCTCTACTTCTGCAGCAATCTCTGGATCCGTGCAGTCCCTTCTGTGTGCTTCAGTCCCTTTTTATTATACCTCCTCTGAGGCCTTGCATGAAGTTTGGCAACCCCCAAAGAATCAGTATGATTCTTTCATCTTAAATTCCAAGTTCGGCACACCTTTTGTTCTCCTCTGCTTTCTTTTAATTGTAAGTTGCCGGCCATCGGAAAGTTGTTTGAACCTTTCTGACTGACTTAGCAGATGTTTACACTTAGAGCCTGCAAGCCTTTCTAATACAAACAAATTTTAATAACAATCTTTCTAATGCCGCCATGTAGATCTATTACATGCAGCTTCAGCAATATAAACATTTCCTTTGTTTTTAACACTCTAACATATTCTTATTAAAGCAGTATATACAGTTAACTTCCAGAGTGTTATTTGCAATAACATCTAAAACAAACTATACAGAGACAAACAAAGTTTATTTTTACAATATTCATATGGGACTTAACCTAAGTAAACAATCGAATGTAATGTGCTTTGGAATATTTAAGCTACAATCGAGTTTTTACAGTACCATATGACTTGTTACGTAGCAACAAATGTTTTGTAAGAAATGCAGCTTCAGCAATATAAACATTTCCTTTGTTTTTAACACTCTAACATATTCTTATTAAAGCAGTATATACAGTTAACTTCCAGAGTGTTATTTGCAATAACATCTAAAACAAACTATACAGAGACAAACAAAGTTTATTTTTACAATATTCATATGGGACTTAACCTAAGTAAACAATCGAATGTAATGTGCTTTGGAATAGTTAAGCTACAATCGAGTTTTTACAGTACCATATGACTTGTTACGTAGCAACAAATGTTTTGTAAGAAAATTTGTTTCTGCGCATAAAAACCATTCACCGTTTCACTTTAGATTCTGGAGGCAAGCATTTAGCCTGCTCTCGCTGCAAAATTGTAAACAGCCGGCAATATACAATTTTTTTTAAATTTTTATTCGGTGTATCCGCCTTATTTATTTTAATATTGATCATTCTAAGAATTTTTTGTTTTTATGATAAAAATTTTGTTTCTTAAAAATGAACTTATGATCCGTGCCCCGGCACCCCCTTCGTAGCGGCGCCCAAAATGCACCGCATGCCCGCTTCCGCCAGCCCTGCTCTTATCCACTTTAATATTTTCTAATCCAATCTATCCAAGTATAAACACAAGTTTCGATTCGCTTCGGTCAAGAATGCCGATATCATTATGTGGCTTAAGTGAGTAAAAAAATATTATTTCATTATTTTATGAAAACAAGTATTTTTATCTGATATTGCTTTATTTACACCTTGATCTACTTGAATGAAAAAATAGAAAGATATTCGTGTCCGTTTACCTCAGTACTGTTTTTAAATTAAGGGTATACTTATACATATATGATAGTTGTGAAAGATAACAGTTTCTTTATACCACTTGTTTCTATATACCACTACTATTTTTTTTTTTTTTGAATTTCCAGGGGGTTGTGGAAGCAATTAACCGAAGTGCCTTTGTAACGTCACCTTATCCCGTGATTCTCTCCATTGAGAACCATTGCTCATTACAACAACAAGTAAAAATGGCTCAGATCTTCCTGGTAAGGTTTCAGATATAAAGATTTAATTATGTTTTTATTCATATATACATTTTATCCTTTCCATTAATAGTAATAGTAGTGCAGTGGACGAATAAAAACAATAAATCATAAGGTTTATTATTCGGCTATGAAACAATATGGGATGTAATATCCCTTAACTTAAATAAATTCATGTCGCCAAATCGAAGCCTTTGGCTCTTCATATAATTAATAATTTATTAAGACACCTTCTTGGCAATTCTCATAGTAGGGTATGTAAGTTCTGTTTGCTACAAACTTTCGAAATTCTAAGAGTTCTAAGAAAAATCTTAGATTTCGATCTCCTAGTTTCGTATCCGGCTTTAAAATAATGAGGGATTGATTATCCCCTTAACTTAAAAACAGTAATATATTGTAATTTTACAGTAATCTGTTTTATTATTTTCTCCGCATTCGGGAAAAAATTTTGCATAACCTTATATTTCTTCTGGCTTTGCTAATTGACATACTTCGAGGAGGAAGTATGTTAAGTTAACAAAGGCATATACCACTCAACTGTTGTGGTTCAGATCGATTCAGCTTAATTAGCGTGCATAAACATGAAAAAAAAAAGTCTTAAATATATGAAAAGCAAAAAGAGAACAAAAAAACAAGGTTTAGCATATCACGCCACGAAAGAAAACGCTTCGTGCATTGGCAAGTCATAATTATTCCATACATCTTCTGCAATGATTTAAAACAGGTAAGAAACTTCTTAACTGTTTTACACATTGTAACAAAATAATTCAATTATCCTAGATAATATCTGGTCAGCAAGCACCAAGTATTTTAGCAATAAACCAATGCAGCATGGATACCAATAATCAACCTTCATACATACGCTATCTGATCAAAAACATCCGGACACCTACTAATCAAAACTTTGACTCTAATATGAAAGTCATTAATATGGAATCAGTTCCACGCTTCTATAATAGCCTTCAGTTTTCTGGGAAGGATTTCCACGAGAATTCGGTATGTTTCTGCAGCGATTCGCTTCCATTCTTTCAGAAACGCATTAGTGAGATCATTCACGAATGTCGAGCGATTCGGCCTGGCATGCATAAGGTGTTTCATTTCTTCTCGCACTTGCTCGATGGGGCTGAAATCAGAACTTTGTGCAAGCTAATCAAGCCCTTCATCATCCATTCCATAAAACCATCCCTGCACAGACCTCGCTTTGAGGATGGGGACATTGTTTTCACATAACTGTCGCATAAGGTTATAAGCAGGAAATTGCATATAATATCATTATAGGTCGCAGCATTAAGAATCCTCATTCTAGAAATAGAAGACCCGACTGGAGCAATGTAAACCTCCCATACATGATGCTTCCTCCTCCAAATTTAACAGTTGGCACAACACATTCGTTCAGGTAGCGTTCTCCTGGTATCGGCAAACCTAGACTCGTCCTCCCGGCTGCCAGATGGTCAATTATGATTCATCTCCAGAGCTCTACTGCCATTCTACTGCTGCAGAATACAGTAGTGACGAGCGTTTTGATAGTGTCAGGTCGAAAGTCACTGAGCTCTTCAGCAATGTTCAGATAATGTTTGTTTATGAGACTGCATAGACAAACCAACTACCTGTATAAGCCATGGTTGTTATTTATATATACTGTATAGCCATATCCACTACTAAGAATGGCTCTCTGGATATTTTTGATGAGATAGCTCATAACGGATTTGTAAAAATCGAATACTTTTATTTATCAATCGCAAATACATACCTTGTAACTGTAATTTCAAAACTTGTAGTTTATAAAAGATCAGTATGCTTGTGTGTGTGGGGGAGGGGAATTGAGAACAAAAGAATCTGCTGAGTTTCTTGAATACATGAAGAGTGTTATCTTTTGAGAAAAATAAATGTGCAATGCTATACTGAAAGTAGATGTACTAAAGATGAAGAAGCAGGAGAGAAACTTACTTGGTGAAGTTTAAAGATGTAAAGGAAAGAAGTATGATGGATCCACGTCATGTAAGCAGAGCGTGCTGAAATACTTTAAGAACAGAGTATATATCTACAATAAAGACTGAAATCAGTTTGCAAGAGAGGGGGGGGGGTAATGGATTGTTAATGATGCATAGGGAAGTCAGAAGTTTGAGACAAATGAAATCTAGAGTATTCATTAATAGTTTTTGGAAATGAGAGATTTATATAATTTATAAGACATATATATATATATATATATATATATATATATATATATATATATATATATATATATATATATATATATATATTCAGTGTTCAGTATTGTTCAGGTAATGTGCAGACAAGAATGTGTTCAAAGTGACGTAAGAAATTAAGCTTTCATTCCTATGAGAAAGATTGTTATCAGTGATGTAGTCACTGAGTTAGAATCAAGTGTTAAAATCATACTCTAGTCGATGAATACTGATAAATAAAAGATTCCACAGTAGTATAAAGAGTGCAAAGACTTAACCTGGAGCAGATATCTCATCAGACCACAATTCCCATAGTTGCAGAAGTACGTCTTAGATTAAAATCAGCTAAAAAATCACAAAAGAAGAAAAAGAAAATTGATGTAGAAAAACTGAAAGACCCGAACATAAATAAAAGTGCCAAGCCACAGCTTAACCTGCGATTACAACAGATTAACATAGAAGAAAATAAAAGTGTGGAATCTCTTTGGAATAGATTAAAGAATGCCATCGTAACAACAAGTATTGAAGAAGTAGGTTATGTGAATAATATAAAACAACAGGAATGGATGACAGATGAGATTCTTTCTCTTATTGATACAAGAAGAATGTACAAAAAAAAGTCCTAGCCAGGTATACAGGAACCCATAACATCATCAAGAAAAAAATAAAAGAAGCCAAGGAAAATTGGATGAAAAATTTATGTACTGAAATTGAACTGCTTCAGAAGAAACATGATAATTTCAATCTGTATAAGAAAATCAACGAAATTTCCGGAAAACTGAGGAAAAAGCAAATAGTGTCTCTAAGAGACGAAAATGGAATAATAGTTCTAGAAGAAGAGAATAAAGCACAGATTTGGATAAAATATGTAACAGAACTTTTCAATGATACTAGACAGAAGCCTATAAATATAAAAGATAACATTCAAGGACCAGCAATCATGAAATGCGAAATAGAGAATGCTATACGAACAAGTAAAACAGGAAAGGCCAGTGGACCAGATGGTGTGCAAACAGAATTTTTAAAATTAATAGAACCAGATAACATCAAACTTCTTGAAAAACTATTTAATAAAATATATGAAAGTGATGAATTTCCATCAGATTGGCTCAAATCTACATTTATCACTGTCCCAAAGAAACCCGAAGCGAATTCTTGTGGTGACTTCCGACTTATTAGTCTATTGAGCCAAACATTAAAAATATTTTTGAAAGTAATTCAGAATCGCATTTATAGAAAAAGTGAAGAAACTCTAAGTGAAACACAATTCGGCTTTCGGAATGGTTTTGGTACTAGAGAGGCCCTTTTCTGCACCCAAATATTGATACAAAAATGCATAGAAAAACAGAAATCTGTCTTTATGTGTTTCATAGATTTTGAAAAAGCATTCGCCAAAGTCAGACACACAATAACTTAATAGAAGTCCTTCAACAAATAAGGCTAGACGAACAAGACAAGACTAATAACAAATCTGTATTGGAATCAGTCAGCTACCGTTCAATTAGACAACATTACCACCAGTGATATTAACATCAAAAGAGGAGTGAGACAAGGATGTGTGCTCTCACCACTCCTGTTCAACATATATGCAGAGGTAATCTTTAAAAAAGCATTGGAAGAATGTCCAGAGGGAATCACAATAAATGGAAAGATTGTTAACAATCTACGATATGCAGATGACACCGTGCTAATTGCAGATAATATTATGGATCTCCAAAAACTCATTGACAGAGTATACATAGAAAGCCAAAGAATGGGAATAAATATAAACATCAACAAGACAAAATACATGATCATCAGCAAACATCCAATGAAACTGACACTCAATGGGAAAAAATATTGATCAAGTGTCAAGATATAAATATCTTGGTTGCTCGCTTAATGAACGGTGGGATCCAGAAATAGATATAAAGACAAGGATTGAAGTTGCATGGCAGTCCTTCATAAAAATGAGAACACTATTCTGCAATAAAGACGTAAACATGGAAGTCAGATGCCGAATGCTGAAATGCTACGTGTGGTCTATTCTGCTCTATGGAGTTGAAACACGGACATTGAAGGCAACAATCATCAAGAAAATCGAAGCCTTTGAGATATGGCTATACAGAATAATGCTAAAGATATCATGGACAGAAAAAATTACCAATGAAGATGTTTTAAAATCCATTGGCAAAGCTAAACATCTTGTACAAATAATCAAGAAACGAAAAACATCATATCTTGGCCACATCATGAGAAACAGCAAATACCAACTTCTACAAACTATTTTGGTAGGAAGAATTGATGGCAAAGGAACTAGAGGAAGAAAGAGAATATCATGGTTTGACAACATCAAGACGTGGACAGGAAAGAGCAGTGCACAACTGCTCAGATTAGCACAAGAGCGCAGTTTGTTCGCCAAGATGATCGCTGACCTTCGACAGAAGATAGCACAATAAGAAGTCGATGAATATATGAACAGAAAAAGGATTGATCATAGGGAAAATGTAAGAGAAATGGTTATGCAGATCTGCTTTAGATCTGGACATGCAATAGATCCTAGTAGGCACCCGAATAGAAATCACGAAGCTCATAACTGAAGAAATTAAGAAAGTTTTGATCATATTTAGTGTTATAGAAGAACTAATACGTTCCTTGACAAAGTATTGTGATAAAAACATAAATTTTAGAGTGTGATTATTAGATCTGCTTATGCTTGTGGAGTGAGTCACCAAACACTTTGGTAATCATTATGGGTAACTTAAATTATCAAAACATTGATTGGACAGTGATAAAAATTCATGATAAGAATGAAGAAGAATTTATTGAGCTGTTGAGAGATAACTTTCTCAAGCAGCATGTGAAACAAGAAACTCGAGGTCAAATGGAGGTTTGATCACGGCATCAAAAGGGATCACTCTCACCACTTTGATGAGAGTGATCATTCCGTAGAGACTCAGAAGTATCCAATTATACGAAACTTTCAATCGGGATACTAGGTTCCTAAGCTGGAAATTATGACAAATTCAGGAGAATACCATCTTTGGTCCCATGGTTATCATTTACTCAACGGAAAAGATATCGGCAAATTGACTTAAATGAGGCAGTATCTGAATGTGTTTCTAGAATACGAAGAACAAATAGTGGGAGTGAAATGGATGAGCAGTCTTATTAAGCAAGAGATTCATAATAATAAGAAGATGATGTTGAAGAAAATTCGTGAGAATATGAGTGAGAGGATTTATGAAATATGAAAAATGCAGACAAGACGAGAAAACTTATGATTATTGTATGGAAAGCTAAATGGGACTGCAAACGGAAATTGGCTCTTCAGACCAAAGGCAATCAAAGAATTTCAACATTATAGTGGGAAAATATCTTTAATGAATGCAGATGGTACCCTTCTGTCAGAAGTGGATGAATTTTTTCAAACAATGGTGCACAGTGCTACCACTACATTGGATAAACAGATAGTGGTGCATGAGAATGAGGTTCAACAGTTGTACAAAACCTGGATATGAATTCAGCAATCGGGGCAGATGGAATATCAGCAGGTATACTAAAGGAATGTTTAGTGTCTATTTGGCTAGGCTTTGACATGTTTGCATATCTTGAGTCGCAGATTGGGAAAGATTCCACAGGAATGAAAGAATGTATGATAGTTCCACTGTATAAGGGTGGTGCAAAACGTCGATGTATCTAAACAACGGACCTATCAGTATATCTGGAGTGGTGGTGAAAATATTAGAGAAGTTGGTAAGAACTCGCATATAGAAATGGATTGACAGACAAACTACTCTCTAAATCCAAGTTTGCTCAGTCACATTCTGCTTCGAATAGTTATCTTACAGTAAATACATGAATCCCATGTCATGCCATGCAATCTTCCTTCTTCCAAGTTATATCTCCAAAGTTGAAGTCCCCCATAATAATTAATCGACTTGCACTCATTGTGCTAATGCTCTTCCACATATTCCATGGCAGTCTCTGTCCTATCACAGCATCCAGTTTTGCATTTTGTCATATTAGCCTGAATCTCCCAAAATACTGCCATCTTCCTGCCTGACTCCTACTCCTAAATAATAATAATAATAATAATAATAATAATAAACTAACGCTTTTCATTCCCTTATAAGGAGTAGGCGAAGCTTTTAAACCCTATCTAGTTTTTGGAGATTGAGTAGGTAGTCCAATCTCCACCCGTAACTAACCAGAGATAGCTTCCCAATGTCTATCACTAATTATAGGCAGACATCGATGAAGAGACCGGAAAGCAAGTGCTGCCATCACTTGGTACCTAACTCTAACAGGATACATTACTGTCTGAAATAATGTGGGTTCTACGGTCGATTTTCTTGAGTTTACAGGATGAAAAACCAGTTTCCTGTAGAAAAAAACCTGCTTGCCCGTGCCGGAGATCAACTAACTCGGGAACTGGTCTAAGAAAGGCTTAGAAAAAGTTCTTCCAGTTGGTGACTAGACTCAAACTATAAGTCTATCTTTGTGCAGCCTAGCTCAGAAGATACAAGCCCCACTTCCACTGAGCTACCAGACTTCTATTCTTGTTGGTTCCAATTCTTCTGCTATCATCAGCAGTGTTTCATTCCCAGTCCTTTCTACTGTTCTCCATAAGAATACTAAATCCATTGCATTCTATTCCTGTAACTACATCATCTGTTATTACTTCTAGCATTAGTATAAAGAAATTGTGGCATCACCTTAGGCCCCAACCACCTTTCATCCTGCATTGGGTACCCCCATTTGACATTGCTGCCTCAGAGACTACATTCCACATTTTTGCTCATTCACATACATTTGTTTCATGAGTACTTTCATGCATATGCTCCTCTGCATCTACCCTAATTTCTTTAGTTTTCCTGACTTTTAGCTTCCAATACTCTTAGTGAATAAAGCTCTCTCTGGAAACCAACTCTGAATCCATTTAAGTGCAGTCCATTAGTATTGTACAAATCTTTCCGTCCATCAATTGCTCCCTTCGATTGGAATAGAACTAAGTTCGATTGTCTCGTCGTGATGGGAGGAATATTTATATGGACTTTTTCAATCGAAGGTGAGTTAGCCGATCTCATATGGAGGTAGCAGGTTTTTTCTCCTGGAAACTTGGGTTTTTCATCTCGCATACAGAAAAAGCGGCCCTTCTGAACATGCAATTTACAGACAAAAAATACTAGTTGTGGTTGTGGTCATGGGTAGTGGATGGCATTGATGGAGATGAATTGTGGTAGATGTTCGGTGTAGTGGTGGAGAGGGTTGCATAGTAGTCGTCCTCTCGCGATGAGTCTTCGGACTCCTTGGAGGTGTCACGAATAATAATCAGGTAACGCCTTTTTATTCCCGTATACGGGGAGTAGGCGAGGCCATTTAGCCCTATCTAACTTTTGGAGAATGAGTGGGCAGTTCAATCTCCACTGGTACCAATCAGAGATAGATGGCCCAAGGCTATCACTAATTAAGTGGTACACAGTGAAGAGAGATGGCTCAAATGTGCCGCCATCTCGTGGTCACTAACCCTAACACAATATATTTAATGTCTGAAATAATGTGGGTTCTACGGTCGATTTTCTTGAGTTTACAGGACGAAAAACCCGAGTTTCCAGGAGGAAAAACCTGCTTGCCCGTGCCAGAGATCGACTAACTCGGGAACCGGTCAAAAAAAGGCTTAGAAAAATTTCCTCTACTCGCCGACTAGACTCGAAACCAAGTCTTCCTTCGTGCGGCCAAGCGCCGTGGTATGCAAACGCCACATCTACTGAGCTACATAGGCTCTAATAATAATCAAACTGAGGGCATAGGTCTACAAACCCTACATCATTCCTTCTGCACAACTGCATATAAAGAAAAGAAATTATTAAATATAAACAAAGACAAAAAAATAATAATAAAAATAATTACCAAAAAGCCAGTACAAATGGAACATCAAGAAATTGATATAGTAACCTCCTATGTTTACCTAGGACAATCACAGCAGACTGTGACTGTAAAGAAGAAATTATACGTAAAATTCAGTTTGATTGGAGAACCTTTAGAAAACACCTGAAGCACTCAAAGGAAGCATCCCAATCTGCCTAAAAGAAAATATTCCACCATTGTATACATCAGGTAACGACATATGTATGTTATGACAACCAGTGCTGCGGCATTGGTAGGAGGCACCCTTGTGCAAGACCTTTTTCAACATCCCCATAAAATAAGTGTCCATGAAAAATTTTTGCGAAAAATTTTACTTTGTTAAAAGTACCAAAACAATTTATACGCATACATAAAAATAAATTTTATTTAACAGTAGTAGAACATTGTAATCACTGAAATTCATTAATAAGGAATTTTTAATAATAAAAATTTTCAAAAATGTTTATTCCTTAATATATAAATACAACAGAATATATATATATATATAAGTTTCATTAAAACTTAATATTTTATCTCAGTTTAAAGTCATTAAATATTTATTCTTTAAAAAAAATATATATACATATATATTATTAAAAGGTTTTAATAACTGATACCGAGAGATAAAGAGATGACATGGTATATTATTTGAAAAGATACTACTAGTTTACTAGTTTCGTTGAATTGATCAACATCTTCAGGTATCACAATCAAAGAAGTATATAAAAAATTACTGACTTAAAATTTCATTAAATAAGAAGAGCGTTAAAAGTTGTCCAGCAAAATAAATAATAATTTCTGAAATTTTCCTTTAACACTTTCATTGCCAAGCTGAAAATTGGAATATCGTGTGGTAGCCAAATTTTTTTTATTTTTTTTTATTTAGTTAGCGATGTCCACGCGATAACGCGTGATCGGCCGTTTGGTGAGGGTTCGCATCGCGCGATATCGCGTGTTTGGCAATGAACATGTTAAACTTATTTTTTAACTCCTTAACTGACTATTATATTTAAGGTGAATGGCCAAAGACTGACTATTTTTTTTTATTACAGAATTTGATTTTTCAGATGTTCTGAATAATAAATATGCTTACATTTTAGGTATTTTTTGAAAATTAACATGTAGAGATATTAGCCACTGATTGATTTCTCAGTTATATTTATTTAATATATTTTACAATCTGGTAATTGTTTAATAATTAAGAAATTTCTAGGATATTAAAATTATTTATTAAAGAAATTAGTAAAAGGACCCCATCCCCAATGTCTTCCAACCAGAACAAGAACAAATATATAAATAAATCTCTTATTGAAAATTATTTATTTTCTAGACGTCTACCCAACATAACATACAAATCTTTCGTTTTCAAAATGAGACAATTAACTAAAATGAAACAATTTAACTGATTTTCAAACTTAGCAAAAATATAATAGATGTAGAAAGTACTTGCAAGAGTTGCCTGTCTTGCACTACGAGCAGGCGCGAACTTGACATACTTGTCTGTTTGCTAACTTGGGAAAAAGGATTAAAACCTAGCTTAGAAAATTGCTTAGTATCTTTAATATATAATAGATGTACTTACTTTACGTGAATAATAATCCAAATTCACAAAAAATTTACTAAACAACAACAACTTGTTTGCAGAGACAAACAAGTTGTTGTTCCTCTGTATCGAGCCTTGATAAGACCCCATCTGGACTACTGTGCCCAGTTATGGGCACCAGGGTTTCTTCGTGATGGGGAGGAAGTGGAGAGGATCCGGAGACGAGTGACCAAGATGATAGAAGGAATGAACCTTATAAGAATAGGTTGAAGATTTGTGGGTTGCAGAGATTGGACGATAGGCGAAGGAGGGGTGATGTGATTGAGACATTCAAATTACTGAAGGGTTTCTATAAGATTGATCCAGAAGATATTTTTGAAAATATGACTGGTGATGGGAGGACTAGGGGCCATGCATGGAAGCTGGGCAAGAGCGTGGTTGACAAGGGAGTTAGAGCTAGGTTTTTTACTTGGAGAGCAGTGAATGAGTGGAATAAGCTTCCAGAGTCTGTTGTGGGTGCTACGACCGTGAATGAGTTCAAGACAAGGTATGATAGATACTGTTTCAATGTCGAATAGTTGTTCTTGACATGATGTTAGGGCCTCCCTCGATGAGTCTGTCGACTCCTTGGAGTTTCCGGGAACAACAACAACAACAACAACAACAATAATAATAATAATAATAATAATAATAATAATAAATATATCTTATAAAACAAAAGGCAACTGCACAGTAACACTGTTACTGTAACGCACAAAATGAAATGATGCAAAAATACACCAAAGAGGTATCAAGAAAGGGCCAATTGCAGTATGTGTAAACAAACTTAGATCATCTAAAGAGTTTTATAGCTCACAAATAACCTAAGTTTATTAATTTAATTCGAGCCGCGTCAGCCTGACGCGCTGATAATATAATTTAATATATATATATAGATAAATAGATAAATAGACTATAGAAGTTTATGAAATTCACATCGTATGATACGGGAGGATTGATTCAATCCAATACCTATGGAGGATAATGGATGGCAATGCTGTAGCCAATGAAGTTCTAACTGAGGCTCGGCTATTGCTGTTACCCTCCTGCCATGATCACAGCTTCAATAGCTCAATCGTATGATACTTTATAGGTTGTTTCCTTAAGTATCTAATAAGTGGGTTCTAAAATGTTTAGTTTTAGTATGTATGACTATAATTTTTTTATTCATAAAATATAATAATCACATATTTAACTGTCAATGGGAAATGGCGCCTTTTTTATTTGGTAAACTAAACGGTGTTTTTTTTTGTAAAATATCTTGTTGCTGTAATACGGCTGAACGAGCGCCCTTATTAACCAGCGCCGTGAGGCAGGCTGCCTCTATGCTACATCCTGTCGACAGTACTGGGCAAAGCACAGCGTACTAATGAATTCACGGTCGTCTTAAACTAACAATTTCCACTAAAAATATAATAAACAATCGAGAATATTTATAAAATTTTCGCTGAGTCGATGCATACTCTGCAAAATAAAATCTGTGGTAATATTGATAGCATTTCACTTCAAACAAATTATAATAAAACTGGTGATGTATCAAGTTAAAAATATTGTTAGATTATTAAGAATTCATAATAATTTGACTCATTTAAAATTTCATTTTTATTGCATTAACTATAATTTGTAATTGTGTAATTTATATAGTATGATATAATTCAAGAATAAGAAACTCTATATATTTTTTATATTATTTCCCGTGGTGAAATGGCACCCGTATCTTCAAGCACCCTTGTGCGACGCACAATCTGCACAGCCACACAGCGTGGCCCTGATGACAACTCCAGTCATGATACATGGATTTTGACTAAGAAAATTGACCAGCAAGTTGATGATTACCGAGAGGAAAATGGAAATAACCGGAGGGATTAGCTATATATATTTTATGACTGTATGTTTACACGTGTGTGTTCACAGGGCCGGTTTGCCTGTTCTGAAGGACGAAAACCCCGAGTTTCCAGGTTAAAGAATTCTCTACCTCCATAGGAAACTGGCTAACTCACCTTAAGCCGAAAGAGACCAGATAAAGGTTCCTCACGTCATGGACAGGAATTGAACCCAGGTCTTTCCAACCAAAGTGCTTCGGCTATACCGACTAAGCCATCAGGGTCTCATAACAGTCCTTAAAAGATCCAAATGGTAATGGGGAGTTCATAATGCAAGAAGTAACACTTCTTGTATTAGGCCTAGTGGCCTGTTATGGTTACGTATTAGGCTTTGTGACCTATTACGATTTGAAACCAGAAATCCAACTGAATAGGTCAGTCAATCCCATTCCAGGAGTGTTCTATGTCTGTAGATGCATGTGTTCACAGGGCGGGTTTGCCTGTTCTGGGGGACGAAAAACCCAACTTCCGAGCTATGGAGGCTCAGAAGTCACACTTGAAAATGATAAATATATCAGAATGGTATCCTAGAGATGGTAAAAGAGCTACCAGAAGACCAAAGAAATGGAGAGAGGATGACATTAAAGAATTCACTGGAACTTAATGGCATAGAAATGCTCAGGATAGAACTGAATGGAGAATGGAAATGTGAGAGAGGCCTATGTCCAGCAGCAGGCAGAAAATGGCTGCTGCTTCTGCTGATGATGAAAAAAATAGATAAATACATAAATAAATTATAGAAATATATTTAGTAACTGGCTTATGTTTCTCTGGATATCAAACTGGCATCCTCAGAGCTCAACTTCTTGTCAGATGATGATGAGTGTTAGGAAATAATTCAATTGAAATAGACAAAAAAGACCTAAATTTATAATATAATTGGTGCTCTCAACTGACAAAAAGAGTGTTTAAGTCTTTTTACAAATTTAGCCCACCAAATTTAACCCAGTGTTTGGGTTAAATTTGATCTTAAGATGATATCTTCCAAATGTTTGTCAGATTAATACATAATAATAATTATTACTACAGCTATACCTGTTAAGGTTAGGCAAGAGTTTCGTAGCCAACTCTGTAAATAGTCTCTCTGATGTGTAATGACACACTGGTTTTCTTCCATTTGATCCTTTGGGAAGCAGGTGTCTAAAACTTGACCTGCCTTGCATTAATGATAATGACTGTATTTCTTCTATTCTCTGAGTCGGGTGATAATCGATCTTCCTGTTTGTCCATAGAAGTCGATAGAAATATCGATTTCTATATCGATATCGATATAGAAATATCGATATCCGACTTTGTTGCTCCCGGAACGGGGAATGAATGTAGGAAGACAAGTAGTGTGATAGGAGAGAATGAAAAAAAGATAAATATGAATGAGAAAATAATAGTTGATAGTGTGGAAGGTGTGAGTGACTGTGAAAGTTTAGGAGATGGTTTTGTTTGGGAGAGTGAATTTAGATTAAGAGTGACTGACCTGCAGAGAGAGATAGATGAGTTGAAAGAGGAGGTGGAATGTCTTGTGAATGAGAGCAGAAGTATGAAAGATAAGATTAGGAGAATGGAAGAGATAAATGCAAGGAGAATCAGAGTAGGAGAGAGAGAGAATTTAGGGAGTATGAGTGAGAGGTATGGGGGTGCTAGAAGAGGAGAGGATGGAAACAGTAGGAGAGACAGAATGAGAGAGAGATATGGAAGTGCTAGAAGAGGAGAGAATGGAAACAGTAGGAGAGATGGAATGAGAGAGATGTATGGGAGTGCTAGAAGAGGAGAGAATGGAAACAGTAGGAGAGAGAGGTATGGGAATGCTAGAAGAGAGAATAGCAGTAGAGGAGAGGGAATGAGAGAGACCTATGGGAATGAAAGAAGAGGAGAGAATGGAAACAATAGGAGAGAGGGAATGGTAAGAGGTATAATGTATGGTGACTCAATGATTCGTGGTGTTCAAGATAGGATGCGTGATGAGTGTTTGCCAGGAGGAACAATAGAAAGGGAGGCTATGGCAATTAAGAGAGGTGATAGGGTGGATGAGATGATTGTGATGGTAGGAACGAATGACTTGAGTGGTAATGTAAGTCGAGCAGCGAGAGATGTGAGGTTTTTGCATGAGACTGTACGGAAGAAGACAGAGAGAGGAAAAATAGTGTGTGTGTGTTGTCTAGGTATGATAATGATGAGCTGAGCAGAAGAGCGTGATATTGAATGGCATAATAGCAAGAATGTGTGACAAGAGAGGACTGGTATATGTGGATGCTTGGAGTGCGTTTGAGGAAAGAGAGGAATTGTATACGAGAGACTGTTTACATTTGAATGAGGAAGGATGTAGGCATCTGGAGAGATTGCTGTTCTGAACAAGTCAGTGTGTCCCAGGGAGGATGATAGGAATCGAGTGACTGATGCAGAGGACATAGTGGAATTGTTCAATGACCACTTTATTGGAGTATTTCATCCTGGAGTCAATTTTAATGCTAGAGGGATAGGGCAGGTTCAAGGTTTAGAGGTACAGGAGGACAGTGTGTTTCAGACACTGAGAACTCTTGATGTCAATAAAGCTTTGGGACCGGATGGTATTTCACCACGAGTTTTGAGAGAATGTACTAGGGAACTGACAGTGCCTTTAACCTGGCTTTTCAATGAAAGTCTGGCTTTGGCAAAGGTGCCCAGGGAATGGAAGGAAGGTAAGATAGTGCCATTGCATAAGGGTGGTAACAGACTGGAAGTGTCTAATTATAGACCAGTCTGTGTGTCATCAGTAGTTGTTAAGATCTGGGAGAAAGTAGTGAGGAACCATATACAGCACTGGGCAGATGAGGGTAATGTTATCTGTGAGAGTCAACATGGATTTGGGAAAGGGCGCTCTTGTTTTAGCAATATGCTAGCCTTTTATAATAAAGTTATGAGAACATTAGATGAGGGAAAGGCATATACTGTAATTTTCTTAGACTTAGCAAAGGCATTTGACAGGGTGCCACATGATAAGCTGATATTTAAGTTGCAACACATGGGTCTGGATATCAGATTGGTCAACTGGATTCAGGATTGGCTGTATGATAGGTATCAGAGAGTTGTGTATGGTGGAGCAGTTTCAAGGAGACAGAAGATTAAAAGTGGGGTCCCACAGGGCTCAGTACTAGGACCTATATTGTTTAACCTTTATATCAATGACATTGCCAGTGGATTGCAAGGGGATATTCAGTTGTTTGCGGATGATGCGAAGCTGGGAAGGATTATTAGTAATAGTGCAGATGTGGTAGCCCTGCAAGAGGATTTGAATAAGCTAGATAGATGGGCAAATGAATGGGGGGTGTCAATTTAATGCAGCAAAATGTAAGGTCTTGAGGTTTGGGAAACATCGATGGGATGCTGCATACTCTATGGGAGGAGTTATACTGGGGGAAGTTGGGGAGACAAGAGATCTGGGGTTGATGATTGATAGAAACTTGAAGTTTAGGGGACATATTGCAAAGGTGGTGAAGGTAACACAGAGGACTGCTGCAATTATGAGACGGACACTGACCTGCAGAGATAAGAGAGTTATCATTCCGTTGTATAAGTCTCTGATCAGACCATACTTGGATTATTGTTCTCAGATTTGGTCCCCAGGATTTGAAGGGGATAAATTAACTGTGGAAAAGATACAAAGACGGATGACAAAGATGGTCTCAGGACTGTACAAGAATAGTTATGAGAATCGGCTGAGGGAATGTGGACTGCAGAGTTTGGTGGATAGGAGAAGTAGAGGTGATATGATTGAGACTTTTAAACTGTTGAGAGGTGGTTACAGGGTTGACACTGGGGAGTTCTTTCACTTGGTTAAACAGTTGGAAAGAGTGATGACAAGAGGCCATCCCTGGAAGTTACGAAAGGAAACTGTGAGCAAGAGGGTGAGGAGTGGTTTCTTTGCATGGAGGGTGGTTGAGCCGTGGAATGCATTGCCTGATAGAGTGGTGAGGGTTAGAACGGTCAATGAGTTTAAGGAGGGGTATGATAGACTTTGTGTTTCTTAGGGGGGAACCTCCCCTCGATGAGTCTTGACAGACTTTATGTTCTTAGGAAGGACCTCCCACGATGAGTCTTTTGACTCCATGGAGGCCTGAATAATAATAATAATAATAATAATAGAAGTCACTTTATACACTCCATGATGTGATACAGCATGGAGTTTGTTGTTTCGTGGGTGGATTAAAGTTGCTAATGCACTCTCCAAAGGACAAACTCCCTCCTCTATTGCATCATAATTGTAATTTGAACAGGTGTGAAGGTTATATTTTTTTAGTACTGCATCTGTCTTTTCAACTGCATCTCAGATATGTGCGAATAAGAACAGGAATGCTTTGTGACAAAGCCTTTGTATTGTAATAGCATTGTCACTCATGCATCGTAAGAAGTAGTTGGGCTCTGATAGATGCCGGTTTGCCATCCATAAAAATATAAATCAGTTAATAAGTATTTTTATGATTTACTGTTCTGGTGTTGTAATGTGTTATTTGCCAACCCAGATATACAGGTTGGCATATAATTTGTAGCCATAGCCTTATCACCACTTTTATGCAGTGGAACAATTTTACGTTCTTTCCACTCCCTTGGGAGTTGTGCTGTTGTAAAACTTATTAAACATGCCAAGGCATGCCAATGCTACTGTCAATTCTCTGGAATATTCCCTTAAGGCATGTGATGATACGTCATCAAATCCTATCTCTTGACATCGAGATTATTTATTTTCTGAAATACTACCTGCTCACCCAAATTAAGCTGTCCTTTCCTAAGTCCTCTACACTTAAGTTTCATCTTGATTCCATCCTGATGAGGATGAAACACCCTCATAAATTGATCACTGAATATCTCAACAATGTCTTCTGCAGCAGTTACCATTCTACCATTTTCATCCATTAACATCATACTGCATCAATCATTCTTCCTTCTACTTACCAGATATCAAAAAACTTTCTACAGATTTTCGGCACCTGATTTGCTAATTTCAGCTCATACTGCACTTTTCTTTTCCTTACTAACTGAGTCACTCTTTATACTCTTCGTGTAACTTATTATTACCATTATCATCTTGTACTGCCTCCAATGTACCTTCTTCTTCCAGATTTTATGCTTATGATAATACTTAATAATACTTATTAACTGATTCATTCATTTATAGCTACCTTATTCAGCTTTTGGCCTTAGAAATACATTCACACATTGATGCCATTATGTATTTCTTTGTCAGTTCTCAAGCAGCATTTATTTCCTTATCACTCAAGTCCTTATTCTATGCCATAACTCTAAGCTGTCTGCTCTGCTTGTTATAATCCTTAGCTTTGTACTTCCACATATATTCTTTCCTCACAGAAGTCTGCATATGGCTAGCTACAATCCTGGTGATTGCTTCATGGTCACTCTCAGAAACTGGAGGAAAATGGAAATCTCACTCACATCCTATGATGAAATGATCAGATCTGAAGCTGTTGATCCTTGCCCTCCTTTGCATGCTGCCTGAGATAGTTATCTCTCAAGGACTCGAGAAATTCATCCTCCTTATTCCCAATGCTATCTCTTCATTCTAATCTATATTGTCATAATGAAAATCACCCATAATAAATACACTTCTTTTGTTCACTAATCCAAGTTGTCTATACATTTCTTCATCACCACCTCTACATTCCCTGTCCTATAGCAGTATCCAACTAAATGTGTCTTCCTGTCAAGGTAAAACATTTTGTATTTATGAATTTTGTGAACATGAAGTACTTTGAAGATATGTGTATGAAAGACTGTGAAGGGGAATAATGAATAAATCCCAAGTGTGATGTCACTTAAAGATGACCCCTAAACAGAAGATTCATTTTTTGTCCAGAAAGATGTTTTTCATTCTCAAAGCAGGCAAACTGTCCAGAATGATACACTTAGTGAATAAACGTAATGGACAGGTATCATAACCTTAGCTGCTTCAGTTATCATTTCAAAACACATTCTCAAAGGAGGAGGAGAATTCTAACTTTGAGCAACAGTAGTCCTATGTGATAACAGAAATGAATTTCAAATTTCTCAGAAAACATTAAAATAATGCAGATAAGGTTACTATTGTATTAGTAAGCTTCTTTCATTTTTTTCTTCATTTCATTAAAGAAAACAAAATAGGCTCATCAATATGCCCAATCTAACTTTCTGCAATTGTGCTTATGTATTGTTTCAGAAGTTGTTATAATTTTTTTTTTTATTTTTTAATAATACTTTTAGCATGTTCCTGACACATTTTGTACTCTAAAAGTAAGGTTTTATCTTTTCAGAATGTGTTTGGAGACAAGCTAGTTACTAAATTCCTCTTTGACTCTGATTACTTAGACAACCCCCAACTTCCTACACCTAATCAACTGAAATTCCGAATTCTAATCAAGAATAAGAAACTTAGAGCACCACTTACTCCAGCACGCACAGTAAAATCTCGGGTAAGTTGTGATTAAATCAAAATATTTATGAGATCTGTCACTGGACACATATGATACTGTTGATGTAAAAGAAAATTATATATATATATATATATATATATATATATATATATATATATATATATATATATTTATTTATTTATATTTTTTAAGAAATTTAATCCTGAAAAATGAATATTTAAATAGTAATGATATATAATAAATTCTAGGATCAAATTTCTTCATTTCTTTGATAATTTTAAGTAACAAGATTTCCTTTTTTTTTGGTAGTATACAATAATAAGGATCATTTGTTTAAAGAAATAGTTTTTTTGAGATACTTAAAGTTGGTTCAATATGGAAAGGGGTGTGAGTAAGGCACAGATTTTTTGCATGGAGAGTGATGATGGTGAGTAACATGGATTGTAAAATGAGGTAGTGAGTGCATAACTGGGTGATTAATTTAATCATGGATTGATAACATGGATTCAAGTTTAGGAATCATTGACTATTTCTTTAATTCATGAGTTGGAATGATATATTTAAAAGTATATGTAATAATTTTAATATAATTTAAAATCTAGGTACCATTAAAACAGTGCAATGACAGAAAACAATAAATTGATAGAGTATTTGAACCTGCATTGTATTATATTCTTTCTTGCACTCTTCTACAAATTAAAGTTTTATGATATTATTGATGTCATCCTCTTTTATTTTATTTTATCTCACACACACACTTTGTTGACGTTTTTGTAGTGCTAAGTTGTTTTCTGGAATACAGGTATCCATCAGTGGTTGTTTTTTGAAGTTAGTTGTTGTCGCGATATTGTGTATTTTGGTTACCGAGAAGACGGGGTTGGAATCAAATGCATAACGGTGGAAGACAAGACAAAGGATGAGTTTTCATTATCTAGTTATTTCATTTTATTTATTTGTATCTAGTTGCTTAAATGTTCTTTTTTGAAATTGTTGTACTTTTTCTTACAGTTATACTCACTGATACTTATTTAGCGTTTATTTTGTGACACTAATTAGCGACACTATTTTAAATAATGGCAGCAGTGACAGTTAAATTACAAATGGTGTACTGCCAAGCCCCCATTTAACGACTCCATTTGTGCGATATCATACAGGATTTTGTAGCATGCAGGACTTGTGGAATGTGTGCGTCCCGGCGATTGTATATGTGGCAGGAGAAAGAATGGGGAAAACGTATATGCGCAAAATGCAGGCAACGGGAGAAACCTGGTGATTTAGAAATGATCATAACCGACCTCGTCGAGTCAGAGATGGGAGATTCTCCATGTAGAGAGATGACATAGAGAGATATAAACTAATAAGAGTGGGGAGTATGGAAAGGTTTAATGATACTGAAGTTTTAGGAGATAGTCTCAATTGGGAGTATGAATTGCAAACAAGAGTGGCTGACTTACAGAGAGAGATAGATGAGCTGAAAGAGCAGGTGGAATGGCTGAGGAATGAGATGAGAAGTGTGAAAGATGAAATTAAGCGAATGGAAGAGACGAATGCAGGGCGAATCAGTGGAGGGGTGAGAGAAGAGGAGAGAATAGGAACAATAATAAAGGAGAGGAATTGAGAGAGAGTTATGGGAATTGTAGAAGAAGAGAGAATAGGAACAGTATAAGAGAGGGAATGAGAAGGAGTTGTTGGAGTGATAGAAGAGGAGAGAATGGGAACAGTAGAAGAGAGGGAATTAGAGAGAATTGTATGAATGACAGAAGAGGTGAGAATAGGATAGGTGGAAGAGAGGGAATGAGTATCAGATATAGGAATAATAGAAGAGGAAAGAATGGAAACAGCAGGAGAGAGGGAATGAGTATCAGATATAGGAATAATAGAACAGGAAAGAATGGAAACAGCAGGAGAGAGGGAATGAGATGAATGCAAGGGAGCACAAGGACTAGAGATAGAGTGATGCCAGGAAGGCAGGTAAGTAGGGGAGCACAGAGAGAGAGTGAGGGATGCATCTGAGCAGTCGAGAAATACGGTGGTAAAAGGTGTAATGTATGAGGACTCAATCATCCGTGGTGTTCAAGATAGGATGCGTGAGGAGTGTTTGCCAGGAGAAACGATAGAAAGTGTGGCTATGGCAATTAAAAGAGGTGAAAGGGTGGATGAGATGATTGTGATGGTGGGAACAAATGACTGAGTGGTGGTGTAAATAGGGCAGTGAGATATATGAGATTCTGGCTTGAGGCTGTAAGAAAGAAGACACAGAGAGGAAAGATAGTGTCTGTGTTGCCTAGGTATGATAATGTTGAGCTGAGCAGAAGAGCGGTGATATTGAATGGCATAATAGCGAGAATATGTCAGAAGAGCGGATTTGAATATGTGGATGCTTGGAGTGCGTTTGAGAGCAGAGAGGAACTGTATGCGAGAGACCACTTGCATTTGAATGAGGAAGGACAATATAGGTAATCATCTGGAGATATTGCTGTTTTGAACGAGTCAGTGTGTCCCAGTGTATATGGTAGCAGGGGTGGCCTCTTGTGGGAATGGGTACTTGGGAGAAGGGAGACGACATCAGGTAATGATGAGTCCAGTGGAGTCTACAGGGGATAATGCTGGGTATAGAAACAATGGCATTTATATGCTTTATACTAATGCCAGGAGTATCCGGAATAAGGGAGAGGAATTGGTGACACTGATAGCATCAGCCTGGCCAAAGATTATTGGGATCACTGAGACGTGGTTGACAGAAGAGGATATAATAACAGGAATAGAAGTTGCTGGGTACAGCATTTTTTGGCAGGATAGGAAGGGAAAGTGTGGTGGTTGAGTACTGTTTTTTGATAAGTGATGACCTATGTCCTCTAAGAGTGGAGGCTTTGGAAGGCTGTGACACTAATGATTTTGAAAGCATATGGTGTGAGCTGGAGGTGGGCAAGACAGGATATTTAGTGGGGTGTTGCTACAGATCAAGGAGCACAGAGGGTGGGGACCATGAGATGTTGAGACAGTTGAGCATGGCAAGTACAAGAAGAATGATTGTTATGGGAGATTTTAACTACAGCAGTATAGATTGGGGAAAGGAAGATGCATATAGCAATAAGGGAATGGAATTTCTAGAATTCTTGAGGGCAAATGTCTTAGGCAATAGGTAACAGAAAGAACAAGAGGTTCAAGAGTTTTGGATTTGGTTATAGCATCCGAAGAGCTGATAATAACTGAGATGACATCTCTCCCACTAGTTGGAGAGAGTGACCATATGGTTTTGACTTGGAAAATGAATAGACATGCAGGAGTATCAAAGAGATGGGAACTTATGCGGAATTATAATGCAGGTGATTATAATAGTCTTAGACGTCAACTTGGGGAAGTTTTTGTGGAGGGAGGAATTGAAATGCCAGGATATCATTAGTGATTGGAAAATTGTGAAAGAATATTTGTTAGCATTAATGGTAAGCTGTATTCCACGAGTAAAGAAGAGGACACAATTTGGGGTAAAGTGGATGACAAACAATATTAAACAGGAGCTACATGCAAAAAAGAGGTTAAGGTAGAGATATAAGGAGATGGGTGAAGAGATGATGCATGAAGAATATAAGACACGGGCCAGAGAATGACAAGGAAGATCATGGTAAGGAAGGCGGAACTGAAATATGAGAAAAGATTGGCCCTTGGATCCAAGGAAAACCCTAGGTAATTTTTTAGCTATGTGGCCAATAGGAGGAGAAATGACTGTGGAAGAATGACATTGTGGGATAAAAATGGGAATAGAGTGACTGATGCAGAGGACATAGTGGAATTGTTCAATGAACACTTCATTGGAGTATTTCATCCTGGAGTAGTCAATATGAATACTAGAGGGATACAGCAGGATCAAGATTTAGAGGTACAGGAGGAGAGTGTGTTGCACATACTGAGTACTCTGGTGTTAGTAAAGCTGTGGGACTGGATTATTTCACCTCGAGTTTTGAGAAAATGTGCTAAGCAACTGACAGTGCATTTGAACTGGCTTTTCAATGAAAGTCTGGCTTGGAAAGGTGCCCATGGAATGGAAGGAAGATAAGATAGTGCCATTGCATAAGGGCGGTAGAAGACTGGAAGTGTCTAATTATAGGCCAGTTTGTGTGTCATCAGTAGTTATTAAGATCTTGGAGAAAGTAGTGAGGGACCATATACAGCATTAGGCAGATGAGGGTAATGTTATCAGTGAAAGTCAACATAGATTTGTGAATGGGTGCTCTTCTTTTAGCAATATGCTAACCTGTTATGATAAAGTTACAAGAGCATTAGATGAGGGAAAGGCATATACTGCCATTTTCCTAGACTTAGCAAAGGCATTTGACAGAGTGCCACATGATAAGCTGATATTCAAGTTGCAGCACATGGGTCTGGATGTCAGATTGGTCAACTGGATTCAGGATTGGCTGTCCGATAGGTATCAGAGAGTTGTGTATGGTGGAGCAATATCAAAGAGGCAGAAGGTTAGAAGTGGGGTTCCACAGGGTTTAGTACTGGGACCTATATTGTTTAACCTTTATATCAATGATATTGTCCGTGGATTGCAGGCGGGTATTCGGTTGTTTGTGGATGATGCGAAGCTATAAAGGGTTATTAGTAATAGTGCAGATGTGGTAGCCCTGCAAGAGGATTTGAATAAGCTAGATAGATGGGCAAATGAATGGGGGGTGTCAATTTAATGCAGCAAAATGTAAGGTCTTGAGGTTTGGGAAACATCGATGGGATGCTGCATACTCTGTGATAGGAGTTAAACTAGAGGAAGTAGGAGTGACAAAAGATCTGGGTTTGATGATTGATAGAAACCTGAAATTTAAGGGACATATTGCAAAGGTAGTGAAGATAACACAGAGGATTGCTGCAATAATGAGAAGGACACTGACCTGCAGAGATAAAATGGTTATCCTTCCATTGAATAAGACTCTGATCAGACCACACTTAGACTATTGTTCTCAGATCTGATCCCCAGGATTTGAAAGGGATAAATTAAACATGGAAAGGGTACAAAGGCGGATAACAAAGATGGTATCAGGACTGTACAATATTAGTTATGAGGATCGGCTGAGGGAGTGTAGACCGCAGACTTTGGTCAATAGAAGAAGGAGGAGTGATATGATTGAGACTTTTAAACTGTTGAGAGGTGGTTACAGGGTTGACACTGGGGAGTTCTTTTGCTTGGTTGAACAGCGGGAAAGAGTCATGACAAGGGGCCATCCCTGGACGCTATGAAAGGAAACTGAGAAAGATGGTGAGGAGTGGTTTCTTTGCATGGAGGGTAGTTGAACCATGGAATGCATTGCCTAATGGAGTGGTGAGAGCGAGAACGGTCAATGCATTTAAGGAGTGGTATGATAGACTTTGTGTTTCCTAGGAGGGACCTCTCTCAATGAGTCTTGATAGACTTGTGTTTCTTAGAAAGGACCTCCCGCGACGAGTCTTTTGACTCCATGGAGGCCTGAATGATAATAATAAATTACACACACAAGGGGGAGTCTGGAAAGTTATGATACACATCTAGATGTTTATTTTAATATTATTTTTGTTCTAAACACCTAGAACAAAAATAATATTAAAGCACCTGATATAACCACAAGAAAGGACATAAGAGAATATAAGAACATAAATTACCTTCATAACTCTGCTGCTAGTATATTTTTTTTGTGATTATATCAGTTACTTTAATAATAAGTTTATATATATATATATATATATTTTTTTTAATTGAATGACTAAAACCGAGATTTAAGTAAAAAGGTTTTAATATAAAAACATGGCTAGTTTCGGCTTGTAACAGCCTTCATCAGGTAACATTATAAAAGAAAGATAAAAGAAAACACACTAAAACACTGAAGCTTAAATATACTATGAACATCATAGAGAGTCTCTATACATAATTGACATTAAATCGTTGTGGTTGTATTTAAAGCTGTTCTTTCATTAGTTGTATTGTTGGGAAAGTACGTGCTAGTAGCATCTCGTGAATGCCAGTACATGATTACAGCTGAATGACAATCTGGGAGGTTATAGCTCAAGTTATTATTTAGATGAACAGGATTGAAGATGATTTCTCTAGATTCCACAATTTTTCTCTCTAGTTCATCATTGCAATGGAAGATGTTAGTAGATTTTTCCCAGCAGACTTTGTGACTTTGGTTTTCATCATTAGGAGTAGTCATGTCCATTTGAAATCATGTCCATTTCTTGATGTCAAACTGACTCGCTCTTCTGGTAAACTCAAAATATCGATATATAGAAAGCCCACACATACCAAGAGATATCTGCATAGTCAGTCCCATCACTTTCCTCCTCGTAAGCTTGGAATAATTTCCGCCTTGGGACATAGAGCCCGTTCTCTTCTGGATGACCCAAATGAACTTCTTACAGAAATAAACCATCTCAAAACTTCTTTCAAAGTTAATGGATATTCCAAGAGAATCATTGAAAGATTCCTTCTTAATCCTCCTAGACTCACTCAGAAGAAACAAATTGATTCAAAGGCAATATATCTATCTATTCCTTACATAAGTACAGTTTCACATAAATTAGCAAAAGTTCTAAGAAAATACAATATCAGAACCTTGTTCACTCCACTTCCAAAGAGCCGTTTCTTAATAAGCCACCCAAAACCTTGTCGTCGTCATCATCTCAAATACCCAGGTGTATATAAAATATTGTGTGATTGTGATATTCCTTATTTTGGGCAGACAAACAAATCTCTCGAATTGCGTATGGAAGAACATATGAGGGACATTACTTACAAGAGACAGTGAGCCAGTGCATTATCAAGTCATATCCTTTTCTCGGCTAATCCTAATAATGAAAACCAAAGTCACGAAGTCTGCTGGGAAAAATCTACTAACATCTTCCATTGCAATGATGAACTAGAGAGAAAAATCGTGGAATCTAGAGAAATCATCTTCAATCCTGTTCATGTAAATAATAACTTGAGCTACAACCTCCCAGATTGTCATTCAGCTGTAATCATGTACTGGCATTCACGAGATGCTACTAGCACGCACTTTCCAAACAATACAACTAACGAAAGAACAGCTTTAAATACAACCACAACGATTTAATGTCAATTATGTATAGAGACTCTCTATGATGTTCATAATTTATTTAAGCTTCAGTGTTTTAGTGTTTTTTCTTTCTTTTATAATGTCACCTGATGAAGGCTGTTACAAGCCGAAACTAGTCGTGTTTTTATATTAAAACCTTTTTACTTAAATCTCGGTTCTAGTCATTCAATTTTTTAAAAAAATGTATGTTAGCCGAGTTAATGATCATTCTTTCATATATATATATATATATATATATTTTTTTTTTTTATTTTTTTTATTTATTATTATTATTGTTTTTGTTATTATTATTATTTGCTTGAACAATATGCTGTAGTTAGTCTAAACATGTAGTTGTGAAGTTAAGGAAGTATTATATACTACTGCACTACCAAGAATATTTCCCAATAAACATGAAAACATATATGCAGACTGTAAATGATTTACAAAATGCCTTTATTAATAATTACTTCTGCTTTCTATAATGGTTATCTCTAAGAGCACATCAACAACAGAATATGAAAATCATACAGTATTAGTAAAAAGAGCTTTCTCTGGTTTCAAGCGTTATTGAGGTCATACTTTGTGATCAAGTGATTAAACTTTCTACAGATATCTCTGATTTAGAGTGTTTAACACATTCACTGCCACTCATTTATGACAGAATGTCCCTAAGCCATTCAGAATGACCTTGCTGCAATGCCTACATCTCCACATAATTTGACTGTCCAGGCCAGCAGACTGAGTTCTGCAGCATAGAAACATGTTTACAAATACTTAGAAGTAACAGTGGCACTGAATGTGTTAATAATGTGGTGATATATAATTTTACTACTTTTCTGTGAAAAATATATGAATTCTATATTTATTTAGCCTTAGTATTTTCCTGGGTTATCTTCTTTCTAGAGCTAGTTAGAGGTAATTCTAGAGGCAATAACTAGAGATAATTCTAAAGCTAATATTTGTAGTAGAGCTCTGACCTTTGGGGATTAGTGCTTTTATTAGACCAAGATCAGTCATTCTTTGATTCAAAGCTCTAGCAAAGCTTAAGGTTTGAAACTGGTATCCATGGGTATTGGGGAACTTGAAGGCAATGAAGAGATGAGAACTCTGGAAGTGGTAATGGAGGACAGGGACCTGTAGCTTAGAAGTCAGCTCAGCTATCAGCTAATGCCTTTTTTTATTCCTGTATATAGGGAGTAGGCATGAGGCCATTTAGCCCTATCTAACTTTGGAGACTGAGTGGGCAGTTCAATCTCCACCAGTACCCAATCAGAGATAGCTGGCCCAAGGCTATCACTAATTAACAGGCACGCAGTGAAGAGAGATGGCTCAACAAGTGCTGCCATCTTGTAGTCCCTAACCCTAACACTCGTATTTAATGTCTGAAATAATGTGGGTTCTAAGGTCAATTTTCTTGAGTTTACAGGATGAAAAACCCGCTTGTCCACGCCAGAGCTCGACTAACTCGGAAACCGGTTGAAAGGCTTAGCAAAATTTCTTCTAGTCGAAGAAATTTTGACTAGATTCGAAACAAAGTCTTCCTTTGTGTGGTTAAGTGCTATGGTGTGCAAACGTCACATCCACTGAGCTACACAAGCTCTTCGAAGTCACATTGCTCAAATTGTAAAATGATCACAACAGATTATAGCAATGATGAGGCTGCCCTTCTTCTACAAAAGTAAAGAAGATATGGTTCCTTAGTATAAGGCCTCGTTTGGATTATTGTGTCCATATTTGGTCACCTGGCCTCATCCCAAATGAATACCAGGTGACCAAATCTGGACACAATACTGGAAGGGGTCCAGAGAAAATTGACCATAGTGGTTTCCAGTCTGTGACGTATGGAGTATGAAGATGCTTTTGAGAGATAGCTCCATTCTGTGATGTATGGAATAGAGGACACTTTTGAGAGACAGCTCCATTTGCAGAGCTTAATAGGAGAAGAAAGGAAGGGGAAGGATATGACTGAGATATACAAGTTAGTAAATTTTTGTCACCAGGTTGGTGTGAAAGAGATTTTTCATAAAACCAAGGTAGACAGAAGATAGAATAACAGGCCATCACTGTATCCTATAGTTGTGTGAGCATTGACTAAGAGTGAGATCAGTATGGAAATACTGAATGAATTTAAGGCACAGCTTTATGAATCTTTTGATTCCATGGAGATGTGCTAATAACAGTAACAATAACACAAGAAATAAAATATCAATGACATTGTCAGTGGATTGCAAGGGGATATTCAGTTGTTTTGTTTGCAGATGATGCAAAGCTGGGAAGGATTATTAGTAATAGTGCAGATGTGGCAGCCCTGCAAGAGGATTTGAATAAGTTAGATAGATGGACAAATGAATGGGGGTGTCGGTTTAATGCAGCAAAATGTAAGGTCTTGAGGTTTGGGAAACATCAATGGGACGCTGCATACTCTATGGGAGGAGTTAAACTGGAGGAAGTAGGAGTGACAAAAGATCTGGGTTTAATGATTGATAGAAACCTGAAATTTATGGAACATATTGCAAAGGTGACGAAGGTAACACAGAGGATTGCTGCAATAATGAGAAGGACACTGACCTGCAGAGATCAAACAGTTATCATTCCATTGTATAAGACCCTGATCAGACCATACTTGGACTATTGTTCTCAAATTTAGTCCCCAGGATTTGAAGAGGATAAATTAACTGTGGAAAGGGTACAAAGGTGGATAACAAAGATGGTTTCAGGACTGTACAATGATTAGTTACGAGGATCGTCTGAGGGAATGTGGACTGCAAAGTTTGGTGGATAGAAGAAGGAGAGGTGATATGATTGAGACTTTTAAACTGCTGAGAGGTGGTTACAGGGTTGACATTGGCGAGTTCTTTCGCTTGGTTGAACAGCGGGAGGGAGTGACAAGAGGCCATCCCTGGAAGTTATGAAAGGACACTGTGAGTAGTGGTTTCTTTGCATGGAGGGTGGTTGAACCATGGAATGCATTGCCTGAAGGAGTGGTGAGAGTGAGAACGGTCAATGAGTTCAAGGAGTGGTATGATAGACTTTGTGTTTCTTGGGGGGGGGGGAACCTCCCCTCGATGAGTCTTGATAGACTTTGTGTTTCTTAGGAAGGACCTCCCACGATCAGTCTTTTGACTCAATGGAGGCCTGAATAATAATAATAATAATAATAATAATAATAATATATGGAATTACAAGGCTGGTAAGTATGACAAGCTCAGGAGATTGCTTGGGTCGGTGGCATGGCATGCAAAACTGTAAGGACTAGAGTTTGATAGCACATGAGAAGTGGTAAAGAAGTGTTTGAGGGAGGTAATGGCAGTGTGCATACTTAGTCATGAGAGTAAATCAAGTGGAAATTAAATCAATAAATATCATCAAGCTGGAGCTACAAAAAAAAAAAAAAAAAAAAAAAAATTTGGAGGGAATTATTATTATTATTTGACACCTCCCGGGAGTCCTAAGACTCATCGAGGGAGGGCACCTACTCTACAAATCTCAGTCTCCACCACTCAACATCATCCAGAAACCCTCATCTACTGTCCACCATCACCACTATTATTTTCACAGACAATCACAAACATCCATACCCACGGCAGGATTCGAACCCACAGCCTTTTGGCTGGAGAGTGGATACGCCTAACCACTCAGCCAACCAGGCCAGCTATTCCAGGCTGGGAGGAGAAAGGTAACCTGCAGGTGCATGAACAGTACAAGGCACAGGCCAGAAGGGTAATGAGTGTGGTAAGAAAGGCAAAAGCAGATTATGAAAGGAAGTTATCAATGCAGACCACAGAGAATTCCAAACAGTTATTTCGATATGCTGCAAGTAAAAGAAAATGTATATGGCAGAATGATTTTAAGGAATGCTGATGGTAGGGAGATAACCAAATCAGTCGAAATAGTAGAATTACTTAGTGAACATTTTGCAAGGGTTCCTGCAGTATCATCACCTTGATGATACTGCAGGAATGAGAGAGAGAGCCAAAGGCTATACGAGAACTGAGGTAAATGAAATAGAGGTACGTGCATAGCATATTACAGAACCTTAATGCGAACATAGCTGATGCCAGTTTGAGTTTTACATAAAGCAGTGAGGGAATTGTCAGTGCCCTAGACCATATTGTTTAATCTGTCTCTGCTCTGGGTTAGTCCCAAGTGGGTGGAAAGAGGGGGAAAATAGTTCCATTGCATAAGGGAGGGTCCAAGACTGATGTAGCAAATTATCGATTGATCAGCATATCAAGAGTTGTCAAAGTATTGAAGGAATTGGTCAAGAGCAAAATGCAGGAATGGATAGATGGAAATGGGATACTGTACGGGGGGGGGCAACATGGTTTTGTGAAGGGTAGGTCATGCCTCAGTAACTTGCTCATGTTTTTATAATACAGTGACAGCTGATTTGGATAAAAGTAATGGGTTTCCAGTGATACTGCTGACCTTTGCAAAGTCCTTTGACAGAATACCACATGGAATTCTAATCAGTAACTGCAGCACATGAGGATAGGGCTGGTAAGATGGATAGGAGGGTGATTGATGGAGAGATACAGCAGTATACCATCGACAGGATGTAGCATAGAGGCAGCCTGCCTCACGGCACCACTTAATAAGGGTATTTGTTCAGCCATATTACGGTAGGTGCCGTTTAACAGCAACAAGATATTTTACACCTGAAGTAGATGCAATAGATTTATTTGAAGAATTAAAAATTCTCTCAACAATAATACAAGAGAAAAGTGGTCCTCACCAAATTTTATCATATATCCCAATGTAACCACTGCTGTAAGGATAGTGTTAACAATTCCTGTTAGCATAGCAAGCTTGGAAAATTTTTTTTTCTCAAGCTTAAATTGATTAAAAATTATTTGCAAATAGCAATGACGCAAGAAACATTGGTTGGTCTAGCAACTATGTCGATGGAGGCGGACATATCTTATAATTTAAATTTAGAAGAGGTTTTATTGTGCGATATCCCCATAGAGCAAACATTTAATTAATATTATTATGAAATTGTTTTGCATTAATGTTTCTCTTGTAATAAAAACAAAATAGCAATTGCAGATTTTCTTATATTTTTGTCTTATAATCCACCAGGGGCAATATTTAATTGTTTGCCTCAGGATGCAATCTAATCTGGCAATGGCCCTGGATATCAGAGTAGTTTATTCAAGAGTAGAGTCCAAAAGAAGACCTGTGACTAGTGGCATGCCACAAGTTTCTGTTCTTGGACCGGTACGGTTTAATTTATTCATTAATGATATATGAAAGGATCTGAGAGGAACTGTTAAGTTATTTGTGCTTGTGCCATTGTTGTTTAATTTGTACATAAATGATATAGGAAATGGCTTAAAGGGAGATATTCAATTGTTTGCTGATGGTGCAAAGTTGGGTAGCGCAATAAAAAATCAAGCTGATGTTGAGAGTTTGCAGGATGATTTAAATAAGCTGGCAAAATGGGAAAAAGGTAATGGATGTCAGTTAAATGTGGAAAAGTATAAAGTTATGCATTTTGGGATTAAAAGATTACCAGCCGTGTACTACATTAATTGAACTACTCCAAGAGATCGATGAGGCTAGGGACTTAGGGGTGTTGGTGGATAGGGAGATGAAGTTCAGGGGACACATCGCTGAGGTGTCCAAGATTGCATATAGGATTACTTGGTTATTGAGGAACACAGAGATAAAGGTTATTATTCCCCTTTATAAGGTGTTGATACTTCTACATTTGGATTACTGTGCTCAGGTCTGGTCACCTGGATTCTTTGAAGATGAGCAGGTTGTGGAGAGGGTTCAGAGGAGAGTGACTAAGTTGGTGAGTGATGTAAAAAAAATGCTCCCTACATTGATAGATTGAGAACTTGTGGATTGCAGAGGTTGGTTGATAGGCGGAGAAGAGGGAATATGATAGAAACATTTAAATTACTCAAGGGTTTTTATAAGATTGATGCAGGGGAAATGTTTCAGCTGTGTGATAGTGATGGAAGAACAAGAGGTCATCCCTGGAAATTAAGGAAAGGTGTGGTTAACAAGGGTGTGAGAACGAGGTTTTTGCCTGGAGAGTGGTGAATGAGTGGAATTCATTGCCTGACTCAGTTGTGAGTTCTTCATCTGTAAATGAATTCAAGAAGAGATATGATAGATATTGTTTTGATAGTTTGGGTCTCCTGCGATGAGTCGACTGACTCCATGGAGATACCCGTAATAATAATGATAATAATAATAATAATAAATAAAGTTAAAAAATATAAAATATACTCAAATAACTTAAATATAAAGAGCTAATAAGCTTCATTTCGGCAATGAAAACATTACTTAAATTAAGGGGATATTAAATCCCACATAGTTTTAAAACCGAATAAGAAACTTAAAGATTGGAATCAGAGAGTTTCTTGCCGAATATAGTAAACTATAAAGTATCGGCGACACTAGCGTTAGCAAATGCAAGTGATCCTAGTACGTAGCACAATACCGGACGACTCGTTGCAAAGGTGGGGAAAGTTCAAATCGCTATTCTTAGGTATTTTCCATAATGTAAAAACACTACTTAAATTATATATTTTACTTATGTAAAAACACATTTCCTAGGAAATGTATGCTGTTATTACATTATGGAGGGAGGTCACTACCCAGACCGGTTTCAGCCTTTTTTGAGGCTTCATCAGTGAGTAGCTAGACCTAATACCAAAGTGTATAGCGAAAAGAACTTATATACTCTGCGAACGAGTTATCCAAACAGGTGCAACCATTAAGTTACTTAAATATAAAGAGCTAATAAGCTTCATTTCGGCAATGAAAACATTACTTAACACGTTCGCTGCCAACTACGAGTATACTCGTAGTGGCTAAACCTGCTTCACAAGCCAGCTACGAGTATACTCGTAGGATGCTTACCGCCGGGAACGAGATTATTGTAGTGACCTTGAAGAAGTGAAAATCCTTGGCTTGTAGGGCTAGCATCAACACTGTGTATACTCATAGACCGTATATGCTCTGTACAAGCCAACTACGAGTATACTCGTAGGACGTTTACCTCCGGTAACGAGATTATCGTACTGATCTTGAAGAAGTAAAACTGCTCGGCGTAGGGGAACAGACCATTCCAAAGTAGCGTGGCAGCGAACGTGTTAAATTAAGGGGATATTAAATCCCACATAGTTTTAAAACCGAATAAGAAACTTAAAGATTGGAATCAGAGAGTTTCTTGCCGAATATAGTAAACTATAAAGTATCGGCGACACTAGCGTTAGCAAATGCAAGTGATCCTAGTACGTAGTACAATACCGGACGACTCGTTGCAAAGGTGGGGAAAGTTCAAATCGCTATTCTTAGGTATTTTCCATAATGTAAAAACACTACTTAAATTATATATTTTACTTATGTAAAAACACATTTCCTAGGAAATGTATGCTGTTATTACATTATGGAGGGAGGTCACTACCCAGACCGGTTTCAGCCTTTTTTGAGGCTTCATCAGTGAGTAGCTAGACCTAATACCAAAGTGTATAGCGAAAAGAACTTATATACTCTGCGAACGAGTTATCCAAACAGGTGCAACCATTAAGTTACTTAAATATAAAGAGCTAATAAGCTTCATTTCGGCAATGAAAACATTACTTAAATTAAGGGGATATTAAATCCCACATAGTTTTAAACCGAATAAGAAACTCAAAGATTGGAATCAGAGAGTTTCTTGCCGAATATAGTAAACTATAAAGTATCGGCAACACTAGCGTTAGCAAATGCAAGTGATCCTAGTACGTAGTACAATACTGGACGACTCGTTGCAAAGGTGGGGGAAGTTCAGATCGCTATTCTTAGGTATTTTCCATAATGTAAAAACACATTTCCTAGGAAATGTATGCTGTTATTACATTATGGAGGGAGGTCACGACCCAGACCGGTTTCAGCCTTTTTTGAGGCTTCATCAGTGAGTAGCTAGACCTAATACCAAAGTGTATAGCGAAAAGAACTTATATACTCTGCGAACGAGTTATCCAAACAGGTGCAACCATTAAGTTACTTAAACATAAAGAGCTAAAATACCTAAGAATAGCGATAAATTTCAGATCCTCATCCGCTATAACCCCAAGATTTCTTATTTCCTCAACCTCTGACAATATATCCCCATCAAGCATAAATTCTACATCCCATCTTTGTTTCCCAAATTTTAAAGCCTTACATTTTGCAACATTGAACTCACATCCCCATTTCCATGCCCATTCACTCAATTTATTCAAGTTTTCATAATAAATGTATACATTTATTCATAGTTCATTCTAACTTTGCATCATCTGCAAACAACCGAATATCCCCATCCAAATCTTCGCCAATATCATTAACATACAGATTAAACAGAACCCTGGGGCATACCACTAGTGACTTTTCTCTTCCTGGACATTGCTCCCCTGTACACAACTTGCTAATACCTATCAGATAGCCAGTCTCCGATCTAATGCACTAATCTAATATCCAACCCCATCCACTCTAGTTTGACTATCAACTTATCATGCGGTAATCTATCAAAAGCCTTTGCGTAATCTAAGTATACTACTACGTATCCATCTCCTTTCTCTAAGGAAGCCATCACCTTATTGTAATAAGTAAGAAGATACCACATGATCTCTCTTTAGCAAATTCATGCTGTCCATCAAAGATAATACCATAATTGTCAGCCCATTTCTGGATCCTGGTTCTCACCAGCCTCTCCAACACTTTAACCACAACAACTGACACAAAAATTATTCCTATAATTTGATGCTTGAGTTCTGTCACCTCCCTTATGAAGCTTGACATTCTTGATTTCTTTCCACTCAACTATAGTATAATGACTATAATAACTACCGTACAACTATAGTATAATATATTTAATGGAATGCTTCTATGATGATGATGAGCAGGAAATGTTTAGGCCAATTAGTTTGGCAAATACAAAGCTGATCATGGGGTGGGGGAGGTGGTAATGGGCAGAGGAAGCAGCATAACTACAAAGGAACTAAATTCTGGACTTCTTGAGTCAACTGTCTGAAGCAGCATGTGGTAAAATGAACACAAGGATCAAGGGTTTTGCATCTGGTCATAGTATCAGAGGACCAACTGTGAGTGACATATATCTTCCTTTTCATTTGAAAACAAGTATGACATGAACGGGCCTTCATGTCAGACATGAAGACCTATTCATCTTCCTGCCTTGGAAGATGAATAGGCATGTAGAAGCGCAAGGCAGAAGGAATTTATGTAGAATTAGAAAGCATGTATCTATAATAGACTTAGAAGCCAACTTTGAGTAGGGTGGAAGCATTTGAAGGAAGAAAGATCAATAGTGCATGGAGGAAAAAAAATTGACAACAATGGAAGTTTGTATGCCTCAAGAGAAGAAGATTTGGAATCAAATGGATGAGTAGAGAAATTAAACAGGAATTGCAGATGAAAAGGCGATTATGAAAGGCACATAAAGCAAAGGTTGGGCAATTGGTAGAGTCTCTGCTACTAATGACTCATGCAAAAAGTTTAGCAAGTTTGAGCATGGTTAGTAGTAGGAAGGGGGTAATCATTCGATGCTGTTCACACACTCTCCCTCAACGAGTCTTTGGACTCCCTGGAGGTGCCACAGAATAATAATAATAATAAAGAGAGAAATAGAGAACAGTTGAATGAGGAATATCAGGCTAGGGGAGACAGGACTTGTTAGGCAGGAGTGCGAGATGGAATTTCACTATGTATTTTAAGGGAATATGCTGTATAACTGTATAACCATGCCCTTGACCTGGATGTTTAACTAAGGTAGATGACATAGTTGAGTTATTCAATGATCTCTTTTATTAGAATATTCTATCCTAGTAAAGTAAAGTAAGTTTTATTCCTAAAGGGATAAAAAGGGGTGAAGCATTAGGTGAATGAGGAGGATGAGTAGGTTTTATTCCTACAGGGATAAGAAAAAGTGGGTTTAAACATTAGATGAATGAAGAGACTGTATTCCAAATACCAAGTATGTTAGGCATCGGTAAGGCAGGAGTGTGAGATGGAATTTCACTATGTATTTTAAGGGAATATGCTGTATAACTGTATAACCATGCCCTTGACCTGGATGTTTAATGAAGGTCTTGCAACAGGCCTAGTTCATGGAGATACTGATTCTACCACCACCACTATCCACCATTGCATAAGAGCATTGGTAGAATGGAGATATCAAACTATAGACCAGTTTGTATTTCTTCTCTGGTTGTTAACATTTTGGAAAAATTGCTAAAAACTCATATACAGAATTAGGCAGATGAAGACAACATTATCTGTGTAGGCGAACATGAATTTGTTATGGGGTGTTCACAATTGTTTTAGTAATTTGGTTGCCTTTGCAATAGAGTAACAAGAACAGTGGATGAAGGTGAAGCATACTCTATCATTTTTTTATTGAATTTCCAGAAGCATTTGATAGGGTACCACATGACAAGTTGGTTTGGATATCTTGTAAGCAGATTGGATTGGTAATTAGCTTTCTGATAAATATCAGAGAGTTGTGTATGAGGGACAGTATCAGGGAGTAGATAAGCTACAAGTGGAGTTCAACAGGTTTAGTACTGGGACCATTGCTGTTCAATCTTTGCATCAGTAATACTGTCACTAGACTATTAGACTATCAGGAGTCATAGAGATCTCTTGTAATGCTGCTACTTGGAGGCATGGATTGGGGAATGGTTTGAGGACTAAAGTTCTGTTTCCCGATGATTCTCTGTTGACTGGATGTCTGCATTTTGTCATTTTGGGCCTTGCTGAAACCCACTAGAGTGAGAGAGAGAGAGTCGTCATTTTATGGTTGATAGTAACACAACCAAACCTGTACTTTTTAGTGTCAGTTTTATCAGCAACAAAATTATGATCTTTTGAATTAATGCAAAACCACTACAAATCACATTTATTCAGGTTTATGTGCTACTATAACTGAAGCTTATGAGAATGCCATTTGACCTTCCACAATGAACTAAATAGAGAGGAATACAAAATAGGCACAATACTCCAAGGACACCTAAATGTCAAGATTGGTTGTAGATGTGATGGCAGAAGGATATATAGGAAGCTTGGAATTGGTATTAGAAATAAGAGAGAAGAAAAATTAATAGATTTCTGTATTGAGAATTAACTTTTTATTATGAATTCATTTTTCTTACGACATGAGAAGATTTTACACATAGAAGAAGTTTCCTGGAAATCAAATATACTATATAATAATTAGAAGCAAATCAAAAACAATGGTACAAAACTCAGACTTGCCTTGGAGCAGACCATGGACCAGATCATCAACTGCTAATTGCTGAGTTAGTATCCATTTAAAATCCAAAAGAATAAAACTGTAAAAATATGATTTTACCAATATTTATAAGAATGAAAGTGAAAAAAGATTCAATGAGGTCTTACATCTTCCACACTGAACACAATGCAGGAAATACTACATCAGATGAATTATGGAAATAAAGATGGAAAAAGTGTCTAAGGCATCTTCAGTACATTGCCAATGGAACACAATTAAAATGCAAATAACAGAAGTATTTAAAAAAGTGTCGCAGCCTTATGTGCCAATAAACATGGAAAGACTTGATGATGATGATGATGGTGATTTTAAAAAGTGTCAGCAGAGCATAAATAAGACAGAAAATTGTCAACAAATTGCTAACTACAAAAATAAATTAATTAATTAAATAAATACAATAAATAAAATAAAAATACATATATTCAGCTATAATCAGACAATAATTACAAATTTACATGAGATTGATACAGTAATATTTTCCATCAAAAAGGATAACAGGCTATGAGATCTATTTAAATTTTGCTGATGTAGAAATTGCTTCACAGCTCTCTTTGTGTAATAATTCGATAAGGAATCTACTTTTGTTCAGAAGTTTATTTTGTTGTTGTTTTTTTTCCCCAAAGTAGTATCTGGTTGAGATGAATGTTCAGCTGGGCCAGATTGCTTAGGTGCATGGTACTGGATATAGGATTTATGTTCCCTGTGGCAGACAGCTGCAGATCTACCAGACTGTGAAGAGTGTGATTACAAAGACCAATTTCCTCCATTCAACTTTCTAGGTATCTACCAGATTCCTTGCTCCTGTTACTTGTCTTATGCAAAAGTAGATTCCTTGTTGAAAAGTTATTATTATTATTATTATTATTAACACCTCCAAGGAGTCTGAAGACTCATCACGGGAGGACACCCACTATACAACTCTCCGTCTCCACCACTACCGAACCTCTACTACCAATCAACCACATCAACGCCATCCACCGCCCACCACCACAAGAAGTATTTTTTGTCTGTAAATTGCATGTGTTCTGAAGGGCTGATTTGTTTGTATGCAGGATGAAAAACCCAAGTTTCTGGGGGGGAAAACCCTGCTACCTCCGTATGAGATCAGCAAACGCACCTTCGATTGAAAAAGTCCATATAAAGATTCCTCCCGTCATGACGGGAATCAAACTCAGGCCTTTTTCAATCGAAGGGTGCAATGTACCGTCGTTCTTCCAATTGTGCTATGGAGGCACTATATAAGTTATACAGAAAGAGCTGTGTGGCATTTTTTCATCAGCTGAATGTAAACAGATCTGATAGCCTTTAGTTATTACCACTATGGGAAATATTATTGTATCAGTCTTCTATAAATTCCTAATTATTGTCTTATTATAATTGTATGTATGTATTTTTATTTTATTTTATTTTATTTATTTATTTTTGTTTTTGGAATTAAAAATTTGTTGACTGTTTGTTGTCTTACACCAGCGCCACTTTCATGCTGCACTTCAAAGGAATAACTTACAGCCCAAAGAGAAATAATTAAACAGGTTTTATCAATTTCAATATTTTGTCTCTGAATAAATAAAGACTTAAGTCCTATAAGGAGTGTCTTCTATTAGTGCTGTTGGCTAGCCTTAGATGTTGGGCAGTAGGCCTAAGAATTAAAGTTTTCCAAATTAAATAGGTTTTATCAATTTCAATATTTTGTCTCAGTTACGGAGACATCATCAGGAATACAAACTTAAAACTGTAGTACCACACAGAAACCACAAAAAAACAGGAAGTGGAAGAAACAGGATAGAATAAATAAAGAATTAAGTCCTATGAGGGGTGCCTTTATATGAGTGCTGTTGGCTAGCCTTAGATGTTGGGCAAATAGGCCTAAGAATTAAAGTTTTCCAAATTTGGGGAAGTTTAATATAATCATATTTATTAAGATTATGCTGTTTTTTTTCAAGTCTACTACAGATTCTAAAAAGAGTCTTTCAAGTTTATGTTTGCTGCATGAAAACTACCATGGAGCATGGTAGTTTTCTTCCATCTCATTCTGTCTAAGGTATCTAAGGCATAATCTGCTAAACCTGACTGACTATTGTTGTGGTGTCAGATGTATGTTTTTTGTGTTCTTCTAGGTGGATGTTAGCAGACCTCCCAGTCTGACCATAATAAATTAGCACTTAAGCCAAAATAATTGTTTACTAGTGCTACTTGTTAAAATGATTCTGTTATTTGCATTTTAATTGTGTTCCATTGTTAATGTACTAAAGATGCCTAGATACTAACGCTAAAATTTTCCATCTGGTAAATTCAATTTTAGAGCCTCCATAGCTCAGTCAGTATAGATGAAGCCCTTTGGTCGGAAAGACCTGAGTTTGATTTCCATTCAAGATGTGAGGAACCTTTATCTGGTCTCTTTCGACTAAAGATGAGTTAGCTGATCTCATACAGAGGTAGGATTTTTTTTTCACCCAGAAACATGGGGTTTTTCATCCCCCAGAACAGGCAAACTGGCCACTTGAACACACATGGATTACAGTCAGGAATACTTAAGACGGATCCCTACAGACATAGGACACACTGGGAGGCATAGGGCCAACTACCTTATCCTCAAGACAGTCACGGTTGTGAAGTCCACAGCTAAAGAACCTCAGTGGTTCATGGAAAGCTTAAAATAAGACAAATTCAGTTTCATCTAGGTTTTGGCTTCCGTGTTTATTTTCACAAGATGTTAACTTATTTACCTATTCTGAACAATGATTGAACCAAGCCAAGATGATTCTGACTGAAACAGCAAATAAGTATACCCCAAAAGTAAGTGCAAAGAAAATTAATAAATCTCTTTCAAGAACAATGATTGATCTGATCAACCTCAGGAAAAAAGTTAAATCTAAGGAGATAAACAATGAAAACAATAGAAATTATTAAGATGTAATCACTAAAGCAATAGAGAAATCTTATAAAAAGGATGTTGTTGTTATATGCCATCCAGTTGTTTTTGACCTTTGGTGAGCTCGTGAACAAACCCTGTCCATCCCACTCAGCTTCTTGTCCTTTCTTTCAGCAATTGTAAATTCAAGTTGGTAAGTTATTTTATGTTGTCCATCCAGCTGCTTTTTTGCCATCTTCCTCTTCTTATTATTCCCTAAATCTTTCCTGAGTAACTGTTTTTCCAGTGATTCATCAGCTTGCATAATATGTATTCTAATAATATATATTCTAAATGTATTCCAAGGGTCAGAAGGCTAACTAAGTTAGATGTGAAATGGATGAATGAAGAGATTAAGCATGTGATACAGAGGGGGGAAAAAGGCATTATGGAGGCAGCATAAGAGAAGTGGTAATAACCAGTTCCATGAGGTTTAAAAAGACAAGGAGAGTGCCTTGATTGGTAAGGGTAGCAAAAGTGAGGTATGAGCAACAGTTAGCTAATGAAGCCAAAAAGAATCCTAGGAAGGTTATTATTATTATTATTATTATTATTCAGGCCTCCATGGCGTCAAAAGACTCATCGTAGTAGGTCCTTTCTAAGAAATACAAGTCTATCAAGACTCAGCGAGGGAGGTCCCTCCTAGGAAACACAAAGTCCATCACACCACTCCTTAAACGCATTGACCATTCTCGCTCTCACCACTCTATCAGGCAATGCATTCCATGGTTCAACCACCCTCCATGCAAAGAAACCACTCCTCACCCTCTTAATCACAGTTTCCTTTCATAACTTCCAGGGATGGCCCCTTGTCATTATTCCTGGCAGGTTGGGAAGCAGTGATGACCCCTTGATGAAACTGTTCAACCAAGTGAAAGAACTCCTCATTGTCATCCCTGTTACCACCTCCCAACAGTATCAAAGTCTCAATCATATCACCTCTCCTTCTTCTATCCACCAAAGTCTGCAGTCTACACTCCGTCAGCCGATCCTCATAACTCACATTGTACAGTCCTGACACCATCTTTGTTATTCGCCTTTGTACCCTTTCCATGGTTAATTTATCCCCTTCAAATCCTGGGGACCAGATCTGAGAACAATAGTCTAAGTGTGGTCTGATCAGAGTCTTATACAACGGAAGGATAACCATTTTATCTCTGCAGGTCAGTGTCCTTCTCATTATTGCAGCAATCCTCTGTGCTATCTTCACTACCTTTGCAATATGTCCCCTAAATTTCAGGTTTCTATCAATCATCAAACCCAGATCTTTTGTCACTCCTACTTCCTCCAGTTTAACTCCTCCCATAGAGTATGCAGCGTCCCATTGATGTTTCCCAAACCTCAAGACCTTACATTTTGCTGCATTAAACCGACACCCCCATTCATTTGCCCATCTATCTAGCTTATTCAAATCCTCTTTCAGGGCTACCACATTTGCACTAGTACTAATAACCATTTCCAGCTTCGCATCATCCACAAACAACCGAATATTCCCTTGCAATCCATGGACAATGTCATTGATATAAAGGTTAAACAATATAGGTCCCAGTACTAAGCTCTGTGGAACCCCACTTGTAACCTTCTGCCTCTTTGATATTGCTCCACCATACACAACTCTATGATACCTATCGGACAGCCAATCCTGAATCCAGTTGACCAATCTGACATCCAGACCCATGTGCTGCAACTTGAATATCAGCTTATCATGTGGCATGCTGTCAAATGCCTTTGCTAAGTCTAGGAAAATGGTAGTATATGCCTTTTCCTCATCTAATGCTCTTGTAACTTTATTATAAAAGGCTAGCATATTGCTAAAAGAAGAGTGCCCCTTCACAAATCCATTTTGACTCTCACAGATAACATTACCCTCATCTGCCCAATGCTGTATATGGTCTCTCACTACTTTCTCCAAGATCTTAATAACTACTGATGACACACAAACTGGCCTATAATTAGGCACTTCTACTGCCCTTATGCAATGGCACTATCTTACCTTCCTTCCATTCCATGTGCACCTTTCCTGCAGCCAGACTTTCATTGAAAAGCCAGGTCAAATGCACTGTCAGTTCCTTAGCACATTCTCTCAAAAATGCATGGTGAAATACCATCCAGTCTCACAGCTTTACTAACATCCAGAGTACTCAGTATGTGGAATGCACTTTCCTCCTGCACCTCTAAACCTTGAACCTGCTCTATCCCTCTAGTATTCATATTGACTACTCCAGGATGAAATACTCCAATAAAGTGTTCATTGAACAATTCCACTATGTTCTCTGCATCAGTCACTCTATTCCCATTTTTATCCCACAATGTCATTCTTCCACAGTCATTTCTCCTCCTACTGGCCACATAGCTAAAAAATTCCCTGGGATTTTCGTTTGATCTGAGGGCCAATCTTTTCTGATATTCCAGTTTCGCCTTCCTTACCATACTAGTCACTCTTCTGGTCTGTGTCTTATATTTTTCATGCATCTTCTCTTCACCTGTCTCCTTATATCTCTTCCATAGCCTCTTTTTCACATGCAGTTCCTGTTTAATATTGTTTGTCATCCACTTTACTCCAAATTGTGTCCTCTTTTTTTTTTTTTTGTATGTAGCCAGCAAATAAGGAATGATTATGAAAGGATCACATTGATTGGAGAAAATGGTATAAGGACAACTGCTGTGGAAGATGTAGTGGAGTTACTTAATGGGCAGTTCATAAAGATCTTTCATTCTTGTAAATGTGACATCATGGAGAGAAATTGAGAGCAGTTGGTGATGGAGAGGAGAGACTGACTGTAAGTGAGCAAAAGGTGTATGGAGAATTGAGAAAACTTGATGTTAATAAAGTTATAGGACTTGATAATATATCACTATGTATTTTGAAAGAATGTGCCCGGGAATTCACATCTGCCTTGACATATTTTTTTAATATGAATCTTGCACTGGGTCGAGTTCCAAAGGTGTGGAAGGAGGGCAAGATTGTGCCGTTTCATAAAGGAGGTGAATGTACTCAGGAATCAAATTATAGGCCTATCTGTGTGTCAGGAATTGTGGTTAAGTTGTTGGAGAAGCTAGTGAGAACTAGATTCCAGAAGTGGTTCGACAGGTATGATATTGTCTTTGATGGACAGCATGGATTTATTAAAGGGAGGACATGTTTTAATAATCTACTTATTACAATAAGCTGCCAGTTTCCTTGGACAGAAGAGAGGGATACACAGTAGTATACTTAGATTCAAAAGGATGAAGAGATGTTGGAATGGGTCCAGAGGCAACTGACTAAGGTAGTTTTTGATCTCTGGAATGTCAAATATGAGGAAAGGTTGAGAAGAAGCAATTTTACAGAGTCTAGTGGATAGGAGGAAGAGTTTGGGTATGTAGGAAATGCCATATTCTGATGGACCATGAGGTTTGCTTAAATAAGTTTAAATATGAGTAGAGAAAATGATGTAATAAATGCTACGGTAGTTGAATATTGTGCAAATGTTCCGAAAGTGTGTGTGGAAGTGAGAGCAAGAAAAAAAAAAGTTTTTTGATGATAAAATGGTTGATAATGATATCCAAAAACAGAGTGCAATTAGCGATAAGGTGGTGACTGTTGTTGTTGAGCAAGTGTGTGTGAATGGTGATAAAGTAGCAAGAGTGAATGATATAAAAAAAAATAGAGCACAAGATTTGAAAGCTGTGTTGGTGAAAATGAGGCAAGAAAAGCAGAACGAAATGAAGAGAATTGGTTTGAAAAAGGTAACAAAAGACCCACAATTGGCTTTGTATGGTGATTTGATTATTAGGGGTTTGGTAAACGTAAAGATGCACAAAGGTTTGTTTTCCAGGAGGTAAAATGAATATCAAGTCTCTATTATATCACCTCTTTGCCTCCTAATTGATTGAGCCATTAGATATGCGTAGTAAGTAAGCAAATGAGTTGCTGGTATAGTAGGGAAAAATAACTTGACTGGGATGATGTTAATTACCTAGTTATGTTTGGTTTTTATGGTGCAAAGACATTAAAAATCATACTGCTCCAGGACACAAGTTACAGCAGTCCACATGGTAAACAATTAGCAAGACAACCACAAACATCCATGCCCCAGCTGAGGTTCGAACTAGCAACCTCTTGGCTAAAGAGCAGATATCAGTGGCCAACCAGGCTAGAAAGGATAATGTAAGATTGGATATCAGGAAGTTGTTGAGAAGGATAAGAGATAATAGTGTTATACGAAAAGTCTGTGTTGCCCAGTATAACAGTGATGAGATGAGATAAAGAACAAGAATTATTATTATTATTATTATTGCATTCTCCATGGAGTTGTGAGACTCATCATGGGAGGTTCATTCCACTGTCAACATAATTATCATACCGAATCTTAAAACCTTAACGCTTCTTGCATTAACAACACATTCTGGTAATGTGTTCCATTTACTGACAATTCTCCATGAAAAAAATCTACTCTTCGCACTCCTCTTTACCACGTTCTTACATAACTACCAGGGATGGTCTCTGGTTTTTTCCCCTCCTGCTCTTTTTATAATACCACCTGGATTAATCCAATAAAATCCTCTCACTACTTAAAAGTCTCTATCATATCACCTCTTTGCCTCCTAACTCTGTAATCACATTTCTTAGTCATGCAACTCTGGATCCTCTCCAATATTTCCACATCACACTGAAAACCAGGTGATCAAATCTGAACACAATAGTCCTAGTGTGGTCTGACCATGCTTTATACAGTGGTACAATCACTTCCTTATTTCGACATGTTAGACTACTCCTTATAGCAGCACTACAATGTGCAGCCTTTGCAACATTTGCAATATGCCCTCTAAACTTCAGTCTAGTGTCAACCATCATTCTCAAATCTCATCCACTTTCTGCAGTATGGCACCATCAGTATAGTACACAGCCTTATATTTCTGCACTCCAAAATGTAACACCTTGCACTTATTAATATTAAAACTACAATGCCACTTCTTTGTCCAAATCAAAAGTCTATTCAAATCTTCCTGAAGGGAATTAACATCATCTGTGCTTCATTATGAATGTTAGAAGAAATGTGCGAAAAGAAAGGAGTGCAATTTGTTAATATGTGGAATAAGTTGTTTGAAGGAAGAATTGATGTATAAGAGAGAGACTGCATTTGAATGGTTTTGGTGTTAGTCATTTAGGGAGATTACTGCTGGAAGGGAGATTAATGAATGAGAGAATGAATCTGAGGAAGTAAGAAGCAATGAAGAGCAGAGATGAAGGAAGGAGAGATTGAAGTGGTGCTTATGAATGCAGAAGTGGGTAGCATGAGTGTAGATAATGAGAGAAGAAGTGTTCAAGACAAACAGGGAAATGGGGAGACTCATAGTGGACATGAGAACACAGCGAGAGAAAGGTTGATGTCCAAAGAGGATGTAAATGTTTGTGTAGATAAAAAGGGAATTTGAAGGTTAGGTTGGGATGAGTAAGGAGAAAAAGAAATAGCTCAAGGAAAGTATGGAGAAGTCATATCTAATAAGTGGTGTCAGCAAAACTTGTTATAGATCCAGGTGTAAAAATAATCACATTAAAAATTCTGAATATTTTTACGTATTAATTATGCTTGTTAGTTTTGTTTTCATACACGCAGTGTCTGCACTTGTGATGTGCTCGTTATGAAAATGTTATATTAAAAGTAACATGTAAAGAAGTAAAAATATTGATGTACTTACTAAACTGAATATTTGTGTTACTTATAAGAAAGTTTGTTGTGGTTTAAAAATGTTGAATTTTGTGTTTTGTGAAAGACTTTCTCTTAGCGCTAATGGATACAGCGAGTCAGCCATTTTATTGCAGTGCGTAGTTTCTGACTTTTGTGGAGTGCGCATGCTCCCGGAGAGGATTTGATGTGTGATTGACAGCTGACAAGGAAAGCGTTGCGTATCCAAGTAACGGTTGTAAACAAGACAGCGTTCGGAAGTTTTTAGAAGACTGGCCGGTAAATATTCAAGTTGGAAGGAACTTGATTTTTTTGTGTGTAGCAGTCGGAAGAAATTTTATAGTGTATTCCGAAAAAGGAATAGTGGAAATAATAGGTTTCAAGGAGGAATAAGTAATGAATAAAAGGGAATCTTGAAACTGTAAGTTTTTTTAAAGTGGAAAAAGTTAAGACTGTCATTTAGTATTGTGAATGAAAGAAGAACTTGCTGCTTACATTCTAAAGTGAATGTTTTTCTTAGAGAAAATATTGATAAGGAAGTTCTATAAGTATTAAGGATGCTTGAAAGTGAATGTTTAGAAAATATAGTGATTAAGAAGATTTATAGATATTAAGGATGCCTGATCTGATGAGTATTGCTACTAAAAGGAAACAAGATTTAGTCAAGAAGACTTTTATGTGTGTTACATTGATTGATGAAAAGGATCCTGAAAATGAAGTACAGAGGTGTGTAACTTCTGGAAAAGAGCCTTAACAGAAAGAGAAAAAGACTATGAACATTTTTTGTGATTGTGAAAGAAAAAGTGTTTAGTCTTAAGAGTAAGTTTATAATTTTAAATAAGGCCTTGGATCCATATAATCTGTAGTTATAGTTATGTATTATTGCTAGAAGTGTATATATATTGTTTTAGTTTTAAATGTGTTTATTTTGTACTTGGTTTTGAGTCAATGATTAGTTGGATTCTGAAAGAGAGAGTTAAAGTCATTGCACCAATTGGAGTGAACTTATGTGCAATACAATAATATATAGGGACAATATAGAGAAAAAATTATATAAAAAAGTAAAAAAATAACAATGGCACAGTCGATGACAGGATTGGTTATGACTAATTGGTTATACCTTCTTTCTCAGGTGATAGTAGTGAAAGCATAGAAACATTTTTTAGGTATGCAGAAAAAATTAAAGATTTAGGAAATTGGTCAGATTTTCACTTGTTAATTATACTTCGTAATAAATTGTTGGGAAAAGCCAAAACATTCTTAAACACATCTCCTTTACTAAGAGATACTGACAATTATGCAACCATTAAAAGTTTGCTAATATCAGAATTTTCAAATGTAAGAGATTTAGGGCCTAACATTTGGAAGATTCAACAGTGTATCCAAGGTAATAAGGAATCTGTTTCTGAATATTATCATAGATTGTGGAGCATTGCTCAAGGATTTAATATTTCATCTGAAGAGAAATCCTCTTTAGAATGGTTGCTCTTTAATCAATTTAGGCTTGGCCTTAAGGATAATTTAAAAGAAACAGCATATAAGAAAAAAGTTAGAAATCTTGAACAATGTTTTGAACTTGTTAAAGAAAAGGAAGAAAGATTTAGAGATATTTTTCATTCCTCAAGCAATAAGCAAGTAAATTCTTTTCAGTATAATCAAACTCATTCTCCTAGCATTGTGGGTACAGATAAAATGAGAGAAGAAAAGCTTCAAAAAAGTAAAGTTGCAAATAAAAGGAAAAAGTCTAAGGAAACTTCTGTGAATTTTACTAAAGATATTCCAGAATCTGATTCCAGGGTAAAATTACATGATTTGGAAAAATATGAGGAACTGAAAACATTTCTGAGTGAAGAAATAGAAAGACAACAGAGACCTATAGTACAAGGACAGGAACTTCTGTTTAAGATGATGTCGGATTTAACAATATCCAAAAATCTTACAGATAATCAATCTTTTTCTTGTAAATCTGATGGCATTAACAGGAATAAAGCATCTCATAGAAGATACATTCCAAAATGTTTTAGATGTAATAAACAGGGTCATTTTGCTAAAGATTGTTATGTTAGAGATCTTGTTTTCAAAATAAGAAATCAGAGAATAAAAGTAAATCTGGAATTAGTTATTATTCCAATATCATACTGGCAAGGACAGAAATGTCAAACTATTCACTAAACATGGGTAAAGCCAAAGACAGCTCTAACCATAAAAGAAAGTTTGATGTAGCATTAGCTCCTTATGCTAATAAAAGTAATCCTTTGACAGTTTTACAAGGATTTATTGAAGATGTACCTTGTGAAATCTTACTTGACACAGGTGCACATATTTCACTCAATTCTTATAGCTTATTTAACAAAATTAAATCTCTAATTCCAAATGATATTTCAGTTTTAAGCAATCCTTAAGTTAAAAGGAATATTTGAATCTGAAATTTCAGCTTATAAGCAAATTAATGTCTTTATTTCAATTCCTTGTTTTCCATTGAAAGTTTCTCATCCATTAATTGTTCTTCCAGAATCTTCAAATCCAAATGTACAAATAATATTTGGAATTGATTTTCTGAAATGTCATGGGTTTGTGTGTAATTTTGTTGATAATACAGTATCATTGTGTGGAATAGAATGCTGTTTGGACAGGAAATCAGGTGACAGTGGAAAATTAGAGCAGTCTCCTGAAGTTTTTCTAAATGATAATGATAATGATCAAGTATTTAATATTGAGACTCTAAAGAATAAGGAACCTAGTTCACAAATTTGGGAAAAGGATAAGATTGTCCAAGCTCAGAAGGATGATCCCATACTAAAAACTATTTATGAAGCAGTATTGAAAGGTGAAATTCAGCTAGATACATTTTTGAATCTGGAAAACTTGTATTTAGATAAAGATGGGTTACTCTTATCTAGACAAATGGAAGATGGAAAGTTGAAGGTGAAAATATTGGCACCAACTGAAATGATTCCTTGGATTATGTATACTTTCCATGATTCTGACTTAGCAGGACACCAAGGGTTTTCTAGAACTTTGGAAAGAATAAAGGATCGTTACATCTGGAAAAGTATGAAGAGTGATATACTCACGTATGTCAAATCATGCCATAAGTGCCAAATAAGATCCCCTTTTAGAGGAAAAGCTCCTTTACAACCATTTCCAATTCCAACTAGACCATTTCAAGCTGTTGCTATTGATGTAGTAGGTCCACTACCAATTACTAAAAAAGGAAATAGGTATATTCTAGTAATCATAGACATGCTAACTAGATTTCCTGAAGCAGTATCAATGAAAGACCAATCTGCAAAAACTATTGCAAGAAAGTTTTTGAATATGATAGTTTGTAGATATGGAACTCCTCAGACCTTACTTTCAGATCAAGGAGCAAATTTCACATCTGAACTATTGTAAAAGTTATGTAAATTACTTAATGTTAAGAAGATTTTTGCAACACCTTATCATCCGCAGTGTAATGGTATGTGTGAAAGACTGAATAGAAACATAAAGCAAATACTTTCAAATTTGGCAAACACTAAAATGAATGATTGGGATACACATATTTCTCAAACATTATTTGCATGTAGATCTGCTTTTCATTCTGCTATCAAAGAAAAACCATCTTTTGCTTTATATGGTTTTGATCCAATTTTTCCTAATGAACTTGTTTCAGTTATTCCTAATACAGGATACAGTGATATAAATGAATATTTAGAATTAGTAGTAGATAAGTTTTCCACTACTCATAGACTAGTAGGTGAAATAAGTAAATTAAGTGCTCAGAAAACTAGACAGTATATAAATCGTTTTAGAAAGTATAAGTCTTTTGTACCAGGTGATTTAGTAGTGTTAGATGATAAATCTAGTATTAAAAGAGTTGGGAAATTAGGAAGGAAAGCCTTAGGTCCATTTAGAATTTTAGACAATTTTTCTCCTGTGAATTTTAGGATTCAAGATGTCAATAATCCTAGTAAAATTTTAAATGTACACTCTGATAGATTAAAAAGGTACTTTTTGGGAAATAAAAATTTAGTTACTTTAGGTGACAATATGAATAAAATATTGAAAGATGAATGTAGTTTTCCTAATACTAATTGTGAATCTTATTCAAGGTTAAATGATAGGAAAGGGAATAGATTTAATACTCATAATTCAAATATGCAGCGAAAGAAAAAAATTAAATTTTGGTAAAATGAACCATAATACAAGAAAATTTAGAAATCCCAAGACACATGTTTCAGATGATGTACAATGTAGGAATGATGATAATCAAATTAACTCTAACATTGATGAAAGTATAGCGGAATTTCATAGGTTGATAAATATAGGATTAAATAAGAAAAGGGAAGTTAAAGATACCTCAAATTTAGTTAGTAAGGATAAGGAATCCCAGAAACTTGTAGAATCTCAAAAACCTGTAGAAATTGATTCTGATAGTGATGATTCTGTAGATTTAGGACATAATTCAAGTAGTTTAAATGAAATATTTGAAATGTATAAAAATGAAATTTGTAAGTGTACTAATTTAGAAGAAGAAAATTCAGACTTATCTCTAGCGTCAGATGATTCTGAAACTAGTGATTCAGAAGGTATACATAATGATCAGCAAGAATCACGTTATATTTTAAGATCTAGAAATAAATATTAAAAGTTTGTTTAGATATAGGTTAAATATTTAAAAAAAATTTTTTCACAGAAAAATGAAACTGATGTAAAAATAATCATATTAAAAATTCTGAATATTTTTACGTATTAATTATGCTTGTTAGTTTTGTTTTCATACACGCAGTGTCTGCACTTGTGATGTGCTCTTATGAAAATGTTATATTAGAAGTAACATGTAAAGAAGTAAAAATATTGATGTACTTACTAAACTGAATATTTGTGTTACTTATAAGAAAGTTTGTTGTGGTTTAAAAATGTTGAGTTTTGTGAAAGACTTTCTCTTAGCGCTAATGGATACAGCGAGTCAGCCATTTTATTGCAGTGCGTAGTTTCTGACTTTTGTGGAGTGCGCATGCTCCCGGAGAGGATTTGATGTGTGATTGACAGCTGACAAGGAAAGCGTTGCGTATCCAAGTAACGGTTGTAAACAAGACAGCGTTCGGAAGTTTTTAGAAGACTGGCCGGTAAATATTCAAGTTGGAAGGAACTTGATTTTTTTGTGTGTAGCAGTCGGAAGAAATTTTATAGTGTATTCCGAAAAAGGAATAGGGGAAATAATAGGTTTCAAGGAGAAATAAGTAATGAATAAAAGGGAATCTTGAAACTGTAAGTTTTTTTAAAGTGGAAAAAGTTAAGACTGTCATTTAGTATTGTGAATGAAAGAAGAACTTGCTGCTTACATTCTAAAGTGAATGTTTTTCTTAGAGAAAATATTGATAAGGAAGTTCTATAAGTATTAAGGATGCTTGAAAGTGAATGTTTAGAAAATATAGTGATTAAGAAGATTTATAGATATTAAGGATGCCTGATCTGATGAGTATTGCTACTAAAAGGAAACAAGATTTAGTCAAGAAGACTTTTATGTGTGTTACATTGATTGATGAAAAGGATCCTGAAAATGAAGTACAGAGCTGTGTAACTTCTGAAAAAGAGCCTTAACAGAAAGAGAAAAAGACTATGAACATTTTTTTGTGATTGTGAAAGAAAAAGTGTTTAGTCTTAAGAGTAAGTTTATAATTTTAAATAAGGCCTTGGATCCATATAATCTGTAGTTATAGTTATGTATTATTGCTAGAAGTGTATATATATTGTTTTAGTTTTATTAAATGTGTTTATTTTGTACTTGGTTTTGAGTCAATGATTAGTTGGATTCTGAAAGAGAGAGTTAAAGTCATTGCACCAATTGGAGTGAACTTTTGTGCAATACATTAACATATAGGGACACTCGGAGTCAAAATAAAAATAATTGTTAGTAAAAGAGATTTATATAATAAATCACCTCATAAGTATATAGTATAATTATTAACAAAGGCACAGCCGGTAGACTGAATAGTTAATATACTATATATATATAAAAAAAGAGGGAATATATAAAGTATAAAAAATAACACAGGAATGAACTGTTTTTATGTTTGTATACAAATGCTAGAAGTGTAAGGAACAAGGCAAATGAAAGGGTTGCACTGATTGAGTTTGTTCACCCAAAAATTGTTGGAATAAGTGAGATATGGTTTGATGAGGATGACGTCCTAACACAAATAGAGATCGAAGAGTATGATGAGTTTTGTGAAGATAGAAAGAGTAAAAGAGAGATAGAATGCTATTGATCATAGAAAAAGAGTTATGTCCATACAAGGTAGAGATGCAAGGAGGAAATAGTGGTAGTGGTTTTGAGGCAGTATGGTGTGAGCTGGAGGTGTATAAAATTAAATATTTTGTTGGATGTTGCTGTTGACCTGGTAATGTGGAGGGTAGTGAACAAGAAATGTATATAAATATAACTTGGTTGGTAAGTCAGTCTAGAGGCAATTGACAAAAAGAATTTCTGATCTTTAGAATGTTGAATATGAAGAAATGTTGAAACATTGCATTTTGCAGAGTTTAGTGGATAGCAGAGAAGATAGGTGATAGAGACCTACAAGATGGTAAGGGATTGCTTTAGGATTAATGTTGAAGAGGTTTTTCATAAGAATTTGAAATTAAGAGGACATATTGCCAAAATTGTGGAGACAACACTGCAAATTCTGGCAGAGGATACTGACTTATAGAAGTAAAGAGATTCTAGTTGCATTGTTTGAGCATTGATGAGGCTGAATAATATGGACTAGGAGGGAAGATGGGACATGTGAGAGATATAGAAATTAGTAAGAGATTATTATAGGATAATACAGTGATATTCTTAGACGTATGATAGATTACCACATGATAAGTTGGTGTACAAGGTGCAGAGGATGGGAATAGATAGAATATTGGTTGGATCAGAGATTGCCACTCTGAACGATACCAGCAAGTTATGTATGATGGAGCAGTGTCTCAATAAAGAAGGTTAACCAGTGGCGTGCCCCAGGGTTCTGTTCTTGGGCTCCTGCTGGTTAACTTGTTTGTAAATGATATATCATGTGGACTAACTGGGGATCTTCAGTTATTTGCAGATGATGCAAAGTTGGGAAGAATTATAAGTAGTGCTGCTAAATCCTTCAGGAAGATTTTAATAGACTTTTTATAAGTGAACAAAAGAGTGGGGTTCTAGTTTTAATATCAATAAGTGCAAGGTTTTGCATTTTAGAGCACAGAAATATAAGGCTGTGTACTATATCGATGGTGCTATACTGCAGGAAGTGGATGAGATTAGAAATTTCAGAGTGTTGGTTGACAGTAGACTGAAGTTTAGAAGGCATATAGCTAGTGTTGCAAAGGTTGCACATTGTAGTGCTGCTATGATAAGAATTACTCTAACATGCAAGGATACGGAAGTGGTTGTGCCACTGTGTTAGGCACTGGTCAGACCACACTTGGACTATTGTGCTGAGATCTGGTCATCTGGTTTTCAGTGTGATGTGGAGACATTGGAGAGGGTCCAGAGGTGAGTGATTAAAATAATATCAGGAGTTTGGAATGCTGGCTATGGAGAGGGGTTGAAGAAATATGGATTGCAGAGTTTGATGGATAGGAGAAAGAGAGATGATATGATAGAGACATTTAAGTTAGTGAGAGTTTTTTATCAGATTAATCCAGAGTAGATTATAAAAAGAGTGGAAGGTGACAAGGAAAGAACCAGAAGTCATTCCTGGAAGTTATGTAAAAGTGTGGTGAAGAAGGGTGTGAGGAGTAGTTTTTTTACATGGAGAATTATCAGTGAATGGAATGCATTGCTGGAATGTGTTGTTAATGCAAGAAGTGTTAAATTTTAAGATTCTATATGAAAAATATGTTATTATTATTATTATTATTATTCAGGCCTCCAAGGAGTCAAAAGACTCATCGAGGGAGGTCCTTTCTAAGACATAAAGTCTGTCAAGACTCATCGAGGGGAGGTCCCCCCCCTGAGAAACACAAAGTTTATCATACCACTCCTTAAACCCACTGACCGTTCTCGCTCCCACCACTCCATCAGGCAATGCATTCCACGGCTCAACCACCCTCCACACAAAGAAACCACTCCTTACCCTCTTGCTCACAGTTTCCTTTCGTAACTTCCAGGGATGGCCTCTTGTCATCACTCCTTCCCGCTGATCAACCAAGCGAAAGAACTCCCCAGTGTCAACCCTGTAACCACCTCTCAACAGTTTAAAAGTCTCAATCATATCACCTCTCCTTCTTCTATCCACCAAACTCTGCAGTCCACATTCTCTCAGCCGATCCTCATAACTATCCTTGTACAGTCCTGAAACCATCTTTGTCATCCGTCTTTGTATCCTTTCCACAGTTAATTTATCCCCTTCAAATCCTGGGGACCAAATCTGAGAACAATAGTCCAAGTGTGGTCTGATCAGAGACTTATACAACGGAATGATAACCCTCTTATCTCTGCAGGTCAGTGTCCTTCTCATAATAGCAGCAATCCTCTGTGTTACCTTCACCACCTTTGCAATATGTCCCCTAAACTTCAGGTTTCTATCAATCATCAACCCCAGATCTCTTGTCTTCCTTACTTCCTCCAGTATAACTCCTCCCATAGAGTATGCAGCATCTCATCGATGTTTCCCAAACCTCAAGACCTTACATTTTGCTGCATTAAATTGACACCCCCCATTCGTTTGCCCATCTATCTAGCTTATTTAAATCCTCTTGCAGGGCTACCACATCTGCACTATTACTAATAATCCTTCCAAGCTTCGCATCATCTGCAAACAACTGAATATCCCCCTGCAATCCACTGGCTATGTCATTGATATAAAGGTTAAACAATATAGGTCCTAGTACTGAGCCCTGTGGGACCCCACTTGTAACCCTCTGCCTCCTGGAAACTGCTCCACCATACACAACTCTCTGATACCTATCAGACAGCCAATCCTGAATCCAGTTGACCAATCTGACATCCAGACCCATGTGCTGCAACTTAAATATCAGCTTATCATGTGGCACCCTGTCAAATGCCTTCGCCAAGTCTAAGAAAATTGCAGTATATGCCTTTCCCTCATCTAATGCTCTTGTAACTTTATTATAAAAGGCTAGCATATTGCTAAAACAAGAGCGTCCTTTCACAAATCCATGTTGATTCTCACAGATAACATTACCCTCATCTGCCCAATGCTGTACACGGTCCCTCACTACTTTCTCCAAGATCTTAACAACTACTGATGACACACAGACTGGCCTATAATTAGACACTTCCAGTCTGTTACCACCCTTATGCAATGGCACTATCTTACCTTCCTTCCATTCCCTGGGCACCTTTGCCAAAGCCAGACTTTCATTGAAAAGCCACGTTAAAGGTACTGTCAATTCCCTAGCACATTCTCTCAAAACTCGTGGCGAAATACCATCCAGTCCCACAGCTTTACTGACATCCAGAGTACTCAGTATCTGAAACACACTCCCCTCCTGTACCTCCAGACCTCGTACCAGTCCTATCCCTCTAGCATTAAAACTGACTCCTCTAGGATGAAATACTCCAATAAAGTGTTCATTGAACAATTCCACTATGTCCTCTGCATCAGTCACTCTATTCCCATTTTTATCCCACAATATCATTCTTCCACAGTCATTTCTCCTCCTACTGGCCACATAGCTAAAAAATTCCCTAGGATTTTCTTTGGATGTTAGGGCCAATCTCCTCTCATATTCCAGTTTCGCTTTCCTTACCACACGAGTCACTCTTCTGGCCTGTGTCTTATATTCCTCATGCATCTCTTCACCTGTCTCCTTATATCTCTTCCATAGCCTCTTTTTCGCATGCAATTCCTGTTTAATATTGTTTGTCATCCACTTTACTCCAAATTGCGCCCTCTTCTTCACTCGTGGTATACAACTTACCATTGCTGATAACAAATATTCTTTCACAATTTCCCACGCACTGGTGATATCCCTGCCTTCCAATTCCTCCCTCCATGAAACTTCTCGAAGTTGACGTCTAAGATGTTGTTAGTTGAGTGAACCTCCCACAATGAGTCTGTTGATTCCATAGAGGGTGTAATAGTAATAATAATAATAATAATAATACATTGAAGAGGTTATTCATAAAATGGTGGGAGATTGTGAGAGAACAATAGGTCATCTCTAAAAGCTGTATAAGAGGGTGTGATCAAGAGAGTGAGAAGCAGTTTTTTTTTTTTTTTGCTTGTAGAGTTCTGAATTATTGGGCTGCATTGCCTAAGAGAATGGTGTTTGCAGAGAATTTGAATGTTTTTAATGCACGGTATGACAAAAGGGACATCCGAGATGCATCTGTGACTCTATGGCATCTTTGGATAATATTAATAATAATAAAATCCCTAGTTCTTGTCAAAAAAAAATCTTAGCATCTACACTTGGGATCAGCTAAGGAACCACCTGAAAAAAAAAGCCTAGAAAAAATTCCTCCAAAAAGAAGTACTTTTTCTGTAACCTATAAAAGTCTTTTTTCTGACAGTATATTTTTAATGCTCATTAGCATTAATTATTTCTTAATTAATATTATTAATAAGTAATATCATATATGCTTATTGCAATAACTATACCAGTTTGTTGACATATACTATAACGACCTTTCAACTTTACAGAGTATTGAAAGTTTATTTTTTCACTTGGTTAGAGTATAATAAAATTAGTTTAATCCTTTATCCAAGTGTGAGCAAACAAAGTTTGCGCCTGAAGTATCTTCAGGACTAGGGTAAAGTGATACAACACTAGGGCAACTCGTTGTAAAGGTGGAGAAAGCTACCAACACTCCTAACTCAGTATCTCCTATAATGCAAAACACATCTCCTTGCGGATATGTCTAATGTTATGCATTAAAGGAAGGGCATTAGCAGGTCATCTCTACCTATAGGTAGAGATGACCTGCTAATGCTTCTGCCTGGTATTTCCACTAGGGCCTGGCTCCCACTGAAGAGACCTCAATAAAGGTCGAAACTAGTCTGGGTAGTGGCCCTTCCTTTAATGCATAACATTAGACATATCCGCAAGGAGATGTGTTTTGCATTATAGGAGATACTGAGTTAGGAGTGTTGGTAGCTTTCTCCACCTTTACAACGAGTTGCCCTGGTGTTGTATCACTTTACCCTAGTCCTGAAGATACTTCAGGCGCAAACTTTGTTTGCTCACACTTGGATAAAGGATTAAACTAATTTTATTATTATATTTACAGAGTATTTTATATATATATATATTTATTTATTTATTTATTTATTTATTTTGTTTACTCAGTGGCATTGCCAACTACTGTAAAATATTGTAAAATGTGTACCAACCTCCCATGATGAGTCTCTGAGTCCACAGAGGTCAGATGTTAATAATTGATATCTACAGAAATTCATTGCTATCTATAGAAATGATATGGATGGTGGAATGGTGAGATATACAGGTTAACTGGAAACAACCAAGAATGCCTAATAATAATAATAATATTAGTTATATTTCATTGATATCATTAACTTGAATGTATTTTGTAATTTCAGAATTATGAAACACATTAAAATGAACTTGATCATAAAAATACATGAAAATATGATAGCATAGATTCTAAAAAGATTTAGATCACCTCCTTATATCAATTTTTTTTTTTTTTTGCTATATCATAAAACAAAAGTTTCTGAACTGTTTCATTTTCTTCTAGGCAAAATCAATTCCTAGTCGAACAAATAGCATTATTTCTACCTCAAGTACAGTATCACTGAATGATGATGAGGATGATGACGATTCAGAAGATGAAGATGAGGATGATGATATATTAGAAGGCAATAATTTTTACTTATTATGTTGTTATTCACTTGAGGTTTAAGTTAACAAGATGCAGATTAAAAAATTAATTTGTTCTATGCCATTGAATCAGACTGTTTCTTGTTATGGATTATTTTCTAAATATTCTGAAGCTCAAATAGTCTGTGCAGTCCAGCTGCAGTAAAACAAATCACTTGATTATATAGTGCTAAAAGTACAAGAATATAAAATAATAATAATAATAATAATATTCTGTGCTGTATGTGTAAGTTTTTTTTACCTCTTGAGAGCTGAAACTACTTTGCAGTTTTCTAATTGGCATATCTACAGAAATGATATGGATGGTGGAATGGTGTTCAGATATACAGATTAGCTGCAAAGAATCAAGAAAGCCTAATTAAATAAGCATTGTCACAGAAAAGATGCAGTTATTAATTTACAGGACTGTTCTAGAATTTAATAAGTTTAGTTTAATCCTTTATCCAAGTGTGAGCAAACAAAGTTTGTGCCTGAAAGTATCTTCAGGACTGGGGTAAGGTAGTGCAACACCAGGCAACTCGTTGCAAAGGTGGAGAATGCTCTCATTACTCTTATCTCATATCTCCCATAATGCAAAGCACATCTCCTTGCGGATATGTGTAATGCTATGCATTAAGGCAACGGCCACGACCCATACCGGTTTCGACCTTTATTGATGTCTCGTCAGTGGGAGCCAGGCCCTTTCTCCACCTTTGCAATGAGTTGCCTGGTGTTGCACTACTTTACCCCAGTCCTGAAGATACTTTCAGGCACAAACTTTGTTTGCTCACACTTGGATAAAGGATTAAACTAAACTTATTATAGTCTAACCAAGTGAAAAATAAACTCTCAACATGTTCTAGAATTCTTTCTCACTCCTGGGGAAATCATCCTAAAAATACTACACACATCACAGCATAATTCTCTGCTATAGCATCAGTAAATCTTTTCTTTTCTTTCTTTTTTTTTTTTATCCTGGACATCCTTTCAGTTTTAGAAATTCTTAATAATCATTTTGGGAGTATAAACTCTAAGATGCAAATTGGAAGAAAAAGAAATAAATAATCCTAGGGCAACAACCAGTCCATCTACTATTTCAACTCAAAAAAGAAACAGTGCATGAAAAGGAGAGAGAGAGAGAGAGACCGGTGGGAGATATTGAGAATATAGTGGGTAGGCTATAATAGAAATGTGTAACTGTTACTATATGAAGATAAGGTGGTACTGGAGCAAGAATTAAAGAATACTGTATGGAATGCAGTGAAGAGGAGAAAGAAATATCTTTTATATATGAAATATTTCTACTACTGCAAAGGAAGAAAGAGGTATTGATTAATAATGAATCCATTGGATTCATTACCAACAGGGTCACAATTAATCTGGGATATAAAAATGTAAATTAAAACTAACACAGATCTATATATCTATAGCATATTTTACATTTAATTCTTCATCTCCATTATTTTTATTTAACATAAATGTAAAATAAAAATAATGTAGATCTCTACAGATAGTTATATCTGTAGAGATCTTGATTGTATGTATTATAGAATGGAAAGATGAAGAAGTACAACAAATGCATAATGATAGACATCAGAGATGCTAAAATACTGCAGAACTTTGAATCACAATTATAGCAGTGGGATTAGATTAAATGGATATATGTGTAGGAAAATTAGGAATACTATTGATCTAGTTGTTCACTTTGATTCTCAATAGTGACAAAGTCAGAGTGGAAAGAGTGAAAGATAGTATGGATTATTGCATAACGGGTGACTAAACAGTGACAGAAAATTGCAGATTAAAATTACAGATTGGTGGCAAAAGTCTTTAAGAACTTATTTCATGCTCATCTGAGTTCATAAAGTCCCTACATAAAGTCCCTAGACTATATGTAGGGACTTTATAAATGGACTATAAAGGGACTTTATATTCTCTGACCAGTTATCTGTTTTGCAGATAGAAAAATCCAAGTTTCTGAGAGAAAATTTCTGTTATCTAAATATGAGCCTAGCTAACTTATCTTCACTTGAAAAATTCCATATAAACATGCTATTAGAATAAAAATCAAATACAACACTGATCCACCTGCAGGGCACCAGTCCTGTGTTTCTATTAGCTGTGTTACAAAGAAAGAACAACCTAGTTGTATTAAGGTAAAAATGGATATGCCATGATATTCTTGTACTTTTTTTAATGTATTTGACATGGAATTAACCAGAGCAGATGAGGATAGAAAATTAGATGGTGATATCATAATGGGCAGTGAAATCATTACCAAAAATACTACTAGGTGCAAACTTGGAATATTTTGGCACTTCTATCCTGGGAAAATGTGATTTGGGGATTTTTCCAGTGTTTGGATAAAAAGCAGATAGTTTAATGATGGTAAGGTGGGATTAGTGGTATCCTTTCTGATTTATGCTTAGATGTAGACCCACTCTTTGAATACATGCAGGTATACAGGTATTCAAAACCAAATTCAATGGAATAGGGTGGTTAATCTTTATTCCTATAGTGTCCTATATCTATATTTGGTTTGAAAGCAATAGTGGTGGAAAAGTGTGCCCCAAACTATGAGAGTGAGGATAACAGTGTCTCAGGTTGTGAGATTGAAGTAGTGGATGGAACTCAGAATATAATTAAAAATGTGTATGATGTAATGCCATATAAAATGCCAGATGAGAATGAGATTAAATGTAACATGATTGAGAGAGAAAGTGAAAGTGCTGAATGAAAGAAGAGTGTGACTGTAAAGAAGAAAGAATTGGTCTAGTTGTTGAGGGCTTGATCAAGAGAGAGAAGAAAAATCAAGGAGCAAGTGTTGTATGGTGATTCACTCATAAAAGGTGTGATCGATGAGAGTCTGACGAAATTGTTCTTTCCTGGTGCAAAAATTAATGATGTCAATAAAGCTATTAGAGCACAAAAGGATAGGGTGAAAGAAATTATCACATTGGCTGGAATGAATGATTTCAAAGGAGAAAAGTATGCTATGAGAGAGGACATGAAAGAATTACTGGAAGTAGCAAAAGAAAAGAGTGAGAGAGTTAAGAAAATGTGTCTGTTGCCATGGTATGACAGAGTAGAGCTGAGAAGGAGGAATAAATAGCGAATGACTCAATGTGTAGGTTATGCAGGAGGAGTGGTGTGGAGTTTGTGGAATATGTTTGATGGGCAAAAGGACTTATACAAGAAGGATGCGTGCCTCCGAATGGATTTGGTTCGGAGACTGGAAAAAGTGTTGTTGAATGAAGTGAAAGTGAATGTGCAGAATCAACAAAACTAAAGCTTTTAGGGGGGGGGAGGTAAGATGTTCAGTGGATATGCAGACATCAGTGAGGCAGTTGAGTGTATGAATGTGTATAATTATGCCTAAATTAGTACCACTGATAACAAACCAGAATGTGATAGTTAGTATAAAGCTTCAGGATAGCTGTGGGCCTAAGGGACTTTTGCCTAAATTAGTACCACTGATAACAAATCAGAATGTGATAGTTAGTATAAAGCTTCAGGATAGCTGTGAGCCTAAGGGACTTTTGAACTTTATGTACACTAATGCCAGTGAACTGCAACCAAAAAGTAGAAGTTCAACTGCAGGCCAGTGAAAATAGCACATTTGAGGCCATCTGGTTTGAGATTGTGGCCAGCAGAACAAAATATACAGTTGGATGCTGCTATAGACCAGGAGATGGAAAAGATGATGGAGATAGTATGTAGCGGCAAATAGACTCAACGATTTGAGGACAGGTAATTATTATGGGAGATTTCAATCATGGTTGAAAGAGGGGAAAATAGTTCCATTGCATAAAGGAGGCTCCAAGACTGATGTGTAGCAAATTACCGACAGATCAGCATATCAGAAGTTGTTGACATAGTATTGGAGAAGTTGGTCAAGAACAAAATTCCGGAATAGATAGATGGAATACTGTATGGGGGGGGCAGCATGGTTTTGTGAAGGATAGGTCATGCCTCAGTAACTTGCTCATATTTTATAATACAGTGACACCGCTGATCTTTGCAAAGGTCTTTGACAGGATGCTACATGGAATTCAGTAGAAGAGCTAAAGGTCTTGACTTAACTGCAGCACATGGGGGTGGATATAGGGTTGGTGAGATGGATAGGAGGGTGGTTGATGGAGAGATATCAGAGAGTTGTTTATTCAAGAGTAGAGAATTCAGGAGTCCAAAAGAAGTCCTGTGACTAGTGGCATGCTGCAGGGCTCTGTTCTTGGACTGCTACTGTTTAATTTGTTCATTAACGATTTAGGAAAGGATCTGAGAGGAACTGTTCAGTTATTTGCCGATGATGCAAAGTTGGGTAGACAAATAGTTAATACAGATGATGTCAAAATTTTGCAGGATGATTTTGATAGATTGGCAGACTGGGCAAAGGAGAATGGATGTCAGTTTAATGTGGCAAAGTGTAAGGTTATGCATTTTGGAGTGAAAAGATTACTAGCTGTATACCCCATTAGTGGAACTGTATTCCAGGAAACTGATGAAGCCAGAGATTTTGGAGTGTTAGTGGATAGGAAGGAAATTAAAGTTTAGGGGGCACATAGCAAAAGTGGCTAAAGCAACTCATCAGATCACTTGGTTACTGAAAAATACTTTGACGATCAGGTTATTGTTTCTCTTTATTGAGAAGCATGCAGATTTGGGTGCCAGGGTTTCTTGGTGATGAGGAGGAAGTGGAAAGGATCGATAGGTGAGTGACAAAGATGGTAGCACATCTATCGAATGAACCGTATGACAGGTTGAAGATTTGTGGGTTACAGAAACTTGTTGATAGGTGGAAAACGGGTGATATGGTTGAGACATTCAAACTACTGAAGGGTTTTTACAAGATTAATTCAGAGGAAATTTTTCCGAACTGGTGTGGTGGTGGAAGAACTAGGTGCTATCTGTGGATACTGAGGAAGAATGTAGTTAGCAAGAATGTTAGAACTAGGTTTTTTTGCTTGGAGAGTAGTCAATGAGTGGAATAGGTTGCCAGGGACTGTTGTGGGTGCTATGACTGTGAATGAGTTCAAAGCAACATATGATAGATACTACCCAAATGTTGGATAGTTCTTGACATGATGTTTAGGGCCACTCTTGATGAGTCTAAGGACTCCTTGGAGTTGCCTGTAATAATAGTAATATATATACCATGTGTTCGTTGTTCTTCCTGCCAAATTTGCCTGTTTTGAGGGACAAGAAGCCCTTCACCTCCGTATGAGACTGCTCACTCACTATTGGATTGAAAACACCTGATAAAGGTTCCTTACATCATAGATGGGATTAAAAGCTGGGTCTTTCCAGCTAAAGGTCTTGACTAAACTAACTGTGCTATGGAAGCATTTAGTGGTAAACAAAAAAATAAAATATGCTTAAATATTATTATTATTGTTATATTACACAGGTATCTCCATGAAGTCCAAAGGGTATCATGGAAGCATATTCTAATGATGATTCACAAAATACCTATCATACTGCTCCATAAATTCATTCACTAATAAAGTGCTCATACTGATAATGCTATGTCTGTCTCATAATCTCTTTTATGTAATAGAACTATCTTGGCCCTCCTTTTGCTCCCTCAGGAATGTTTTCAGAGCAGAGACATAAATTAAACATTTTGGTAAAGGCACGGCCAGTTCTCTTGAACATTCATTCCTATAACACACTGGTACATATTGCATAGAATTCCATATCTATATTTAGTTTGTATTTTGCATTTTTCATTCGACTTTGCCACCTTTCAAGCAGAGAAGTTGTTCTCACAACCTAACTGACCACACTCCTACAAAGCTTCCAGGGATAACCCCTTGTTCTCTCCTAGTTTTCATGTATTGAAAATTTTTTTTTCTTCATTATTCTTATAAAATCTCTTTAGTAACTATAGAAACTTGTATGTTTCTGTCACATTAAGTCTTTTTCCATCTGCCCACTATACTTTGCAATATACACACTTTCAGTTATCATAATATATATCATACAGAGGCCTGTCACTATCTTGGTTACTTGCCTCTATTCACTCTGTCATCTCTTCATTCTTAAGAAACCCAGACAAACAAGCCTCTGCACAGTTGTCAGTATACAGCCATATCTTATAAAGTGGAATAATGACCTGTCCTCCCTCTACTTGTCAATGTGTTCATCTCAAATTGGTCAATGCGTTCTTCATCACAATTACAACCATAATGCAACCTTTAAATCCCTTACAAAACTGAAAAACATCATTATTATTATTATTATTACATAACACCTCCAGGAAGTCCAAAGACTCATCAAGGGAGGGCACCTGCTCAACAACTCTCTGTCTCCACCATTCCACTAACAGTAAGTACCTTATTCATCTACACCAGCACCATCTACCGCTGACTACCACCGCTATTTTCACAGACAATCACAAACATTCATGCTCACTGCGGGATTCGAACCTGCAGCCTTTTGGCTGGAGAACAGATAAGCTAACCACTCGACCAACCAGGCCGGCAAACCAACACCGACGTGACTGTGATGACACTGCAATGCTCTCCCGGCACTCTCTCTCAGGCGACTTGCTGTCATAATCTCATTGCTGAAGAAACAAGCATGGAGGTGCTTCTTATTCTTTCCTTATATTGATGAAACAGGATGAACAATTTGCAATCTGGAAACAAGAACACAACACATTAAATTTAAAAATTTTGGTAAATCAGGTTTCTATGATCATACTCTTAACACTACACCAAACTGACTGGAAAGGAACTTGTTCCTTATATCACAGTTTTAAAACTTTGCAGAATGCAAATTTAAGTAAGCCTGTGAAATTTTGATCAACCATTCTAATCTCAGCAATAACGGTGGCCTTAAAAATCCCAAGAATATCATTGGCACAAATTCAGCCTGCATACGTTCTGTTAAAGGTTCTTCAGCAAACACTCACTTCAGGACGCTAAACAGTCATTTTTGTTCTTATTTCATATAATAACCACCACTACTACCAAAACTGTTTTGTTTTAATTTATCTATCAGTGGTCTCTAGCCAAACAGATAAGAGAACTTAAGCTTTTATGTAGTACATTTTTGGACCCAAGGTCAGGCCGGTAGTGTTCATGGTTGACCACATTAGTCTTACTTTAGCTTACTGTGTGTATTGCAAAGTAGCTTGTCTCTATTTGTGTGTATATTATATATTATTATTAACATTTAATTTCCATGGAGTCAGAGACTCATTGTGAGAGGTACACACTATAACATACAAAGCTCATCCGATTGTGCTTAAACCATACTCACAACACACTTGAGCAATTCATTTCACTCACCAATCATTTTCCATGCAAAGAACCTTCTCCTCACTTTGCTTACACCCTCCTTACACAGTTTCCATGGATGGCCTCTTGTTCTACATCCCCCTCTCCCAGTTTATGAAAAATTTCTTCCATATCTACTGATAACAACCCCTGACTAACTTGTCTCAATCATATCCCCCCCCCCAATTCTTCCTCTTATTCATGATGTTTCTCAGTTTACATTCTTTCAGTCCGTCTTTATACTCCACATTCCAAAGATGATTGACCACCTTTATGAATCTTCTCTGGACCCTCTCTAACCTATCCTTGTCACCAGAAAATCCCAGCGACCAAATGCGTACACAATAATCCACATGAGGCCTGATCAAGACCTTATACAATGGAATCATAACCTCTTTATTTCTACATGTCCAGGTCATCCATATTATTGCCATTATCTGATGTGATGACTTCAAACTTGTGCAATGTCATCCCTGAATTCCAGATTCTTGTCCACCATCGCATCACTCCTAGATCTCTCATCTCCTCTACTTCCTTTAATGTTTCTCCATCAAGTGTATAATTTGCATCCCATAATTTTTTAGTTTAAAACCATATTTCTGAATATGCTTTTAAACTACTTTTCCAAGACACTAATTGCTGTTCTGAAGATACAAGTAGGTCTGATGCTACTTCTGTCTCATAACTTCTTTTATGTGATGGAACATAAAAATGTAATTTTTTATGTAAATTAAACAGCTTAGTACAGGTACTGCCAGTTTTCTTGCACATTCATCCTTGTATCCCACCCAATCTCATAGCTGTATTTTGTTTGTATTTTGCAAGGAAAAAGAAAAAAATAATAAAGGCAACTGTTGCATGCATTGTTTTCAGTATATACCTCCTATCGATTTATTTGAACATATTAAAAATGGAGATATCTTGGGTTAGTAGATTTTTTTGTCTGGCAAATAGGGTTCATATAATTTTTTGAGTACCCTGTGTGTATGTGTGTTGGACAGAATATATATATATATTTTCATTTAATACAAAATAACTTTCTAAACTTTTTTTTTTTACTTTAAGAAAACGCAATGCGACAACACTAACTCCTATCGAGTTTGGATCATATTAAAAAAAAAAATTTTAAATAGAGCGTTCTTGAGCAAGTACAGTTTTAGTGTGGCGAGTATGGTTCTGTATAATCTATTATAATCTAACGATCTCTGTGTATATGCATATACAGAGCTCTATATAACTAAGAGTTTATAAAGCAGAACACCAGAATAAGATGATAAAATTTATTTTAATTAACAAAACAGCATTTCATCCTAAATGCACAGAATTTCTACACACACACACACACACACACACGCTGCTTGGAAAGGAGTTAACTGACACCTCTGGGCAAGGTGCATTTCACCATGTAATGAGTCATGTGTTTGTGGCCAGTATAAATTGGAGGAATATGATAGTTTCAAGTCAGTGAAACTGTGGCCAGGTAAAATGGCTACAAGAAGAGAACTGACTGAGTTTGAATGAGGTGTTGTTATGAGATGCCATGTTGCAGGCTTATGTGTTCAGCAAATTATTGACAAATTGTGCCATCCCAGATCAACAATCATTGATACCATACTTAGGGAGTGTCGTGGACAATCCAAAACACTCCCCAAGCATGACCATAGGATGCTACAAAGGATAATATGTAAAACTACCATTCAGCTGATACTTTGAATGCAGAGAACTGGAATTTGCACAAAAATATTCAGAATCAAGGCTCACAACATGGGTTTCCATGATAGGATCGCAATTTGCATGCCCCACGTTACGTAAACTAATATGCAATATCATTGGCTTCAGTGGTGCGAAGAGTATTTACAGTGGAACAAGGAAGCTGGAAATTTGTGTTATGGAGTGACAAATCACGCTTCACCCTTTGGCAAGCAGATGCCCATGGAATGCCTCTTACTAAAGTACTTGACGGCAACTATTAAATTCGTAGGTGGCAGTTCAATGGTATGGTCCTGTTTTTTCCTAGTTTGGCCTTGGACCTCTCTGTTTGTGGTGCCACAAACATTGAATGCTGAGAGGTATTGAACGTTCTGGGCAATGCTTCCTGCTTGCGGCATTTCTGTGGAACTGACCATTATCTCCTTCAGCAAGAAATGCACTGTGTCATAATGCTGCTTCTGTAAATGCATGGTTTGTGGACGTGAACATAACTACACTTGACTGATCTCCACGGAGCCCTGATCTCAACCCTATTGAACATCTGCAGGATCAATTGGAGTGTCGGGCGAGGTCAAGGGACATCCACCCCCACAAAAGTCCAGAACATCATTACATGCCTACAGTAAGAATGGCCCAAAATTCCTATTTATTACTATCATACACTTGTGGAAATTATGCCCTGTAGGATTACTGCAGTCACTGCAGCAAAAGGAGGTCCTACACCTTATTAAGGTGGGCTATGGTGTCTGTCAATGCTATAGTGTTGATAGACACCCTGTATATACACTCCTTCTTTCAAAACAGTGTATACACAGGGTTGGCAAATACACTTGCCCCCTTGGATTTAAGGGTGATGTTACAATTTGGTAATAACAGCAGAAGATGTGACAGTGAATGAGGAGTCCATAGTCTATGTTTCTTCTGTTGATGAAATTAACCATTCTGACATGCATGGTTGATTTATATGTTCCTCTGAAGAATGGGCTTATTTGAAACACCAACAGAACAGGAGAGAGTAAACCTGTAGTACATTTGTACTGTGCGTGGGCGAAGAATTTTTTATCTTCCATTTTATTAAATCAGTTTTATATTTATTATGTATTTTTTTAATTTACTTTTTACATAGTATGGTAATCCTGCTTTAAAAACCAAACATGGGGCTTTTTCATGTTCAGGCCTCCAGTAAGTGGGGTCAATAATTTTTTGTCTCACACTGGGCAATGAAGTTCATCTCCCATCTAAAGACAGCTTCCATTCAATCACAAACATTTGAACCTGCAATATGTTGGTTGGAAAGCAAATACACTAACAATTCGGTCACCAGATTGTAACAGTCTTAAAATTGAAGCTTTCAAGTATACTGTGGCATGAGAAACTGCATGCAGAAGAATATTAATAAGGCTTGAGAACTGGTTTGAAACTGTTTACAGACAGGTGACTGACTATATTCCTATATTTAGGAGGATAAAAAAAGCAAATGAATAATGAAATTAGGAGATATGTTTGCTAAGTAAAGAGAAAATTAGATTATGAAAAATTAGAAGACCAAACTAAGCAGAATTCTAGAAAAATCTTTAGTTATATGGTGAATGAAAAGAAATTATACTTTAGTTGATAATGATGGTGGAAGGTAGCAGGAAGATGTAGGGAAATTATTCAAATAATACTTCATTTAATTATGTAAGATGAGGAGAAGTGAGATGACCAGAAGCTGACAAATCTGTATGAAATATTGATAAAGTAAGATTTCATCGACTTGTTTTTATGATTATTTTTACATTTGGACTTTAAAAAAATAGTAAAAAATCATAAATCATCATGTTCTTCTCTTTCCCATGTGATATTAAATCTCATGTCATTCCACACACAGACACTCACACACACAGACACTGATGATGACATTGTCAGTGGATTGCAGGGAGCTATTCAGTTGTTTGCACATGATATGAAGTTGGGAAGGGTTATTAGTAATAATGCAGATGTGATAGCCCTGCAAGAGGATTTGAATAAACTGGACACAGGCCTGGCTGATGGCTTGTGCAAAGTATGCAATATACACAGGTGCCACAGAAGAAAAGGTGCCTAAAAGATGTCAAAAAATATGAGATAAGAGTTTAAACAAACAATGAATGGTACAGAATGGTACATATAATTATGAATGTACGTTGTCTTCTGTTTGGGGCCCTTCAGATCTTCCCAGAAACGAACAAATAAATTCTGAAATTGTATCCTGGACCCGATTATATTATTGATTATAATAATTTTAATTTTTGATTAAAATTTACGAAAATATACCTAAAATAGTTCTTCTTTATTTTTTGATGTATCATAAATCAACTTATGATTAATTGTTCAGTTCCGTGTAAGGGCCGTATCCTAATTTTAATCAGATTGGATGCATGTGGTCCGGCACTAAAAGTCAGCTTACTACTGATAACTCATTCTTCTCGACATTCGAGCTTGTTATATTAGCGGGCTGTTAGGGCGGCGTCAAACCAAGAATATGATAGACTATATTATTGTAAACCAAAGATGGAAATCAAGTATCCTAAACTGCAGATTGTGGATCAGATCATAAGCTAGTATTAGCAAACCTAAGAATAAAGTTAAAATCTGGAAGCACTTCCAGATTCAAAAGGAGTCAAAAGAAGACTGAATGTAAAAAAACTACAAGACAACAATATTCTAAGAAAATATCAACTAGAACTAGATAAAAATCTGAAGGAACTACCAAAACAGAATATAAACATCGAAGAACATTGGTGCAAATTAAAGGAAATAATATTAAATTCGGCAGAAAAAACAATAGGTTACACAGAAAGAGAAAGTAAAAAGGATTGGATCTTGAATGAAGTAAAAAGGTTAAGCGATCAAAGGAAAAGCATGAAACTAAAACAGAACTATAACAGAAATGAATATAATAGATCCAAAAAAAAAATCAGCTAACGCCTTTTTATTCCCGCAAATTATAATTATTATCATTATTATTATTATTCCAGGCAACTCCAAGGAGTCTACAGACTCATCGAGGGAGGCACTAACATCATGTCAAGAAGAACTATTCGACATTCACACAATATCTATCCTACCTCACCTTGAACTCATTCACGGTCGTAGCACCCACAACAGACTCTGGCAGCGTATTCCACTCATTCACCACTCTCCAAGTAAAAAACCTAGCTTTAACACCCCTGCTAACCATGCTTGTTGTTATTTAGGAACGTTCTATAGTTGGCACCATAATTCAGTTCTGGCGAGTTGACGGATCTGATAAGGGTCTTCCAGATCACGGGCAAGATTAGTCCTTGGTTCCTGTTAAGGTTTTGTGTACAGCGGGCTACACTGTTGTGGCCTCCTTAAAAATTCGGGAGCGGAAGTCCTCCTCCATGTAAGGAATTGTGCTTCTATCCCACTCTATGGTATGGTTCGTTCTTGAGAAATGAAACGCTAACCCTGATTTTTCTTCTCTGTTATTATTGACGTCACCTATATGTTCTTTTTGCCTAATTTCGAGGCTCCTTGAAGTTTGGCCGATGTAATTCAAGCCGCACGAGCATGGTATGTTATAAACTCCAGCAAATTTGGAGAAAGGATGGCTATCTTTTGGAGATCTTAATAATTGTCTAATTGTTTCTGTGGGTTTAAAGGCCACTCTTATTTTATGTGGTCTAAGGAGTCTAGTCTTATCAGATCCTTCAACTCGCCAGAACTGAATTATAGTGCCAACTATAGAACGTTCCTAAATAACAACAAGTGAGATCATCCACACTCTATGAATGTATTGTATGCGCTCTGTTCTTTGTTTAATATAATTGGAATCGGTTGATTTTAGTTTGTAACAGTTTTTTACTTTTTAGTGCCTTACATCAGTTATGTATCCTGAAGATGCCAACAGACTTAGTTCGTGAAACTAGTTGGTATAACTTAGTTATTTATTATATACACTTGATCAATATAATCCCAATAAAAGTTTTTCCAGAGCCATTGCTTCATCCAAACACTTCTTAACTGCCTCTCATCCACTATCAACTTCCAGCCCTTGCAGTTGTACATGCCATGGCACTGAACTAAATCAAACTCCTAAGCTTGTCCTACTTACCAGCCCGATAAACCCTGTCTTAATTGTAAATTCCACACCTTTAGCCACCTCCCAAGTGAAGACTCTATGATCACTCTCTCCAATTGGTGGCAATGTGGTCATATTTGTTACAGCCAAATCCTCAGATGCAATTACTAGGTCAAGCACTCTCTGACTCCTAGTATTTTCCATTACATGCTGTCGCAGATAGTTATCCCTTAAATTCCTTCCTCCCGTGTGTCCTCTCCTCACTCCAATCAATGTGACCATAATTAAAATCTCCCATAATAATTACCCTCTTTGCACACATTTCTTCTATTTGCTTGTGCATACTATCTCCACTATCTTTTCCATCACCTGGTCTATAGCAGCACCCAATTGTATATTTTGTTCTGATAGCCACAATCTCATACCAAATGGCCTCAAATGTGCTCTTTTCTCTATCCTGCAATTCAACTTCTATTCTCCTTGGCTGCAGCTCATTAGCTATCATCAACAATACTCCTCCCTGCATTTTATTCTCCCTGTCATTCCTGAACACACTATACCCATCACATTCAATCCCACTAGCCATATCATCTACAGTCAGCCATATTTCACTAATGCCAATAACCTGTGGTCTGGAAGTGCCAATCATGGCCAAAAATTCTTCCTTCTTCCTAATACTCCTAGCATTAGCGTACATGAATTTCAGACCCCCATTAGCCCCATCCCTACCTTGATGCCTTATACTAACTATCCCATTCTGATTTGTTGTCCTTATTTGCTCGGGCATATTATACTCATTCATACACTCAACTGCCTCCCTAAGGTCTGCATATCTATTCCCTCCCCCTTAATAAATCTAGTTTCCCTGATTCTGCACATCCACTTCATTCAACAACACTTTTTCTAGTCTCCTTACACCGTTCCATTCAAATGCAAGCCATCTCTTATATAGATCCTTTCGCCCATCGAACTCACTCCACACATCCACAAATTCCACACCATTCGTCATACATAACCCACGCATAAAGTCATTTGCAATTATGGCCCTCCTTTTAAACACTTCACTGTCATACCGCGGTAAAAGACTAATCATCCTAACTCTCTCACTCTTTTCTTTTGCTACCTCAAACAATTCATTCAGGTCCTCTATCATTTCCATTTTATCTCCTTTCAAATCATTCATACCTGCCACAACAATCATTTCTTTCACCCTTTCCTTTTGCTCTCTAATAGACTCAGTTACGTCCTTGATGGTTGCACCAGGTTGGTACGATTTTGTGAAATCCTCTACTAACACACCTCGTACTAACGAATCTCCATACAGCACTCTCTCTCCTTGATTTTGTCCAAGTTCACACTCATACTCTTATTTTTCCTATCATACTTTTTATTATTGGCTGGTACACTCAGTAGACGTTTGTTCATACACTCTAACATAGGGAGTAGCTGAGGCTGTTTAACCCTATCTAACTTTTGGAGACTGAGTGGGCAGTTCAATTTCCACCAGTACCAATCAGAGGTAGCTGGCCCAAGGCTATCACTAATTAAGCGGCATGCAGTGAAGAGAGATGGCTCAATAAGTGCCGCCATCTCGTGGTCCCTAACCCTAACACTCGTATTTAATGTCTGAAATATGTGGGTTCTAACCAGAGAAATGAGAAAATTAGTTAAAAGAGACAAGAATAACTGGTTAGAAGAAAAATGCAAAATGGCAGAAAAGCTATCAAAAGAAAATAATCTTCATGGATTATATAAACAAATAGACCAAATTAGTAAGACACGGACAACAAAAATTATAATGATCAAAAACAAAGAGGGACAACTAATTGAAAGTAAAACAAAAAGAATGGCCAGATGGGAAGAATACTTCAAAGATTTATATAATAAAAACAGCTCCCAGGATATTACGATTCCAGCCACTGAAATGGAAGAGGAAACAAATATCTTTACCAAAGAAATAATAGCACACAGTATAGAAAAACTCAGAAATAGGAAAGCACATGCCATTGATCAAATACATGCAGAATTCTTAAAAGCGGGAAAATAACAACTTTTGGAACCATTAAAAACATTATTTGAAAGGATCTACAAAAACAAAGAAGTGCCTACTGATTGGACTAAATCAGGCATAACTTATATATATATACAAAAAAGGAGATAAAATAGAATGGAATAATTACAGTGGCATTAGCCTCCTCAGTATTCCAAGTAAGGTTTTTACGAAAGTACTCCAAAAACAAATTAAGCATATATAGAACTGGCACTAGGAGAAGAACAAGCTAGTTTCAGACCAGGACGAAGCACAATTGATCAACTATTCACCCTAAGACAGCTAATAGAAAAGACACTATAGTACAACCAAAGTTGCTACATAAATTTCATAGACTTTCGTCAGACATTTGATTCAATCCGTAGAAGAGAACTATGGAGAACTACGGAAGAATTTGGAATTCCCAACAAAACCATAAGAATAATAAAGAATCCATATGAGAAATCTGAAAGTGCAGTACGAATGGAGGACACCTTAACCAACTGGTTTCACACAGAGAGCGGAGTAAGATAGGGATGTAATCTGTCACCAAACCTGTTCAGTCTTACACTGGAAGAAACAGCCAATAAGGCCTTAAACAATGAAGACTCCGGAATCAAAATATATGAGGAAAATGTGACATATTTAAAATTTGCAGATGGCATTGCATTACTTGCAAGCACAGAAGAAAATCTACAGCGAATTTCTGATAAAATAAAGGAGGGGTGTGTAAAATCTGGATTAAACATAATCATAAAAAGATTAGCAGCAGTATACCACATTGGTGGAACTGTCCTCCAGAAGATTGATGAAGCCAGGGATTTGGGAGTGTTGGTGGATAGGGAGTTGAAGTTTAGGGGGCACATTGCAAAAGTGGCTAAATCAACTGATCAAATCACTTGGTTACTGAAGAATACTTTGATGAGCAGAGACAAGCAAGTTATTGTTCCTCTGCATTGAGCCTTGATAAAACCCCCATCTTGACTACTGTGCCCAGATCTGGGCACCAGGGTTTCTTCATGATAGGGAGGAGGTGGAGAGGATCCAGAGACGAGTGGCCAAGATGATAGCAGGTCTATGGAATGAACCTTATGAGAATGGGTTGAAGATTTGTGGATTGCAGAAATTGGTTGATAGGTGAAAAAGGGGTGATATGATTGAGACATTCAAATTACTGAAGGATTTCTATAAGATTAATTCAGAGGATATTTTTCAGAACAGGACTGGTGGTGGGAGGACTAGGGGCCATCCATGGAAACTGGGCAAGAGTGTGGTTAGCAAGGGTGTTAGAGCTAGGTTTTTTACTTGGAGAGTGGTGAATGAGTGGGGAATAAGTTGCTAGAGTCTGTTGCGGGCACCATGACTGTGAATGAGTTCAAGGCAAAGTATGAGAGATACTGTGTGGATGTTGATAGTTGTTTAGGACCTACCTTGATCAGTCTAAGGACTCCTTGGAGTTGCCTGTAATAATAATAATAGACAAAACAAAAATTATGCAAATAGAAAAGAAGCACCAATCTGAAAATTGAAATTGATAGTAAGAATCTAGAGCAGGTAGAAAACTTCACCTACCTTGGAGGAATTATTGAGTACAATGGTGAAATTATAAAAGATATAAACAGACGAATCAGTTAAGCATCCCAAACTTTTGGATGACGAAATAAAATATGGAAGTCAAGAGACATCAAACAAGTAACAAAAGTAAGAATCTGTGAAACAATGTCCTCCCAATACTCCTCTATGGAAGTCAATGCTGGAATCTCAAAAAGGCTGAAGAGAAAAAATTATTAGTTACTGAAATGGGTTGGCTAAGAAGATTACTTGGAGTATCTCTGCTGGATCGACTAAGAAACGAAGACATAAGGAAACGACTAAAACAAGAAATAACAATAATAGACAAAATCCAAGAAAGAAGACTGCAATGGTTTGGCCATGTGACCAGAATGGGAACAAAAAGACTACCATCTAAGGCCCTGGATATAACAATGGAAGATAAAAGATCCAAAGGATGGCCCAGAATTAGATGGATAGACAAAATAAAAGAAGACCTGAAAACCAAATCACAACAAGCGACACACCAAACTGGACAGAATTGTTTGGACTCCCCCAGGACAGACAGAAGTGGAAAGAGTTCATTCGGCCTCATCATCATCATCCACATAGATGATGGAAGAGAGAGAGAAGAAGGGCAGCATCAGCGACACAAAATAATTGGCGAACTCTTGAGTCCAATGCGAAACATTCTTGCAAAATTCTGTTATCTATTTTCGTTGAATCTTCAAAATTAATTTATTTATTAATGCAAAATTAATGTAAAGGATATTTGAATAAATCTCTTAACACGTTCGCTGCCAACTATGAGTATACTCGCAGTTGGTAAACCAGCTACACAAGCCAGCTACAAGTATACTCGTATGACGCTTACCACTGGCAACAAGATTACTGTACTGACCTTGAAGAAGTGAAAATGCTTGGCTTGTGGAACTAGCATCAAAACTGTGTATTCTCATAGATAGTATATGCTCTGCTCAAGCCAACTACAAGTATATTCGTTTGATGCTTACTGTCTGCAACGAGATTACCTTACTGACCTTGAAGAAGTTAAATTGCTTGGTGTACAGGAACAGACCATGCCGAAGTAGCGTGGCAGCGAACGTGTTAACTTTATATTACTATTTTATATTATTTTGAAAATTTATATAACTTGAAAAAATTTATATAAGCAGGACTAATCTGTAGGTAACATTATACTGTAAAGTGGTTTTCATTTGTTTCTCATTTCCTGTTCGTTTTATTCACACTTTATTCAAAAAAAAACTTTTTTGGAAAGGCGCTGAACATTAATTGCACACACAAGAAAAATGCTATGTGCCGGTCCTGACTGGACAGATGGGCAAATGAATTTGGATATCCGTTTAATGCAGCAAAATATAAAGTTGAAGTTTGGGATACACCGATGGGTGGCTACATATTCTTTTAGAGGAACTGTATTAGAGAAAGTAGGGGAGGCAAGGATCTGGGGGTGATGATTGATAGAAACCTGAAATTCAAGTAACATTTTGCAAAGGTGATGAAGCCAGAGGATTGCTGTAGTGCTGAGAAGGATGCTCACCTGCAGAGATAAAAGAGTTGTCATTCCATCGAGTAAAGCCCTGATCAGACCACACTTGGACTATTATTCTTAAATTTGGTCCCCAGGATGTGAAGGGAATAAATTAGCTGTGGAAAGGGTGCAGAGGCAAATAACAAAGATATTATCATGACTGCATAATATTAGTTATGAAGACAGGCTGAAGGAATGTGGACTGCAGAGTTTGATAGATAGAAGAAGAAGAGGTGATATGATTGAGTCTTTTAAACGTTTGAGAGGTAGTTACAAGGTTGACACTGGGGAGTTCTTACATTTGGTGGAACAACAGGCCATCCTGGGAAGTTTCAAAAGAAAGTCATAAGCAAGAGGTTGAGGAGTGGTTTCTTTGCGTGGAGGGTGGTTCAACCATGGAATGCATTGCCTAATAGAGTGGTGACAGTCAATTAATTCAAGGAGCGGTATAATAGACTTTGTTTTCTAGGATGAGCCTCTCATGATGAGGCTTTTGACTCCATGGAAGCCTGAATCATCATAATAATAATAATAAATTGAAGGAATTTTTTATTCCTGCAATTACTTAGTGTCTGGACAAAGTTTCTTCATCATTCTGGAAATGGATTCAGATAATGGTCAATAATATTTAATTTGCTTATTTTTGTGATATTTTATTTTTCATTTAGTTATTTTCTAAATTTTTTACTTTTTCTTTTTTTCATTAGAAATTCTTCCCTCCAGTTCTACACTGGATCCAGATGAGCGACAAAGCACTGGAACAGTTAGTAAATCAACATCTCTCACTGTAAGAACTGAATCTTTATCCAGCCAAGAGGGGTCATTCTATTACAAGGATCGGATGCTTAGTCCAGGATTAGCATCTTTGGGAGTACCCGCCCGTCCACGAAGTCATTCTGACATGGCAGTTGAATTCTGGCACATGGATGAAGAGTCCAAAGTCAGAAAATCAGGTAGTCAGATAGCTCCAGAACTCTCTGATCTGGTAAACTACTGTCAAGCTATCAAGTTTAGAGGTAAGTGCTTCTTCCTTAGTATGACTTTCTATGTAATGAATAACCTGATGCCTTTCCTGTTCAAAGATTACAACTATGAAGGGAATTAAAACAGAAATTTAACTTAACCATTTAATTTTACCATCACAGTGCTCATGGAGTTTGTACTACGTCCTTATTAATTACTGCTGTTATTATTGTTATTATTTGATCTATGTGGAATCATAAATCTCATCACAAAAAGTATATTTTGCTATTGTTATGTTTGTGATATCCTTCCATACATTCATACATCATCAACATCAGTGAAGCTGCTGATCTCACTCTCTCTCTGGAATTACAGTCCATTCAACTGTCATGAAATAAATATATTCCTTGCTACCTGATTTCATGATTTACTTGGAGAAGATAACTTTGAAATTGAAACACATACACACACAAAAAGGAATACATTGTTACTTGCTTATATATTGTTTGTGATTCTATATGTGCATTTTCAGAGCACAATTAATCAAGTATATGTGAAGTTTAGTAGCTTCATGTAGACAAAAGAAATTTAATAAGTTAATAATACAGATATATCAATCTGAATCTAATAGATCATCATCAGTGCACTAATTTCCAAAGGTGGAGTATGAGTATGGAGTATATATATATATATATATATATATACAACTGGGACAAATATTATTATTATTATTATTATTACCCCAAGACCTCATGGAGTCAAACGACTCATCTGGGAGGTCCTTTTATCACGCACACAGCTCATCATACCGTGCCTTGAACATATTCAAAGTCCTTGCAGACAATACACTCTCAGGCAAGGCATTCCAATCATTTACAACTCTGCATGAAAAAAACCTGCCTCTCACTCCCCTACTTGCACCTTCTTTATACAGTTTCCATGGATGACCTCTGGTTCTCCCCCGATCTCCCACTACTTTCTGTAGAACTTCTCCAGCATTGATCCTATAACAACCCCCTTACCAACTTGTATGTCTCTATCATATCTCCCCCTCTTCCTCCTGTCCACCAGACTCTGCAAATTACATTTTCTCAATCTTTCCTCATACTCGACATTCCAGAGGTCAGAAACTACCTTAGCCTTTGGACCCTTTTCAACATCTCTTTATCCTTATGAAAACCAAATGACCAAATCTGGGCACAATAATCCATGTGTGGCCTAATCAAAGCATTATACAACGGAACAAGAATCTCCCTATTTCTATGTCAGTGTCCTCTGCATCATTCCCAGAAGCTTTTGTGTTGTCTTCACAGTTTTGGCTATGTGTGTCCCCTAAATTTCAGATTTTTATCCACTATCACCCCCCAGATCTCTTATTTCTTCCACATTCAACAATATATCCTCACCAAGCATTAATTCTGCATCCCATCTTTGTTTTCCAAAATTTAAAACCTTACATTTTGCAACATTGAACTTACATCCCCATTTCCATGCCCAATCACTCAATTTATTCAAGTCTTCTTGTAAGGCCACATCATCTTCACTACTCTTCATGGTTTGTCCCAAATTTGCATCGTCTGCAAACAACTGAATATCTGCATTCAAATCTTCACCTATATCATTAATATGCAAGCTAAACAGTAATGGTCCTAAAACAGATCCCTGAGGCACTCCACTAGTGGCTTTCCTTTTCCTGGATATTGCTCCCCCATACACAACTTGTTGATACCTATCAGATAGCCAGTCTCCAATCCAATGCACTAATCTAATATCCAACCCCATCTGCTCAAGTTTGACTATCAATTTATCATGAGGTACTCTGTCAAAAGCCTTTGCAAAATCTAAGTATATTACTGTGTATCCTTCTCCTCTGTCCAAGGACGCAGTCATCATTTTATTGTAATAAGTAAGTAGATTACTAAAACATGACCTCCCTTTAGCAGATCCATGCTGTCCATCAAAGATAACAACCCAATTGTCAACCCAACTCTGGATCCTAGTTCTCACAAGCTTCTCCAACAACTTAACCACAACACCTGATATACAGATAGGCCTATAGTTTGATGCTTGAGTTAAATCACCTCCTTTATGAAGTGACACAATCTTGCCCTCCTTCCACTCCTTAGGAACTCAACCGAGTGCAAGACTCGTATTAAAAAAATATGTCAAGGCAGGTGTCAACTCCAGAATACGTGGTGATATATTATGAAGTCCCACAGCTTTATTAATATCTAGTTTACTCAACTCCCCATACACCTCTTGCTCACTTCAGGGTGTGTGGTGCATACTCAGAATAGCATTATCATTGATGTTATATTTTTGCAATTATTCCTGTTAAAACTCCCCTAATTATTTTCTGGATGCACTTAATTCCTAAAATTAAACACAATATACTAATGTCATGAAGAGGACACTTCTTGATGTTTAAACATAGCACCACATTTGCATTAATAGCCTAGGTGTGCAGTCATTAGCAGCTGTGATTGGTTATTGTGTCAACCATTCCAATTGATGTTGTCATTTGTCCTGAGTTGCTGTTTTTGTTTTCTGAGTTTCATCTGTTTTGCATGCATGAGTGTGAACTGACATGGTAGGCAAGTTTTTATATATAATTTTTTATAAATAATTTATAACATTTTTGTCCATATTTACAATGGGAAACAGTGTTAACAATCTAATGAATGTCCTGTTTTTTGCCAGAAATTTTGCAGATTTTATGATTCCACATTGAGCGGTTCATTTTCACAAAATTTATGCAACATATTTCACCTCTCTTGGTAGATTTTGTTTCTAAAATTAGCATTTGATAAAGGTCTGAATAATATCGAATATCTCAAATGTAATTCAAACTGATTTCGAGTTATATATATATTCATATTTATATATACTGACTTAGATCTGAGAACTGGAAAAAACAATTAAATTTATTCAAAACACAACATGTTTCTTCGGATTGTCTGACTTCTTTAGGCATGGGAACATAGAAAGCAAATAAAAAACACTATAAGAAACATCGTATCACTATAAAAACGACTATTATCAAATTCAGTTAGCTTTGAACTGTAGCTACAGTCCTATTGTTGGGCATCTGCATGTGTCTGACTTTATGAGTATGCCAATATCGGATAGCAGAGCTGAAAGAGTCCGGTAGATTATAACTAAGGTTATTATTTATATGATCAGAGTCCATAACAATTTTCTTAGATTCGACTATGTGGCGTTCTACCTCGTCATGGCATATATGAAGGTTTGAAGTTGTTGTCCAGTTTATCTCATGTTGACGGCCTTCATCATTTGTGTTTACTGAAAACAGTACATGGCTTGATAGGGCACTTGCTCTAGTTCTTTTGTAGGCAATGTCTCTCTGGTGTTCTTCCAGACGTAGGAGGATGGATTTTTCAGTTTGGCCATAGTATTGTTTCCTGCAGTCAATGTGATTTTGTACACTCCTGGGAATTATAGATGGTTGTGAGCTTGTTTATATTTGCTTAAAATCGATCTTAGTTTAGGAAGAGTAGAGAAGCAGGTTTTTATGTTGAACTTTCGTAAAATTCTTCTTAGTTTCATGGAGTGTGAGCTGATACATGGTAAGAGATATAACCTTCGGGGTTGTCTTGTGTTTCTGAGTTGTTTTGATGGTGGCGGTATAGATGCTTATTAATAGTTTTTGACGAATAGCCATTACTTGTACAGGTTCTTTGTAGATGTTGTAGTTCGTTTTTTAGCTCTTCATCATCTGACAGTACAGATCTGGCACGATGTGCTAAAGTTGAGATGATACCAACTTTCTGTGCAGGATAGTGATGTTAGGATGCATGTAGGTATCTATCTGTGTGTGTAGATTTTCTAAAGATTGAGATTTTTATAGAATCAGATGTCTTAGTAAGTCTTATGTCCAGGAAGGGAAGAGATCCATTTTCTTCAACCTCCATTGTTAATTTGATGTCTTGGTGGAAGTTGTTTAAATGATTTAAAAAAGACTGAAGGTTATCGGTGCCATGTTCCCAGATAAGAAATACGTCATCTACAATTCTAAGGAAATTGTTATGGACCCTCATCATTTAAATAATAACCTTAGTTATAATCTACCGGACTCTTTCAGCTCTACTATCCGATATTGGCACACTCGTGAAGTCAGATGCACGCAGATGCCCAACAATAGAACTTCAACATGGACTCTAGCTACAGTTCTAAGCTAACTGAATTTTATAATAGTCGTTTTTATAGTGATACAATGTTTCTTATAGTGTTTTTTATTTGCTTTCTATGTTCCCACACCTGAAGAAGTTGGACAATCCGACGAAACATATTGCGTTTTGAATAAATTTAATTGTTTATTCCAGTTCTCGGATCTAAGTCATATATATATATATATATATGACTTAGATATAAATGAATATATATATATATATATATATATATATATTCATTTTGCTTTTTATAAATTAATTGGATGCTTTCTCTATCCAATGATTGTATTATAAACAGCTGTTACAGATAATTTCTGGAACTGAAAATTTGAAACTGGATGTTAGGACAAATGTGTTGAGTTAGCTGCCATGTTTACTGCTACAATAATACTGGAGGAAGTAGGGGAGACAAGAGATATGGGGTTGATGATTGATAGAAACCTGAAGTTTAGGGGACATATTGCAAAGGTGGTAAAGGTAACACAGAGGATTGCTGCAATTATGAGAAGGACACTGACCTGCAGAGATAAGAGGGTTATCATTCCGTTGTATAAGTCTCTGATCAGACCACACTTGGACTATTGTTCTCAGATTTGGTCCCCAGGATTTGAAGGGGATAAATTAACTGTGGAAACGATACAAAGACGGATGACAAAGATGGTTTCAGGACTGTACAAGGATAGTTATGAGGATCGACTGAGGGAATGTGAACTGCAGAGTTTGGTGGATAGAAGAAGGAGAGGTGATATGATTGAGACTTTTAAACTGTTGAGAGGTGGTTACAGGGTTGAAACTGGGGAGTTCTTTCGCTTGGTTGAACAGCGGGAAGGAGTGATGACAAGAGGCCATCCCTGGAAGTTACAAAAGGAAACTGTGAGCAAGAGGGTAAGGAGTGGTTTCTTTGCATGGAGGGTGGTTGAACCGTGGAATGCATTGCCTGATGGAGTGGTGGGAACGAGAACGGTCAATGAGTTTAAAGAGTGGTATGATAGACTTTGTGTTTCTTAGGGGGAGACCTCCCTTCGATGAGGCTTGACAGACTTTATGTTCTTAGGAAGGACCTCCCACGATGAGTCTTTTGACTCCATGGAGGCCTGAATAATAATAATAATAATAATAATAAATCTGTTCTGTTTGCATGCATACAGCATAGTCTATGGGAGTGGAGTGTTTTCCATTATGTGTGTTGTTCGAGTTTTAGTAATTACTCTAATTGTTCCTAAATATAGTATACGAATGTTAAATGTTTGTTTACTGCATTTAGTGATAAACAATGCTACTTGTTTTTCTTCTTGTGCAGTATTGCATCTGTTAAGGTTGGAAAGTTTTTCACAGTATAGTAATATTTTTATTCTAGTCTTCAGAAACAACAGACATAAAAATTTATCTATTCCTGAATAAAGATGAATACTTCTGTAAATTATAAGAAGTTGTTGATCTACAACAAAATACTAGCATGCATAAGATATCTATTATTGTTAAGACAGAAGAGCCACTGACACCCTCACCCCACACAAAATCTAATGAATGGAAGATTCCCAAAAGTGTGGATAATTCCAATGATGATAAGATATTACATATCCTATTATTGCATAAAATATATACTGAGTCTCAGTAAACAAAAGAAAATTCTTAGAAAACAAAGAGAAATATACATAAACCAGGGAAATACACATAACACATGCACAACAAATTTTACGAGATGATTTGCTGCTCCATCAACCCCCATGTATTCCTGCATGCCTAATTGAATCACCTGATCAACATTATCAGTTCATTAGATTCACCTCTCCCTATAGCTTTTAACTAAACTACTATATAGTGGCTGTTTATTATTGGTTGGTTATTTATAAATAACTAACCAATCTCTTTCCCTCTCGTAAGTTTTATCTTTAATTATTATTATTATTATTATTATTATTATTATTTGTCACCTCCAGGGAGTCCAAAGACTCATCGAGAGAGAGCACCTACTCTAAACTCGGTCTCCACCACTTGCAATCCACCAATTGACTGCTGACCATTATTACTAGTATTTCTACAGACAATCATAAATATCCATGCTCATAGCAGGATTTGAAAAATTATACCATCACAAATTCACTTACACATGTCTAGACTTTATAGAATCTCATGCTGTTCTCTCTATCCAGCAACTTATATGACACACATCACAAACGTTAATTATTAATAGTTTGTTTGCCATTAATGAAAGTATTTCTACACGCACTTATTCTTTCCTTTACATTTTCCTTTCCACACGACTTATTAATGATGGTTCACATATTTACACCTTTGAATAATTCAAATATACCAACCAAATATAGTATTCTCCTTAATTATTGTTTTCTAATATATCTTAAAACAGACACATTGTTCCTCCACTCTATGAAGATTTGGTTGCAATTACTTGATAAATTAAAGTATTCAAAGTTCTCCTACAATTGATTGCATCGGACCAATTAAGATGAGCACTGATGCACTATGCACTCTTAAAACTTTTCTACATCGATAAAAATGTAATCGTATGGTCAAATTGACATGAATTTTGTAGCATGAGTTGCATTAAGCCACATGACAGCACAGCCAACCAAAATGGACAGCAACACTACTAATATATAAGCTGCTATTAGAGTACTACCATATCATATGCTACCATGCAATAGATTATTATTATTATCCAAGATCCCATGGAGTCAAAGACTCATTTAGGAGGCCCTTTTATCAAACACACAGCTCATCATACCGTGCTTTAAACACACTCAAATCCTCTGCAGACACCACACTCTGGCAAGGCATTCCAATCATTCGTAACTCTGCATGAAAAAAAACCCTACCTCTCACTCCCCTACTCACACCCTCCTTATACAGCTTCCAGGGATGACCTCTGGTTCTCCCCTGATCTCCCACTATTTTCTGTAGAGTCTCTCCAGCATTAATCCTATAACAACCCCTTAATAACTTTTAGGTCTCTATCATATCTCCCCTCCTCCTCCTGTTTACCAGACTCTGCAAGTTGCATCTTCTCAATCTTTCCTCATACTCGACATTCCAGAGGTCAGAAACTACCCTAGTCAGTTACCTCTGGACCCAATCCAACATCTCTTCATTATTCTGAAAACCAGGTGACCAAATCTGGGCACAATAGTCCATGCCTAATAAAGCCTTATACAATGTAACAAGAATCTCCCTACTTCTACAAGTCAGTGTCCTCTGCATCATTCACAGAATCCTTTGTGCTTTCTTCACAATTTTGGTTATGTGTCCCCTAAATTTCAGATCCTTATCCACTATCACCCCCATATCTCTTAATTCCTTCACCTCCGACAATATATCCACATCAAACATAAATTCTGCATCCCACTTTTCTTTTCCAAATTTTAAAACCTTATATTTTGCAACATTGAACTCACATCCCCATTACTGTGCCCAATCACTCAATTTATTCAAGTCTTCTTGTAAAGCCACAACATCCTCTCTACTCTTCATGGTTCATCCCAACTTTGCATTTTGTAAACAACTGAATATCTCCATCCAAATCTTCACCAACATCATTAATATACAAGTTAAACAGCAATGGCCCTAAAGCAGATGCCCGAGACACACCACTAGTAACTTTCCTTTTCCAGGATATCGCTCCTTCATACACAACTTGTTATTACCTATCAGATAGACAGTCTCCAATCCAAGGCGCCCATCTAATATCCAACCCTATCCACTCCAGTTTGACTATCGACTTATCATGTGGTAATCTATTTGCAAAATCTAAGTATATTACTGTGTATCCTTCTCCTCTGTCTATGGAAGCAGTTACCTTATTGTAACAAGTAAGTAGATTACTATAACATAGCCTCCCTTTAGCAGGTCCATGCTGTCCATCAAAGATAACACCATTGTTGTCAACCCAACTCTGGATCCTAGTTCTCACAAGCTTCTCCAACAACTTAACCACAACACCTGACATACAGATAGACCTATAATTTGATGCTTGAGTTCGATCACCTCCTTTATGAAGTGGCACAATCTTTCCCTCCTTCCACACCTTATGAACTCAACCGAGTGCAAGACTCATATTAAAAAAATATGTCAAGGCCAGCGCCAACTTCCTGCCACATTCCTTCGGAATACGTGGTGATATATTATCAAGTCCCACAGCCTTATTTACATCTAGTTTGCTCAACTCCCCATACACCTCTTGCTCACTTACAGTCTCTCTTCCACATCATCAACTGCTCTCAATCTCTCCATGAAGTCACATTCACAAGATTGAAAGACCTTTATAAACTGCTCATTTAGTATCTCCACCACACCTTCTGCAACAGCTGTCTTTATGCCATTTTTACATAGATGGTTAGGTATGATAAAAAACTGAATTAAATAAATAAAATAAATTAAGGCAAAATAATAATAAAATGTCAAAAACTTTAAATGTGGAATGGCAGCTGAAATAGATGATATTCAACCAGAAATGCTTAAGTATGGAGGTATTAAAGTTTTGCAGTGGCTATACTGCATAATTCAGAGAGCCTGGTCAGAAGGTCGAATTCCTGATGATGGGAGTAGAGCTCTCATAGTACCAATCTATAGTAAAAGGAATATAACTGAATGTGAGATTTATAGAGGAATTTCTCTACTAAGTGTTCCAGGTAAGATTTATGCAAGCATACGTGAAAAGTGGATTCAGGCCAAATAGAGATTGTGACGATCAGATTTTCATTTTAAGACAAATAGTTGGGACAAAAGTAGGAAGGAATATGACAAGGATCTGTATTTAAGTTTTGTAAATCTGGAAAAGGCATAAAACAAGGTGCCGAAGAAAAAGCTTTTCAAAACACTACAATTATATGGGTGAATGGAACATTACAGAGCAATACATAGTCTATATTTAAGTTGTCAGTTAGTAGTTGGAATTGAAGGAAGTGCAGGAAGATACTTTCATGTAAAATCAAGGGTAAGACAAGGATGCACATTATCTCCACTCCTATTCATCATCTATATGGATCACATTATAAAAGAAAGTGACATTTAACCTGATATTAGAATTGGAGATGTCAAACTTAGCTCTTTGCTTTATGCAGATGATGTATTCCTAAATGCATTGAATACAAGTCTCTAGGATTCACTAACTAAATTGAATAACAGCTGTAACACATTTGTCATGAAAATCAGCAATAAAAAGACTAAAACTCTAAAAAGGCAGGAGTATAGAACACTTCAGCTGTATTCTGAATGGAGATCCTATAGAACGAATAAAATATTTCAGTATTTAGGCACAGTTTTTAGTGAAGATGGCAGGTTAAATCTGTAAATAGACAACAGAATAAGGTATTGTGGGTAGCCAGCTGAATAAATTTTTGCTGAAGCAGTATACAAGACAGTGTTCCAACCAGTTTTAAGCTAAGGATCTGGGAGTTGGGTTAGAGATAAAGCACTTGATCAAAGACTAGATACCAAAGATATGAGGGTTCTAAGAAAAATTAACAGAATGAACCAATGGCATCAATGGCAGAATCATATTAAAAATGAAGATATTAGAAAGGCGCTTGACATTGTTAGCATTGACAAATGTGCCAGCAGTGCTAATCTAAGTTGGCATGGTCACTTAAATAGAATGGCTGAAGGAAGGTTAGCAAAACAGGTGTTTATGTCAAGATGGCAGGAAAGAGACTCATATGAAGACCAAGGTCTAGGTGGATTGATTCAGTCAGAAGTGCCTTGGAAGCACGGAATGTTAGATATGACAGTATTGGAGTGCTCACAAGTATTAGATTGATTTTGAAGAAAATTGTGGATAGGAGATTAATAATAATGTAAACTTAATCGTGTGTAGTGCTGTCATTGTAACCTGAACACCCCTTGAGGGTACATATCAAGAAATTGATGACGATAATAAAATAAAATAAAAGGGGTTACTGCTTACTGTTAATCAAGATGAGGCTCTCCCAAATTTTTGCTATGAAAAGCAGTCATTCCAGTTTAAATTTCGGTGATATAAAAGTGCTTCAGCACACTGTTTAATCAAATGATACCAATGAGAGAAGACAGTCTTCTACCAAAGTTTTTTTTTTTAATAGACACCTTGTGTTAAAACAGTGCATATAGGAAAAATGACTGCAGAATCGGTGGTTTTACGTCATCCATCAAAAAAAAAACCTGTTCAGCACAGCAAAAAATCCTCTGGTCCAAGATCCAATTTTTAACAGTGGGGAAGGAAGTTTGAGCAGTTGTTTAAAGAGAGAGAGAGAGAGAGTGTGTGCGTGCTGCACTGCTTTTGCACTGCCAAAACTTAAATTGGAATGACTGACTACGTTTCCAAAGCAAATATTTGAAAGAATCTCATCTTGATCAATGGTAAGCAGTAATTTATTATTTAATTTAATTTTTTGTTATTATATACCCTTAATTTATTTTTTTTATTATTAATTGGTATCTGTTTGCAGTCATTCTAATGCTGCTCATGTATTAGAATATATAGATAAAGCAATGTAAAGATTGTTTCATTTATAAACTTCACATTTTCCAGCTAAAGCCATCACATTGTTCGCTGCTTTTTAAGTTTCTGCAAATCTATATTAGTCCTGCTCTGATGATGCTAATCCAAATTACTAAAGAAATATAAATATTATTATTGTCATCAACAGGACCTTCATGCAGCTATATATCATGAAGAGGTCTACTGCAGGCACCCTTAGTCTAACATAGAAACCTTAAACTTATTATCTGAATTCTCAGTCTTCATGCAAAAAGACAACTTCTCACATTCTTACCACTCTTTTTTTGAACAACTACCAGGGATTGCTCTTTGTCTTGTTTCCTCCAAATATTCTAACATTTGAAAAAACTGCTGAACCTCAGCCCAACAGCTAAGAACATCTATTCCAGCCAACTAGGGGGCATTCTTTTAAAACTTTAGATTTATGTAGCGCTTGTGAGCACACATCAATTTGTTCTTTGTTCATTGAAGATGGCGATTTATTTTGCTGAAATATTGGAAGTATTAATTAAAAGTTTTTTCTAATTAGTATATTGTATACATTGCTAATTTCTTTAAATAATACTGTTGAGAATGTTCAGCCTTTCTGCACATTTCTGCACTAAAACACCATTTTGCAAACTAGATTAGATAGCTATCAGCAATATGGTTTAATTACTTTCATTTTCATATGCTAGCATTGTTTTGTGGAAAGACTATAAAAAAATGGCTTCTTGCCCTAATTTTTTTTGTGAAGTCTGTAAATATAGAGAATGTGAATTAATTTAAAGCATGAATTACATTATCATGTAATTTATTCATAGGGTTCATTACCAGTTCTAGCCCTACAAATTCCGTAAAATTAAAAAAGATGTCCTCTAAGAAGACGGTTTTGTCAACGGGAAATGTGACATCCATTTCTAGTACTCCTCCCTTAGTTACAGGTAAGAAAATTGTAACACAAACTTTATGCATTGATTACATTGTATGCATGTGCATTGCAATAGATTTACTGGTGTCATGATTAAAAATGATGTTGAAACAATATTCCCAATTTTTTTTTTTTTTAGAGGGCATACTGTAGAAAAATTGAGAATTTTTGATTTTGAAAATTATACCATCTTTCATGCAAGTTCTTTCTCTGTATTTAAGTTATTCTCTTGATATTATACTGTAGATATATAAGGACAGAAAAAAAAAAATGTGATAAGAATAACATCAAGTGATACCATAAGATACTATGAGAGTATGACACTAGTGAAATGAGATGAAATGAGCTAACATCATGAATGGTGTGGTAGAGCTGTGTTAGGGGAATGGAGGAGTGCAGCTTGTGAACATGCGTGATGAATTTGGAGGACAGATGGAACAATATATAAGAATGAATTACATTCAAATGGAGACTGTTGCTAGAGTTAAAGTAATTAGAGGTGAAAGAAAAGTCTAATCAAGTAAGAGGTGATGTGAAAGAGAAAGATAATGAGATAGGTGAGGCCGAAGAAGTGCTCGTGAATGGACAAGAAAATGGGGAGGAAATCCAGGTAGATGGGGAGAAATACAGAGTGTGGATACTGGAAGCAGTTGGATGCATGTGTATATATGTTTGAGGCTAATCTAATCGACATAAGAATGGGATAGGATGCAAGAGAAGTAGTTGGCCTCCTTGCATTCCAAGGTCATATGTGGAGAAGTCACATCTGAAAGGTGGTGTGGGTAGGTCTGGTTATAGACAAAAAAAAGTGAGTTACTGTGTTTGCTAAATGCCCAAGTATCAGATATAAGGAGATGAAATTGTTGCATTGATTAATTTCACCTATCTGAAAATTGTTAGCATTAGTGAAACATAATTGGATGATATCCTAACAGGAATAGGGATGAAGGAGTGGGATATATATATATATATTTTTTTTTTTGTAAGGAAAGGAAAAACATGATGAGGGGGAGATGCTATTGAAGAGAGCAGAGGAATTGTGCTCACACAAGGTAGAGATACAAAGAAAAGCAAATAGCGGTTAAGAGACAGTATATTGTGTGTGTGTGTGTTCATGTGTGGGTGTGGGTGTTTGATTACAAGGGTGTTCCCAAGGCCGGCAGCCAGTAATTATAGAAAACTCAAGAGACAGCATGGTGCAAAAGCATGGAATTAAAAGTTAGGTGAAAAGGAGATCAAAAATTGTTTAACAGTAATGGTGTCATAAAATATTATGAAGGTTAAATAACATTAGTGTCAAACAAGTGAATGGAAATATTAAGCATTCACTGTGGGATAAAAATGGAGACAATATAAGATATGAAGTAATTATCTGCGCGAGGTTTATAAGCCAGCCTGGTTGTCTGAGTGGTTAGCATGTCCACTCTCCAGCCAAGAGGCTGCAGGTTCGAATCCCACCATGGGTATGGATGTTTGTGATTGTCATACAAACTCTGTGTGGAATAGGAATCCACAACCCTACCACTTATTCTAGCAGAAGACTTCACTCCCAAAACCTGGTGAGGTACAGAAGTGATCATAATATGGTGTCTACAGACGTCAAATGTGAAAAATTTATAAATTTAATTTCAAGGTTTATAAAGAACAACCTGGGAAATTGACTCAGTTAAGGAAAGCAAAAGTGCAGCATCAGTAGTAATTAACCAGGGCCAAGGAAAATTCCAGAGATATTTATTTTGGCATGAGTTTAATAAAAGAAAGAATGATTATAAGAAGATGATGTTGGTCACTTGAAATGGTAGACTGGTAACCACATCAGAGGATATAGTTAGGGTATTTGTTAAGGTATTTTATATGAGATGTCATAAGGAACTCAAGTGTAGCGAGTTCGGTGGATGAGGGAAATGATAATAAGTGAGCAGGAAGTATAGGAGGAATTAAGTAAACTTAATGTTATTTAAGGTAACAGTAATAAGGAAATAAAACTTGATGACATATCACTGCATGTCTTAAGGAATATTTTAGTTTATATATTGCAGCCTTGTCATACTTGTTAATTTCCAAAGGAATTGAAAGAGAGTAAAATTATTACACTGCACAAACAAAAAAAAAAAAAAAAAAAAAAAAAGGAATAGGATGGGCTTCAAATCTAGGTCAGTTTATGGTCTGGAGTTGTAGGAATGTTGGAGTTGGAGAGAGCAATGAGTTATACAATACAAAACTGGATCAATATGTAATTCTTTGTGATAGCATTGGTTTGCTAAAGGGAAGTCATGTTTAGGCACCCTACCAGTGGCGGCCCGTACATAAGCACTGCGACACTGCAGCACCTCCAAGGAAAAAATGAAATTTTTTATTAAATTTTGTTTGTGTTTATAAATAATAACAATGCTTACAACATTATATAAATGCCGTACAACATGTTCAAGTTTACAGCTTATGTTTTGACATTGATTGAATAGTTAATAATTGGAATTGTTCAATTAACGCTTTAGATTATGAAACAAATGCACTGTGATCTAATGCCGATATTCGTTTGTGCTTGTCATTGCACATTTCGTCATTCCCACACTGCTCAAACAGCAGTGTATCTTTAGTATGCTTACGTGCCTTATTTCTGTGAGATATGAAACGTTTATTATGCATGTGTGTGGTGAACTATTTCTTGTAAATCTTATTTTATTTTGTTAAAATAACATATAATTATTTAAATTATTATAGATACAAGGCTGAATTATGACTAGTGTCACTGTTGAAAATACAAAAAGAATTATTTTTTTCAATTATTGTTACATGAAACAAATGCACTGCGATCTAACGCCGATATTCGTTTGCACTTGTTGTTGTACATTACGTCATTAGATACACTGCCATTTGGCAGTGTATCTTATGCCTGTGCTCGTTATTTCTGTGAGATATGAAACGTTTTATTGGCACGTGTTTGTGGTGAACTATTTTTTTGTAAATCTTATTTTATTTTGTTAAAATGACATATATTTATTTATTTATTATACAAGGCTGAATTATGACAAGTGTCACTGTTGAAAGTATGAAAAGAATTATATTTTTTCAATTATCGTTATGCGAAACAAATGCACTGCGATCTAACGCTGATATTCGTTTGTGCTTGTCATTGCTATCGATACGAAACTTTTATTATTGGCGTTTGTTCGTGGTGAGGATGAAATATTTTTAATAAAGCAATTTTTAATATATAAACTTATTTATTAATAAATTCGTTACTAGTTAAGATAAAAAGCCAAATGGCTAGTTTTCTGGCACCTTAATATAGAAAATAAGGGGATAAACATCCTTTGTTGTTTTATAGCCAGTAAGCGAAACTGAAGATCGATAACTACGATCTCTAAGTTTCATGCCGAAAAACTATCGTGAAGGCAATTCGAAGTAAAGGTGGAGCAAGCTCCCTCACTATTCTTGATATTTTATCATAATGTAAAACACAGCTCCTAGGAGATGTACTGCCATTACATTATGAGGAGAGGTCACTACCCAGACCGGTTTCAACCTTTTTTTTTGAGGTCTCATCAGTGAGTAGGTAGACCTGGAAGATATCAAAGCTTAGTGAAAAGAACATACATACCTTCACTATACGAATGCCATAAAGGTGTAATTATATTTTAGTTAAGATAAAAAGCCAAATGGTTAGTTTTTTGGCAGCACCTTAATATAGAAAATAAGGGGATAAACATCCTTTGTTGTTTTATAGCCAGTAAGCGAAACTAAAGGTCAATAACTACGATCTATAAGTTTCATGCCGAAAAACTATCGGCGAAGGCAATTCGAAGTAAAGGTGTTGAGACCTCAAAAAAGGTTGAAACCGGTCTGGGTAGTGACCTCTCCTCATAATGTAATGACAGTACATCTCCTAGGAGCTGTGTTTTACATTATGAGAAAATACCAAGAATAGTGAGGGATCTTGCTCCACCTTTACTTCGAATTGCCTTTGCTGATAGTTTTTCGGCATGAAACTTATAGATCGTAGTTATCGATCTTTAGTTTCACTTACTGGCTATAAAACAACAAAGGATGTTTATCCCCTTATTTTCTAAATTCTTTACTAATTAGGATTTTTTTTTTTTTTTTTGTATATGCAGCATCCCTACTTAAAATTTTCACCGGCCGCCACTGCCTCTGCTTTCATATTACAACAGGGTGACTATGCATCGGACAAGGAGTAGTATATTTAAGTTTTGCAAAGGCCTTGGATTTTGTTAGGCAACAGATTTGAGATTGGGACAGGTGATTTGCTGTCAAATAGGTATCAGCAAGTTGTGTATGGAGATGGTATACTGAAAGAGAAAAGTAGTAGCTAGTATGTTGTAGGGGGTTTTCTGGGACTTTTGTTAGATATTTACTGGAAGTAACTGGTTTGCCACATGGGTCTATTTTGGGATTCTTGTTAGACATTTAATGGAATGAAAACAGCACAAGGAATGAATTAAATGACAGATCCTACATTCCAATATTTCATCTCTATCACAGAAACATTTTTTCTTTGGGAACACAATATAAATTAGAACATATATATTCAAAGTAAAGTGAGGAAGGCTGTCCTCTATGTCCGCTGGTAGGCAGCCATGGTTATAACACAGGATACCCAAGAAACATACCTAATAAGATTCTCCCATCTAATCCTGTGTGAAGGGGTGTCCAAAGCATGGCCTGCCTGTCCTGACTTGCCAATAATAATGTTAGTGACTATATTTTTACATTCTCCAAGGCAGATGCTAACAGATCTTCTTGTTGTTGTTGTTGTTGTTGTTGTCGTGTCCTTTGAAGAGTCTTAGATGTTTCCGTGTGCTCTTTGTACTGCTTTGGCTATGTCTGTGATTTTGTTTGTATAGAGCTGTTGTTCAGGATTAGGATCTATTTCTTGCAAGGCTGCTGTAATTGCTGGACAGGTAAAGATGTGAGTGGGTGTCAGTTCAGTATTGGGGCAGTTGTTGCAGTTTCTATATGTTCTCGTATCATCTGTATTGATCTTCATTCCTCTATAATGTCCTGTTCGTAGTCTTGCTATCGTGGTGGAGGTCCTTCTGTCAGCATTGATCTCGGGAATTTGATGTTGTATCATTGATTTCAATGGAATTAGTTTAGCTTTTGCTAGTGCATTGACATCAGCAAGAGTTATCATATGAGTTTCTTGGTTGAGTTCTCTGGCCTCTTTTGCTAATTTATCAGCTGCTTCGTTGTGATCAATGCCTACATGAGCAGGAATCCATTGTAAAATGCAACTTTTACCTAAACACTTTAGATGATTTAAGAGTTTATGGATGTCTTGTGTGAGCTTGGTATTGCCATTTTTGATTGCCTCCATAGCTGATCTTGAGTCACTATAAATTATAATTCCTTCAGATTGTTGAGATGATGTTAGATTTAAGTAGGCTTCTAGTACTTTATTTATTGCGTAGAGTTCGCTGGTAAAATTGGAAGCGATTCTCCCAGATCCAACTTTTATTGAAAGTTTTTCACCTTTCGGGAGTAGAAGGAGAACACCAGCGCCTCCATTAATCATATTGGTGTCTGATGATCCATCGGTATAACAAATAACCTGTTTGGAGGATGAAAGAAGGTTGATGGTATTTAGGCCTTTTTCTTTAAGCATTTCTTTTGGTTCTTTTTTTGTACAGAGTTTGGTAAGGTTTAGATTTATGGAGGTATTTGAAGGTAAAGGACTGGAAAATAGAGGTTTTTAATAAATAAATAAATGGATAGACAAGAAAAAAGATCTTCTTGTCTATCCATTATAGGCTAAGTCACAGTCAGAAGAAACTTCATACATTCCAGGATATATTGGAGGAAATAGAGTTTGTCCTTAGGAGAGCAGATTCAAGTTGCTAATTTGACATGTGGTGTGAAAATTATATTATATTAGTACTTTGGCTGTCTTTTCAGATATACTACTTCAGATATACAGTATAAGAATAATGTTGTTTTGTTCTTTTGTGTGTGTGTGTGCGGGCGTGCGTGCATGCATGCATGTGGGTGTGTGGGCAGGAGGGAAATGGGAATGGCCATATACTATTTTAACTATTTTGTTTGAGCTGTAGCCAGTGGCCAAGAAAGGGTGACAAAGATAGTTGAGTTCTGTGGAAAGGGTTGCATCTTTACAGCAAATAGCCCTGTCTCTTTATCTAAGTGTTTCTAGAATTCCATGTTGTTGGGCTGCATGTTATGTAGATATCTGCCTTTGTGTGTGCTGTCTGTCTATAGATGGAAAAAGATAGTGAACCATCTAAAAGATGTGTGTAATGTGTCAAAAAACAGAGAGGCAGTCATTTAATTATTTTCCTAATGTGAAGTGAATTTTGGTGTATTGGCTATTAAGGTAAGTTACAGAAGAATCCCAAGTGTCTTGCCTGAGGCCAAATGGCAAGCATTATGAACAAAGTGTAACCACACTACGGGTTTGAAAGTAGCTGTAGCAGGTACTTAGAGAAAAGTACCTTAGAGTCAGATACTTTTCTTTGAGAGAAAAGTATTTGTCACTCTCACGTAAAAGTAAGCTGTATCATTAATCTGTTTGTGGACTTTGACTAGGCTGTTTAAGTTAAGTTTCAGCTCGGACAAAGTTCCAAGGGAGTGGGTGGAAGACAAAATAGTTCATTTGCATGAAGATGTTCCAAGAGTGCAGTAGAAAATTATAGACCAATCAGTATCTTGCAAGTCGTGGTAAAAGTATTGAAAAAGTTGGTCAAATACAGAATGCAGGAATGAGCTGATTAGAACATCATACTCTGTTGAAGGGAATCCCCCCCCCCATCTTTTAGTAATTTGCTATTTAGGAGGAATTAAAGATTAAAGTAAACTTAATGTTATTTAAGGTAACAGTAATAAGAAAATAAAACTAGATGACATATCACTGCATGTCTTAAGAAATATTTTATTATTATTATTATTCAGGCCTCCATGGAGTCAAAACACTCATCGTGGGAGGTCCTTCCTAAGAAACACAAAGTCTATCATACCACTCCTTAAACTCATTGACTGTTCTCGCTCTCAATACTCCATCAGGCAATGCATTCCATGGTTCAACCACCCTCCATGCAAAGAAACCACTCCTCACCCTCTTGCTCACAGTTTCCTTTCCTAACTACCAGGGATGGCCTCTTGTTATCACTCTTTCCTGCTATTCAACCAAGCGAAAGAACCCAGTGTCGACCCTGTAACCACCTCTCAACAGTTTAAAAGTCTCAATCATATCACTTCTCCTTCTTCTATCCACCAAACTCTGCAGTCCACATTCCCTCAGCCGATCATCATAACCATCTTTGTTATCTGCCTTTGTACCCTTTCCACAGTTAATTTATCCCCTTCAAATCCTGTGGATCAAATCTGAGAACAATAGTCCAAGTGTGGTGTGATCATGGTCTTATACAACAGAATGATAACCCTCTTATCTCTGCAGGTCAGTGTCCTTCTCATTATTGCAGCAATCCTCTGTGTTACCTTCACCACCTTTGCAATACGTCCCCTAAATTTCAGGTTTCTATCAATCATCAACCCCAGACCTCTTGTCTCCCTACTTCCTTCCAGTATAAATCTGCCCATAGAGTATGCAGTGTCCCATCGATGTTTCCCAAACCTCAAGACCTTACATTTTGCTTACATTAAACTGAGACCCCCATTCATTTGCCTCTATCTAGCTTATTCAAATCCTCTTGCAGGGCTGCCACATCTGCACTATTACTACTAATCCTTCTCAGCTTCGCATCATCCACAAATAACTGAATAATCCCTTGCAATCGACTGACAATGTCATTGATATAAAAGTTAAACACTATAGGTCCCAGTACTGAGGTGGGACCCTACTTGTAATTCTCTGCTTCCTTGAAACTGACCCACCACACACAACTCTCTGATACCTATCGGACAGCCAATCCTGAATCCAGTTGACCAATCTGACATCCAGACCCATGTGCTGCAACTTAAATATCAGCTTATCATGTGGCACCCTGTCAAATGCCTTTGCTAAGTCTAAGAAAATGGCAGTATATGCCTTTCCCTAATCTAATGCTCTTGTAACTTTATCATAAAAGACTAGTATATTGCTAAAACAAGAGTGCCCCTTCACAAATGCATGTTGACTCTCACAGATAACATTACCCTCATCTGCCCAGTGCTGTATACGGTCCTTCACTACATTCTCCAAGATTTTACTAACTACTGATGACACACAAACAGGCCTATAATTAGACACTTCCAGTGTGCTACCACCCTTATGCAATGGCACTATCTTACCTTCCTTCCATTCCATGGGCACCTTTCCTGGAGCCAGACTTTCATTGAAAAGCGAGATCAAAGGCACTGTCACTTCCTTAGCACATTCTCTCAAAACTCGTGGTGAAATACTATCCAGTCTCAAAGCTTTACTGACATCCAGAGTACTTAGTATCTGAAACACACTCTCCTCCTGTACCTCTAAACCTCGAACCTGCCCTATCCCTCTAGCATTAAAACTGACTCTAGGATGAAATACTCCAATAAAGTGTTCATTGAACAATTCCACTATGTTCTCTGCATCAGTCACTCTATTCCCATTTTATACCACAATATCATTCTTCCACAGTCATTTCTCCTCATATCTAAAAAATTCCCTAGGATTTTCTTTGGATCTTAGGGCCAATCTCCTCTCATATTCCAGTTTCGTCTTCCTTACCATACTAGTCACTCTTCTGGCCTGTATCTTATGTTCTTCATGCATCTTCTCTTTACCTGTCTCCTTATATCTCTTCCATAGCCTCTTTTTCGCATGCAATTCCTGTTTAATATTATTTGTCATCCACTTTACTCCGAATTGTGTCCTCTTGTTCACTTTTAGTTTATATATGGCAGCCTTGTCATACTTGTTAAGTTCCAAAGGAATTGAAGTGGAGTTATTATACTGCACAAAAAAAAAAAAAAAAAAAGAAAAAAAAAAGGTGATAGGACAGGCTTCAAATTCTAGGTCAGTTTGTGGTCTGGATTTGCAGGAATGTTGGAGTTGGAGAGAGTAATGAGTTATACAATACAAAACTGGATCAATATATCATAATTCTTTGTGATAGCGTTTATTTGTTAAAGGGAAATCATGTTTAGGCACTCTACCAGTGGCGGCCCGTACATAAGCACTGCGACACTGCAGCACCCCGAAGGAAAAAATGAAAAAATTAAATACAAAATGAAATGAAATATAATGATAGTACTGTGTTTTGCGGGATGGAAAATCCAAGTTCCTGAGAAGAAAAACCCTGCCACCTCCATATGAGAATTGCTAACATGCCTTCAATTGATGAAAGCCCTTATAAAAGTTCTTTGCATATGAGATGGAATTCAAACCAGTCTTTCCAGCCAAAGAACTTCATACTAATAAGTCTTTATAACTGAGCTATGATGACTTATTAGTATGCGGTATCATTCTAATGGTGATATAACAATCTTGTAACTCATTCTAGCAGGCAAGAATCATCTGGTTAAACCAATATATTACGATTGGTTGAAAATATATTTTGTATTTTATGTCTATAAACTGTGTGCATTCTTGGGCTTGCTTGTCTGTTCTGCAGGATGAAAAGCTTTTCCATCTTTATCATCAACAACTGCGTAACAGTTGATGAAGAAGACATTCATATTGTCTGATCCTTTATGTAAATTTCCATTCTTTTCATAAATGTATATATTGCACATACTCTTATGTTAAAGAACAAATGTTTTTTTCCAAGATGTAGTGAATTTAGTGAAATTGTAATGTCCCTCATTTTGGCTATTCTGAAAAGCCATTACACAGTGTTTTTTAGACTCTAGTAGAAGCAAGATATCATAAAATTGTACAGAACTGTTGTTACAATGAACTGATTGGAAATGAAGAAATCTTCTTTGTTTGTGATATAACTTCCATCCCAGCTTTAATTTTTCTGATATATATGAGGAGTGGGTCTGGAAAGTTCTGATAAACACCTAGAACAAAATGATATTAAAGCAAACAAAAAACCACCATGCTCCACCACAGCAAATTCAAAAGAGAAAGACTATTCTTAGAATCAGCAGCAGCTCTCAGGAATCAAGCAAATCTTAACAAATATGGTTGCATTAAGCTTCCTAAGATTTGGGAAACGCTTATCACCAGAGCTCCCACTTTACATTCCAGGCTACCTACAACCGCCCTTAGAGGGCACTCCACCTAGATAGGACTTTAGTGTCACCCACGTAGTTGGGCTTAGTATTGTTTGTTATTTGTTTTTATGTTACATTAGTTTTTTTGTAATCCCTGATGACGTCTCATTGACTGAGACGAAATATAGAAAGAATTAAATTCTGTTTTTAATCCTTTCTGATTGCTGTATACAATCCATTAAGCCTCCAACATGATGTCCTCACAGCACTTAAGCTTCTACACACGAATTAAAGCAACTGATATAACCACAAGAAAGACATACTAGTAGCAGAGATATGAAGGTAACTTATATTCTTATATCCATATATGTTCTTTCTTGTGGTTATATCAGTTTTGTTCTGGGTGTTTATCAGAACTTTCTGGACCCCCCCCCCCCCTTCCATAAATGATTATGATACATGAATTACATGATACGTTGTCTTTTTTTTGTAAACTTATAGTACATTCATACCATGTATGACTAAGAATTTTTTATTAGTTTTATATAATTTTTTTTTTGTATTTTTATTATTTTTTACTTAGTCTAGAAACTCTGCTCTGGAGGCCAAACATGGAACTTTTTTCAAGCCACTTCAGGCCTCCAATGAGCAGGACAGTGGTCCTGCTCATTGGAGGCCTGAAGATGTGAGATGGGAGATGTGGTGGGAGATGAATTTCACTGCTCACACCAAGCAGTGAAATTCATCTCCCACCTAATGACCATCACAAACATCCATACCTAATCAATATTCAAACCTGCAACTTGTGGATCCACTAACCATGCAGCAATCTGACCGGCTCAAAGTTTCTATTATGAGTAGGACTTTACCACTTCTGAATAATCTTTACAATTCATGTATCTCTATGTCACTGACACTGTTGTGATGGGCTTAAGGTAATGTGCCATTATTAGTCAACAATGCAGCCTTGCAGTATGGTTGTTTAAATAAAAACATTACAATACCTTTGCCTTAAGACTGTAACCTGGATTTTTATATACATTTCTGATTCATTCTACATTGCTTTTCTACCAGTGAAATCAGTGGACAAGTCTTGAAGCAATAGGGAATTTGCTTTTTGGAAGATAAAACATCTGTCCTGGCTTTAATTTTCCTAATCTGATTTGCTTATTATTATTATTATGGACAACTCCAAGGTGTCATTAGACTCATCGAGGGAGGCCCTAACATCATGTCAAGAACAACTATTCAACATTCGCACAGTATCTATCATACTTCACCTTGAACTCATTCACAGTCATGGCACCTGCAACAGACTCTCGCAGCTAATTCCACTCGTTCACCACTCTCCAAGTAAAAAACCTAGCTCTAATACCCTTGCTAACCACACTCTTGTCCATTTTCCATGGATGGCCCCTTAGTCCTCCCACCACCAGTCCTTTCTCAAAAATATCTTCTGAATTAATCTTATAGAAACCCTTCAGTAATTTGAATGTCTCAATCATATCCCCCCTCTTCTGCCTATCAACCAATTTCTGCAACCCACAAATCTTTGCCCTGTTCTCATAAGGTTCATTCCATAGACCTGCTTTCATCTTGGTCACCTGTCTCTGGATCCTCTCCACCTCCTCTCCATCAAGAAGAAACCTTGGTGCCCATATCTGGGCATAATAGTCTAGTGGGGTCTTATCAAGATTCGATACAGAGGAACAATAACTTGCTTGTCTCTGCTCATCAAAGTATTCTTCAGTAACCAAGTGATTTGATCGGCTGATTTAGCCACTTTTGCGATGTGCCCCCTAAACTTCAACTCCTTATCCACCAACACTCCCAAATCCCTGGCCTTGTCAATCTCCTGGAGTACAGTTCCACCTATGTGGAATACTGCTGCTAATATTTTCACCCCAAAATGCATAACCTTACATTTTGCCAAATTAAATTAACATTCATTCTCCTTAGCCGAGTCCTCCAAACTATCCAAATCATCTTGCAAAATTTTGACATCCTGTGCATTCACTATTGCTCTACCCAACTTTGCATCATCAGCAAACAAATGAACATTTCCTCTCAGATCCTTTCTTATATTGTTAATGAACAAATTGAACAGTAGTGGTCCAAGAACAGAACCCTACGGCACACCACTAGTCACAGGCCATCTTTTGGACTCTAAATACTCCTGAATAAACTACTCTCTGATATCTCTCCATCAACCACCCTCCTATCCATCTCACCAACCCTATATCCATCTCCATATGCTGCAGTTTACTGATTAGAATTCCATGTGGTATCCTGTGAAAGGCCTTAGCAAGGTCCAGCAGACTCACCATAAACCCATTACCCTTATCCAGTTCAGCCGTCACTGTGTTATAAAACGTGAGCAAGTTACTGAGGCATTATCTACACTTCACAAAACCATGCTGTCCCCCATACAGTATCCCATTTTCATCTATCCATTCATGTATTTTCCTCTTGACTACTTTCTCCAAGACCTTGACAATGACTCCTGATATGCTAATCAGTCGGTAATTTTCAACAGCAGTCTTGGAACCTCCTTTATGCAGTGGAACTATTTTCCCCCTCTTTCCACCCCTCGGAACTAACCCAGACCCGATACTCAAATTAAACAAAATGGTCGAGGGCACTGACAATTCTTTAGCCGCTTTACATATGACATGAGCTAGTATACCATCCAATCCCACAGATGTATTCACATTGAGGTTTTGTAATAGACTATTCACCCTCCACTTCAATCGCCACAATTCCCTTATAAGCTGTTGGTTCCTTCATTCCTGCAATATCACCACCTGGATGATATACTCTTGCAAAGTGCTCACTCAGTAATTCAACTGTATCAACTGATTTGGTTACCTCCCTACCATCGGCATTCTTTAAAATCATTCTGCCGTATACATTTTTTCATGTACTTGCAACATATTGAAAAAACTGTTTGGGATTCTCTTTAGCCTGCATGGCTAATTTTCTTTCGTAATCCGCTTTTGCTTTTCTTACCACACTCGTTACCCTTCTGGCCTGTGCTTTATACCATTCATGTGCCTGCAGGTCACCTTTCTCCTTAAATTCCCTTCACAGTTGTTTCTTTTTTTTTGCAGCTCAAGCTTAATGGTGTTATTCATCCATTTAACCTTACTTGATTTACTATTCGGACTCTAGGTATACAGTCAGCCATTGCCTCCTGCAAACACTCCTTAACCATCTCCCATGCACTGTCAACATCCAGCACTTGCAGTTTTACATGCCATGGCACTGAAACAAGCAATCTCCTGAGCTTGTCATACATACCAGCCCGATAATTCCACATGTACCCTGTCTTCATTGAAAATTCCACACATTTATCCACCTCCCAGGTCAAGACCCTATGATCACTCTCACCAATTGGTGGCAACATGGTCATATTCATTACAGCTAAATTCTCAGATGCATTTACTAGGTCAAGCACTCTCTGACCCCTGGTATTTTCCATTACATGCTGTCACAGATAGTTATCCCCTAATAACTGCATAAAATCCAATTCCTTCCTCCTATGTGTCCTCTCCTCCTTCCAATCAATGTTACCATAGTTGAAATCCCCCATAATAATTACCCTCCTTCCACTCGTTGCTTCTATTTGCTTATGCATACTGTCTCCATCATCACCTGGTCTATAGCAGCACCCAACTGTATATTTTGTTCTGCTAGTCAAATCTCACACCAAATAGCCTAAAATTTGCTCTTTTCTCTATCCTGCAGTTCTACTTCTATTCTCCTTGGCTGCAGTTCATCAGCTATCATCAATAACACTCCTCCCCCTATTTTATTCTCTCTGTCCCTCCTGAACACACTATACCCCTCACATTCTATCCCACTAGCTATATCATCTTCTGTCGGCCATGTTTCACTAATGCCAATAACCTGTGGCCTGGAAGAGCCAACGAAGACCAAAAATTCTTCCTTCTTGTTCCTAATACTCCTGGCATGAAAGGCAGAAGCCCGTTAGTCCCATCCCTATCCTGATGCCTTATACTAACTATCCCATTCTGATTTGTTGTTCTTCGTACTTGCTCGGGCATATTATACACATTCATAAACTCAACTGCCTCCCTAAAGAATGCATATCCATTTCCCTCCTCCCCCTTAATAATTCTGGTTTCCCTGATTCTGCACATCCACTTTCACTTCATTTAACAACACTTTTTCCAATCTCTGCACACCAGATCCATTCAGATGCAAACCATCCATCTTATATAAATCCTTTTGCCCATCAAACTCACTCCACACATCCACAAACTCCACACCACTCCTCTTGCATAACCTGCACATAGAGTCATTTGCAATTATGGCCCTCCTTCTCAACTCTTCTCTGTCATAGCATGGCAACAGACTCACTATCTTAATTATCTCACTCTTTTCTTTTGCTATCTAGTAATTCCTTCAGGTCTTCTCTCTTAGCAAATTTATCACCTTTTAAATCATTTGTTCCTGCCACTACTATCATTTCTTTTACCCTCTGCTTTTGCTCTGATAGATTCACTTACATCCTTAATTTGCACACCCAGTAAGTACAATTTTAACAAACTCTCATCTATTATACCTCTTACTAAAGAATCACCGTACAACACTAACTCCTTCAATTTTTTTACACTCCTGATCATACTCTTATTTTTCTTATCATACATTTGCCTTTCATTAGCTGATGTCCTCGGTAAACAATTTTGCAAACGCTCAAGTTGCTGTTTCACCCTATGTATCACTCCACGCAACTGTGTGATCTCACTCATTGAACCTAACTCTTAATTTTTTTTATCCATTAAACCTTCACTCTCACTTTCAACACCACTCTCAAAACTATCTGGTACTACATTACAAATTCCTATGATATCACTATTTTTCTACATTCTGACTTTCAGCATCGACATCAATCTCTCAAAAATATTATGCCCAATGTGGGGCGCAAACCCATGACCCCGAGATTAAGAGTCTTGTGCTCTACCGACTGAGTTAACCAGGAGCTTTATGATACATGAATTACCCATGTGTAACTTCTTCTTCTTCTTCTTTCATTATACGTTCCTCTTTCTTTACAATTACACTCATAACTTTGTGTGATAAACATCCAAAAAAAAAAAAGATAAAAAACTAATAGCAAATAAAATATTGGCATTTAATCATTCAGGGTTACTCAGAAATAATGGCATTATATATCATAATTTTAGTATAACACTCATTTATTTCCTCTCATAAATTTATGGGATGTGTGTAATTTTTTTCTTCTCCTTTATAACTATTAGAGTCTAGATATGATATCTCTCCTGGAAAAAGACCAGCAATTTCTGCTCCCTGCTATCAGGTTTCATCAATGAATGAAAGTACCTCTAAGAAGTTATGTAAAAGGCATCCTTTGGCCTTAATTGCATATCCTTTGTATTTGGAAAAATTCTAAATGAAGATTTTGTACTAATTATATTGTTTTCATATTATGAATTACTTTTGAAATAGCATAATTTACTTTTATTTCAGTTCTGAGGTTTCTATTACAAGAAATTAATGTAACAAAAAAATTATGATTCAACATTTTGACATTGGGTTGCTTAAGGATTGAAAATAGATAGCTGGGAATAGACCCCCCCCCTACACACACATAGTCTTTAAGAAATGCACAGAACTGAAATTGCCTTTTAACCTAATGTTCAGTTCACTATCATGTGGTGTGTCCCATTAGCATCTATCCACTGGGATACTGCAGAAATAAGAATGAGCTAGCAGTTAGGACTTTACTGAGAAAACTGTGCTCTGTATTGGATTAAACCAACAACAAAATGATATTATAACATGATGAAGTGTTTTGCGTGTTAAGGCATCACCTAGTTAAGCATGACCCTTGCTGTTTTTGTCAAAGAACAAAGGTGAAAAATGAAAATCCAGCTACTATAATTGACATAATTGGTTTTTACTAAAATGAAGAAGACTAAAACAGGTGAGATTCTGCTAGCTAATAACAATGAGAGAGAGAGAGAGAGATGTTGTATATCAGGTGATATACTGCATAATGATCAGAGAAAGGAACAAGTAGTTATAGAATTTAACATTAAACAGGAAGCTACATTTCTTGAATGGTAGGCATTTTCAAGAAGTATGATATGGGCAAATTTCAGAATGGAAAATCTGAAATTTTTGGAAAAATTTTCAATAAAAAGGCAAAGCTGATAATAATGGTAACATCTGCAGGATTTCTCTTCAAGATATTGATTGGTCATTATCATTAGTCATTAGTTGAAATGATCCAATATTCAGATTTGCACAAATTTGCATGGAGAGGAGAAATAAAAGTATTATTGACTGTTGATAGTGACATGTTCATGCTAGTTCAGTATACAGAGCATTTGAAGTATAAAGTGATCACCATTTAGTGCTGAACAGGATAAAATTGTTATTAATAATAATAGACATTCAGCAAGTCAAGGGCTCATTGAGAGAAGGTATGACAATGAACCATGAGTGAGCAGAACAGTTTTCCTGTTGAAGTAGTGAGAAAACATAATGAAGAATTTTATCAACTGATATCCTATAACACTCTCTCAAAAGTCATATCACATCACCCTTATTTCTTCTTTATACCAGTGTCTGCAGTCCACATTCTCTCAATCTGTCCTCATAATCTATATTATACAATCCTGATGTCTTCTTTGTAATTCTTCTTTGAAACCTTTCCTTAGTTTCTTTATCCCTTTGCAATCCAGGAAACCAAATGAATAGCATTTTGAAAAGAAAATATGTAGGAAATTTCTAAAAAGGAGCAAGGTTGATCAGTTTTCAGAGGAGAATGTTAGGATCATATATACAAATGTTATTCAAGGAAAAATGAGAGTTGTTTGAAAAACTTGGAGACTCAGTGGCAAACTCTGAAGAAACATTGATATGGTTGTTTTCAAGGACAGAAAAATTTGAACTTTATGGTGGACTCGAGAAGTTAAGGAGGCAGCTCTGGAAAAGAAGCAAGCACTTCATAAAGTGTTCCTTGTAAGTAGCATTTGTCATGAGAGAATATGGAGAAAAATATGAGAAAGCCAAGCTTTGTATAAAAGCAACTAAACAAAAGTCTTGCAGAGGCTTTGTATTATTATTTTTATTATTTTCTTGGTCATCTCCATGGAGTCAAAGACTCATTATAGGAAGCATGTCTTGACCATTATTCACACAACATCTATCATACTTTTCCCTTGAACTCATTCATTGCCTCACAACCACCTCTAGCAACCATTTCCACCCATTCCATCCTCCAAGCAAAAATTCTAGTCTTCATGCTCTTGTCAACTACACTCTTAAAAAAATTCCTTGAATAACCCTTGTTTTCTCATTTTCTGCCATGCATTGGGAAAAAAAAAGTCTATGTCAATACTGCAAAACCCCTTTAATAGCTTTTATGTTTCTGTGATATCCTCTCTATTTCATCTTTCAACTAGCCTTTATAACCTGTGGATCATCATTCTCTCCTTATAGGAGCATTCTGTAGACCTGTTATAATCCTGTTCATTCACCTCTGAACACTCTCCACCACTTCCTCATCTGCAAGGAATCCAGACAAGCAACTAGGTCTTGCACATTAATCCAGATGTGGTCTTATCACTAGTAGTGATAATAACATGCCTACCTCTGCTTTTCAGTTTGTTTTCTTAAACATCCAAGTAATCCAGTAAGCTATTTTGGCCAACTGCAATCCAGTTTTGTCATTGCATTATACAGCTTTTGATCGCTTCATCCCACAGTGCATAATCTTACACTTCAGAAGATAAATATCAGGAAGGTAGCAGAATGTATTGAAGAAGTGTGGATATGGAGGAAACAGTTTGTAAAAGGAACCTGAGATCATGTTATCCCTTTAACCCTTTAATAAAACTCAAAACTTTAATAAAAACTCAAGATGAAGTGAGATTACATAAAATCTGACAGTTTATTTTATCTGCTTATATGGCCCAATGGGAAAAACCAAAATCCAAAAGGATTTAAACAATTAGAAATTCTTTAAGAGACAGAAATATATGGTCTAATAATATTGTAGCTAACAACTAACAGACTAATTTGGAGGAAAATTGGTGATAGGAAGGTAGTAACAATGCTAATTGCAATTCTATAATACTATCCTATATCCTGTATGCTTCTTAAGGATACTTATGAGGATACTTATTGATTATTAATATGATGATGACACTGATCATGACATTTTATTATTTATGAATAGCCTTAGAAGTCAAAAACAAACTCAAATTAACATGAAAGGTTTTTGTAAATGTTTAGTACATAGAACTGTGGGTGGCATAAGGATTTTTTTAAATATTTATTATTGTTGTACATATAATTTTATTTGTTTTCTTTATGTAGTCTGGAAACCTACTCTAGACACAAACATGGAACTTTTTCAAGCCACTTCAGGCTTCCAGTAAGATAGACAGTGGTTTCACACCAGGCAATGAAATATCTCCCAACTAAAGATAACAAACCTATGAGAAGGATAGTGGCCATTCCCATAATTCATAGCATTATACATGACTGTGAGGATAGGTGCATTGCATTAGGGAACAAAAGGCAATTGATGTGAAGTCATTAGCCTCTGTATACAAGTAGCCCAGTTATGAAGTGACTTCACATGCAAATTTTGTTTGCTTACCCTTGGATAAAGGATGACACCAAGAATGTAATTTCTTGGTAGTTTTAATTTATAGTATAATGTGAAAAAACTTTCAACATCTATCTGTAATTCAGAGTATTTTAGTAATAAGTGCGACACCTTTTGACTACTTGTATATGGAAATTTGACTTCTCATTACTCAATACTGGTATCACTTCTGGGTTTGGTTCCCACTGATGAAACCTCAGTAAAGGTTGAAACTGGTCTGGATTGTGGCCCTTCTCATAATGCATAGCATTATACATGTCTGTAAGGATATGTGCATTGCTTTATGTGATCCTAAGACAAATGATGTGAAGTCACTAGCCTCTATATACAAGTAGCCTAGTCGTGAAGTTACTTCACTTGCAAACTTTACTTATGCTTGGATAAAGGATTAAACCAATAAATGTTTATTTTACAGGCCAGTTTTAGATTGACTCTTAGTCTCCTTGAATATTTTGGCCATGCATTTTACAGTTGTAAATTTACTGTTATGGCTAGACTGGTAGGACAGCAAATATAAGACCTTCATTACAATAAGAATTATATCTAGTTATACTGCTATGACTGCTCAAGACTTTCTGATTGTACTATGAATACCTGTCATAATTAAGTGGTGGGAAAAAAAAAAGCCAGTGCACAAAAAATTGTAACAGTTCCTCAATTATCTGACTGCAGTGAGAAACTAGTTTGTTATTATTATCATTATCATCCGACCTCCATGGAGGCAGAGACTCATCGTGGGAAGCACACACTATTGCACACAATGCTCATCCAATCATGCTTTAAACTGATTACATGTATCTAAATTCACAACACACTCAGACAATGCATTCCACTCACCAACTACTCTCCATGCAAAGAGCCCTATCTCACTCTTCTGCTTACACCCTCCTTATACGGTTTCCAGCAATGACCTCTTGTTCTATTCCCCTCTCTCATTCTATGAAAAATCTTTTCCATGTCAATCTGATAACAACCCTTGACTAGCTTATATGTCTCAATCATATCCCCTGCCTCTTCCTCCTATTCAGGATACTCTGCAACTTGCATTCTCTCAATCTGTCCTCGTACAACGCATTCCAAAGACCACTGACCGCCTTTGTAAATCTTCTTTGAACACTTTCCAACATATCCTCATCGCCATGAAAACCCAGTGATAAAATCTGTGCACAATAATCCATATGAGGCCTGATCTAGGCTTCATACAATGGCAACATAACCTCTCTCTATTTCTGCATGTCAGGATCCTCCACAACATTGCCATTATCTGATGTGATGTCTTCACAACTTATCCATTGTGGCCCCTGAATTTCAGGACCCTGTCCACCATCACTCCTAGATCTCTCATCTCCTCTATTTCCTTTCATGTTTCTCCACCAAGTGTATAATTTGCATCCGATCGTTGCTTAACAAATCTCAAAACCTTACACTTTGCAACATTGAACTGACAGTTCCACTTACCCGCCTATTCATGCAATCTATTCAAGTCCTCCTGTAAGCCCATAACATCCACTCGACTCTGCATTGTTCTCCCTAATTTTGCATCATCTGCAAATGGATGGCTGCATATCACTAGTTAAACCCATCCCAATATCATTAACATACCAACCGAACAACAATGGTCCCAAAACTGACACAACTGGTGACCTTCCTCTTTTGGGATACTGCACTCACATAAACAACATTCTGATGGCTATCTGAGAGTTAGTGACTGATCCAAGTCAGAAGTTTGTTAACCAATCCTATCTGTTTCAATTTATTTAACAGTTTCTTGTGTGGCAGTCTATCAAAGCTTTTTCAAAATCCAAGTACACCACTGTATATGCCTCTTCACTGTCCAAGGTATTTGTCACCTTATTATAGTACGTAAGTAGGTTATTAAAGCATTATCTTCTTTTAACAAACCCATTCTGATAACTACAGAGAATACTGCCGTTATCAACCCATTTCTGTATCCTACTTTTCATCCATCTCACCAGTACCTTCACAACTCCTGATATACAGATTGGCCTATAATTTGAACCTATAGCATTATCACTACCATTATGTAGTGGAACAGTTTTACCCTCCTTCCACTCCCTTGGAATCTGTGCTGTTGTAAGACTTTTGGAAGTTTTTTCTCACTTGGTTAGACTATAATAAATTTATTTCAATCCTTTATCCAAGTGTAAGCAAACAAAGTTTGCACCTAAAGTATCAACTGAGGCAACTCGTGGTAAAGGTTAGACTAAGCTCTCATCACTTGTCTTAGTATCTAATGCAAAGCACATCTCCTTCCAGACATGTGTAATGCTATGCATTAAGGGAAGGGCCACTACCCAGACCGGTTTCGACCTTTATTGAGGTGTGTTTAAGTAAAAACGTCTCTAAAAATTAAGCAACCCCCCCAGACCACTCTCTATGAGTGACTGAAGGATCGTCCAACTCAGCGTTGTTCCACTCAGTGACAGGCTCACCCAGTCACCTGTCAAGAACCTGTGCTGTTGTAAGACTTTTGGAAGTTTTTTCCCACTTGGTTAGACTATAATAAATTTAGTTTAATCCTTTATCCAAGTGTAAGAAAAGTTTGCATCTAAAGTATCTTCAGGACTGAGGCAACTTGTAGTAAAGTTGGACTAAGCTCTCATCATTTGTCTTAGTATCTCCCATAATGCAAAGCTAATCTCCTTGCAGACATGTATAATGCTATGCATTAAGGGAAGGGCCACTATCCAGATTGGTTTCGACCTTTATTGAGGTGTATTTAAGTAAAAACGTCTCTAAAAATTAAGCAACCCTCCAGACCACTCCCTATGAGTGACCGAAGGATCGTCCAACTCAGCATTGTTCCTCTCAGTGATAGGCTCACCCAGTCACCAAGAGGAACTTCTCAGAGTTGGCTCTATCCAGTGGCAGGCTCACCCAACCACCAGACAAGGCCATAATCTCAGTGGTGGCCTCATTCAGAGACAGGCAAAGACCTACTCCAAGCACAGCCTCAAGGGAAGTGACCACTTCTGCACAAAAGCACATCAGTGAGAGCCAGACCCTGAAGTGGTGATACTAAGGTGGAAATATGGAGAAGTGATATTTACCTATACGAGTTTCCAAAAGGTGTGTCACCTTATTACTAAATTACTCTGAATAAGAGAATGATGTTGAAAGATGCTTCCACTTGGTTAGACTATAATAAATTTAGTTTAATCCTTTATCCAAGTGTAAGCAAACAAAGTTTGTACCTGAGGTATCTTCAGGACTGAGGCAACTCATGGTAAAAGTGGACTAAGCTCTCCATTATTTCCACCTTAGTATCACCACCTAGGTCTGGCCCCCACTGATGAGACCTCAATAAAGGTTGAAACCGGTCTCAGTAGTGGCCCTTCCCTTAATGCATAGCATTGCACATGTCTGCAAGGAGATGTGTTTTGCATTATGGGAGATACTAAGACAAGTGATGAGAGCTTAGTCCACCTTTACTACAAGTTGCTCCAGTCTTGAAAGTACTTCAGGCACAAACTTTGTTTGCTTACACTTGGATAAAGGATTAAACTAAATTTATTATACTGTTCTAAGACTCTTATTAAACAGGCATGCCAATTCCCTTTAAGAATTGGCATGCTTGTTTAAGATATGTGGTGGTGTGTCATCAAATTCTATCATCTTATTGGCATCAAGGTTATTTATTTGCTCAATTACCTCCTGCTCAACTTACAATTAAGCATCCTCTTCTATGTCTTTTACACATAAGTCCCTAATGATTCAACCCTGATCAGGATGAAACAACCTTATAAATTGATCACTGAATAACTCAACAATGCCTTCTACAGCAGTTACCATTCTACCATTTTCATCCATTAATATCATCTTACCATAATCATTCTTCCTTCTACTTGCTACATATCTAAAAAACTCTCAAAGGTTTTACTATACCTGATTTGCAAATTTCTGCTCATACTGCACTGATTATTACCATTATTCATCTTGTATCACCTCTAAAGTACCTTTCTTTCAAAGTATCTCCTCATTCATCCATTTTACACCAACCTCAATCAGCCTTTTGGCCTTGAGAATACATTCACACATTAATGCTGTTATGTATTTCTTTGTCAGTTCCCATGCAGCATTTATTTCCTTACCACTCAACTCCTCATTCTATGTTATAGCTCTAATCTGTCTCCTAAGCGTGTCATAATCATCAGCCTTATAATTCCACATATATCCTTTCCTGACAAGTCTGCATATTGCTAGTCATTCTCACCAACTGGAGGGAAGTGTGAAATCCTACTCACATTACGTCCTCTGATGAAATGATCAGATCTAAAACTCTCGATTCTCGCATGCCCTCCTTTACGTGCTGCCTGACATAGTTATCTCTCGAGAACTCGACAAATTCATTTTCTTTTTTCCCAAATGCTATCTTTTCATTCCAATCTATAACACCATAATTAAAATCACCTATAGTAATTAACCTTCCTTTGTTCACCAATCCAAGTTGTTTATACATTTCTTCATCACCATCCTCCACATTTCAGGGCTTATAGCAGCATCGAATTAAATATGTCTTTCTGTTAACCTCCACATTACACCACACTGCCTCATAATCATTGCCACTATTTCCCTCTTTCATGTCTTATGTTATTAGTTGGATAATTGTTGAAGAGTTAACTGAATTTATCTATTCTTTAGATAATTGAGAGTTCATTATTATTGCTGAGAAAGAAATCACCAGTTTTGTCTTTTTAGTTTCGGTCACCCCTATTATGATCTGGTACTTATCTAATTCCTCACCTAGCTCTATTTCTTTGCCATTCAGGCTTCTTATGTTGATAGTACCGATCTTTAACTCTGGTGATGTTGAACTGGTGTGTTTTCAGATTTGTTCCAGTAGCTGACTTTTCGCTGTTTGCCCTGGTTCCCTGGCGAAAACAATGGGGGCTTTGTTTAACCAGGGATGCCTCAGCCGGCATGGAATTCTATCATGCTGTACCATCATTTTGTATTTTGGTTTAAGCCAATAAGAATACAATTTGGTCGGCTAAATCCCAAATTGCCAGCCCATCGTCGTCCGTTCAGTATCCAGGTAGATACCTAACAGAGTGCACCACAAGAAGGTGAGGATTGGACATTAGGTCAGAAGCCCTGGTCAGTTCTTCGCATTCCTTTTAAAGGCTATGGAGGTCTCCTCTCAGTTATACAGCTTTGACCCTTAAGTATCCCCAACACTCTCAAATGCCTGGTCCCCTCTATAGCATGTTGTTTCAGATAATTATCCCTTAGCAACTGAATAAATTCTATTTCCATCTTACCATTTCCCCCTTTCCTCCCTCCAGTCTGTGTTCTCATATTTAAAGTCTCTCATAATGATTGTTTGGTGCATTCATTATGCTAATCTGCTGATAATACATGGCATCTACATTGTTCCTGTGGACCCCCCCCTGGTCTATAGTGGTAACCAACAATATATTTTTCCTATTGTCCTCTATCTCACAGTAGATGGTCTCAACCTTGCTTTCCACATGACTCACATTCTTGCACTGTGGCATGCAAAACATTTATGATAAATTCTCACTTTCATACCATAATCCATTCACTCTTGCCCTACACCATCTGCCCCATACCTATAAGCTTCTTTAACTTCTAATTTTGTTGGTTGTAATTCTTCAGCTATCATCAGCAGTACTCCCATCTGCTGTTCTATTCCCTCTATCCTCCCTGAAAATATAATACCCTTTACATTCTATCTGCATAATTATATCATTTTCTGTCAACCATGTCTCTCTGATGCATATAATTTTTGGCCAAGTCGAGCTGACTAGTGACTAGTGCTGACTAGAACACTCCTCTCCCTTATTCCTGATACTTCTGGCATTTGTGTACATGCATTTCAACATCCTCTTGTACAAATTACATTCAGCATTGCATAATCATTTCTGTACACATGCTCATTTATCACAGGGGTAGCCAGACATGTTTGATGGTATCCCTCCTCATATCTCTAGTTTCCTTGTTTTGCACTTCCAACTCTTACTAAACAACACTTTCTCCAAACGTCTAACTCCAAAACCATTTAAATGTAGTTAGTAAGGCATATATAAGTCCTTTTGTCTATCAAATTCACTTCATACATCAATAAACTGTACACTATTCCTCCTACACAATCTTCTCATTGACTAATTAGCAATCATGTCCTTTCTTCTCAACACTGTCCTATCATACTGATGCATCAGACTCACAATTTTTACTTCCTTACTCTTCATTTTCACTTTTTTCAACAACTCTTTCATATCTTCTCTCATTGCATATTTCTTCTCTTTCAAATAATTTGTTCCTGCAGTAACAATCATTTCTTGCACTTCTCCCTTTTACAACTAACAGTTTCACTAACAGGCTTGATTTTTGCATCTGGAAAACATGCTTTCATCACTCTCTTATCATCAAATTTCCATACAATACCGTCTCCTTATTTCCAGTTTCTTTCACTTTTATACTTTCCAAATTCATTTTTCCTTTCACTCTCCCACCTGCTGTACCATACAACAGTCATTTCTCTAGATGCTCTGAATCCTATTTTGTTCTGTGAAGGATGCAATGTAAGTACACTATTTTACTCCTTGCTGTGACATCATTACCCATGTTATTTTCAGCCACTTTTTTCATGCTCTCATTCGGCACACTATCATTCAGTACTTTCTGCATTCTCCAGAACATTTTTGCTATCTTTCCTTACATTGTTAATATTTGTCACTTCATTTTTTTGCTTTCCACATGACTCACATTCTTGCAGTGGCACACAAAACGTTTATGACAAACTTTCTCTTTCTCTCTATTCTTGCTTTCATACCATAACCCATTCACTCTTGGCGATGACTACATAGAACATACACTACATCGAACAAATTCTTCATATTAAACTCGGTGAACAAAGAATTCTTGGCTGCCATTTTCCTTGTATGTGTTGGTGCCATACATAAAAATGCTTTCTAAACAAGATTATATATTAAATTTCACAAACAAACACACACACTCAACATTATAGTCTAAAATAAGTAAGACATAACCAAAAGTAATTACTAATATTCACTAAAATAAAAGACTTCTCTGCAGAACACATGCAACACTGCTCTACTCTGTGCTATGCTGGCATCACTTCCCAATCATCCAGTTACTGCTCTAGTTTTTTTTTCAGTGATGATATCATTCAAATTCACTGTTAGAAGAAATGACCAGATTCCAACCTATTTTAGGATCTGGTGAATTCACAATCTCAGAGATTGGAACCCTGTGGTCTGTTGAAGAATCTTGAAATGTTGTTCCAACAGACCACAGGGTTCCAATCACTTATATTTCTGGCATCTCTGAACCAATTGGTAGAATTTTGAACAAGTGTCATCTCATTCCCACATATTTTCCTATCAACAAAATTTCTCACCTGTTGCCATCTACAAAAGAAAAACTGTCACCTCTATCATTAGCTGGCATTTACCAGATACCTTGTGAATGTAATCTAACATACTTTGGACAGACAGGCCGTTCTGTGGGAAAAAAAAGAATTTATGAACATCAATATTATATCGAATACATTAAACCTCAAAAGTCTGGTCTGGCACAACATAGTATTGAGTAGTAGTAGTACACTAAACACAGTATCCAGAGATGAAACTCATCTTCTCCATAGAAGAATATGGATGTCTTTTCAAAGAAATTTGCAAGCCCTTTTACATGGGCCAAATTTGAATTGGAGCGATTGTCTCTCTCTCTCTCTCCCCCAAAAGTTTGGGAGATTCTTATTTTATCTAACTATCGAAAATAGTTTTTGATAATATTATTTATTAATATTAATTTCTAGCACACAGCAACAGTTTTTAATTGGTAAACCACTGACTGCTGTATGTACCTTGTATTCCCGTTTCTTTGATTTTCTTGTTTCTACACGCTGGTGATGTACTGTTATTTTCAGTACAAAATATCTGTTCTTTCATTTCATTAAAGTTAATTACTGTCGTTATCTTGTAATTTATTGTTTATATATATATATATATATATATATATATATATATATATATATATATATATATATATATATATATATATATATATATATCATTCACACTGCTTACACACATCCAATGGCAATCTATTCCAACCATGCACCACCACTCTATGAGAGAAAAATCTAGATCTAACCTCCTTCTTGATGGCATTCTTTCTCAGCTTCCAAAGATGCTCTGTTGTCCTTTCCCAACCTTCCATAAAATGAAAAATTCCATAAACTGAAATCTGTAAGACCCTTTCAGAAGTTTGTAAGTCTCAATCATATCACTCCTCTTTCTCCTGTTTGCTAGTGTCTGCAGTCTACAAATTCTCAATCTGTCTTCATAATCACTATTACACAATTCTGATATCATTTTTAACACTCTCCTTTGCACTCTCTCTCTCTCTCTCTCTCTCCACTTCACAGAAACCAGGAGACCAGCCTTGTGCACAATAGTCCAAATGAGATCTTATCAAGGCCTTGTAAAGAGGCAAAATAACTTCCATATCTTTACATCAAAGTTTGTTTCATCATTACAATTATCTTTTGATTTGTATTTGAAATCTTCGCTACAAGGCCCTGAACTTCAACTTCCTATCTACTAACATTCCAAAATCCTTAGCCTGGTTAGTTTGTTCATAATTTCACCAATATAATATGACATTGATATCTAATTACACCAAAGTGCATGACTTTATTATTACTGACATGGAACTCTATTTTCCCATACCCACAATTCCAGCCTATTCAAATCATTCTGCAAGTACTGCATATCTGCAACGTTCCCTGATTACCCTACCTATCTTTACAACATCAGCAAATAGCTGTATGTCGCATGTCAAATACTTCCCAATGTCATTAATGTACAGATTGAATAACAATGGACCAAGGACTGATCCTTGAGGCACACAACTGGTTACCTTGAATCTTGCAGACTTACATCCCCCATATACCACATTTTTGATATCTGCCAGTCAGCCATCTTCTTATCTATGTTAATATTTTATAATTCAAACACATATTCTCCAATTTTATGCAACAGTCTACCATGCTGTATTCGGTCAAAAACTTTACCAAATCCAAAAGTTAAATGATGTATCCATTCCCCTTGTCTAACTCAATGGTAACATTATTATAGAATGTGAGCAAGTTGTTAAAACATGACCTACCCTTAAAATCCATGCCTTTCATTGTAAGTAAAAATTCTCTGTCAACTTATTTCTGAATGCGAGCCCTAACCAACTTTTCCAAAATCTTCATCACCACTCCTGAGATACAAATTGGTCTATAGTTGGATACATCTGTCTTTGCACCACCATTGTGCAGTGGGATTACCATACATTCTTTCCACTCCTGCGGAATCTTCCCTGTTCTGAGACTTGAATTATATATAGCCTAGTTAAAGGAATAGCCAGTTCAGCTGAACTCTTGTTTTTACCCATGCTGATATCTCATCATCCACTATTGCTGAATTCTTATTCAATTTGTACATAGTTCTAATATCTCCTCTTCATACACCTGAGTTTCTTCATTCAGTGAAGAGATAGCAGTGAGCTCAATGTTACATAGAGCAGGTTGATATTTTTAAGCAAAATGGGCACTCATTAGTTGAAAACTTCTTCTTAGCCTGCAGAGCCAGTTTCTCTTCATACTCAGACCTAGCTTTCTGTATAACAGTCATGACTGGCCTGCTGCTTATAATTTTCATAACAGACATCATACTTATTGCAAAAAAAAATGCTTATTTATAATTATATAAGCATTATATAATTATACTTATGTAAATGCTTCTCATGCACCGTTGATATTCTTCCCATCACTTCTCATCATATACTGAGTTCAGTGCAATAGAACATTCATAAACTTAGCCATTTCTCAAGTGAATACCGCATGATCGCTGTGACCAACCAGAGGAAGAATAGTTACGTCTTTAACTGAAACACACTCTCACACAATAATGAAATCTAACATTCTTTGACTTCAAGTTCCTTCTGTCACATCTGGCTTGCAAAAGTTGTCTTGCAGCTGCTCAATAAATCCAGTTTCATTCTTTCCATGAGATTTTACTACTATCCAATCTATGTTTGGATAATTAAAGCTATTCATCCTGATTCCTCTTTTCATACCCATCATCTTTATACAGCGATGCATTTCTTCATCACTAGCAGCCGATCCACCAGATCTGTAACAACACCCCACTATAGATTTGTTCCTGTTATTTTTCACCTCACACCAGATGGTTTCAAACTCACTGCCACATGAAAAAACTCTTACTAGTATTACAATAATAGGTCTCAACACTAACAGAACTCAAGTCATCCAGTATCATTAGCAACACAATCCCTCTTCTCCTATCCTCTCTATCCTTCCTAAAAATACTGTTCCCTTTGCACTCAATAACATTTAGTATGTCTGTTTCTTATAGCCATGTGTCACTAATGCCTACAGTCTGAGGTCCAATCATATTGACCAAGGAAACAAACTCTACTCCTTTGTTTTTGATACTGATAGCATTTGTGTACAGACATTATAAGCTATCTGCATTTTTTTTGCATACTCTTGTCTGTGGTCAACTTGACACAGTTGGACAACTTGCAGATCTCTCTTTTATTCTAGTGCCTTATTATTATTATCCAGGCCTCCATGGAGTCAAAAGACTTATCGTGGGAGGCCGTTTTTAGGAAACACAATCATACTACTCCTTGAGCTCATTGACCGATCTTGCTCTAACCACTCTCTCAGGCAATGCATTCCATGGTTCAACCACTCTCCATGCAAAGAAACCACTCCTCACCCTCTTGCTCACAGCTTCCTTTGATAACTTCTAGGGATGGCCCCTTGTCATCGCTCCTTCCCCCCGATCCACCAAGTGAAAGATCTCCCCAATATCTACCCTGTAACTGCCTCTCAACAGTTTAAAAATCTTGATCACATCACCTCTCCTTCTTCTATTCACCAAACTCTGTATTCCACATTCCCTCAGTCGATCCTCTGACATTGTAACTGACATTGTACAGTCCTGAAACCATCTTCGTTATCTGCCTCTGTACCTTTTCCACAGTTAATTTATCCCCTTCAACTCCTGGGGACTAAATCTAAGAACAATAGTCCAAGTGTGGTCTGATCAGGGTCTTATACAATGTAATGATAACTCTTTTATCTCTGCAGGTCAGCATCCTTCTCAGTATTGTACCAATCCTCTGGGTTACCTTCACCACAATATGCTCCCTGAATTTCAGTTTTCTTTCAATCATCACCCCAGATCTCTTGTCTCCCCTACTTCCTCCAGAATAGTTCCTCCAATCGAGTATGCATCCTGCCATCGATGGATCCCAAATTTCAAGACTTTACATTTTGCGGCATTACACTGATAACCCCCATTCATTTACCCCTCTGTCTAGTTTATTCAAATCCTCTTGCAGTGCTGCCACTTCTGCGCTATTACTGATAATCCTTCCCAGCTTCACATCATCTGCAAATAACTGAATATCCCCTTGCAATCCATTGACAATGTTATTGATATAAAGGTTGAACAATACAGGTCCCAGTACTGAGCCCTGTGGAACTCCACTTGTAACCTTCTGCTTCCTTGATATTGTCCCACCATACACAACTCTCTGATACCTATCAGACAGCCAATCCTGAATCCATTTGACTAACTTGACATTTAAACCCATGTGCTGCAACTTAAATATCAGCTATCATGTAGCACCCTGTCAAATGCCTTTGCAAAATCCAAAAAAAAATGGCACTATATGCCTTTCCCCCATCAACTGCTCTTGTCACTTTATTATAAAAGACAGTCATATTACTAAAGCAAGAGCACCCCTTAACAAATCCATGTTGATTCTCGCAGATAACATTTACCCTCATCTGCCCAACACTGTATATAGTCTCCAAGTTCTTAACAACTACTGATGACACACAAACTGGCACATAATTAAGCAGCTCCAGTCTGCTACCACCCTGGTGCAGCGGCACTATCTTACCATCCTTCCATTCCTTGGGTCCCTTTCCCACAGCTAGACTTTTATTGATGAACAAGGTCAACGGGGCTGTCATATCTTTAGCACATTCTCTCAAAACCCGTGGTGAAATACCATCCAGTCCCGCAGCTTTCCTGGTATCCAGAATAATCAGTATTTGAAACACACTATCCTCTTAATGATAAACTATGATAATGTTGGATTATTCTAAGTCATTTGATAGGATTCCACACGAAAGGCTGTTGCATAATTTGGAGAATATGGGATAGGAATATAATCTCTTGACTTGGATCAGGGGTTGGTTGACAGACAGATATCAAAAAGTGGTGTACAGTGGGTGTGAATCTGCCAGATTTAAGGTAACCAGTGGTATACCTAAGGGTTCAGTCCTTGGGCCATTATTGTTCAATCTGTACATTAATGACTTCAAGCAGGGTCTATCATCAGATTTGCAATTGTTTGCTGATGATGCGAAGATAGGCAGGGCAATCAGGGATGCTACTGATATTCAGCAATTACAAAATGATTTGAATAGACTGGAAATCTGGGCAAATGAAAATGGCTGCGAGTTTAATGTTAGTAAGTGTAAAGTTATGCACTTTGGCGTGATTAGTGAGCCAGCAGCATATTATATTAGCAGGGTTATGCTACAAGAAACTGAAGCGGCAAGGGATCTTGCCTCTTTAGTTTATTGGTGGATAAGAATTTAAAGTTCAAAGGTCACATAGCAAAAGTTGCAAATACAACTCAGAGGATAATTTCTATGCTGAAGCGAACCCTGAAATGTAAGGATAAGGAAGTAATTTTGCCTCTATATAAGGCTTTGATAAGACCACACTTGGATTACGGTGTGCAGATTTGGTCTCCAGGGGGATAAAGAAGCTGTGGAAAAGATGCAAAGAAGAGTTACAAAGATTATATCTGGATTATGGGATTTAGATTATGAGGGCAGATTGCAAGTATGTGGATTATAGATTCTGGTTAACAAGAGAAAGAGGGGGTGATATGATAGAGGTCTATAAACTTTTGAATGGGTGTTATAGCATTTCAAATGATGAAATTTTTTGTTACATGGAAGGCGTGGAGAGAACACGGGGGCATCCATGGAAGTTAAGGTTGTTCTCAGTCAAGAAAGGGGTAAGAGCTAGATTTTTCTCTCAGAGAGCAGTAAATGAGTGGAATAATTTGCCCTTAGGGTTAGTGAGTGCATCCAGTGTAAATGAATTTAAGGGAAGGTATGATAGCTGGGTTCGATAATTTACAGCCTCCCTCCCAATGAGTCCTTGACTCTCTGGAGGTCTCAGATAATAATAATAATAATTATTATTATTTTTATTATTATTCAGGCATCCATGGAGTCAAAAGACTCATCGTGGGAGGTCCTTCCTAAGAAACACAAAATCTATCAAGACTCATCGAGGGGAGGTCCCCCCCCATAAGAAACACAAAGTCTATCATACCACTCCTTAAACTAATTGACCATTCTCACGCTCACCACTCCATCAGGCAATGCATTCCATGGCTCAACCACCCTCCATGCAAAGAAACCACTCCTCACCCTCTTACTCACAGTTTCCTTTCATAACTCCCAGGGATGGCCTCTTGTCGTCACTCCTTCCTACTGTTCAACCAAGAGAAAGAACTCCCCAGTGTCAACCCTGTAACTACCTCTCAACAGTTTAAAAGCTCAATCATATCACCTCTCTTTCTTCTATCCACCAAACTCTGCAGTCTGCATTCCCTCAGCCGATCCTCATAACTATCATTGAACAGTCCTGAAACCATCTTTGTTATCCACCTTTGTACCCTTTCCACAGTTGATTTATTCCCTTCAAATCCTGGGGACCAAATCTGAGAACAGTAGTCCAAGTGTGGTCTGATCAGGGTCTTATACAACTGAATGATAACTGTTTTATCTCTGCAGGTCAGCATCCTTCTCATTATTGCAGCAATCCTCTGTGATACCTTCACCACCTTTGCAATATGTCCCCTAAACTTCAGGTTTCTATCAATCATCAACCCCAGATCTCTTGTCTCCCCAACTTTCTCCAGTATAACTCCTCCCATAAAGTATGCAGCAGCCCATCGATGTTTCCCAAACCTCAAGACCTTACATTTTGCTGCATTAAATTGACACCCCCCATTCGTTTGCCCATCTATCTAGCTTATTCAAATCCTCTTGCAGGGCTGCAGCATCTGCACTATTACTAATAATCCTTCCCAGCTTCGCATCATCCGCAAACAACTGAACATCCCCTTGCAATCCACTGACAATGTCATTGACATATAGTTTAAACAATATAGGTCCTAGTACTGAGCCCTGTGTGAACCCACTTGTAACCCTCTGCTTCCTTGAAACTGCTCTACCATACACATCTCTCTGATACCTATCGGACACCCAATCCTGAATCCAGTTGACCAATCTGACATCCAGACCCATGTGCTGCAACTTGAATATCAGCTTATCATGTGGCATGTTGTCAAATGCCTTTGCTAAGTCTATGAAAATGGCAGTATATGCCTTTCTCTCATTTAATGCTGTTGTAACTTTATCATAAAAGACTAGCATATTGCTAAAACAAGAGCGCCCTTTCACAAATCCATGTTGACTCCCACAGATAACATCACCCTCATCTGCCCAGTGCTGTATACGGTCCTTCACTACTTTCTCCAAGATCTTACTAACTACTGATGACACACAAACTGGCCTATAATTAGACACTTCCAGTCTTCTACCACCCTTATACAATGGCACTATCTTACCTTCCTTCCATTCCATGGGCACCTTTCCCAGACAGACTTTCATTTTAAAGCCAGGTCAAATGCACGGTCAGTTGCTTAGCACATTTTCTCAAAACGTCTGGTGAAATACCATCCAGTCCAACAGCTTTACTAACATCCATAGTACTCTGTATGTGGAACGCACTCTCCTCCTGCACCTCTAAACTTTGAACCTACTCTATCCCTCTAGTATTCATATTGACTCTTCCAGGATGAAATACTTCAATAAAGTGTTCATTGAACAATTCCGCTATGTCCTCTGCATCAGTCACTCTATTCCCATTTTTATCCTACAATGTCATTCTTCCACAGTCATTTCTCCTCCTACTGGCCACATATCTAAAAAATTCCCTAGGATTTTCTTTGGATCTTAGGGCCAATCTCCTCTCATATTCCAGTTTCGTCTTCCTTACCATACTAGTCACTCGTCTGACCTGTGTCTTATACTCTTCATGCAACTTCTCTTCACCTCTCTCCTTATAATAAAGTTTACATTATTACTTATATCCTACGAACAATTTTTATCCAAATTTGTTCTGTTACTTGTCAGCATTCCAACGCTGTGCTGTCAAATCCAATAATTTTTTCTTCTAGGAAGTTCTGACTGAATTGATCCAACTAGATCTTGGTCTTCTTCTTCTGATTTTTTTTCCTGTCATTTTGACATCAAACCTCTGTTATGCTAAACCTTTCCTCTTCCATTCTGTTTAAGTGACCAAATCATCTTATATTAGCTCTGACACATTCTTCACACATTTTTATCATATTAAAAATGATCGTGCCATATGCCATCTGTTCGCTCTCCAATTTTTCTCAGAACTCATATTTGTGGTCTCTAGTCTTTGATCAGATGCTTTATATCTAACCCAGTTGAATACTCTCTTATGAGCCACCATAGCTCAGTCTGTATAGACCAGTGGTGTTCAACCTTTTTTACTATGCAAGCTACTTTTTTATAAAAAGTTATTCAGCGATATCTACTCTTTTATATATAAGTTATTCGGCGATCTACTCTCTTATATAGATCACGTTCCCCCAACCTGATATCTGATTACGCACAAATAAAGAACTAAAAAAAAATTCACAACTAAAAACTTTATTTGTGTATATAAAAATTTATTTATCACTTTTAATTATTTTAATACAACAAAAAAAAAAATATATTGGAATAAAATATTTATTTCTGTATTTTGGAAAACCAAGGTTAGAAAAAACAACAGATTGATTACAAACTCACAAGTTACAGGAAATGCTGGTTGAGTTAAAAAAAAAAAAAAAAAAGAAAAGTTAATGTGAAATTTGCATCGCAATATTTTCATAGTCAAGTTGATATGAAGAAGTGGCCAAATGCAGACAATCATCCAAATGATCATTTGTAATTTGGTTTCTTAATTGATTTTTTATGACGGTCATATTTGGAAAAGCGAATTCTGACAAGTATGTCGATCTAAAACAAGACAGAATTTTTTGCGCAATATCAGTTAATATTGGGAATTTTTCATGTGCATACTTCCAAATGACTTCATTGTTTATTGATTTTAAATGTAAACTATTCCGAATATTTATTATCTCAAGTTCTACTTCAGCTTGGTTTATATCAAACAGCCCACTAATTTTATTTGAAATTTCTGTGATGTTCAAGTTTTCTTGAAATGGATTATTGATAAAAGATGCAATCATTTCAGTTTTATTAAAATCTTTAAATCTTGAATTTATTTCTTCCTCAACTAATTCTATTTCGCAAATAAATTCTTTTAAATCATAGCGAAGCATTTCTTGATTTTGTTCAAAAAATTTAATAAATATGGGAAATGTCTAAATTCGCGGTCATTTATATTTCTCTTTAATAAAAGTAAGTATTGTTGGAAAGTTTTTATTGAACTTAACATATCAATTAAATTTTTATCTCTCCCTTGTAACTTTAAATTTAAATTGCTTAATTTCATACAGAAATCTGCTAAACATGATAAGTGTAACAGCCATCTTTTATCACTCAATTGTGGATAAATATCTCTTTTTTCATCAAGAAAATTTTTTATATCGTTAATTAATACAAAAAATCTTTCTAAAAATTGGCTTCTGCTGAGGCAGCGAACATTATTGTACAACATAAGTTCCCTATCATCATCTGCCTGTAATTTAAATAACCGCCGTTGCAGGGCTTTTCCTCGAACAGAATTTACAATTTAAAATGTAATATCCAAAATATCTTTTGTGTTTAATCTTTTACTACACAATACTTGTTGGTGAATAATACTGTGGTACGTTAAAAAATCTGGATATTTGTCATCGTTTTTACATAATGAAATGAAGCCTGATTTATTACCTACCATTGCAGGAGCACCATCAGTAGTAATAGACACAAGTTTAAAAAGTGGAAGTTTGTGCTGTTTCACAAATTCATCAAACGCCAAATAAATGTCTTCTCCCCCTAGTCCTTCCCAATAATGGTATAATTTTCAAAAGTTCTTCTTTATTTGAATAATCTTGAAATATCATGTGAATAAATATCATTAACTGAGCAATATCAGTGAAGTCGTTTGATTCATCAAATTGTAATGAAAACGCAACACATAGGTGAATGTATGACATTAACCCGGCCTGGAAACTTTTCTCTGGCAATTGGAACTCTTCCTTTCGGCAATTTGAAACCTTGTCTGGGGCCTATTAGTCTCTCTCTCTAGCGATGTCTCGAACCGAGAAACTCCTCTCTCAAGCAACATGGATCCAGCAGTCTCTCTGATGGCGACTCTGGACCGAGCGGACTCCTCTCTGACAGCAATTCTGGAAACAGGACTCCTTCTGCTTGCTTTAGTCCCTTTATATTAGACCTCCTCTGAGACCTCGCATGAAGTTTGGCAAACCCCCCCCCCCCCAAAGAATCGGTATGAGTCTTTCATCTTAAGTTTCAAGTTCGGCACGCCTTTTGTTTTCCTCCGCTTTCTTTTGATTGTAAGTTGCCAGCCATCGGAAAGTTGTTTGAACTCTTTCTGACTGACTTTGGCGATGTTTACACTTACAGCTTGCAAGCCTATCTCATACATACAAGTTTCAATAACAATCTTTCTAATGTCACCACATACAGCTTCGGTGACAAAAACATTGCCTTTGTTTTTAACACTCTAACATATTCTTATTAAAGCAGTATATACAGTTAGCTTCAAAAGAGTTATTTACAAAAACATCTAATACAAACTATACCGAGACAAACAAATTTTATATTTTTACAATATTCACATGGGACTTAACCTAAGTAAAAAATCGATCTAATGTGCTTTTGAATATTTAATATTTAAGCTACAATCGAGTTTTTACACTTTGCTTATAATCGTATTCACTCGGCTCACTGTTTGACTTCCACTGATCCAAATTAATTCATTTACCCGGACTTATAAGAAAATTACTAATTTGACAATTTTAACGAAAAATAAATAAACAATAGCAATACACTTAAAGTGTACTTAAAATAATACAAAATAATGATAAATAAAATATTATGTTTTCAGTTTTAATTAAATTTGTAAGGAGGAATACACAAGAGATTGACCAAAAATCGCTCCGTGCTCGACGGGTTGAACACCCCTGGTATAGACTGTATAGACCCTTTGGTCAGAAAGACTAAAGGGTCTATACAAGAATTGAACCTGGGTTCAATTCTTGCCTGTGACGTGAGGAACCTTTATCTGGTCTCTTTCAACTAAAGGTGAGTTAGCCAGTATCATATGGAGATAGAGGGGTTTTTACATCTGGAAACTTGGGGGTTTTTTTGTCCCTCAGAACAGACAAACTAGCCTCATGAACACACAGAGATTTAATATGGAATATCAAATATGGAATAATTGATTGCTCTATTATTCCATATAAATTTATTTTGACTTTCTACAATATCAACTTTGCTAATCCTGTTGTTCATATCTATATTTAATTGCTATCTTCACTAACAATGATGCCTGAATAGCTGAAACATTGTACTTGTTCTATAGGTTCGACGTTGAGAATGAACTTAAAGTTTTCTAAGTTACTACGTACTTTCTCAATTTTGGTCATTTTATTGCTGATTTTCATACAAATTTGTTACATCTGTTATTCAATTTAGTTAGAAAGAGACAAGACTCACACTGATTTGTTTAGAGGTACAACATCATCAACATAAAGCAAAGAGCTAAGTTTTATATCACATTCTAATATCAGATTAAATTCCACTTTATTTCATAATGCAATTCATATAAATAATGAATAAGAGTGGAGATGGTGTGCACCCTTGTTTTATACCTGATTTTATATCAAAACTATCTTCCTGTACATCCTTCAATCCTAACTGCTGAAGTACAACTCAAATATAGAATTAGCTTGATTATTGTCACATTTACACTATATAAACTGTAGCATTTTGAACAGCTTTCCTCTGAACACTTTGTGATATGCCTTTTCCAGGTCTACACAACTGAAATATAGATATATAGGTCCACAATTTCTCGACTGCTTGTTGTAAAGAAAAAATCTAATTCAGACTACCTGCATTTGGTCTGTACTCAACTTGTTCTTCAAGTTTTTTTCTGCAAATTTTATTCTCAAGTATGCATGCATAAATCTTAGAAATATTCCTCTATTATTATTATTATTTTTATTATTATTATTCAGGCCTCCATGGAGTCAAAAGACTCATCGTGGGAGGTCCTTCCTAAGAACATAAAGTCTGTCAAGACTCATCGAGGGGAGGTCCCCCCTAAGAAACACAAAGTCTATCATACCACTCCTTAAACTTCTTGACTGCTTTCACCACTCCATCAGGCAATGCATTCCACAGTTCAACCACCCTCCATGCAAAGAAACCACTCCTCACCCTATTGCTCACAGTTTCCTTTCATAACTTTCAGAGAGGGCCTCTTGTCATCACTCCTTCCCGCTGTTCAACCAAGAGAAAGAACTCTCCAGTGTCAACCCTGTAACCCAGCTGAAAAGTCTCAATCATATCACCAAACTCTGTAGTCCATATTCCCTCAGCCGATCCTCGTAACCAAAATTGTACAGTCCTGAAACCATCTTTGTCATCCGTCTTTGTACCCTTTTCACAGTTAATTTATCCCCTTCAAATTCTGGGGACCAAATCTGAGAACAATAGTCTAAGTGTGGTCTGATCAGAGACTTATACAACGGAATTATAACCCTTTTATCTCTGCAGGTCAGTGTCCTTCTCATAATTGCAGCAATCCTCTGTGTTTCCTTTACCGCCTTTGCAACATGTCCCCTAAATTTCAGGTTTCTATCAATCATCAACCCCAGATCTCTTGTCTCCCCTACTTCCTCCAGTATAACTCCTCCCATAGAGTATGCATTGTCCCATCAATGTTTCCCAGACCTCAAGACCTTACATTTTGCTGCATTAAACCGAAACCCCCATTCATTTGCCCATCTATCTAGCTTATTCAAATCCTCTTGCAGGACTACCACATCTGCACTATTACTAATAATCCTTCCCAGTTTCGCATCATCTGCAAACAACTGAATATCTCCTTGTAATCCACTGGCAATGTCATTGATATAAAGGTTAAACAATATAGGTCCTAGTACTGAGCCCTGTGGGAACCCACTTGTAACCCTCTGCCTCCTTGAAACTGCTCCACCATACACAACTCTCTGATACCTATCGGACAGCCAATCCTGAATCCAGTTGACCAATCTGACATCCAGACCCATGTGCTGCAACTTAAATATCAACTTTCATGTGGCACCATGTCAAATGCCTTTGCTAAGTCTAAGAAAATTGCAGTATATGCCTTTCCCTCATTTAATGCTGTTGTAACTTTATTATAAAAGGCTAGCATATTGCTAAAACAAGAGCGCCCTTTCACAAATCCATGTTGACTCTCACAGATAACATTACCCTCATCAGCCCAATGCTGTATACGCTCCCTCACTACTTTCTTAACAACTACTGATGACACACAAATTGGCCTATAATTGACACTTCCAGTCTGCTACAGCCCTTATGCAATGGCACTATCTTACCTTCCTTCCATTCCATGGCACCTTTCCCGCAGCCAGACTTTCATTGAAAAGCTAGGCCAAGGGCACTGTCAGTTCCCTAGTGCATTCTCTCAAAACTCGTGGTGAAATACAATCCAGTCCCAAAGCTTTACTGATATCCAGAGTACTCAGTATCTGAAACACACTCTCCTCCTGTACCTCTAAACCTCGAACTTGCCCTATTCGTCTAGCATTAAAACTGACTCTAGGATGAAATACTCCAATTAAGTGTTCATTGAACAATTCCACTATGTTCTCTGCATCAGTCACTCTATTCCCATTTTTATCCCACAATATCATTCTTTCACAGTCATTTCTTCACTTACTGGCCACATAGCTAAAAAATTCCCTGGGATTTTCTTTGGATCTTAGGGCCAATCTCCTCTCATATTCCAGTTTTGCTTTCCTTACCACACTAGTCACTCTTCTGGCCTGTGTCTTATATTCTTCATTCATCTTCTCTTCACCTGTCTCCTTATATCTCTTCCATAGCCTCTTTTTCGCATGCAATTCCTGTTTAATATTGTTTGTCATCCACTTTACTCCAAATTGTGTCCTCTTCTTCACTCGTGGTATACAACTTACCGTTGCTGCTAACAAATATTCTTTCACAGTTTCCCATGCACTAATGATATCCTGACCTTCCAATTCCTCCCTCCATGAAACTTCCCGAAGTTGATGTCTAAGACTATTATAATCACCTGCTTTATAATTCCACATAAGTTCCCATCTCTTTGATACTCCTGCATGTCTATTCATTTTCCAAGTCAAAACCATATGGTCACTCTATCCAACTGGTGGGAGAGATGTCATCTCAGTTATTATCAACTCTTCTGATGCTATATCCAAATCCAAAACTCTTGAACCTCTTGTTCCCTCTGTTACATGTTGCCTAAGACATTTGTCCCTCAAGAATTCTAGAAATTCCATTCCCCTATTGCTACATGCATCTTCCTATCTCTAATTTATACTACTTTAGTTAAAATCTCCCATAACAATAATTCTTCTTGCACTTGCCAAACTTAACTGTCTAAACATCTCCTTGTCCCCATCCTCTGTGCTCCTGGGTCTGTAGCAACACTCCACTAAATATCCTATCTTGCCCACCTCTACCTCACACCATATGCTCTCAAAATCATTTGTCTCAGTGCCTTCCAAAGCCTCCACTCTTAGAGTGCATAGGTCATCACTTATCATAAACAGTATCCCACTACCACGCTTTACCCTCCTATCCTGCCAAAAAATGCTGTACCCAGCAACTTCTGTTCCTGTTATTATATCCTATTCTGTCAATCACGTCTCAGTGATCCCAGTAATTTTTGGCCAGGATGCTATCTGCGCCACCAATTCCTCTCTCTTAAATTATTCATACATTCTGTTTTATTCCCCTTTTTATAGTAGATATTTCTCTACTTTTTCCTCCCCCTCCCGCAAGAAACTATTAGTTCTTAATAATAAAAAATGTAGTTGCAGTTCTGATTGATTTTATTAAAATATATGAGTAGTTTCCTATAATCTAAATAAATTCTCAATTTTTCTTTAATTTGGGTGTGTAATATTATGGTTATGATATGCATTTATTGGTTATTTTATCTATGTATTGCTTATTTACTAGTTATTTATGGTAAATGTTAATCATATTTAATTTAGAATCACTTAGAATTCTGTATTGTTAGTGTTCTTCTTAACTCTAGCTCCACTCATTGTGAGGCACAGTTGATGCGCACTTACCCAGCAGGAATGAGGATTGATTCTTCTAATTTTAATCCAGTAATTTTCTGGGCCTTTGGTATGCATATGGTAGCACTCAATTATCAAACAGAAGGTATGATTCATTTTGACTAACAATATTTCGACTAGTAGAAGCTATTAGGCAGTTTCTTCTTATTCTATACAAAATATTATTTATTATATACCCTTCCTATGAATAGTAATTTAAGAAAATAAACATACTTTTGGATGGATAATTTTATTTAAAAAACTACTCTTCACATGCTATTCAATTTTGGTAAGTTACCCTAAGATTAGTACAGTGCTGCAAAGGGACATACCTTGGACAGAGGAGATGCATATACAGTAGTGTACTTTGAGTTTGCAAAGGCTTTTGATAGGCTCCCACACGACACACTATTAAATAAAATGAAACAGATGGGATTAAATAACAGAATTCTGTGTTGGATCAGTGACTGGCTTTCAGATTGGTATCAGAAAGTTGTATATGGGGGGATGCAGTATCCTGAAAGAGGAAAGTCAATACTGATATGCCTGAAGGTCAATTTTGGTACCATTATTGTTTAGTTTGCATGTTAATGATATTGCGATGGATTGAACTAGTGATATGCAGCTGTTTGCAGATAATGCAAAACTGAGGAGAGCAATTCAGAGTCAAGTGGATGTCTTGGCCTCACAAGCAGACTTGAATAGATTGAATGAATAGACAGTAACTGGAAACTATCAGTTCAATGTTGAAAAGTGTAATGTTTTGAGATTTGGTGGGTGATGGTGGACAGGGACCTGAAATTCACAGATCACATTTGCACAAATGTGAAGCCGTTACATTCAGTAATGGCAATGATGCAGAGGAGCCTGACATGCAGAAATAGAGAGGTTATGATGTCATTGTATAAGGCCTTGATCAGGCCTCATATGGATTATTGTGGACAGATTTGGTCACAGGTTTTTATTGTGACAAGGGTATGCTGGATGGGTCCAGAGAAGATTCACAAAGGTGGTCAGTGGTCTTTGGAAATGTGAAGTATGAGGACAGATTGAGAGAATGTAAGTTGCAGAGCCTCGTGAATAGGAGGAAGAGGTGGGATATGATTGAGACATATAATCTAGTCAGGGGTTGTTATCAGGTCGACATGGAAGAGATTTTTCATGGAATGGGAGAGGGAGGTAGAACAAGAAGCCATCGCTGGAAACTGTATAAGGAGGGTGTGAGCAGAGGAGTGATGAGAAGGTTTTTTGCATGGAGAGTGATTGGTGAGTAGAATGCTTTGCCTGAGTGTGTTGTGATTATAGACACAGTGAATCTGTTAAAAGCATGGTTGGATGAACATTGTATGCAATAATGTGTACCTCCCACGATGAGTCTCTGACTCCATGGAGGTCAGAGTTAATAATAATAATGGTAATAGTAATAATAGTCTAGCAAAATATCACACTTTCTTTCATCTACAATTCTCTCTCTCTCTCTGCAAACACATCCTTCACATTGTATCATGTATATATGTTCCCTCATGACATCAAACCATTTTCAAAAAATCCATGTTGTTAATGGCATTTGATTTTCATGCCATTCATCTAATCTTGCTACTCGCACCTCATCTAGACCTCTGCAAACTTCCCTTGTGTGTTGTTCAAGGCAAGATTCAAAATTTCAATAAATTCTATAGATAAAGTCAGTAGCAAATCCATAACACCAATAATCACACAAACACAACACACTAAGTTATCAAAAATCAACAATAGTATACTAAAACGCAAGCAATATCACCAATTATTACACAAAATAGCAAATCTTTTCCAGAGCTCTTTACTAACATGAAGCATGTCTTGACCCACTTTAGGTATAAGTTAAGGTGTCATGAGAGGTAGTGGGACAAGGATAATCTCATTGGGAGCATAAAAATCAAATGTCTTGTGGAATGAAAGTTGAGAAATTGTGAGAGTGGTAATCAGTTCTATTTATACCAATGCTTGGAAAATTAGGAAAAAGAGGGCAGACTGATAATATTGATTAGATTATTTGGCCAACAAATCAATGATGTTAACAAGGCAGGGTTGAATGAAGATGACATTTTGAATAGAATGTTGGATATAGTGTTGGTTTTTGAAAATACAGAAAAAATAAAAGATGGGATGGTTTATAATTCTGTCATTCTGATGTTCTTCACTCCATTTCACTGCAGATCTGTTGTACTGATAATTGGTGAATATTTTTTGTAGAATAGATAAGGGAAGCTAGTTTTGATATTAGTTTATAGGCAGTCTAATGATTTAATGGCTCTCTATAAGTTTTTCTGCTATTAGGTGCTGGGTTTGACATTTTTTTTTTTTTTAGAATTTGTAATCATGACTGTTGAAATTACTATTATTATTATTATTATTATTACATAACACCTCTAGGGAGTCCAAAGACTCATCGATGGAGAGCACCTACTCTGCAACTCTCTATTTCCACCAAACGCAATTACCTTCATCATCTACACCAACAAAATCTACTGCTGGCCACCACCACTAGTATTTTCACAGACAATCACAAACATCCATGCCCAATGCGGGATTCGAACCCACAGCCTTTTGGTTGGAGAGCGGATATGCTAACCACTCAGCCAACTAGGCTGGCCGAGTGGTTAGATTACTAAAGATATATATTATAATTATTTTGGATTATGTTGTCATTTAAGCAACTAGCTCTAGATCTGTATCCAAATGTTTTTATTATACCATATACATGTGCTGGGTGGTGAGAATTAATGTTTAGATAACTGTATGTGTTAGTTTTCAGTAGATATTCTCTCTCTTATATATCTACAGAAACTCTATAAAATTGGCCTATCTAAAAAGAGAAAACAATTGTTGTTTTCAATTTCTAAAGTAAATTTTATTCTGGGGTTTTGGTTATTTAAGTGCACTAAAAGCATATCTAATGTGCAGGGCTGGATTAACCATTAAATAAAATAAGTGCTTAGGGCATCATGGAAAGGGAGGGTTAGTTTTTCATTGTTTTTATTTTTTCTTACAGTTACCTACTTTGTTTCACTAAATAATGATGTGTAAAAGGCCTAATAAAACTCTAACCATGTACATGATGGTTCTTTACATTGTATTATCACTCATGACGCTTTCTGGCACTACCATTGCAACAAATGGGGTAATTTTTTATAATTAATGTAACCATTTTATTTTTTATTTTCCTGTTTTAGGTCTTGTTTTAATAAATTATGTCTTCTAAAAGGCTCAAGAAGCAAATATAAAACAAATCACGTGGTTGTCTCAGAAACGTGTCTCCGGTAAAAGGCCTAGCTGTCGCATAAGTGTGACTCCGGTAAAATAAGAGTTAATTATGTTGAAAGTTTATTTTTCACTTGGTTAGGGTATAATAGAGTAAAGTAAACTGGGGTAAGGTGGTACAACACCTTACCCCAGTCCTGAAGATACTTTCAGGTGCAAACTTTGTTTGCTCACACTTGGATAAAGGATTAAACTAAATTTATTATACTCTAACCAAGTGAAAAATAAACTTTCAACATCTTTCTTGAAATCCAGAGTAATTTATTAAAAAAGGGTGGCACACCATTTGGCAACTCCTATAGGTAGAGATGACCTGCTAATGCTTCTGCCTGGTATCTCCACTTGGGCCTGGCTCCCACTGAAGAGACCTCAATAAAGGTTGAAACTAGTCTGGGTTGTGGCCCTTCCCTTAATGCATAACATTAGACATATCCGCAAGGAGATGTGTTTTGCATTATGGGAGATACTGAGATAGGAGTGCTGTTGTCTTGCTCCACCTTTGCAAGGAGTGCCCTGGTGTTGTACCACCTTACCCCAGTCCTGAAGATACTTTCAGGTGCAAACTTTATTTGCTCACACTTGGATAAAGGATTAAACTAAATTTATTAAGAGTTAATTAAAGCATAAAAGCACAAGATTCAGCTGTAAGTTAAATTTTATTTAACTTACAGTTTAATTACGAAAGTTTAATTACGAAAATTAAATTGTTCGTATGATTTTGCCTGTGATATGTGTAACTGTGTTGATTGTCACCTAATATTCAACAAAATAATCTTTTTATTTCTGTATTTAACAGATCCCAAGAACCAAGATGAAACGTGTTCAGTTAAGTGATGCAAAAAAGTGAAAACTATCAAAAAAGAAACAAGAGGAGACTTTGGAATTAGATTCCAAGACTGCAAAGTTAACTGATTTCTTCACACAAGTTCCACAACATTATATACCAATTCCTGATCAGAGCCAATCTCTGTCATCAGAAGTGGACAAAAATACCACTTTGATCACTTCATAATCAAAATATGATGATGTTGGAATCATCATGGTGTCACAAGCAGGTTTATCTAGCACATGTCTCGCTATTGACCTTACTTTGTTTGTAAATTCTCTTTATATCTCTACTGCAAATGTTGATGTAAGTTGCTTTACAAAACATTCTGAGGTTGAAATAATTGCTGAAAATGAAAATTTAGTGGGCCATGGTGATGGTGGCAAAATGATTCAGTCTACAAAAGATGAAGTGAATATTGAAAAACCTCCAGGTTTGTGGCTTGATTTCTCTGCTGATGATGTCGCTTATTGGACTGCTTGTGAACCCAGTGACTGTCAACACCAAAATGGACCATTTGACAAGTATTACCGACATTTCAGTAGTGGCAAACCAGTAGGATACTGTGCCAGAAACGTTTTGTTGAGACAAAAGCCAGTGGTGAGTAATACAAGAAAGAGTGGTTATTGTATTCACCATCAACAGGATGAGTTTATTGTTTTGTTTGTAAAACGTTTTTCTCCTAAAAATTTCACACATTTTGTTACAAGAGAAGGGTTCAGTGATGGGCGAAATACTATTGTAATTGATCAACATGAAAAAAGCACTACTCACTGAGACTCTATGCTAACATATTTAACTCGTAGACAAGGTGTGGGGTTGGGACAACAGTTGGAAAAACAAATTCAGGAAGAATGTGATTACTGGGAACATGTCCTGAGGTGTGTCATAGCTGTTATTCGTATGTTAGCTGAACGTGGCTGACTGTTTGAGGAACAGAAGAAAGATTTAAATCATTGCAAAATGGGAATTTTTTAGAGCTGCTTGAGTCCATAAGTCAGTTTGATCCATTTTTAGCAGGTCACATTGTGAAATATTTAGATAATTGGAAATCCTTTTTATCTGTCCAAAGCCACCTGTGAGGAACTCACTCAACTGATGGCTCAAAGGGTCCACGTGCTTATTGTTGATGAAGTAAAATCTTATGGAATGACTTTTAATGGTATTATATTGATCAAGTGCATATAATAAACAACTATGTTATACCAACTAGTTTCACCAACTAAGGCTGTTGGCATCTTCAGGGTACATAACTGATGTAAGGCACTAAAAAGTAAAAAACTGTTACAAACTATAATCAACCGATTCCAATTATATTAAACAAAGAACAGAGCACATACAATACATGCATAGAGCATGCATGATCTCACTTGTTGTTATTTAGGAACGTTCTATAGTTGGCACTGTAATTCAGTTCTGGCGAGTTCAGAGATCTAATAAGGGTCTTCCAAATCACGGGTAAGATTAGTCCCTGGTTCCTGTTAAGGTTTTGTATACAGTGGGCAACAGCTGTGGCCTCTTTAAAAATTCGGGAGCGGAAGTCCTCTTCTATGTAAGGAATTGTGCTTCTATCCCACTCTATGGTATGGTTCGTTCTTGAGAAATGAAAAGCTAACCCTGATTTTTCTTCTCTGTTATTATTGACGTCACCTGTATTCTTTTTGCCTAATTTCAAGGCTCCTTGAAGTTTGGCCAATGTAATTCAAGCCGCACGAGCAGGGTATGATATAAACTCCAGCATATTTGGAGAAAGGATAGCTATCTTTTGGAGTAGGTTTAAAGGCCACTCTTATTTTATGTGGTCTACGGAGTCTTACAGTCTTATTGGAAACTGTCCCTAAGTATGGAATGACGATTGTAGAAATATAATGTATATCATCTCGTTGTCTTTGTCGGGGTTCAGAGAAAAGTATCTTGTGGACGAGTCTTCGAGGAAATCCATTCATGGTAAGATCGGTAGATATCAGGGATAGTTCTTCCTGGAGGTCTTGTTGATCTGTTGTAAGGAGAGAGGCATGATTCTTCAGCATGTGTACAATACTAAGTTTCTGAGAAATGTGGTGGGAGGAAGTGAAATGTAAATAACATTCTGTATTGGTAGGTTTGCGGTAAACTGAGAGATTGATACCACCATTCGGAAGCTTCTTAATTAAAGTGTCCAGAAATGATAATTGGTTATCTTTTTCAAGTTCTAGAGTGAATTTGATTGTGTGGTGTAGAGAGTTGATCTTGTTAAGAAAGTCGAACAGGTCCCTTTTGTCTGGTTCCAAACAATGAAGATATCGTCCACGTATCTCCACCATACTTTTGGTTTAGGGTCTGTTTGAGATAAGATTTTACTTTCAAAATCCTCCATAAAGAGATCAGCACAAGATGGAGAGAGGGGGCTACCCATTGCAAGGCGAGTCAATTGCTGATATATGGTTTTATTCCATAAGAAAAAGTTTGATGTTAAACAATAACGGAAGAGAAGTAATGTCTTGTGGGAGCAAACTTCCTAAAATGTTGATGATTTCCTCCACAGGGATGTTAGTGAAGAGATGTAACATCCAGGCTGGCAAGTAGATCCGTATTGGAGATAGAGATGTTGTTCAGTTTCTCAACAAAATGTTGCAAATTTTGTATATAAGTATCCAAATTATGGATGTGTGGTTTGAGGAGGCCTGCCAGGTGTTTAGATAACAGATAAGTTGGCGAATTGATTCCATCTACAATCGGGTATAGTAGTATTCCATTTTTGTGTAGAGTACCATATAGTCTTGGTGTTAGTGGATGCATGGATTTCAATCTTTGTTTTAAGTCTATAGACCAGTTCACCATGTGACGTATTAAATTGTTGGTGTCATTGTGATTCTTTAGTGTCGGATCTGTGACTAGGACACGGTAGGTTGATGTATCCGACAGTAAGCTGTTAATCTTATCTTCGTAATCACTGGTGTTTAAAATCACTGTAGAATTTCCCTAATCTGCCTTCAATATGATAATGTCTTTCTTTTTCTTCAAACTATACAATGTTCTTTTTTCCAGAGTAGTGATGTTTTTGTTAGGAGTTCTGGAAGATGAGAGGATGATACTACTTTTAAATTTAATGTCATTTGCTATGGGTTCCGGTAACGATGAGACTGCCTTTTCTATATTACAAATGATATCCACTTTAGGAACGTGATCAGGTGTTATCGCAAAATTGAAACCTTTTTTAAGTATATTGATCTCTGGTTTTGTTAATACGTCATCTGATAAATTAAAAATAACTTTGCTGTCTGGTAGAGAAGGTTTTGACTTAAAACATTTTGTATAAAGATTGTTAAATTTTTTTATTTGGTTTCGTTTGCTTGTTGTAAAAGCTTTATCATAACTAGTAGTGACCATTCTGTCCAAATGCGACCATATATCTTGGTCTAAAGTACTAGAGATATCGTCATAAATCTGATAACATTCTAAATCTATTTGGCTTAAAAGAAATCTGGTATGCTGTATCCATTCACGTAGAAGTGCCAAAGATGTTTTAAAATAAATATGTTTTGCTCGTCTTGAATGGAATTGTTTTTTTAAAAATAGAAACTTTGGAATAATCTTGTTGTCTCGATCAGGTGAAACTAGTTGGCATAACATAGTTATTTATTATATGCACTTGATCAATATAATCCCATTAAAAGTCATTCCAGAGCTTTTTGGTCAAGAAAATTAAACGTTGGTCAAGTAAATTAGAATCCATGGGGAACCAAAAGATGCTGAAGAACTGTGCCTCTCTCCTTACAACAGATCAACAAGACCTCCAGGAAGAACTATCCCTGATATCTACCAGCCTTACCATGAATGGATTTCCTCAAAGACTCGTCCACAAGATACTTTTCTCTGAACCCCGACAAAGACAACGAGATGATATACATTATATTCTACCATCGTCATTCCATACTTAGGGACAGTTTTCAATAAGATTGCAAGACTCCTTAGACCACATAAAATAAGAGTGGCCTTTAAACCTACAGAAAAGATTAGACAATTCTTAAGATCTCCAAAAGATAGCCATCCTTTCTCCAAATATGCTGGAGTTTATAACATACCCTGCTCGTGCAGCTTGAATTACATCGGCCAAACTTCAAGGAGCCTTGAAATTAAGCAAAAAGAACACATAGGTGACATCAATAATAACAGAGAAATAAAATCAGGGTTAGCTTTTCATTTCTCAAGAACGAACCATACCATAGAGTGGGATAGAAGCACAATTCCTTACATGGAGGAGGACTTCCGCTCCCAAATTTTTAAAGAGGCCACAGCTTTTTGCCCGCTGTATACAAAACCTTAACAGGAACCAGGGACTAATCTTACCCGTGATTTGGAAGACCCTTATTAGATCTCTGAACTCACCAGAACTGAATTACAGTGCCAACTATAGAACGTTCCTAAATAACAACAAGTGAGATCATGCACGCTCTATGCATGTATTGTATGCGCTCTGTTCTTTGTTTAATATATTTGGAATCAGTTGATTATAGTTTGTAACAGTTTTTTACTTTTTAGTGCCTTACATCAGTTATGTACCCTGAAGATGCCAACAGCCTTAGTTGGTGAAACTAGTTGGTATAACATAGTTGTTTATTATATGCACTTGATCAATATAATCCCATTAAAAGTCATTCCAGAGCTTTTTGGTCAAGAAAATTAAACGTTTTTTAACGTAAAATCTTCTGGTTATTTTAGTTTGTCAGTTGATTCAACACCAGATCTGTCACATATCGACCAGTTAAATGTTGTACTTAGGTACTTAAAAGATGGACAGCCTATTGAACGCTTTTTAACCTTTCTGGAAATGAAAAGCCATACCGGTCAGGAAATGGCAAATCAAGTGTTGCAGTACTTACGTAAAGTTTGTCAGCTAAACTTTTAAAAATGTAGGGGTCAGTCTTATGACAACGCTGCTAGCATGTCTGGGCGTTATAAGGGGATGCAGCAAAATATTTTAGAAACAAACAAACAAACAGCTCATTCACTAAATTCAGTAGGCCGAAGTGCTGTTGACTGCTGTCAAGAGGTGGTTAATTTCTTCTCTACAGTGCGGTTGCTCTATACCTTTTTTTCAGCCTCAACCAGCCAGTGGACAATTCTTAAAGGTTGTATTGGAAATGAAAATGTCTGAAAATCCCTCTCTGATACCAGATGGGAGACACATGCTATGGCAACAGCAGCAATTTTTAAATCTTTCCTTCAAATTTTAGAAGCGTTAGACTGTATAGCCGAAGACCAGACACAAAAGGGAGACACTAGAAGAGAAGCAGATAATATTGCAAATAAGATGCAAGAGCTAGAATTCGGTTTTATGTTGAATTTTTGGGATGAGATTTTGCAAAATTTTCATAGAGTAAGCCAAGTTCTACAGAATGTCAACTTAAAAACATGTGCAAATCTGTATGAATCATTAGCTGACTAATTGTGCACTTCACGAAATGAATTTGAAAGATATGAAGCAGCTACAAAGGAAGTGCTACCAGATGTTGATTACAAGGCAGCTCAAACTCGCAAATGTATCAGAAAGAAGGTACCCAATGATGGAGATGCTCCAGAAGTATATCTGAATGACAGAGATAAATTTCGTATCACCACCTTTTACACAGTTGTTGACAAACTTGAAACTGAGATGAGAAGAAGAGGAGAGATATACAAAGAAATATCAGAGAGATTTTCTTTTCTAAGTGATGTGCCACATAATGCTACTTCAGTGACTTCATCATCTACTGAAATTGAAAGGTATTCTCAGTGTTATCAAAAGCTGATTGATGCTTACCCAGAGGACTTGAACACTAATTTCTCAGCTGAGCTTCAGCAGTTTCACTCATATGTGTGCCATAAGTTCAGTGCAACAAAAAATGTAAAAACAAGATTCAGTCATGCTGAACTTTGTAAAATAATTGTAAAAGACAATATTGAGTGTGCCTTTCCAAATGTAGGCATTGCCTTTCGTATATTTTTAACATTAATGGTCACAAATTGCTCAGCTGAGCATTCATTTTCTCAGTTGAAGTATATTAAAAATTCCATCAGAACAACTATGCAACGAGGCAGGTTGAATGCCTTATCTTTACTAAGTATAGAAGCAGATGTGTTACGCAAGATTAATTTTGGGGATCTGATCAAAGCTTTGCAGTTAAACAAAGTAGGAGAAAACTTTTCAAATTTAAATAAAGTTGAAGTATACAAAAATAAATATTATTTTCCATCTTACTATAAGTTTTGTTTCATTTTGAAAAATAAAAATTTATTTTATGGTTTATTATTGTTTATATTTTGAATTACATGTATATGGGACACCAAAATCTTTTAAGTGCTTAGGGCTTCTATGGGTCTTAATCCAGCCCTGCTAATGTGTCAGCGCAGCCAAATAGCAAACAAATGATCGGTGTAGTACAATGAGAGGGAACGGTTTAAAGAGAAGCTTAGTGATTAATCTTCAAGCATCCATGAGAAAAATTGCGCAAGTGATAGTGAGAGAGGAAAGCCCATTGTTGCATGAAGAAGCTATTCAAGAAACTCATTTTCATTACTCACACATGTTTCCTTCCACAGTTAAGAATCGTCCATTATTATCATCTGCATGACATTTACCAGGCTGATCTGCTGGAATATTTCAAAATTATTCTCCTTCCTATTAACAACACTCTAACTTATATCTAATATGCCTGCTTGCCTTAACCTCACTCTCAAGCTGCTTTCCTTGACCATCTGGCAGGGGCACACTTATTCTGAAAATCATCCTGTACTCGTTTTATTATTATTATTATTATTATTATTATTATTATTATTCAGGCCTCCAAGGAGTCAAAAGACTCATCGAGGGAGGTCCTTCCTAAGACATAAAGTCTGTCAAGACTCATCGAGGGGAGGTCCCCCCCCCTGAGAAACACAAAGTCTATCATACCACTCTTTAAACTCACTGACCGTTCTCGCTCCCACCACTCCATCAGGCAATGCATTCCACGGCTCAACCACCCTCCACACAAAGAAACCACTCCTTACCCTCTTGCTCACAGTTTCCTTTCGTAACTTCCAGGGATGGCCTCTTGTCATCACTCCTTCCCGCTGATCAACCAAGCGAAAGAACTCCCCAGTGTCAACCCTGTAACCACCTCTCAACAGTTTAAAAGTCTCAATCATATCACCTCTCCTTATTCTATCCACCAAACTCTGCAGTCCACATTCTCTCAGCCGATCCTAATAACTATCCTTGTACAGTCCTGAAACCATCTTTGTCATCCGTCTTTGTATCCTTTCCACAGTTAATTTATCCCCTTCAAATCCTGGGGACCAAATCTGAGAACAATAATCCAAGTGTGGTCTGATCAGAGACTTATACAACGGAATGATAACCCTCTTATCTCTGCAGGTCAGTGTCCTTCTCATAATAGCAGCAATCCTCTGTGTTACCTTCACCACCTTTGCAATATGTCCCCTAAACTTCAGGTTTCTATTAATCATCAACCCCAGATCTCTTGTCTCCCCTACTTCCTCCAGTATAACTCCTCCCATAGAGTATGCAGCATCCCATCGATGTTTCCCAAAACTCAAGACCTTACATTTTGCTGCATTAAACTGAGACCCCCATTCATTTGCCCATCTATCTAGCTTACTTAAATCCTCTTGCAGGGCTACCACATCTGCACTATTACTAATAATCCTTCCCAGCTTCGCATCATCCGCAAACAACTGAATATCCCCCTGCAATCCACTGGCTATGTCATTGATATAAAGGTTAAACAATATAGGTCCTAGTACTGAGCCCTGTGGGACCCCACTTGTAACCCTCTGCCTCCTGGAAACTGCTCCACCATACACAACTCTCTGATACCTATCAGAGAGCCAATCCTGAATCCAGTTGACCAATCTGACATCCAGACCCATGTGCTGCAACTTAAATATCAGCTTATCATGTGGCACCCTGTCAAATGCCTTCGCCAAGTCTAAGAAAATTGCAGTATATGCCTTTCCCTCATCTAATGTTCTTGTAACTTTATTATAAAAGGTTAGCATATTGCTAAAACAAGAGCGTCCTTTCACAAATCCATGTTGATTCTCACAGATAACATTACCCTCATCTGCCCAATGCTGTATACGGTCCCTCACTACTTTCTCCAAGATCTTAACAACTGCTGATGACACACAGACTGGCCTATAATTAGACACTTCCAGTCTGTTACCACCCTTATGCAATGGCACTATCTTACCTTCCTTCCATTCCCTGGGCACCTTTGCCAAAGCCAGACTTTCATTGAAAAGCCACGTTAAAGGTACTGTCAGTTCCCTAGCACATTCTCTCAAAACTCGTGGTGAAATACCATCCAGTCCCACAGCTTTACTGACATCCAGAGTACTCAGTATCTGAAACACACTCTCCTCCTGTACCTCCAGACCTCGAACCAGTCCTATCCCTCTAGCATTAAAACTGACTCCTCTAGGATGAAATACTCCAATAAATTGTTCATTGAACAATTCCACTATGTCCTCTGCATCAGTCACTCTATTCCCATTTTTATCCCACAATATCATTCTTCCACAGTCATTTCTCCTCCTACTGGCCACATAGCTAAAAAATTCCCTAGGATTTTCTTTGGATCTTATGGCCAATCTTCTCTCATATTCCAGTTTCGCTTTCCTTACCACACTAGTCACTCTTCTGTCCTGTGTCTTATATTCCTCATGCATCTCTTCACCTGTCTCCTTATATCTCTTCCATAGCCTCTTTTTCGCATGCAATTCCTGTTTAATATTGTTTGTCATCCACTTTACTCCAAATTGTGTCCTCTTCTTCACTCGTGGTATACAACTTACCATTGCTGATAACAAATATTCTTTCACAATTTCCCACGCACTGGTGATATCCCGGCCTTCCAATTCCTCCCTCCATGAAACTTCCCGAAGTTGACGTCTAAGACTATTATAATCACCTGCCTTATAATTCCACATAAGTTCCCGTCTCTTTGATACTCCTGCGTGTCTATTCATTTTCCAAGTCAACACCATATGGTCACTCTCTCCAACTGGTGGGAGAGATGTCATCTCAGTTATTATCAACTCTTCTGATGCTATAACCAAATCCAAAACTTTTGAACCTCTTGTTCCCTCTGTTACATGTTGCCTAAGACATTTGTCCCTCAAGAATTCTAGAAATTCCATTCCCCTATTGCTACATGCATCTTCCTCTCTCCAATTTATACTACTGAAGTTAAAATCTCCCATAACAGCCAAACACACTCAGCCAAAGTTTCTCAGCCAAACACACTGTTTCTCCAAAGTAAAAGAGATGATAATCATAAGGAACTTTGTAAGCATTTATCCTGGGTTGAAGGTAATATTTCTTGAAGATCTTCAAGATTGGTTAAGCTAATTTTAAAGAGTCAGCCTTAGCTAATTTTTACCTTGAGCATCTAAGTGCCACTTTATTCTCCTTCATGCCACCTCAACCAACATTTTAAATATGTTATGTGCTATGTAAATGATGTTTTCAACATATGGCCTCACTTTGAAGATGTTCTACCTTAACTAAAATCAGCAGCCTATACCCCATATAAACTTTACCACAGAGATAAAAAAAGGAAAATTAGTGTCCTTGGACATCCTCCTCTCCTACTTTCCTTCTAATGTACTGACTTATCATATAGCAGTTATATAATGCAAGATTCAGCACATCATCAAAACTTTGCTGAATACAGCTCAGGTTGTTTGCTCTGACTCCATGACCTCAAATTAGAACATCCAATGAATTATGCAACAAAATGGCTTCTTCCAACAGATCAGTGCATCTTTGCTTCTCTGAAACTGTATGAAAAGCTCCAATTCCTTATTTTGCTGAAATCTCTGAACCAGCTTCAAAGATCCTTGAGATATATAATTTAGTGCCCATGTTTTTTCTTGTCAGTGAACTCTTGTTATTTTCTACCAAGGATAAACAATCTTCTCTGTCACCTTCAGGTATTTACTGTGTTCCTTGCAATTGCTGTCTCTTTTTCTTTGGAGAAAAAGGATGTTCTCTTGAGAAAAGAGTACAAGAACACCATTCTTATATCATCCATGAAATTTAATCTAGCACAGTATGGAGTTGACACCAACCACAGAATCTTTTTTGGACTAAAATGTCTAGTACACTATGACCATTTCAGATTAGAGCTTTTGATCAAAGAACATGTTGAAGTGCTACTACAACACTGCTGCAACTTAAATGACAATGACTGTCTTTCTTTCTTTACCTAAGACCCTAAAATTTGGGAGAGTCTAATCCTTATAATTTGCAAGCGGTATTTTTTTTTTAAATCACATTTAGTAATCTGCTGTACTGTATTATACAGGCATGTGGATTGTATCTATTGAAGTTTGCTGTTTGATTTTTTTTGAACTATCTATTCAATAATATCTATTCTTTTCAGATTGAAATATTTGATTTAATAAAGTATTATTAAGCTTTTCATGTCTACATATGCCTGTATTTGATGTATCAAACTTACGTCATCATGAAGATACTTCACATGTAAACTTTAGTTTGCTCAAACTTCAATCAAGAATCAACGCAAAAATTGAATTTACTTTCTAACCAAGTAGAGAAAAATTCACCTGTTTCTCATTTAGAATAATAATATATTTTTTAAAACTATAATAACATTTTATTTATCATCATACAGAGTATTTGCAATAAAGTATGCTATTACATTTTCTGTTCAGTACAAATGTAGAGTACAGTGATTTTTTAAAATATAAATGTACATAAATTTTTTTTTTTCAATATCAATATCATAGCTTATTATTATACAGCCTATTTACATATACACAATTTTTTTTAAAAATATCAGTATCATCATTATTGTTATACATTTTACTGACTGTTTTGTGACATAATCTGCATTCTTTGATTATAAGGATTACGTGAAGGTGAGTGAGGCGTATTAATCTCACCTACTTCAAAGCTTAGGTTAACTTTCATGAAGAGAGTGGGATTTAGCCTTCACTATTTATGTTGGTACTGTTTATGTATCAGATGTAGGCATTGGATGCTGGTGATTTAGCCTTGTTAATGCAGCAATGTTTCCAGAGTTCGTGTTCTAATTTTCTGTAGTTATCTATGTGTTGAGTTGCATGGGTATCTGATGTGATCTCACAAAAGAACCATATGAGTTGTTGAAGGGTGTAGGGATGTAGAGAGTCATTATAGGTCATGCTATACGATACCAAAGATTGTTGGAATAAGTGAGACATGGCTGGAAGAGGATGACATCCTGACTGGAATAGAGATGGAAGGGTATGATGTGTTTTGTGAGGACAGAAGTGGTAAAAAGGGAGGGGGAGTGCTATTGATGATAGAGAAAGAGTTATGTCCATATAAAGTAGGGATGCAAGAGGGGAAATAGGGACAGTGGTTTTGAGGCAGTATGGTGTGAGATAGAGGTGAATGGAATCAAAAATTTGATGGGATGTTGTTATAGACCTGGTAATGTCGATGGTGGTGATAATGAAATGTACAATCAAATTAGCCAAGTAAATAAGAAAAGGTTGATCATTATGGGTGATTTTAATTATGGCAATATAGACTGGAATGATGAGATAGCAACTGGAAGTAAAGAAAATGAGTTTTTCAGGGAAAACTACCTTAGACAGTATGTAACAGAGGGCACACGAGGATTGAGGGTCTTGGATTTGGTCATCTCATCAGAGGATGTAATTATAAATGAGGTGTCAAATCATCCACCAATTGGTGAGAGTGGCCATGAGGGGGATTACCTGGGTGGTTGCCAGCAGTGCAAGGACCCCTGTCAGAAAAGGGTATATGTGGAACTACAAGGGGGGGGTGGGTGATTATGAAGAGCTCAGCAGACAGCTTGCGGGTGTAGCGTGAAATGAGGAGTTAGCTGGAAAAGCGATCAATGAGCTTAGGGGATTTTCAAAAACTGTTTAGTAGATGCAATGTCTAAATGTATTCCAAGGGTAAGAAGGTTAAATAAGGTGGGTGTGAGATGGATGAATAAAGAGATTAAGCATGCGATACAGAGAAAAATGGCATTGTGGAGGCAGCATAAGAGAAGTGGAAATAACCAATTTGATGAGGTCTACAAAGACCAGGCAAGGAGGGTGACTTGGTTGGTGAGAGTAGCTAAAGAGAGGTATGAACAGCAGTTAGCTAATGAAGCTAAAAAGAATCCTAGGGAGTTCTTTCGATATGTAGCCAGCAAATGATTATGGAAGGATGACATTGATTGGAGAAAATGGTATAAAGACAGTTGCAGAATGTGTGGTGGAGATACTTAATGAGCAGTTCATAAAGATCTTTCAATCTTGTGAATGTGACTTCATGGAGAGATTAAGAGCAGTTGATGATGGGGAGGAGAGACTGACTGTAAGTGAGCAAGAGGTGTTTGGGGAGTTGAGTAAACTAGATGTAAATAAGGCTGTGGAACTTGATGATATATCACCGCGTATTCTGAAGGAATGTGCCAGAGAGTTGACACTTGCCTTGACATATTTTTTTAATACGAGTCTTGCACTTGGTCAAGTTCCTAAAGAGTGGAAGGAGGGCAAGATTGTGCAACTTCATAAAGGAGGTGGTCGAACTCAAGCATCAAACTATAGGCCTATCTCCGTGTTGTTGTGGTTAAGTTGTTGGAGAAGCTTGTGAGAACTAGGATCCAGAGTTGCGTTGACAACAATGGTATAATCTTTGATGGACAGCAAGGATTTGCCAAAGGAAGGTCATGTTTTAGTAATCTACTTACTTATTACAATAAAGTGATTGCTTCCTTGGACAGAGGAGAAGGATACACTGTAATATACTTGGATTTCCAAAAGCTTTTGATAGAGTACCTCGTGATAAGTTGACAGTCAAACTAGAGCAGATGGGGTTGGATATTAGATTATTGCATTGGATTGGAGACTGGCTATCAGATAGGTATCAACAAGTTGTGTATGGGGGTGCGATATCCAGAAAAAGGAAAGTCACTAGTGAAGTGCCTCAGGGGTGTGTTTTAGGGCCATTGCTGTTTAGCTTGTATATTAATGATATTCGCGAAGATTTGGATGGAGATATTCAGTTGTTTGCAGATGATGCAAAGTTGGAACGAACCATAAAGGGTAGTGAAGATGTTGTGGCCTTGCAAGAAGACGTAAATAAATTGAGTGATTGGGCACGGAAATGGGGATGTGAATTCAATATTGCGAAATGTAAGGTTTTAAAATTTGGAAAACAAAGATGGGATGCAGAATTTATGCTTGGTGAGAATATATTGTTGGAGGTAAAGGAAATAAGAGATCTGGGGGTGATAGAGGATAAGGATCTAAAATTTAGTGGGCACATTGCCAAAATTGTGAAGACAACACAAAGGCTTCTGGGAATGATGCGGACGACACTGTGTAGAAGTAGGGAGATTCTTGTTCTGTTATGTAAGGCTTTGATTAGGCCACACATGGACTATTGTGCCCAGATTTGGTCACTGGGTTTTCAGAAAGATGAAGAGATGTTGGAAAGGGTCCAAACGAGACTGACTATGGTAGTTTCTGACCTCAGGCATGTCGTTTATGAGGAAAGATTGAGAAGATGTAATTTGCAGAGTCTCGTGGAGAGGAGGAAGAGGGGAGATATGATAGAAACCTACAAGTTGGTAAGGGGTTGTTATAAGATCAACGGTGAAGAAGTTCTACAGAGAATAGTGGGAGATCAGGGGAGAACCAGAGGTCATCCCTGGAAACTGTATAAAGAGGGTGAGAGTAGGGGAGTGAGAGACAGGTTTTTTTCATGCAGAGTTGTGAATGATTGGAATGCCTTGCCTGAGTATGGTGTATGCAAGGAGAAAATCACACACACACATGATGAGATGTGTGTGTGTGATAAAAGGACCTCCCAGATGAGTCTTTGACTCCATGAGGTCTTGGGGTAATAATAATAATAATAATAATAATAATAATAATAATAATATCCAGTCAGACAATATAAACTTCAGTGTCTTTGACTCTTTGAAGAAATGGTCAGACAACATTCCCACCAATACCAACTTCACTATAGTATAAAAAAAAAAAAATGGCTTACATTGATAACACTGCTCAATTATACCATGACAAACTAATACTGACCGAAGTTGCAATAAACAACACAGAAATTTACGCATACAACATTAAGAATTACAAACCTACAACTTTTGTAGACCAAACAAAAGAGGAGGTGGCATCGTAGCATTTACCAAAGAAAAATACAATGTGACTGAAAAACAAAAAATTCACTTTCAAACATGCGGAAACTCTAATTTTGGAAATCACAAATCACAAACATGGTATCTAATATACAATAAACACAATATACAGACCCCCAGATAATAATCCACTCAACTTTCTTCATGAGTTAGAAGCATGGCTAAGCAGCATCGAACCCAGTACAACACATAGGCTCATCCTAATAGGAGACATTAATATAAATACTCCTGACCACGCTTCTTCAACCACTAACATATACCTTGATATACTAAGTCAGTACAACATAAATCCTACCATTTACTCCCAACAAGAGAAGAAATACTCAACATTACACTAACACAATCATGCATTGATTATATCAACATACGGGCTCCCATCTATACATATAGTAATTAACGTAAAAATGGCCGATCACTACTTTGTCTCAACTTTGTTTCATTACGTTACCTACCCCTCCCACCACCACAAAAGTTGACAAAACTCGATCATATTAAAGAGCATTCTCGATAACCGTGTAAAAAATACAGCTGGAATTGCCTACTTAAAATAAACGATCCTATAACATTATATGAGAATTTTCAACTAAAGTTCACAGAATTATACAAAAAAGCAACAGAGCTTACACAAACGAGGCGACAAACAGACAACAATCCATGGATAAATGACGACATACTAAATGGTATTGCTATAAAAGAAAATCTATGGAAAAAACTAAAAAGTCACCTAGTAACACACATTTGCAAACCTTACAAAAACACAAGAAATCAACTAACAACAAAAATTCGTAGGGCTAAAAGACACTACTACTTCCAAAAATTCATGGAATATAATGACAACACGAAGCAAACATGGGCTTCACTAAACAAATTAGTAACTCGAAAAAAGAAAACTTCTGCACAAGATTTTATTGCAAAAAATAGACAAATAGAGGTGACAAACAGACAACAATCCATGGATAAATGACGACATACTAAATAGTATTGCTATAAAACAAAATCTATGGAAAAAACTAAAAAGTCACCTAGTAACACACATTTGCAAACCTTACAAAAAACACAAGAAATCAATTAACAACAAAAATTCGTAGGGCTAAAAGACACTACTACTTCCAAAAATTCATGGAATATAATGACAACACGAAGCAAACATGGGCTTCATTAACAAATTAGTAACTCGAAAAAAGAAAACTTCAGCACAAGATTTTATTGCAAAAAGCTTTGGTCAGAACACAAACCGAGAGGAACTAGCACACTCATTCAACCATGCCTTCACAAACAATATCACACATCTCAAAAAAGACAAACTAACGACGATCAACAAAAAAGTTCTGACACAAAGTCAACAACAAACTATGTATTTTCCACCTGTAACAAAACAGGAACTGAAAGAAGCTCTCTTACAACTAAAACCAAAGACCACTCCAGGAATAGACAAAATAAGACTCACAGACTTTATAACACACTTTGAACAAATAAATTCGATACTTTTGAGACTCATGAACATAATATTTGACACTGGCATTATTCCACAACAACTAAAATCTGCAATAATTATGCCAATTTACAAACATCGTAAAAGAAATCGATACTTAGAACTACAGACCGATGGCTACCCTACCAGTCATTTCAAAAATTCTAGAAAAAATAACACACACCAGACTACAGAACTATTTACAGAAGTACAACATCATCTCACAAAACCAATACGGCTTTCAGAAAACAAAAGCACCATCACTTTATTAGAAGACATCGCCAACACAATAAACAAAGCTCTCAACAAAAACAAGTACGCCTTCCTTATACTGCTTGACTTAACCAAAGCATTTGATAGACTTCAACATGCATACTACTCGCCAAACTATACTCAATAGGTATAAGAGGAACACTGCATAAATGGTTCAGGAACTACCTCTCAAAAAGAACACAAGTAACAAAAATATGTACATATCACTGCCGGGGTATAGAAATAAAATACAGTGTTCTCAAGGTGCCATATTATCACCCACTCTATTCAACATATACGTTAACGATGTTCATAACATGGCCATAAGAAGTCAAATATTTCAGTCAGATGATACAGCACTACTAGCATTCCACACAGACATCAACATGGCTCTCTCATCAAAGCACAACAAGCCTAAATGAAATCACAACATACTTCTACCAAAATGCAATTCTAATCAACGGCACCAAAACACAGATGTTGATAATACACAACTCAAGAATCATGCGCCCCGCACCACTGTCAATACACTGTCACACATACCGCTGCATTAACAACAAAAATACCTGCCAATGTCCTGAAATCAAACCTGTAACACATGCAAAATACCTTGATCTCTACATAGATTGCCACCTTAAATGGACAAAACATATAGAATACCTACATACCAAACTCTGGATCATTGTAGTAAAACTCTTCCAAGAAAAAAGACATTAATCCATCCAACATAAAAAAACTCCTATATCACAGTATCTGCGAATCCCTACTCAGATACGGTATAACAGTCTATGCAAACACATCAAACAGCCACCTAACAAAATAAAAACATTACATAGGAAAATTGTGTCAAAAGTGATTTGAACACTTCACACGCAACAACCAACATCCGACAAGTACATGGCAACACACAGAATCCTGAGCATAAAAAACCTGAAACACTACATAACATTAACAAGGAATTACTTTGACATCACCTATCGAAACAACAGAGACACAAATTATTATTATTATTATTACCACTCCAAGACCTCACGTAGTCAAAGACTCATCTGGAAGGTCCTTTTATCACACACACACACAGCTCATCATACCGTGTTTTAAACACATTCAAACTCTTTGCAGACACCACATTCTCAGGCAAGACATTCCAATCATTCACAACTTTGCACAAAAAAAACTTGCCTCTCACTCCGCTACTCACACCCTCTTTATACAGTTTCCAGGAATGACCTCTGGTTCTCCCCTGATCTCCCACTATTCTCCATAAAACTTCTCCAGAATTGATCCTATAAAAACCCCTTACCAACTTGTAGGTCTCTATCATATCTTCCCTCTTCCTCCTGTCCACAAGACCCTGGAAATTACATCTTCTCGGCCTTTCCTCATACTCGGCATTCCAGAGATCAGAAACTAACTTAGTCAGTCACCTTTTGACACTTTCCAACATCTCTTCATCCTTCTGAAAACCCGGTGACCAAATCTGGGCACAATAGTCCATGTGTGGCCTAATCAAAGCCTTGTACAGTGGAACAAGAATCTCCCTACTTCTACAAGTCAGTGTCCTTCACATCATTCCCAGAAGCCTATGTGTTGTCTTCACCATTCTGGCTATGTGTCTCCTAAAGTTCAGATCCTTATCCACTATCACCCCCCCCCCTGATCTCTTATTTCCTACACTTTTGACAATATATCCTCACCAAGCATAAATTCTGCATCCCATCTTTGTTTTCCAAATTTTAAAACCTTACATTTTGCAACATTGAACTCACATCCCCATTTCCATGCCCAATCACTCAATTTATTCAAATCTTCTTGTAAGGCCACAATATCTTCACTACCCTTTATGGTTCGTCCCAACTTTGCATCATCTGTAAACAACTGAATATCTCTATCCAAATCTTCGCTAATATCATTAATATACAAGTTAAACAGCAATGGCCCTAAAACAGACCCCTGAGGCACTCCACTAGTGACTTTCCTTTTCCTGGATATTGCACTGTCATACACAACTTGTTGATACCTATTAGATAGCAAGTCTCCAATCCAATGCACTAATCTAATATCCAACTCCATCTTATTATTATTATTACCACTCCAAGACCTCATGGAGTCAAAGACTCATCTAGGAGGTCCTTTTATCTCACACACACACACACACACACACACACACACACAGCTCATCATACCGTGTTTTAAACACATTCAAACTCTTTGCAGACACCACATTCTCAGGCAAGACATTCCATACTCTATCAAAAGCTTTTGCGAAATCCAAGTATATTACTGTGTATCCTTCTCCTCTGTCCAAGGAAGCAGTCACTTTATTGTAATAAGTAAGTAGATTACTAAAACATGACCTTCCTTTGGCAAATCCTTGCTGTCCATCAAAGATTATACCATTGTTGTCAACCCAACTCTGGATCCTAGTTCTCACAAGCTTCTCCAACAACTTAACCACAACAACACAGAGATAGGCCTATAGTTTGATGCTTGAGTTCGATCACCTCCTTTATGAAGTTGCACAATCTTGCCCTTCTTCCACTCTTTAGGAACTTGACCAAGTGCAAGACTCGTATTAAAAAAATATGTCAAGGCAGGTGTCAACTCTCTGGCTCATTTCTTCAGAATACGCGGTGATATATCGTCAAGTCCCACAGCCTTATTTACATCTAGTTTACTCAACTCCCCAAACACCTGTTGCTCACTTACAGTCAGTCTCTCCTCCCCATCATCAACTGCTCTCAATCTCTCAATGAAGTCACATTCACAAGATTGAAAGTCTTTATGAACTGCTCATTAAGTATCTCCACCACACATTCTGTAACTGTCTTTATACCGTTTTCTCCAATCATTGTCATCCTTCCGTAATCATTTGCTGGCTACATATCGAAAGAACTCCCTAGGATTCTTTTTGGCTTCATTAGCTAACTGCTGTTCATACCTCTCTTTAGCTACTCTCACCAACCAAGTCACCCTCCTTGCCTGGTCTTTGTAGACCTCATCAAATTGGTTATTTCCACTTCTCTTATGCTGCATCCACAATGCCCTTTTTCTCTGTATCGCATGCTTAATCTCTTTATTCATCCATCTCACACCCACCTTATTTAACCTTCTCACCCTTGGAATACATTCAGACATTGCATCTACTAAATAGTTCTTGAAAATTCCCCAAGCTGCATTGATCTATTTTCCAGCTAACTCCTCATTCCACACTACACCTGCAAGCTGTCTCCTGAGCTCTTCATAACCCTTGTAGTTCCACGTATACCCTTTTCTGACAGGGGTCCTTGCACCTGCTGGCAACCACCCAGGTAATCACCTCATGGCCACTCTCACCAATTGGTGGATGATTTGACACCTCATTTATAATTACATCCTCTGATGAGATGACCAAATCCAAGACCCTCAATCCTCGTGTGCCCTCTGTTACATACTGTCTGAGGTAGTTATCCCTGAAAAACTCATTTTCTTTACTTCCAGTTGCTATCTCATCATTCCAGTCTATATTGCCATAATTAAAATCACCCATAATGATCACCCTTTTCTTATTTACTTGGCTAATTTGATTGTACATTTCATTATCACCACCATCCACATTACCAGATCTAAAACAACATCCCACCAAGTATTTGATTCCATTCACCTCTATCTCACACCTTACTCCCTCAAAACCACTGTCCCTATTTCCCTCTTGCATCTCTACTTTGTATGGACATAACTCTTTCTCTATCATCAATAGCACTCCCCCTCCCTTTTTGCCCCTTCTATCCTCACGAAACATATCATACCCTTCCATCTCTATTCCTGTCAGGATGTCGTCCTCATCTAACCATGTCTCACTTATTCCGACAATCTTTGGGTGAACAGACGCAATTAGTGCAACCATTTCATCTGCCTTCTTTCTTATACTTCTAGCATTGGTTCGCCTATGTTTGAGATATCCATTATATAGTTTTCAAGTGATTTCTAATCTTGTTCTTAAGGATGTGAAGATTTAACGTTTTATATTGGTAGGCTGTGTAGGTCGGATTCTCTTGTAATTATATAAACTTGAGTGTTTTCATTCTTTCTCATAAATATCTGTAAATCCTTAGTTTACAGGAACTTGTAGTTTTTCTCTATTTAGTCTTCCTTGCTTGGTATAAGAGATTTTTAATGTATGGAGTCCAGTGTTCAGTGATATATAGTGGTGTTTGGAGTGTCTTGTCAGTTAGGATTGATGTTGTCGGCCCTGTTTTCTTGCTTGCTGCAAGAATGGAGTCTCTGAGATTTTGCTGGTAAAACGAGCTATGATTGGTGGCGGTCACTCTTTGTTTTTTTGTGGGCCTCGGTTAATGGAGGCGATGTCTGTGGTTGCGACTTGAATGCCAATTTTGCTGCCCATCAATTGCATTATGTTGCTTAAATCTTCTGTGTTTTCTTTTGTTATTCCCTCAATTTGAAGTTTTTTTTTCTTTCTTTTGTATCATGTGCTGCATTTGACACTTGAGTGTGTTTACCTCTTTCCGCAGTTCTTCATTTTCGCGCTTGAGTGTTTCTTGTGTTTCCAACGCTACCATTAATTTTGTCTTTATTTCTTGCACGGTTCCTAATATTTCTTCAGAGTTCACGTTACTGAACTGTATGTAACGTTCATACTTCTCAAATTTTTTCTTAATTTGTTCCATGTGTGTATTTAGCAAGTCTTTAGCCATGAGTTTAAATGAATTCAAGTTATCTGTAGTTTTAGGATCAGGAAGTGGCTTACCTTGATGTGCATCTTTGCTTTTCTTTGATGTCTGTTTTTTGTTCTTCATTTTCTCACGGCATTGTAGACAGCACCATTCGTTACGTTTCACAGGTCTTTTTGATTTCCATGTGCTCTCCGAGATCCCTGAACATTGGAAGTGTTGTCTTTTGCCACATCCAGAACAATGCAGCCCGTCCCCTTTGTTGCTTAATGGCTTATTGCACTTTTTACAGCTCATTGTGCTTGACCTTTGCTGTCTCGGTGACCTTTAGACTTTCTTCCCATTTGCGAGTGTGGTGCGACTTTTAATATGGAGACGTCCTTTGTTCTTTATTGGTTGTGTGACAGCAGTTCACTCTCTGACTTTCAGCACTGAAAATCTCAATATTACTTAGTCGATTTTGATGATTTAAATGTCTCTGTCTTCAGTGTGACTAGAAGAATTAAGTAGCAGCACTTTCAAATTAAAACCATGAGTTAAAACCACTTTAAACCTATAAAAACGGGAGCAGCGATAACAGGGGTGCGTGCATTCATCTGCCTACACAGTGCCCTCTGTGTATATATTATCAATAATATTAATTAATAATAATAATAATAATAATAATAATAATAATAAAATTTTAATAATAATGTAATGGACCATTGTGAAACTTGTATTTGTATTGTATTGTATTTTTATGGAACCTCCATAGTAAAAGATGGTCAAACAGAGCAGGTGTTGATAGTGTATGTTTGAGAGTAGGCAGGGAGGATGACTAAGGCTTTGTCAAGGAGAGAAAGAGCAGATAAATTGATTGTGTTGGTTGGGACATATGATTTATGAGGAAGAGTGAATGAGGTATTATTGAAATTGTGAGGTTTTCTTTTTTTTTTTATTGACTCCCACTCAGGAAAGGTTGTATGCCTATAGTACCATAGTACCAGGAGTGGGCTAAGGCATTTTTTTTCTGTTTTTATATATACGCGTGGATAGGCTTATGTGTTCGTCAGACATGTTGCAATAGATTTAACGGTATGATATAAACACAGATCAATAAGAAAATAACTATTTATTAACTTAGAAGCTAATATTTCGCTGGTATTATATCCAGCATCTTCAGAGCACACAACACAAAGTTTGTTACAAAAGCAAGACAACCACAATCTGGTGTTTATATTTTAACATCTAGGTTAAATTATAAGTTATTTTAACCTAGATGGCGCCATATTAGGCGCCATCTAGGTTAAAATTTGTGTTGCAGACTTTTAGTCAACAGAGACTTTTAGTCTTGTGTTGCACGCTGCAATTACTTATATTAGCCCCACTGTTACACCCGAGTGTGGTTGTCTTGCTTTTGCAACAAACTTTGTGTTGTGTGCTCTGAAGATGCTGGATATAATACCAGCGAAATATTAGCTTCTAAGTTAATAAATAGTTATTTTCTTATCCATCTGTGTTCATATCATACTGTGAAATCTATTGCAACACGTTTTTATATATATTTTGTATTTTTATTTATTTTTTACATAGTCCAGATACTGAAAAAATGCAGAATAGTTCTTGACATGATGTTTAGGGCCTCCCTCAATGAGTTTAAGCACTCCTTGGAGGTGTCAATAATAATAATAATAATAATATCTGTCTGGAGTTGTTGTTGTTGAGGTGTTGGAGAGGTTAGCAAGTACTAGGACTGAGAATTGGATTGATAATAGCAACATTCTCCATGATGGTCAGCATGGGTTTGTTGGGGATGCAAGGGGGTGGGAATCACATTTGTGCATGGGAGAGATTTACTGACTTTAAACTTTGCGAAATATCTGTGAAACCTGATATCTCCACACATAGGAAAAACAGAATGATTTGTACAGAATAGTTTACATTTCATTGAAAAGGTAAAAGATATAAATATAGAACCTTACATCTTAGCAAGTTTTGATATAGTTAGTCTCTTAACCAATGTACCCAGAAATGATAAGGTAGATTTACTTGTAAATCTTTTCCTGCTGGACACTGTAAGACTATTCTAACACTGCTGCATAGAAAACACTTTTTTCATATTTCAAGAGAAATATTGGGAACAAAAAGAATTTCTCCTTTTTGTTCCCTAAAAGAAGAAAGCCTGGAGAAAGGGTTTCTCCCTTTCTCCAGCTTTAGCCAACCTGCTCATGGAAAATTTCGAAACTAATGCATTAAAAACATATCAGAAGAAACCAAAAATTTGGTTGCATTATGTCGATGATATTTTTGTTATTTGGTCAGGAAGAGTGGATGGAGCTGATTGTTTTCAAAGATTATCTGAATAACTTGTACCCAATAATTCACTCTTGAAACTAGAACAGCACAACAAATTACCCGTCCTTGATATCCTTGTCGAAGTAAACTAAAAGGAAAAAGGTTATCCTTCTCGATATACAGAAAACCTACCACAATGCGAAGATTTTTTTGAATGCTGCTTCACACTACCATCCTTTGCAAAAGATAGGCATAATTAAAACTTTTCAAGACTGGGCATACAATATATCTAACACATCAGTTAAAAGGAATGAAGAACTGCTCTGCCTGTAACAGAACCTCACACTTTATGGTTTCGAACTCAAGATGATCAGAAAAATTCTTAATATATCTCCTGCAACTCCTTTACTTAAACAAGATTTCAAGAATTCAATCATGCTGCCTTACATCAAGAATGTCATAGACAAAGTGGCTGCATTGCTCCATGGGTATAACATGAAAGTGGCTTTCTTACCTTTACAAAAATATCGAGATTTTTGCATCCACCAAAACCTCCACGTTACCCCATAAAAAAACAAGATGTCTATGTCATTCATTGCTCTTGTGGCATTTGTTATGTAGGCCAGTCAGGATAGTTGGGAGAGATCTGCATTTCTGAACAAGTAAAAGATGTCGAAATCAATTTCATCAATTTCTCTGGCAACAAACAGAAATGTCATATATTGATAATAACTGTTTCACAAGAAAATTTAAACCCTCACAAATGCTTAGGATCCCTACACAATGCAGTAAAAATCAAGGCTTAATTTTACATTGAGTATGGTCTACTTTCATCAAAAATTTAACTGCAGTGGAATGTGATAGCAACAACTAGCAATGTTCTAACATGCATACAGTAATGAATTTATCATTTGTATTCTGGTTTATCAATTATTGTGTGTAATTAATTGTTAATCGGCTCTTGTTGAGAAAAACGTTTAGGTACCACTATCCCTGATGATGTAAGTCTTACAATGTATGAAACTTGTCAGGTTTTAATTACTTATTTTTAATAAACTCCTTATTAAACGCAATACCGAAAACTTTCTGCAAATATAGAACAAATCTTTAAAGGTATACAAACAATATTTGCTGTATATTATCCATTATGTGCTTTCTTGTTTAAAGTTTTTTTTATTTTTATTTTATTTTTTTATCTGTATGCACTATTATAGATTCTGCACTTCATGTAAATACTGCCATGTTTGAGCAGAATGGACGTTCTGGTTTTGTTCTGAAACCAAGAGTAATGTGGGATCATACACTGATGATGTATGGACGTTTCAATCCTTGGGATAAAGAATTTGATGGGCTGCATGCTATTAGTTGCACTATCATGGTAACAAATTATCTTTGCATATTATCTTCAAAAAATATTTATTATAAACATATTGTTATATTTTTAGATTCATGAAAAGTTAAAATTTTTGTTATTATTATTTTCAAAAATTTGTTATTTTTGTTGTTGTTATAAATCCTTGTGGCATTTTCTTAAAAGACCACTTGCTTTTTTATCAGAAACTATTTAAGGATTTATAATAATAACAATTATAATAATTATTATTATTCCTCCCCCTCTCCAGAAGCCAAAAGATTCATCACACTTTTCCTATCCATCAAGCTATAACTAGCATTCCTTCAGTCTGTGCTCGTATTAATATTCCAGAGATTTTGATGAGTGATTTAGGCAATCACTTTCTGTGAACTGTCTTTAAACTCTCTCGCTCTCTTTATTGCTTCTAAAGGCTTAATTAGCATATCTGTATACACAGACGTCCAAATTCAACCAAAACAATGCCTTTTGCAAAGTACAACTACTGCCATTTTTATTTCTACACATGAGAATCCTCCTTTTATTTGCCATAATCCATTGTATATTTTTTGCACAGTTCTTGTAATGTGATCAAAAAATTTTATATCCTTCACCACAATCCCAAGGCATCTTGAGATTGAGATATATTAAAGATTATCCCCCACCTTTTTAATGCATCCTACTAATCAAATATACAGCATTTCATCTTTGTCTTCTAAATTTCTGAACTGCACACTATGCAGCATTGAATTAGTAGCCTTCATCTGTCCACAAACTATGTCTAGTAAATTCTTCCTAGGGAGCTGAAATATCACATTTTTGTTGAACTTTTCTCCAGCTTTTCATCACCTGCAAATAAATGCATATCCTCAATTTAAATTTCTCACTGATCAACACTTTCTCCAGACACCTAATTTCAAATTCATTCAAGCACTAATTATCATTCATATATAATTATTTTCATCCATCAGAATTACTTTGCACATTCACAAAGTTCACAAAAAATGTCCTCTTATGTGATCCATGAAATGACTCATTCGCTATCATAGTCTTCTTCTTAATGTACTTCTATCATACTGTCACAGCAAACTTCTTCTTCTATTTTTGCTTCTTCAAGTAGTTGATAGTTCAACTAGAATGGATAGACCTGTGTGCTAAGGCTTAAATGCTGGGAGAAACTCATGTTGGAGGCTTAATGGAGTAAAACAGAACTAAGAAAGGATTGAAAATATTATTTAATTCTTCCAATATCTTGTCATAGTCACTGAGACATCATCAAGGAATAAAATATGAGACTTGTAACACATACCTAAAGGCAACATGAAACAAAGTGAAAGATGTGGACAAAAGACTAGAGTCCTAACTAGGTGGCACACCCTCTGTGGGCACATATTGGAGTTCTAGCAATTGAAGTATTAGTATTTCCCATATTTTGAGAAATTGAATGCAAATATATTTATTTAATAGGCTGATTTCTAAGAGCAGTTGCTGATTCTAAACATAGTCTTTCTATTCTAAATTTACTGCAATGGAGCTTGGTGATCTTTTTCCAGTTGATTCTATGAGCTGTATCTAAAGCATGGTCCTAATCCTTGATTGACCATAGTCATGACTGCAGATGTATTTTTTGTGTTCTTCTGAGTGAATGTTGGCTGATCTATCCATTTGCCCATAGTAGGCCAACTGAAGGAACAGGGTACTTTATGTACACCAGGCACAGAGAGAGGAGGGAGCTGATCTTTAGTAAAATGTGTAACCCCTGGCAAAAAGTATCCGATCAACAACTGTAACACTAATATTGTATGCATATTAGGATATATTTTTCTCAATACATGAATTTTGCACAAATTGAACAGTTATAAATATAAAAAAGAAATAAAATTTATTACAAAAAATATTTTATAGTTACTTTTAACCAGAAATTAGGTGAATGGAAAATCAAACACTAAAGAAAAATGTATGCAATCATTCTTTGATCGGAAAATATATATCCGATCACCAAACTCAGTATTTTGTTATTTCTCCTTTAACCTGAATGATGGCTTTCATCCTTTGTGGCATGGATTCAATAAGCTTTTAAATCCATGTTGGCAGAATTTCACTCCAGCTTTCTGTGATTGCTTGACAGAATTCTACAACATTGGCCTTTTATTGTTGATTTTTCACTTTAAAATATTCAAAATGTTTTTGATCAGATTAAGGTCCTGGCTATTCGAAGGCCATGTCATAGTTTTAACTGGAGTGTTTCCATTGTTTTGCAGATAGTTCTTGATCATCTGCTGCAGTGACAAGATCATTATCATCTTGAAAAATGAAGTCATTGGAATCCCGGAATGACTTTTCGATACTAGGAACCAAAAAATGCTCTAAAATTTCTTCATAGACTTCAGAGCTGACTGAATGTAACACAATTAATAGTTTTCAAACACCTTGTAATGTTCATGCAACCCCAAACAGTAAATGAGGGTGAAAATTTAGCCTTGGTATTAATGCACTCATCAAAGAACTTTTCACCAATTCTTCTCCATACAAAGGTACCATTCTTTGATGAAGAACGGTACCTTTGTATGAAGAAATTCGAGATTCATCACTAAAAACTACTTTTTTCCCAGTCATCAAATTCCCAATTTACATGAATTTTATGCTTTTTTGTGTTGCTTTTGTGAAAAAAGGTTTTGTTTTTGTTTTGCAAAAGTGAAATCCTTGACCATTCAGCTGCTTTCGTACTGTACTGTCACTTACCTTCACTCTGTAGTTTGTGCATGCAGCATTAAGATGTTTGGATGTTGAACAGCACATGGATTTTGCAAGTTCAGCCAGTTTTCTGTCCTGTCTATGTGAGGTGGCATGTGGACGTCCACTTCGAGGCATGTTTTTTACTCTATTAGTCGAATGATATTTTTTCCATATGTTCCATACAGTACTTTGAGCACATTTATCTATCTACTTGTCTTGGAGACATTCTGTCTTTCAGATATTCAATCATTGTTTTTTAAATTGCTTTAAACTTTTTTCACAGGAGCCATCCCTTAACACCATAGAAAGAATTCAGATTTTGCGACCATGATTATGCTCCTTATAAACGTTTTCTCTATGTTTTACGCATGCAAGACAGTTGTAAATTTGCATATTGAGGAACGATAAGTGTTTGTTTTCAGTGACTGCTTACTTTTTTCCACCTGTTAGCTTGATTGAATACTTTTTTCTAACACAGATAATTTTTCTTCAAATTAACCTTTAAATCTTTGAATCTCACATAAATTTTTCTTTTCTTTTTATACTTTAAAGTGAGTTATTTCACTAAAATAAAGAGCCAAATGGCTTCACTTCAGTGATGCAAAATTATATAAATTAAGTGGATATTAAATCCACTTAATTTATATGAGTTATTTCATTTTTTGCATGCTAAAACGTTTGTATGTTAAACTTTCCAAGAAATATATGGGGTATATTGCAGTTGTCGCAGTAATAAACAACATTGATCAGATACTTTTTGACAAGCGTTGTATAAGGGTAGTAAGTTTTTAGTGGGGCGTCAAAGTCCTGCAGAGATTGTATTTCTTTAAGTCTCTGGCTATTTATCTCACTTGATACACTTATGCATTCTGCTAAAGATCAGCTCCCTCCTCTCTCAGTGCCTGGAGTGTATAAAGTGCCCTGTTCCTGCAAGTTGATCTACCTATGGACAGATAAATAGATTAGCCAACATCTGCATGGAAGAACACAAAAAATACATCTGCAGTCATGACTATGGTCAATCGAGCCTTGTGAACCATGCTTTAGACAGCTCATAGAATCAGTTGGAGAAGGATCACCATGCTTCATCACAGTAAATTTAGAAGAGAAATACTATTTTTAGAATCTGCAGCTGCTTTCAGAAATCAGCTTAATTTAAATAAACATAGTTGCATTAAACTTCTCAAAATATGGGAAGCACTAATAATTCAAGATTCCAGTTTACATTCTAAGCCACCAACAGGTCTCACCTAGTTAGGACTCTAATCTTTCATCCACATATTTCACTTAGTTTCACACATTGCATACCGAGCCTCCATAGTCCAGTTGGTATAGACGAAGCCCTTTGGTCGAAATGGTGGATTCGATTCCTGTCTGTGATGTGAGGAACTTTTATGTCTCTTTTAATAAAAGGTGAGTAAGCCAGTCTCATATGGAGGTAGAGATAAAAATAGGGGGGATTGAGATGATACCATACCCACCCATGAAAGGACTCGCAGCCATTGTATCATCATATGAAATAAATAAAACTTAGTCTTGTGTTACCCTTGTGTGTGTGTGTGTTACTAGTGTCATATTGTACCCCCTGACGATATCACAGTGACTGAGATGAAATATTGGCAGAATTAAAGAATAATTTTAATCCTTTCTCAGTGCTGTTTCGCTCCATTAAGCCTCCAACATAGAATGGATAGAGTTGGGTGTAATATTAGTGCAGTGGATTGGAGATTAGTTTTCTGCTAGGTGTCAAGTTTATGGGGGGAGTAATATCCCAGAAGAGGAAAGTTACTAGTGGTGTACCTCAAGAGCCTGTATTAGGACCATTGCTGTGTAACCTATATGTTAATGATATTAAGGAAGGTTTGAATAGTGATATTCAGTTTTTTTGTAGATGATGGAAAGTTGGGAAGAACTATTAGGTGTAGAACTGATGTAGCTTTGCAAGAGGATTGAATATAGGAGGCACAGTAGTGGAGATGTCAGTTCAATGTTACAAAGTGTAATGTTTTAAAATTTTTATTTAAAAATTATAAAAAAAAATAATTATTTGGTTTTAAATAAAAATGGATGTAGATTTTACACTTGGTAGGATATATTGTTGGAGGTCAAGAAAATAAGAGATTGGGGTGATGGTGAATAGGGATCTAAAATTTAGAGAACACATAGGAAAATTGTGAGGGCAGTGAAAGGAATTATGGGAATGATGTGGAGAACACTGACCTGTAGAAGTAAGGAGATTCTGGTTATATTCTATAAGGCCTTTATTATGCCACATATGGACTACTGTACACAGATTTGGTTGCTGGTATTTAAAAGGATGAAGAGGTATCAGAAAGAGTCCAGAGGCAATTCACTAAGGTGGTTTCTAGTCTCTGAAATGTTGAGTATGAAAGTCTCAACTGAAGGGTGTATAATATCCTGCACAAAAAATTGCACATGAAAAATCTGATAAAACACTTTTATTTCAGAAGTGGACGGCTGTCAGATCAAAGCTGAGTTAGATGCGTTTCATGGGGGGGGGCTCTGCACAAGCATTAAACGCTATTAATTTTTGGGATAAATGAGTTTAAAAGTGGACGTAAGTCCATCGAAGATGAAGTGTACTCCGGATGCCCAGCTAAGGTCACTACAAAGGAAATTATTATTATTATTATTACGGGCAATTCCAAGGAGTCCTTAGACTCATCGAGAGAGGCCCTAAACATCATGTCATGAACAACTATTAACATCCACACAGTATCTATCATACTTTGCCTTGAACTCATTCACAGTCATGGCACCCACAACAGACTCTGGCAGCTTATTCCACTCATTCACCACTCTCCAAGTAAAAAACCTAGTGCTAACCACACTTTTTCCCAGTTTCCATGGATGGCCCCTAGTCCTTCCACCACCAGTCCTGTTCTGAAAAATATCCTCTGAATTAATCTTATAGAAACCCTTCAGTAATTTGAATGTCTCAATCATATCACCCCTTTTCCACCTATCAACCAATTTCTGCAACCCACAAATCTTCAACCTGTTCTCATAAGGTTTATTCCATGACCTGCTATCATCTTGGTCACTCGCCTCTGGATCCTCTCCACCTCCTCCCCATCAAGAAGAAACCCTGGCGCCCAGAGATGGGCACAGTAGTCAAGATGGGGTCTTATCAAGACTCAATGCAGAGGAACAATAACTTGCTTGTCTCTGCTCATCAAAGTATTCTTCAGTAACCAAGTGATATAATGAGCTGATTTAGCCACTTTTGCAATGTGTCCCCTAAACTTCAACTCCCTATCCACCAACACTCCCAAATCCCTGGCTTCATCAATCTCCTGGAGGACAGTTCCACCAATGTGATATACTGCTGCTAATCTTTTCACACCGAAATGCATAACCTTACACTTTGTCACATTAAATTAGCATTCATTTTCCTTAGCCCAGTCCTCCAATCTACCCAAATCATCCTGCAAAATTTTGACATCATGTGCATTCACTATTGCTCTACCCAACTTTGCATCATCAGCAAACAAATGAACAGGTCCTCTCAGATCCTTTCCTATATCGTTAATGAACAAATTAAATAGTGGTCCAAGAACAGAACCTTGTGGCACACCACTAGTCACAGGTTGTCATTTGGACTCTACCCCTGAATAAACTACTCTCTGATATCTCTTCATCAATCACCCTCCTATCCATCATCCATTCCGATATGCTGCAGTTTACTGATTAGAATTCCATGTGGTATCCTGTCAAAGGCCTTAGCAAGGTCCAGTGGAATCACTGTAAACCCATTACCCTTATCCAGTTCAGCAGTTACTGTGTTATAAAACGTGAGCAAGTTACTGAGCCATGATCTACCCTTCACAAAACCATGCTGTCTCCCATACAGTATCTCAGTTTCTTCTATCCATTCCTGTATTTTTCTCTTGACTACTTTCTCCAAAACCTTGACAACGACTCCTGATATGGTGATCAGTCAGTAATTTTCAACAGCAGTCTTGGAACCTCCTTTATGCAGTGGAACTATTTCCCCCTCTTTCCACCCTCTCGGTACTAACCCAGACCCGAGACTCAAATAAAAAAAAACGGTCAAGGGCACTGACAATTCTTTAGCTTCTTCACGTAAGACCCGAGCTGGTATACCATCCAATCCCACAGATGTATTCATGTTAAGGTTTTGTAATATACTATTCATCTCCATTTCATTCACCTCAATTCCTGTATAAGCTATTGGTTCCTTCATTCCTGCAATATCACCACCTGGATGATATACTCTTGCAAAGTGCTCACTCAGTAATTACACTATATCAACTGATTCAGTTACCTCACTACCATCGGCATTCCTTAAAATCATTCTGCCATATACATTTTTTCTTTTACTTGCAGCATATCAAAAAAACTGTTTGGGATTCTCTTTAGCTTGCGTGGCTAATTTGCTTTCATAATCCGCTTTTTCTTTTCTTATCACGCGCATTACAAATTGTTATTATTATTGTTATTATTCGTGACACCTCTCATTGCGGGAGGACACCTACTACACAACACTCTGTCTCCACTAGTACACCGAACCTCTATTACCAATCAACAACATCAGTGCCATCTACTGCCCACCACCACCACTACCGCAGCTAGTATTTTGTCTGTAAATTGTGTGTTTTCTAAAGGGCTGATTTGCTGTATGTGGGAAGAAAAATCCGAGTTTCCAGGAGAAAAACCCTGCTACCTCCGTATGAGATCGGCTAACTCACCTTCAATTGAAAAAGTCCATATAAAGATTCCTCCCGTCATAACGAGAATCGAACTTGGGCCTTTTCTAATCGAAGGCCGCAACATACCATCGTTCTTCCAATTGCACTACGGAGGCGCTAATGATTGACAAAATCCATGATATCGTTATGGAAGACTGCCAAGTGAAAGTGCGTGAGATTGATGAGATTGTAGGCATCTCAACTGAACATGTATATCATATCCTGCACAAAAAATTGCAAACGAAAAAGCTGTGTGTGCGATGGGTGCCGTGATTGTTGACTGTCGATCAAAAACGCATGTGAAAAGACATTTCAATGCAGTGTTTGGCAATGGTTAATCGCAATTTGCAGGATTTTTGAGTCGATTTGTGACTGTACACGAAACTTGGATCCACCACTACACGCCTGCGTCCAAGTAGCAGTTAAAACAGTGGATGGACAATGCCTGGTGAAAGAGCACTGAAAAAAGCGAACACCATTTTCTCAGCTGGGAAGGTGAATGCCACTGTTTTTTAGGATTCCCAAGGAATTATCATGATAGACTATTTGGAGAAGGGTAAGACAATAGCAGGAGTCTATCATGCGTCATTGTTGGACCGTTTATAAGAACTGAAGAAAAAACCACCAAGATTGGCACACAAAAAAGTGTGCTTTCATCAAGACAATGCATCAGCCCACACCTCGACCACTGCAATGGCAAAATTGCACGAATTGAGGTTCGAATTGGTTCCACATCCACCGTATTCTCTGGAAATGGCCCCGTGTGATTTCTTGTTCATAAACGTAAAAATTTGGCTCGTAGGAAAAAATTTCTTTTTAACGAATATGTCATCTAGGCTGTCAATGACTATTTTGCACAATCTGACAAATCCTACTTTGTAGGTGGGATGAAAAAATTGGAAATTTCACTGGACCAAATGAGTAAACCTCGATGGAGACTATGTTGAGAAATGAAGGTGATTTTTTCCAAAAAGATGTGTTCGACTTATTTTTTTACCAAACTTTTCAAATCCTCATATCCTTATGGACATGTATAATGCTATGCATTATGGGTAGGACCCAGAAGTGATACCAAGATTGAAATAATGCGGAAGTCATATTCCCATGTATAAGTAGTCAAAATGAAATTAATAACCTGCACTTGAAAAGATTTGAAGGCAAGTGTCTGGAGAATATAAGTTAAAGATGCCAAGAAATTATATTCTTTATTTCATCCTTTATCTAAGTGTAAGCAAACAAATAGCCCATTCATGAAGTTACTTCACACACAAACTTTGTTTGCTTACACTTAGATCAAGGCAATTGTTGAGAAGTCAATAGCCTCTATATATAAGTATCCCAACTGTGAAGTTACTTCACACTCAAACTTTGTTTTCTTGCACTTCGATAAAGGATGACTCCAAGAATACAATTTCTTGGCATCTTTAACTTAAATTCTCCAGACACTTGCCTCCAAATCTTTTCAAGTGCAGGATAAAAAGATTTGGAGGCAAGTTTCTTCTATTTCTTCTATGTAAGCAATGCATTGAACTAATTTATTAACATAGTTCTTTTTCTCCCTGGTGCAGGACACCAGAATGTACAGAGGATTTGAAATTGGAAGTGATCACTATTTAGTCTTGAGCAGGATAAAATTCAATTTCATATTGAAAAGAATAACATGTAAGAAAGTTTTAAAGCGAATAAAAGTTGAGCAGCTCGCAGATGTGAACTGTAGACTAAAATACACAAAGATTATTGAAGATAAAATGAAAGAGTTTGAGAACAGGAATCAAACCTTGGAGATTCAGTGGCAAACTCTGAAGAAAACATTGATTGATTCTGCCAGAGAGGCATGTGGTGAGGTTGTCTGCAAGGATAAAAAAATCAGAACTCCCTGGTGGACACAGGAAGTTAGAGAGGCAGTGAAGGAAAAGAAGAAAGCATATCAAAAGTTCCTGTCAAATAAGTCAGCTTGTGTTCTTAGAGAATACAGAGACAAATGCAAGAACGCTAAACATTGTGTAAAACTAGCTAAACAAAAGTCATGGGAGGACTTTGGAAAGAATATCGAAAATAAATATCAAGAAGTGGCAAAATATTCTGGAGGTTGTTGAAGAAGCTTAGGAATGGAGGAAAGAGTGCTGTAAAAGGAGTTACAGATGATAAAGGTGACATGAAAACGGGAGAAAAAGATATGAAGTATGGAGTAATTACTTTGAAAAGCTGCTAAATGAAACAACCAGTGATGATAGTACAGTAGTAAAAAACACTGACCAGGCATGCAGTCAGGAATACATATCCATACTTGAAGTAGAAAAAGCCATCAAAGGCTTGAAATGTAGAAAGGCAGCAGGAGTAGATGATGTTCGACCAGAAATGCTGAAGTATGGTGGTATAAGAGTCTTACAGTGGCTGCACTGCATAGTTCAGAAAGTCTGGACACAGGGACGAATTCCTGATGATTGGAGTAGAGCTCTCATAGTACCCATATATAAAAAGGGAAATAAAACTGAATGCGAGAATTACAGAGGTGTTTCCCTACTGAGTGTTCCTAGCAAGATCTATGCAAGAATACTTGAGAAATGGTTGAGAAGAATTGTGGAAGAAAAGCTTGTTGAAGAACAAGCTGGATTCAGGCCAAATAGAGGCTGTCAGGATCAGATCTTCACTTTACGACAAATAGTCAAGAAAGCATGGGAATATAACAGAGATCTGTATTTAAGTTTTGTCGATTTGGAAAAGGCATATGACAAGGTGCCAAGAGAGAGAAGCTATTCAATACACTACAGTTATATGGTGTAAATGGGGCATTATATCAAGCAATACTTAGTCTTTATTTGAGTTGTAAGTCAGCAGTTAGAATTGAAGGAAGTACAGGAAGATGGTTTAATGTTAAATCTGGTGTGAGACAAGGATGTACATTATCCCCTCTGTTATTCATTATCTATATGGATCACATTATGAAGGAAAGTGGTATTAAACATGATATCAGAATTGGAGATGTTAATGTCAGCTCTTTGCTTTATGCGGACGATGTTATACTTCTAAATAAATCCGCTACAAGTCTGCAAGATTCTCTGACTAAATTGAATAGCTGTTATAATAGATATGGTATGAAGGTCAGCAATAAAAAGACAAAGACAATGGAAATAGGCAGAATCATTGAAAATGTCAACTGTGTTGTGATTGGAGAACCTGTGGAACAAGTGAAACATTTCAGCTACTTAGGCACGATTTTTACTGAAGATGGTAAATTAAATATAGAAATAGACAACAGAATCAGCAAAGCTGGTATGGTAGGAAGTCAATTGAATAAATTCATATGGAATAAGAGAGAAATTAGTCGGAACACTAAATTAGCTGTATACAAGACAGTGTTCAAACCAGTTTTAACTTATGGATCTGAGAGCTGGGTCAGAAGTAAAACACTTGACCAAAGACTAGCGACCGCAGATATGAGAGTCCTGAGAAAGATTATAGGCGTGAACAGATGGCATCAATGGCAATATCATATTAAAAACGAAGATATTAGGAAAGAACTTGACATTGTCAACATCCAGGAATGCGTCAGCAGAGCTAATCTCAGGTGGTATGGTCACTTAAACAGAATGGGCGAAGAAAGATTAGCAAAACAAGTGTTCTCTGCCAGGTTGGCAGGAAAACGACCCAGAGGAAGACCAAGATATAGGTGGATTGATACGGTACAAAGTGCCTTAGATGATCGAAATATAAGATCTGATAATGTTGGAGTCTTGACTAGTAACAGACTGATTTGGAGGAAAATTGTAGATAAGAAGTTAGTAATGATGTAATTTTTTTTCATGTAGTACTATCATATCCTGTACACCCCTTGAGGGTACCTGGCAGGAATTTGATGATGATGATGATGATGAGTTCTTTTTCTCAGTTCACTCCTATTATACAGTGGCAGTTATGATCTTTATTCTGTTGCGCTTGCTTTTTTTTTTTTTTTTTTTTGCTTCTTCGAGTATTCTTTCATATAGTCTCTCATTCAATATTTGTCACCTTTTAATCATTGGTACCTTTCAAATTGTCCTCTCTTTTAGTTTCTTTCTAACAGCATCACTCAACATCTGAATATCCTGAACATCTTGAACATCACTCTCAGATCATTACACTTATCAGTTTCTTGCAGTGGAGACCGCAAGCTTGAAATCGTTTTTCCTCAGGGTTCCTAATCTTACACTTTGCATCACTGAATATTGAATTAGGAACCATTATTCTTTTGCACAATATCAGACTATTGAAATAATCCTGTATGATTTATACATCACCTTCATTTACTATTTCTCTCCCAGTATAGAGAGGAGTTATAATAAACAGTACAAGAGTCAAGTTGTGAGATAAGAGAATTTGAATTAATATGAAAAATAGGAGTAAAATAGGCACTCATTTCTAAAATGTATTAAGACCAATGACATCTTTATCAAATACAGAAGCATTATAAATTAAAACAAATATTTGTTGTTTGAGGAAGTGAGTGCCACTTCTCAATCTGTCTTCTAATCCTCATCCAGTCACACCCCATGCCATATTCCATTGCAATTGTTTGTATAGTTCAATCTATATCTAGTTTCTAAGGTTTTGGATTTGAGTCCTACCTATAAAAATACTTTATTTCACTTTTTACTTATAAATTATACTGACTTTCCATTACCATATAAGAAGCACTACCAGTGTCAGACTAAAATATAACTGCCGTGTCATCATCTCTGTAAAACTACACTCACTCAGTAGGAGTAAAGGAGCTATGCATAGCTATGACTCAAATTGAAATCCATTTTGTAGATACTTCTTATGAAAAAAGTAATGCAGACTGTTCTTGAATGTTTTGAATTAGTAAAAGAGTTAGTGAAATGAAGATCAGTTAATTATAAATGTGAAGTAATTCTTTACTTAATATAATATTACTATGCTATGCTATATTATACTGTAATACTGCATCAATCAAAAATATATAAACCTCCTTTAATATCATGGTCTATAGATGTGATACCTACTTATCAACATACAACAGTATGGATTGGTGATTTTAATAGCCATCATGAAGAATGGAAGTACCGTGATAACAACGACTGCGGGACTACCCTCGTTCAATGGGCAGAAATAAATAATATACACCTTGTATTTGATGCCAAAGATAGAAACACCTTTAGATCATCAGCATGGCAAACAGAGTCTAATCCAGACTTATGTTTTGTTTCAATAAACACAGAAGGGCAAACATTACCAGCAAAACGATATGTACTTTCTAACTTCCCACACAGTCAACATCGACTGGTGTTACTGGAATTTGGTATCACACTACCTATAGCAAGATCCTTTCCATGACCACGTTGGAATTTTAAAAAAGCAAATTGGAGAAATTTTGCGAATGAATTGGATAAATGTGTTTGGTGGATACCTGCTAGAGTTGCAGAGTAGAGATTTGTAGGAGCAATCATATCAACTGCGAAAAAATATATCCCTAGAGGTTACAGAAAAGATTATGTCCCCGGATGGAATGAAGAGAGTGAACATCTCTACAGAGAGTTCCTGAAAAGTGAAGATCCTGAAATAGCAGATGAATTACTACATAGCCTGAACTCATCTCGAAAAACAAAATGGATTGATACGGTTGAAAACCTTGACTTCAAACGATCAAGTAGAAAAGCTTGGAATCTTTTTCAACAACTATCCACAACTAATCTACCTAAAAAAAAAGCACAATCATCTCTCCTGAGAAAATAGCTAATTAAATCGTTAATATATCAAGGGCACCTAGGGACCGTGAACATACCAAGAAAGTTAAGAAAGAACTTAGAGCTTTAAAAATAAGTGCCCCTGCTTTCTCACAATATGCCTCAATCTTCACTATAGATGAAGTAAAAGCATAAAAGATATCAAAGCAGGCAAGGCCCCAGGCTTCGACTGTGTCCATCCTGAATTTCTGATTAATAGCGGGCCAAATACTATAAAATGGCTCTGTGAATTCTTTTCTGATATATTATTGGCTGGCCGACTACCTAGCCAGTTTAAGAAGTCAAAAATAGTTACTATTCTTAAACCTGGAAAACCACCCCAGGAGACAAAAAGTTACAGACCTATTGCTTTATTGAGTTGCACCTATAAAATGTTAGAGCGTCTTCTGTACAACAGATTGTCCACACCAATTATGCAGCATGTCCCGATTGAGCAAGCTGGTTGTAGAGAAAAACGTGGTTGCTGTGATCAGTTGCTCACTTTAACATCATACATAGAAGCTGGATTTCAGAAGCAAGATAAAACATCAGCTGTCTTCTTGGTCCTAACAGCAGCCTATGATACAGTATGGTGTGAAGGTCTTATATACAAATTTCTTAGCACTGTCCCATGTAAACGGACTTCACACTTTTTTTTTCCTCCATGCTCACTGAACGTTTGTTTCAAGTTATATTAGGAAATAAAATGTCCCGACAACGAAAACTTAATAATGGTCTTCCACAAGAGTCAGTATTGGCACCCTTACTTTATAACCTATACACATATGACTTGCCTGCTACCATCTCACGCAAATTCTGTTATGTTGATGACACTGTAATTGCCATTCGACACAAAAACATGAGTCAGGCTGAAGACGTACTTACAAAAGATCTGAAAACTATAGGTGAATATTATAAAAAATGGAGGCTCCAGCTCAATCCAGATAAAACAGAAGTATCAAGCTTTCACCTTAATAATCACATGGCAGATGTCATTTTACCTATCTTCTTTGAAGGATGTTTACTACGACACAATAAGTTTCCAAAGTACTTGGGCGTTACCCTGGACCGCACGCTGTCTTACAAGCAACACCTAACAAATGTTTCTGCTAAGTTAAGAACCCATAACAACATAATACAAAAACTAATAGGTACGACATGAGGAGCAACAGCCGATAATCTGCAGATTACTGCTCTTGGTCTAGTTTTCTCTGTTGCCGAATATTGCTCACCAGTGTGGCTAAATAGCACACATGTTAAACTTGTTGATAGCCAACTAAATAATACAATGAGACTAATTTGTGGCACAATTAAATCAACGCCCACACACTGGCTTCCAGCTCTTAGTAACATTGTTCCACCGAATCTGCGCAGGACTAAGGCTCTCTTACAGGAGTATAAGAAAATCTTGGAGAACACAGCCCTACCAATACTAGATCTCCCAGACTTAATTGTACGACGATTGAGAGCAAGACATCCACCACTACAATTAGCCTGACTACTACTACATTCTAACTTTGACTTGAAGCAAAAGTGGCAAGAACGGTGGGAGAGCCATACAGATGACATCACAAAATTTTCTCTCAATGAATTACAAGAAAGTTTTGATGCTTGCTCACACCTTCCACGAAAATCCTGGACTCAGCTTAATAAATTACGAACTGGTCATGGTGTATGTGCAGACATGCTTTTTAAATGGGGTAAACGACCATCCCCGCATTGTGATTGTGGAGCTCAGAGACAAACTGTGAACCATATTGTGACTCAGTGTTATCTCAGAGCATATTAAGGAGACAAATTGGACTTTTTAAGTGCTACACCCAAAGCTATGAACTATCTGACCAATATGGATGTAACCTTTTAATTTTATTGGTTTTTAAAATGACTTTTGACTTTTAATTTTATATGTTATTAAATGTATTGTACTGCATGTTTTGATATTCATGCCATACGAATAAATAAATAAATAAATCAAAAATATGTGTACCTTTCGAATTTTTCCTATTAGATAGAATATATAAGCTTCAGTTTTTTAAATAACGGAGAGGTCATGGTAACATATTGAGAAATAAGAGACACCTGTCTGGATGGATGCATTATTAACATGTCATTAAATACTTTTTTTTTGTAACTAACTTACAAAAAAAAAGATATGAATCTTTTTTTTTAAATTAGTTATAATAATCCAGTGATTATTATACATGGCATTCAATTTTGCATATTTTACTTGTAGGTAATATCTGGGCAGTATGTTTGTCCCACAACTCACACAGGAAGTCCTCAGGTAGAAGTTGAAGTTATAGGTATTCCTGTAGACTGTAACAGGCAAAAAACTAAACTCATCCAGAGAAACAGTCTTAATCCAATATGGAATGATACATTCCATTTCAGAGTAAGAGATATTTAAAATATGTTATTGATATAATTTTTTTATGGTGATTGTTTATCTTATTGTAATTTCACACGTAAATAGGAGAATAATAATGGCTACCAGGATAGTTTGAAAAGTTTGGTAAAAAAATAAGTTAAACACATTTTTTTTTGAAAAAATCACCTTTATTTCTCAACACAGTCTCCATCGAGGTCTACACAGGTCCAGCGAGTTTCAAATTTTTTCGTCCAATCTAAAAAGTAGGATTTATCAAATTGTGAAAATTAGTCATTGATAGCCTTTATGACATACTCGTTTGAAGAAAGTTTTTTTCCCACCGAGCCAAATTTTTAAGTTTGGGGACAAGAAGTCACATGGGGCCAAGTCCAGAGAATACAGTGGATGTGGAACCAATTCGAACCTCAATTCGTGCAATAGTCTATCATGATAATTCTTTTTGAATCCTAAAAAAAACAGTGGCCATCACCTTCCCAGCTGACAAAACAGTATTCGCTTTTTTCGGTGCTCTTTCACCAGGCATTGTCCACTGTTTTAACTGCTGCTTGGACTCAGGTGTGTAGTGGGGGATCCATGTTTCATCTACAGTCATGAATCGACTCAAAAATCCTGCCAGTTGCAATCAAACATCACCAAACACTGAATTGAAATGTCTTTTTGCATGCATTTTTGATCGACAGTCAACAATCGCGGCACCCATCGCACACACAGCTTTTTCATTTGTAATTTTTCATGCAGGATATGATATACATGTTCAGTTGAGATGCTTACAATCTCATCAATCTCATGCACTTTCACTCGGCAGTCTTCCATAACGATATCATGGATTTTATCAATCATTTCCTTTGTAGAGACCTTAGTTGGGAATCCGGAGTGCACTTCATCTTCGATGGACTTATGACCACGTTTAAACTCATTTATCCCAAAATAAATAGTCTTTAATGCTTGTGCAGAGCCCCCAATGAACTGCATCTAACTTGGCTTTGATCTGCGTGGCTATCCACTTCTTTAAATAAAAGTGTTTTATCACTCCACGAATACTCGTTTTTCTCCATTTTTATGAAAAATGCAAACATGTTTTTTTTTTAAATGTTTCCCAAACTAAAACTACACATCGCACGTGGCTAAAATTTTGTCAGGGGTCATGAAAAAGATCATAAGTGCCGACACTGGTATGAATGAATGAATTGTGTCACCATCTATTGGAAATTTACCAAACTTTTCAACCAAACTCTCGTATAGAGAAAGCTGGCTTGGTTAGCTAAGTGGGTAGCATTATCGCTCCTCAACAGCAGTTTATAAATTCAAATTCCAGACCCTGCTATTTAGAAATGGTATAGATGGATGGATGTTTATGAATGTTTGCAGTTGGTAGACAATTGTTGTTGTTCACTGTAACACCACTAGCATGTTTTTTGGAGGCTTGAAGCAGCATTAAAAAGAACGATTTTTAGTCACTATACCAAACTGAATTATCTGACTCTTAAAATCTACCTCCACTCTAAATGCATGATAGATTTTTTCAGCCATTTATGGCTACAGTTCATATTAAAAAAAAAAAAAAAATACTGGCTGTTTTGTCTCCATGAATGCTAGGAGCATTTAAAAATAAGGAAAATGAGTTAGTTGCCTTTTTAGAAGTTTTAACTAGTGAAAGGGTGATTTCAACTATGAAAAGATAGACTGGAAAGAAGAATCAAAATATAATAATAAAGGAAATGAATTTCTGGAATTTTTCAGAGTCATTTACCTCATGTAAGATGTAATAAAAATAAAATGAGGATCAAGCATTTTGGATATAATTATGCCAGTGTGAATGAGATATCTTCATTCCATTTGGTGAAAGAAGTCACTTGGTCATGAATAGGGAATGCAGTTACCTGGAAAGGAATAAGAAGAAAGGAATTTCCTTTCCTTTCTTATTAAAGGGAAGACTACAATGGGAATTTTTCTTTATTTATTAAAGGAAATACTACAATGTCACTGAATAGACTTTCAGCTATACCTTAGATCAAAATATATGGGTAACTATGTATGGGGAATATATGAGTTGCTATTGCTATTGATAAATATTTCTTCAGCTAGCCCTGATGAACTTTTTTTTGTATACAGTATATCTTTCCATTGCAATTCTTTTATGCATTAACTACCCTTAGACACTTTCTAAGATTATAGTCACATACATTATAATTCCACATAAATTCCTTTCTACTTGATATTTCTGCATGTCTCTTCAGCTTTCAAGTCAAGACTGCAAGGTCACACTCACCATTTTTTTGGGGGGGAAAGGAGGGAAGAATGACATCTCAAAAGAAATGATCATAGTAGCTGAAACAAATGATTTATTATTATGATTTATTTATTATTATTTATTATCCACCTCTCTTTTATTATCCATCTCTCATTTCCTCCACTAGAGGTGGAGGAAATGAGAGATCTTAGGGTGATAGCAGATAAGGATCTGAAATTTAGGGGACACACTGCCAAAATTGTGAGGACAGCACAAAGAATTCTGGGAATGATGCAGAGGACACTGACTTGTAGAAGGAGTGTAAGGAGATTCTTGTTCCATTGTATAAGGCAGGCATGGGCAACCTTTCCTAGTTCGTGGGCCAAATTATCATTCTGTCTCCGAGTCAAGGGCCGGACCAAATTATTAAATAAAATAAATTAATATTAAATGAATTAAAACAAGTTGCTACTTCATATTTCATTTATTTATAATATAATGCTTTGGTATAAAGCTCTACATAAATTTTATAATATAACGAACGACATAACAATTTAATGTGAAGATTGGCCTTGTACTTCAACTACGAGACTATCAATAATGACGTTAATATTACTTAAGGATAATCGCATAGAATTTTCGAGGTTTTCGTCCATTATTCTTTTCCGAATTTTTGATTTATTATATTTCATCCTCGAAGAAAACTGTTCACACATATATGTGCTGCCGAAAATAAAAATTATTTTTCTTAAAAAGGCGTGTAAATTTGTATATTTTTCTTCCACCAAATAAAATTTATAAAAATCCGTCAAAGCAATGTTGTTAAATTGTGATTTTAGCACTAAATCCGCCTGAAGCTAGATAAGTTCCATCTGTAAGTTTTTGGCACATTATTTACATCAGCATCCGTTGGACGAGCAAATATAGCGAATGTGGAGTTTTTGTTTTTGAAGTTGGCAAACCTTGTATCAAATTTCTCTATTAGTGCCTTCAGTTCATCTCCAGAACAATTATAAGGGATATTTTTTATGAGTTGCTAGAGTAGGAAAATGATAACAATTTTTAGCTGTTATCTGACTTTCCAACAATCTTAGTTTATTAAAAAAAAAGCTTTGACATGGCCATGCAGTTCATGAACCAATTGTCCTTGTTTTTGCACTTTAAGATTCAGTTCATTTCGGTATCTGGTGACATCTACAAGGAATGCCAAATCACACACCCACTCATCATCTTTTACTTGGTAAATTATGTTTCCTTTTATGTCCATAAAATCTGCAATGTCTTGTCTCAGAACATAAAATCATTTTAACATTTTACCTTTACTCAACCACCTCACTTCACAATACTAAGACATATCTTCATAATCCGAAAATAGGTCTGCCAAATACTCCTTAAATTGGCTGTGATTAAGTGACATAATAAAGTTAATACTGGCTACTACAACTTCCATAACATTTGTGAATTTAATCGATTTTGCACACAGATTTTGTTAGTGGAAAATGCAGTGAAAATTTGTTACATTTTCCAGATGGATCTGTAGTTCTATTGCTCTTTCATGAACTATTCTAATAAATCCCTTCTATGCACCAACCATTGCAGGGCTCCATCAGTGCATCAACTCCATCAACCACCTCACTTCACAATACTAAGACATATCTTCATAATCCGAAAATAGGTCTGCCAAATACTCCTTAAATTGGCGGTGATTAAGTGACATAATAAAGTTAATACTGGCTACTACAACTTCCATAACATTTGTGAATTTAATCGATTTTGCACACAGATTTTGTTAGTGGAAAATGCAGTGAAAATTTGTTACATTTTCCAGATGGATCTGTAGTTCTATTGCTCTTTCATGAACTATTCTAATAAATCCCTTCTATGCACCAACCATTGCAGGGCTCCATCAGTGCATATGCCAGATAGTGAACTCCATTTAAGCCCAAATCTCTCGAAGACTGTGTTGACTGTTTCAAATATATCTTCACTGGTAGTTGTTCCTTTTAACGGCCGAAGCACCAATAATTCTTCTGTGATGTTGAAATCCGCATCAACTCCTCGAATGAATATTGCTAGTTGTGTTGTATCAGAGGCATTGGTGCTGTCATCCAAAGCTGAAAATGCTTCCAATCTAGAAATCTTCTCTTTTAAACTTTTTTTTGATATCATCAGCCATAATTTCTATCCGTCGGACAACAGTATGTCTCGACAAACAAATATTCTCGAAGTCTTTTTTCTTTTCAGGACATATTATACTTGCAACATCCAGCAGACATTCTTTGATAAATTCTCCTTCACCAAATGCCTTAGAATGCTTAGCGATTTTTTCGCTTACCAGAAAGCTGGCTTTGACAATGCTGTGGTGCTGCGTTCTTTGCTTGTTGAACATTTGCTGCTGGGTATCCAAGTTCTTCTTCAACTTCTGTATTTCATCTTTTCATAGTTGTCCATCAATTTTTGGGTGATCTGCATGTCTCTATGTAAAGTGTCTCTTCAAGTCGTATTCTTTGTTGGCAGATACGGATTCGTTGCACAGCAAACATACAGGCAAACTTTTATTCAGAATAAAATAATAATCCTCCATCCAGTTGTCTTAAAATTGACAATTCTCTGCATCTACTTTTCTTTTTTTTTGCAATAACCCCTGACATTGTCCCAAATTTATAAGCGATATTCAGAACTGTCAAACAAAACTGTCTTCTACACTGCAGGCACTGAACAGAACAAAACATCAACGCAGGCACCAAACAGAACATAACATCAATGCAGGGACTGTACAAAGCACAACACCAACGCAAGTACCGAACTGACACGTCGTAACACGTTCACACATGCTGCTAGTCAAAGTGAGAAAGAGACCTTGGTTGGAGAAAACATGCAAGTCTTATTACGTCAGCTTAATGTGAGTTAGTAGAACACACCATGTTTACTCCCACCATGCATCAGACAAACTTCGCTGAAATAGATTAGGGCTGGATCAAAAGAAGTAGAGGGCTGAGGGTTGCCTATATGTGGTATAAGGCTTGATTAGGCCACACATTGACTACTGTGCATAGATTTTGGTCACCTGGTTTTCAAAAGGACGAAGAGATGTTGGAAAGGGTCCAGAGGCAACTGACTAAGGTAGTTTCTGATCTCTGGAATGTTGAATATGAGGAAAGGTTGAGAAGATGCAATTTAACAGACTCTAGTGGATAGGAGGAAGAGGAGTAATATGATAGAGACCCAAGGTAGTAAGGGGTTGCCATAGGATCAATGCTAGAGAGGTTCCACAGAAAATAGTAGGAGATCAGGGAAGAACCAGAGGTTATCCCTGGAAACTGTATAAAGAGGGTGTGAGCAGGGGAGTGGGAAGCAGGTTTTTTTGCATGCAGAGTTGTGAATGATTGGAATACCTTGCCTTGCCTTGCCTAAGAGTGTGGTGTCTGCAGAGAATTTGAGTATGTTTAAGGCATGGTATGATGAGCTGTGCATATGACAAAAGGACCTCCTAGATGAGTCTTTGACTCCATGGGGTCTTGGGATAATAATAATAATAATAATAATAATAATAATTTCAGTTAATATATTTTAGAAGCAAAGCTGCATTCTCATAGAAATAGAGATATTTATTTTCATTATGCAGGACTTCATCCTTCCAAGCATCGGTCTTAACAACCAGAATTCATTGGAATTTTTCTCCCTGGCATTTCCATTAAAAGTACAGCAAACCTTCTATTAATGCACCCCCCAATTAGTGCATTTTCGATTAGTGTGTCAGTTTTTTTTGACCAAATTTAATTAGTGTGTCTATATATATCTTAAAAATAAATGTTACAGATTTTAAAAATTTTTGATCTATACATTTTTTTATGGCTATCTATTTTAAAAAATCACTCACCAGGATGAAATAATTTAGTTGCCAATTCGAAACATTTTACAGAGTTATTTTTTAATGGCATAATACACTATTTCCCTGCAGTGGCGTAGCTAGAGCTGTTGCCACCTGGGCGGTCCCTGAGTTTGCCGCCCCTCTCAATACACACCAAAAATACTACAAAAAGTCAAAACAACATATAGGGAAATAAATTAAAACACTAAGTTAAGTTTTGAAGTAAAACTTTAATTTCAACATTCTAAAATGTTATTTTTCTTGTTTTTCTGTTAGCAAAATCGTCGATGACATTGAAAAAGTCTATTTCATAGTAATGTAGGTAATTCTTAATCAGATTTTATTTAGAAAAACTCCTCTCACAACTAGCAATACTTACAGCAATTGTGAGGAAAATTCGCAGGTAGTATTACAAAATATTTGGTACTGAGTTCTCGAGACTGTATTTTAGAATTAACTACAAAAGTTGAAAGAGGTTCAAAGTGCTGCCCAGGCAGACTGCTCCCTCTGCACTCCCCCCCAGCTATGCCACTGTTTCCATCTACACTATGTTCCAAATTTACCCCCCAAAATTTATGTCGTCTGCTTTACATAGCATTTTGCTGATCATATCTCGTGCTTTTCCATACTTTTTTTTTTAAATTATTTTCCTAACCTTTAATCGTGAGTAAAAGAATGAGTGAGCAAAAAACAGAATTGTTTAAGTGATTCAAAAAGTAATCTGATTGGAAGAAAAACTTGAAATAATAAAGAAAAATGAACAAGGCGAGTCCAGAGCAAAGATAGGACAAGAACACAAAAATGGGTGAATCAACTGCTGAATACAAAGAGAAAGGTAAGGCTGCTTGAAGTTCATCATGCATGCACTTAAAATCAAAGTATTATAATGATTGAATTAGAGAGAATTCTTTTTACATGGATCGAAGATTGTAACCAGAAATGGATCCTGCTGTTCACTGGCCTTATTAAATCAAAAGCATTGTGTCTTTGTAACCTGGAAAGAAAGGGCTATCAATGATGGAAAAGAAGAAGAATTCCATGTTAGTGCTGGGTGATTTGAGCATTTCAAAAAGAGAAATAATCTACATAATATTCTAATCGTATTGCTGCAAGTGCAGATAAGGAGATATCCAGAGATTTTGAAGAAATTTGTGTATAAGAAGGGGACTATTGCGATCAACAAATATTTAATGTCGATGAAACCAGCCGTTTTTTGGAAGCGAATGCCTTCCAAGACTTTTCTAGCCAAATCAGAGAAATCTGAGCCTGGTTATAAAATCGCAAAGTCGAATGAAATTACTGCTAGCAATCTGTGAGCCGTTTGGAAGCACATTCTTCCACATCGTGCAAATGATTTTAGAGGCTTTTCAAATAATTTAAGTTAATTAAATCTCATTCTCAGAAGTTGAGTGATTCCGACCTGCTAAATTTAGATGCACAGCAGGAAGATCCTGAAGAATAAGAAGAAAATTTAATCACTGACAAGCCCAAAGAGGTTTCACAGAAACAATTTGAATATCCCCTTGCAACCCACTGGCAATGTCATTGATATAAAGGTTAAACAATATAGGTCCTAGTACTGAGCCCTGTGGGACCCCACTTGTAACCCTCTGCCTCCTTGGAACTGCTCCACCATACACAACTCTCTGATACTTATCAGACAGCCAATCCTGAATCCAGTTGACCAATCTGACATCCAGACCCATGTGCTGCAACTTAAATATCAGCTTATCATGTGGTACCCTGTCAAATGCCTCCACTTAGTCTAAGAAAATTGCAGTATATGCCTTTCCCTCATCTAATGTTCTTGTAACTTTATTATAAAAGGCTAGCATATTGCTAAAACAAGAGCACCCTTTCACAAATCCATGTTGACTCTCACAGATAACCTTACCCTCATCTACCCAATACTGTATACAGTTCTTCACTACTTTCTCCAAGATCTTAACAACTACTGATGACACACAGACAGGCCTATAATTAGACACTTCCAGTCTGTTACCACCCTTATGCAATGGCACTATCTTACCTTCCTTCCATTCCTTGGGCACCTTTGCCGAAGCCAGACTTTCATTGAAAAGCCAGGTTAAAGGCACTGTCAGTTCCCTAGCACATTCTCTCAAAACTCGTGGTGAAATACCATCCAGTCCCACTGACATCTGGAGTACTCAGTATCTGAAACACACACTCTCCTCCTGTACCTCTAAACCTCGAACCAGCCCTATCCCTTTAGCATTAAAACTGACTCCTCTAGGATGAAATACTCCAATAAAGTGTTCATTGAACAATTCCACTATGTCCTCTGCATTAGTCACTCTATTCCCATTTTTATCCCACAATATCATTCTTCCACAGTCATTTCTCCTCCTACAGGCCACATATCTAAAAAATTCCCTTGGATTTTCTTTGGATCTTAGGGCCAATCTCCTCTCATATTCCAGTTTCGCTTTCCTTACCACACTAATCACTCTTCTGGCCTGTGTCTTATATTCTTCATGCATCTTCTTTTCACCTGTCTCCTTGTATCTCTTCCATAGCCTCTTTTTCGCATGCAATTCCTGTTTAATATTGTTTGTCATCCACTTTACTCCAAATTGTGTCCTCTTCTTCACTCGTGGTATACAACTTACCATTGCTGCTAACAAATATTCTTTCACAATTTCCCACGCACTAATGATATCCTGGCCTTCCAATTCCTCCCTCCATGCAACTTCCCGAAGTTGACGTCTAAGACTATTATAATCACCTGCATTATAATTCCACATAAGTTCCCGTCTCTTTTATGCTCCTGCATGTCTATTCATTTTCCAAGTCAAAACCATATGGTCACTCTCTCTCCGACTGGTGGGAGAGATGTCAACTCAGTTATTACTCAGTCATCACTTGCAGAAAGAAACACTTCTTAATTTGCTAATGCTTTGTAAATGACGTCTTCCTGTCCTTTTTTAAGGAGGTTGGAAACATGCAATACAGATCATAAGATTTACATTAGTGTTTTGATAAGATTCAGATTTATTATAGGATAATTCAATTCTGCTTGTTTTATCAAATGAGGTCCCTACATACCTGATGATTGAAAATCTTTTTAATGAAATTATAATCTTGCATCTTCAGTTCTACTGGTAAATTTTTCATCCACAGTCCATGTCTCAGGTGGTTTAGGAATCGACAATGTACTGTGCATGAGATTGTGGTCTCATGGCATTTGGTATTTTACTACACAGTAAAACTTTGCAGAAAAGCTGGAAATATTTGTTAAACAGAAGAAGTCTCTTGCATAAGTTCTCTTTTTATATATGAGATAGCAAAGGGTATTGACAAATTCCATTTAACCAATCCCTTAAATATTACATACATCAGCTACAATATATGTGCAAAAGCCAGATCCTCTTCTGCTTTTCCACTTTAAAGCATATGAGATTTATTTTTTTTGTGGATTTGAATGTCACTTTAACAAATACAACTACATCATTCAACAATTACACCTACAAGAAGAAATGCACAACTGCAAATACAACAGCAATCAACTTCATGCAATCTGTTCTTTGTAAAACAACAATGACCAGTCACACCAAATTATACTTTGCAAAAGTCCTACTAAACACACACAGATGAAAACCAAATGTGGGACTCAGAGTGGTAGCAACACCTCTGCATTCCCTTCACTCTTTATGATAATGTGATCATCCCTGCATATGAACAAAGCTATATCTTTAAATGGGATATTAATGAACAAGTAAAGCCATCAAACTGGCCAGTAAGTCAGGCTTGTGGAAGGTAAGGTTTCCTATACTAGATGTGGACTGGATATTAAAATGGGCAGAGCTCTTTATATATGAAGTGGGTACTGCCAGTATTCAGAGAGAGAGAGAGAGAGAGCACTTTCGGTAAGAGTTTGGCTAATTTATAGGTAGGTGACTCCTTGTCATCTAGTGTTGGATGACAGTGGCACATTCTGTTTGTATATTTTAGGTATATATCTGGGAGGGAGCATATGGAATTATAAGCCTTTAATTTATTTATGACTTCTGTAGACCAAGGATACATAAGCTCTTCATTTTTTAGGAACCTAGTGAATACATTCTTGAAGAACATCTAAGGAGTCTCTTTATACATATAAACAACTCTGTCCATTTTAAGTCCAGTATAGAAAACCTTACCCTCCAAAGATAAACTTAGTAGTTACTTTTGATGTTTACTTGTTCACCATCATCCCATTTAATGATTCCCCTGGCTTTATTCTCTAACTTTTGCCTTGATAAACTATTACTCTACACAAATTTACATCATCAGAAAATGACTGTATAAATTAACAGCAGAGGTCTTAGCACAGAGCCTTGCAGTTATGCACATAACTGGTGTATATCTTATCTTTATTCAACTCAGCTGTCACTATTATAAAAAGTACAAAGTTTTGTATATTATACAAAGCCATGCTGTCTCCTCCCTCATATAAAGTAGCATATTCTTATCCACCAATTTCTGAATTCACTCTGACCAACGTTTTGAGTACATCACTACTGAGAGATGCTGATTGGTCTATAACTTTCTGCTGCAACTGTAGAACTCCCGCCTCCCTATACAAAGGAATTATTTTAATCTCTTTCCACTCCATTGGGGCTCTGCCAGAGCTGAGACTCAAAAACCCTAGTCAGAGACATTTGCTAGTTCCCTTGCACATGCTCATAAAACATGACCATCCCATTTAATCCCACAGCAGAATTTACATTGAGATTCTGCAATATCCTAAGAACCTTCAATCCATCCACCTCTGTTCTCACATCAGTCTTTGTCAAATGTCGCAGAAGTAACCTCACATAGTTGATTCTTTCTTTTAAGGTTACAAGTGGTAAGCATTCATTGTGAGGAATTTATGGAGACACAACACACGTTAGAATAATTACTTTACTTAAAATTAGGAAAGTAACATTTGGCATTTCGTTCTCTGTATGGAGATCATCATCAGGAAAAATATGTATGTATAAGATACAAGCTACATGACACTGCACTATACAAAAGTAAGACAAATCTAAATGCTTTTAATCATTTAACCTAGCTTGATCATTTGTGGAAAAATAAATAAATAAAATAAAATAAACATATAAAAAATAATTTTTTTTCGATAACAATAAAATATAAACGAAACTACATTAAACATTTCTAAAATCCTCTCCTATTGAGATTTTCTTCTGTTTGGGGTTGTTCTTGTTGATATATGGATAGCATATGGGTCTCCACATTCTTGGAATGATTAATCCATCATTTTTGTTCAGGTTTGGATAATGTTTCAGCATTTCACAGGCTTCTTTGAATTTTCTTTCAAACCAGGTTTTGGTTTGAAAGAAAATTCAAATTTTGGTGTGGTGTAGGGACTCGGTGCCTCTCTAGTCAATTCTGTGACATGTTTGGAGTGCATTGTCTAATAGGCCTGTTTTACCATAGTGGTGGTATTTAATGTGTCATTTGTGTTCATCTTTTTTTATTTTCCCCTATGCAAGGTAGGTTATAGGTACATTGAATTTTGTAAACTCCTGGGTGGGCCAGGTATGGAAGAGGATCTTTTGAAGAGCTAAGAAAATTTCTTAATTTTTCGGGGGTTTGAAGGTAGTTTTAATGTTATTTAAGTAGTGTTCTATCTATTTTTTCTGAATCCCTAATGTAAGGTATTGCTATGGTATTCTTGTAATCTTTTTTGTTTTTAGTAGCATTTTGATGGAGGATCTTGTGAACTGTTTTTTTTTATTGTAGCCATTTTTATACAAATGTTTAGTTAATAATTTCAAATTCTTGGTTCAGAGCTTGTTCATTGGAGCAAATTGTTAGGGCTCTGTGTCTCCTAGTTTTTGTAATCTTTTTAGGTTTTGTGTTGGATGGTGGTATGAATTTTTATATATGAATTGGCCTGTGTGTGTGTTGTGTGTATGTAGGTTTGCCATAGACTGTGAAGGAGAGCCAGCCTGAGGGAAGACGTGTGACAACTGTGTCTAGAAAAGGAAGAAAGTTGCTGTTTTTGATTTTGATAATGAATTGAATATGTTGGTGTTGTTTGTTCAGATGTCTTATTAATGTATTTAATCTTTCACGACCATGGAGCCAAATGGTGAAAATATCATCAACATATATGAGCAGACTTTGGGCTTTAGGCTGGAATCTAGAGTTCATTGCTCAAAGTCTTCCAATTAAAAGTTAGCTATTGGGAGGGAAAGTGGTGAGTCCATGGCTGTAACTTCTTTTTGTAGGTAAAAATTATTTTGCCACACAAATACCAGAGCAGAGTACATGGGCAAAAAGGGCCATGATGTCAGGCAGAAATATATTCTGTAAGAGAAGAACAGTATCATTGATCGGGATATTAGTGAAAAGGTGCGGTTATGTCAAAGCTGACTAATAAATCTTTGTCGTTGAGTGTGATGTTTCTAATTTTGTTTATGAAGTATTGTGTATTTTTTATGTAGGAGGGGGAGTGACCTACCAACTTCTTGAGTGCTAGAGGACAACTGTAGCATATCTGCTTTTGCAATCAATACTACTGTTGTCCTCGATCCTAGAAAAAATGAACCATTTGGTATCCAATCTCAACATATACCAAATGGTGAACAACCTACAAACCGCATCAAAAAGAAAACAACAGAATTAATCAAATCGGTGATCACATGGCAGAAGAAACAACAAAAAACTAATATACCACATTATGCCTGCTCTCCCAGAATTTGTCCTGACAGAAATACACAAAACAAACATATCACTATGACCGATAGTTGAAGGAATCGACAGCCCTAATTATCATTTAGCCAAGAAATTAGCAACCACACTCAAGGAGTTGGTAGGTCACTCTCCCTCCTACATAAATAATACACAACACTTCATAAACAAAATTAAAAATATTACACTCAATGACAAAGATTTATTAGCCACCTTTGATATAACTGCCCTTTTCACTAAAGGGCAGTTATATCAAACCCCTGAAAAATTAAGAAATTTTCTTAGCTCTTCAAAAGATCCTCTTCCATACCTGGCCCACCCAGGAGTTTAAAAAATTCAATGTACCCATAACCTACCTTACATAGGGGAAATAGGACGCACCATCTCAATCAGAAAAGATGAACACAAATGACACATTAAATACCACCACTATGGTAAAACAGGCCTATCAGACAATGCACTTCAAACATGCCACAGAATTGACTGGAGAGGCACCAAATCCCTACACTGCACCAAAACCAGGTTTGAAAGAAAATTTTAAAGTCCCGAAAATTGACAAATCAGGCAAAGAAAAACCATAGAGATTTTTTAGATATGTGGCAAGTAGAAGGAAGAATGATCATGGTAAGATGATATTAATGGATTTCATCCATTAATTTCATCCATTCGGTGATCAATATATAAGGGTGTTTCATCCTGATCTGGTTGGAATCATGAGAACATAAGTGTCTAGGACGAAGGAGAGGATGGATTAATAGTGATTGAGCAGGAGGTATATGAAGAAATAAATAAACTTAATATCAATAAAGTGATTGGATTTGATGACATATCACCATGCATCTTAAGGAAATGTTCCAGGGAATTGGCAGCAGCATTGGCATGCCTGTTAATAAAAGTCTTGCAACAGCACAGGTTCCAAGGAAGTAGAAAGAAGGTAAAATTGTTCCACTGCATAAAGGTCGTGATAAGGCTGTAGCTTAAAATTATAGGCCAGTCTGTATATCTTGAGTTGTGGTGAAGGTACTGGAGAGATTGGTGAAAGATAGGATACTGAAATGGGTCGATAACAGCAGTATTCTCTGTGGTTTTCAGCATGGGTTTGTTACAGGGAGATCATTTCGCCAACTTACTTATGTACTATAACAAGGTGACAAATACCTTGGACAGGAAGATGCATATACAGTATGTACTTGGATTTTGCAAAAGCTTTTCACAGACTGCCACTCGACAAGTTCTTAAATAAATTGAAATAGATGGGATTGGAGTTGTATATGGGGATGTGGCATCCCAAAAGAGAAAGGTCACTAGTGGTGTGCCACAGGGGTCAGTTTTGGGGCCATTGTTGTTCAAACCAATCCCAATATGTTAATGATATTAGGATTTGTTTAACTAGTGATATGCGACTGTTTGCAGATGATGCAAAACTGGGGAGAGCAATGCAGAGTCAAGTGGATGTTATGGGCTTACAGGAGGACTTGAATAGATTGCATGAATAAGCGGGTAAGTGGAACTGTCAGTTCAATGTTGCAAAGTTTAAGGTTTTGAAATTTGTTAAGCAACGATCGGATGCAAATTATACACTTGGTGGAGAAACATGAAAGGAAGTAGAGGAGATGAGAGATCTAGGAGTGATGGTGGAGAGGGTCCTGAAATTCAGGGACCACAATGGATAAGTTGTAAAGGCATCACATCAGATAATGGCAATGAAGCAGATGACCTTGACATAAAGAAACAGAAAGGGTATGATGCTATTGTACAAGGCTTGATGAGACCTCACATGGATTATTGTGTTCAGATTTCATCACTGGGCTTTCATGGTGATGAGGATGTTGGAAAGTGTCCAGAGAAGATTCACAAAGGTGGTCAGTGGTCTTTGGAATGTGTTGTACGAGGACAGATTGAGAGAATGTAAGTTGCAGAGTATCCTGAATAGGAGGAAGGGGCAGGGGATATGATTGAGACATATAAGCTAGTTAAGGGTTGTTATCAAGTTGACATGGAAAAGATTTTTCATAGAATGAGAGAGGGGAATAGAACAAGAGGTCATTGCTGGAAACCATATAAAGGAGGGTGTAAGCAGAGGAGGGAGGATCAGATTCTTTGTCTTTGTATGGAGAGTGGATGTTGAGTGGAATGCATTGCCTGAGTGTATTGTGAATGTAAACACATTGAATCAGTTTAAAGCATGGTTGTGTGCAATAGTGTGTACCTCCCGTGATGAGTCGCTGATTCCATGGAGTTAAGATGTTAATAATAATAATAATATATTTTTTTTTTTTTTTATTGTTCTTTCAAAAATTTACATATGTACAATGATCATCTATTCAGTATATTATTTTACAAGGTTCAGCACTTTGTGCTACATATAATGAGATTTAAATAGCAATGATGATAACAGTTTTTTTTTTTAGATATAACAATCATAATAATAATTTACAATTATATTGTTCAGAGTTACATAAGTTGTATAATATTATATGTTGTGGTTTACTATTTTTTTTTTTTTTCAAGTTTGAAAAGGTGTGATTATACAACAGTATTTACACATATGCAATCTAAATATTATGTTTCCTTATTTTCACAAAGATACGGTGTAAACTCATGATTTACTTTTAAAAGAATTTTTTTTTTTTTTACGTTGCATACATTTGTTACGGTTATTATATACATCACATACATTTGTTACAATTATTATATACATTACATACATTTGTTACAATTATTATATACATTACATACATTTGTTTACATATGATACATTACATACATTGGTTTACTTATAATACATACATGACATACATTGGTTTTCATGTGATACATACATTACATGTATTTGGTTACATATGATACATCTTGGATGAGAACTAATTTTTTTTTGTTTTCATCCTTGAAGCTTATATGTAAGCTTATTTGAGGATGACACTAGTTGGTTATTATGGTTTTTTTTTTTTTTTTTTGCTGTGTTGGGATGCTACGAAATCTATGATTGAGAAATTCGTGCACGCACGCGCGCGCGCACACACACACACACACACACACACACAATAACTTGGAATGTATTGATGCATTGCTGAACTGGAAGCCTGAGCGAATAGATTGTGTTTCATTAAGTTTGTATGGTATTTTGGGTGCGTGTTTCTTGTTCATAGTATGTCCTTAGAGCTCTTTTCAGGCTATTGTAGTTTGTAAGGTTTCTGTATTCAAAAGGTAATTTGTTTATCATGTCTGGGATGTAGAAGTTTCGTGTGGCCTTTCCATAGTGATTATTGTATTTATATGTGATATAATTAGTAGTCTGAGGTCTAGTCATACGGTATGTATTTCTAACTGTCCTGTAGTTGGCATCGAAATAATGTTTTAGCAAGGCTGCATAGTGACATAAATGTTTTGCTGTCAGTATTTTGTGTTCTGCCATTGCAATGTTTATAAGGTCGTGATTTTCTCTTTGTTCCCAAAAGATCAGTTTTGTCATTTTGTACTGTAGCGACATTAATCTATTTAATTTGTAGGGTGCACAGAAAGCATACGTTGTTATAGCATATCTTAGTATATTTTGGCATGATGCTTTGTATATTAGTGTTTTTAGGCATATGGGAACTATGTCTTTTAACCTGTAGAGTTTGCCACTTATTGTTTGGAGTTTGTTGTGTGCATGATTTATATGGCTATTCCAGTTCATATCTGCATCGAAGTAAATTCCAAGGTATCGTATTGTTTCAACCTGAGTGATTGTAGTGGTTTTGCTGTTCTGTGTGTTTTTTGTGTTGGAAAGTGGATGTTGGATGGTTATATATTTGTTATCAACTGGTCGAGTCAGTGGATTTCTGAATATCATTAATTTTGTCTTTTCTGAGTTTAGGTGTATGGAGTTTTTCATGAGCCAGTCTATGATCAGATTTATATCATGTTGCATATTTGTTTGGGCTATACTTGCGTTATTATGGATGGATATTATTGCTGTATCGTTTGAATATCTTACCTTTGAGTGGTAACTGATTAATATCGTGTGTGTAAATGTTGAATAGAGTTGGGGAGAGTACAGCTCCCTGTGGCACTCCACAGGTTACTGGTAGCTCTCTGCTTCGGTTTGATCCGATGCGTGTGATATGCTTTCTATTTTGGAGGTAGTTTGTAAACCACCTGTGAAGAGGCCCGTCTATTCCAACATGCCTCAGCTTTTCTAACAAGGTTTGATGTGTAAGTATATCGAATGCTTTAGTTAGATCTATAAAGACTACCATGGCAATTTTGTTTTTGTCTAAGGCGGTATTAATTACATCTGTAAAGTCTTCCAACAGAGATGTTGTTCCCTTATTTTTCTGAAAACCATATTGTGTTTTGGGGATAATATGAAAGATCTCAGTGTATACTGTGAGTTTCTTTAGTATGATCCGCTCCATAATTTGATTGATAATTGGTAATGTTGCTATGGGTCTGTAATTGCTGATTAAATTTCTTTTTCCTCGTTTGTATATGGGTGTGATTATGGCGGTCTTTAGCATACTTGGTATCTGTCCTGTTTTAAATATTTTATTTATTAGTTTTAGTAGGATAGGACTTAAACTAGTTGCATGTTGCTTTATATCTTTAGGTCTGATACCATCTATTCCTGGGCCTTTGTTTGGTTTGATTTGATGTATTGCTGAGAGAAGTTCTGCTTCTTTTATGGTTGGGAACCATAATGTCTGTTTTGATTGCAGTCCAAGTGGATGGTCTCGTTTTGTGATTGGGGAAATATTTCTGTGAAGTTCTTGGATGGAGTCTGCAAAGTATTAGTTAAAGTCATTTGCTAGTTGTTGGATAGGTTTTGCGTCTTTCATGAAGCTGTGTTTTATGGTTTCGGAGGCAGTGGTGTTGGGAACAGAATCTAGCATCTCATTAATCAGATGCCAGGTTTGTTTCATGTTGTTTTGTGCGGAGGTTAGTTTGTCTCTGTAATAGCTTCTTTTTGCATTTCTGATTTGTGTTGTAAGGCGATTCCTTGTTATCTTATATTCAGTTTTTAAAGTTGTGTTATTTGGATATCGCTTTAATTCTTTCCATAAAGCGTCCTTTCTGTGTATTTCTACGATTAAGTTTTGTGTTATCCAAGGATTTTGTGTTGTTTTTGATCGAATTCACACTTTCTTTGTAGCTTTCTTATATATTTCCTCCAGTGTGAGTTTAATGTTGTTGTATAAGATATCTGCTGAATCTGATGCCAGATGTTCCCAGTCTGTTTTTTTTATTTCGTGGTTGACTATTTCTTCGTCTATTATTGCTTTCTGTCGTTTTTCTTCTGTGGGACATTGCATGGGTATTGTCTTGGTGTGCAGGTTTAGAGCAGTGAAGTAATGGTCTGCTACTTTGCACTTTATGACTGATGCAGTGTAACTATTTGGTGGTGCTCGGACATTTATATGGTCTAGACAGGAGGCAGTGATAGTATTTCCGAATATTTCTTCTCTGGTACATGATGTTATTGTTGGTATTAGATTATATATGGATAGTGTGTCTAGGTATTGTACAGTGCTGTTCTGGTTTTCATTTGCAATATTTATGTTTATGTTGCCAATTATCATTAGGTGTTCGGTTGAGCATATTTCTTGGCTTGAAAGCCAGCAATTGAGTTCGTGTAAGAATTTTATCACGTTTAGGTTTGGTGGCCTGTAAATAGCATTTAGTATTATGGGATGCTGTGTATTCGTGGTATTAATGATTTCGAGGCAGAGGGTTTCAGCATGCTCAAACTGATAGGCCGTTTCTTTTGCTATTAGTTTTTGTTTCATAAATATTAATATTCCACCCCCTCTTCTTGTTTGGCAGCATGATCTATGTTGTTGGAAGCCTGGAATTTGGAAAGCAGTCGCTTCGTCATTAGTTATGGATACTTCTGTAAGAATCAATATATCGATAATATCAGTGTAATTCCTCAGATAAGCCTGTAATAATAACCAGTGTTTTCTAATGCTTCTGATGTTAATATGCAAGATTGAGAGACCTCTCGCTTGTACTGTGTTTTGTTTCCATGCATCAAGAGATTCGAAAGTACAATTACTGATGTATTCTGGTGTAATTACATCTATCTGATGGTTCACATTCATTTTTGTTGTGTTGAGATCTTCTTATTGAACTAAGTTGGAGTCTTTTGTTTCACTCTGGCAACCTGTCTATATCTTCCAAGGTTTTTATTTCTATAGACTTTGAAGTCTGTGACTTTCTCAAGAATATTTTGCCATCTTTGATCCATAAAAATTGATACTTTTTTCTGTATTTTCTTTTCTTGCTTGGTACAAAAGATTCTGATTGAAAGGTGTTAAATACTCAGGTAGAAAGATTGGCATATTGTCTTGCGATGCATTTAAATCCTTGACTACTGGTTTTTTCAGTCTGCTGGCTTTTATGAGATTGTCTCACGTAGCCTTGTTTGTTAGACGAACTGTGACTGGTGCCAGTCGTGGCGAGCCTTGTTTTCTCTTCTTCCTGGGAAACCGATTTATGGTCTGAATATCATTATGCTGTAGGGGGATGTCAATTGCATGGCATAACTTTAGAACTACATCTCTGAGATTTTCTGTGGATTCGGTTTCTGGAAGACCATTTACGACAAGGTCTTCTTTATGTTGTTGTTGGTTTAAAACTTTGTATTGTAGTTTCAGGGAATTAAATTCTTGATGGAGTTCCGATGTGTCTTTTATCAATTTGTGCTGCCTCTCAGTTAATGCGTTAATGCTGGTTTTAATGTCTTTTACCGTTTGTAAGACTTTTTCGACTTTTGAATTATTAAATTGAACAAACTCTTCATATTCGCTAATTTTTTTTGTTATTTCTTTATTCTGTTTATCAAATAGTTCTTGGATAAGATCTGCCAAGCTGGCTTTTATATTTTCTAAACCTTTTTCTAGTAATAAATTAACGGAACTCAAATTATAAGACTTACCGGTGTTTTGTTGTCTGTTCAGTTCATCGTCCGATTTTGCCTCCGGCGTAATCAGTTGCGTCATGGGTGGTGGCGTTTCTTTGTTCTCTCTACAGTTTAGGCACTTCCATTCTTCTCGTTTGGCATTGGATTTGCGTTGCCAGGTTGTTTCTGAAATTTCAGAACATGTAAAGTGAAGATTCCTATGGCATTTCCTATGGTTATGTAACATCCGTCGGACGGCAATTCCTTCTGACATTTGTTACACTTCATGACTCTCCTTTCTTCCTTTGGACAGCTGCAAAGATGGCGACGTCCTTTGTTCTGTACTCGTTAGCAACTGCGGTGTACGCTTCAGTTTTTAGCACACTCAGATTTTGGATTCCACTTGGCCGATTTTGAAGAATTATATGTCACTGTCTTCAGCGTGACAAGTAGAGTTACTTTATGACACTTTTAAATTAAAAACAGGAGTTAGAACCACATTAAAACTCAATATAATAATAATAATAATAATAATAATATTAAATATTATTTTATTCTTATTTCATTTCAAATTATATATGATTTGTTTCCTTCCTGAACAGGTTTTTAAATTATTTCCATTTCAGGTTACCTTTATTGATCTAGCTTTCCTTCGCTTCTCAGTTACTGATATGGGTACAAGCCATGTGACTGCACAGAGGGTTCTTCCATTAAAATGTCTTAAACAAGGTATGGCTTATTATCACCCTTGTTTTCACAAGTCTATCTTAAATTTATGTAAAATGTTTTAAAATATTTTTATTAATAATTACTTTCCAGACATTCTTTATAAATGAAGTTGATGATAACAACTCCATATGGGTATCATGATATGATCCTCTCCCCTCGCCTTCGTAAAGTGCTTGATGAAATTTGATATACCAAAATAGCAAGCTAAGATTCATTTGTTGTTGTTTTTTTCAGAGTAAACAGTTTAATCAAAGTGTTCACATAGACTGAAGTGTATATTTATTATTATAACAGATTATTACTCATTGAGGAAGATCTTGCTTAATGAATTATGTATCTATCATACTGACCTATAAATTCATATACAACTCTAATATTCACACACATCTTGGCAATGCATTCTACTCACCACTTTCTATGTAAGAAATCTGTTCATCATTCCCTTCTTAATCTCACTTTTACACAAGTGTCATGGATGGTTTTTTTATTCTTTCCTTTCACTTTCTGCTCTATGTATAATCCCTTTTGTATTAATCCATTAAAATCCCCTTACCATTGTAAACATCTCTATCATGTCACCTCTTTTCACCACTAAATCTAAATTCTTTAATTTACATTTCCTCAACTACTTCTCATAACCAATTCTAGAATCCTGATATTGCCTTAGTCACCAATCTCTGGACCCTCTTCAGGCATTTCATATCACAATAGTAACCAAATATGAGCACAATAATCTATGTGTGGTCTGACCAAGACTAATACTTTGGCACAATCCGCCCTGTTTATACATACTCTTCTTATAATAGTAGCAGTGCACTGTGTATCTTTTCAACACTTACAATGTGTCCTCTGAACTTCAGGCTGCTGTCAGCTCCATATCTTGAATCTCCTTCACCACCTGAAGCACTGCTCCACCAGCTTTACACATCTGTACTCCAAAGTGCTACACTTACACTTATCATACTGTGGTCATATTTTATATGGGAAACCAGAGATTAAATAGCAAGGATGGCATGATAGACAAATGCCAGAAGTGAGTGAGCAGAATATTTTTGAATAATTTAATAAGCTCATTTTGATAACTCAAGAAGAGGTGTGACATCATGATATATAATCAGGTATTAAGGGGACTGTTCCAGGGATTTAATGGTATTCTTAATATTCTTGTATAGCAAAATCATTGGAATAGGAAAGATTCCAAAGAAAGAAGAGTAAAATTGTTCAGCTCCACATAGGAAGACAAAACTGCAGAAATTGCAGGAATCTTTGTATCTCAAATGATGGTGCAGTATGAAGATTATTATTATTCCTGACACCTCCAAGGAGTCCAGAGACTCATCGCGGGAGGACACCTACAACTGTCTCAACACTACACCAAACCTTTACTACGAATCATCTCTATCAACGCCATCTACCGCCCACCTCCACAACTGGTATTCTATGTCTGTAAATTGCGTGTGTTCTGAAGGGCCAATTTGTCTGTATGCAGGATGAAAAACCCGAGTTTCTGGGAGAAAAAACCCTGCTACCTCCGTATGAGATCGGCTAACTCACCTTTGATTGAAAATCGTCCAGATAAAGATTCCTCCCATTGCAACGAGAATCGAACTTAGGCCTATTCCAATCGAAGGGCACAATGTACCGTCGTTCTTCCAATTGCGCTACGGAGGTGCCAATGTTAGCTAGAGCAAGGATTCAGGAATGAATTTACAACAGCAAAATTCCCCACAGTGGTCAGCAGAGATATCTCAAGGAGTAATGGTGTTTTAGCAGTTTACTTATATATATAATAGTGATGTGAGTGATGTATCAGATTGGTGGAAGGAAAGATTCTTTTGTCACACATACACACAGAGGTTCTACAGAAAATAGTGGGAGATCAGAGGAGAACCAGAGGTCATCCCTGGAAACTGTATAAAGAGGTTGTGAGTAGGGGTAGGGAGAAGCCGGTTTTTTTCATGCAGAGTTGTGAATGATTGGAATGTCTTGCCTGAGAGTGTGGTGTCTGCAGAGATGAGTGTGTTTAAAGCACAGTGTGATGAGCTCCCAGATGAGTCTTTGACTCCATGGGTTCTTGGGTAATAATAATAATAATGATATATCTATTGTACATTTTGTAAAAAGACCTTTTTCACATTGCCTCATGAAAATTTTGTAGTAAAATTGTGAGATTGGACTGGAAAACAGATTAATAAGTTGGGTATAAAATGTTTGATAAGTTTCTACCATTCATTCATGGTTAAGTGGGAGTGTTCTAGAAGAGGAAAAGTCACTGGCCATTTTCAGCACATTATTTTATTATTATTATCCCAGGACCCTATGGAGTCAAAGACTCATCTAGGAGATCCTTTTGTCACACACACAGCTCATCATACCTTGCCTTAAACACATTCAAATTCTCTGTAGACACCACACTCTCAAACAAGGCATTCTAATCATTCACAACTCTCCATGCAAAAAACCTGCTTCTCACTCCCTTGTTCACACGCTCCTTATACAGCTTCCAGGGATGACCTCTTGTTCTCCCCTGATCTCCAACCATTTTATGAAAAACCTCTTCAACATTGATCTAACAGTCCCTTACCAACTTGTATATCTCTATCATATCACCCACCCCTCCTTCTCCTATCTATGGTTCGCCCACCAATTAGAGGTCCTTTGACACTTCTGCGCATGTCAGAAAAAGGAGAAGCCATTCCGATAATAGGGTAATCAGTCTGTCTTCTGGGATGAGTTTGTTTATTATTACAGGTCGCAAAATTTAGCTTTTCTTTTACGAACATTGCTGTTTTTAAAGTGTAACTATTTTGCTTGTATAACAGTTGGAAAAATGTACGTAGAGTGTTAACAAAATTAAAAAAGGTATTGCTTAAAACAAAAATGTAACTAAGTTTATTTTTAAGAAAGTTTTCTATAAAATAAAAATAATTATACAGAAAAACAGAAATTATTTCAAATGAACTTAGATATTTTAAACTTACAGTTGAGAGAATTGAGACACTTTAATGTCCTAAACTGATTAATTATTTATGACTTGTTGTGACTCTTTTAACAAACCCATGCAAAAAAAAATGTTGGAAAAAATACAATTGTCAAATTCTTTTAATCTTCAGAGTCATCTGAAGCGGTGTCCACATCGCCATCACTTTCACTTAAACTGATCACCAAAGGTTTGCATAATTCTTCGATAATTCCGTCTTTGTCCCAATATATATTTTCCAATGAAGTGACATGAGAGCAATATTTTCCCCAGTTTTGAACTGTAATACTTTCAATCGCCTGTTCTGAAAGCTTAAAAAGTTTTGACGTGTCCATATCCCCAGTTACGTTGGGATGGCGAATGAAACTTTTCACTTCTGCCCAAACATACTCAATAGCATTAATATCACGATGATATGGTGGTAGCCTCAAAGCTAGAAATCCATGCTCTTTGAGCATCGTGTCGAATTTAAATAGTTTAGTTGTGGGTGAGTTTCTTTTGACCAAATTAAGCAATTCAATTTTTCGCATATCTGGGTAATGAGAAATGTTATTTGCAGAGAGCCAATCCATAAGAACTTGCTTCTTATTAGACCAATTTGGAACTTTGTTTAATCGAATAGAGTGATATGAAGCGTTATCAATTATATCAACACACAACAGCATTTTTAGGAAGGTTTGGAATCAGATTTTCTTCTGCCCACTTTTCGAAGATCGTAGAATTCATTTACCCATGGTAATCTCCAGTAGTTGAATTGGCTTTGTATAGTAAGATTGAATTCGGTAAAAAACCCATTTCTCCACCCACACACAAAATTATTATTCACCGCGAGGCATTTCCGGTTTGTAGCACTCCACATTCTTCTTTAGACTTCCGACATTTTCCATAAGTTAAATTACTATCAATCCAAGTTTTATCTAGATACACAATCAGTCTTTTCTCCTCCCTGAAACGTCTCACTGCTCTCAAATACTGCGTTCTAGATAAAACAATGTCACTTCGCTCCATGATAAGTTTCCCTTTATTCTGGGACTTTTTAAAACAAAATCCGATTTCATGAAGTATTTTCCTTAAAGTTTCTCTTTTCCAAAGAAAATTAATTTTTTCTTTAAGCACAGGAATCAATTTCGGAACAGTTGGCACTCTTTTCTTGACCACGTAAAATTCGTGAATAGTTCTTCTTATGACGTCTACATCAAAATCATTCAAAGCTATGGTTTCGATGGTTTTCTTTCTCTGGCGCTTTTTTTTAAGAGATTTAAATTTTGGCTTACCTTCACCTTTTGATTCCCTACGAATTCTTTTAACAGTCGACCCCGATATGCCTGCAATTGCACTTGCACGTTTTATGACTTGAGAAAGAGGGAACAAGGAGATGGCCTTCTGACAATTATTTTTTGCAGAATGTCAGCACATTATTCAGTAAGAGCTACTGAAACATTTAACAACAGAACTTGTTGACTGTACTGGATCCATCATACAAATTAATAATAAAAAAAAATGCAAAAAAGCGACAACAAAAATCAAGCTAGTACTAGTACAGCGACAGCAAGAAAGCACGTGATTTCGCATGTTGGTGACCAATTCGTACATCCTTCATTTCTTTCTCCCCTTCAGCATGAATCGACTATTCTTGGCAAAATCCAAAGAAGGGATCTACAAATGGTGGGCGAACTATACTAGACTCTGTAAATTTCACCTTCTCAACCTTTCCTCATATTCAACATTCCAGAGATCAGAAACTATCTTAGTCAATTGCCTCTGGACAATTTCCAACATCTCTTCATCCTTTAAATTAACATATCATTTTTTAAATGATATATTAATGATACTGGTCAATTTAACAGTATTATCAGCTATATACAGAGGATATGAATCTTCTTGAGAAGCTTGGGTGTTGGATGTTACTTTATTTGTTACTTATTTTAATGCTATTACAACACCAAATAAATTAAATTATAGAAAGATGTCTATTAACTGGCTTATATTTTGCTGAATTTCAAACCAACATCTTCATGGCAAACAACATATTACAGTTCTGTAGACAGCTTCTGGTATTGAGACCACATTTTTAAGATAAATAACAAAATATAACCTTACATATTTTGTAAGTCATCAGATTTACATTGTCAGAAGTATTAGCAAAAGTTTTACAAAAAATAGTCTAGAAACAATTAATTACACATATTAGATGTTATCAGAATTCACAATTGGTACATATAAATAAGTAACCAGAATAAAAAAAAAACATTAAATTAATTACTGCCAGCATGTTGGAGCAATGCTAGTTGCTACTGTCAGGTTCTGTAGCATTACATATGTCATATCCTTGGTCCGTGGCATTTAGAAATTTAATGAAAGAAAGCGAAACTTGGTGTTGGATTAAGCCTTGATTTTTGTTACATTGTGTGGGGATTAGCAGCATTTGCAAGGCTTTCTTGAACTTTCTTATAAGACAGTTATGATCAGTATAAGGCATTTGTGTTTGCTACTAAACTATTCGATGGCCTATGCAAGTTGTATAGGATTCAAAACTTATTTATGCTGCTTTTTTTTTTTTTTTTTTTTTTTTTTTCCCAATGTCTCCTATGTGTTCAGACATGCAGATCTTGAGTGACCTTCCTGTCTGGCCTACATAGCAAATATTACAAAAGCAATGAATTTCATTGCTGGTTTTTTCATGGGATGATAAGGAGGATTTTGTGGCTGTAGGAATCAGGAGATTTTATGCAATGGTAAACAAGCTACTTTATAATCTTTAAAGGTACCTGTGGAATAACTAGAAACAACAAAAATACATGATAACCACAGTAATAAACTTTAAGGAAGTGCAGATATTCCATTCTGAATGTAACAGTACATCATCAGTGTGTAGAAACACTAATGATGTATTGTTTTGCAAATCAAAGAACAGGAATACAGGCATTGTCACTTTTATGTTGATTTATATGTCAATTTATGTCACTCAAGGGTACATAAAACAATCAGTTTACCAATTAAAAACTGTTGCCACAAGCTGGAAATTAATATTAATATTAATAAATAATATTAAAACTATTTTCGATGTTTACATAAAATGAGAAACTCCCAAACTTTTGGGGAAGAGAGAGACAGCTGTTCCAATTCAGATTAGGCCAATGCAAAAGGGCATCACAACTTTCTCTAAAAAAACATTCATATTTAAAACTGCTTCTATGGAAAAGATGAGCATCATCCTACTGGATACAATGTTTATTGTCAATATTGTGTTGTGCTCCTTTATCATTAGCTGGTGTTTATCAGATTCCTTGTGAATATAATTTGACATACTTTGGGCAGACAGGCCATTCTATAGAACAAAGAATTAATGTCTTCTTAAATGATTCAACGATGAGTTCTAAGGTCGGAACAGGCCACGCTAGGCCTAAATCCTTGATATGCATGATGATGATGATGACTGTGCTGTGCCAGACCAGACTTTTGAGGTTTCATGTATTCAATGTATTACTGATGTTCAGTATTTTTTTTTTTTTTTTTGTAATGTGTGCTTCTAGCTCACAACAAGAACTTCTCACTCTCAAAACATTAATGGAATTTAATGGTTACAACCCTCATCAAAAACAGCAGATAATTGACTCCTATGTTCTACACCTAAGGATTCTTCAACAGACCACAGAGTACCAATCCGTTATATTTCTGTTAACTCTGGTCTGGATGGCTGAGTGGATAGCGTATCTGCTCTCCAGCCAAAAGGCTGTGGGTTCAAATCCCACCATGGGCATGGATGTTTGTGATTGATTGTCTGTGGAAATACTTGTGGTGGTAGTCAGTGGTAGATGGTGTTGGTGTAGTTGTGGTCAGTTGATGATTGAATGATGGAGACGGAGTTGTAGAGCAGGTACCCTCCCTAGATAAGTCCTTGGACTCCCTGGAGGTGTCAAATAATAATAATAATAATAATAATAATAACTCTGAACCTATTAGTAGAATTTTGAAGACATATCACTTTATTCATTCCCACATAGTCCTGAAGATACTTTCAGACGCAAACTTTGTTTGCTCACACTTGGATAAAGGATTAAACTAATTTTATTATACTCTAACCAAGTGAAAAATAAACTTTCAACATCTTTCTCTAAATCCAGAGTAATTTATTAAAAAAGTGTGGCACACCATTTGGCAACTCCTATAGGTAGAGATAACCTGCTAATGCTTCTGCCTGGTATCTCCACTTGGGCCTGGCTCCCACTGAAGAGACCTCAGTAAAGGTCGAAACTAGTCTGGGTCGTGGCCCTTCCCTTAATGCATAACATTAGACATATCTGCAAGGAGATGTGTTTTGCATTATAGGAGATACTGAGATAGGAGTGTTGGTAGCTTGCTACACCTTTGCAACGAGTTTCTCAGGTGTTGTACCACCTTACTCCTGTCCTGAAGATACTTTCAGATGCAACTTGGATAAAGGATTAAACTAATTTTATTATTTCCTATCAACAATTTTTTCATCTTTTACCATAAACAAAAGACAGATTGTCTCCTTTATCATTAGGTGGTGTTTACCAGATTCCTTGTGAATATAATTTAGCATACTTTGGGCAGACAGGCCATTCTATAGAATAAAGAATTAATGAACTTCAATGTAGCATGAAACCTCATACTACATTGACACACCTCATATTGACAGTAAACACAGTATCTAGTGGGTATCTCAGGTACTGGAACTTGCTGAGTTCCCCAGTTCTTCTCCATGAAAGCAGTTTTAAATTTGAATGGCTTTTCAAAGAAAATTGTGAAGCCGCTTTACATGGGCCCAATCTGAATCGGGAAAATTGCCTTTCTCTCTCTCTCTCTCTCTCTCAAACTTTTGGGAGATTCTCATTTTATATAAATCAAGTGGATATTAAATCCAGCATTATTTCAAAGCCGAATGTAGAAACTATGAAAGTTTTGTAAGGAAGTTGACCAGAGAGTTTACAGGAATACGCTTGCAGGCATCTTTATGAGTTGCCCTAGTGCAGACCATATAGAAGGCATAGGCACTACCCAAAGCAGCTATATATTTGCCTTTTATTGGTCCATTTCGATAAGGTTTCACTGGCCTGACAGCTGTTTCAAACTGGTTGGTTCTCTTCAGAAATCAGACAGAAACCATAGAGAGCAAAAACTCTCATTCAGTACTAAGGAACTCGAAATGTCGCAGAGGTGTATTTTTTGTAAGCGAACTCTCAGTCGGTGCATAAAGTATTTACTAAAATAAAGAGCCAAAAGGCTTCATTTCATTACAGCAACTGTAAATTCTGGCAAGTGTATTCCTGTAAGCTCTCTGGTCAACTTTCTTATGAAACTTGCATAGTTTCTACATTGGCTTTGAAATAATGCTGGATTTAATATTCACTTCATTTATATAATTGTGCATCACTGAAATGAAGCCTTTTGGTTCTTTATTTTAGTAGATTCTTATTTTATGTGAATATCAAAATAGTTTTAATATTATTTATAATATTAATATTAATTTCTAGCTTGCAGCAACTGTTTTTAATTGGTAAACCAGTTGTTGTATGTACTCTGTATTTTATCCTGTTCTTTGATTTGGTTGTTTCTACACACTGATCGTGTACTGTTATTTTCAGTATGAAATATCTGTACTTTTGTTAAAGTTTATTACTGTGGTTTTCGTGTAATTTTGTTGTTTTGTAACCACTTATGTTCTACTCATGGAGCAACTTTGCCACTTTATTTGAAATATCCTTGATGTAAGATTGCATGATTGCACTCTTAAAATCTTGGTTAAGTAATGCTGTAGGAGGAGTATTAAGAATTTTGTTGATCATCTTGTGTTCTATACATTGAGTATGGGGATATGCCTCAAGGAGCACAGTTCTTCAATCCTGTTAATTGACATACTATTTAATTACATCAGTTAAGTTAACTTTTTGATCAGCTTATTAGTTTTATTAGCTGGCCTGGTTGGCCAAGTGGTTAGCATATCCACTCTCTAGCCAAAAGGCTGCAGGTTCGAATCCCGCCGTTGACATGGATGTTTGTGGTTGTATGTGGAAATACTAGTGGTGGGCAGTAGATGGCATTGGTGTAGTTGTATTTGGTGGATAAGTGGTGGAGAGAGAGAGAGATGTAGAATAGGTACCCTCTCTCGATGAATCTTTGGACTCCCTGGAGGTGTCATGTAATAATAATAATAATAATTATTATTATTATTATTATTGTGTGAATGTCATGTGATCTAAAAAGTTACCTAATTGGCCAGTAGAATTTTAAAAAATCTTTATCATTGAAAGCTTTTTGTCCCAAAAATTTATGGAACACCAAAAATATACAAAAAGATATTCCATTATGGTGATTTGTAGATGGGAGAGATTCCCCTAACTCAAACTTGGGCAAAGTATCTGTCGAACCTGGTAGCTCCACGCATAGGAAAGACGAAATTATATGTTAACAACTTACATTTTATCCATCCATCTCTTCATTAGGCATCCACAGATGCCATATGGTCACTCAGATGATCAGTGATGTGCCACACCAGTCCTTGCCATGTAGTGCTGTTGTATGCTTTTCTGGAGGTTTCAACTCTCTGAAGATCAGCCACTCCAGACAGATCATCCTCCATCCATCTCATTAATGGTCTATCACTTCCTCTTTTTCGAGGAACTTTACTTAGTATTACTGTTCTGAGAAGTCCTCCTTCCATCCTTTTAATATGTCCAAAGTGTTTCAACTTTCTTCTGTCAATATACTTAAGGAGCCTTAAAGTACTACTGATCCTTTCTAGTACCCTTCTATTTGTTTGCCTTTCAGTATATAATATCCTTCTTTCCAGGAACTAGAAATTTTATCTATGCTGATGACCTTGCATAGCTACTCAATCAATATCATACCTATATCACTACTCAGCAAGCTCTATGAACAATTAATTTTGAATAGGCTACAACCCCTAATTGAACCCCATCTTATTGCTGAACAGGCTGGTTTTAGACCAGGCAAATCCTGTACATCACAAATTCTCAACTTCACTCAATATATAGAAAATGGTTATGAGCAAAAACTAGTCACAGGGGCAGACTTTGTAGACCTAACTGCAGCATATGATACCATAAACCATCTCACACTCAGAAATAAAATATACAGAATAACTAGAGACTATCACCTTGTTCTCCTGATCCAATGACTCTTGAAAAACAAATGTTTTTTTGTGGACTTGTGAGGTAGAGAGCCACTGGCATCCCCCCCAACACACACACACCCCAAAAAAAATGGCCTCCCCCCCAGGGAAGTTGTTATCACCATTACTTTTCTACATCAATGATCTCCCCATCTTTCCAGGAATTAGAAATTTTATCTATGCTGATGACTTGCCATAGCTACTCAATCAAAAAATTTCAAGTCCATCGAAATTACTCTATCACTTGCCTTAAATAGTCTAACCACATATTATAGCAGCAATCAATTAAAACCAAACCCCCTTGAAAACCCAGACTGGCCTTTTCCACCTTAACAATAAGGAAGCCAACAGGAAGCTACAGATTTCTTGGAAAGGCTCTAATTTAGAACATTCCTGGAACCCAATCTACCTCGGTGTGACTCTCGATTGCACCCTTTCATATAAAACACACATCGAAAAAACGAAGGCAAAAGTGAATGCAAGAAACAACATACTAAGAAAGCTTACCTCCTCCAAATGAGAGTGCACACCCTAGCAAACTGAGATCTTCTGCCTTGGCCCTTTGCTATTCTTTTGCTGAATATGCCTGCCCAGTATGTTCCAGATCCTGCAATGCTGAAAAACTTGACCCAGCATCGAATGAAAGCTGCTGCTTAATTACAGGATGCCTGAAACCAACACCACTAAAATACCTGTATACTTTTGGCTGGTATTGCACCCCCCTTCAATTCAAAGATACCACAGTGCCCCAAAGACTAAGATCCTGATATAGCTTCCGAGCAACCACCTAAAAACTCTCCAGAAACAAGACTTCAACAATGGTTTGCACTATACCTGGAGAATAATACTGGTATTCCAACAGCCGAACATCTTCCACGTGGTGCCCACGTGGACTGGAATACTTGGAAAAGCCTCGACAGAATTCGAATAACAGGATGTTGTAAACAAAACTCATCAAATGGGGCTACCTCACTGGACCAGATAATTATGAGTGTGGGACAACCCAGTCCATGGAACACCTTCTTTCTTGTCCCTTCTTCAATCACCTTGCACAAAAAGAGGACCTTATATCTTGCACAGAAGGAGCAGTTGATTGTGCAAGATACGGGAGGAACATCTTACCATATTTATTGTACATAACTTATGTATAGGTTTTTTCTTCATATTTTACTTAATATTCCCTGTATAATTCACTTATCAAATTTAAGCTGTTCTCATTTATAATGTATCCTAATTTATTGTAAATAATGTTGTACCACTTACTACTGTACCACTTGTGTTTGGATATGAAATAAATATATGATATCCTTAAAAAGATTTCTGTAACACCATATCTCAAAATCAGCTATCCTTTTCTTGTTGGACTTCTTTAGGTTTTCAAGTCTAACATCCATAGGTCGCTGTTGGAAAAACAATAACTGCATCCAAAATCCTCAACCTTGTTCCCATGGTCATAAACACATCCTTCCAGATTTTAGATTGCTGATTTAGCCATTGTTAATCTTCTTCTTCTGATGTTTTCTGAAGAGCAATTCTTCACATTAATAATGGATTCCAGTTACTCAAACTTGCTGAGTTCCTCAATTCTTTCTCCATTAAGGTACACTTGTTTCTCAGGAGTTTCACTGTCTTTATTTCCTTTGCAAACCATAATCTTTGTCTTGCCAGGATTGAGCTGAAGTTCTCTTTATTACTGATCTCATTAACTTTGTCAAGTATTTGTCTTAGCTTCCTTGTCATTACAGATGAATCATCAACATACCTCAGATTACTGATCAATTCACAATCTATTCTATTACTGTCTTGAGCTCATTCAATGCTTCACGCAAAATCTCCTCAGCATAAATACTAAACAAGTGAGGAGAAAGTAGATATCCTTTCGATAACATATCACCTAGAGCTACTCAATGGTTCAGAAATGTAGATGATATTTTTGCTATTTGGAATGGTTCTTCTTATGAATTACAACAATTTCTCTCTAAATTAAACCCCCATCAACCAAGGATCCAGTTCACCCTAGAAGAAGAAGTAAACAAGCAGTTAGTCTTTTTAGATCTTTTAATTCTTCATCAACCAGATGGTAACCTTACATTTCTCAGTTTTTCAGAAGAAGAAGATTCATACAGGCCATTATATCCATGCTGAATCTGATCACCATCCCAGTCAAAAGGCTGAAACTATTAAAACATCATTGCTTCATTGGGCCCAGTCCTTATGTTCTTCAGATGAACTATTACAGAAAGAACTACAACATATTATTTCAATTTTTCTATCTAATGGTTATAAGAATTCTTTCATCAGAAGAGCTTTGAACAGTTTTGGTATCTCTGCCTCTTCAAATACAGAAGAAATAGCTCATAAGGGATAAGAGCAAGGCATTAATGAACACATAACAAAAGTTTTAAACCACAAAATATTTTTGTTGCCTTTTTCCCCATGAGAAAAATCTCCACCTTACTCACTTCTCTAAAGGAAAAGCATCCACATCTCAATTATCCAGGTATTTACCAGATTCCTTGCTCTTGTAGTTATCTTATTTTGGACAAACAGGAAGATATGCTTTTATTCAGCTAGAAGAACACAAGTCTTATATTCAATACCTTGAGCCTGTGAACAGTCTGGAATTGCAGAGCATGTTATCGACACTAGACATAGATTTCATCAGAACGAGACAAGACTTCTTCACAGAAGTTAGTTCCTCATGGAACAGTTTTATAAAGAAACAGAGAGAAAGTGTTAGAGGAGAGAGAGTGAGGGATGCAGGTGAGCATCGAGGAATAGGGTGGTAAGAGGTGAGAAGTGTGAGCACTCAATGATCCGTGGTGTATAAGATAGGATGCGTGAGGAGTGTTTGCCTGGAGGAACAATAGAAAGAATAGCTATGGCAATTAAGAGGAGTGAAAGGGTCAATGAGATGATTGTGATGGTAGGAACGAATGACTTGAGAGGCAATGTAAATTGGGTGGCAAGAGATATGTGATTCTTGCTTGAGATTGTACAAAAGAAAACTCAGAGAGGAAAGATTGTGTGGATGTTGACTAGGTATGATAGTGACGAGCTGAGCAGAAGAGCAGTAATATTGAATAACATAATAGATAGAATGTGTCAGAAGAGAGGATTGGAATATGTGGATGCTTGGAGGGCATATAAGGACAGAAAGGAATTGTATGCAAGAGATTACTTGAATTTGAATGAGGAAGGACATAGGCATCTGGAGAGATTGCTGTTTTCTGAATGAGTCGGTGTGTCAATGCAGGGAAACCAGAATATCCAGAGAGGATGGTCGCAGGGGTGGTCTCTTGTAGGAATGGGTGCTTGGGAGAAGGGGAACGATATCAGGTAAAGCTGAGCCCAATAGAGTCTAGAGGGGAAAATGCTAGGTATAGAAACAGTGGCATTTTTATACTAATGGCAGGAGTATCCAGAATAAAGGAGAGGAATTGGTGGCACCGATAGCATCAGCCTGGCCAAAGATTATTGGGATCACTGTGACGTGGGTGACAGAAGAGGACATAATAACAGGAATAGAAGTAGCAGGGTATAGCATTTTTCGGCAGGATAGGAAGGGAAAGCATGGAGGTGGAATACTGCTTGTGATAAGTGATGACTTATGTCCTCTAAGATTGGGGACTTTGGAAGGCAGTGACAGTGATGATTTTGAAAGCATATGGTGTGACGTAGAGGTGACCAAGACAGGATATTTAGTTGGGTGTTGCTACAAACCAAGGAGCACAGAGGTTGGGGACCATGAGATGTTTAGACAGTTGAGCTTGTCAAGTGCAAGAAGAATGGTTGTTATATATTTTAATTGCAGCAGTATAAATTGGGGAGAGGAACATTCATGTAGCAATAAAGAAATGGAATTTCTAGAATTCTTGAGAGACAAATGTCTTAGTCAACATGCAATAGAGGAAAGAAGAGGTTCAAGAGTCTTGGATTTGGTCATAGCATCAGAAGAGTTGATAATAACTGAGATGACATCTCTCCCACCAGTTGGAGAGAGTGACCATGTGGTTTTGACTTGGAAGATGAATAGACATGCAGGAGTATCAAAGAGATGGGAGCGTATCTGGAATTATAAGGCAGGTGATTATAATAGTCTTAGATATCAACTTGGGGAAGTTTCATGGAGGGAAGAATTTAAAGGCCGGGATATTATTAGTGCTTGAGAAATTGTGAAGGAGTATTTGTTAGCAGCAATAATAAGCTGTATTCCATGAGTGAAGAAGCAGATACACTTTGGTGTAAAGTGGAAAACAATATCAAACAGGAACTGCAGTTGAAAAAGACATTATGGAAGAGGTATAAGGAGAAAGGTGGAGGGCAGATACATGAAAAATATGAGATGCAGGCCAGGAGAGTGAACAGTATGGTAAGGAAGGCGAAACTGGAATATGAGAAGAGATTGGCCCTAAGATCCAAAGACAATCCTAGGGAATTTTTTAGCTATGTGGCCAGTAGAAGGAGAAATTATTGTGGAAGAATGAATGGGATAAAAATGGGAATAGACTGACTGATGCAGAGGACATAGCGGAATTCTACTCTAATTAAGTGTTCAATGAACCTTTTATTGGAGTATTTCATCCTGGAGGAGTAAATTTTAGTACTAGAGGGATAGGGGAGGTTCAAGGTGCAGGAGGAGACTGTGTTCCAATTACTGAGTATTCTGGATGTCAGTAAAGCTGTGGGTCTGGATGGTATTTCACCATGAGTTTTGAGAGAATGTGCTAAAGAACTGACAGCTCCGTTTCACCTGGCTTTGGGTGAAATTTGGGAATGGAAGGAAGGTAAGATAGTGCCATTGCATAAGAGCAGTAGCAGACTGGAAGTGTATATTATAGGCTAGTTTGTGTATCACCAGTAGTTGTGATACTACTGGTGATCTTGGAGAAATTAGTGAGGGACCATATACAGCAGTGGGCAGACGAGGGTAATTTTATCTGTGAGAGTCAACATGGATTTATGAGGGGCTGCTCTTGTTTTAGTAATATGCTAGCCTTTTATAATAAATTACAATAGCAGTTGATGAGGAAAAGGCATATACTGCCATTTTTTTGGATTTAGTGAAGGCATTTGACAGGGTGCCACATGATAATCTGATATTTAAGTTGCAGCACATGGGTTTGGATATCAGGTTGGTCGATTGGATTCAGATTTGGCTGTCCGATAGGTATCAGAGAGTTGTGTATGATGTGGCAGTTTACCTTTATATCAATGACATTGTCAGTAGATTGCAGTGGGATATTCAGTTGTTTGTGGATGATGTGAAGCTTGGAAAGGTTATTAGTGATAATGCAGATGTGGTAGTCCTGCCGGAGGATTTGAATAAGCTAGATAGATGGGGGTGTTAGTTTAATGGAGCAAAATGTAAGGTCTTGAGGTTTGGAACACATTGATGGGATACTTCATACTCTATTCGAGGAGTTGTACTGGAGGAAATAGGGGAGACAAGAGATTTGGGGGTGATGATTGATAGAAACCTGATATTCGGGGAGCATATTTTAAAGGTGGTGAAGGTAACACAGATGATTGCTGCAATACTGAGAAGGACACTGACCTGCAGAGATAAAAGAGTTATCATTCCATTGTATAAGGTCCTTGATCAGACCACACTTAGACTATTGTTCTCAAATTTGGTCCTCATAATTTGAAGGGGATAAATTAACTGTGGAAACGGTAGAGAGGCAGATAACAAAGATGGTTTCAGGACTGTACAATGTTAGTTATGAGGATCAGCAGAGTTTAGGAGAGGTGATATAATTGAGACTTTTAAACTGTTGAGAGATGGTTACAGGGTCGAAACTGGGGAGTTCTTTTGCTTGGCTGAAGAACAGGAAGGAGTGATGACAAGGGGCCATCCCTGGAAGTTACGAAAGAAAGTTGTAAGCAAGAGGGTGAGGAGTGGTTTCTTTGCATGGAGGGTGGTTGAACCATGGAATGCATTGTCTGATAATGTGGTGGAGCGAGAACAGTCAATGAGTTCAAGGATTGGTATGATGGACTTTGCATTTCTTAGTATCACCTCCCACAATGAGTCTTGATAGACTTTGTGTTTTCTAGTGACTTCCCACGATGAATCTTTTGACTTCATGGAGGCCTGAATAATAATAATAATAATAATAATAATAATAATAATAATATGTGAGACTTTACTTCATTCTTCTAACTTAAATAGATCCAATGGTCTTCATCTCCTTTGTGGAAGGTAGTACTTTTTAAATCCGCTAATCTTTCCTAACTTTATTTATTTAATTTAATTGTGTGTGTGTGTGTGTGTGTGTGTGTGTGTGTGTGTGTGTGTGTGTGTGTGTGTGTGTGTGTGTGTGTGTGTGTGTGTGTGTTTAATTTTTTTTTTAATAAGTTAGGAAATTTAATGACTTTTTTTTTATTTATATGATATTAGGTACACTTAGGTGGTGCCTTTTGGAATTGTCAGTTATTGTTTGATTATCTTTTCACATGTACTGAAAATTACTTTGATACTTTTGCAAAATTATAATAATCAAATAATTTTATATGTGAGTTTATTCTAGCATTGTAATTTATTTAAAAGGGTCCTATGTTATTTAAGTTGGCTCTATGGCTGTTTGTTTAACACACTATGGTGTGTGTCGACTTCATTTGAAGCAATGTATTCAAGTTCTCTTGTAATGCCACAACATCTGCTCCACTCCTCTGATTGCTTCAGAGTATTAAAATATTATGCTTTCAGTATGGTGCCTGTTTATCCCTCTAATTTTGCTCAAAAATTCTGTGGTCTCTAGTCTTTGAAAACTTCTGACTTGCTATACAGATAATTACAAATGTTGTTTTTATATTCAAGCCAGATGTTAACAAATATACCAGTCTATCATGTAGGCTAATTGGCAGGCACAAAAGAACCTTATATACTCTAGGATTCACAAGGGTATGAGGCTGATAATTTAGAGAATCGATGAATGTTACTCAGTGGTGTAACATTCTGGGGACCAGGATGTTACACCACTTTACACCACTTTTCAGGATGTTACACCACTTTTAACTTTTCTGGGGACCAGGGCCCTTCCCCCCCCAGGGGGGAAGGGCCCTGGTCCCCAGAAAAGAAAAAGGAAAAAACACTAGAAAATTTTCCAAAAATCTTTTCCTAATTAAAATTCGTTTTTTTTATTTAGGTTGTGTCTGTATCTATTTCTATACTACTTATGAATTAACTGTCACTTAAGGTGGGAATGCTCTATAGCTCTTGGGAATCACGGTTGCTGTGAACGCAAGGCAAACGAAGTAGTTCTTGGGAGGACCAAGTGCTACTTTGTTTGCCCGAGCCTGGCCAGAGGAGATCACGGGTATCATGTATTGCCAATCACTGCAGATGCTCAGTCATATGCTCAGTCATATGCAATGTGTAGTATATATTCTCAAATCGTCTACTCAACTTGGCCCCTCCCCAAGATTAAATCTTGAGTGCCCCCCCAACTGGATGTGTGTGTGTGATTTCAAATGGCATGGAGATTATGTTTATGAAGAATTTTAGCTATCTTTTCATATTTATCTAAGTAAAAGGTGATGGGAATGATTTTGTTCTGATTGTGTATGTTAAGGATGTGGGGGATGCAATATTTTATCTATTTTACAGTGCTTGTATTCTTTGGCTAAAAACAAAAAAATGTGTGGTGGAGATAAACCAAGTTCTGTCATAACTGCTTAAGTCATAGAATCAGACTGAAAGATGTAACTAACATGTCATCTAGGAAGGGAAGACAGATTTATTCATTTTTTATTATTTTGTTGTTTATTTTTTTTTATTGTGTGGTATATTTTTAGATGTTGACTTTTAAATGCATGAAAAATGTAAGGCCATGGAATCAATAGCAAACACATCACCCAAATGGCATAGTCTGACTAATGATGTGTCCTATCAGTAGAAGACAATTCCTGGTTACAGAGTAAATTATTGTTATTATGGGACACCTCCAGGGAGTCCAAAGACTCATCGAGGGGAGGGCACCTACTCTACAACTCTCCGTTTCTACCACTCAATCCACCAACTACGCCGAACCTCATCATCTACACCATTGCCATCTACTGCCCACCATCGCCACTAGTATTTTCACACAGACAATTACAAACATCTATGCCCATGTCAGGATTTGAACCTGCAGTCTTTTGGCTGGAGAGGGCCAATATGCTAACCACTCAGCCAACCAGGCTGCCATCATCAAAAATGACAAGAGCCTTAAAAGAAGCAGATTGTGCTTGCAACTCCATCACCTAAGCTGTAGATGACATCAGATTTGCTATTTTCAGTGTGCGGCTTATTGCCTAGACAGACCATTAGCTCTATCAGTCACATTCAATAATGTTCTCTAAATGATTTTTATTGCAGCTTCGTCAGTGAGAGCTTGAACCATGGAGATAGTAATTAGTACAGTTGCATGTCTTGCATTTCATTAACTGTTTGCACCTTGATTACGTTTAGAGCATGGTTTGACTCTGTGCTGAAGGATTGACAATATTGGAGCTACTTAATAACAAATGACATATTGCTCATAAACAAGCAGCAAAATGATGTGTCATCACAATAGTTTTCCATATTATTGGAAAGTATATTCTACTTTATTAACCCAGTCAACAATAAAGTATATTCCTGTTTTCAGCTATATTTTAACTTAGTTTGAACAAAGAATAAAAATTAACACTTCAAGCATCATCAAATAAATAACTTCCCACTGACAATCTCAAAGACTAAAAACACTTATTTGAGGGAGGGGGGGGGGGAGAATGGCTTTTCATAAGCTACAGCAGTATATGTATATATCTTAGAAAGCTTGCTCTCTGTTATGGGATATCTAAGATAATTTGAAGTGAAGTCAGATGCTTTGTCTTTGGTTACAGTAAGTTAAAATATAGATGAAACAAGAATATTCTTGTCAAGTATATATTTGGCAGGATATTTGGGTAATATATCAATTACTGTATAAATAAACACAATGTTATTTCATTTAGTCCTTTTTCAAAATGGAAATTAGGTCTAATAATTAAAGCTAAACAGTGGAAATATTTTTATTATTTATTAATATTCATGGATATTAATATTTATTAATATTCATGGAATATTAATATTTATTAATATTCATATCCATAAATCTGGAGCCACTTTCACTGACCTAACATCTGCTTATGAGACTGTCTGGATCATGGGCCTCCTCCTAAAACTAGGAAATATTATAAAGTATAAAAAAACTTGATAACTTTTTGAATCTGTTCTCTCCAACAGAAAGATCTGGGTCCATATTGGCGGAAAAAAGAGCAGGTCCAGATTCCTTCACAATGGTCTTCCTCAGGGCTCTGTGTTATCCCCTATACTTTTTAACATCTACATGTATGATCTACCTCATACCAGATCAAACAAGTATTATGTATGCCGATGACCTAGCGATCTTACATCAATCCACCTCCTTTACCAACCTAGAATCAACCTTGAATACAGACCTGAACACCCTGGAAGAGTACTTCAAGCAGTGGTACTTGAAGCCAAATCCAAAGAAAACAGTGTCCTCAGTATTTCACCTGTACAATGCAGAGGCGAATTGACAACTCAACCTTTCTTTCTGTGGAAAAATGGTAGAATACAAGCCTCACCCAAAATACCTTGGAGTTTGCCTGGAAAAAAGCCTAACCTATAAAAGGCACATCATCAACTTCTCCAATAAAATTAAAACCAGAAATAATATAATTTCAAGGCTTGTTGGAACAACCTGGGATTGTGGTGCAGAAGTCCTAAGGTTGTCTGCACTAGCCCTCACATTCTCTGCAGCAGAATATTGTGCCCCTGTCTGGGAAAGAAGCACACACTAACATTATTAGACACCCAGCTAAATTCCCATGTGCACAATTAGTGGGACAGTGAGCAGCACCCCTCTCTGCTGGCTGCCTGTTCTATCTAACATTGCTCCACCACACGTACGGAGAAGACAAGCCTCCATTAAGGAATTTAATAAAGCAACGAGCAACCCACTCCTGCCCCTACACCAGACTCTCATAAACCCACCTAGTCTTCATCTCAAATCTAGAAAGCCTCTCTGGTCCATGGACGAACTCTCTTCAGCTGCACCGCCATCAATATCTGACATATGGAGAGAATACTGGTCCAACAATCTCCCAACAAATGGCTTCCTGGTAGAAGATCCCTGTGCTCCGCAGCCTGGTTTTGATCTTCCTAGGAAGATTTGGTCATCAATAAACAGGATCAGAACTAGTCAGGGAAGATGTGGCTACTTTCTACATAAATGGGAACTGTCAGATCACCCTTATTTTGATTGTTCTCCCATGGCTCAGACGATTACTCATATTGTGTACGACTGCCCAAGGGGCCAATTTCACAGTAGTGGCCTACAGCAGTGCTTCCCAAACTTCTGGATGTCAAGGCCCCCTTTTGAAAAATTAAAATTTTTCACGGCCCCCTCAAAAAAAAAAAAAAATCGTAATATAGACATATATTATTATAATATTTATTGTATTTATATTCAATACAAAACATACACAGCGAATATTGCAAAAATCAAATGCAAATATTACATTTTTAGTATCTTACACATTTCACATGGCACATTATCTGATATTTTTATATAGATAGATATATTGTTATTGTACATTTGCAGTACAAGCACATGAAACGTAAAACATTTAGTAATAAAGAAAGAATTAAAAACATAAAAGAAGTTTAATAACAATTTAATGTGATGGATGTGTTTCAATACTGCTACACCAATATTGGGTGAAATATTTGAAACTGCAATTCTTAGATTTCTGCTTTGAAATGAAACTTATATGAATAAGCATATATTTACTAATATTCATTAAGTGCCGAAATATGCAGGAAGCAAAATTTGTGAACCCGCATCAATGTGTGATTTTTTTCCATTAAAATATAAAAAATAACAAAAGAAATAATAAATAATAAAAATTAAATATGTTTCATTTAAGATAAAAAAAAAATCTACTTAGTCTTAAAAGATTAAAAAAAATCTTTCATTATTTCATGCCCCCCCCCTCCCCTCAACAAAACCTATGGCCCCCAAGGGGACCATGGCCCACAGTTTGAGAAGCGCTGCCCTACAGGACATCCACAAGGTGACGGATGAGGCTTTGAATTGACTTTCCAGCCTGGACCTTGACCTGTAGTTGGTATGGTGGTGGCAGTGGTTATGGAGGAAACAGAAGATCACGGTCCCATCTCACCACAAAGATGTTATTCTCATAGTCACTCTCATAGTCCTCGTCATAGTATCAGCAGAACTCCTCCTCATGTTAGAAGATGATGATACAATGTGAAATGGGCCTCCTCTAATGGATCAAGTTTTCTCACACAAGACACAACTGCTCTCTACTTAAACCTCGGATACAGCTACTTTTATGTTGTGGAGTGTTGTGAGAAAATGCAACACTGTTGTGAGAAAATGCAAAATGCAGCCTTGTCATACTTGGTGCAGCAGGGCGATAATTGTCCCTGGCTTGATTATGACAAATTACTTTTGCTTTATTTTAAAAAAAAAGGAAAGACTTAGAAAGCAGGTTGTGTCTTTTATGTAATGAACTTTTATATGTTAAGATTTTCATCATTTGTTTCTGGAAATTGTGATTGTACTTTTCACTTAGCAGTTTCATGAAGCCATAAGCATAAATAAATAAATATTCATACACGTGGATAGGCTTATGTGTTCGTCAGACATGTTGTAATAGGTTTCACGGTATAAAAAGAACACAGATAATATAAAAAGTACCACTGATTGAAACACTTAACTTACTAAATTCACAATTTCCCCCAGATATATTCCAGCTATTTAAATTCACAGTACAGGCAGGTTATTTTACATGGAAAGGGAAAATATACAAACAGTTAGATGGGACAGCTATGGGTTCACCTCTTTCTCCCCCCTTAGCCAACTTCTACATAGAACATCTGGAAAAATTAGCTATCAACACAGCCACTCTCAAACCTAGTCTCTGGCTATGCTATGTTGACGATGTGTTTGCCATTTGGCCACATGGCTCAGACACATTGAATACATTTTTAGTGCATCTAAATAGCCAGCATCCTAAAATCCACTTTACAATGGAACTAGAAGCCAATGACTGCCTGCCTTTCTTGGACATGCTGATCACACGTCTTCCAGAAAGTTCCTTATCATTTTCTGTTTACAGAAAACCCACACATACAGGGAGATACTTACACAAACAATCACACCATCACCCTTCTCAACAATATGGTATCTTAAAAACACTAACGATAGAGCTAGAGCAATCTGTTCCAATGACATTGCTCTCACTGCTGAACTTTCTCACCTACGTCAAACCTTCTTAAACAATGGTTATAATCCCCGTAAAATAGATAACATACTAAATGCTACCCATAAATCCCCTCTATCTACCACAGAAGACTACAACAAAACCATCACCATCCCATACATTAAAGGCACATCTGAAAAGATATCTAGGGTGCTTAACAAACACCAGTTACGCACAGTATTTAAACCTTATATAAAATTAGCAACTCTCATCCGTTCACCTAAGGACAAATGCACTCCTTTATCACATCCAGGTGTCTATGAAGTACCCTGTTCTTGCCATCAAGCCTACTACGGACAGACAGGAAGAAATGTGGACATCCGCCCCAGTGAACACAAAAAATATATCCGACACTTTCGCTATGGTAAGTCGGGTCTGGCAGACCATACTTTGGATACCCCCTGCACACAGGATCAATTGGAAAGAAACAAAAGTAATGCACAGAAGCTACAAGTCAGAGAGGTTGTTCCTGGAATCAACAGAAGCCTTGAAACATACTCCAAACCTTAACAAGTATAGCTGTATAAATCTACCAAAGATTTGGGAGACAGTCATCCTAAGACCAAATTAATATTTATTACTTTTATTTTTTATCATTTGGACTACTATTTCAAAACTTTGAATTTTTTTTTTTTTTTTTTTTTTTAACCTAGATGGCGCCATATTAGGACTTTAGTCTTGTGTTGCACGCTGCAATCACTTATACTGTCCCCACTGTTACACCGGATTGTGGTTGTCTTGCCCTTGTAACAAACTTTGTGTTGTGTGCTCTGAAGATGCTGGATATAATACCAGCGAAATTAGCTTTTAAGTTAATAAATAGTTATTTTCTTAACCATCTGTGTTCTTTTTATACCGTGAAACCTATTACAACAAATAAATATTCATGGATATAATTACTTCACTTTTTTTCTATTTGGTGTTTTAATTTGTAATTACTATACATATGAGATTTTATTGACTCTAATATTCCTTTCTATAGGCTACCGTCATGTAAGACTTAGGAATCCACAAAACATGGCACTTCCTCTTTCAACATTATTTATATATTCCAAATGGGAAGAGGAAGGTCTTGAACTCCCACAGGCAAATGATGAACATGACACATCTGCTTCTGGTAGAAAAGCTCGCCTGCGTGGAAAAGATGGTGGTCTATCAATGGATTGTGGTCGAACAGAGTGGAAAGAAGTATGACTAAGTTTAACCCCTCAGCAAAGTTTCATGCACTATGTATTGAGCATGCAGTTTACCCTGCGCTACCGTCACGAATTACAAAAAGTTACTTAGTATTTATTAGATAGCCTCACCCAGTATTTGCCACACAGAAACACATAGTAATTAGTACAGTTGCATGTCTTGCATTTCATTAACTGTTTGCACCTTGATGATGTTTAGAGCATGGTTTGACTCTGTGCCGAAGGATTAATACTGACCTCTTTAAATATATCGATAAACTAGTATTGTTAAATGCATGTAATGAGTGCATTTTTAAGTTTTAGAATTTGCAGTGAATAGGAATAGTCTTCCAGATCATGACAATTTCCTCTGCAATGTGATATTAATATTCAATACAATTGCTATATGTTAATTGAAAGGGAGATGGTAAATCCCGTTTTATTTTATAGCCGGGTCCGAAACTCGGATTGTATCCATAGAGTTATTCATGCCAAAAAAACTATTGGCGAGCCCAAGTGTAAATGATCAATTGGGTAGTACAACATCAGGGCAACTCCATGCAAAGGTGGAGCAAGATCCATCACTAACTTTAATATTCTCTCATAATGTAAAACCCAGCTCCTAAGAGATGTATATATATTGTTTTACATTATGAGAAGAGGTCACTACCCAGACCGGTTTCAACCTTTTTTGAGGTCTCATCAGTGAGTAGGTAGACCTGGAATATCAAGGTTTTTAAGTGAACACAAACGTACATACCTCTACTATCGAATTGCTGAAGTGGTGCACTCCTATATTGTAAATTATTGTTAATTACTAAGATAAGCCGAAAGGCTATTTTATTGGTGAATTTGTTAATTGAAAGGGAGATGGTAAATCCCTTTAATTTTATAGCCGGGTCCGAAACTTGGATCGAAATCCATAGAGTTTCATGCCGATAAAACTATTAGCGAGCCCAAGTGTAAATGATCAATTGGGTAGTACAACACCAGGGCAACTCCATGCATAGGTGGAGCAAGATCCGTCACTAACATTAATATTCTCTCATAATGTAAAACCCAGCTCCTAAGAGGTAAAATAGCCTTTCGGCTTATCTTAGTAATTAATAATTGCTATATGTTATTTTCTACTGTATTTCTTTCGATCAAGATTAGATTTTTTTTTTTATGCTCTTGACTTTTAAACTTCTTCCATTATCTCAGTGGCATAGCTGGGGGGGTCCCCCCAGGCGGCACTTTGAACCTTTTTGAACTTTTGCAGTTAATTCTAAAATACAGTCTCGAGAACCTAGTTCCAAATAATGCAATACTACTGCGAATTTTCCTCACAATTGCCACATGTGTTGGTAGTTGTGAGAGGAGTTTTTCAAAATAAAATTGATTAAGAATTACCTACATTACTATGAAATAGACTTTGCCAATGTCATCGATGATTTTGCTAACAGAAAAGCAAGAAAAATAACATTTTAGAATGTTGAAATTACAGTTATGCTTCAAAAATAAACACAGTGTTTTAATTTATTTCCCCATACGTCGTTTTACCTTTTCATAGTATTTTTGGTCTGTATTGAGAGGGGCTGCCCCAGGCAGCAAAAGCTCTAGCTACACCACTGCATTATCTGAGTATATTTAATTTTTGTTTTTTTCTGACTACATTTCTAATCTTACAACTGAGCAAAATGAAAAACAGGGAAAATATGAAAAATTATATTGCATGTGATCTAGTATGATATCATCTACAGGTAGTATATCAAAATATGCAGCATTTTCTTAAAGCCAATAAAGAGTTATTTCAAACACATGACCACATGAAAATATAGGCCAAAAGCAATTAGTCAAATTTACTTGGCAAGCAGAAATGAAAGTTGATGCTTGTGGAGGAGCAGAATGCAGTATGTGAAAGTATTGCATGTAATTCCATAACAGGTAGTGGTGTAAGTGTTGTTGGTTCGTATATCTCTGATATTGATATATCGAGGCAATATAATTAACTTTATCCTTTCCTACTTCAGCTGCTATATAAAATTCTATCACATGTACCTCTTTCTTAAGTCGGTTGCGTCATTGTTATGTGATCTTCATTAATTTTAGTCTTATCGTTATGTCTCGCTTCGTTTATACCTTTTCTTACATAATTTAACCTTTTAAGGGCCACCAGAAATTACCTGTTCCCTGAATTCCATGAGTTATCCTGGTCACTCAGGCAAAATTTATTTTTTATCTGCGCCAGCCTGGGCCTTAAGGTTAGAGATAAACTCAGACTTTAGGGTAATCATAGAATATCAGGTGCCACTAATAATGTTAATTGAATTCATAGAAGCCTTGGGTTCTCTGGCTTATTTTATTTGCAGTCGTGCCCTACTACTTTCAATTGGGGTATTCCCGCACACACGATCACAGGTTCGAAGTTTTACGAAGGGTCATGGTCAGTCATCATGATCAGAAACACATGTAAGTAAGGAACCAAAATATTTATTAAAGTCATTATATAATGCCATACAAGTTAAAGTAGTTATCAATTCTAATTTAATCTTCTCCCTTTCTCTCACCCTCTCACTCTTAAAACAATTATGCATTGACTTCAAAATGTTAGCAAATTCAATAACTCAACGTATAATACATTCTTAATTACAGCTCAATTGGACATTAAGGCATTTCAGCACATAAATAATCTCTCTCAGATTAATTACGACAGAATCTCTATCTAACTGAAAGTTCTTAAAGTTCATTTCAAAAGCATAGTCATTTACATAAATCTTAGTTCTTCACTCTTTCTTCCATTACAGATTTTAAGATGCATTCTCTTAACACTGTTAGTCAATTCTCAAAAGGGGTTAGAACAAGTGAGAGTACTTATCTATTCTTTATCGGTTTTCTTCCATCCCTCCTTCTTTGTTTCGACTCTGGTTGTCTCGATCTTATCGCCACGTGGGTTACACATGCTCTTCTGAGCTGGGCGCTATCTCTCTGCTAGGGTTTTACGTCGATGACCTTCTCATTGACGGCCTACGGTTGATCTTGCTGAAATCTGCTGCGGTGTCATGCCGGAACTTTTGATAAGTCAGCCCTCAAAAATGAGAGCTGAACTGCGATGAACTCCTGGAGCACACGAAGTGAAATGCAGGAACAAGAAAAAATGGGGTGATTTACTTTCGTGTCGTGGGTTTTATACGCTCCCATAGAGCGCCACCTTTCCGAGTTTGAATTTCTTTTATCGTCTCACCCATTGGTCTCAGGCTGGGTAACTTCACCGATCAACATACGGGACTTCTTGTTTCCGAGAACGTATGCATCATAATGTCTTCTCAGATGTGATGCCCACGGGTGCTTACGCTGCTCTTATAGTATTAGGGCGATCTTTGCCCTATGTTGCTGAATAATATGCATTCTTTCATTTATAATATTTCACTAATGATTTCTCTCATATCTGCCCCTTTTTTCTGACTTACATTCATGCTAGACATATAGATATATTAATTTAAATTCACATAATTCACAGTTTATCGTGCAAGATGTTATTACAAAAAAAAACATGGTTACACTGCGCTAAAAGATAAGTATGCATATATATGTTTTTTTTTTTTGTTGATTGTTAGATTCTGGAATGGTGACGTCATGTAAAATTTGAAGTCGCCTATTTCAGATCTAACAGTGTAATCGTGATATTCAGTATGTTGTATAACTCAGATGGAATGCTCGGAGATCATTTCTGATGCAAAATTTTGGATATCTTCTTCATTAAAGAAAATGATAACTAGACACATTAGGTAGTAAATGACCTTTGTCACCTGGTAAACTATTCGCACCCTACTTATTAGAGCCCTAACATGGCCACTGTGCATTTGCCATGTTTGGTTAACTTCAGCATGGGTTCCAGCTTCCCTAACACTTTTCCATGCAGTGCGAATGATGTCCTTCATATTCTTAGAGACCCAAAACCTCCTTAATTTCAAGATCCTATCCTAATTTATGCTCACGCATAGACCCACACATTTTACCATCTAGGCAGTCAGAACTGAAATCATCCTGCAGAATAGATTGATTACTCCTTATTCCTGGAGGTGTCCTATGTCTGTAGAAGCATGTGTTCATGGGCTGGTTTGCCTGTTCTGGTGGGACGAAAAACCCAAGTTTCCAGTTGAAAAAAAAACCCCTGGCTAACTCACCTTTAGTGGAAAGAGACCAAATAAAGGTTCCTCACATCACTGATGGGAATCAAACCCAGGTCTTACCAACAAAAGGTCGTCATCCATAATGACTGAGCTAAGGAGACTAATTTCAAGGGTACAGCAATAAAATAGTTTCAGGGTAGCTGTCAGATATTACCAGGCCTTGAACTTGATGGTAATATGTCAGACATCCTGATTAGCTGTCACATAATCTGGTAGATACTCTGCCAGCTGGTGCCTGGAAGGGGTGAGATAGGTTTGGTGTGTGTGTGTGGGAGGCACTGTTGAGGCTATGTTATCGCAATGCGACTGGTCTTGCTCTATATGCCTAAGAGTCTCTGTCATCTCACTCTATGTCTTTACTCCCTGTTTCACTATTCCCAGTTCAAACCATGAAAAGCACAACAAATGATCATATTGTCACTGCAATAAAAAAATAAAAAAAAAACTCCCATAAAAATTAATTCCATCAAAAATTAGAAAACAGATAAAATATCATAACCAGCAAAAAAAAAAAAAAAAAAAAAAAACCATATGCACATACAAAAATCCTTCCAAAAAATCACTTTCACATCCACATACATCCATCGCATAAATTTCCAATATAAATGACTTGCATGATCACCTGTAGATAACTAGACCAGATCCCCTATTTTTGAAAACTAAACTGAAGCTTCAACATTACAGTCCACCTTAACTGCCCAAATTACACTGTCTCTGTCTCAAGTCTCTCCACCATCACTCATCTGTCATCTCTTCCACCTTCTTTAGAATTCCTCCACTAATTGTATACACTATATCTCAACTGTTTTTACCAAATTTCAAGACCTTGCACTTTGCAACATTTGGACCAGTGATGGAACTGATAGTTCCATCACTGGTCCACTCAATAATGCATGTGAAAGCCAATCATCCTCTTCAGATCCTCATTTAAAGCCACATCATCTCCTCTACTCCTCATAGTTCTTCCCAAATTTGCATTATCAGCAAACACGGCATATCTCCATTTCAGTCTGTCCCAATATCATTAACGCACATATTAAAAAATAATGGTGACAAGACAGACCTCCCTCCAGTACTACACTAGTGAGTACTGGAGGGAGGTCCTTCCTCTTTTGAGATACCACATCCTTCAAACACAATGCACTTATTCCTATCTGAAAGCCAATCATCCAACTCACTAATTCTTATTATTATTATGTTGGTGTCCAAAACTTGATGACGAACACTGTTTCTGAAGATTACAAAGATTAAATATGATTTATCTGCAAATTCAGATAAATCATATTTATCTGAATTTGCAGATATATATGATTCATATATAACTGATGATTTTGAGTAGAAAGCAGGTACACATTCAAATTTTCGAATTGTGCCAGAACGGGTCACGTGGTAGCACTTAACAGGATAAAAGGCAAAAGACTGCACAAAGCGAATGGTGCTTGGAATTTTTTTTCATGAAGAAATAAAGTTGTAAACTTGATTGTCTTGTAATTTCTCAAAGTTAGTATGTAATTATTTCATGCAGGGAAGAATTATTGGAAAACTTGAAGAAGGCAGCAGAATTACTTATATTGCCAGAGACTTTGGAATCTCACATAGCATTGAATCCATGCTCTGAGTAGCATTTAAGATTTGTTCCAGATATTTGCTAAGATGTTGTCCTTTTTGGTTATAACAGTAAAACATAATTGTCGCACCAAGTCGGGTCACATTGCATGTTGGCTCCATTCAAGCACAGGTACATGGATATCTCGACAAACTGCAGCAAGATGTCTATGACAAGATGGCCTCTACACCCCAAGGCCTATAGTCTTCATCCCTTTATCCACACCTCATCACAGAGCATGTTTTCAGTGGTGTTGTATTAAAAAAAAAATTGAACAAGACACCAATGGGCTAACATACTATTTACAGATGAGAGTCGTTTTAGTCTTTCTTCCAATTCTAGATTACACTTGATCCAGCGTGAAAGTAGTACTGCTTACCATCACAAGGATGTCCTTGAAAGGGATGGATAAGGTGCTGCTGGGGTCATGGTGTGGAGAAGTATTATTCTTAATGGCCTCACTGAGCGCTAGAAGTGCTGGAAAAAAGGAACTATAACTGGTGAATAATATTGCAATGAAGATCTGCAATATCATGTTCAATTGTTCCATGGTGCTGTAGGCAAAGACTTTGTTTTTATGAATGACAATGCCACGCATCGTACATGAGCAGTGAAGATACTTCTGGAGACCAAGGATATTTATTAAATCAAGTGGCCAGCATGCTCCCCATATCTCAACCCCCCATAGAACACATTTATGACTAAATAGGGAGATGCATTGCTGCTCAAAATTCCCTTCCAGAAAAACAAACAAGGCCTTACCTCAAGAACTCCTGAGTCACTTCGTGCTAAACATGGTTATGACATTGTGAGTGATGCATCATGGTTCATGATGTACATATTTTGTACTGATATGTCTCTCTCTGCATAATTTTCTGTAAGCATTGTACATTACAATGTACAATGAATGCAGATACAATAAATAAACTCATTCATTGTATCTGTATTCACCACAGTGCCAGTCAGTGAATTCCTCTCACCAGCCACTCTCCGTGAAAAGAACCTTCTCCTTCTCTCCCTGCTCATACCCTCCTTATACTGCCTGCAAGTAAAAGAGAGAAGGAGTAAAACACTTTGTTCTACTCCTTCTCTCTCTTTGTATGAAAAATTTCTTTGCTATTAACATGGTAAGAACCCTTTACCAACTTAAATGTCTCAATCATATCCCCTCTCTTCTTCCTATTCACAAGGCTTTGCAAACTGTACTTCTCAATCTGTCCTCATATCCCACATCCCAAAATCCAGTTACCACCTTAGTTAGTCTTTTCTGGACCCTTTCCAATATATCCTCATCACCGTGAAGACTAGGGAACCAAAGCTATGTATAATGTCCATATGAGGCCTGATCGAGTACTTATGCAATGGAATCAAACTTCTTATTTTTTGTTGGTTATGATCTCCTCTGCTTCATTCCCTTAATGTAAGTGTGATGTTTTCATAGCTGGTATGTGACCTCTGAACTTCAGATTCTTGTCTACCACCACTTCAAGGTCTCTTATCTCTTCAACTTCCTCCAAAAGGAGGATGTTTGCAGATGATGCAAAGTTGGGATGAACCATGAAGAGTAGAGAAGATGTTGTGGCCTTACAAGAAGACTTGAATAAATTGAGAGATTGGGCACGGAAATGGGGATGTAAGTTCAATGTTGCAAAATGTAAGGTTTTAAAATTTGGAAAACAATGATGGGATGCAGAATTTATGCTTGGTGAGGATATATTGTTGGAGGTAGAGAGATCTTGGGGTGATAGTGGATAAGGATCTGAAATTTAGAGTACACATCGCCAAAATTGTGAAGACAGCACAAAGGCTTCTGGGAATGATGCAGAGGACATTGACGTGTAGAAGTAGGGAGATTCTTATTCCATTGTATAAGGCTTTGATTAGGCCACACATGGACTATTGTGCCCAGATTTGGTCACCTGGTTTTCAGAAGGACGAAGAGATGTTGGAATGGGTCCAAAGGCAATTGACTAAGGTACTTTCTAACCTCTGGAATGTCGAGTATGAGGAAAGATTGAGAAGATGTAATTTGCAGAGTGGTGGACAGGAGGAAGAGGGGAGATATGATAGAGACCTACAAGTTAGTAAGGGGTTGTTATAGGATCAATGCTGGAGAAGTTCTACAGAAAATAGTAGGAGAAAGGGGGAGAACCAGAGGTCATCCCTGGAAACTGTATAAAGAGGGTGTGAGTAGGGGAGTGAGAAGCAGGTTTTTTCATGCAGAATTGTAAATGATTGGAATGCCTTGCCTGAGTGTGTGGTGTCTGCAAGGAGTTTGAGTGTGTTTAAGACACAGTATGATGAGCTGTGTATGTGTGTGATAAAAGGACCTCCCAGATGAGTCTTTGACTCCATGAGGTCTTGGGGTAATAATGGTAATAAAATTTCCTCACCAAGTGTATGCTTTGCATCTGATTCCTGACTATCAAATTTCAGACCCTTACACTTTTCAACATTGAATTGAAAGTACCATACTGTTGTCCACTCACACAATCTATTCAAATCCTCTGTAAGACCACAACATATGCTTGATTCCTCATCACTCTCCCCTTTTTCATTCATCTGTAAATAGTTGTATAGGACCAGTTATCCCAATATCATTAATATACAAATTAAATAACAGTGGTCCCAAAACAGACCCGTGTGGCACATAAGTAATGACTTCCTTCTTTTGATATAGTCTCACCCCCACTAGCACAACTTGCTCATACCTATCTTAGAGCCAGCCATTTGTCCAATTCACTAGTCTGTTATCCAGTGACATCTGCTTCAGTTTAGTGACCAACTTATGGTGTAGCAATCTGTCTATCTAAAGTCTTTGCAGAATTTGAGCATATTACTGTATGTACATCTCCCTTGTTCAATATATTCATCATCTTGTTATAGTACATAAGCAGGTTGGTAAAACGAAAACTCCCTTATCACACCAACGCTGGCTAGCACAAAGATTACCACTGTTATCAACTCACTTTTGTATCCTATTTCTCACCAACTTCTCCAATACTTTAACTATGACTCCAATTATACAGTTTAGCCTGTAATTTGTTGCCTTGGTTATCATCACCTTTGTGAAGTGGAACAATTTTGCCTTCCTTCCACTTCTTTGGTATTTGTGCTGTTTCAAGACTCTTAAACAGGTAGGTCAAGGCTGATGCTAACTACTATCGCCTTATTGACATCTAACTTAATTCCATATAGCTCTTCTCACCATTAAATCTTCTCTCATTTCATTCTCTACACTTGAGCTTCTGATTTCACACTGAGGATGAAACATCCAGATGAACTGCTCACAGAATACCTCAACTATCCTTTGCAGCAGTTACCAATCTCCCATTTTCACTCATTAACATCGTCTTACCATAACCGTTCTTCTTTCTACTTGCTACATAGAAAATTCTCTGTGACCAAGATGACAACTTCATCAGGCCAAGAAAAATCTTGAGGATTTTTCTTTGCCTGATTTGCTAATTTCTGCTTGTACTGCACTTTTGTTGTCTGTAACAGCTGAGTCACATTTCTGGCCTGTTCTTTATACTATTTTCGCAACTGATTGTTACCATTATTCATCTCATACTGTCTCCAAAGTACTTTCTTCTTCCAGATTTCATGCTTAAGTTCCTCATTCATCTATTTCACACCTATGTTATTCACTCTTTAGGAATTGAGAATACAGTCACACAACTGATGCTGTTATGTATTTCTTTGTCAATTTCCAAGCAGCATTTATTTCCTTACAGTTCAACTCCTCATTTATATGCTATAGCTCCAAGCTGTCTCCTAAGCTTATTATAATCATCAGCAATGTATTTCCACATATATCCTTTCCTCATAGAAATTTTCATATGACTAGCCACCACCCAGGTGATCACTTCATGATCACTCTCACCAACTGGAGGGAAGTACAAAATCCCACTCACAATTTCATTCTCTAAAATGATCAGATCTAAACTCTCAGTTTTTGTGTGCCCTCCTTGTATACTACCTGTGATAGTTGTCTCTCAGAAACATGAGAAATTCATTTTCCTAATTCCCAAATGCTATCTCTTCAAAATGCTATCAAATTCCATCCTCCCTTGTTCACTAACCCGAGTTGCTTATACATTTCTTTATCACCTCCTATAGCAACATCCAACTATGTATCTCTTCCTAGTGCCTCAGAGCCATTCCCACTATTTTCCTCTTTCATGTCTAGTTTATGTGGACATAATTCTTCTGCTATCCATCATCAGCACACACCTCCCTCTATTCTTGTCCTTTCTGTCATCATAAAAAATACTGTACACTTCCATTTCTATTCCCATTAGGATATCATCTTCATTCAACCATGTTTCACTTATTACAAGGATTTTGGGTTGAACAAACTCAATTTGTGAAACAGTTTCATCTTCCTTATTTCTGATACTTCTGCCATTTTGAAATAAACACGGAAGTTCACTTTTACAAGATAGTTCTATAACCAGTCCTATATATGTCACTTGTTTTTTCTGATTTTATAATATTATCAAATCCCATTTGTTTCAGTTTAGTTACTAGCATTTCATGTCAAAGTTTTTGAAAAATTCAAGTATATCACTGTATTTTCATATACCTTATCCAATGAAGTTGTCGTCTTGTTACAGTATATTAGCAGATTGCTGAAACATGACCTCCCCTAATAAATCAATGATGAAATAAAGAATCCTGCTATTATCAACCAAAGTCAATCTCAGTGCTCACCAAAATTTTTATTATTGTTGTTGCATGGGCACACCATGGAATCCTAGAACTCATCATAATGAGACCCAAACTTTCTCCACAATGTTAATCGTGCCTTTCCTTGAAACCATTAACAGACAGAGCACTCTTAAGTGATTCAGACAACCCATTCCATGTGTTCACTACTTTCCATGCAAATAATCAGGTCACCATACCCTTGCTCACAACATTCTTACCCAACTTCCAGAAATGACCTCTTGTCTTTTATTTATGTCTGCCAAGTACCGAAATATTTCCCCCACATCAATTTTATAAAGTCCTTTAATTTATAGAATTGATGTGGGGTTAGTTCATATGCCCTCTTTTTTTTTGCCTGTCAACCCACTTTTGTAATCCACAAAACCTCAATCTCTCCTCATACGGAACATACACACAGACCACTCACCATCTTGCTCACTCCCTCACTTCTGGTTCCTCTGTACCACTTCCTCATTTCCAAAAAATCCATGTGACCAGACCTGAGCATAGAAATCTAAATGTGGTCATATCAAGGCTTTATAACTTAGAATGATAACTCCCTCATTTCTGTTTATTAGTATATTCTTCAATAACTCTTAAAGGTCTTTCAATCTTGTGAATGTGACTTCATGGAGAGATTGAGAGCAGTTGATGATGGGGAAGAGAGACTGACTGTAAGTGAACAAGAGGTGTATGGGGAGTTGAGCAAACTAGATGTAAATAAGGCTGTGGGACTTGATAATATATCACCATGTATTCTGAAGGAATATTCCAGGGAGTTGACGCCAGCCTTGACATATTTTTTAATATGAGTCTTGCACTGGGTCAAGTTCCTAAAGAGTGGAAGGAAGGCAAGATTGTGCTACTTCATAAAGGAGGTGATAGAACTCAAGCATCAAACTATTGGCCTATCTGTATGTCAGGTGTTAAGTTGTTGGAGAAGCTTGTGAGAACTAGGATCCAGAATTGGGTTGACAACAATGGTATTATCTTTTGTGGACATCATGGATTTGCTAAAGGTAGGTCGTTTTTAGTAATCTATGTACCTATTACAATAAGGAGACTGCTTCCATGGACAAAAAAGAAGGATACAGAGTAATATACTTAGATTTTGCAAAGGCTTTTGATAGATTAACACATGATAAGCTGATAGTCAAACTAGAGCAAATTGGGTTGGATATTAGATTGGTGTATTGGATTGGAGACTGGCTATCTGATAAGTATCAACAAGTTATGTATGGGGAAGCGATATCCAGGAAAAGGAAAGTAAATACTTACTAGTGGTGTGCCTCAGGGGTCTGCTTTACGGGCTGTTTAACTTGTATATTAATGATATTGGATGGAGATATCCAGTTGTTTGCAGATGATGCAAAGTTGGGACGAACCATGAAGAGTAGAGAAGATGTTGTGGCCTTACAAGAAGACTTGAATAAATTGATTGATTGGGCACGGGAATGGGGATGTGAGTTCAACGTTGCAAAATGTAAGGTTTTAAACTTTGGAAAACAAGGATGGGATGCAGAATTTATGCTTGGTGAGGATATATTGTCGGAGGTGGAGGAAATAAGAGATCTGGGTATGATAGTGGATAAGGATCTGAAATTTATGGAACACATGACAAAATTGTGAAGACAACACAAAGGCTTCTGTGAATGATGCAGAGGGCACTGACTTGTAGAAGTAGGGAGATTCTTATTCCATTGTATAAGGCTTTGATTAGGGCACACATGGACTATTGTGCCCAGATTTGGTCACCTGGTTTTCAGAAGGATGAAGAGATGTTGGAAAGGGTCCAGAGGCAAATGACTAGGGTAGTTTCTGACCTCTGGAATGTCGAATATGAGGAAAGATTGAGAAGATGCAGCTTGCAGAGTCTGGTAGACAGGAGGAGGAGGGGAGATATGATAGAGACCTACAAGTTAGTAAGGAGTTGTTATAGGATCAATGGTAGAGAGGTTCTACAGAAAATAGCTGGAGATCAGGGGAGAACCAGAGGTCATCCCTGGAAACTGTATAAAGAGGGTGTGAGTAGGGGAGTGAGAAGCAGGTTTTTTCATGCAGAATTGTGAATGATTGGAATGCCTTGCCTGAGAGTGTGGAATCTGCAGAGAATTTGAGTGCGTTTAAAGCATGGTATGATGAGCTGTGTGTAGGATAAAAGGACCTCCTAGATGAGTCTTTGACTCCATGAGGTCTTGGGTAATAATAATAATAATATAGCCAGGTGACCAGATCTGTGCACAGATCTGGTCACTGAATATTGAGGACAGATTATAAGCTGAGATGTATAAGCTGGTGAGTGGTGCTTATCAGATAACTACAGGAGAATTATTGCATAGATTGAGATTTAGTCCCTGGAAACTTAACATTGGTCATATGAGTAAGGAAATGAAAAGTAAATGTTTTTCATTACAGGTGGTGAATGCAATATTGCAATGGACTAGTGTTCGTTCCATGGAGGCTTGGAAGTAATACTAATAATTCCCTTGTATTTCTCTTTTTTCTTTGTAACTTTCCTTTGCAACACTCACACCTTACTTCTTTATCCCCCTGGAATGCAGGAGACCAAATCTGTGCGAATCGTCCAAGTGCAGGCTAATCAAGACCTTGTAAAGAGGAAAAATGATTTCCTTATCCTTACATGTTAAGGTTTGCTTCAGCATTGCAATTATCCTCTAAGTTGTATTTGCAATTTTTGCTATGTGATCTTTGAACTTCAAATTCCTATCCACCATTATACCAAGATCCCTAGCCTCCATCATAGCTTACTCCCACCAATATAATATGGCATTGGTAATTGCATCACGATAAAGTGCATAACTTTACACTTACTAACACTGAGTTCACAGCCATTTTCATTTGTCCAAATTTCCAGTCTAAATAAGAGACTCCTTGCCATTATTCCTGATGCTTCTGGCATTAGAGTATACATTTAATGGCAAAACCACCAGCCTGATGACTATTCTGTAATTCTTGAAACATGACAAATTCAAATAGTAGCCAGAATCAATTCCTCAATCACACACACACACACACACACACACACACACACACACACACACACACACACACACACACACACACACACACACACACACAAACACACACACACAGTCTTTCTACACTTTTATTTCTTGACCAACTAGATCTGTCCTTGGGACTATTACTAACTTATCATTTCCTTTTTCTTAGTGAGTATGGCATTACACTTATCACCTCTTAATTTAATTCACTTATCCATGCTTTAATGCAACAGCTAGACATCTAAGTTTCCTGACTATTTTATTTACATTTATTATTTCATTGAACAACAGTTTCTCCAATAGTAAAATGTGGAGAGTGTGGATAGCACATATCCACTTTTTACTATCTTTTGTGACAATGACTATAAATGAGGACATAAAGCAGCCTGCATTGAACCAGAGGCTTCACATATGCTCATGTGCTATCAAAAATTAATAAGGCTAAATTAATTTTAATTAATTAGGAAAATTAATAATAAGGAAAAAAATAAGGATGTTTATCCAACTCAATATACTTGTTCCTTCCTGGTAGTAAGGCTTATACATTGATTATTCATAATAATGTTACTTAAGGAAATTAACTATTGTGTGCTATATATTAATTAGTAAAAAAATTTTAATTAATATTTCCAGTATTTTTGCAGAGTTAAATTGTCGTCATTAGGTGACAATGAATGGACTGAGGTGTGTATGCTGGCACTATGTAGAGTGAGTGTGACTGAAGCAAAACAACAAAGTCTTAAATAGTGCAACCTAGTGGTCTGGGGTGGGTGTTCTGGGCTGTTGTGCTGGGGTTCTCAGGATGAATATTTCCCAGATTTGAAGCAATTTCATCCAAATTTGTTGCAATTTGAGTAGTTCCTTAAAACCAAGGCAGATGATGTACAGAAAATTTGGCAAAAACAATTCATCAGAAAACGGTTTATTGTCTTTTGATGAATTGTTTACTTGGAAGGCAATCTATTGAAAAACAATTAATTGAAAATAATTTGTCAATTAGCAATTCATCGATGATTTACCTTTATTGAAAGGTAAATCATCTAAAAATTACAGCTCATAGAGACTACAAATCATCGAATGAACAGTTCACCAAAAAATGAAAGAAGTGAAGCTGTAATAGACAAATGCCTAATCCTTGAAGAAAAGAAGAATTGTAAGGCATGTACAGTCTGTTTATCAAAAATTTTGGTTTTTATAAATGTTATAAATTTGGTATTTATTGGCTTATCTGTGTCAAGCTTTCTTTCTCTCTCTTCCTCCCTGTTTTTCTTATTTTTAGAAATATTTATTTCAGTCTGCATGTGCATTCCATTTATTTTAATGTATTTTACATACTTATGGAAAAGATTATGCAAAGAATAATATTTACTTGACAACAAAAATTGAACTTTTTCCAGCCACTTAGTTCTCCAGTATATATATATATATATATATATTTAAAATAAACTTTCAGTCCATTGGAAAATAAGACAAAGAGTAGCTATATACATATATATATAATGAATACCCAAGGAAATAATTAAAATCTTTCCATTTTGAAAAGTATATACAACATATTTTCCTTCTTCAGCTTTTTTGCAGAGCTTAGACTCTAGTCCATTGTACATTAATACAGTTCAATACTTCTTAATACCGTTAAAAAAGAATTGGGATCACTGATTAAATCACAGGCCAAATTGTGAATATTTACATTCCCATTTGCGAAAATTATTTCAAAAAAGGCTTTATTTATAGTGACTTTCATGGACTGTCCCTGGGATCTTATTACAAGGTAAAGTCCCTGAGGTTCTACTTTCAAAAACACATAAACTATAGATTGATTCAAGATTTATGCTCATTTTGAAGATTTCCAATTGCATCTGCCACCCTGCCCACTTCAGTAGCTCTTTATCTTATTTCTACTGGTTTGCAAGTTTCAGAGAGCTAATTCAAATTATTATTATTATTATTCAAGCCTCCATTGAGTCAAAAGACTCATCATGGGAGGTCCTTCCTAAAAACACAAAGTCTATCAATACTCATCAAGGGGAGCCCCCCCCCCCTAAGAAACACAAAGTCTATCATACCACTCCTTGAACTCATTGTCTGTTCTCGCTCTCACCACTCCATCAGGCAATGCATTCCATGGTTCAACCATCCTCCATGCAAAAAAACCACTCCTCACCCTCTTGCTCACAGTTTCCTTTTGTAACTTCCAGGGATGGCCTCTTGTCATCACTCCTTCCTGCTGTTCAACCAAGCGAAAGAACTCCCCCAGTTTCAACCCTGTAATCACCTCTCAACAGTTTAAAAGTCTCAATCATATCACCTCTCCTTCTTCTATCCACCAAACTCTGCAGTCCACATTCCCTCAGCCGATCATCATAACTATCATTGTACAGTCCTGAAAATTGTTTTTGTTATCCGCCTCTGTACCCTTTCCACAGTTAATTTATCCCCTTCAAATCCTGTGGACCAAATCTGAGAACAATAGTCCAAGTGTGGTCTGATCATGGTCTTATACAACGGAATGATAACCCTCTTATCTCTGCAGGTCGGTGTCCTTCTCATTATTGCAGCAATCCTCTGTGTTACCTTCACCACCTTTGCAATATGTTCCCTAAATTTCAGGTTTCTATCAATCATCAACCCCAGACCTCTTGTCTCCATACTTCTTTCCAGTATAACTCTGCCCATAGAGTATGCAGTGTACCATCGATGTTTCCCAAACCTCAAGACCTTACATTTTGCTGCATTAAACTGAGACTCCCATTCATTTGCCCATCTATCTAGCTTATTCAAATCCTCTTACAGGGCTGCCGCATCTGCACTATTATTAATAATCGTTCCCAGCTTTGCATCATCTGCAAACAACTGAATATCTCCTTGCAATCCATTGGCAATGTCATTGACATAAAGGTTAAACAATATAGGTCCCAGTATTGAGCCCTGTGGGACCCCACTTTAACCCTCTGCTTCCTTGAAACTGTCCCACCATACACAACTCTCTGATACCTATCGGACAGCCAATCCTGAATCAAGTTGACCAATCTGACATCCAGACCCATGTGCTGCAACTTAAATATCAGCTTATCATGTGGCACCCTGTCAAATGCCTTCACTAAGTCTAAGAAAATTGCAGTATATGCCTTTCCCTAATCTAATGCTCTTGTAACTTTATCATAAAAGACTAGTATATTGCTAAAACAAGAGTGCCCCTTCACAAATGCATGTTGACTCTCACAGATAACATTACCCTCATCTGCCCAATGCTGTATACGGTCCTTCACTACATTCTCCAAGATTTTACTAACTACTGATGACACACAAACAGGCCTATAATTAGACACTTCCAGTCTGCTACAGCCCTTATGCAATGGCACTATCTTTCCTTCCTTCCATTCCATGGGCACCTTTTCCGCAGCCAGACTTTCATTGAAAAGCTAGGTCACAGGCACTGTCAGTTCCCTAGCACATTCTCTCAAAACTCGTGGTGAAATACCATCCAGTCCCAAAGCTTTACTGACATCCAGAGTACTCAGTATCTGAAACACTCTCCTCCTGTACCTCTAAACCTCGAACCTGCCCAATCCCTCTAGCATTAAAACTGACTCCTCCAGGATGAAATACTCCAATAAAGTGTTCATTGAACAATTCCACTATGTCCTCTGCATCAGTCACTCTATTCCCATTTTTATCCCTCAATATCATTCTTCCACAGTCATTTCTCCTCCTTGTGGCCAGATATCTGAAAAATTCCCTAGAATTTACTTTGGATCTTAGGGCTAAACTCCTCTCATATTCCAGTTTCATCTTCCTTACCATACTAGTCACCCTTCTGGCCTGTGTCTTATACTCCTTATGCATCTTCTCTTCACTTGTCTCCTTATATCTCTTCCATAGCCTCTTTTTCGCATGCAATTCCTGTTTAATATTGTTTGTCATCCACTTTACTCCAAATTGTGTCCTCTTGATCACTCGTGGTATACAACTTACCATTGCTGCTAACAAATATTCTTTCATAATTTCCCATGCACTAATGATATCCCAGCCTTCCAATTCCTCCCTCCATGAAACTTCCCCAAGTTGACGTCGTAGACTATTATAATCACCTCTCTTATAATTCCACATACGTTCCTGTCTTTTTGATACTCCTGCATGTCTATTCATTTTCCAAGTCAGAACAATGTGGTCACTCTCTCCAACTGGTGGGAGAGATGTCATCTCAGTTATTATCAACTCTTCTGATGCTATAACCAAATCCAAAACTCTTGAACTTCTTATGTTGAATTTTTTCTTGACAATTATTCATAAAATTATTTTATAAAAAAGTGTAATAGTCTTGAACTTCTTGTTCCCTCTATTACATGTTGCCTAAGACATTTGTACCTCAAGAATTCTAGAAATTCTATTCCCTTATTACTACATTCATCGTCCTCTTCCCAGTTTATACTACTGTAGTTAAAATCTCCCATAACAATCATTCTTCTTGCACTTGCCAAACTCCACTGTCTAAACATTTCCTGGTCCCCACCCTCTGTACTCCTGGGTCGGTAGTAACACCCCACTAAATATCCTGTCTTGCTCACCTCTACCTCACACCATATGCTTTCAAATTCATTAGTGTCACTGCCTTCCAAAGTCTCCACTTTGGAGGACATAGGTCATCACTTATCATAAGCAGTACTCCACCACCACACTTTCCCTTCCTATCTTGCCGAAAAATGCTGTACCCAGCGACTTCTATTTCTGTTTTTATATCCTCTTCTGTCAACCACGTCTCAGTGATCCCAATAATTTTTGGCCAGGCTGATGCTATCTGCGCCACTAATTCCTCTCCCTTATTTCGGATATTCCTAGCATCAGTACATAGCATATAAGTGCCGTCGTTTCTATACACAGCATTATCCCCTCTGGACTCCACTGGGCTCAGTGTTACAGTGATGTCATTCCCCTTCTCCCAAGTATCCATTCCCACAAGAAGCCTCCCCTGCTACCATCCTTCCTGGGACATGCTGACTTTTTCAGAACAATAATCTCTCCAGATGACTACGTCCTTCCTCATTCAAATGTAAGCGGGGTCTTGCATACAATTCCTCTCTGTCCTCAAACGCACTCCAAGTATCCACATATTCCAGTCCTCTCTTGTCACACATTCTAGCTATTATATCATTCAATATGACTGCTCTTCTGCTCAGTTCGTCATTATCATACCTAGGCAACACACACAATATATTTCCTCTTCGTGTCTTTTTTCGTACCACCTCAAGCAAGAATCTTGCTTCTATGTCTCGCTGCCCTATTTACAACACCACTCAAGTTATTTGTTCCCACCATCACAATCATCTCATCCACCCTTTCACCTCTCTTAACTGCCAAAGCCACCCTTCCTATCATTTCTCCTGGCAAACACTCCTCGCCATCCTATCTTGAACACCACGGTTCATTGAGTCCCCATACATTATACCTCTTACCATTCCCTCTCTCCTATTGTTTCCATTTTCTCCTCTTCTTTCATTCCCATACCTCTCTCTCTCTCATTCCCTCTCTCCTACTGTTTCCATTTTCTCCTCTTCTAGCACTCCCATACCTCTCTCATTCCGTCTCTCCTATTCTTTCCATTCTCTCCTCTTCTGGCACTCCCATACCTCTCTTTCATTCCGTCTCTCGTACAAAATTCTATCACTTCATTTTACCATTTTTAAAAAAAGAAATAAAATAATATTGTTAAGTGTTGAAGCAAATTCTTTTAAAACTGGATTAATTATTTGTAATCTATTTAAGCTACTATCTTCTTTTTCACGAGTTGTTCAGCTGTTTGCTTAAATTTTTTCTGTGTTTTACAAATATATTTCACGTGATATTTTCACTCCATAAAAATAATTTATGCCAAAAGAAAAAAGTATTTTTGAGTGTTAGTTATTTTTAGTTATTTACGAGGGTGGTCTGAAAAGTTCTAGCAATGAAAAAAAAAAAAAAGTTCTAGCCTAACAATGAAAAAACGAATTTATAATTTCAAATTTTTTTTTTTTTTTCAACATAATCTCCCTTAAGACTAATACATTTATTCCAGCAATGCTTCAGTGCCATTATCTCATCCCTCTAGTGGTTCTCAGTAAGATCTACAAAATACCCCTCTACAGCTGCCATCACCTCTTGATTCGAAGAAAAACACTGACAAGCGAGGAAGAGTTATAGTTTTGGAAAGAGATAGAAGTCAGAGGAAGCCAAATCTGGAAAATAGGGTGGATGTTCCAATAATTCCTAGTACAAATCCCTTAATTTTCCCATTGCCAAAACACCTTTGTGAGCAGGTGCATTGTCTTCATGAAAGATGATTTTTTCTTCTGCAAATCAGGTCTTTTCTCATGAATTTTTTAGTCTAGTCTGGTTAAAAGATCGGAATAATATTCCCTGGTTATTGTTTTACCCTTTTCAAGATAAGTAATAAACAAAATGCCTTTAGCATCCGAAAACACCGATGCCATGACCTTTCCTGCTGATGGAACTGACTTTGCCTTCTTTGGTGCTGAACAACCAGCTTCTGTCTACTGTTTTGACTGTTGTTTGGATTCTGGTGTGTAATAGTGAATCCAAGTCTCATCCATAGTAATAAATCGACACACAAAATCAGTTTTATTCTTGTTAAAATGCTCCAAGCACTGTTCAGAGATTTTCATGCTAGTGCGTTTTTAATCTGGTGTGAGCAAGCTCGACACCCATCTTGCGCAAAGCTTTTTCATTTGCATTTCTTCATGCAAAATATATATCCTGCACATTCTTTTGAAATTCCTATAGTCTCAGCAGTTTCAAGCACTTTGACTCGCTGGTCATCCAATATCATATTGTGCACTTGATCAATGATTTCTGGTGTTGTTACACTTTTTTGACGTCCTTCACATGGATCATCTTCAAGGCTGGTATGGCCATGTTTAACAACACCATTTCTTAATTGTCAAAAATGAAGGAGAAGAGTGCTCATAAACTTTTATAAACTTCGAATGAATTTCTTTTGGCATTAAACCTTCTTTCACAAAGAATTTTATAACTGCACAATACTCAATTTTATCCATTTCAAGGGATACAGACAATACTTTCGCTTCAGACAGCTATATAAAACAAACTACATGATAGAATGACTTGCAATT